>NC_137326.1:133283320-134637070 GCF_965287045.1 Carcharhinus amblyrhynchos
CATGCCACATTCAGGGATCTGTGCACATTCACTTCAAGAGCTTAGAGCTTCACTTAGAGTCATAAAGTATAGAGCATGGGAACAAGCCCTTTGGCCCAACTTGTCCATGCCAGCCAGTTTTAACCATTAATTGATTTCATGCTAGCTAGTTTCAATTGCCCGCCTTTGGCCCATATCCCTCTATACCAACCTTACCCATGTAACTGTCAAAATTGTACCTGCCTTGTAGGTACCTGTCATTCCAGACACTCACCACCCTCTGTGTGAAAAAATCGCCCCTCTGAAATCTTCTGTATCTCTCCCATGTCACCTTAAACCTATGCTCTCTAGTTTTAGATTCTCCTACCTTTGGGAAAAGATGTTGACTGTCTACCTTATCTATACCTGTCATTATTTTGTAGACCTCTATATGATCACCCCTAAACCTCCTACGCTCCAGGGAAAAAAGTGCCAGTCTATCCAGCCTCTCCTTATAACTCAAACCATCAAGTCTCGGTAGCATCCCAGTAAATCTTCTTTGCGCTCTTTCTAGTTTAATAACATCCTTTCGATAATAGGCTGACCAGAACTGTGCACAGTATTTCAAGTGTGGCTTTATCAATGTGTGGTATAACCTCAACAAGACTCCTGTATTCAATGTTCTGGCCAATTAAACCAAGCATGCTGAAGCCTTCTTCACTTTGTCCACCTGTGATTCCACTTTCAAGGAGCTATGAACCTGTTCCACCAAGATCACTTTGCTCTATAACTCTCCCCAATGCCCTACCATTAACTGAGTAAGTCCTGCCCTCATTCAACCTACCAACATGCATCATATTTTATTTGTCTATAAATTAAAATCTATCTGCCATTCGTCAGCCCATTGGCCCAATTGATCAAGATCCCATTGTAATCCAAGATTACCTTCTTCACTGTCTACTATGCCACCAATTTTGGTGTCACCTGCAAACTTACTAAAGATGTCTCCTAAATTTTCATCCAAATCATTAATACAAACAACAAACAATAGTGGATCCAGCACCAATCCCTGAGGCACACCACTGGTCACAGCGTCCAGTTTGGAAAACAACTCTCTACAACCACCCTCTGGCTTCTGCCATCAAGCTAATTTTGTGTTCAATTGGCTACCTCACCCTGGATCCCATGAGATTTAACATTATTCAACAACCTATCATGTGGTACCCTGTCAAAGACCTTGGTAAAGTCCATGTATTAAACATCAACTGCACTCTCCACATCTACCTTCAAGGCTACCCCTTCAAAAAACTCAATCAAATTTGTGAGACATGATTTTCACAAAGCAATGTCCCTAATCAGTCCTTGCCTCTCTAAATGTTTGTAGATTCTATCTCTCAGAATACCTTTGAACAACTTACCCACTACAGACATTCGGCTCACCAGCCTGTAGTTCTAGGTTCTTTCCTGCAGCCCTTCTTAAACAATGGCCACATTTGCCACCCTCCATTCTTCAGGCACCTGTTGCTTTCAATGATTCAAATATCTCTGCTAGGGGACCCTCCATTTCCTCCCCGGGCTCCCACAATGTCCTGAGACATACTTCATCTACCTTAATGCACTTTAAGACTTCCAGCACCTCCTTCTCTGTAATATGTACTCTCCTCAAGACATCACTTCCGCTGCACCTCTCAGTACCTTTGGTGTCTTTACTGATGCTTATCTCTTGTTCAACATCACAATAAAACAGGTTACCTGGTTGTTATCATACTGCTATTTGTGGGAGCTTGCTTGCACAAGTTGGCTGTTGTGTTTCCCACGTTGCAACGGTAACTACACATCAGGAGTGTTTCATTGGTTGGAACACTTTGGAATGTGCAGTGGTTATGAAAAATGTTATATAAATGCAAGTCTTTCCCTTTTTATTGTAATTTATTCTTACAACTGGACATGCCTGATTACCAATCTGAGGAACATAGGAACAGGAGTAGGCCATTCAGCCCGTCAGTTACATTCATCTCATTCTTCAGCGATAGGGAAAGAACAGGACTTTTGGTTTCCCAGATTTTGCTGTTTTTTTTCCATTCTGGGTTCCAACCACACCACAGGCTCAAAGTCCTCCAGCATTTTGTAACCTCTCATCATTCCTAATTTTTCCAAATTCACTTCTCTTCTCATGATCAATAGGTGTAAGTCCAATAATGGACCTTTCCACTTTTGATGACCTCATTTTGACAGCCTCATCATTCTCCATGAACTTTCACCTTGCTATGATTGCCTAAATGACCAGAATTTTATGGTGCTGGGCAGGCATGTGCCTAACCTAGGTAAAATCAAGTGAGAAGACATTGATTTGATTTTGATTTGATTTATTGTTGTCACATGTATTAGTATACAATGAAAAGTACTGTTTCTTGCGCCCTATACTGACAGAGCATACCATTCATAGAGAAGGAAAGGATAGAGTGCAGAATGGAGTGTCACAGTCATAGCTGTAGAGAAAAATCAACTTAATGCGATTTAAATACAAAAGTCTGATAGCAGCAGGGAAGAAACTGTTTTTGAGTTGGTTGGTATGTGACCTCAGACTTTTGTATCTTTTTCCCAACGGAAAAAGATGGGAGAGAGAGAATGTCCAGATTACGTGATTATGCTGACTGCTTTTCCGAGGCAGCATGAAGTGTAGACAGAGTCAATGGACGCAGACTAGTTTGCGTAATGGATTGGCCTACATTCACGACTTGGGCAGAGCAGGAGAACACCAAGCTGTGACCCAACTGGAATGAATGTTTTCTATTGTAAAAGTTGGAGACAGGCATAGCTGACATGCCAGATTGCCTTCGTCTTCTGAGAAAGTAGAGGCATTGGTTGGCTTTCTTAACTATAGTGCTAGCATGGGGGGGAGCCACGACAGATTGTTGGTGATCTGGACACCTAAAAACTTGAAGCTCTTGACCATTTTTACTTTGTCCCCATTGATGTAGACAGAGACATGTCCTCCCCTATGCTTCATCTCAATGCTATCACACCTTAGCACAATATATTGCTCAGTGGATGTGGGCATGAGTCAGAACTGCGCTTGCCAACAATCAGGAAGGTAATTTAAAACATCAGTTGCCCGGGATTGTACATTACCTGTCTGCCTCTACAGTTGGTGGGCAGCCATTGACCAGGTGGCCTTTATGCTTTAGCTACAACCTCGACTCAGGGTGCGATGAAAGGTCAGGACTCAAATAAAATTCACCAATGTGGCTGAGTTTATGCGTAATTGCACTGCCCAGACACTCGTAGCCAAGATATTCCAGGGAGATTTATTTTTTACAAGTCAGCAGTCCTCTCGGACAGCTCCACCTTGAGGGAGCAGGATGGAAGTGCCAGCCCCCACGCTTTTCTCAAATCCTGCCCTCCTGTGTGGTGCTCAGACTTTCACAGAGTGTGTTTCACATCGAATCATCGTTACTGGGCCAGCCAACATAAGATCGTGTCAACAACCCGATCTCAAATGATGATGTGGAGATGCCGGCATTGGAGTGGGGTGGGCACAGTGAATAGTCTCAAACACCAGGTTAAAGTCCGTCAGGTTCATTTGGGATCACGAGCTTTCGGAGCACTGCTCCTTCATCTGTTGGACTTTAACCTGGCTTTGTGAGACTTCTTACTGTTCTCAACTGAATGGGATTTACATCCGACTTTGGGATTTCCCTGAATGCAAAATTCGAGCCTATTTTAATCCACCATAACCCATTGCAAAAGGTCTGTAGTGAGCTCCTCCGCTGATACATCACCTTGTATTATCTCTGAAAGTATGAAGAAAATCAGTCCTCCTTTTGGTAGTCATGGGTCCATCTCATCTTAATGCTGAAAATGGAGGGTTGAGGACACATCGCTATTTCCCTTCAACAGAAAGGTAGTTTTGATAATCATAAACGGGTCTAACCCAATTCGAGCCAATACCGTGATCAGTCCAATCATGTCCGATTCTGTTTGCTCTGTATCCTGATTCTATTTACTGACGTCCCCCCCCACTTCCATACCTGTTAATGTTCCTGCCTAACAAAGGCCAATCATCTTAATTTGGAGACAGTTAATTAATGTCCAAACTCACCAGCTTTTACAAGGAGCTTTTACAATCTGCTCTCTCCTGTGTGTGTGTGAGAATGGGAGCTCCAGGTGTAACCCCCGAATAACCCAGCTCGCATTTTAAAGATTGGTCCTCCTGCTCTCCCACCGGAGGAAATAATTCCTCTCTCTCTATACCGAGTGCCTTTTTTGTAACACATTCCAGTGATTTCATAATGGGAAGAGTGCCGTCTTCAAGCTCCACGAGCTCAGATGTACTAGTTCCCAGAAAGAAAATGGACGAGAGCGTTACTAATGGCACTGCCTGTGCAAAGATTGACACAACAGAAGCATTTGCAGGAAATTCGGCTCAAAGTCAGTCTGTCCCACATGACTTGCCATCTGCTTGACTTTGTTTGTGCTTGGAGTGCATTGTAAAACCTATCGCTGTGATATGAGCATTTTCTCTTCTGTAATTATGGGCCATTTGGCTGTGCCCTTTAGGAGGCCTACCCAATTAGTCCCACTCCTCTCCCCTTTCTTCCTCTAGTCCCTTTCAAATTGTTACCCACTTCCATTTCGAAAGTCACACCAGCCTTACAAGTAATGAGTTTTCAAAATAATCACCCAACAATTTCCCCAGCTCGCTCCTTGCATTTTCTGCTACCTTCAGCCTTTGTCTCTTGGTTGCAAACCCATTTGTGAGGAAATATATAAGATTATGTAGGGAATGGGTAAGAGAAGCAGGGAAGTTGTTTCCAATGGCGGGTGAAACTAGAACTTGGGGGCATGGCCTCAAAATAAGGGGGAGCAGATTTAGGACTGAGTTGAAGAGGAACTTCTTCACACAAAGGGTTGTGAATCTGTGGGATTCCCTGCCCAGTGAAGCAGTTGAGGCCACCTCATTGAATGTTTTTAAGACAAAAATAGATAAATTTTTGAACAGTAAAGGAATGATGGTGAGCAGGCAAGTAAGTGGAGCTGAGTCTACGAAAAAATTAGCCCTGATTTTATTATTAAATGGCGGAGCAGGCTCAAGAGCTAGTTGGCCAACTCCTGCTCCTAGTTCTTATGTTCTTATGAAAAGGTTCTTCTCCCACTACATCAGAGAAGGTTCACAAGGACGTTGCCAGGATTTGAGAAGCTGAGTTACAGAGAGAGATTGAATAGGTTAGGACTTTATTCCCTGGAGCGTCGAAGAATGAGGGGAGATTTGATAGAGGTGTATAAGATTTTGATGGGTATAGATAGAATGAATGCAAGCAGGCTTTCTCCACTGAGGTTAGAGGAGAGAAAAAACCAGAGGGCATGGGTTAAGGGTGAAAGGAGAAAAGTTTAAAGGGAATATTAGGGGGGGCTTCTTCATGCAGAGAGTGGTGGGAGTGTGGAATGAGCTGCCAGATAAAGTGGTAAATGCGGGGTCACTTTTAACATGTAAAAAAAACTTGGATGGGTTCATGGATGTGGAGGGATATGGTTCAAGTGCAGGTCAGTGGGACTAGGCAAAAAATAGTTCGGCACAAGAAGCGCATTGTAAAACCTATCGCTGTGATATGAGCATTTTCTCTTCTGTAAGAAGGGCCAAAAGGCCTGTTTCTGAGCTGTAATTTTCTATGGTTCTATCATGTTTATTGTTTTATCTGACGGTGTTCAGCGTTCCCATTTATTTCCACCTTTGCTCCTTCCAAACTCACTCAGTTTATTTTTTTCTCCCCTTTCCTCCAGGTTGAAGAATTGATTGAGCAAATACGGGAAGTTTTCATAGAGAACTTGCACGAGCTCCACTGGATGGACCAGGAAACCAAAGTGAAAGCTGAAGAGAAAGTACGGAGATGTAGCTATCTGTTCACCTGAGGTTTTCCCAGTTTTATAAAGACATTCTTCATCTGTCTTTTAGATTTATGGGATTTGACATCACTGGCAAGGCCAGTGTTCACCATCCATCCCTAATTGTCCTTGAGAAGGTGGCGGTGAGATGCCTTCTTGGACCCTTGCAGTCCATGTGGTGTAGGTGCACCCACAGTGCTGTTAGGGAGTTGTACCTTTTAACATTTTAATCCAGTGATGATATAGGGTGGCACAGTGGCATAATGGTTAGCACTGCTGCCTCGCAGCGCCAGGGACCGGGGTTCAATTCTGGCCTTGGGTCAATGTCTGTGCAGAGTTTGCATGTTCTCCCCGTGTCTCTGTGGGTTTCCTCCAGGTGCTCCAGTTTCTTCCCACAGTCTGAAAGACATGCTGGTTAGGTGCATTGGCCATGCCAAATTGCCCCTTAATGTCAGTAAAAGAAGCAGTATCGGACAACTCAAGCGACAATTTTTATAGAACCATAGAATCCTACAGTGCAGGAGGAGGCCATTTGGCCCATCGAACTTGCACCAACAATAATCCCATCCAGGCCCTATCCCCATACCCCATGTATTTACCCTGCTAATCTCCCTGGCACTAAGAGACAATTTAGCATAGCCAGTCAGTCTAACCCACACATCTTTGGATTGTGAGAGGAAACCGGATTAGCAGAGTAAATACGTAGGGTTATGGGGATGGGGCTTGGGTGGGATTGTTGCAAGCTCGATGGGCCAAGTGGCCTCCTTCTGCACTATAGGGATTCTATGATTCTGTACAAACAGTGATATATCTACGTCCGATCTTGTAAAAGGAAATGGATGATAAGTGACTTTCCCAAGCCCAGGGACTACAATCACCTGTTGTTATAGAACCCTGCGACCCGGGTTCGATTCCTGGCCTGGGTCACTGTCTGTGCGGAGTCTGCACATTCTCCCTGTATCTGTGTGGGTTTCCTTCCGCTGCTCCAGTTTCATCACAGTCCAAAAGAGTGGTTAGGTGCATTGGCCATGCAAAAGTCTCCCTCAGTGTCCCGCTGGAGTGTGGCGACTGGGAGATTTTCACAGTAACTTCATTGCAGTGTTAATGTAAGCCTACTTGTGACATTAATAAATAAACTTAGCTCCTTGAAAGAACTGTCCAATTCCCTTTTTCAAGTCGATATCCAGTTTGCATTTAAAACATATAATTGGGTCCGCTCTTTCAAGCAGTGCATTTTAGATCATTCCATTGAGCTGCAGTTTAAAAAAAATCTCATCTCTTCTTGTATCAATTACCTTAAAAAATCAACTCCTTTTCCTAATCACCAGTGACAGGGAACAAGGGATAGCTATAAGGTTTAAACTCTGTGAGGATGCTAAAACACCAATATCAGTGGAACAAACGAGAAGGATTTATTAACACTGTCATTTGGAATTAAGTTTTACAATAATACCCCGGCTGCTGCTTCAGCCGATACATTAGCTTGTTCGAAGTAAGCATGCTGAAGTGTACATGGACCTGTTCTGTACAGTTTGAATAGATCTATCATTGCTGCTGATCTCTACAGAAAAAGACAGCATTTTTTTTTTGGAAATTGTCCATTGAAGAGTAGTCCAAACAGGTTAGGGGAATACGTAAGGGAGGAAACGATACTTTGTTTGTACAGAACCTTGGCCACACTCTATCTGGAACAAATGCATCTAGTTCGAGACACTACACTGGGACCGCTGCTCCTGGAATGAGTGTGCAGGCTGCCAGGTGCAAAGGTGGGCAGAGTGGAAAGCATGCCTCTGCATTCCTGTCCTTTTCTTAGGTTATTTAAGAAAAGATTAAGACATCTAAACAGCCCAGGCAGGCCCATGTTCCATCCAGATCCCTATAGTCTTTTATAGCTCCTTTGCTAACACAGGGCCAGCTGAATCTAACCATTACCACCCACCAGCCTACCTCATTGCCAAATCACCTGGTATCTTTTGATAGCTCATTGTTAGCTTGACAGTTCCTTGCCATCATCCAATTGTCCAATGAGTTTATGTGCTTTTTATGTGCATTCATTTCTACTTTTAACAATCCCAAAGTATGCCTTACTCCTTCCAAATGTACTATAGGGAAAGGGGTACCTTACCATGGCAAAGGATACGGTGGATAAGCAAACAAATCCACCAAGCTGAGGCCAATTCTTAGAACCCCTACAGTGCAGAAGGAGACCATTCAGCCCATCGAGTCTGCTCCGACTCTCCAAAAGAACACTTCACCCAGCCCCACCCACCGCCTTCCTCTGTAACTCCATGCATTTACTCCACTAATCCCCCTACGCACCTGGGGACACATGTACCTGGGACTAATCTTACTTGGTCTGACCTGCACACTCCAACTTTCATTATCCTGATCCATCAACTCGCTACTTCCTCGGAGGCAGATTGAGATGCCCAGCTGCCTCCGTAACCCAGACACGCACAAACCCCAGCCAGACTTCAGCCACACCATCATGAAGATCAGAAATGGTGTGTTCGGGGGCAGAACGTAGAAATTCTGGCCATGCCCAGGATTCACCTGCAGTAAAGGAGACGATAACTGAGACGTTTAAAAAATTACAAAGATCTGCTAGGTTTATTCTCAAACAAATTATAAACATAGCAACATAGAAACTAGAAGCAGAAGTAGGCCATTTGGCCCTTTGAACCTGCTCCGTCGTTCATTTTGATCATGGCTGATCATCAAATTCAATATCCTGATCCCCTTCCGCCCAATGTCCCTTGATTCCTTTAGCCCCAAGGGCTATATTTAATTTCTTCTTGAAATCAGGCAATGTTTTGGGTTCAGCTACATTCTGTGGTCGTGAATTCCACACATTCCCCACCCTCTGAGTGAAGAAATTTCTCCTCGCCTCAGTTTGAAAAGATTTACCCCTTATACTGAAACTATGACCCCTAGTTCTGGACCCCTCCACCATTGGGAACATTCTTTCTAAATCTACCCTGTCTAATGCAGTTGGAATTTTAGAAGTTTCTATGAGATCCCCTCTCACTCTGCTAAACTGCAGTGATTAGAATCCTAACCAACTTTGTCTCTCCTCATGTGACAGACCTGCCATTCCAGAATCAGTCTGGTAATCCTTTGCTGTACTCCCTCAATAGCAATTAAACTCAGACACGCTTTGGCACTCCTTGAATTGCGATGGCTGTTTTGGGGGGCAAGTTTTTAAGATCTAAACTAAACTCAGATACACTTTCCATTCATTCATTCGTGACCACTTTATCCTGAATTCTGGCATTCCTTTAGTGAACGTATTTTTGAACAGCAACAATCAAAAGTCTTCAACAATATCTCTGTCTTGGACACTGTTTCCCCATCGTGTAGAGACCATGACCTATTTTACACCTTTTATCTATTCCTCACATACTGATAGAATGCTTTCCTGTTCCATGTTTAGATTCCAGCCCTAACTTCCTTGTGATCCCACTTTGTATCCTTGCCATTCTGCTCATTCTTTTCAGTAAGAAGTCTCACAACACCAGGTTAAAATTCAACTGGTTTATTTGGAATCACGAGCTTTCGGAGCACTGCTCCTTCATTAGGTGAGTGGAAAGGTAGACTTCACAAATATATATAGGCAAAGACACAATTGCAAAATAATGGTTCAAATGCCAATCTTTTCAAGGCTGCCTTCAAGACACACAATGCAGAATCGCCGAGCAGAAACTGATATCCAAGTCCCCCATACATGAGAACAGCCTCAACCGGGATCTTGAGTTCATGTCACACTACACGTAACCCCACACCATTTGGCCTGGGATTGCAAAATCCTACAAACAGTCCTGGCTTGAGACAATTCACATCTCTTTAACCTATGATTCTCCCTCTCTCCACTCACACTGTCTGTGCCTGTAAAGACTTGATTGTCTGGAAAAACTTGCATTCCATCCATTAATTGAAATCTGCCTCTCTATTCACCTGATGAATGAGCAGCGCTGCAAAACTCATGATTCCAAATAAACCTGTTGGGCTTTAACCTGGTGTTGTGAGATTTCTTATTGTGCCTACCCCAATCCAATGCCAGCATCTCGACATCATGCTTGTATTAAGAGACTGTCCAATTCTGCTCCTTTCTGGTACACTTTCTCTTATTCCCTTTTCTTAACCAGTACATGCAGCGAATGTACCTTGGAGCAGAGCTTGTTCCTGTGCAAAACTCTTAAAATGTATGTGTGACATTCCTTTCAGCTGCACATGAAACAAACACGCAATGATTTGCATGTCTTCTCTTATAACTTTAGCCTGTCTCTTACATGCAACAAATATATCCTTAGGACAGATTGTTCCGAAACTAAACACTGAAAATGTAAGTGCTAAATTCCTTTCACTCAGCTCAGGCTTACATGAAAACAACAGGCAGTGATTAACTCTTTTTATTCTTCATACAAACTCAGCACACTGTCAGAAAGTATCAGGAAGAGATAACTCTAACGGAGAGAGAAACAGAGGGCAGTATTATCCCATTTTGAGGCGAGGTGTGGAGACGGGTGACTCCAGTACTGCCTGTCCTCCAGATCAGAATGATAGGACCCCACGCCAGATTCTGCGTTTGCAAGCTCATTAATTCTGCACCAGCGAGTACCTCTCCAACTCTGCTGATGGTTGGATAGCTGGTTCATCTGATTCAAAGGTCCTGGACACCATATTTAACGGCCAGTCCAGCATACTCATATCACTGTCTCCAGCTCACCTGACTGTGCAGACTGTCAGCAACCCAGAGCAAAAAGGCTGGCAACCTCAAGAGGAAGTCTGTCCCTCAGTTCAGCCACTGACCCCCCCCAAGCCCATCACTGCCCAATGTCCCATTGGGCCTCTAACCAGTGCACACGGAGTCTTCATCCCCCCCTGACCAGTAGACCCCATTTATTTGTGAGCTTGTTGTGTAGGCCTGTTGGGGTCCAGCTTCCATTCCCTTGGCCTTCCTTTAGTCTTCCATTCTCTGTCTTCTTCATCCACCTCCTTGCCCATTTGATTGGCATTGTGAGCCCTTGCCCTTCACCCCCCCCACCCCCGCAATCCCTCACACAGACCTTCTTTCACATTGCCTCCCTTGTCTTTGTTAGGCCATACCTCCCAGCCTCACCTCGCTAGAACCCCAAACCTTTATAGCAGAGGCTGTTTGAGTTCCATAGCACAGTGCCATCCAGATAGACATTGCTGTGTGGCAGCAGAGACGAGGAGCCCCTGTGATCCCAACCTCTGGTGTAGTATTGATCTGTCTCGGTGACAGGAGGGTCCATGGGTCCACCGACACTGTGTTGCCCATGAAGACCAGTTTGGCATGGAGATGGTTGGCAGGAACAATCTGCCTCAGATGGCAGCAGAATGATGAACAGTGCATATCAAGAGCAGAGTGGCACTATGGCAGAAGTTGCTGCACAATAGTGAGTTGTGGCACTCATCCCAAAATCTCTGGCGAATTGAGGGCTGCCTTGTGCATGCCACACCTTGGCAAATTTGTTTGACGCCGATGTAATCTCCCGCTGCTGTGATGCAAGATTGGAAGGCATGATGGGATTCATGCAGCGGTTTTAATGAGCATTCATGAGATGCAAATGAATGCAAATGGTGTTTCTGCCACCTGGCACCAGGGAGAACAATCCACCATTAACGCACCGTTAACCCACATTAACCCACCATTAACCCACATTAACCCACCATTAACCCACATTAACCCACCATTAACCCACCATTAACCCGCCATTAATGCACCATTGGGAGAATTGCAACTGTATTTGACACAGACAGCATGTTGGCACAGTAGTTAGCACTGCTGCCTCACAGTGACAGGGACTCGGGTTCAATTCCCGGCTTGGGTCACTGCTTGGAGTCTGCCTGCATCTGCACGGTTTTCGTCCGGATGCTCCAGTTTCCTCCCACAGTCCAAAGATGCGCGGTTTAGGTGGACTGGCCATGCTAAATTGACCCGAGCGTCTGGGGGATTAGCAGGGTAAGTATGTGCGGTAACAGGGATAAGGCCTGGGCAAGATTGTCTCTGCGTTCGGCTGGATGGGGCCGAATGCACTGTAAAGAGCCCATTCTATAATATGCTGGCAGGTTTCCAACTTTTTGTCTCCTGCCAAATTCCGCTGCCCATCCACCACCAACAACCCCCCTCCCACTCCCCCCACCCCCAGCCGGATCGGAAGAATCCTGCCCCAAGAGTTAACGTTTTGTATTTGTGACCTTTCATCATATTTGTTTGCTGGAGCAGGAGATTTAACAGCTGCCTGTGAACTTCCTCCGCTAATCATCCAAGTCCCCAAACGCTCCTTCCAAACGAAACAAACGTTTCCTTGTAGCTCTTTTCAGTGTAATATAATGCTTTGGCTGCTCACAACGTGGCCTCTTCTACAGTGAAGAGACCAAATGTCGACAGGGTGACTGCTTTCTGGAACACCTCTGTTCAGTCCCTAAACGTGATCCTGAACTTCCTGCTGTCATTTCAATCCTCTTCCTCGCTTCCACTCCAACTTTTCTAACCTTCGCCCCATTTTGTTTTGTGTTTTTTTTAGCTGGTTCTGTTTTTTTTAATCCCCCTTGTTTCCTTCTTAATCCTTTTACTTTGCATTTAAATGGCTGCTTACTTGCCATTCACACCTCATCTCCGCACCTCTGCTGTTTCTTTACTTGCCCCATTACCCTTTAGAGTCCCAAGATACGTAGGTTGGGGGAATTAATGGGGTAAAAATGTGAGACTGTGAGGATAGAGCCGAGGTAAAGTTTATTTATTAGTCATAAGTAAGTTTATATTAACGCTGTAATGAAGTTACTGTGAAATTCCCCTCACCGCCACACTCCAGTGCCTGTTCGGGTACACTGAGGGAGAATTTAGCATTGCCAATGCACCTAACCAGCACAATTTCAGACAGTGGGAGGAAACCCATGCAGACATGGGGAGAACGTGCAGTCTCCGCACAGGCAGTGACCCAAGCCCGGAACCAAACCCGGCTCCTTGGTGCTGTGAAACAGCAGTGTTAGCTAACCATTGTGCCACGATGCTGCTCTATCAGAGAGGCAGTGTGGGCTCGATGGGCTGAATGGCCTCTTCCACACTGTAGGAATCCTAAGATCCTTTCTGCACGCATCCTGCCAAAACCTGCTGAAGTTCCCAGCATCTTCTACGCTTACTTCCAGCATCTGCTGTATTTTGATTTTGTCCCAGTTGATTCAGAGATGTTATAACATGACCTGCTTGTTTCTAGGCTCGAGCAATCATACAGAAAATTGGATATCCACCAGACATCAAGGATGATGCCAAACTGAACGCTGAGTACAAAAGTGTAAGTGACTGCTGTCGTCTTGGGTTCATTTGGTGTTAGTCATCTCGCCTGCAAACTCACAGAGGCTGGCTTCCTCCTCACATCAACTCCCTACAAAATGTTTTGAGTTTCACAACGAAATTGGCAATCATCGTGGTAAATGTTTGTGCTTCCCAGCCGCTCCAGGTTTGGGCCGGGAGGGAAACTGAAATGCTAGAAATCTAAAACAGTAATCCAATCCACCTCAAACACGTCCACCTCAGGTTTCATTGGAGGCAGCATTGGAAACAACCAGCCAAACAGCTGTCAAAAGATGATCTGCCGAGTACAACAACTTAAGGAATTTATTTTAACTGTCTTGATTTTTACCTCACACTGACTGGTTTTCCCAGATCTCAGAAAAGTCCTGTAAAACCTGCCAACCAAAGAGATTAAGCAGTAGTCCAGAGATTGCGTCGTCAAGACATTTAGCTCAGTTGAGAGACTTCTAGAGGCCCCATTTCGAATGTTGCTCGGGTGAACTGGCTTTACAAGTAGGTAACAAGAGAAACACGCACAGAAATGGGATCTCCATGGATTCAATATCAGTTAAACCCAGGACCATCATAAACCCAAACCCCATGCTTGTTGCTAGTGAGGTCCTGTGTTTCCTGAAGCTGGAATGAGCTGAGGATGGATGGCGAGACACTGAACGCTCTTCCCATTTTGCAGGAGATATCATTTCTGTCCTTGTATTCCAATGTATTTAAATAATGTTTTGGGGGTGCGGGGAGGGGTGCAGAAATCATGTTAATATTCATTTCCTCATCCATTGCTGTGTAGCAGCTGAACTCAAACCATTCTATTAAACCACCCTGTGAGTAAAGTAAGAACTTACAGAAATATAGCACCTTTCGCCTCTTTACAATGTCCCAAAGTGCGACATAGCCAATTGAATACATTGGGTACATCAAGCTCCCACAGTGAGATCAATGAGATGTCTGGTTTTGTTTAGTTGAGATTAAGTAAAGGGTGCCACATTTTAAATAGAGATAGATGGCGCTGGAATGGATTGGTACGTGGGCTACAATTCTGTGGGGATTCACAATTAAAATCTAGGTAGTGGTCATTCTCCACGTGTGACTAGCATATTAATCGGCTATCTGGCAGTGGGGGCCATTACATCTTCTATCATGTGGCTAGCCACTTTGACTAATAAAAAAGAAAAATAAATACTTGAATTTATATGACATCACTCCCCACCACCAGACATCTCAAAGCACAATACAGTCATTGAGGTACCATAAGAACATAAATAGGAGCAGGAGTAGGCCATCTAGCCCTTCGAGCCTGCCCTGCCATTCAATAAGATCATGGCTGATCTGACGTGGATCAGTTCCACTTTCCCACTTTCTCCCCATAACCCGTAATTCCCCTTGTCTATCAAAAACCTATCCACCCGTGACTTAAATATATTCAGTGAGGTAGCCTCCACCACTTCAACGGGCAGAGAATTCCAGAGATTCACCACCCTTTGAGTGAAGAAGTTCCTCCTCAACTCTGATCTAAACTGCCCCCCCACCTTATCTTGAGACTGTGTCATCTAGTCCTGCTATCCTTTCTAAGTGGGAAGAATCTGTCTACCTCTACCCTATCCATCCCCTTCATTATCTTATACGTCTCTATAAGATTCCCCACTCATCCTTCTAAACTCCAACGAGTACAGACCCAGTCTATTCAATCTCTCTTCATAGGCTAACCCCCTCATCTCCAGTATCAGCCTGGTGAACCTCCTCTGCACTCTTGAGGTGAAGCGTGGTCACCGTGGTAATATAGGAAACACAGCAGCCAATTTGCACACAGCAAGCTGCCACAAAACAACAATATGATAATGGCCAGATAACCTGGTTTTGGTAGATTGGTTGAGGGATAAATATTGGCCAGGACACTCTGGACATCAATTATTTGAAATTCTTTCAGGTTAAATGTCACATTATTCCTTCCTTTGGTTCCATAAATCTCTTTAGTTTTATTTCCAGTGTTTCACCACTGTTGCCAATGCCTTCAGCTGTTTGAACATTAAGCTCTGGAATTACTGCCAATAACCTCTCCACCTCTCTCTCCTCTATAATCAGGCGCGGTTGTTTTGTACATGCACTATAAAGCATTCATGCTGGAAAATTGCTAGCACCAAAACCAACCTCCTATCCACTGTGTAAACAGAGAGTTTGTTTGAAGGGTATCTGAATGGAGGTGCACGATAATTGTTTTGTGTCTTTTCCATTCAGTTGCATTTTAGTATCGATGAATATTTCATGAACCTTCTTCAAAATATGCAATCGAGACAGAAGAAGAGTTTGACAAAACTCAGAGAGAAGGTTAACAAAGAAGTGTAAGTATTCTTTTATTACTTTCCCGTGCATTTTTTTTGCCATTTCTAAGCACAAGTATTTGTTATCTACCCTAGATGAAGGCCTCGTTGTATAATCGCGAGACTATTAGTCCAGAAACTCAGCTAATGTTCTGGGGACCTGGGCTCGAATCCCACCACAGCAGATGAGTTAATTTGAATACAGTTTAAAAATATCTGAAATTACAAGTCTAATGATGACCACGAAACCATTGTCGATTGTCGGAGAAACCCATCTGGTTCACTAATGCCCTTTAGGGAAGGACATCTGCTTTCCTCACCTGGTCCAGCCTACATATGATTCCAGAGCCACAGCAATGTGGTTGACTCCCAACTGCCCTGAGGCAACTAGGGATGAGCAATAGGTGTGGCACTCATGTCCCACAAATGAATGAAAAAAAAATACCAGTGGCAGGAGGCTTGATCATCAGGTGTAGGGTGAGGCGAGATGAGGAGAATTTATTCTTTATGCATTTGATTTGTGATCTAGAACACAGTCTCAAAACAACATGATCAATAGTAAAAGGGAATTGGATAAATACTTGATGGAAAATATTTGCCAGGTAATGGAGAAAAAGCAGGAGAGTGCGGCTAATTGGATACATCTACCAAAGAGTCTTTGACACAATAAGCCAATGGCGTCCTAATGTATTGTATCATTCTATGATATATTTCTACACATTAGCCCAGAGGAAAGCCATTCTTTGATAAATAATTCTTCTCTGTGCTGGGTTGTCATCGATAATGACTGCCAGCATTCAGGAAGGATGTTCTTGCTCTCAAGGGAGTGCAACGAAGGTTTACCAGGCTGATTCCGGGGACGGCAGGACTGATGTATGAGGAGAGATTGACTAGGTTAGGATTGTTGTCACTGGAATTCAGATGAATGAGGCAGATCTCATAGAGACTTATAAAACAGGACTAGACAGAGTAGATGCAGGGGGATGTCCCCAGTGGCAGGGGAGTCCTGAATCAGAGTCCAGTACAGGAATGAGATAGAGAATCTTGTGAACTGTTGTGGCAACAATAGTGTCTTCCTCAATTCAACAAAGCAAAGGAGATTGTCATCAGCTTCAGGAAACGTAAAGGAGAATATGCCCCTGTCTACATCAATGGGGCGAAGTAGAAAGGATCTAGAGCTTCAAATTTTTAGTTGTCCAGATCACCAACAACCTGTCCTGGTCCTTCCATTGCCAACACTATAGTTAAGAAAGGCCACCAATGCCTTTCTCAGAAGGCTAAGGAAATTTGGCATGTCAGCTATGACTCTCACCAACATTTACAGATGTACCATAGAAAGCATTCTTTCTAGTATCTCAGCTTGGGATGGCTCCTGCTCGGCCCAAGACCGCAAGAAAGTACAAAAGGTCGTGAATGTAGCCCAATCCGTCGCGCAAACCAGCCTCCCATCCATTGAGGAGACATTTCTTCACCCAAAGAGTGGTGAGCCTGTGGGATTCATTGCAACAGGATGTAGTTGATGACAAAACATTGCATGTATTCAAGAGGTGACTGGATATAGCACTTGGGGTGAATGGGATCAAAGGTTATGGGGAGAAAGCAGGATTAGGCTATTGAGTTGGATGATCAGCCATGATCGTGATGAGTGGCAGAACAGGCTCAAAGGGCCAAATGTTCTCCTCCTGCTCCAATCTTCTATGTTCCTAAGTTCCTATCCCGTTCTTCCTTTGTTCGCTTATAGAGCTTTGATCAGCGTTTGGGCTCTCAGCTCACAACAATAGATGCTCCGATCTGCCGTCTCTCATATTCACATGATATGGCACACTGTACGACTCAAATTCATTCTTTCTGAAGATTTCAGAATTAGAAGGAAAGACTTTCCCAATATTGAAATCTTGGAAAAGATGAATTTCAGACTTTTGAAGCCAAATTTGAGGTCACCAGTCCACGAGTTTTTGTTTACATCAACATTACAGAGAGGAGCAGGAAGTCTTGGTTAAGGAGCTCAGCCTCTTCACAACTACGGGCAGGATTTTGTGACTTTGTTCGCATGAGATCATAAAATCCCACCCAAGGCTCACGGAGATTTCTGGTCTGCGAGCACCGCCCCCCCCAACCCCACATCCTGATTCCACTAATTCTGGTAATTCCTGAGATGGTAAAATCCCGGCCCATAGATCTGAATCATACCCGCGCACACTGTTCCAATATCCCGTTCTTCTCTTTTCTTTCAGCTCCTCATTAAGCTGTTCTCAAATCTTTCAATCGCTAGCTAACCATAATGAAGGTTACTGGAAATCTGAAACCAAGACAGAAAATGCTGGAAAATCTCAGCATCTGTGGAGAGAGAAACAAAATTAACATTTCAAGTCTGGATGACTCTTCTGCAAGACAAACGGGCTGGAATTTTCTGAGTTTATATGAGAGTAATCAAATAATGGGGTTCATGGAGAGTTGCCTCCTCAATTTGCCCCATTCTTTCAAGATAGTGGCCCTCAAGCTATCGCCATCCAATTATGCCTCCTTTTCCAATGGAATGAATTGTCCTTCGAGGACAATAACTACTTTTCTTACCACATATTAAAGGGCAGAAGGCGTGCTATATATAAAAAAACACTGGCTAGGCCACACTGATGTACTGTGAGCAGTTTTGGTCAACACTGCATAGGAAGGCCTTATTAGCCTTGGAAAGAGTGTGATGTAAACTATCAGAATGAATGCTGCTTTCCAAGGGGGTAAATGACGAGGAGCGATTATACAATCTAAGTTTGTCTTCATTGGAATTTAGAAGGATAAGGCATGATTTCATTAAAATGTTTAAAAATTAAGGGACACCAATAGACAGTAAAGGCCTTTCAGGAAATAAGTGAGGAAACGTAGCGGTAGGGGTTAACTGGAGTACTGTGTGCAGTTTTGGTCCCCACATTTGCGAAAGGATATATTGGCCTTGGAGGGAGTACAGAGAAGGTTCACCAGACTGATACCGGAGATAAGGGGGTTAGCTTATGAAGAGAGATTTAATAGACTGGGTCAGTACTCGTTACAGTTTAGAAGGCTGAGGGGGGATCTTATAGAAACTTACAAGATAATGAAGGGGCTAGATAGGGTAGAGGTAGAGAGATTCTTCCCGCTTAGAAAGGATAGCAGAACTAGAGGGCACAGTCTCAAAATAAGGGAGGGGGGGGCAGTTTAGAACAGAGTTGAGGAGGAACTTCTTCACTCAAAGGGTGGTGAATCTCTGGAATTCTCCACCCATTGAAGTGGTGGAGGCTACCTCGCTGAATATATTTAAGTCACGGGCAGACAGATTTCTGATAGACAGGGGAATTAAGAGTTATGGGGAGAAAGCAGGAAAGTGGAACTGATCCACTTCAGATCAGCCATGATCTTATTGAATGGCAGGGCAGGCTCGAAGGGCTAGATGGCCTACTCCTGCTCCTATTTCTTATGTTCTTGTGTTTGGAACACTTCCGCAGACAAATGATGCTAAATCCACTGTTAATTTTAAATCTCAGATCAGCAGCCTTTCAATAACCAAAAGTATTTGGGACAAAGGTGGGTATGTGTTGATGTCCTTGGGGTGGGATGATTGGGCTCCAACAACCACAATCTTCTTCCTTTGAGCTGGGTCTGGCTCCATCCTGTAGTGAGATTTCCCCCTGATTCCTATAAATTTCAATTTCACCATTTTGCACACCTTCAGCCGCAGTCATGCCATTGAATATCCAGGAGTGATGGTTAGATTTTCTCTTGTTGGAGATAGACATTTGTGCCTCTGGTGTGGTGTGCATGATACTTGTCACTTAACAACCCAAGCGCAAATGTGATCGCAGTCTTGTTGCATAGGGACACAGACTTATCTGAGGAGATGCAAATGGTGCTCAACATTGTGCATTCATCAGTGAACACTACATTCTGCACTCTCTCATTTCCATCTCTATGAACGGTATGCTTTGTCTGTATAGCGCTCAAGAAACAATACTTTTCACTGCGTATTAATACATGTGAAAATAATAAATCAATTCAAATCAAATCAAATAAAAGACCAGTCCTGCTCCTGATGTTATGGTAACAAGGAGATCATTGATGAAGCATCTGAACATGGTTTGAACAGAGGAACAAAGAACAATACATTGCAGGAAGAGGCCCTTCGGCCCTCCAAGCTTACACCAATTTCTCGTCCTTATTTAGACCCACTACTTAATATCATACACAGTTTCTATCCTTCTGTACGCCTCCCATTTATATGTCTATTAAAATACACCCTGAACATTGGGAACATGCCTGCTTCCACTATCTCCACTGATAATGCATTCCAGTCAACTACCACCATTTGTGTTGCTTGGAATTCAACAGAATTTGATTTATTATTGTCACATGGATTAGTATACAGTGAAAAGTATTGTTTTCTGTGCGCTGTACAGACAAAGCATACCGTTCATAGAGAAGAAAAGGAGAGAGTCAGAATGTTAGAATCATAGCTAGGGCGTAGAGAAAGATCAGCTTCATGTGAGGTAGGTCCATTCAGACGCAGCAGGGAAGAAGCTGTTCTTGAGTCGGTTGGTACGTGTCCTCAGACTTTTGTATCTTTTTCCTGACGGAAGAAGGTGGAAGAAAGTACGTCTGTGGTGTGTGGGGTCATTGATTATGCTGGCTGCTTTTCTGTGGCAACGGGAAGTGTAGACGGAGGCAATGGATGGGATGCTGGTTTGCGTGATGGACCGGATCCATGTGTGATCCATGACTTTTGCAATTTCCTATCTGGCTTTTAAATCACTGTTCTCTCGGGGCTAGTCGGTTAACTATAATCCATGAAGTGGTCACGCACATCATCAGCCATCTTTTGCTCATTGTCTTTGTATTTCTTAAAAAATTCTTCCTTAAGAAGTTCAAATGGCGTAAGTAATTCAGGGCTATAATCCACTGTTGGTCACAATGAGTAACAGGATTTACCCAGAATGACATCACTGATACCCTGGGGAAATGCTTGGGTGATGTTTGGGGCTGTCTTGTGAGTGCGGCTAATCACATTGTCTGCATCTTTAAGACTTGAATAGCAGGTTAGGTGTAAAGACTCACATTCTAATCAGTATTCTGTAAACTGTGCTGTTATATGCTCAATGTTTGAGGCCAGAACTCTCCATTCACCTGACGAAGGGAGAAACCCTGAAAGCTTGTGAGTTTACTACTCAAATAAATTGGTTGGACTTAAACCTGGTGTTGTCGGACTTCTTACTGTGTTTACCCTGGGGAAACCCCACCTTCGTCTGGAATTTGGACTCAGACTCTGCCTTGCAAGCCCCTGAAGCGTGAGATCCTGTGGATGAGATTATTGAGCTCCAATATACACAACCAATGTCCTTTCTGGTAGATATGACAAGCAGATAGTTTCCCCACTCAGTTCCCATTAACTAGAGCTGAATTTTTCTCATACAATACAATCCTCAGCAGCACAGCCGACAGATTTTTGGCATGGGGAGGGTGGGGGAAGAGGGGGCAGAAGCCTTCAATGAAACTTACATTCTTTTCCAGCTGAATGGAGCTGCTGCAGGGGTCAAAGGTAACAAAAGAGGGCAGGGGATACGGGGAGAAAAGTTGGGCTAATTCTTGTTTTCGGTTTGTTTTGCAGGTGGATATCAGGAGCTGCTGTAGTAAATGCCTTTTATTCATCAAGCAGAAACCAAATAGGTACAACTCTTCAAAGATCTAGTCGCTTAATATCTGCGGCATTAAAAAGATGTATTTTACTTCCTGTTTGTGTAACCCAATCTACTGACCCCTATGTTTACAGGTACAATTTGAACTTAAGGTGTGCTATCACATTGTCAGATATTGGTTACAGTAATGCCTATTTACACACACACATCTCTCCCTCTCTCTCTTACACACACATCTCTCCCTCTGTCACAAACACATCTCCCTCTCTCCTTCTCTCACACATACATAAATCTCCCTTTCTCCTTCTCTCACACACATCGCTCTCTCTCACACATGCACACACATCTCCCTCTCTCTCACACACACACATCTCCCTCTCTCCCTCTCTCACACATATCACTCTCTCTCACAAATGCACATACATCTCCCTCTCTCTCTCTCTGTCACACACACATCTGTCTCTCTTTTTCAAACACATCGCTCTCTCTCTCTCTCTCACACACACGCACACACACATCTCCATCTCTCCCTCTCTCACACATATCGCTCTCTCTCACAAATGCACATACATCTCCCTCTCTCCCTCTCTGTCACACACACATCTGTCTCTCTTTTTCAAACACATCGCTCTCTCTCTCTCACACACACGCACACACACATCTCCATCTCTCCCTGTCTCTCAGACACACCTAACTACACAACACTATACATGCACATATCACTCTCTCACACACACATAGCCCCTCTCACACACACACACTCACATTCATACACATGCACATCTCCCTCTCTTACACACATACATTAACTCAAACTGCACACACACATCTCTCTCACACACACACACTTACTCAAACTATACACTATACATGCACACATCACTCTCTCTCTGGCACACACACTCACACACGTCCCCATCTCTCACACACACTCACACGTCTCCTTTTCTCACACACATAGACATATATTTCTCTCCCTCTCTCTCACACGTGCACACACATTCACATACATGTGGGGGGAAGTGCCACGAGGTAGTGGGAGAAGAGCCACGCACATAGGTGGGCAATCAGGAGGTATGGAAGTGGAAGGATTGGCAAATGGGAGATTCAGTGACCAGGAGATTATCAGAGGGTCGCAAGGAGGGTCAGTCAAAGGGAAGGGTGAAAACCAAGAGGTTGTTTTATCTGCAAAGTTATTTCATTTACAAGTATTGGTATTTAGAAACATACAGCATTTCGAATGAAGGATATAATATTTACATGTTCTTTTCCTGACAAGATTGGTCTTACAAAATCTGACTATAGCATTTACATTGGCTGTAATGAAAAGATCTGATTCACTTAACATAGTTTCATTGAAGTTACACTTTTCAGTGCAACAAAATCGGGCTGGATTTTACAGTCACATTTGTTGCGAAACCATAAAATCCCGCCTGAGGTCAAAGGTCTTTCCCATTCTCCGCCCCTCGGCCACTCTGAGTCCCGTGGAGGGCGAGGCGAGGCAGTGAAATTCCGGCCATGTTCCAGGCTATTCTTCTTAAATTGCTCCACCTCTTGGCCAGTTATGGAATTGCATCCATGAGAGTGCGCAGGGAACCTTGCGTCTCCGTGGGGCAGGGTGTCAGATTGGCTGGCAGTCTGACCGAAGAGGTCAAAATCAACAGGATCACAAGCAAAAACATAATTACAATGGAGGAAAACTTATCCATTGAAAGGTGCCTATATTTGCAAAGCACAAACTTTCACAAACCTATTTACAATGTTAAAGAAAGATCCTGCATTTATCTAGCACCTTTCATGACCTCGGGATGTCCCTAATCATTTTGCAAGCAGTGAAACTCTTTCAAAGTGTGGCCACTGTCGAAATATAGGCTTTTCATTTTATGCACAGCAAGCTCCAATGAAGGCCATGTGAGAAATTAAGTTTTAGGTTTAAGTTTTCGTTATTTGTTAGTGTCACATGTCAGCTTACATTAACACTGCAATGAAGTTATTGTGAAAATCCTCCAATCGTCGCATTCCGTCACCTGTTTGGTACACCGAGGGAGAATTTGGAATGGCCAATGCACCCTAACCAGCACGTCTTTCGGACTGTGGGAGGAAACCGGAGCACCCGGAGGAAACCTGTGCAGATACTGGGAGAACATGCAGCCTCCACACAGATAGTGAGCCAAACCAGGAATTGAACCTGGGTCCTCCTGCTGTGAGGCAGCAGTGTTAAGCACTGTGCTGCTCAAGTTACCAGATGAACTCTTACAGGTATTGTCTGAGGGATAAATATTGGCCAGGACACCAGGAAGAATTCTTCTGCTCTTCTTCAAAAAGAACCATTGGATCTTTAAAATAAATTTACCTCAGAAGATAAATGGGGCTTAATGATCTCACCCAATCAACCTTTCCTCAAATGCACCCCTCTGTAGTGAGAAATTGTATTTTATTTGATATGCATTATGATGGCACAGTGGTTAGCATTGTAGCTTCACAGTGCCAGAGACCTGGGTTTGATTCTGGCCTCGAGTGACTGTGTGGAATTTGCACATTCTCCCCATTGCTTTCTTTTGGGCGCTCCGCTTCCCTATCACTGTCCAAAGATGTGCAGATTAGGTGGAATGGCCATGCAAGATTGCCCCTTAGTGTCCCAAGATATGTAGGTTAGGGGGATTATTGAGGTAAGTACATGGGGTTACAGGGATAAGGTGGTGGGTCTGAGTAAGGTGCCCTGTAGGAGAGTTGGTGCTGAATGGCCTCCTTGTGCACTCTGGTAGACTACGACTCTATGCAGAGGAATTGTGAAAGAGGTTACATCACAACTAAACTCAATACTGTCTCGGACAAGAACTTAACTCGTTCTAGGTCCTGTACACCTCTCACCCGAATGCGTACTCACCCACATTGGATCCCAGTCTACTCATGCTCAAAATTTTAAAATCCCTATCATTGTGTTAAATCCTCTACATCCTTCCCTTTCCCTACCTCTGTAACCTCCTCCAAATCTCCAACCCCCCCCCCAGAATACCTGCGCTGTCTCAAATCTGGCCTCTTGCTGATTTTCAACACTGCTCCCCTGGGGACCTTGCCTTCAGCTTCCCAGGCTTTCTATCCCTAACCTTTCTGCCTCTCTCTCCTCCATAAATAAAGTCTTTCAAATTGACCTTGTTGAATGAATTAACCTTCATCTGTCCAAATGTCTCTTCCTCTGGTTCAGTGACAATTTTTGTCAAATGGTGTACCTGTGAAATGCCCTGGGGCATTTACCCTGGGTCAAGGCGTTACATAAATGTAATTTGTAATTGTGCAGACAACATTCAAACCTGCTTCTTCAACTGGGGCCCACGGAATAAGTCCAGCGTTCTGCGAAAGGTACCTCATCTTTCCCAACTGGCGGAGAGGATGGTAATGAGGCAGCTGTAATTGAAGCTGCCGGTGAGATGTTTGAGCTCACGGAAACACACAAGAATCAAAGGAAACTATAATTGGAAAATTGCCCCATCAGAGAAAATTGGTCTCTAATTGAGTTATTATATCCAGTCACCATGACGCCCATTACAGAGATGCATTTCGTTGCTAATGTTGCCCAATTTAAAGGAAAAAAAATACACTGATGGATCGACGTGAATTTTTCACCAATGGTAAAAGCTCTTGTACAAACTTAAGGGTGGCACAGTGGTTAGCACTGCTGTCTCACAGCGTCAGGGATGTGGGTTTGATTCCTGGCTTTGGTCACTGTCTGTGTGGAGTCTGCATGTTCTCCCCGTGTCTGAGCGGGTTTCCTCAGGGTGCTCCGGTTTCCTCGCACAGTCCAAAGATATGCGGGTTAGGTGGATTGGTTATGTTAAATTGCTTCTACATGCTAGGTGAACTAGCTAGGCTAAACTCATGGAGAATAGGGATAGGGTCTGGGTGGGATTGTAGTCCGTGCAGACTCGATGGGCCAAATGGCCTCCTTCTGCACTGTAGGGATTCTATGAATAAATTCTCCCTCAGTTGACCCAAACGGGCACTGGAGTGTGGCAACCAGGGGATTTTCACAGTAATTTCACTGCAGTGTTAATGTAACTTGTGACACTAATGAATAAACTTTAACCATGACTTGCAGACAATGTAGCGCAAGCTCTGCCTTCCACCTTCCCTTCAGGGCTGCTGACCTCTGTAAGTGGCTCGAGTGTCTTACACTCACGAGTGCACCCTTTACAGACCAATATCTAATCACAGGACTGCAATAACTGGGGCATGGTCAACATGCAGCTTTTCACATGGACCACTCGAATCTTTTAGCCAGCTCACTAACAAGGATTTTAGTGAGATGAGACTGGCTATGAATTCATTAGACCACTTTATATTACACTCAGCAAGTGAGTGTTAGTGCCAGCGTCAAGCAAATTCATTTCAATCCAATTACCTTCAGACCTTTGTTTGTGAGCAAGAAGACTAATCCTTGTTGTACGCTACACTATCGGTACGTGCACACTTAACACTTCCTGCTTACTCTTTTAATCCCTGTTTCTGTGGACTTGTGATTCTTACAACTTGACCATGAATGGATCATAAAATTGACTACTTAATGGACTATTGAAATGAACATCAATACTCCAGAGCAGATATTATCCAAATTTACGCACCCTTTGCTCTCCTGTCCCCGCTCTGCCATCTTATTCATCCTTTTTCTCCCCTCGTTCCTTCTTCATTCACGTTTCTCCAGTGGAGGCAGCAGACAGATGATTTCCCAGTATAGGGGCTGTCATCTTCTGCTCCACCCCCTTCCCTGTGCCCCCAGCCTCCCCGGGGGGGGTGGGTTAGCGGGCAGGGATGGGGAGCGTGATGTTGGGTGGCGTGCCTTTCTCCTGCCCACTGGCATTGGAATTGTATCCCAGTGCCTGGTGTCAGGAGTGGGGAAAAGGGAAGTGTAGAGCCATCAGTGGGCCAATTGTACGGCCCCTGGAGGCCTCCACATCCCCACTGTCACCATTTCTTTTATAACCAGGGCGCACCTGTGTCATGTGACACCATCACCCAGCGAATCCTGGTTGTTGTTAACTGAAATTGGCATCCCTGCTGAGTGGGCATCCCAGTAGAGACTCTGCCCCTCTGCAGAATGGCACTCCTAGAACATAGAAACCAGAAACAGGAGTAGGCCATTCGGCTCCTCAAGCCCACTCCACCATTCATTTTGATCATGGCTGATCATCGAATTCAATTTCCTGATTCCCCCTCCCCTCCTTTTCCTCCCATATCCCTTGATCCCTTTCACCGCAACTCCTCACCCCAATGTTTTTTACCCGCCCGATAATACGGCCCCCGCTACCCCATGTCTGACAGGCTCCACCCACTCAGCTTGTCGCCTAGCTACAGCGACGATCATTACTGGGGATTGGCTGCCGCTCGTCTTGGTGCTTCTGTGACTGGAGAAGCATCGGCCATCGGATTGGCCAGCAGTTCACAGAGGCAGGACATCCTCCCGGATAGGGCCAAGGTCTCTCCTTCAACCAATTAAAGGCACAGTGCTCTTAAAAAGCGTTCAGTGCTTCCAAGCCTTGGAGTGGGGTCACTTCTGTCAAACTGTGGGCGTAGTTTCAGTTTTGGCTCAGTCGCTAATGTTCTTGTGTCTGAGTCGGAAGCTTCCCCTTTTAATTTAGTGAGTTTAATGGTTAGCACTGCTGCCTCACAGCGCTAGGGACCCAGGTTCGATTCCCGGCTTAGGTCACTATCTATGTAGAGCTGACACGTTCTCCTGCGTCTATGTGGGTTTTCCTCCAGGTGCTCCAGTTTCTTCCCACAGTCCAAAAGACATGCTGGTTAGGTGCACTGATCTTACTAAATCCTCCATCAACAACTAAATGCAAATCCAAGTTATTAATAAGTATCAAAAAGGCCAGCACGATGGCACAGTGGTTAGCACAGCAGCCTCACAGTGCCAGGGACCTTGATTCCCGGCTTGGGTCAACATCATTGTGGAGCTTGCACATTCTCTCCGTGTCTGCGTGGGTTTCTTCTGGGTGCTCCGGTTTCCGCCTATCCATTCCCTCTCCCTTCCCTCACATCTTCATCTGTCACAGTTTATCCTCTGATTTCAACTTCGCTGCTGTTTGGCCATTCACACCTTCTATTCTCTCTGTGGGCTGCCATTAGCAGCCTTTCCCCTTGTTTCTATGATTATGATTCATCTTTCATTCCCTCACTCCGCAGCATAAATATCTCCCACTTTCTCTGCCTTTTAGCTTTGACAAAGGGTCGTCTGGACTTGAAACTTCAGCTCTTTTCTCTCCTTAGATTTGCTGCCAGACCTGCTGAGATTTTCCAGATTTTCTCTTTTGGTTCAAACAGACGCGCTGGTTAGGTGCATTGGCCATACTAAATCCTCCCTTAATGTACCCAAACAGGCACAGGAGTGTGACAACTAGAGGAATTTCACAGTAACTTCATTGCAGTCTTAATATAAGCCTTCCTTGTGACACTAATAATTAAACCAATAAACTTTATCTTATATTTATGACTCCATTTTGGATTCATCAGAAGTGTAGACATCTTCTATGCCTACCTTATTAAATCATTTCATAAACATAAACGGCATCTATCAGGTCACCCCCTCAGCTTTTCCTATAATAAATAATACTTTAAAATCTATTGCAAAATCAATTCAGATAGATTAGTAAGCTGTGGTTGTGGTATTAGTCAATGCTCAGTAGGTAGCACTTTCGTTTCTGATGCAGTGAGGAGTCCAACCTCCAGAGATTTGAGCATGCAACCTAGGCTGTCACTTTGGTGCAGTACTGAGAGGGTGCTACACCTGCTGGAGGCGTTATAAGAACATAAGAAATAGGAGCAGGAGTAGGCCATCTAGCCCTTCGAGCTGCTGGGTTTTTGGAGCTTACAAGGACTGGTTTGGTCAACAGAGTTCAAGATATGTGAGTTAGGTGGATTGGTCATAGTAAATTGCCCCTTCGTGTTCCAAGAGGTGCAGGTTACATGGATTGGCCATGGTAAATTGCCCCTTAGTGTCCCAAGATGTGCAGGTTAGATGGATTGGCCATGGTAAATTGCTCTTTGGTGTCCCAAGATGTGCAGGTCAGGTAGATTGGCCATGGTAAATTGCCCCTTAGTGTCCCAAGATGTGCAGATTAGATGGATTAGCCATGATAAATTGCCCCTTAGTGTTCCAAGATGTGCAGATTAGATGGATTGGCCATGGTAAATTGCCCTTTGGTGTCCCAAGATGTGCAGGTCAGGTAGATTGGCCATGGCAAAGTGCCCCTTAGTGTCCCAAGATGTGTAGGTTAGATGGATTGGCCATGGTAAATTGCCCCTTAGTGTCCCAAGATGTGCAGGTCAGGTAGATTGGCCATGGTAAATTGCCCCTTAGTGTCCCAAGATGTGCAGGTTAGATGGATTGGCCATGGTAAATTGCCCCTTAGTGTCCCAAGATGTGCAGGTTAGATGGATTGGCCACGGTAAATGCACAGGGTTACGGGGAAAAGGGCAGAGGGGAGGGCCTGGATGGGAGGGGAGGGGTGAAATGCTGTTTTGGAGAGTCAGTGCCGACTCAATGGACCAAATGGCTTCTTCCTGCACTATAGGGATTCTATGATTCCATGATAAGGACAAGGAACTTGAAACAATCCTTTATTAGGCAATTAACGAAGCTTTTGTTTTGTGCCAGTTTTCCCAGCTGGCATTCTCCAGCCACCTTTCTTTGGAAAAGGACAGCCAAGTGCGTTGAACTTTGGTGCTATCGGCATGGTTATCGGTCACGAAATCACTCACGGATTCGATGACAACGGTAAGACTGATGAATTAATTTTAATCGGGACGGAATATGGGTTTGCCGTCAGCCGCAGTTCTAACGGGTCCATCCGTATACCTGATGTAGGTCGGAACTTTGACAAAGAAGGAAACCTCGTGGACTGGTGGTCGAAACAATCAGCCAAGAACTTCAAAGAACTTTCACAGTGTGTGGTGTACGAGTATGGAAACTTCTCCTGGGATCTGGCAGGTGGACAACACGTAGGTCAAAGAATTGGAAGCCTGTCTTTTATTTGCTCCCATTCACATTGGTATTTACAGCGCAAAAACAGGCCACGCAAACAAACCAGTCCACATGCCAGCAGATACAGAGGGACAGGTAGTATTGAGGAAGCAGGGGGCTGCAGAAGGATTTGGACTGGCTGGGAGAGTGGACAAAGAGGCAGCAGATGGAATACAAAATAAAAGTGTGAGATTATGCACTTTGGAAGGAGGAATGGAGGCATTAACCATTTTCTAAATGGGGAAATGCTTAGGAAATCAGAAACACAAAGGGACGTGGGAGTCATTATTCAAGATTCTCTTAAGGTTAATGTGTGAATCCGGCTGGCAGTTGGGAATGCAATGTTAGCATTCAGGCCGCGAGGGCTAGAATACAAAAGCAGGGATGTACTTCTGAGGCTGTATAAGGCTCTGGTCAGACCCCATTTGGAGTATTGTGAGTAGTTTTGGGCCCCTTATTCAAGGAAGGATGTGCTGGCCTTGGAAGGGGTCCAGGGGAGGTTCACAAGAACGATCCCTGGAATGAAGACTTGTCGAATGAAGAGCGGTTGAGGACTCTGGGTCTGTACTCGTTGGAGTTTAGAAGGATGAGAGGGGGATCTTATTGAAACTTGCAGGATACTGTGAAGCCTGGATATAGTAGAGAGGATGTTTCCACTACTAGGAAATCTAGAACCAGAGGGCATAACCTCAGGCTAAACAGAGATGAGGAGGAATTTCTTCAGCCAGAGAGTGGTGAATCTGTGGAACTCTTTGCCGCAGAAGGCTGTGAAGGCCAGATCATTGAGTGTCTTTAAGACAGAGATAGATAAGTTCTTGATTAATAAGGGGATCAGGGGTTATGGTGAAAAGCCAGGAAAATGGGGATGAGAAAAATATCAGCCATGTTTGAAAAGAGGGCCAGACTCGATGGGTCGAGTGGCCTAATTCTGCTTCTATGCCTTATGGTTTTATTTATTCTCCTCTTGAGCATCCTCCCATCTTTCCTCATTAAACTCTACCAACATGCACAACTCTCTATTCCTTTCTCCCTGACCTCGCGGTTTAACCATTTAGCATGGTATGATCTTGATAAATTTTTACTGCAACCCCTCTGAGGCTAACATATTCTTGCTGAGGTGCAGTGCCCAGAACTGAATGCAACACTCCAAATGGGATCACCCCAGCATTTTGGGGAGGGGATGGCTTAGTGGCATTGCTGCTAGTTTATTACTCCAGAAACTCAGCTAATGTTCTGAGGACCTGGGTTCAAACCCCGCCAAAAGGCAGCTGGTGGAATCTGAATTCAAGAAGAAATATCAAATCTACTGATGACCATGAAACCATTGCCGATAGCTGGAAAAACCCATCTGGTTTATTAATGTCCTTCAGGGAAGGAAATCTGCCGTCCTTACTTGGTCTGGCCAACATGTGACTCCAGAGCCACAGCAATGTGGTTACTTCTCAACTGACCTCCAAGGGCAACTAGAGATGGGCAATAAATACCAGCTCAACCATTGACACCCATGTCCCACGAATGAATAAAGATAAACAAGATCTGTAACATAACTTCCACTCAAGGCACAGGGAATGCATCAAGGTTCAATTCGTGAATCACGAGAATGCACTCCCGCATTGTCAGAAACTGTGACTTGTCCATCAAAGCACAGAGTAAACTTTCCTCCTTCCATTTCATGTTGAGAAGGCTTTTGCCAATGGAAAGCAAAACCGTGTTACTTAAATATTCGTAGAGACGTGAACTCACGAACATCCCAATGGTGAACACTCTTGGAATGAACTGCATTCGCTAATCTGATTGATGTTATGTTTTTTTCTTATCAAATTGCAGCTGAGTGGCATTAACACACTGGGAGAGAACATTGCAGACAATGGAGGCATCAGACAAGCCTACAAGGTGAGGCAACCTGAGATAACAACAAATACTTGCATTTATCTTCAACACAACAATTTCTGTTTAAGATTGCAGCATCCACGATATTTTATTTGCAGTCAGCTGGCTGGTTAACATTGCAGGGTGCTGGATACTCGGTCAATGCTGCAGTCAGCTGGCTGGTTAACATTGCAGGGTGCTGGATACTCGGTCAGTGCTGCAGTCAGCTGGCTGGTTAACATTGCAGGGTGCTGGATACTCGGTCAATGCTGCAGTCAGCTGGCTGGTTAACATTGCAGGGTGCTGGATACTCGGTCAGTGCTGCAGTCAGCTGGCTGGTTAACATTGCAGGGTGCTGGATACTCGGTCAGTGCTGCAATCAGCTGGCTGGTTAACATTGCAGGGTGCTGGATACTCGGTCAGTGCTGCAGTCAGCTGGCTGGTTAACATTGCAGGGTGCTGGATACTCGGTCAATGCTGCAGTCAGCTGGCTGGTTAACATTGCAGGGTGCTGGATACTCGGTCAATGCTGCAGTCAGCTGGCTGGTTAACATTGCAGGGTGCTGGATACTCAGTCAGTGCTGCAATCAGCTGGCTGGTTAACACTGCAGGGTGCTGGATACTCGGTCAATGCTGCAGTCAACTGGCTGGTTAACATTGCAAGGTGCTGGATACTCGGTCAATGCTGCAGTCAGCTGGCTGGTTAGCATTGCAGGGTGCTGGATACTCGGTCAATGCTGCAATCAGCTGGCTGGTTAACATTGCAGGGTGCTGGATACTCGGTCAATGCTGCAGTCAGCTGGCTGGTTAACATTGCAGGGTGCTGGATACTCGGTCAGTGCTGCAGTCAGCTGCCTGAAGTGTCATTCAGTATAGCTGCTCATGGCGTAACACAGACTGAGCTGCAACTCTCTCAAGCGAGACATCGCAACTGTTTCACTCAATGGGCTGGATTTAATGTCCCCTAGCTTTTGGGAGGGTGCATGTAAAATCCAACGGGTGGCCTTCCTGCCATCTATCCCTTTGCCCCTAAACTATAGGGGCAGGGGGAAGGGAGGCGGGTGCGGGAGACCGATACTCAGGTCTACAGAGACCCATAAATGGCCACTCGGTGACCTAATCCTGTCCCCATTGTATTTCACCTGTGATGGGGGGTTGTCATGCAGGATGTCTGGCTGCTTAGGTTGGCGTCAGGAAATGTGGTGGGACTCCTTTGCAGACACTTCCTCTCCTGGGCCCTTTACAGACTCCTCTCGGAGATCAAGGCCATTCCCCACTCTCCTTCCCTTGCCTCTTCCATCCAGATCACCGTGTCCTCGAAGCCACTAGCTGAGGCCCCCCCGTTCCAGACTTAACCTGGGCTCCTCGGTGGGGTGAGATCATCTGTAACCCCAGAGATCACCACGTCTCCTGGCAGCACTGCTGAGATGTCAGACTGGCCGGCAGCTCTCTAAGGCAGGACTTGGTCCAGAGAAAGAGGCTTAAGTGTCACCTTTAGAGCGAATAACCTGGCTCCATTGTTAAAGGGCTGCGATAGAGTGGTCATTCAAAAGGTTGGCGCAAACCCGATGGGCCGAATAGCCTCCCTCTGCACTGCAGGCTTTCTGTGGCTGTGAGATTCTATTCTGATGCTACTAGTGCCCTGTCAGACAGACACACCTCAGCCTTCAAGTGGGGTTCACCCGCAATGCTCTCTCTCCACCCCCCACACCTCTCCTCCTCAACATTTTAGCCAGCGGAGGGGGCAGGGATCATTGAGTCCCATGCTTGGGATAATTAAGTACAGTGTATTTACTGGACTAAATATTTCTGAAATAATTTTGTGTGAGTGACGGAAGCCACTATTCGTGTACAGATCAGCAGGGAGCCTCAGGGGATTCACTAATATGCTGTACCCTGCAGATCACCAGGACTTGCTGACTGATCTACTCTACTCAGCTGTTTGCTTTGCACAAAAGGTTTCTCATCGTTTGCCTCTCTATTAGCTTTAGGGATTAACACATTAATTCCCTTTGAATTCTGCAGAACTTTCAGACTTGCAACTGCTTCATGTCAAGCGTAGCTTTTTAACAACGCAATTGCTGTGACCTTGCTGGTTTCTCACCCACCAATGGGCAACCCAACACCCCCACATTACATGGTTTGACAAGGAGGATGTGAGTGCACAGAGCTCATAGCTTCTTCCCCACCTACTCCCCCCCTCCTTTAAAATGGAAGGACAGAAATGTAGAATTGGCTCCATGTCTCTTCACTTTGCTTAGAAAGTTTCTGATGCATGATGACTTGAGGAAATATTTCTATCTGTTGGTAGGCAGCTGGCACAGTGGTTTCAGAACTGCTGCCTCACAACTCCAGGGAACTGGTTCAATTCTGACCTTGGGTAACTGTCTATGTGGAGTTTGCACGTTCTTTCTGTGTCTGTGTGGGTTTCCTCCAGGTGCTCTGGCTTCCTCCCACACTCCAAAGATGTGTCGGTTAGGTGAATTGGCCATGATAAATTGCCTCTTAGTGTCCACAAATATACACATTTGGTGGATTGGCCATAGTATCTTGTCCCTTAGTCTCCACAGATGTGCAGATTAGATGGATTAGCCATGGGAAATGTGTGGGGAGCAGCAGGGGATGGACATGGGTAAGATGGCCTTTCAGAAAGTTAGTGCAGACTTAGGAGGATACGGTGGCACAGTGGTTAACACTGCTGTCTCTCACAGCACCTGGGGCCTGGGTTCAAGTGCCAGCTTGTGTTACTGCCTGTACAGAATCTGCATGTTCTCCCCACGTCTGCATGGGTTTCCTCTGGGTGCTCCGGTTTCCTCCCACAATCCAAAGATGTGTGGGTTAGGTGGATTGGCCATGCTTAGTGTCTGGTGGACTAGCTAGGGTAGACAGGGATAGGGCCTGGGTGGGATTGTGCTCAGTGCAGACTCAATGGGCCAAATGGTCACTTTCCGCACTGTAGACATTCTATGGTTCGAAGATTTTATTCTAATGCTTCTAGTGCCCTGTCAGAGGGACATAGCTGAGACTTTGACCTACTTCTCTCTCTATCTTTTCTATCTTCCTTCCAGGTACATCCGCGTTGTGCGTTCTCAGCATTGGTGATCTGTGCCACGGTTTCTAATCTGTCACATTGAATGTACCTTTTCAGGCTTATCAGTTACACGTGAAGAGAAGTGGGCATGATGGCCTGCTGCCCGGTGTCAACCTGAACCATAATCAACTCTTCTTCCTGAACTTTGCACAGGTGAGGGCTCAGTTGAATTTTGTTTTGCTGCGAAACTGTCCCAATAAAATTTAAAACCAGGCGTGCCAATCTGAGGTGTCTGAGCTACAAGCAAATAACGTGGCATGTGTCTGCTTTTTACCAGTCAGTCTATGCCCCTCCTTGAAGTTTGCCATTATCCTTCTCATTGGTTGCTGTATTTCCAAGTCCCAACTTTCTTTTGCAAATGTTGATATTATGCCTTGCATCTGAACCCAAATCCAGGTTATTAACATCTATCAGAAAGGCTGGCACTTTGGCACAGTGGTTAGAACTGCTGCCTCACAGCGCCATGGGCCCAGGTTCAATTCCCGGTTGGGTCACTGTCTGGGTGGAGTCTGCCCATTCTTCCTGCGTCTGTATGTGTTTCCTCCAGGTGCTCTGGTTTTCTCCCACAGTCTGAAAGACATGCTGGTTAGTTATATTGGTCATGTTAAATTCTCCGCCATTGTACCCAGAGTGTGATGACTAGGGGACTTTCACAATAATTTAATTGCAGTGTTAAGGTAAGCCATGTTAAGTTTCCTAAATAAACTTTTAACCTTTAAAAAGAGCAGCCCTCCTAGGGAACACCATTGCATCTTTTTCTCCAGCCAGAAAAACAATTGCACTTTAGTTGACTATGTATCCATGACTGTCCCTTTAATCTCATAGAACAAAGAGATGGGAAGGTTCGCAGCTCCTGCCCATTAAGAACTGGGCACAGAGAACGGCGCCTGGACCATATCAAATGGGGCCACTTTCACATCAGACTGATGAATGGCAGGCTCTTGATGCAGGTCCCCTGATGGAATGGGCATTGATGTTGGGTTGACTGACGGACATATCCCAAGAATTTGGGTGGGAGGAAGGGAAGGAGATCTGTTGGAAAGGGAGGTGGGAGAGAGGGGGTTGTGATACCCGCGGAATCAGGACAGCACCCCTGATTCTGCTACCACTCAGGATTGCTAAGTAAAGATTATACGGCCTCAGGCAGCCACTGAAGAATCCTTAGTGAACTAGCTTCAACACTTGTACCAGTCATTACAGGCGAGTGATCAAAAAGGATTCTTTGATCATCTTTAGGCCTTTAATCTACCTACCTACCTACTATTTAGGCCTCTAATTTACCTTTTAAGCACTGGACTCAAGTACCTTTAAAAATGCGTTCCACAAATTTCACACTGGGATTACCCCCTATACAGATCGTGCAGTGGTCATTTCCATAGAACATAGAACATTACAGCGCGGAACAGGCCCTTTGGCCCAGAATTGCTAAATTGCTAAATTCCATTGCTAAACTAGTGTGTTTGGCACATGTTTTATCTCCATTTTATGCGTGCCAATTTCTCCACTTAATTCCATCAAGGTGATTTTCAGAATTTCCTGGTTCACTTAATTCAGCACCGCCAAGTTCAGAGGGACTGCGAGCCGGATTTTCCAGCCCTTCCCGCTGGGCAGGATCTTCCGGTCTCGTTGAAGTCGTTCCCTGCTGCGGTTTCCTCAGCAGCGGGACTGGCAAGTCGCGCGAAATTCCATACACTTCGACAGGCCTGAAGGATCTCAATGGCGGCCAACGACGGGTGGGAAAACCCGGAAAATCTGCCACGGAGAAGGGATGGGAAAATTCCGGCCTTATTTCTCTCTGGATATTTTTGGGATTCATCTGCTCTGGCTAACAATCCTCATGTCCCTGGAATGTGCAGGGCTGGATTGTGTGTGGTGAGTGGGTAAGGTTAGAACATAGATCATAGAAGTAGATCATAGAAGATCATAGAAACCCTACAGTGCAGAAGGAGGCCATTCAGCCCATTGAGTCTGCACCGACCACAATCCCACTCAGGCCCTACCCCGTATATTACCAACTAATCCCTCTAACCTACACAACCCAGGACACTAAGGGCCAATTTAGCATGGCCAATTAACCTAACCTGCACATCTTTGGACTGTGGGAGGAAACTGGAGCACCACCCAGACGCAGGGAGAATGTGCAAACTCCACACAGACAGTGACCCAAGCCAGGAATCGAACCCAGGTCCCTGGAGCTGTGAAGGAGCAGTGCTAACCACTGTGCTACCGTGCTGCCCAAGGCTCCCCAGGCCAGAAAGCTTACCACAGTTTGCATTTGAGTCTTGTCCTGTGAACACAATACCAAAGAGCTCTCCCAGAGCGATGCTTCATCACAGCTCAGATTGCTGAGGGGAAGGAAAAACTCTTTTCAATAATTCCTGGGAAGTGAGAGTGAATTCCAATGCCTACATTTTCTGCTCACTCCAAATTTTCCTAAAAAGATGAAGGGGGGGCTTTCTTGCAATCCCTGTAGTGAAAGTGGGGTGAGATAGGGAGATCCTGGATTTTGACATTGGTGAAAAAGAAGGAGCTTTCAGTTTAAGTTTATTTCTGAGTGTCACGGGTAGGCTTACATTGACAAAGTAAGAGTAACAACACCAGGTTAAAGACCAACAGGTTTATTTGGAATCACAAGCTTTCAGAGCACTGTTCTTTCATCAGGTGAGTGGAGAGATAGGTTCACAAACACGGCACATGTAGACAAAGACACAATGGCGAGATACAAGTGTCTTTGTCTTAATCTGCCCACCTCAGTCCAACACACCTAACGAAGGAATACCATTTACGAAAGCTTGTGGGATTATTATCAAATAAACTGGTTGGACTTAAACCAGGCTTCTTACTGTGTTTACCCCAGTCCAACGCTGGCATCTCTACATCATAGAGTCATAGAGCATGGAAACAGGCCCTTCAGCCCAACTTGTCCATGCAGCCCCTTCTTTTTAATCCCTAAGCTCGTCCCTGAATTTTGCCCATATCCCTCTATACCCGTCTTACCCATGTAACTGTCTAAATACATTTTAAAAGACAAAATTGTACCCGCCTCTATTACTATCTCTGGCAGCTTGTTCCAGATACTCACGAACCTTTGTGAAAAAATTGCCCCTTTGGACCACTTTGTATCTCTCCCTTCGCACCTTAAACCTATGCCCTCTAACTTTAAACTCTCCTACCTTTGGGTAAAAATATTGACTATTTAGCTGATCTGTGCCCCTCATTATTTTATAGACCTCTATAAGATCACCCCTAAGCCTCCTATGCTCCAGAGAAAAAAGTCCCAGTCTATCCAGCCTCTCCTTATAATTCAAACCATCAGGTCCCTTTGTCTTTACTTTATCCTCGTTTGCTTTACAATAGCATCACAATAAGATTTAACTTCAAGATTTACTGCTCTTCTCACTCCCCCCAGTAGCTCCATGTCCAGGGTGTGGGGAATTCACAGTATAATCATATTAATGTGAGTGAGGAAAGACCATTTGAAAAATTTACACATTGTGATTAAAGATCCACTCCGTATTTCAGTCCAAGCTTCTGAACCCTGTGTGAAAATTCATGTCAGGTTTTAAAATCATCTCCTTTGTCCTCTGAAATGTCAATATGAATACTGGAACAGATTTTATTAATCGCTCTCACAGCTGGCATTTTTCACTAAGACGCAGAACTAATTTTTAATCACTTTTCATTAGCTTTCAAGAGATCTTCAGACATGCAATTAAAGATCCAATAGTTCTTTATTTCCATATTAAGAAACCTATTATAGAGGAAAGTCCCACTGTGCAGGACACTATCAAGGTTGAAAAGGGTAAGGAAAAACAAGAAGGAGGAGACATATTTTGCTCAGCAGAGTGTTACAACTTGAAATATACCCCCCTACTTGAGTAGTGGAAATAAATTCAATACTAACTGTCCAAAGGGAATTCAATATATACTTGAAAAAGAAGAATTTGTGGTGCTGTGGGGAATAAGAAGAGTGGTGTGAGATTAGCTGAATAGTTCTTGTGAAGGGCCAGTATGGGCACAGTAGGCTGAATGGCCTCCTAATTCTGTGAGATGATAAAATCATGTCATAATGGTTGGATCAGCAATACCAGTAACAACAGAAGCAGAAAAACACTGGAAAATCTCAGCATCTCAGGAGAGCGAATAGGACCAACAATTTGAGTCTGGATAACCCTTTGGCAGAGCTAGGGTCATCCAAGCTCGGAACATTGGCCCTACTCTCTTTCCACAGGTGCTGTCAGACCTGCTGAGATTTTCCAGCATTTTTCTGTTTCTATTTCAGATTCCAGCATCCGTAATATTGTTTGTTTAATACTAGTAACAACTTGTGTTCACGTAACACACTTAATACATTACCTCAGTCCTCCTGATCTTTGAATGGTCATACCCAGACGTACCCTGCAAAATGCACTGGAGGAACCACTTTGGAAGTCCCAAGGTAAGAACTCGGCAAGAATTGCCTGGGATGGCATTTGACAAAGAATTTGTCAATCTGCCCCACAGATGCATTGAGCAGAGTTGTGTAAATGAAGTGCATTGACATCTAGTTGTACAGTATGGATAGAGCAAGAGGTTCTTTTAAATCATTCTGAGGACGTGACTGTCACTGACATGGGTGGCACTTATTAACCACGCAAAGATAGTAACGAGCATTCTTCTTGATATGTTTTGACGCAAGTGAGTGATTAGCCAAGGCATTTCACAGGACAGTTAAGAGTCTGCTACACTGGTGCAGAGCTGGAGTTGTGGCATTTTTTTCCTTCTTTAAAGCACATTGGTCCTCCTGGCAGGTTTTTAAGGTAATTCAGCAGGTTTCAGCTCAACTTTACCAACATCATATTTTAATCTCTAGTTTTTTTAAAGCTCAGCTTCTTCTGGTCGGATTTGAACTCACAACCTTTGAGTTATTAGTCTAGTAACGTAAGCATGACACTAAGAGGACACTGTGTATTCTTATCCAACTTGGTGCCGTGCCCAATTCGTTCATGATTAATTGGAAAAAATCAATCCTAGGCTGTGGCAGAACAATTGATTCCAAACATTTCATAGAATCCCTGCAGCGCAGAAGGAGGCCATTCAGCCCATCAAGCCTGCACCGACAACAATCCCACCCAGGCCCAGGTTGCTGTCTGTGTGGAGTTTGCACATTCTCCTTGTGTCTGCATGGGTTTCCTCCCACAGTCCAAAGATGTGCGGGTTAGGTTGATTGGCCATGCTAAGTTGACCCTAATGTCAGGCGGTTTAGCAGGATAAATGAGGGGTTATGGGGATAGGGCCTGGATAGGATTGTGTTGGTTCAGGCTTGATGGGCTGAATGGCCTCCTTATGCACTGTAGGATTCTATGATTTGATGTATCTATATTTGCATAACTAAGTTTAGTTTATTTATTATTAGCCACAAGTACACGGCAATGGAGTTACTGTGAAAATCCTCACATTGTCACACTCCAGCGCCGGTTCAGGTACACTGAGGGAGAATTTAGCATGGTCAATGCAACTAATAAGCACATTGTTGAAGTGTGAGTGGAAACCAGAGCACCCGGAGGAAACCCATGCAGACGTGGGGAGAATGTGCAAACTCCACATAGTTAGTGACCCAAACTTGGAATCAAGCCAGTGTCTTTGGCGCTGTGAGGCTGCAGTGCTAACCACTGTGCCATCCTGTCACCCTCTATACAATAGTGAAAGAACAGAGAGATGGAACTCATTGGGTTGTTCTTTCAAAGAACCAGCAGGAGAATCAAACGGCCAGCCTCTGTTCTGTATTGGTCCACATTCTATGATTGGGAGAGTGAGAAGTACACTGACAAATTGGGTGGAATAGACTGGTAGCCTAACATGTTATGTAGACACTGTGCTATAGTTGCTGGTGAAGTAATTATTAAGATCTGAGTAATAATGACTGTGACTCTTTGCTTTGCCAGGTGTGGTGCGGAATTTACAGGCCAGAATATGCCGTCAATTCCATTAAAACTGATGAGCACAGTCCGGGCAAATTCAGGTGAGGTTTCGACACTTTGGTACGAAATCTGACTTGTGAGCTTTCTTCATTTTATTAAAGACACCCATATACTTTATACCCCTCACCTGCCTTCTTCAACCTCTATAACCATGACCGTAGTCAAAACTATGTTTTCCTATTCCAACTCACACCAAGAACATTCAACCTATACCCCTGTGCTCACTGAACTTCATTGGCCCTCAGTCCACCAACATCTCAAAATTCAATATTTTTGTCTTTCCCTCCACAACCTTACCCCTCTCTAGCTCGATGTACTCCTCAAGACCTACAAGTCTCTGAGATAACTGAGTGCCTCCAATTCTTGCCTCTTGTGCATTCCCATTTTACTTGGCCTGTTTGTCACAAGTGTGACCTCAGCTGTCTAGACCCTAAGCTCTGTGATTCCTTCCCTAAACTGCTCTGCCCCTCTACCCCTCACATTTCACTCCCACAGATTTGCCATGGCCCCATGTCTCATAACTGATGTCAACGCAGTTAGGAATACAGGAACATTCATGAGTTGGCCATTCAGACACTCAACTGTTTGGAGACACATCTAGCAAAGGAAGATGTGCTTGTTGGAGAGCAATCTTCTCAGCGACTGTGCATCACTACAGGAGGTCCTCAAGTTAGTTTTCCAAACCCCACCATGTTCAACTGTTTCATCAAAGGCTTCCTCTCATCACAAGGACAGAAGTGGAGATGTGTTCTGATGACAGAACCATTCACTAATCCTGAGATATTGGACTGAATTTTACATACTCCCAGTGGGTGTGTTTCCTTGCGGGGGGAGGTCGTTGGGGAGAGCACGTAAAATAAGGTTTCCTCCCACAGTTGAAGGATGTGCGAGTTAGGTGGATTGGCCACATTAAAGTGTCGGGGGATTAGCAGGGTTAATGTGTGGGTTATGGGAATAGGGCCTGGGTTTGTGGTCAGTACAGACTCAATGGGCTGAATGGCCTCCTTCTGTACAAGTGAGATTCTAAGATTCTATAATCTACGCAAACTGTCCTCATATCTTTTTAGTCTCGGTATCACTTTGGTGAACCTTCACTGCCTACACACTAAGGCAATATATCCTTCCTCTGTGGTGGGATGCCCAGAACTGAATGCAGTTTCCCAGATCTGTGCCGAAAATCCCTGTCCTTGTTTGCGGCTGGGATGTTCCGGTGCTGGTAAAAGTGAATGGAATTTTGACTGGAATGCCAAGTTCTCCATTCCGACTTGCAGCGGGATGGCAGGGATGAGATTGGAGAATCCCACCCATCGTTTCACCAGCTCTTTTCATTCCTGAGAAAAAGGCCAATATTCTTTTAACCACTTGATTCAATTTTTAAATAAGAACAGAAAATGTGAGATAACCTCAGCAGGTCTGGCACCATCAATGAGGAAGAAACAGAGTTAACACTGAGGGATAGAAATGGAATGAATTGTGTAGCTGGAGAGACGGGTGGAGGAGGTGAACTAGAATAGAGGGTCAGGGGAAGGTCGGAGCTAAGGAGAGATTAACAAAGATGTCATGGACACAAGACAAAGGAGTGTTGATGGTGGCATTAAGGGCTATAGAAGATACTGATAGTGGCGCAAAAATAAGATAGTAGAATGTGTTAATGGGTGAAGAAAGGTCGGAGCTCAGAGAAAAGGCAACGAAAGAACAGGTGACAGATGGCCCTGTGGGGGAGGAGGTTTATTTGCACTGGGTCAAACCAAAGAAACAAAAGCAAAAATTGGCTCAGTTGTAGGAGACAGAGGGTGATGACAGAAGGTTGCTTTAGTCACTGGAAGCCAGTGTCCGGTGGTGTACCACAGGAATCCGTGTTGGGTCTCCGATTATTTGTCTTTTAAATAAACGGCATTGTTGACTATGTTGGGGGCAGGATCAGTAAGTTTGCCAATGACACAAAGATTGGCTGGGTAGTTAACAGTGAGGTTGAGTGTCTTTAGTTACAGGAAGATACAGATGGGCTGGTCAAATGGATGGATAAGTGACAGATGGAATTTAACCCTGAAAAGTGTGAGGCAATATACTTTGGAAGGAGTAATGTGACAAGGAAGTATTCAATGAATGGCATGACTCTATGAAGTTCTGAGAAACAAAGGGATCTTGGCGTGTTTGCCCACAGATCTCTGAAGGTGGAAGGGCATGTTAATGGGGTGGTGAGAAAGGCATATGGGACACTTGTCTTTATCAATTGAGACATAGATTACAAAAACAGGTAAGTCATGTTGGAGTTAGAACATAGAACATAGAAAACTACAGCACAAACTGGCCCTTCAGCCCACAAGTTGCGCTGATCATATCCCTACCTACTAGGCCTACTTATAACCCTCAATCCCATTAAATCCCATGTACTCATCCAGAGTTGTATAAAACTTTAGTGAGGCCACAGCTGGAATAGTGCATGCAGTGATTTTTGCCATATTATAGGCGGATGTGATTGTCCTGGAGCAGATGCAGGGGAGAGTCACCAAGATTCACCATTAAATGGTGGGATGGAACATTTAAGTTATGAACATAGGCTTAAGTTATTGTTGTTGGAGCACAGAAGACTAAGAGCGACCTGATCGAGGTGTTCAAGATTATGAGGCACATGGACAGGGTGGATATGGAACAGCTGTGCCCTTAGATGAAAGGTCATTCATGAGAAGACGCAAGTTTAAGGTGAGGGGCGTGAGGTTTAGGGGAGACGTAGAGAAAATCCTTTTACCCAGAGAGTGGTGACGTTCTGCAGTGCACAAGCTGGGAGGGTGGTGGGCGCGGGTTGTCTCGCATCCTTTAAGAAGTATCAAGTATGATGTACTTGGCGCATCATAACATTCAAGGCTATGGGACAAGCACTGATAAATGGGATTTCTCACTTGTCAGTGCAGATGTGATGGGCTGAAGGGCCTCTTCTGCACTCTGCAACTTTGTGAACTGTTTAATTTTTATACCTGTCCACTGGATGTCAGTAATTCAACCACAGTCTCTGTCTAACCCATATTTATGGCCCATAAATTGATTCTTGGTTATTTTCTCTCTCTTATATTACAGAGTTTTAGGATCTCTCCAGAATTTTGAAGAGTTCAGTAACGCTTTTCACTGCACAAAGAATGATTACATGAATCCTGAAAAGAAATGCCGTGTTTGGTAGCCAAGCTGTTGCTGCTGTACTTAAAACAATTTAGAATGTCTTCTTCCAGGATATAGAAGTGGACAAAACATTGAGCTGGAATGAATCACTTTGTACTTAGTAATAAGGATAGTTCAATGCCCAATTTTGCTGATACCTCATATCAATCAAATTACCCCATCTGCTAATATCCAACAAATCAACCAAAAAAAAGAACTGTATTTGTAAGCTTTGGCTACCTTACTGTTGATACGCAACCCCAATGGAGAATTGGTGATGTCCAAAAGCAAAATACTGCAGATGCTGGAAATCTGAAATAAAAACAGGAAACACTGTAAATTCTCAGCAGGTGTGGTCGCATCCGTGTGGAAGAGAAACACAGGTAATGGCCGGCATTTTCCGGTGGATCCTGCCGCGGACGGGTCTGGAAAATGTGCCGAGCCAGCCAGCAATCTACTGACTTCAGCGGTGCTGGTAAACCCCGTTGGTGAGCAGAGCCGCAAGATCCCGTCGCATTTCAGATCGACCACCTTTCATCGGACATTGCTTAGGTTTGTCTGCTGTGTGCGTCTCACATATAAAAGGAGGTTTAGGGAAGGTAAAGGGAATCCAATGACACTACCAGCTGCTGGGAGCGTGTGACCATTAACCAGATGCCAGGCACACCTAGTAAATGGCTGGCAGGAAATGCGAAGGTAACAAGCTTAAATTGATTCAAAACTCTCCCCTCTACGCAAGATTAAATGAAAATCCCTGTGTAAGATCGTAGAATCACAGAATTCCTTCAGTACAGAAGGAGGCCATTCAGCCTGTCAAGCCTGCCCCGACAACAGTCCCACCCTATCCCCGTAACCCCACACATTGACCCTGCTAATCCCCAAGGGTCAATTTAGTATGGCCAGTCAACCTAACCCGCACGTCTTTTGGACTGTGGGAGGAAATCGGAGGAAACCCACGCAGACATGGAGGGAACATGCTGACTCCACACAGACAGTGATCCAAGCTGGGAATTGAACCCGGGTCCCTATTGCAGTGAGGCATCATTTTTAGAAAGAAAGAATAACTACATTACAATAAAGGGTTGGCATAGAATGGATGAATAGCCTATAGAATCATAGATGGAGGCTATTCAGCCCATCCAGTCTGCACTGCCTCTCCAACAGAGTTTCTTAAACAGGCCCTATTCCCATAACCTGCATATTTACCCCACTAATTCCCTTAACCCACACATCCTGGGACTCCACGGGGCAATTTTACATGGCGAATCCACTTAACCTGCACATCTTTGGACTGTGGGACGAAACCGGAGCACCTGGAGGAAACCCACACAGACAAGGGAGAACGTGTAAACTCCACAAAGACAGTCACCCAATGTCCCTGGCATGGTGAGGCAACAGTGCTAACCACTGTGCCGCCCATATGGAACATGACAGAAAAGGAACTCCCTGAGTTTCACACCATTGTTGGGGGAACAGATGGTGATCAGGTATTTGCCTGCAGTAATTGTGAAGGGAAATCAAAGGGAACTAGTTTCGCTATTTTTAAAGTGACCTTGGAAAGATGTGAGTTGGCATGATGCGAGTTTCTGATTGGGGATAAGAAAAGCATTCAGCCAACATCCACCCTGTACCCATGCTTGTTAACCTCCCTTAATAGATAGAGTTATCACAACAAAATGATTGCTTTGGTTTGTAGATAGGAGTGGTCCTAACAAATTGGCATTTCATAGTTCCACTGGAGCTACATTTGGCTGAGAGTTTGCATGTATGTTAATCTGTACAGATAAAAAGAATTGGGATTTATACATCGCATCTTTTATGACCTCAGGAAATCCCAAAAGCACTTTAAACATAGCAGCATCAAAATTAATGACTGGGAGGAACTTGCTACCATTTGTTCAGAATGGTGACAACTTGTGCTTCGAGTCTCGTCATACTTTCGATCACAATGTCTTAACAATGACACGGAGGTGGGGAGGGCAGCAACGATGGAAAGATGAGAAAGAAAATTCTGCTGTCCAGATCCCACTACCTCCTAGGGCATCCTGTCCTGGAAGTCCAAAGATCTGTTGGCCAAGAATCAACCTACTCAGTTACATGAAGAGCAATGGCCTAAACCTGCGAGCATGAGGAAATATCACCGTCGAGTGAAGGGGCAGCCGATGGTGACCTTCTGAAGCGCAGTCACTGTTGTAACGCAGGGAAATGGCTGCCACTTTATGCACAGCAACATGCCACAAACACCAATGTGGTAATGACCAGATGCGGTGTTGATTGAGAGATAAATTTCGATGTGGACTCAAAAATGAGTGCAATGGGCAGCAGATTGGCCCAGTGGTTAGCACAGCTGCCTCACAGTGCCTGGGGCCCAGGTTCGATTCTGGCCTCAGGTGACTGTCTATGTGGAGTTTGTACGTTCTCCCTGTCTGTGTGGGTGCTCCGGTTTCCTCCCACAGTCCAAAGTGAATATTAGGGGGGTGTTTGAGAATATTAGGGAGGGATTTTTCACGCAGAGAGTAGTGGGAGTGTGGAATGAGCTGCTGGATCAAGTGGTAAATACATTTTAACATTTAAGAAACTCTTGGACGGGTTCATGAATGAGAGGGGTGTGGAGGGATATGGTCCAAGTGCAGGTCAGTGGGACTAGGCAAAAAATGGTTCGGCAAAGACAAAAAGGGCTAAAAGGCCTGTTTCTGAGCTGTAATTTTCTATGGTTCTGTCGTTCTATGGTATGCAGATTCAGTGGCTTAGCCATGCTAAATTGCCCCTTGGTATCTAAAAATGTGTAGGTTGGGTGGATTGGTCATGATAAGTTGCCCCATAGTGTCCAAGAATGTGTAGGTTAGATGGATTGGCCATGCTAAATTGCCCCATAATGTCCAAAAATCTATAGGTTGGGTGGATTGGCCATGCTAAATTGCCCCATAATGTCCAAAAATCTATAGGTTGGGTGGATTGGCCGTGCTAAGTTGCACCTTGTGTCCAAAAATGTGTAGGTTGGGTGGATTGGCAATGCTTAATGGATGGGGTTGCAGTGATAGGATGGCAGGATGGCCCATGGATAAGATGCTTCTTCGGAGAATTGGCGCAGGCCCGATAGGCCGAATGACCTCTACAGGGATTTAATGGTATAATATGGATGTTGTGAAAAAACAGTGTTGACTATTGGAAAGAAAATTGGTGTTTATTAAATTGATTGTTCAATATAAACGAGGCAACGGACATCCAATTTTAAGCAAATAGCAATTGGGATACATTGCCCTCTGTCACATTCCTGTTATAGATCAAGATATAAATATATGGAACATTAGGCAGAAGTTTAGACTGCTGCAGCGCTGTTGAGGACCCTATCCTACATGAAGCCATCTTAAGTGGTTCGAAGATCATGGCCAAGCTTGCCCATGTTTCCAACAGTCGAGGCTGCCTGACAAACTGGAGATTTGGAAGATCAGCTCTATAATGTGAAAGGATTTGATTCCACTCCTCCAAATAGTCAGAATCATTTTTTAAAACCAGCCTTTAAAGCAATCAATATCACTAAATTAGGATGTTAATTTGCTGCAGTTTTTTTTGTGAGGGGGTTGCTGTACATGCATTAGCTCCCTTTTTTTCCCCTACAGTGACTGCACTTCAGAAATACCTAATTGGCTGCAAAGTGCTTCCGGATGTCCTGACACCATAGCAAGTGCTATAGAAATGCAAGTCTTTCTCTTCAAATCTTTTTTACATTATTCCCCACACATCAAACCATAATCAGACAAGAGGAAAACGATCATTTGCCGTGAATAGTTACTCGGGTTTCGATTGATTATTCACTGCATCAAGGATCACAACAAATCATGGGATTTGTCCCGATATTGCCTAGCAACCAATCTCATACCCACCCTGAAGTCATCTATTTGTAGAGCCTACAGGAAAGCCTGACTGAAGATACTTCACTGAAGCTACTCTTGAAACTGAAAGCCCTCTGATATTTAAGCATATCATTTGCATCTCAACAACTCTTCTCAACTCTGCTTCTGAGAGTGTGCATTCGACAGGTGATTCAAAGTGCTAGCATAGGTACAACAGGCCAAATGGCCTGCTTCCGCACTTGTCTAAGCTGGGCCAAATAGCAATGCCCGAAACCACAGTGCTTGCTTCCAAAACCTCCTTCCTCAACCCTCTTGAAAAGGAGCAATGAACTGTTCTTCATAGACTAGAATATGACTAGCCAACTCAGATGTGGCGAGAACTGAGCATTTTAAAAAGTACGGGCAGAAAAAAAATCAATATTAAAACTCTGAAGTTAAAAGAACAAAATGGAAAATGCACAGCAATTTAGTCAGGCCCTGTAGGAAAACTATGTTGAGGTTTTGAGGGATGCTCCTCAATAATTAATTGAGATAAATGTAAGATGATGGTAGATTGAACCAGGGCAGGACTTACTCAGTTAATGGTAGGGCATTGGAGAGAGAGTCATAGAAAAAGAGATCTCAGGATACAAGTTTATAGCTCCTTGAAAGTGGAGTCACAGGTTGACAGAGTGGTGAAGAAGGCTTGGTTTCATTGGTCAGAACACTGAATGCAGGAGTTGGGACGTCTTGTTGAAGTTGTACAAGACATTGGTAAGGCCAAACTTGGAATACTGTGGGCAATTCTGGTCATCCTATCATAGAAAGGACATTTTTAAACTCGAAAGAGTGCAGAAAAGATGCTACTGGGACTTGATGGTTTGAGTTATAAGGAGAGGCTGGATAGGCTATGAATTTTTTTCCCTGAAGATTAGGAGGCTTAGGCAGTGATCTTACAGAGGTCTATAAAATAATGAGGGACATGGATAAAGTAGATAGTCAACATCTTTTCCCAAAGGTAGGGAAGTCTAAAACCAGAAGGCATAGGTTGAAGGTGAGAGGGAGGAGATACACAAGGGTGCAGAAGGTCAATTTTTTCACACAGAAAGTGATGAGTGTCTGGAATGAGTTGTCAGAGGCAGTAGTAAAGATGGATACAATCTTGTCTTTTCAGAAGCATTTAAACAGTTACATAGGTAAGATGGGTATGGAGGGATATGGGCCAAATGTGGGCAATTGGGAGTAGCTTAATGGGAAAAACTTGGCGGCATGGACAAGTTGGGCCGAAGGGCCTGTTTTCATGCTGTGAACATCCATGACTCTATGATAACTGATGATATTCAGATGAAGGGTCCTAACTCAAATAGCAAGAGTTCTTCCTCTTTCAAATGTTGACCTGTTAAGCAGTGCTTGTGTCCCAGTTGGTTTTCATTTAAGAAATAATAATGTTGTTGCATTATATTCAGCAAGTAACAGAGCAAAGGTTTTAATTGGTTTTTGTTTTGCCAGAGTTGTGTGTTTGTGCTGAATGCCTGACATTGCAAAAAAGCAGACTTTGTGGCATTGTGCAGTATGGGTTTAAGAGCAGTATTGAGTTTGAGGGTAGCATGGTGGTTGGCACTGCTGCCTCACGGCACCAGGGATCCGGGTTCAACTGTGGCCTTGGGTGAGTGTGTGGAGTTTGTACTGCGTCAGTTTCCTCCGGATGCTCCGGTTTCCTCCCACAGTCTGAAGGTGTGCAGGTTAGATGGATTGGCCACGCTAAATTGCTTCTTAGTGTCCCAAGATGTGTAGGTTAGGTGGATTAACCATGATAAATGTGCAGGGTTATGGAAACAGGACAGTAGGGTGAGCCTTCCGCACTGTCGGGATTCTATGATTCTGTGATGAACTCTGAACAGCTGGTCTCTTGTACAAGTGTTCAACTTGCCAAAAGCAAGTGAGCCCTGGAACGATCCAGTTGCAGCTTTCTGGATTAATGTTTTAAACCAATTAACATTTGCACAGCTGAGATCATTATTTCTATTTCATGACTGGTATTGCATTCAATTTTGGGAACAGGGAAGGAAATTTTTTTCCGTTCAAAATTCTCACAGGAGACACTCTATAGTCCATTGGATGAATGTTGGAATGCTCCATCGCTGTCAATGGAACCTTGCATACGATCAACGGGTTCAAGGAACCGGAGCTGCATTTTTTTCCTATAATTTTCCTTCAGGGAATGGAAGGCACAGGAAAACTGCTGTCAACAATGCGCCAGTGGCTCTGTGACCTCTGACCCACCAGCGGCCAAATTTTGCCATCGACAGAAGGTTGTCCGCCGCTCATAACGGAAAGAGAACAGCGCCATTTCCCAAGTTTTAGCTCATTCCTTAAGAAAACACAATTGGCTGGAACTTCCAGCTGCTCACACCGGTGAGAATCTTCTTGCCCCGCTGAGGCCGCAGTCCCCTGCCTTGGGTTTCCTGGCAGCGTGAGGTGGAGTCAATGGAGAGAATCCCGTTCACGGCAGCAGGACCAGAAGGTCTCACTGCTGACGGATAGCGTGCCACCTCCCGCAGCGAGAAAGACATCGCGGGGAGGCCAGAGAACCCTGCCCTCTGCCTTTATTTTAGAAACAGAACGATATAGTTGGGTCACAAACTGCAGTGGACCATACAGAAAGTTGATTTTATAAATTGCCTAATGCTGCGTAGAAAAATAAAATGATTTTTTTTCTCCCCCTTTGGTAAATATTTGCTAGACCGTGAATTCTGAAGAATCTTAGGGAACTATGGACCTGACTCTGGAGTTCTTTGTGCGACGGTTTTGTTTTATTATCTCGTCAGTTTTGTTTTTCAGAAGTTCCATAAATTATAGCTTTGATGCATCTGCAAAATGTTCACCTTGATTTGTAATTAAATGGAAATCATTGTAAACTGTAGTTGTGAGAGTATTTAGTGCAACAGGCTGCCCTTCAACTGTTAACTTTCAATTCTCATTCCTGTTTTTAAATCTGCACGGCCTCATCCCTCTTTATCTTTCTAATCTCTTTTAATGCTACAATCTTCTAAGATCTCTATGCTCCTCCATATGCCTATTGCATATCCTGGAATTTCTTGTGACAGCGTTGGCCACTACCTAGGCCGTACATTCAGGAATTACAACTTAAACCTCTCTGCCCTCGCTACTTCGCTCTCCCCCACCTTTAAGAGGCTCCTTTTAGTCACCTTGTACTTCGTTATGTGGTTCTGTATCCTCACACTCCTGTGAAGCACCCTGGGCCATTTTCTTTTTCCATGTTAAAGGTGCTGTATGACTACAAGCTGCTTTTATAACTAGCCTTCTCCCTCGAAGGCTGAAGAATGGGCAACAGCCAACTGGTCCCTTGCCCAGCTCGCTGTTGTTTACACATGACTTTCATGATTCATCATGCCAAGCTCTTTCAATATCAGGGAGTTAAAGCCAAACCTAGTCCTGTCCACCATCTGCCACACACATCGGCCACTTTCCATCACGGGGGATATAATCGGGGGCGGTGAGAAGGCAGGCTGGTATATTTATTTCCATTTCTATACAGCTTTGGCTGGAAGGCACTGGTCATGTCAGGGAGCCATTGTTATTCTGTGTATGCTGAGTGTCCCGCCACGGAATGCAAGCTGGCACCGAGCGATGGCACAGTGCCCTGTTTGTGATCCTAAAAATAATCTCCTTCGCATTATTCCACATTGGTGGAGAGGGGGCAGATTTCACAACCTGCATGAGCCAAGCTACAACACCATTGACACCAACGGACCGCCCCAAAATAGCCTCACTCCTCTCCGACCTTCCCATTTATTGATCTTTCTAGACTCACCCAATATTTCTGTGGACTCACAGGCGCTCTGCAGTTTAACTAAGCCGTCTCCCGGTGGGTGGGCACAACTGGTTTGGGGAATTCACAACAAAATGGTGCGGCATGGTAGCACAGTGGTTAGCACAGCTGCCTCACAGCACAGCTGGGTTCAATTCCCAGCGTGGGCCACTGTCTGTGCGGAGTCTGCATGTTCTCCCCGTGTCTGTGTGGGTTTCCTCCTACAGTCTGAAAGACATGCTGGTTAGATGCATTTACCCGAACAGGCGCCGGGCTGTTGTGACCAGGGCAATTTCACAGTAACTTAACATAAGCTTTACTTGTGACTGATAAATAAACTTTAAATTACCCGAATATCACCATATTTCAGTCATCGTAGAATGTGGCGTTGAGCTGTTTGCCTGGGTGTGTGCTAATGCCAAATTGGATAAATAATCCGATGATCAAGGCAGGGCAGGATTTTTCTTTTAATCTTAAATCAGTGAGGAAAATAAAGCGAGCACAAAGTCCATCTTAAGCCTTGTCCAAAGATCCAGTGGAAATGCGAGAAAGTTTATATTAAAGGATTTTATTTGCAACAACGAAGAAAATGTGTTCAGCTGATTTACAAATAAGCATTCTTTTGTAAGCATAATTAAAATTATTTCAAAATAAAGCATTAAGTGTTACTGATTTTCAAGATTAAAAATTTATGAATGAAAAATGGAAGACTAAAATGAATTCCTACTGTGTAAATGTTATTTATGACACCAAAGATTTTCATATTTATTGTGACTACCAACTACTTCTACAGAGTGCTTCTGGGTTATTGATAAGTCTGAGTTTTTGATAAGAGAGGGGATTAAGGGTTATGGGGAGAGGGCGGGAATGTGGAACTGAGCCACGACAGATCAGCCATGATCTTATTGAATGGCGGGGCAGGCTTGAAAGGCTAGATGGCCTACTCCTGCTCCTATTTCTTATGTTCTTATGTACAGTGCCATATCAATCATTAACTTTTCCAGCTTATGTCCATTTCCAGTCATTAACTGGCCAGTTATTAGCTGGTAATGTCAGGTAAGCAATATTATTGCTTCCCAAAAGCAGCGTGTTATAAGTCATTGGGCATCACTTGTTGTACACACAAAAGTAGAAGACAAGATTAAGATATCATTTAACTAATAAGCTTCTTTAAAGGCGCACCATTGTGCATATTTGCTTTGGCCAGAAATAATTTACTCTTATTCTTTCAGGGGATGTGATCAGGGCATGGCCAGTATTTATTGCACATCACTTATTATTCTTGAGAAGGTGGTCCCTTCTTGAACTGAGGAAGTCCATCTATTGTAGGTGCATACACAGTACAACTTAACTGTTGGACCTTGGTTAAGCTAGAAAGAGTTAAAAGTGATGCTTTAAATATACCCTTGGTTTGTAATCCACCATAACTCTTAATCCATAGATTGAGATAACAATAGAATTTTTGTACTTTCTCCATGAACTCGGGCGGACACTGGAGACGTCTGGCTTGGTTAGGAGATGGTGTGCAATAATGCTCTACTCAATCTGACCATTGGAATCCAGATCTGAATATGATGGTGCAGTATTAAACCATTGCACATAAAGTGTGCGAAGGCTGGGTTTTCGGGGCGATACTGCAATAAGGAAATGGGAATTTGAGTATAATCTCACCTCAAAGTTCTGCAGCACAGTGGGGTTCTCAGGGGCTGTTAGTGAAGGGCTCTTGTCCTAGACTCCCAGAGCCACTCTGAGACATAATCCAAACTTGGCCATGTCGCTTCAGGAGTTTCCTCAGTATTTTCTGCCCAGTTGCTATTAGGCCTAGCAGATAGAGCCAAGGGCTGAAGTGAAAGATGCCACTTGTGATCCAAAGTTGAGTTGGCACGCAGTATTTTGCACATTAACTCACCTTGGCTGAGTAGAAGTACACCAGGCTCCTTAACAGCACAGTAACTACAACAGGTTAGGCAATTGAGCAAGATACCTGAAGAGCCAAAAACAAAAAGACTTGGAGATAAATCCCTCCCCCCACCCCCACTCCCCCACCCTCCCAGCCCCTTGTTCAGGGAGTGATAGAGGCTAGGAAGGAAGATAACCCAACAAAATTGGGCTTAAATGCATATGGTGATCGCATAAAAGAATGTGAAATTGCTGAGTAAGTTCGTAGAACCACAGCAGTGCAGAAGAGGCCATTTGGCCCATCGAGTCAGCACTGAGTGTCTGACAGAGTATCTTATCCAGGCCCTTCCCCCCTGCCCTATCCCTGTAACCCCATACATTTCCCATGGCTTAATCCATCTAACCTAAACCTCTTTGGACACTAAATGGCAATTTAGCATGGCCAATCCACTTAACCTGCACATCTTTGGATTTCTTGAATTGAGTTTTTATCCTTTAGAGTTTAGAAGAATGAGATATGATCTCATTGAAACCTGCAAGATTCAGGAGGGGCTGAAGGCTGAGAGATTGTTTCTGCTGTTCTGGAATATGAATCACAGGAGCACAGTCTCAAGATAAGTGCTGATCATTTAGAACTGAGATAAGGAGACGCTGGGTGAGATTATTCTGTCTCCCTGGTGGGTGTTTCACGGTGGCGTGAGGCAGCGCTCTGCTCGCTGACAGCAGCATCTTATGGTCCGGTCATTGTCCAACGCCAGCATACCCACATCCGGTCATTGTCAACAGGATTTCCTGCTGAATGCACTCTTCACCAATGAGAAATCCACAGCGTGAGTGTAGCATCAGTAAGACCATAAGATCCTGCCTGCAAAATGCCAGCAAGATTTCAGTGAATGGTTCACTCAGAAGGCTGTGAATCTTAGGAATTCTCTAGCCCAGAGGTTTGTTGATAAACCATCGTTGATTATATTTAAGGCTGAGATGGACATTTGTTTTAGAATCAAGGGATATGGGAGTGGACAGGAAAGGAGTCTGAGCCCAAAATAATCCATGGCCATATTGAATGGTAGAACAAGCTCAAAAGGCCAACTCATAGAATTATAGAACCCTACAGTGCAGAAAGAGACCCTTCGGCCCATCGAGTCTGCACCGACTACAATCCCACCCAGGCCCTACCCCCATATCCCTACAAATTTTACCCGCTAATCTCTCTAACCTAAGCATCTCAGTACACTGAGCGGCAATTTTAGTATGGCCAATCAACCTAACCCGCACATCTTTGGACTGTGATCCAAATGGTCTACTCCTGCTCCTATTTCATGTGTTCTTATTTGTATGGCTCAATGGAATTGGTAATGAGCTGGATTTGCGCGGCATTCAGAGTTCAATGGAGGCCTTTAAAAATGGCGGGTGAGATCCGATTCAGTGATTCCAACCCCCATTCCTTCACCAGCAATTCTCACTGGCATGGGATAAGAGACAGTGAGCTATACTGTGTGCTCCCAACCTGGCTGTTTCATTTATGGGAGTAGCCATCTGATAACAACATCCCTCGCCCCCACAGCCTTCTCTCCCACCCCTGCAATTCTCATGGTGTTGAGCCAGCTTCTCGAGCGTGCATGGTTCATGGACTCTCAGAGGAGTTTGGCACCATCGTCTGGATTCAGGAACCTTTTGAAAGGTGCCCCCATGCCCGTCCCAGGCCTTCTTGGCATCATTCATACCTGCTCATCCAATCTGCACCATAGAACCAATGAGGCATCACTGAACCAATCTGATATCTGTTTCTCCAGTTGGCCTTATGTTTAGATGAGCTCTGAAATTCGACAGTAGATTAGTTCAGCAGAGTATCTGCTTTCACAAGCTGAAATAGAACATTTGCTTTGATTGACATCTTTATGAGGTTACAATAAGCCTTTATTTATCTGAACTTTCAATGCTTGCACCTTTACCTGGATAGGGTTAAGAGATGTGAAATGATGTAAAGCTGTTGTTATTGATGTTATTATTGCTGTGTTTGATCACCACTTTTATAGATCTGTAAGAGTGGCAGACTTTTTTTTTGTAAAGCATTTCAATACCTGCCATGGTTATTATATGGCTGATTGGTTCTAAAGTGCATAATAGATGAGCACACATGCATGGAAGATGCAAGGGCCCTAAAGAGGGGCATGGTGGCATGAAGGCAGCATGGGGACAGAATAGTGGCATAGGGAGCATGGAGGTCGTATAGGAAATATGTGGGGTTTGGGTGACGGGGTGTGATGGGATGTCTTGTAATTCAGCTGTCTCCATGGTCATTTGTATTTTCTCCTGGGTTGGTGGGACCAATATGATGCATTCCCCGAGAGAAAATAGTTAGTGCTAGGGCCATTTCCCTGGAGACGCCTGCTGAGTTGGAAAATTCCCCGACTTGAATTTCCTGCCTGGTGGTGAAAATCACAATATTGTTATGATGCAGGCCATTCGGCCCACTGTGTCTGCACTGGCCCTCCAAGTGAGCATCACGATTTAATGCCATTCTCTTGCCATTTTCCTGAACCCCTGCACATTGTTTCAGTTGAAATAATCATCTAATGCCCTCTTGAATGCTTCAATTGAATCTGCTCCCACCACACCTCCAGGCTGTGCATTCCAGACCCGAACCATTCACCATGTGAAAAAAGATATCCTCACATCATTTTCTTCTTTTGCAAATCGCTTTCATCCTGCCACAGCAGACAGTGGAATCTGAATTCAATAAGAATTAAGAATCTGACCATGAAACCATAGTCAATTGTCAAGAAACCCATCTGGTTCATGAATGTCCTTTAGGGAAGGAAATCGGCCATCCTTACCTGGTCTGACCTACATGTGACTCCAGAGCCACAGCAATGTGTTTGACTCTCAACTGCCCTTGGCCAACTGGGGATGGGTAATAAATGCTGGCCATTCGGCAACATGCATGCCCCATGAATGACAGAAACAAATTTGCTCATAGTTCCATGAACGGCATTTTATAGAAGTGTATTTTTGGGGGAAACAAAACTTGCTTGGTTCCAAATAGTTATGTTCCTAAAGAACCCAAAGAACATTAGTTATTTGAGTTGAGACCATCATTTTAATCTTTTTATAGCACCATATGCTTTATGTTGTTATCGGACAACAAATTTTCTGAAATTGGGGACACAATATGAAAGCAGACTAAAGCTGCACTCAGAACCTCCCCACTAAAGATCACAAGGGAACAGATCCAGACAAACAGGCAAAAGACATGTTTTTAAAATGCAAACTCGGGCTAGCACACAAAGGGAACAGGACAGGATGGCACCTACAGGAACTAAATTAGAAGTACACCCCCCATCACATCAAATCAGCACCTCTAATCAAGTAAACCTCTATGGAAACACCTAAAGATTAACATAACTACAGAAGCCTCCCTGGCCTCACAGACTTCCTAAAGTCAGTCAAACACCCATTGTTCAAACCCCAGAGATTCTAGACCAATGATAAACCCATCAGACAGAAGCAATTAGCGCGCACTTAAAATATTGTTACGATACTTGAAAACATCGAAACAGAATGGTCAGAGTCAAATACTGTAGACAAAACATTAACATTTGAATCACACAATGTAGCAAAGTTTGAGTATAATTGTAGCCCATTGCGGTGGGTCTTTAGAGTGCTTTTGGGACGGTTCTGTTTGTATGTCCTGACTGCACCTCCGTCGATGTTAAAATAAAGCTGTACCACTGTTGAACCTGACTCTGAGTCTGTAGTGGCCGTGTCTGCCCACTCGCGCTAACAATGTATTAACATTCATTTAAATATCGTACTTTTGGGAGATTGTCCTAGTTTGAGAATTAGAAGTCTCTGAGTCTTGAGATTTTTTTGAGGTTGCCTTTGGTTAAAGAGTTAAAGCGATTTCTAAAAAAAAAATTGTACATCGAGATTTGATAAGGAATCCTCCACATTGTATATTTGAAATGTAGTTATTTTTTAGTTTTACTCCTGTTAAGACTGAGATTTTTGGAAATCAAAGACATAGCTCCCATTTTCTGTAATTTTTTGTTTACAAAATCAATAAAATGCATCAAAATGTAACTTGTTTCTTTTTTTGAGGTCTGATTTACAATTTGACATCCAACTTTTTTTTTGTGCACACACCAGTTAGCCTTGCAAGTTGGGCCCAGATGGAGAGGGTTTTTTATATTATTTGTAGGCTTACATTAATACTGCAATGGAGTTACTCTAAAAATCACCTAGTCACTGCACTCCGGCAACTGTTTGGGTAAACTGAGGGAGAATTTAGCATGGCCAATGTACCTAACCTGCTTGTCTTTCGGACGGTGGGAGGTAACAAAGCACCTGGAGGAAACCTGCACAGACACGTGGAGAAGGTGCAGACTCCACACAGACAGTAACCCAAGTTGGGAATCGAACCCAGGACTCTGAAAAAGATCTAGCTAAGTTAATATTTGTGTAAAAATGTGTTTTCCTTGTGCCATATACATATCGTGGAACTGAGGTCAATTTCTAGGAATGCAGATATTGGAGAAATACATAAAACATGCATCCCTTTTATCCCTGTTTCAGCTCCAATTATAATGAACAAATTTCAACATATTCACTTAATGTTAATTTAAGTTGTCATTTTTTTGTTTTTTTGGTCCTTTTGATGGCTTTGGGGACCTTGAATGAAGCCTTGGAGTTTATCTCCATTTTGCAGGTGTACAACATTTCAAACATCGTTTATGAGCAGGCCAAATTGGAATAAATTAGCACTCATATCGCACCTTCCACTGTCTCACAGATATATTACAGGTACTGAGTGAGATTCCCAGGCTTCCCCTCAGCATTTTTCTTGGAGCAGCGTGTCTGCACTGACTCTCCAAATGAGCATCACGATTTAATGCCACTCTCTTGCCATTCCCCTGAATCCCTGCACATTGTTTCTGTTGAAATAATCATCTAGTGGCCTCTTGAATGCTTCAATTGAATCTGCTTCCACCACACCTCACTTTCAACTTGTATCCCCTTGTGACTGACCCTCCAATGAAGGTGAACAACTGCACCCTATCCACCCTGTCCATGTCCTTCACAATCTTGAACACCTCAAACAGGTCACTGCTCAGTCTTTGCTCGAGAGAAAACACCTCAAATCGACCCAACCTCTCCTTATAACTTAAACATCCCATCCATTTGAAGATTGCAGCTGGGCGGCACAATAGCACAGTGGTTAGCACTGCTGCTTCACAGCTCCAGGGACCTGGGTTCGATTCCCAGCTTGGGTCACTGTCTGTGTGGAGTTTGTACATCCTCCTTGTGTCTGTGTGGGTTTCCTCCGGGTGCTCTGGTTTTCTCCCATAGTCCAAAGATGTACGGGTTAGGTTGATTGGCCATGCCAAAATTGCCCTTAGTGTCCTGAGATGCATAGCAGGATATGCAGGCTAAAGGACAGCAGGAATAGAGGGCACAGCCTCAAGATAAGGAGGGGGGGCAGTTTAGATTGGAGTTGAGGAGGAACTTCTTCACTCAAAGGGTGGTGAATCTCTGGAATTCTCTGCCTGTTGAAGTTGCGGAGGCTACCTCACTGAATATATTTAAGTCACAGGTAGATAAATTTCTGATAGATAAGGGAATTAAGGGTTATGGGGAGAAAGCGGGAAAGTGGAAGTGATCCACTTCAAATCAGCCATGATCTTATTGCATGGCGGGGCAGGCTCGAAGGGTTCGATGGCCTACCCCTGCTCCTATTTCTTCTGTTCTTATGTTCTCATAGGTTAGGGGGATTAGTGGGTAAATATGTAGGGATATGGAGGTAGGGCCTAGTTGGGATTGTGGTTGGTACAGACTCAATGGGCCAAATGGTCTCTTTCTGTGCTGTAGGATTTCTATGATTGTTTAAATTTTAACAATCAGCAAAGAATGACTAAAAAAAAGGGAGAAAAGAGCATGAGATGAAGCTAGCTGGTAATACAAAAGCAGATGTCAAGATTTTCTATGAGTATTTAATTAGGAAAAGAATAACTAAAATCACTATTGGTCCTCCAGAGATTGAGTCTGGGAATTGGCAATAAAAATCAAGGAATGGCAAGGATACTGAATGAGTATTTTTTGTTTGTCTTCACCGTAGGGGACTTAGAAACTTCTTAAAGTTACTTAAAAATTAATAGATAAATGGGAGGGAAGAAATTAGAATAATCGCTATCATAAGCAAAAAGGTGTAAAAACCAGATGGCCTACATCTTAAATTCTGGAAGGGTCCCAGTGATTAGAAAATAGTTAATGTTCAAGAAAGTTGGTGGTGGGGTGGGGTGAGGCGGGGTGTGGGGGGGGCGGGGTGGTGGGGGTTGCTGGTGGGGGGGTGGTGGGGAGAGACAGAAAGCAGGAAACTGCTGGCCCAATGGTCTAACATCTGTTATAGAACAATTGTTGGAAAATCATAGTGTGATCAGGCAGAGTCAACATGGTCTTATGAACTAAGTTAACTAATTTATTAAGAGGGTCTTTTTCCTGAGGAACTAACAAGCAAGGTGGATAAAGGGGAAACTGTAGATGTGGTGGTTCTTGGATTTGCAGAAAGCCTTTGCCAGAACAAAGCTTACTATACAAGATAGGATTACACAGTGTAGGGGTAAAGCATTAGCATGAATTAAGGATTAATTAGCTTTTACATTTATTCATGGGACATGGGCCTCACTAGCTGGCCAACATTTATACCCATACCTGAGGGCATTTAAGAATCAATCACGTTGTTGTGGATCTGGAGTCACATGTAGGCCAGACCAGATAAGGACAGCAGATTTCCTTCCCTCAAGGACATTAGTCAATAGGATGTAGAGAGTAGGAATAAATGGATCTTTTTTTAGGTTAGTAAGCTATAACAAGTGGAATGCCAAAGGGGTCATTGCTCACCTATTTACAATCTACATCAATGATTTGCAAATGCAAGAATGCCACTTTTCAAAGGAAGAAACAATTTATGCAGAACAAGAATGGCATATTAATTAGCTGGCAGTTAGGCTCTGATTGGTCCAGGCAATGCGCTAGCAAACTATTCCTCCCATGGTTTTGAACTTCTCACTGAATGTACAAAAGAAGAAATTGTTTTGTTTGATCTGGATCACTCCCTGAGTATACCAGCTGTAGATGTCTATTCTTTTCAAAGTGCTGGCTCATTCTGCTGTACAGCTAACCGGGTCTTATTTCCTCAATCAATGCTTCACCCAAATGGTCACCCTTCACATTCAGTTTGATTTGATTTGATTTATGATTGTTACATATATTGGGGTATGGTGAAAAGTATTGTTTCTTTCGCGCTATACAGACAAAGCATCCTGTTCATAAAGTCCATAGGGAAGAAGGAAAGGAGAGGGTGCAGAATATAATGTTACAATCATAGCTAGAGTGTAGAGAAAGATCAGCTTAAAATATCAGCTTGTGCGGAGGGTGTGGAGAGTCTGCAGAAGGATCTAGATAGGCTGGGCGAATGGGCCAGGAAATGGCAAATGGAATTTAACGTTGGCAAGTGTGAGGTGGTCCACTTTGGTAGGAAGAATGGTAGGAAGGACTATTACTTACGTGGCGAAAAACTGCAGCAGGCGACGGTGCAGAGGGACCTCGGGGTCCTTGTGCATGAGTCGCAAAAACCCAGCTTGCAGGTGCAGCAGGTGGTCAGGAAGGCGAATGGGATGCTGGCCTTCATAGCGAGGGGGATTGAATATAAAAGTAGGGAGGTCTTGCTGCAGCTGTATAGGGCATTGGTGAGGCCGCAGCTGGAGTACTGTGTGCAGTTTTGGGCGCCGCACCTGCGCAAGGATATTTTGGCCCTGGAGGGAGTGCAGAGGAGGTTTACTAGGCTGATACCGGAGTTGAGGGGATTGAGCTATGAGGAGAGGCTGAATAAACTAGGCTTGTACTCGTTAGAGTTTAGAAGAATGAGGGGAGATCTCATTGAGACGTATAAGATGATGAATGGGATGGATAGGAAAGAGGTGGAGAGACTCTTCCCGCTCAAAAAAGACAGTAGGACTAGGGGGCACAGCCTCAAGATAAAGGGGAGGCAGTTTAGAACGGAGTTGAGGAGGAACTTCTTCACTCAAAGGGTGGTGAATCTCTGGAATTCTCTGCCCGTTGAAGTGGTGGAGGCTGCCTCGCTAAATATTTTTAAGAAGCGGGTTGATGGGTTCTTGATAAGAGAGGGGATTAAGGGCTATGGGGAGAGGGCGGGAAAGTGGAACTGAGCCACAACAGATCAGCCATGATCTTATTGAATGGCGGGGCAGGCTCGAAGGGCTAGATGGCCTACTCCTGCTCCTATTTCTTATGTTCTTATGTTCTTATATGTTAGGTCCATTCAAAAGTCTGATGGAAGCAGAGAAGAAGCTGTTCTTGAGTCAGTAGGTCGTGTCCTCAGACTTTGTATCTTTTTCCGGATGGAGGAAGGTGGAATAGAGGATGTCCAGAGTGTGTACGGTCCTTAATTACACTGCCTGCTTTTCTTAGGCAGCAGGAAGTGTAGACGGAGTTAATGGATAGGAGGCTAGTTTGAGGGCTACATTCACAACACTTTGTAGTTTCTTGTGTTCTTGGTCAGAGCAGGAGCCATACCAAGCTGTGATACATCCAGAAAGGATGCTTTCTTTGGCGCATCTATAAAAATTGATGAGAGTCATAGCAGACATGCCAAATTTCCAGCCTAAGTATTGAAATGGATGAGCCAGCTGACTATTCAAGCATTCGAACCAAGCCCGATCTTCTCACCAGGGAAGATAAATAACGCACTTTTCAAGCAGGTTTTGAGAGGTAAGTATGGGCAAATTCCTCTTGAGCATTGCAGCCAATTGCAGTTCTTTGGAGGTATGGCTCCTGCTCTGACCAAGAACTCAAGAAACTACAAAGTGTTGTGAATGTAGCCCAGTCACTCACTCAAAGCAGCCTCCAATCCAATGACTCTGTCTATACTCCCTGCTGCCTCAGAAAAGCAGCCAGTGTAATCAAGGACCGCGCACACCCTGGATATCCTCTCTTCCACCTTCCTCCATTGGGAAAAAGATACAAAGCCTGAGGACACGTACCAACCGACTCAAGAATAGCATCTAGTAGAGTGCCGCAGGGATCGGTGCTGGGGCCTCAACTATTTACCATTTATATAGATGATCTGGAGGAGGGGGCTGAATGTTGGGTGATGAAATTTGCTGATGACACAAAGATGAGTGGAAAAGCAAATTGTGCGGAGAGTGTGGAAAGCCTGCAGAGAGATCTGGATAGGCTGAGCAAGTGGGCGAGAGCCTGGCAGATGGAGTATAATGTTAGCAAGTGTGAGGTTATCCACTTTGGCAGAAATAATAGTAGGAGGGATTATTATTTTAAAGGTGAAAAGCTGGAGCATGCTATGGTGCAGAGGGACTCAGGGTCCTTGTGCACAAGTCGCAAAAACCCAGTCCGCAGGTACAGCAGGTGATCAAGAAGGCTAGTGGAATGTTGGTCTTTATAGCGAGGGGGATAGAATATAAAAGTAGGGAGGTCTTGCTGCAACTGTACAGGGCACTGGTGAGGCCGCAACTGGAGTACTGTGTGCAGTTTTGGTCGCCGCACTTGCGCAAGGATATATTGGCCTTGGAGGGAGTGCAGAGGAGTTCACTAGGCTGATACCGGAGATGAGGGGGTTGGACTATGAAGAGAGACTAAATAGACTGGGTCTGTACTCGTTGGAGTTTAGAAGGATGAGGGGGGTATTTTATAGAGATGTATAAGATAATGAAGGGGATGGATAGGGTAGAGGTAGAGAGATTCTTCCTGCTTAGAAAGAATAGCCGCACTAGAAGACACAGCCTCAAGATAAGGGGGGGTAGTTTAGATCAGAGTTGAGGAGAAACTTCGTCACTCAAAGCATGGTGAATCTCTGGAATTCTCTGCCCATTGAAGTGGTGGAGGCTACCTCGCTAAATATATTTAAGTCACGGGTAGATGAGTTTCTGATAGACAGGGGAATTAAGGGTTATGGGGAGAAAGCGGGAAAGTGGAACTGATCCACTTCAGATCAGCCATGATCTTATTGAATGGCGGGGCAGGCTCGAAGGGCTAGATGGCCTACTCCTGCTCCTATTTCTTATGTTGTTATGTTCTTCCCTGCTATCATCAGTTCAGTTAACTCAGTGCAGGCTGCACGAACATGAGATCTCAGTTCTCATGTAGAATTCAGTTCTATCCAAACCAATGCATCCCTCTTACCAAATAAATGATCACAAAGCCCAGATTAATTAGCATTTGATACAAGAAAAAAATCTTTGTGTACATTTTTTCCCATGTGCAGAGTTTTGAAGCATAATCCCACTTGTCTATTTGGTATTCATTCAGTAGCTTGATAAATGTCTAATTCCTGCTTTGGCAGATATCCAACACTTAATTAAAAACAAATAAATTGCAAAAGCATATAGACTAAGCAGCATAAAACCCATAAGTAACTGATAGGAACAGACTGGGTCACTTATGCATTTTTGTCCAAAATGTTAGTGCTTTCTTATGTTCAAAAGCAATTAGGATCTCATCTAATAGCAGTTCTTCAGAACTAAGGAAGGATAAATATGCAGGCAATTACTCATCTTCTACATATTTCAGAGAGACTGCGGCAAGAGTGATGGAAGTGTACACTTTAGGGAGGCTTTTTGTCTTTAATACTTGCTGTTGAAAAGCTAATTAGAAAGCTGTGGCACTAAACATTTTGAGCTCAAGGACATTTCAAATCTTCAAGCTTTGTCAATAATTCAATGGCGAACCGTTAGTCTGCATTTCCCAATGAAGCCATTGGAATAATTAGATTCTCTTTTTATAAAGGATTTATCCTGTCACGCATGGCTTTGAGTTGGCCCCTAATGAATCGCTCACCTTTCTACCTTTGTACCATCACTGACCGACTTTGGCCGTCGGTTTGACAACATCTCCACTTGAAAATTCTCACCCCTGTTTCCAAGCCCCTCCCGACCTCTGTAGCTTCCTCCAGCTCTACAGCCCTGGGCGCTGGGCGGTGCTGAATCTTGGAGAAGCATGCCCCTGGAGGGTTCCAGAACATATGGTCACATAAGGTAAATGGATATGGTATAATAATAATTTTTTTTTCCCTTTTCATTCACAGGTTATAAGTCAGTCCGCCCCGCGAGGGGCATACACGCAATGGGCCATACTGGGGCTGCTCTTGGTTGCTCGAGATTGGTCTAGTGCTTCATGTCGTTAGTGTGAGCCTAAACTGGACCAGATACTGGGCAAGACGACAGCTCAGTGACTATCGCTGATTGCTGTGCAGACACATGGATTTGGGTCGGTGTCTGTGGGAGTTTGTGCATTCTCCCCGTGCTTGCGTGGGTTTTCTCCGGGTGCTCCGGTTTCCTCCCACGACCCAAAGATGTGCTGTTAGGCTGATTGGCAGGAATAAATTGTCCCTTAATCAGTTTCCCTCAATCTGGATGGTCATAAAACATTAGACAAGGGTCGTGGGTGGAGAGGGGGACTGGTGGTGTTGAGATGGCGGCGCGGGCTCGTTGGGCCGAAGGGCCTGTTTCCCGGAGTGATTTTGTTCTTTGTTAGTCACCACCAACATTAAGAGGATAGAAAAAGATGGCTTGCATAGAGGTCACATCTGCTTAATCTCAAACTTCTCTCATCTTCCTCGTCCAACTCATGGCTGTGACATCATCCCATTTGTACCATTTTTAGCTGCGCTTCTGTGAATCTGTGGTCCATTTTCGGTACCAGCCGTTGCCAATCCACATCTATGCGTTTATTCTGATGTTTGACAGGTGAACAGAAAGCAGCTGCGTTTTGGGTTAACAAGGCAAAAAAAAAGTGAGCGGAGTTTGCAAAGTGGGCAGATAACATGGATTTAAACATAAACATGTGGAAGCTGGGCACACAGGCACCACTACAGCTAATGTTTGAACAGACGTAGGCCCAGATATTGATGGGGAGATGAGGAGGCAGCACAGCAGCTGCTTCATGGCTTTTTTCTGTCGAGTTTAACAGCAGGACCTAATTATTTTTGAGGGGCCAGTTGGAAGTCTGCCCAGTCAACTTGCAGCACCAGGTCTCAGGCAGGAAGCAGAGAGTTGGGAAAGTTTAAGGAGAGGGGGTTTCGATTTTTTTTCCATTCATGGGATGGACGACACTGGGTCAGTGTTTATTGCCCATCTGTAGTTGCCCTTAAAGGGCAGTTTAGAATCAACCACATTGTAGTTATGGAGTCACTCCAGTTAGGCCAGGTAAGGACAGCAGATTTCCTTCCCTAAAGGACATTAGTGAACCAGATGAGTTTTTCCAACAATGGTTTCATGGTCATCAGTAGATTCTTAATTCCAGATATTTTTTATTGAATTCAAATTCCACCATCTGCTGTGGCGGGATTTGAACCCGGGTCCCCAGGACACTAGCTAAATTTCTGGATTAATTGGTCAAGCGATAATACCACCAAACCATTGACCTGACTTGATTTATTGTTGTCACATGTATTAACATACAGTGCAAAGTATTGTTTCTTGCATGCTATAGAGGCAAAGCATGCCATTCATAGAGAAGGAAATGAGAAGGTGCAGAATGTAGTCATAGATAGGGTGTAGAGAAAGGTCAACTTAGTGCAAGGTAAGTCCATTCAAAAGTCTGACAGCAGCAGGAAAGAAGCTGTCCTTGACTCAGTTGGCATGTGACCTCAGACTTCTATATCTTTTTCCCAAAAGAAGAAGGTGGAAGAGAGAATCTCTGGGGTTCATGGGTTCCTTTATTATGCTGGCTGCTTTGCTGAGGCAGTGGGAAGTGTAGACAGAGTCAATGGATGGAGGTTGGTTTGCGCGATGGATTTTGCTACATTCACAAACTTTTGGGCAGAGCAGGAGCCCACACCAAGCTGTGGTACAACCAGAAAGGATGCTTTCTATGGTCCACCTGTAAAAATTGGTGAGAATCATAGCTAACAAGCCAAATTTCTTTATTCTTTTGAGAAAGTGAAGGCATTGGTAGGCTTTCTTAACTATAGTGTCAGCATGGGGGAGATCAGGACGGGTTATTGGTGATCTGGACACCTAAAAACTTGAAGCCCTTGATCCTTTCGACTTGGTGCCCGTTGATGTAGACAGGGGCATGTTCTCGTTTATGCTTCCTGAAGTTGATGACAATCTCCTTCGTTTTGTTGACATTGAGGGAGAGATAATTGTTGCCGAATCACCAGATTCTCTATCTCATTCTGTACTCTGTCTCATCATTGTTTAAGATCCGACCCACTATGGTGATGTTGTCAGCAAACGTGAAAATCAAATTGGAATGGAATTTGGCCACACAGTCATAGGTGTATAAGGAATATAGTCGGGGGCTGAGAACGGTGTTGAGGATGATCGTGGAGGAGGTGTTGTTGCCTATCCTTACTAATTGCGATCGGTGAGTTGGAGGTTCAGGATCAAGTCACAGAGAGAGATGCTGAGGTCCAGGCCACGGAGATTGGAGATGGGTTTTGTGGGAATAATGGTGTTGAAGGCTGAGCAGTAGTCAATAAATAGGCATCTGGCGTAGGCGTCCTTGTTATCTAGGGTGTTCCAGAGTTGAGTGCAGGGCCAGAGAAATAGCGTCTGCTATGGACCTGTTGCAGCAGTAGGCAAACTATAGTGGATCCAGGTAGTCCGGGAGGCTGGAATTGATTTGTGCCATGAAGCACTTCACAATGATGGATGTCAGAATCACCGGCTGATAGTCATTAAGACAGAGTGCTTGGGTTTTCTTACGTACTGGGATGATGGTCAGCTTCTTGAAGCAGATAGGGACCTCAGATTGTTGGAAGGGATAGATTAATGGAGGGGGCTGTTTACAGAATACATTAGATCAAGATGCTTTGGTGGAGGATTATTTGGTTAACTGTGACAAAAGGTGAAGACAGTTCAAGAATGATGTGGAAACATAGTCCACAGTCTCAATCAAATAAGATATAATTTGTGATATTGATAAGGGCCAAGCCTGTGTTATGCAAAAGGCACAAATCTGACAGATAAGGTTTCATGTCCTTACTTTTTAATAGTTTGAAAAAAAGTTCAACACAGCCCATACAACCAGAATGCAGTTGCCCTCGGAGTCTTTAACATTGACTCAGGACCCCATGTAGTCTCATGGCATCAACTCAAATGCGGACAAGGAAATCTCTTGCCCATTATCAGTAACGGATCAGTGCTCCTCTGTGTTGAAGTTTTCACGGTAACCCATGCACAGAGTGGAGTCTGGTGATGATCTTCAATATCTATTATCAAGAGTCATTTGGTAGCACTATCACTGTCTGAGCTGACTGTGTCCTAAAGGACAATACTGCTAGTGTGGGACTGCAGCATGTGGTGAGTGAACAACAAGAGGGAAAAACCGATTTAACCTCATCCTCACCAATGTACCTTTTGGAGATGCATCTGTCCATGAAGGTATCGACAAGTGTGACCACTGCATAGTCCCTGTGGAAGCCAAGTCCTGTTATCACGTTGAAGATACCCTCCATCACGTTGTGTGACATTACCACTGTGCTAAGTGGAATAGACTTTGAACAAATCAAACAATTCAAGACTGGGCAACCATGAGGCACTGTGGGCCATCAACAGAAAAATAACCTCATGGCCCAGCATATCGTCCACGCTGTCATTATCAGGGGATCAATCCTGATTGAATGACATTCCAAGAACACTGCCTTTTGAGAAAGAGAGTTCCAATGACTCACGAGTTTCTGAGAGAGAAAAAAAATTCCCTCCAACAAGAGGAAACACTCCCTCTTCATCCACCCTATCAATACTCTCAGGATCTTAAAGGTTTTGATCAAGTGACCTCTTACACTTCTAAAAGGAAGAGTATTGGCACTCATGAGAATCATTAAGGGAGACATTATGGTAAGGTTATATAAGGCATTGGTGAGGCTGAATTTAGAGTATTGTGTACAGTTTTGGTCACCTAGTTACAGGAAGGATGTAAATAAGGTTGAAAGAGTGCGGAGAAGGTTCACAAGAATGTTGCCGGGACTTGAGAAGCTGAGTTACAGAGAGAGATTGAATAGGTTAGGACTTTATTCCCTGGAGCGTAGAAGAATGAGGGGAGATTTGATAGAGGTGTATAAGATTTTGATGGGTATAGATATGGTGAATGCAAGCAGGCTTTTTCCACTGAGGCTAGGGGAGAAAAAAACCAAAGTGCTTGGGTTAAGGGTGAAGGGGGAAAAGTTTAAAGGGAATATTAGAGGGGGGCTTCTTCACGCAGAGAGTGGTGGGAGTGTGGAACGAGCTGCCGGATAAAGTGGTAAATGCGGAGTCACTTCTAACCTTTAAGAAAAACTTGGACGGGTTCATGGATGAGAGGGGTGTGGAGGGATATGGTTCAAGTGCAGGTCAGTGGGACTAGGCAAAAAATGGTTTGGCACAGACAAGAAGGGCCAAATGGCCTGTTTCTGAGCTGTAATTTTCTATGGTTCTGTGGAAAAGGAAAATCACATATTGTTGGCTAGCAGGGAATATCATAAATCTTTTGTGGAATTTCAACAGAAAATGATTTGTCTGATGTTACTGAATAACATAAATGTGTGTAATAAGACAGAAAATAATGGTAAATCTCAACAGAACTGACAGCATCTGTGGACAGATAAACAGAGTTAATGTCTGGAGGCTGTGTGACTCTTATTCAGAGCTAAAAAGAGGTAAAAATGTGATGGATTTTATATTGTTAAAGACTTTGGAGCAGATGGAGCAAAATAGAAAGTCAGGGATGGGTGAGAGTGAAGGAGGGATTTGACAAAGATTTCATAGACACAAGATGAAGGGAGTGTTAATGATAGTGTTAAAGACCAAAGAAATTGTAATAGCAAATGCAGGAAGAATGCACAAACTCCACACAGACAATGACCCAAGCCGGGAATCGAACCTGAGTACTGGTGCTGTGAGGCAGCAATGCTAATCACCGTGCCACCATGCGGCTTGTTGAGGCAAAATATTTCACTTAAAAAAATGGGTGAGGATAGAGGAGAAAATTCATGTCCTCCAGTTGTTGCACTCAGTGTTATGTCCAGAAGACTGCAAAGTTGCTAACTGGAAGTTGAGGTGCTATTCCACCAGTTTACGTTGACATTCACTGGAACATTGAAGAAGACCAAGAATGGAATGTGGGCATGAGAGCAAATGGTTAGCTGATGCAGCAAGTGGTCGGGTTAAGAAAAGTTGTCCCCCAAAGCAGTCACCCAACCTATGTTTAGTCTGCCTAGTGTAGAGGTGACCACATTGGAAGCAGAAGATACAGCAGATCAAACTGAAGCAAATGCAGATGAACCACTGTTTAACCTCAAAGGAGGATTTTGGGGCCTTGGGCAGTGAGGAGGGAGAAGACGTTGTACCTTCTGTGATTACATGGGATGGTGCTGTGTGAAAGGGATGAGAGTTGGGGGTGATAAGAAGATTGGAGCAGGATGTCACAAAGAGTGAGTTCCCTGCTAATGGTGGAGGGTGGGCGAAGGGGAGGGGTTGGTGGTAAGAGGAAAATGTTTGTCGGTGGCATCATGCTGGAGTTGCCAGGAAAGGTGGAGGATGATCCTTTGAATGCAAAAGCTGGTGGGATGGGAAGTGAGGACAAGGGGGACCCTATCCTGATTATGGGGAGGAGAGAGAAGAAGGAATGAGGGCAGAGGTGCTAAAGATGGTTGAGCACCCTGTGAATCCTCAGTTCAGGAGAAAGGAAGACATGCCAGAAGAGACATTTTGGAAGTTGGCATCATTGGAACAGATGCGAAAAGAGGTGGAGAAACTGGGAGAATGGGATGGTTTCCTTAAAAGGAGCGGGGTATGAGGAGGTGGAATCAAGGGAGATGTGGGAGTTACTGGGTTTGTAATGAATATTAGTGATCCGTTTATCACCAAAAATGGAGATGGAAATGGCAAGGAAGGGAAATATTGGAGACAGACCATGGGAAGGTAAGAGAGGGGTAGAACTTGGAAGCACAATCAATAGATTTTTCCAGAACCCGATGAGACCATTAAGAGGCTACACTAATCAATGTGACAGTATTGCAGGAGTGAACCAGAGTAAGAATGGAACAAGGACTGTTCCACATAACCCACAAAAACCCAGGTATAACTGGGGCCCATGCGGGTACCCATTGCCACACCTTTTATTTTCAGGAGCTACGACAAGCTAAAGAAGGAATCATTAAACAAGTTCAGCCAGCTGGAGGAGATTGGTGATGGACAGGAATGGTTTAGACCTCTGCTCAAGGAAGAAGCGGAGACTGTCAGACTCTCCTGGTGGGGAATGGAGGTGTGGAGAGATTGGATATCCACAGTGAAGAGGAATGGTTAGGGCCAGGAAACTGGAAATTGTTGATGAGCCACAGGGTATCAGTGGAATCGCAAGTATCAATGGGAAAGAGACTGGAAAAGGGGAGAGATAATTTCAATGAAAGGAGGCGCAGTCTGAGGATCAACCATGTTCATACTGAATGGTGCAGCAGGCTTGAAGGGCTGAATGGCCTACTCCTGCTGCTAGTTTCTATATTTCTATCCTATCACTGTAATACATTGGCATCTGTGCAGGAAGCACTCCATCTAGTGTTTCCAAATAAATAAACACAACCTTAAAATAATCCGTGGCATTATATTTGAAGAGACCATCAACATAGCTAAAGACAGATTATTTGGTCATTATCACACTGCCTTTTGTGCGACATTGATTTGTGACAATTGTCTCCTGCATTTCCTACATGACAACAGTGACTACACTTTAAAAATACTGCATTGGTTCTGACAGGCGAAGACTAAAGTGAGGAGTTCCTTTTTGATCTGAGCATGGAGAGTCTGAGTGTTGATGAGGGGCCTTGAAGCCTTGATCTGCTGTTCTGACTGCAGACTGTGCTATGTCTGTGCTGGGAGCCGTCTTTTAATATAAATACAGGAGCTTAAACATCAAAGTATTGGAATACTGATGGAGCCAAGGATTCCTGTTTGAGTCTGTGGAAGACAGCTGTGTGGTGCTGTTGCCAGCACAAGTCCACAGCCTGCTGGAGAAGTGGACAAAAGGATTCAGAGATCTCATTGTAAAGTGATAAACTTGGAATGATAATTCGTCATATCAAGAAAGCGCTGCAAAGTGTTCTTGGCCGCCGCAGTAATCATCTGATGTGTAGACCCGTAAGTCACCACTAAGGCCTGTGGAAGTTCTTGAATTCAACGCGAGGCCAGCTCCTCTATTGCCGTAATGGCTACATCTTCTGTAAGATCTGCCTGTCTGTGATGGATACGAAAGAACGGGGCAGGACATCAGCCAAGCACAGCTCCTTGCCACGTTGAATCTTTAGCATCATGCATTGCAGTCAACATGGAGAGGCTTCTTTAAGGTCAATGTGAGTGACTGATGCTTTGTTTCAATAGTTTTCAGACGCATCGGGACCATGATTGCTAATGCTCTGCTGCAACTCAAACTTTAAACCAATGCAAATGATGCCCTCATGCAACGGAGAATGAGAAGCAAAACGCACTGTGATTGAGGTGCCCAGAGACTCGACCCTGTAACACCAGGTCAAATGGTCAGGATTCAGACTGCACATGGCCATGCCCGGTTGATGATGGTACACAGTATACCCCACTACCGAACATTTGCATGGTAGCTTCAGACGGTGCCCACTATGTTAGCAATCGCCATCACCTTCTGCGAGTAGCAGGACCAGCATCAACAGATAACACAGTTCAGTCTCCAGCCTATGGCACCAGACCCCCGGACCAGCAGACGTGCCGACTCCTATAGATGCCAATGAAGCTACTCCCATACCTGATTAATACATAGACAGCACGTCCCGTGGTGCTACCGTTGCTAACACCAGTCAAAGGAAGACCACAACACAAATGACCAGTGTAATCACATGCTTAGGGCACCTGAGGCTGAACAGAAGGTTCCAAGGCTTTGTTACAATTCAGCTTTTAAATGACATTTGAAGTTCTATTTTATTTCCAACAGAAAAGGCACACGGTGGGGTGGGCAGCAGGTGGGGAAAAGGAGACGTGATGGGCTACGCACCAGTTGCTACAGTGTGATATATAAATGTATACAATTATGCATGGTCAGTCTGTTTAGTTGTGTGTCACACGATAGTCTGTACTTTGTTTCCTAAGGAGCCCACTATTACATCTCATGCCATCGAGCTTCCCAACTAAATGGGAAAGACGCAGACTGAGTGGTCAGGTGAGAACGTGATAACTTTGATTTTGATTTGATTTATTATTCTCACATGTATTAACATACAGTGAAAATTATTGTTTCTTGCACACTATTCAGACAAAGCATACCGTTCATAGAGAAGTTACTAGAGGGCACAGGTTTAAGGTGCTGGGGAGTAGGTACAGAGGAGATGTCAGGGGTAAGTTTTTCACTCAGAGGGTGGGGGGTGAGCAGAATCGGCTGCTGTCGGTGGGGGTGGAGGCAAATTCGATAGGGTCTTTTAAGAGGCTTCTGGATGAGTACATGGGACTAAATAGAATTGAGGGTTATAGGTAAGGCTAGTAGGTAGGAATATGATCGGCGCAACTTGTGGGCTGAAGGGCCTGTTTGTGCTGTAGTTTTTCTATGTTCTATGTTCTATGAAACGAGAAATTGCAGAATGTAGGTTCATTCAAAAGTCTGACAGCAGCAGGGAAGAAGCTGTTCTTGAGTCGGTTGGTATGTGACCTCAGACTTTTGCATCTTTTCCCCGACAGAAGAAGGTGGAAGAGAGAATGTCCAGGGTGCATGAGGTCCTTAATTATGCTGGGTGCATGAGGTCCTTAATTATGCTGGCTGCCTTGCTAAGGCAGCAGGAAGTGTAGACCAAGTCAATGAATGGGAGGCTGGTTTGCATGATGGGTTGGGCTACATTCAAGATCTTTTATAGTTCCTTTTGTAGACACGGCTACATAACAGGTCACGTGGCAGGGCCGTAGGAGTCATCCTCGGGACCTTGGGCAGAGCATGAGTACTGCATGTAGCTGATGAGCTTAATAATAAACTGCCTTTGTTGGAAGTCCTTGATGTGGGTGATTTGAGGAAACACACAACATTCTGCAGGGCAATTTTCCCCATGTCCTGAGACCCTGACAGGGGCTACAATAAATACAAGTATTTTAGTCTACGCTTTCAAATGAAAAATCCACTGTGAGTGCATCTGTGGAGCTGTCATTTTGCCAAGTCAACATTTGCAATTGTGGAAATGTGTAAGTTTGAAAATAAGCAGAAGGATTTCTTGGCTAAGGGATAAGTTTCAACACATAATTACGTCTTCATTGCCTGAAGTTGTAGGTTTTGCAAAATGAACAAGATTTCCCAAAGAATTAACATCTGGGTAATTTGAGGATATGCTAAGGAGACGTTTGCTTTCGGTTAGTGAGGAGGGGAGTGGGACAGTTCAGGAGAAACATGGGCAAAGGATGAAATAGACTGGCACAACAGAAGACAAAATACAAGGCAAAGTATGATTGATGCGTTTTGGTGGGAAGAATGAGGAGACAATATGAAATAAATGATACAATTTAAAGAATATTACAGAACAGATTGGCCTGAGGGTTCACACGCAGAAATCTATTAAGAAAATCATGTGGAATCATAGCTTTATAAACAAAGCCTCAAAATTGGACTTTGTGGCACTACTCGTTCCAATGGTATGGGTACATAGAACTTGAAAAGTGGTGGTTGAGCCATTGCCCATGGGCTGTGCCCATACAACATGCCCTGTTGTAAGGGCAGTGGCACTGGTAACATACAGACTGGGCAAATTGTGACAGCGTTTAGTGCTGATTTGAAATGATATTTGGCCCGCATAGATTCATTTTGTATTTATCTGCTTGTTCATGGGATGTGAGCGTCACTAGTTTGACCAGCAGTTACTGCCCATCCCTAATTGCTCTTGAGAAGATAGGTGGTGAGCTGTCTTCTTGAACCGCTGCAGGCCACGTGGTGTAGGTACACCCATAAGGGCGGGAATTCAAGGACTTTGACTCTTAACCTCCCCACATTCTCAGCTGTGTTCAGGTGAATGAGGAACCCTCGCTTCACATGTGCTACCTGAAGCACTAAACATGGGGCTTCCACATAAGGTGTTTTTGACAGATTGAGTACAACACTGTGTTAAATGTCATTGGAGGATTTAGGAAATGTTTTTGGATTCAGAAGGGGGAGGTTGCTGTACTTCAATAAGAAGATCAGAGGGGTTCATTAGCATCTCAAAAGAAATGTTTCTACCAGTACCTGTACAGTTCTTCACTTAACTGCGGTTTTTCTCACCTTGTTGGAGTTCTGCTTTTATAGGTCTTAACCTTTGTTGGGAGATAATATTAAAGGATTTTGCAATTGAGTGGGATTAGACTGGGTGAAGTATTATAAGGTTTTGCAAAGGAAAATAGACCCGGTTAGGGGGACTATCCGTGCTAAATTGCCCTTTAGTGCAGGTTAGGTGCATTAGCTGTGTGAAATGTGTAGGGCTATATGGATGAGGTAGGGAGAGGGCTTGGGTAAGATACTCTGTCAGAGAATCAGTGCAATCTTGATGGGCCAAATGACCATCTTCTGTACTGTAGAGATCCTACGAACTAAAACTACTGAGCAGGATGGAGAATTTGGCACTCAGTCCATTGGGGTCGCAGAATCCTACCAATGTGAACGGTGGGAAAATTCCACCCAACATGTCTTTCTCTCTCTCTCTCTCTCTGTCCCTCTCTGATGGTTGTCTGGGAGCTCCAGAGCTGGCAACCTTAGTACCAGCATGTAAGCCTGTGTTTTGCGAACTGATTTTGAAAAAGGGTCTAAGTCTGTAAGAGAAATAGTACTTCATTTGGAACTAGTGGAGATAGGTTAGCAGTTACAAATGGTACCTTGTCATGGTTAAGTACTTTTCAATTGTTAAATGTTAAGCTAATTCATTTGTTACAGTTAAACTGTGTTGGTCAATAAAGTTTGTTTTGCTAAACCCTTCGCAGTGTATCAATAGTTTCACTCCTGGAGTGAAATACCAATGGAGCGATTCCCCCAGCTGCTGTACTGCTATAGCAGCACAACGAGCCAAAGTACATCAGTGGAGGTCATTTATCAAGCTTCTTGCTGGGCACCACTGCTTCTGTGTATCTCCAGGTTCAGGAGTTTTAGCGTCATCAACTCTACACAATTGCTGATGGGGGGAGGGGGGAGGCACTGCCAGGGTGGCAGGAGAAGAGTACTGGGAGGAGGGGAGGGGGACTGATCAGGGAACAGATCTGGAGATTGGGGCAGGTCGGGAGGCGGGGGTGGGGGAGCATCGGTGCTGGCCCAGAGAGGTCTGGGAGGCCAGCAATCAGAGGAGGGGTGGGGTGAGGGGGTCAGAGAGGCAGCGATGCAGTGTCACGGAGCTGGCCAGCAATTGGGCTGGCCAACAATCAGAAGGTTGGCAGTGCGGGGCCACTGCACATGCACCCATTGCAGCACTGACAGATCAACACTTGTGCAGTGGCCCCGCTCAGTGCTATATTGCCGGCCTCTTCAGTGAGAATAGACCCCGCTGCTGGATTTTCAGCGTGAATCTCTCTGAGACATTGCAGTGCATAGAATGTGGAAGATTCATTTTGAAATTCTTGCTAAAAAAACGTGAGTTACTCCAGCTTTTACACAAATTCAGCTCTTAGAATTTTTTTTGGAAAATCGCCACCACATCTTCAAATTAATGCCAAAAAACAACTTGGGGTTTCTGATCTGTTTCCTAACACAGGACATCATCCATTCACTTTTGAATTTGTTTGCGTTTGCTCTGTCATGCATTGCTTCTGGATGATGAACAATTTATTTGACAAAACAAAAGGGACATTTTTGTTCATTGTAAAGTCCTAACTATGTTAGGGATTGTGCATTTGAATCTTCATGTAGATTCAAAGTAGCACACCATGGGTTTATTAAAAGAGATGTTCTCTGCACAGAACAGAAAATGCAACTAAGAAGGAAGCCTGCGAAATACCCCAATGATCAATCAAGTCATGTGACCTGCTCTTAAAGCAATCATACAACCATTCAAATATATACCATGAATGTTTTTGAAGCTATGCCTCAGCGGACAGTGAGAGCATCTGATACTTGATAAAACAAAATGAAAAGGAAATGAGAGATCCTGGCCAAGACACAAGTAACTTACAATGCTGAAGATGAGAGAAACCATCAGGCATGGCACAATTCCACTGCCCCACGCTAAAGACCTATGAGTTTAATGGCCTGGCAAAGAAAACTATTAAGAAGGGGTGGAATTATTTGTGAATTTGAGGCTAATTCCCTCAGATGAAGGTTGCTGAACAAAACTTTAACATTAAATGAATAATTACTAACTATTGAGGCAGCAGACTTCATAAAACAGCAGATGAATTGCTTTGAAAGAGATTTGGAACACTTCGGGCAAAATGTGTTTTTCTGACTGAAGTTTTATAGAATTTCACAGCAGGGAAATGTCTTTCAATTTCCCGGTAACATGGGGTGGAATTCTTCCCAAAAAAACTCTAAGTGTTGAATTTGTGGGAAAACTGAAGTAAATCACACTAGTTTTCTCAATGGGAATTCACACTAGAACCAACCAGACTCTGCGCAATGCACAGACCGCCAGCCCGAATATCATTAAATTTCCTTCTGGGCCTATTCCCACCCAGAGGCTGAAACCAGCAGGCCGGCCCCGAATTGCCAGCCTCCTATTTGCTGGCCAACTCAATCCCTGGCCAGCCCGGGATCCCCACAGTGCTGCCCCCCCAAACCCCCACGGCAAAATCGCAGTCCCCCCCGACCATTCCCGGGCCAGCCTCGACCACCCCGCTCCCCGTCCCAGGCCATCACCATCTCCAGCCCCCATGCCACACAGTGCCAATCGTCTCCACCACCCCACCACCTCTGCCACCCCCTCCCAAAGTGCAGACATCCCCACAGGAAAGCCCTCTCTCCAGGCAGACCCACCCCCCCAGCAGAACACCCCCCCCTCAACCTTCCCCCATTTGCTGGCCTCCCTCTGCTGCCATCAATCCCAATGGCAGAGTGCCAGCAGGACCCCCCCCCCCCCAACACACAGAAGGTCCCCTAGGCCTTGCCCTCATCGGGCCCTGTCCCATGCCTGATGGGCAGTGCAAGGTGCCTCCTGGTCCTGAGCATGGGCAATTTTCTCCATGAGCAGTGCCAGGGGTCACAGGTGACACTGCCAGTGTGCCCATGCCCAGGGAGCCCCAGCCCCAGCGCTGCCCAATCTCCTAGGGGTCCCCAATGGCCCTCCCCTTCACTCCAGTGGGATCAGGCTGCCAGCTCCCCCAAAAAGCAGGAAGCTACTCTAAATCCTGCTGTAGTGAAGCACTCCTGGTGGGGTGGGAGAGGCGAGCGGGTCTGGAGAATTCAGTCCCGGGTTCACTAATAACATGTAAATGATACTTAAAATATAATTTAGATGCCAGCTCTGCCAATTTCCAGGGCTAGCATCTTGAAGTGGCTACACTTCGCTTGAAGTACCTTATGGGCTGCAGAATATTCTGTGGCTGTGCCTGGCTATATAGCAATGCAAGTCTTTTTTTTAATTAAGATTCTTAGGCCCTAACAGGAGTAGCGAGTTCTACGAAACAGGTTTCATTGAATGATTTCCAGTATGGATAATGGAATACAAAAGTGAAATGCTGCAGGTGCTGGGATTAGAAATATAAGTAGAAAGTAATAAAAGTGCTCAGTAGGTTCTGCAGCCAATATCTGGAAAGAGAGGAACAGACTTAACACTTGGTAGTCTTTCACCAGAAGCTAATGGAACAGTTGGTCAATCATCTCATTGCTATTTGTGCAACGTTGCTGATGCAGACTGTATATCATATTCACAGTGATAATCATTGCACGCCAAAATAGCTGTTCTTCATATGAAATAGCATCATAAAAATATGCAATTGCAAGCACTTCAATTTTTTAAATCATTCATGAGATGTGGGCATCACAAGCAGAGCCAGCATTTATTGCCCATCCCTGAGGGCAGTTAGGAACCATGGGCTGTACGATGGCATAGCGGTTAACACTGCTGCCTCACAGCGCCAGGGACCCAGATCTTAGGTGACTGTCCGTGTCAGGTTTACACATTCTCCCTGCGTCTGCGTGGGTTTCCTCGGGGTGCTCCGATTTCCTCCCACAGTCCAAAGAGGTGCATTGGCCATGCTAAATTGCCCCTTAGTGTCAAAGGGATTAATAGGTCCTGCATGGGACTGTTGTTGATGCAGGTTCAATGGGCTAAGTGGTCTCCTTCTGCACTGTAAGGATTCTATGATTCACATTGCTGTGGATCTGGAGTCACATGTAGGACAGACCAGATAAGGACACCAAATTTCCTTCTCTGAATATGGGTCTTCACAACAATTAACAATGGTTTCATGGTCATCATTAGACTTTTAATTCCACATTCTTTTGATTTCAAATTTTACCAACTGCCATGGTGGGATTCGAACACTGATCCCCAGAGCGTTACCCTGGGTCTCCAGATTACCTGCCCGACAACAATATCACTATGCCACTGCCTTCCAATGAATTAACTTCACTGTTAGTTCTTTTCCCTCTTTTTAAAGTTTACAGTTCATGTATTAGTGTCATAAGTAGGCTTACATTCACACTGCAATGAAGTTACTGTGAAAATCCCCTAGTCGCCACACCTCGGCACCTGTTCGGGTCCACTAAGGGGCAATTTAGCACGACCAATGCACCTAACCTGGATGCTTTGAACTGTGGGAGGAAACCAGAGCACCCGGAGGAAACCCACGCAGACATGGGGAGAACGTGCAAACTCCACACAGACAGTGACCCAAGCTGAGAATCGAACCCGGGTCCCTGGTGCTGTGAGGCAACAGTGCTAACCACTGTGCCACCGTGCCACCTGCCCATGATGTAAATAATACTGGTAGGGCCAGCATTTATTACCTGGGTTTGCTGGATCAGTTCAGAGATTCATCCACATTGCTGTGAGTCTACGATTATACATGGATGACTGACTACCTTCGCTCTAGGGCATTATTGATTCAGACAGGTTTTTACAACAATCCAGTGATTGTTCACTATTATTACTTCTAACTCTGCATCGGATCGATCTAATTCATTGACTGAAGTTAAGCTCCCCAGTAGCAATGGTGGGATTTGAACTCAAAACCTCCCATATCACACATCTGTCCCTCTCTTCCTTGAATACCCCCTTGGCAGTGAGTAATAATCACTGCAGATATTCCTGGGAAGAAATAAGACTTCTTGCTGCAGAAAGAGCAGGAGAAACAAGAGCAGCACTTTGTTTTGCTAAGAGAAGATGCAATGTTCCAGGGCTGCAATCCAACAATAAAGTACTTGTTAGAAACTTTGCCATAAATAACATGAGTGCAGAAAGGCATGATCAAAATCAAGGTTGTGCTTGATATCAACAAGGCATATCTTATTTAGATGCTATTGCCAGGACATCTGAGAAGCAAATGAGTTGCTCTTTTTGGCTGGTGAACAACGATAACTGCATTCCAAACATAATTAACTGTTTTGCAGGCACTTTGAGGCATTCTAAGATACCCTATCAAAACTAGTTCTTTCTTTCATTGAGGGAGGGAGAGGGAGGCCATTTGCCCCATCATGCCAATGCAGGCTCCTGAGTAGTGTAATCTAATTATCCCCATTTTCCTGCCACTTCATACAGTCATGCAATTTCCAATTCCTTTTTGAGAGCTATTATTGATTTGATTTGATTTATTACTGTCACATGTATCAGCATTGTATTGTTTCTGGCACATTCTACAGACAAAGCCTTCATAGAGAAGGAAAGGAGAGGTTGCAGAATGTAGCGCTACAGTCATAGCTCGGGTGTAGAGAAAGATCAACTTAATGCAAGCTCCACAGTACTGGCTCACAGTCAAGCCAAGAGGATGGCAGTGAAGAGATTTGCTGTCCCCTTCATGGGAAGGGGCCCTCACACATCCGCTTGATGCCATAGAGGAGAGAAGGGGGACAATCCAACCTCAGGCTGGAATGTGAACTGTTCTGTGGACCCCATGGAACACGAGTTCCTATGGTAACAGGCTATTTCTTAGCCCTCGATAAAGCAGACCCCTGAGTGGGTCAAGTGAATTGTCAACCCTGACAGGACTTATGCACATGTAGCACAGCGTCGTGGTTTAACTTGTGACTTAAGAATAAGTCATTGTTTCCCTCCATTCAGCTGGGCAACCTCCAGCAAGGTCACAAACATCACCTGGGAGAGGGTGGCAGCACATGCCAGTGCCAGTCACCTCCACAAGAGGACAGGGGCCCACAAGAAGATGAATGACCTGCTTTGTTCTACCAGGGTAAGTGTTTCCTCTCACACTCCACCTTGTCACTACCCTTGTAAAGTTACCTCGACCCCTCAGGCTGCCACCTCGCAGCACCTCACCACTTGTCTTCCCATAAGCTTCCTCACACCCCCTGGCATTCCTCTCCTAACAATGCCTCCCCGATCTCATAAAGGCATATAAAACTTGAACAGGACTAAACAGGGTAGATGCAGGAAGGATGTTCCTGATGGTGGGGGAGTCCAGAACCAGGGTCACAGTCTGAGGATTCGGGGTAGGCGATTTAGGATGGAGGTGAGGAGACATTTCTTCACCCAAAGAGAGTGAGCCTGTGGAATTCATTGTCACTGGAAGTAGTTGATGCCAAAACATTGAATGTATTCAAGAGGCGGCTGGATATAGCACTTGGAACAAATGGGATCAAAGGTTATGGGGAGAAAGCAGGATTAAGCTATTGAGTTGGACGATCAGCCATGATCGTAATGAATGGTGGAGCAGGCTCGAAGGGCCAAATGGCCTCCTCCTGATCCTATCTTCTATCTTTCTATGCACCATGCCCACAAATGCTAGGTTTCTTCTGACAGGTGGCTGGCTAATATCATCCCCAAGTGTTTTCCTGCAGAATAAGCTTGCTCGCAGCCCCCGTGAGTGACAGCAGGCAGGCAGTGGGATACCAAGGCTGAAGGTGTCAACTCTGTATGTGGGAAGAGCCCCGGAGTTCACAGGGGAGCAGCAGGAACAGCCTGTACAGAGAGCGAGGTGGACAGATGAGTGAAAAATGAGAGGCCTCTGCACCTTCATGCAGATGATCAAACGCAAGTGAATTCTGTGTCATTCGGAGAATTGTCCTGGCCACATCATGGTATCATCTTCCTTTCCCTGCAGGAACATCACCTGATCATCCTGACCCATCTACCAGCTGTGTCCCACCACCCACTCGCCACGCCACCTTGGAGGAAATCTCAGAAGAGGACACTGAAGATGTGTCATGGCTATCACCCTCACCATCCACCAACACAGCCATGCACTTCGATGGGCTACATCTTCAGGCAGTCTTCTGGGTCACTATCTGGTGAGCACCACATAGCTTCTCATGTACATCAGGTGGAGGTAGGAACATCCCAGGGATCAGGCAGTCGGAGATCTGCTGGATCCCAGGACTCAACTGTGCCCCAGCCAGGTGCCTCATTCATCTCTCAGCTGCAGGAGATGAAAAGTCAGAGCCAGGAATACCAGGAGGGGGCGCCAGTGACACTCTTGTGACTAAAAGGCTGAATGGCCTTTTAGAAAGACTAAAATCCTTCTATCACAGGAGATTTGCCAGCAATGCATGGCACACAGGCCAACACTGCAAGAGTGACATCCGGATTGGAAACTGCGGATGCAGTTGGGGCAGCACAATGGCACAGTGGTTAGCACTGCTGCTTCACAGTGCCAGAGGCCCGGGTTTAATTCCGGCCTCGGGTCACTGTCTGTGTGGAGTTTGCATGTTCTGCCCATGTCTGCGTGGGTTTCCTCCGGGTGCTCTGATTTCCTTCCACACTCCAAAGATGTGTGGGTTAGGTTGATTGGCTAAATTGCCCCTTCGTGTCAGGGGGGCTAGCTAGGGTGTGAGGTTACAGGGATAGGGCTTGGGTGGGCTTGTGTTTAGCACAGACTTGATGGGCCGAATGGTCTCCTTCTGTACTGGAGTGATTCTATGGAAAACCTGTAGCAAGAGGTCAGATCCATGACAGGGGAACTCCAAAAGGTGGCTCAGTCCCTGAGGATCATGGCTGTGAGCCTCAACCAAATGGTGCAGACAATAGTGGGCATCCAGAACTGGCATTGCCAGATGATGGTGGGGCTTCTAGACCCCACTCCGACTGCCCCTGAGCACATCCGGGTCCTTCCACCCAAGCCAATCTGAATCCCACCTTCCCCTTCTTGAGACCATTGCGACTCACATACAGCAGAACAGGGTGACTCAACACATGCTGTACACTTATAAGGTTTATTTATTAGTCACAAGTCGACTTACATTAACACTGCAGTGAAATTACTGTGAAAATCCCCTAGTCGCCCCATTCTGGTGCCTGCTTGGGTGCACTGGGAGAGAATTATCATGGCCAATGCATCTAACCAGCACATCTTTCGGACCATGGGAGAAAACCGAAGCACCCGGAGGAAACCCATGCAGATATGGGGAGAATGTGCAAACTCCGCACAGACGGTGGCCCGAGCTGGGAATCGAACCCAGATTCCTGGCGCTGTGAGGCAGCAGTGCTAACCATTGTGCCACCATGCTGCCCCACAGCACTTACACAGTATGTGACAGACTCCCAGTAAAATCACACCCTATGGTTTTCAGACTTTTGTGACGGAACATTTTTTGGGAAGGATGCATTTTGTATGTCAGTGTTCAAAGAATAAGAAAATGCCATCCTGGCCTCATAGTCAACATTTCTCTTCAGCAAGTTGAAAACAGATTAACTGAGCATTCAATTGTTGTCTTTGTGGGATCGTCCTCTGCTCTCTGTGTCACAATTCAAGTTAAATTAATTCTTTTTATGTCAGGTACACCGGATCAGTGTTACATAAGAAGTTTCCTATATTTTCTTTTTTCTTCTTCCTTCCTTTTATAGCATCCATCAGTGCAAAAATCAAAAACTATTTAATTATGAACAATGTAACTTAGGCTGCTCACACAATTTATCACACTTGAAGGTTTTATGATCATAGTCAGATTGTAATCATTTTTGTGACTTTCTTACTGGCCTATCTAAAAATACCTTAATTTATTTTTAAAAAGCCCATTTATCACCAGGGGCAATCTGCCTCTTTTAATTGCATTTTCATTTCCTCTATAAAGTAATCTTGCATTGCTGAACTGTCTCTACATCTCTGCAGAGATTATTTTTAAGAAAAGGAATTACAGAAATGATTTTCATATAATAAAGATGTGATTGCAGCAAACGTTATTACATATTAATAAAGCTAGTTAGTTCTTAGCGACCATTAGAAAATCAGGTGATGTCTGTGTCCAAGTTTAATTTTATCCCCAAAATAGCAAAACAGTGCGGCAAAATCATGGAACTCTTTTCCATATAAGAGTTTTGGAAATCTAAAATTCCATCTCCAAAATATTATTGATGCTGGGTTAGTTAAAATCTTCAAGAGATTAACAGATGTTGTCGGGTAAATGGTTCACTCATCTGGTTAGGGTTAGGGTTAGGAATTTGGGGTCAGATAGAGGACATGTCCTCTTTCCTTCGTGCTCTGTCACTTGTCGTTCAGCTCACATCCAACCCTTGTTGGCCCTTGTGATGCCTTGTCCTTACATTGTGGCTCATTGCCTTCTTGTTCCAAGAACAAAGATCAAAGTTCCGTACAGCACAGGAACAGGCCCTTCAGCCCTCCAAGCCTGCAGTGATCATATTGTCCTATCTAGATCAACCTCTATTCCTCATCTGTTCCTGTGTCTATCCAGATAAGCCTTAAATATCACTGATGTGTTTGCCTCAACCACATTACTTAGCATTGCAGGCTCCCATCCCACTGTGTAAAAAAACCTCCTGGGCACATCGCCACTAAACCTTTCCTCCCTTGCCTTGAACTTGTGTCCCCTTGTAATTGTCATTTCTGCCCTGGGGAAAAGCTTTCAACTTTTCACCTATCTTTGCCCTTCATAGTTTCATAAACTTCTACCAGAATGTCCCTCAGCCTCCGTCTTTCTAGGAGAAAAATCCTAGTTTATTCAATGTCTCCTCACAGCTGATACCCTCCACACCAGGCAACCTTTTCTGTACACTCTCCAAAGCCTCCACATGCTTCTGGTAGTGTGGCAACCAGAATTGGACACAATATTCCTAATGTGGCCTAACCAATGTTTTAAATAATGTTCCCTTAAAGTACACTTACCTTTATCTGACAGAGCTTTTCCATTTTTATTCTTGTTAGTCTTTTTTTGTGCAGAGTGGTTGAGCGGGGGGGGTGTATTTGTGTGGTGGGGGTAAAAAAGGAAAAGGGGGGTTCTTTTGTTCGTGGGGTATGTAGAGGTAAGGAGAAACAAGAGGAGATAAAGAGGTAGCCTGAGGGAGGGGATGGGGAGGTTGCTGTGTACCACATTCTGTAAATGCCTAGAGCGGTTGTGGTTGATAAGAGGGATTTTCAGACCCTTTGGGAGCCAGGGGTGTTATCCGTGTGTGAGAAAGCATCGGATATTATGAGTACTTCTCTTTTGGGTTCTCCTCAGGGATATGATTGAGGGATCTGATAAAGATGTGTAAGAGTGTGGGAGGCCTGGACAGAGTGAGTAGGGAACAGTTGTTCTCCTTTGGTTAAGGTTAGGGTTAGGGTTAGGGTTAGGTTTAGGATTAGGGTTAGGGTTAGAGTTAGGTTTAGGGGTAGGTTTAGGATTAGGGTTAGGGTTAGAGTTAGGTTTAGGGTTAGGGTTAGGGTTAGGGTTTGGGTTGGAAATCTGCCGTCCCTACCTGGTCTGGCCTCAATGTGCCTCCAGACCCACAGCACTGTCGTTCACTCTTAACTGCCCTCTCCAGTGACCAAGTAGGTCATTCAGTTCAAGGGCAGTTAGGGATGGGCAATAAATGCCAGCCAGCCAGCAATGCCCACAATCTCTGAATGAATGAAAGAAAGGACAGTGATCAAAGCTAGCTCAATGGAGATGAGATGCAGTCCTGCCAACCTTTCTCTGGCCACCCTCTTGCTTTTTATATATAAAAGGCCATGGGATTTTCCTTAATCCTGCTGGCCATTGATGAATTGTGACCCCTTTTAGCCTCCTGACTTCTTGCTTAAATTTTTTTCTACTTTCGTTGTATTCCATACTTGCTTCATGTAGTCCCAGCCTCGCAGCCTTGACAAGTGCTTCCCTCATCTTTTTGACGAGCCTCACAATATCTCTTGTTATCCAAGGTTCCCGAAACTTTATCCATCCAGGAATAAATCCCTGTCAACTTGTACTTGAAAGCCTTCCACATGCCAGATGTTGATTTGCCCTCAAACATCTGCCCCTGATCTATATTTTTCAGTCTTTGCCTAATATTGGTATATTTAGCCTTCCCCCCAATTTAGCACCTTCACCTGAGGAGTGCACTTATCTTTATCTATCAGTACCTTAAAGCTTACTGAATTGTAGTCACTATTCCAGGCTGCTACAGTCCGGGGTGCAATGTTTCAGATAAAATATCAAACTTTTTCTACTTGTTCAGTTGGCTATAAGAGTTGCCATGTGACCATTTGATCAATATTCATCCTTTAACCGACAGACTAACTGCTCATTTGCTGTTTGTGGAACTTTGCTTTGGAATTATAGAATCATAGAGTCCATACATTCAGCCCATCCACCTGAACTAACAAGAATCCCCGTTACCATATATACTTACCTTGCTACCCTTCTGACACTAAAAGGTAATTTAGCATGGCCAACCAACCTAATCCACACATCGTTGGACTGTGGGAGGAAACCGGAGCGTCCAGAGGAAACCCACACAGACACGGGGAGAATGTGCAAATTCCACACAGAATCGAACCCGGGTCCCTGGCGCTGTGAAGCAGCAGTGCCAACCACTGTGTCACTGTGCCGTCCCTTTATGCAAATTAGTTGCCATGTTTGTGTGTTTAGCAGTCATTACACTTTGAAGCAAGTTCTGCTTTTGGTAGACTGCGCTCCACTGTATGGGAGTGTCGAGTAATCAGCCCAGCAACAAAACTGAAGGCCTACAGCGCTGCGGTACTCACTACATTCCTGTATGCCTGTGAAATGTGGACTGTGTATCAAAGGCATACAAGACAACTCAATCATTTCCACATGGCTTGTCTTCGCAGAATATTACGCATCCGTTGGCAAGACAAAAGTACCAGACACTGAAGTTCTCTCTAAAGCAAGTCTACCATCAGTCCACACACTGCTGATGAGTGCACAGACCCAGTGGGCAGGTCATGTATGATCTGGAGGAGGGAACCGAGTGCAGGGTGTCGAAATTTGCTGATGACACCAAGATTGGGGGAAAGGCAAATTGTGCGGAGGGTGTGGAGAGTCTGCAGAAGGATCTAGATAGGCTGGGCGAATGGGCCAGGAAATGGCAAATGGAATTTAATGTTGGCAAGTGTGAGGTGGTCCACTTTGGTAGGAAGAATGGTAGGAAGGACTATTACTTACGTGGCGAAAAACTGCAGCAGGCGACGGTGCAGAGGGACCTCGGGGTCCTTGTGCATGAGTCTCAAAAACCCAGCTTGCAGGTGCAGCAGGTGGTCAGGAAGGCGAATGGGATGCTGGCCTTCATAGCGAGGGGGATTGAATATAAAAGTGGGGAGGTCTTGCTGCAGCTGTATAGGGCATTGGTGAGGCCGCAGCTGGAGTACTGTGTGCAGTTTTGGGCGCCGCACCTGCGCAAGGATATTTTGGCCCTGGAGGGAGTGCAGAGGAGGTTTACTAGGCTGATACCGGAGTTGAGGGGATTGAGCTATGAGGAGAGGCTGAATAAACTAGGCTTGTACTCGTTAGAGTTTAGAAGAATGAGGGGAGATCTCATTGAGACGTATAAGATGATGAATGGGATGGATAGGATAGAGGTGGAGAGACTCTTCCCGCTCAAAAAAGACAGTAGGACTAGGGGGCACAGCCTCAAGATAAAGGGGAGGCGGTTTAGAACGGAGTTGAGGAGGAACTTCTTCACTCAAAGGGTGGTGAATCTCTGGAATTCTCTGCCCGTTGAAGTGGTGGAGGCTGCCTCGCTAAATATTTTTAAGAAGCGGGTTGATGGGTTCTTGATAAGAGAGGGGATTAAGGGTTATGGGGAGAGGGCGGGAAAGTGGAACTGAGCCACGACAGATCAGCCATGATCTTATTGAATGGCGGGGCAGGCTCGAAGGGCTGGATGGCCTACTCCTGCTCCTATTTCTTATGTTCTTATGTTCTTATGTTCTTATGTCATCCGTGTGTCAGACAAGCACATACCCAAGCAGCTCCTTTTTGGGGAACTCTCTGCTGGAAGACGCTCGCATGGAGGGCAGAAGAAACATTTCAAAGACACACTCAGGGCCTCCCTGAAGTGGCTTGACATCGACACGACCACCTGGGAAACGCTGGCACAAAACCACCCTACCTGGCACTGCCTCATCCACAAAGGCTGTCAAGCTCACGAAGCAAGGTGTATTTGCTGAAGCACAACTTAAGCGCGAGCTGCGCAAGCCCAGAGCCACCAGCACAACAACTACAGTGTCTACACAAGTCTGTCCAATATGTGCCAGGACATTCCGTGCCGGAATTGGCCTGATTAGTCATCTTCGGACACACCGCAACCAGCCTCAAAATGACTAATGGTGTCGAGGTCCTCATCGACGAAGATGGACAAACAACACTTTGGAATAAATTCATTGGCTGCAAAATGATCTGGGCTGCCTTGGGGATGTGAAAGGTGGAATATAAATGAATGTTCTTTTTCTCTTTGCTAGACAGTATATAGGCGTAATGTACCTCACCTGTCAACAGACAGAATTTATATTCAGATAGAGCCTTTCATGACAAGCAGACACCCCAAAGTACCTCACAGAACATTAGATGGTGTTGACGTGCTGTTGTGATTTTGGAATTACAGTAAACAATTTGCAAGCTGCACAACACTAAGATAAATAACTAGATTACTTTTAGTGACAGCATTTTTGTCAGAAGGTCATGGGTTCAAGTTCCACTCTGGAGACTTGAGCTTATGATCTAGACTGAACACCCCAGTGCATTGACGAGAGAGTGCTGTAGAGTCAGAGGTGCTGTCTTTTGGATTAAGTGTTGATCCAAATCTCTGCTTGCCATCCAGGAGATCTCAAGACATAATTTCTAAGAAGAACAGCAGGGATTTCCTCAGTTGCCTGGCCTGTATTTAGCCCTTAATAAACATGACAAGAACAGATGAAAACAATCTGGAAATACACAGCACACCTGGCAGTCCCCATAAAGAGGGGAACAGCTTAACATTTCAGTTTGACTTCAAATGTACTTCATTGGCTGTACGGTGCTTTGGGACATCCTGAGGTTGTGATGGGCGAAATATCAATGCAAGTTCTTTCTTTCGTTCTTTGCTTTCACTGTTGTCATGGCTACAAGTACAGGAACTGTTCTGATTGGCAGTTCTTCTGTCATTTCTGGGGCTGTGGTTTTTAAGAGATCACTTGGTGTAAAGCAATGTAGTTTTCTCTAACGCACGCATGAGGGGTGGCACGGTGGCACAGTGATGAGCACTACTGCCTCACAGTACCAGGAACCCTGGTTTGGTTTGGGTCACGGTCTGTGTGGAGTCTGCACGTTCTCCCTGTGTCTGTGTGGGTTTCCTCCGGTACTCTGGTTTCCTCCCACAGTCCGAAAGACTGAGAACATAAGAACATAAGAAATAGGAGCAGGAGTAGGCCATCTAGCCCTTCGAGCCTGCCCCGCCATTCAATAAGATCATGGCTGATCTGTCGTGGCTCAGTTCCACATTCCTGCCCTCTCCCCATAACCCTTAATCCCCTCGCTTATCAAAAACCCATCAACCCGCGTCTTAAAAATATTTAGCGAGGCAGTCTCCACCAGCTCAACGGGCAGAGAATTCCAGAGATTCACCACCCTTTGAGTGAAGAAGTTCCTCCTCAACTCTGTTCTAAACCGCACCCCCCCTTTATCTTGAGGCTGTGCCCCCTAGTCCTACTGTCCTTTCTGAGCGGGAAGAGTCTCTCCACCTCTATCCTATCCATTCCATTCATCATCTTATACGTCTCAATGAGATCTCCCCTCATTCTTCTAAACTCTAACGAGTGCAAGCCCAGTTTATTCAGCCTCTCCTCTTAGCTCAACCCCCTCAACTCTGTTATCAGCCTAGTAAACCTCCTCTGCACTCCCTCCAAGGCCAAAACATCCCTGTGTAAGTACGGCGACCAAAACTGCACACAGTACTCCAGCTGCGGCCTCACCAATGCCCTATACAGCCTCAGCAAGACCTCCCTACTTTTATATTCAATCCCCCTCGCGATGAAGCTGATTAGGTTGCTTGCTGATTAGGTTGATTAGCCATGCTAAATTCTCCCTCAGTGTGCCTAATCAGATGCTGGAGTGTGTTGACTTGGAGATTTTCACAGCAACTTCATTGCAGTGTTAATGTATACCTACTTGTGACTAATAAATAAACGGTATTTTCACGAATATTCAGAGAATATGAACAGAGAATATCCCTCAATCTGGATGGCCATAAAACATTAGACAAGGGTCGTGGGTGGAGAGGGGGACTGGTGGTGTTGAGATGGCGGCGCGGGCTTGTTGGGCCGAAGGGCCTGTTTCCCGGGCTGATTTTGTTCTTTGTTCTTTTTTGGTCTTTAACAGATTGATGGGGACCATTTGTGATCCCTGCTGGTGTGGGTCTTCACCGGTGAGTCGGAAACATGAGCGAGCCCAAGACAATATGGCCCCGGGCTTGTGAGGCTGATTACGTTATAAATAATGGTCAGGGAAAATCGCATCCAGCCTGATGCCAGTCACATTTCCCTCCGACATTTCCCGTCTCGTTAAGCTGCTCAACCAACGTCGTGGGGTGAGAAAAATCACACCCCTTATCTATGGATCTTCCGGAATGCCAAGAGTAATGATTATCCTTTCTGTATTCGATGGACGTTCTGACAAGTTCTCAGTTGCGATTCATTGCTGGACTTGTCCTTTCTGATTGGATGGATGCTGGTTGTTCAGTCTCATGGCCTGCCATTTCACCCAAAAAACTTTTTACCCCTCTCAGCAAAAACAAACTGTAAAGGCTAATAAACAACAGGAATCAAAGAAAACAACAGAACAAAAACACACACACATTTGTTTCTAAGCGCCCTTATAATTTTTCCCTTGCGTCATTTCCAGCAATGTTCCGGAGATTAATCTCAAATGCTGCAACCTCCAGGTCCACTAAAAAAGATTATCAACCCTGATCCTGGAAGCTTGAAAGGGAGAGATTGTTAGATTTACTATCATTGCACGTGAGCGGAACAGGACAGTGCTCCCAAACCGTGCTGGGGAGGGCTTGTTGTATGAACATGGGAAAAGAAAAATGATTACAACAGTTTCAAAGCAGCACGTTCCAATCACTCTAAGCCAACAACAACATTACGCATTACACAATTCCCTATTTGTCAGGCCCAGCTAGATGTGGGCGAGATGGTTGATCAGTCGAGTAAGGAACAAGAGGAGCTGCCAGTGAAATGGACATTCCACGATCTAAACCGTATGTTCCCAACAGATTCATTCAACCCTTGTACTTCCAAACAAAATGCTGCAACACCATGTTTGGATCTACAATGCGATCAAATGCGACTCGGCTGGGATTCTCCAGGGTCACTAGTCCCAGCCGGGAATGCAGATGACCCTAGGGCTAAATTGTCTGTTGGACAAGCGAGTCACCTGAACCGCTCTATCAGGATCAATCAGTTTCTCACCCAGCCTGCGCAAGAACCTGATCAGAGCCAATTACATTACATTTCATTTCATTACCGGGTTGGCCTCCCAGTCCGCCCACGAGAATCCCGAATGGAAATCCAGCGGGAATCAACTGGGACCTAGAGCAGGATCATCTCCATCCTGCTCTCTATCTGCACCATCCTGCTCTCTATCTGCACCATCCTGCTCTCTATCTGCTCCATCATTCTCTCTATCTGCTCAATCCTGCTGTCTATCTGCTCCATCCTGCTCTCTACCTGCACCATCCTACTCTCTATCTGCACCATCCTGCTCTCTATCTGCTCCATTCTACTCTCTATCTGCACCATCCTGCTCTCTATCTGCTCCATCCTGCTCTCTATCTGCTCAATCCTGCTCTCTATCTGCTCCATCATTCTCTCTATCTGCTCCATCCTGCTCTCTATCTGCTCCATCATTCTCTCTATCTGCTCAATCCTGCTCTCTATCTGCTCCATCATTCTCTCTATCTGCTCAATCCTGCTGTCTATCTGCTCCATCCTGCTCTCTACCTGCACCATCCTACTCTCTATCTGCACCATCCTGCTCTCTATCTGCTCCATCCTACTCTCTATCTGCACCATCCTGCTCTCTATCTGCTCAATCATTCTCTCTATCTGCTCCACCCTGCTGTCTATCTGCTCCAACCTGCTCTCTATCTGCTCCATCCTGTTCTCTATCTGCTCCATCATTCTCTCTATCTGCTCCATCATTCTCTCTATCTGCACCATCCTGCTCTCTATCTGCTCCATCCTGCTCTCTATCTGCTCCATCATTCTCTCTATCTGCTCCATCATTCTCTCTATCTGCACCATCCTACTCTCTATCTGCACCATCCTGCTCTCTATCTGCTCCATCCTGCTCTCTATCTGCTCCATCCTGCTCTCTATCTGCTCCATCATTCTCTCTATCTGCACCATCCTGCTCTCTATCTGCTCCATCCTGCTCTCTATCTGCACCATCCTGCTCTCTATCTGCTCCATCATTCTCTCTATCTGCTCCATCATTCTCTCTATCTGCTCCATTCTGCTCTCTGTCTGCTCCATCATTCTCTCTATCTGCTCCATCATTCTCTCTATCTGCTCCATCCTGTATCTATCTGCTCCATCCTGCTCTCTATCTGCTCCATCCTGCTCTCTATCTGCTCCATCATTCTCTCTATCTGCTCCATCCTGCTCTCTATCTGCTCCATCATTCTCTCTATCTGCACCATCCTGCTCTCTATCTGCTCCATCATTCTCTCTATCTGCTCCATCCTGCTCTCTATCTGCACCATCCTGCTCTCTATCTGCTCCATCCTGCTCTCTATCTGCTCCATCCTGCTCTCTATCTGCACCATCCTGCTATCTATCTGCTCCATCATTCTCTCTAACTGCTCCATCCTGCTCTCTATCTGCTCCATCCTGCTCTCTATCTGCACCATCCTGCTCTCTATCTGCTCCATCCTGCTCTCTATCTGCTCCATCATTCTCTCTATCTGCACCATCCTGCTCTCTATCTGCACCATCCTGCTCTCTATCTGCACCATCCTGCTCTCTATCTGCTCCATCATTCTCTCTATCTGCTCCATCACTCTCTCTATCTGCTCCATCATTCTCTCTATCTGCTCCATCACTCTCTCTATCTGCTCCATCCTATATCTATCTGCTCCATCCTGCTCTCTATCTGCTCCATCCTGCTCTCTATCTGCTCCATCATTCTCTCTATCTGCTCCATCCTGCTCTCTATCTGTTCCATCCTGCTCTCTATCTGCACCATCCTGCTCTCTATCTGCACCATCCTGCTCTCTATCTGCTCCATCCTGCTCTCTATCTGCTCCATCCTGCTCTCTATCTGCTCCATCATTCTCTCTATCTGCTCCATCCTATATCTATCTGCTCCATCCTACTCTCTACCTGCTCCATCCTGCTCTCTATCTGCACCATCCTGCTCTCTATCTGCTCCATCATTCTCTCTATCTGCTCCATCCTATATCTATCTGCTCCATCCTACTCTCTACCTGCTCCATCCTGCTCTCTATCTGCTCCATCCTGCTCTCTATCTGCTCCATCCTGCTCTCTATCTGCACCATCCTGCTATCTATCTGCTCCATCATTCTCTCTAACTGCTCCATCCTGCTCTCTATCTGCTCCATCATTCTCTCTATCTGCACCATCCTGCTCTCTATCTGCTCCATCATTCTCTCTATCTGCTCCATCATTCTCTCTATCTGCTCCATCCTGCTCTCTATCTGCACCATCCTGCTCTCTATCTGCTCCATCCTGCTCTCTATCTGCTCCATCATTCTCTCTATCTGCACCATCCTGCTCTCTATCTGCACCATCCTGCTCTCTATCTGCACCATCCTGCTCTCTATCTGCTCCATCATTCTCTCTATCTGCTCCATCACTCTCTCTATCTGCTCCATCATTCTCTCTATCTGCTCCATCACTCTCTCTATCTGCTCCATCCTATATCTATCTGCTCCATCCTGCTCTCTATCTGCTCCATCCTGCTCTCTATCTGCTCCATCATTCTCTCTATCTGCTCCATCCTGCTCTCTATCTGTTCCATCCTGCTCTCTATCTGCACCATCCTGCTCTCTATCTGCACCATCCTGCTCTCTATCTGCTCCATCCTGCTCTCTATCTGCTCCATCCTGCTCTCTATCTGCTCCATCATTCTCTCTATCTGCTCCATCCTATATCTATCTGCTCCATCCTACTCTCTACCTGCTCCATCCTGCTCTCTATCTGCTCCATCCTGCTCTCTATCTGCTCCATCCTACTCTCTATCTCCTCCGTGCTGCTGTCCTGACAAGACTCGACAGCTGCAAGCCACATTAGTCCAGGCAACTTTTGGACCAGTGTGACATCCTGCCTGCCCAGCAGGTGATCAGGTAGGCATGGTCTCCCCAGGACGGGGAGAGAGGAACACCATTTTGGTTGGGTGGTAATTTGAATCCTGCTGAGCATGTGGTAAAATGATAAAAAGTTTCCTGAGGACCTTTAGGAGAAATGGTGACCCACCATCCCCCTGCTATAACAGTCACTCCTGCAAGTTCCTGCCACCATTGCCCATTGTCCAGAAGAAAGTTTTTTCATTCATGTCCTAGTCTCCGCACCCGCCAACCATGAAACCCATAACTGGCCGGAACAGAAACTTTGAATTTATAGTGTAGAACGAGCCATCGAGTCTGCACCGACAACATTCCCACCCAGGCCCTATCCCCAAAAGCCTGAGTATTTATCTCCTAATCCTTCTGACATTGAGGGCAATTTATCATGGCCAATTAACTAAGCCCGCACATCTTTAGACTGTGGGAGGAAACTGGAGAAAGCCCCATGCAGACATGGGGAGAATGCGCAAACTCCACACAGTGACCCAAGCCAGAATTGAACTTGGGTCCTTGGCGCTCTAAGGCAGCAGTGCTAACCACTGTGCCACCGTGTCACCCCTTCCAGTAACAATGTTTTTGTCTGACCTGAGACTGGAGCGACACCATTCCTACAGGTTTTTGCTCCCATTACTAGCCTCATCCAGGATGCCACATGAGAATTTAGCAATGATTACAAAGCGCTGGATTTCAAAAGATAAACTTTGAGTACCTGAGTACCTTGAACTGTTTTTCACTCAGGAAACTTTTTCTTTGAGCTGCACAGTGAAAGCACAGTGTGTTCTGTACAAAGTGATTGAATGGAAGTGTTTATTTGTACCATATGGCTGTCGCAGGACTGCTGACTCAGAGTTGACTGTGCCTGGACATCTCACATCATCTGCCTTCAGTGAGGCTTCTCCTTCCATACTTTGGTTAAAGTGCCAAGTTGATTGGAAGTGTGAGCTGACTGCAGTGAAGAAAGACTGGGCATCTCGGTGAACAGGGGAAGCAACTTTGCCTTTCCTCGAATAAGTGGACTGAAGGATTGGGAAATTTAACAGCGCAAAGGCTGAGAAATGGAAATGAGAGTTTTCCGTTGCCCTTGGATCGCAGGAAGCATGGTCTGTGCTCAATTCTCGGGCAGTTGTCCTGTCACCTCCACTCGGCCAAGCGTTCCAGGTGCCAAACCCCTTCAGGTCAACATCCATGGGTAGCAATTAAGTTGAGGGCTATCCTCTGTGGAAGTGTGGTTCTTCTGTGATTAGCAACGCTGCCACACAGTACCAGGGGCCTGGGTTCAATTCTGGCCTCGGGACACTGTTTGTATGGAGCTTGAACATTCTTCCCTTGTCTGTGTGGGTTTCCTCCGGGTGCTCCGGTTTCCTCCTACATCCAAAGATGTGCAGGTTAGGTTGATTGGCCGTGCTAAATCGACCAGTTGTTAATAACATTTCAGCAATTCAACAATATCTGCTCCCTGAGATCCATTCTAAATGGGCCTTTCTTTAAATTAGTGTATTGGATATGGGAGAATTAGCAGGGTAAATATGTGGGGTTATGGGAATAGGAACTGGATGGGATTGTGGTTGGTGCAGACTCAAAGGGCATAATGGCCTCCTTCTGCACTGTAGGGATTCTATGATTCTATGATAAGTGATTCCTGACACAGGCGTAGTCTCTGTCAGCCTTGTGGCATGTATGTGTTCTGAGTTGGAGGAGCTGAGGAGGCAAGGGCTAAAGACAGAGCCCCTCGGCCCCTCTTATCAGTATCGTTGACTGCCTCAGCTCTTACATGGCACAGTCCGAGGTTACCTGCTGGACAGCAGCTGCCTTTCACCCCCCCTGCACCTCAGTATGATCAGCTGAGTGATTGATGTGACAGTTTTATCCTCTGCGTGTCAGTGATGAAGCTATGTATGACTCTCTGGGAGGTTGGCTGCCCTCTCTGGTATGATGAAAGCTGAGCATTCTCTGTCACAATGTCAGCTTCATGCTGATGTTAAATTTATAAAATTCCTTCATAATGTCAAGCAACTCCAACAGGAGAAGATTTCCAGCCAGCCAGCAGAAAATAAAATAATTGATTTTAAAGAGTGCTTTTTATTGTATTTGCAAAGAACACACAGAAGAAACTTCCGCTCTGCATGAGGCTGCAATCTTGTTGGTTTATTAGTTTCACTTGTTTCCAAAGTGAGAAAGTTAACATAAGAACATAAGAAATAGGGGCAGGAGTAGGCCATCTAGCCCCTCGAGCCTGCCCCGAGGGGTTAGATGATTCCCTGATGAACTCTGAAACATTTCTTGTCGGTAGATGCTCACAATTGATCTAAAGTGCAGTTTCATTAAACTTATTGCTTATAACCCATTATTCTCTGCACAATTTAGTCTCTCTTTATTCAGTAATGTTACTCCAATGTAAGGCAGTGCAAGAAACGTTATTCAATGCAGCAAGTGGTTCAACAGCTCAACAGCTTCTCAAGGGCAATTAGGGATGGGCAATCTTGCCCTAGCCAGCAATGCCCATATCCAATACACTAATTTAAAGAAAGGCCCATTTAGAATGGATCTCAGGGAGCAGATATTGTTGAATTGCTGAAATGTTATTAACAACTGTTTTGATAATCCACCAGGCAAAATATTGGTGTCAAGTTCATTATGGGGATGTTAAAATACCATTCGATCCAGGGCACTGCGCTGTAGTGTCACAAATATGGAAAAAGAAAGGCAAGGAAAGACCATTTGGCCTGAAACTTGACTACCAGATCTCCTTCTGCACCAGTCTACAGAGTAAATTTTTAAAGTTTATTTATTAGTCACAAGTAGGGCTTACATTAACACTGTAATGAAGTTGCTGTGAAATTTCCCCAGTCCCCACGCTCCAGTGCCTGTTTGGGTCAATGCACCTAACCAGCATGTCTTTCAGACTGTGGGAGGAAACCGGAGCACCCGGAGGAAACCCACAAAGACATGGGGAGAATGTGCAAACTCCACACAGACAGTGACCCAAGCTGGGAATTGAACCCGGGTCCCTGGTGCTGTGAGGCAGCAGTGCTAACCACTGTGCCACCGTACCACCCTAAAGAGCCAACTCTTAAGGGATATCAAAATAAAGAAAAGAGGGTGGCAGTAAACATTTGTCAAGGGAAATTTCAGAACCGTGCACATGGAAACATCATCACAAAGTGTCCCTCCAAATCATGCAGCATTCTAATTTGGAAAAATTGCTCATCGTTGAACTGCCTACGTAACTGCATCATGGGAGCACTGTTACTACAGACTGCAGCAGTTCAGGAAGAAGGTTCATCGTCATCATATCAATGTCAATAAATGACAGACTTGTCAGTGACATCAAAAACCAGTGAATGGACCAATTAAAAAAAGTTATTTCCCATAGCAACCAAGCAAGCCACAAAACACCACGAATGTCCATGGTGCATTGGCAGAAAACTTTATTAGCCAACAGACCAAAAGCAATCAAATGCCCTCGATTTTCAGGCTTAATTCCCTTGAATCAGAAGAAAGAAATTAACAAGTTGTCAATGTGAGAAAATGCCTCAATTTTAAAACACCCATCTCAGTTTTCAAATCCCCCCATGGCATCACTCCTTCTCTACAATGTTCTCTGCGCTCCTCCAATTCTGGCCTCCCACACATCCGTGAGTGCCTCTGTTCCATCATGTCTTCACCCATCGTGGCCTCTGACCTTTCTCTACACCCTAGCCATGACTGAAACATTACATTCTGCACTCTCTCCTGTCCTTCTCTATGAATGGTGTGCTTTGTCGTATAGCGCTCAAGAAACACTGTAACCCAATCCGTGTGACAATAATAAATCAAGTCAAAAATCCAAAGTGAAGTTCAGCTTGCCCTGAATCTCTGTCTCGCCACCTCTCCCTCACCCCCTTTATGATGCTCCTTAAAGCTAGCTTTTCACAAAGCTTTCAGCCAGGTGATCGAATATTGCTTTAATAATGAAGACAGAAAATGATGGAAATACTCATCGCCAATGGCAGCATCTGTGAAGGGAGGGACAGAGTTCACAGAGTTATGGGGTAGCACGGTAGCACAGTGGTTAGCACTGCTGCACCACAGCTCCAGGGACCCTGGGTTCGATTCCTGGCTTGGGTCACTGTCTGTGTGGAGTTTGCACATTCTCTTCATGTCTGTGTGGGTTTCCTCCGGGTGCTCTGGTTTCCTCCCACAGTCCAGACATGCGTGAGTTATGTTGATTGGCCATGTTAAAATCGCCCCTTAGTGTTCTGAGATGTATAGGTTAGAGGGATTAGCAGGTAAATATGTAGGGATATGGGGGTAGGACTGGGTGGGATTGTGGTCAGTGCAGGCTCAATGGGCCAAATGGCCTCTTTCTGCACTGCAGGGTTTCTATGATTTAACATTTCACGTCATGACTCTTCATCACATCAGGAGAAATTTTGCTTGGCTACGGAGAAAGGCCAGGGGAATTAAGAGTGTATGGAGTGTATGTCTATTGTTTTACGAGCTTATTTTCCATAGAATCATCGAATCCCTGCAGTGGAGTCCACTCGACCCATCAAGTCTGCACCGACCACAATCCCACCCACACCCTATTCCTGTAACCCCACATATTTACCCTGCTAATCCCCTGAAAGCAAGGTCAATTTAGCATGGCCAATCAACCAACCCGCAAATCTTTGGAGTGTAGGAGGAAACGGGAGTACTTACGCAGACACAGGGAGAATTTCCACACAGACAGTGACCCGAGGCCTGAATCGAACACGGATGCCTGGCACTGTGAGGTAGCACTGCCAAACACTGTGCCACCGTGCCACCCACTCTCTTTACTATGGTACAGATAATCGGAAGTCTTAACTCTCTAACTCTGTAGCAGAATTGAATGTGAGAGGAACAAAGCTCCATTTTGCAAACCATCCGACAACACATCGCCCTGGTTATAGTTTACACCATCTTCAGCAGCAGCTGTAACGTAAGCTTGTATCAGTGCAAGGGGAGAACAGAGCTGGGAAATCTTGCCACCTAGTGTCGGAAGTTGTTTGCAAAGCTTTGACTTGGATTATGTTGTAACACAGTGCGGCATTGATAGTAGCACTTACAGCAACAACTTCTGTTAAAAGACTATTTAAAAAGCTGCCAAAACATTCCTCACAGAATCAGTCAAAACCAGCGAGTGTCAGTCCTGGTTCAGATGGTGTCACACTCCCCTCTGAGCCTCTAGGTTCAAGTCTTACTCCAGAGCACAAAAGTCTAAGCTGTGGCTCCGTTGCACCACAGAGGGAGTGCTGCACTGCTGGACGTTAACCTGAGTCCCTGCCTGCGATGCAAAAGATCCCACAGCACTATTTCCAAGAAGAGCAGGGAAATTTCCGATAGTGGGAATGGCATCATTACTAACATGCAGTGGTCAAAGTAACAACATTTTTTTGAATTTCAGGAAGGTAAGAATCTTGAGGGTATGATTCCATGTTTGAGAGGGGGAATGATTCAGGAAAAATGAGTCACAAGACTCCTTGCAGGGACCTGCCACGGCATCTGGGCACCACCTGAAGATTGTACAATATGTGACCTTTAAGAATTTTTTTTTAATCATGCTCTCTGCATCAGCAGGCTGTTTTGGCTTCATTGCTGCTGGGCCGTCTAATAAAAGTCTTTTTACCACTCCTTCCGTGGTTTAAATGGGATTGTTTACTTTTACTCTGGGATCTTTTATGACACTGCATTGTTAGGAGGAAGGTCATGTGTTCTAGACTTTTTTTTCTTCCTAGTGAATTAAAGGTTTCATTTTCTGCTTTGGCTGGCTACAGGCTTTTAGTTTTAGAAAGGACATGAAGCTGAAAAGAAGTGTTTTTTCGCTCTCTGCCAGGTTTTGGAAATTCTGCTGGTTCATTGAAAGCCTTCTTGCCTTCCTGGAGTAGAACATCTGCTGTTAGGGACTTGACCAGAGTCTCCTTGGTGTCCTGGGAAGCTGCTCTAACTTCAAACTGTTTTGGCTGCTAGAAATTACAAGGCTGAGAGGTCAATGTTTCAATTCTCCAACCAAAGGACATAGTTCCAGTATTTCATGATCATTAGCCTTTGCTGTGTTAAACAAATTGAAAAGGTTTTTGTCAATGGGAAGATTTTGTTTGATTGGAACACTTTAGATATATTTGTTAAGGTTTATTCTCACTACACAATACCCAATCTGGGATGGCCTGTTTTCCAGTTGATTCCTCAAACTATTAAATCACAAAACCATCCAATACATATTCTAGGAATTCCTCCTCTCTACTGTATTGTTACTCATTTGATTTGCCCAATCTATATGCAGATTAAAGTCACCCATAATCACACATATTCGTTATCTCATATGCATCTCTAATTTCCTGTTTAATGCCAACCCCAGCACCATCAGTACAGTTTGGGGGTCTATATTGTTGTAAAGTTGGTGTTTGCAAAAATTATAAAATGCTCAAGGTGAAAGTATTGAATGGTCCCTTTAAAAAGTGGTGTTATTTCTGTATTTAAACAGATGCAGGTCCATATGCAGTACATAGACTGAAACATTATATCAAAGGCTAAACAGTAATGTTGCCAAGAGAACAGGCTGTTTTTGAATTTTGCCCAATCAATTTGTTAGGCACTTGAATAACAACAGCCTATTAGATTTAAATTTGATGTCTTTGTAATGTGAGAACCAATCCTATTGTGGGGATGTTGGTATTTCATCGGATGGTATAAGAGATGGGGGATGGCACAAACTGGAGAAGAGCACCTGCCACAGCCCACAGCTTTAGAGAGACGGCTTGTTGCCTCTGCCGTAGCTCATTTATGTCTTAAGTCAAAGCCTCGTCTCGGTGGCAAAGGGACCAAAGACAGCAAAGAATAAAGATGTCTAGACAGAAGAAAGGAACAAAGAAGACCATAAGTTTCAAGAAGACAACAAACCTTCTTGTATTTTGAGAGTGACTGAATCCTATGGTGTTAATGAGTAGGAATTGTATTTATCCAAACAGCATTCCCTTAGAATCATGGTTTATTTGGTTTATTAATAGTTTAGTTAACCTGTTCACTTAGTTTGATAAATAAAGTGCTACTTGTTGATTTTAAAGAGAGAGTTTCAGTTGGTTATTTTGATTTAACCACAAAAAGGTGCTGAAGAGCAGATCGTACTACTTCTCACATACTTTTAACAGGTTATGAGGTGAGGTACTCCTCTTTGAGTGTTTTGGTGTTAGTTCTCAGAGAGGTGATCAATCTCCCTTTATAACAATATACAATCCCCACTAATGTTTTTGCTGTTTAGTGTTTCTTAGCTTGAGTCATACAGACTCCTCATTCTATGTACTAATATCTTTCCTCAGTATTATGTTAATTTCCTCTTTAACCAGGAACGCAACTCCATCACCTGTTCCTCTCTAAGATTTTTTTCAGTTCACGTCCCTGATCACCATGCAACCATGTCTCCATAATCCTGACTATATCATCTTTGCATCTATTTGCGTGATTAATTCATCTTTACTGAGAATGCTGTGCACATTAAGGCACAAATCTTTAAGGCTTGTCATTTTCCAGAGCCAGAAGGGATATTCCTGGCACCCTGTGCTCGCAGCAACTGAATTAAGTGGCCATAATTATTTGGGGATGGCTGTATCCTCTGGACTGTTTCAGCAGTTCTCGACTCGGTCAGCCTTGCTCAACACCACTTTCTTTATATATGTGGTTTTGTGTCTGTTTTGTGTCTGGGCAGGGTTCTTCAGAATCGTCCCAGAGCAGATAAGCAGCCGCCTTTTGCTGTCACTTTTAGTGATCCTGTGGTGATTCCTTCTGCCAGCAGACAGGGAAAAATGGGATGTGCTGACAATTTACAAGTGATCTCCATGCGCACAGCAGTTTTTTGAGAACTTGTCAGCTATTGTCCTCAACAGGACAATCAAATCCATAAAAATTGTTCTCTTGATCTGAAAGCTTAAAAACATTGAACATGTTAAAGATCCCTTTCAGGAACAAGTCAGCAAAGGGAATTATTCCAGCAATCTGCAGTTCTCAGTTCAACCTCATTGGTCCCCTGAGAGTCAAATGCGAATTCCTGTCAAGGACACTTGGAACTCAAATGATCTTTCTCTCCAAGTAACCCACTTCTCTGTACCCCACCCATACTCACCATTAGAGAATGGTGGCACCTTGCAAAATAGCACACAGCCAAAGACATCTAGGCCAATCTAATTACCTAAGCTAAAGGGCTCCCAGTAGGAGAAGCTCACAATCAGAGTGAACAGCTGATTGTTGTGAGTGTTTATAAATCCTGATGAAGATATTGTCAACCATCAATGGCACAGCCATCTACATCAGAGATTCCAACAACCAACATTACAATATAGGGTTACCCAACAGTGGACCAAGTGGGCAACTGACCAATAGATTTGGTGTTGACCTCCAGGATCCATCTCACCGTCACTGCCAAATTATGAATGAGGAGGAATGACCTCGCAATGGATCCAAAGCAAGAGGGTCCAAACGACAAAGATACATGCTAAGGGTTAGCTCCATTGATCACTCCTAAAAGTTTATTTATTATTGTCACAAGTAGGCTTACATTAACACTGCAATGAAGTTACTGTGAAAATCCCTTAGTTGCCACACTCCCGTGCCTGTTTGGGTATACCGAAGGAGAATTTAGTTTGGCCAATGCACCTAACCAGCACGTCTTCTGGACTGCAGGTGGAAAGCAGAGCACCCAGAGGAAACCCACACAGACATGAGGAGAACATGCAGACTCTGCACAGATAGTGACCCAAGCCAGGAATTGAATCCGGTTCCCTGGTGCTGCGAGGCAGCAGTGCTAGCCACTGTGCCACCATGCTGCCCCCTCATGGTTCAAAAGGGTCAGGACTGCTCCCCTACCGCACCATTTCAATATCTCACACCACCCAGGAAGACGTCAGTCCATGCATTCCTGAACTTCAGTGTGGCTTTGGACAGAGTGCGCAAGTTTGGTGAGAAACATGGATTTTTAAATATCTTTCTAAAATTCTAATATTGTTTGTATTGGTGCTTAACATTTAATTGCAAGTATTGTTTGACTTGCCAGTCTCATCCATCGGGGGAGAGAACTATCCACTGGCAGCAGCTAAAAGAGTTAGTTAATTAATTAAGGGAATGAGCTTGAACTGGTTTCTGCTGTATTTGGACTCAGTTAGCCCGTTCATTCAGAACAGAACAATTCCAATGCTCTCTGTGAAACCAGCACTGAGTGCAGCTTTGGACAGAGTGTGGAAGTTTGATGAGAACATAGAACATAGAACATAGAACACTACAGCACAAACAGGCCCTTCGGCCCACGAGTTGCGCCGATCACATCAACACCTATCTATAGCCCCCAATCCCATAAAACCCCATATACTCATCCAGAAGTCTTTTAAAAGACCCCAGCGAGTTCGCCTCTACCACCACTGACGGCAGCCGATTCCATTCACTCACCACCCTCTGAGTGAAAAACTTACCCCTAACATCCCCTAACAACGTCCCCTAATGGAAAGGGACGAGTGCCGTCCAAGCGGGAGTGTGCTGAACTGGGGAAAGGCGAGCTATGGCAGGATTAGGAGGGAGCTGCAGCAAACTGACTGGGAGGGACTGTTAGCTGGCAAGTCCACGGTTGGCAAGTGGGAGGCTTTTAGGGACAAAATGAAATGGTTGCAGGGGAGGTTTGTTCCGGTTAAGCGAAAGGATGGGAAAGGTAGGATTAGAGAGCCGTGGATTACGGGGGATATTGAAGACTTGGTTAGGAAGAAGAGGGAGGCGTATGATAGGTCAAAACAAATGGGTACGGAGTGTGCGCTGGAGGAATATAGAGAGAGTAGGAGGGAGCTAAAACGGGGAATTAGAAGGGCGAAGAGAGGGCATGAGATGGCTTTGGCCGGTAGGATTAAGGATAATCCTAAGGCATTTTATTCCTATATTAGAGGCAAGAGAGTAGTTAGAGGGAAAATTGGTCCTCTTAGGGACAAGAGTGGAGAGTTGTGTATTGAGTCGGAGGGAATGGGGGAGCTCCTGAATGAATACTTTGCGTCGGTATTCACGAAGGAGAGGGGTTCGGAATCGTGCGGTCTCTTGGAGGGAGCGGAGGTTCAGTTGCAGGATATAGTTATTACGAGAGAGGAAGTGCTAGGGCTTTTAGGTAGCGTAAGGACGGATAAAGCTCCGGGGCCTGATGGTATTTATCCCAGGCTGCTTAGGGAGGCGAAAGATGAAATTGCTGGGCCTCTGGCGCACATCTTTGTCTCTTCTTTGGACACAGGTGAGGTCCCAGAAGACTGGAGGGTAGCAAATGTGGTCCCGTTGTTCAAAAAAGGTAGTAAGGATAACCCTGGGAATTATAGGCCAGTGAGTTTGACGTCGGTGGTAGGGAAGTTAATGGAAAAAATACTTAGGGGTAGGATGTATGAGCATTTGGAGCGTTGCGATCTGATTAGGGATACGCAACATGGCTTTGTTAGAGGGAGGTCTTGCCTTACGAATCTGGTGGAATTCTTTGAGGAGGTGACAAAAACGGTTGACAATGGGAGAGCCGTTGATGTCATCTACATGGATTTCAGTAAGGCGTTTGACAAAGTCCCTCACGGTAGGCTGGTAGAAAAGGTTAAGGCGCATGGGATACGAGGCCAGGTAGTTAGGTGGATTGAGAACTGGTTGGGAAATAGGAGACAGAGGGTAGTTGTGGAGGGTACCTTGTCGGGCTGGAGGCCAGTGACCAGTGGTGTGCCGCAGGGCTCGGTACTGGGACCTCTCCTCTTTGTAGTCTACATAAATGACTTAGAAGAGGGAGTAGGTGGTGTGATCAGCAAGTTTGCTGATGACACCAAGATGGCAGGGTTGGCGGGTACAGAACTGGATTGTCAGGTGATACAACAGGATATAGATAGGTTGGTGCAGTGGGCAGATAGGTGGCAGATGGCATTTAATCCTGACAAATGCGAGGTGATGCATTTTGGAAGGAATAATGCAGAGAGGAGTTATGTGATAAAAGGTAGGCCGATTAGGAGTATAGATGTACAGAGAGACCTGGGAGTGCAGGTCCACAAATCCATGAAGGTTGTGTCACAAGTGGAGAACGTTGTTAGGAAGGCTTATGGGATGTTAGCCTTTATAGGAAGGGGCTTAGAGTATAAAAGCTGCCGTCTAATGCTTCAGTTATACAGAACGTTGGTTAGACCGCATTTGGAGTACTGCGTCCAGTTCTGGTCACCTTATTACCGGAAGGACGTGGAGTCTCTGGAAAGGGTGCAGAGGAGGTTTACCAGGATGTTGCCTGGCATGGGGGGACTGGGTTACGAGGAGAGACTGAAGAGACTGGGGCTATTCTCCTTGGAAAGAAGGAGATTGAGAGGGGACATGATAGAGGTATATAAGATACTGAAGGGAATAGATAGAGTTAATAGTGAGAGACTGCTCCCTAGACTGGGTACGAACACAAGAGGTCATCAATTAAGGGTGAGGGGGGGGAGGTATAATTTGGAGGTAAGAGGAAGGTTCTTTACACAGAGAGTTGTGGGGGTCTGGAATGCGCTACCGAGTAGGGTGGTGGAGGCAGGAACGTTGGACTCGTTTAAGATGCAGTTAGATAGGCATATGAGTGAAACGGGAATGGAGGGATATGGTAGGGGCTATTAAATAGGGTAAACCTCGGGAGACACCGGAAGGGCAGGCTGTATAACTAATATGTTTTGTCTTTATTCCACAGGTGGAGGTCCACCTCGTGTCAAGCGAGGGGCATGCACACGGCAGGTTGTGCGTGGGCTGCTCTTGGAAGTCCAGGAGTGGCCTAGTACTTCATGTCGGTGTGTGTGCTTGATCCTGGACCGATAGACGGGCTCCACAACAGCTCAGTGACTTGCACTGCTAGCTGTGCAGATACATGGATTTGGGCCTGTGTCTGTGGGAGTTTGCGCATTCTCCCTGTGGCTGCGTGGGTTTCCTCCGGGCGCTCCGGTTTCCTCCCACACCCCAAAGATGTGCTCTTAGGCTAATTGGTTTCCACCAAATTGACACTATTTCTTCCCTGAATCTGACTGAGTAGGGTCCCATTCGTAGACATGCAGGGTAGAATAGGTGTAGGGCGATGCGGCGGCGCGGGCTCGTTGGGCCGAAGGGCCTGTTTCCCGTGCTGGGTTGTTCTTTGTTCTTTGTATCACTTCTGTACTTTCCTCCCCGCACCTTAAACCTGTGTCCTCTCGTAGTGACCATTTCAACCCGGGGAAATAGCCTCTGAGAATCCACCCTATCTATTCCTCTCAACATTTTATAAACCTCTATCAGGTCGCTTCTCAACCTACGTCTCTCCAGGGAAAAGAGACCCAGTTCCCTCAACCTAACTTCATAAGGCATGCCTCCCAGTCCAGGCAACATCCTTGTAAATCTCCTCTGTACCCTGAGAAGAAGGAGTTTTGTTGTTTTTTAATTTTTTCACCAAAGATGTGCAGGTTTGGTTGATTGGCCATGCTAAATTGTCCCTTAGTGAATAAGTGGGTTTATGGGCATAGCGGCTAGGTAGGCTTGTGGTCAGTGTAGGCTCATTGGAACAAATGTCCTTCTTCTGTACTATGGGGATTTTATGATTCTACAGGAATAGGTTCCTGCTGTTCTACTGGGGAGGAGGAGAGCTTTTGATGAATATCTAGCAAGTGGTAAAGGTCTATTTTCTGAAGGTTTAAAACAGTATTGGAGTTTGTGATAAGATTAATAAATATCTAAAATAAAATGAATAATTGAATAAAATAATGACATAATTAGTTAAAGACCATAAGTACGGCAGGACAGATGATGTGTCAAGGCTGCAGCCTTGTGGGGACTCATGGATGCCAATGTTATCCAGAGGAAGCACATCTGCATTAAGTGTCTGCGGCTTGGGGACCTTCAGCTCAGAGTCAACGAGCTGGAGGCTGAGCTGCAGACACTGCAATACATTAGAGAGAGAGAGATACTGGAGAAATGAACATATGAAATATGAGCAGGAATAGATCATATTACTCTTCAAGCATCTAAGTAGATCATCACAGACCTTTGCCCTCAATCCACTTTCTTTGTTCCCTGCAAGTCCAAAAATATATCAATCTCAGCCTTGAGTTTACTCAATAACAGAGTATCTATACAGCTTTCTGGAGTAGAAAGTTCCAAAGATTTACAGCTTTCCTACTGGAGATATTTCTCAGTCCTAAATAAAATCATAGAATCCAAACAGTGCAGAAGAGGCCATTCGGCCCATTGAGTCTGCACTGACAACAATCCCATCTAGGCCCTATCCCTGTAAAACCCCCTCCCCCACATATTTATCCCTCTAACCTATGCATTCCAGGACTCTAAGGGGCAATTTAGCATGGCCAATGCACCTAACCTGCACATCTTTGGAGTGTAGGAGGAAACGGGAGCACCCAGAGAAAACCCACATAGACATGGGGAGAATGTGCAAACTCCACTCAGACAGTGAGCCAAGCTGGAGTTTGAACCCAGGTCCCTGGAGCTGTGAAGCAGCAGTGCTAACCACTGTGCTGCCCTCAAACTGAGAAAATGTCCAGTAATTCATGACTATCCAGCTGGGGAAACAACTACTCAACACCCAGAATGCCAAACCCTCTCTGAATCTTATGTCAGTGAGAATACCTCTTAGTCCTTCTAAACTCCTGAAATAAAGCCCCAGTCTACTTAAACACTCCTCAAAGGACAACCCTCTTATCATAGGTATCAGTTAGTGAACATTGACTATGAGACAAGTATGTCTTTCTTTAAGAATGGGTCAGAATTTTACTCAGTACTCCAGGTTTCATCTCAACAAAGTCACAACAAGACTTCCTTCCTATTGTCCCCCAACTCTCTTACCAACATACCTTCTGCCTTCTTAATTTTTTGTTTATTCTTTCATGGAGTGTAGGCTTTGCTGGCTGGGCCAGCATTATTGCCCTTCAACTGAGTTGCTTGCTGAGCCATTTCAGAGGGTACGAAGCAATGGTTTCATGGTCATCATTAGATTCTTAATTCCAGAGATTTTTTATTGATTTCAAATTTCACCATCCACTGGGGTGGGATTCGTATCCTGGTCCTGAGCGCATTAACTTGGGCCTCTGGATTACCAGCTAATGACAATAATGCTGTGAGACCAATGATATCCTATTGTTTACTGTACCTGCATGTTAACTTTCTATACTTCTTGCACAAGGACATTCAAATCCCTTTGAACTTTAATAGTTTCTCACTATTTAAATAATATTCAGTTTATCTACTCTTCCCGCTAAAGTGAAGAGCTCCTTCCAGTCCAAGTGGAAAGTGTATGAATGGATCAGTGCCTCGATCACAGAGTGGCTGATTGTATGAGCATCTTGGGTGGGAAAAGGGAAAAGAACAGAACTTGCATTTATATATCACTTTCATGGTTTCAGGATCTTTGCATCCAAGTCACTACTTTTGAAGTATCATCACTCTTGTAATATTGGAAAATGCTGCAGGAAAACTGTGTACAGCAAGCACCCAGGAGCAACAACAGAGATACAAGATCAATTAATCTGGGTGGCGTTGATTAAGAGATAAATGTTGGTCACAAGAGGAGAACTCCAATTCTCTTCAGTTGTTGCACTGGGATATATACTGCCTTTTAAATGGATGGATGGGTCTCAGTTCAACATCTCAGGCACCATCACTAGAGTATCATGGTGTCAATCTACATATCCAAGTAGTGGGGGTCGTAGTTGGACACTTAATTTTCTTTCTTGTTTGTGAATTTGTCACTGGGTCAAGCAACAAGAGGTGAAAATTGGGACAAGACACTGAAATTTGAGAAGCAATTGAAAGCATTTTAATAACCTTTGCCAGTGATGGTTCTTACACAGTTAAAACAGGAAGCTTTGCACATTATTTCTCCAGCAAATATATTTACAATGTCGTATCTGCGATGGCACAAGCACATTTTCAAAATGTCGCTGTGTTCACATCTGTCTGCAATGCTTCCACAACGGCCTGTCTGGGTCATGAATTCTGTTTCTCTGTGTGTGAGAAATACAAAGCACAACGTGATACAAAGTCTTAAATCCACAATATCCAGCAAAATGAACTGCAATGTGCTGAAGTTTCAGGAACAATAATCCATGAGACACTTTACAACTTTCTGAACTCAACACGGATTTCAATATTTCCAGATCATAACTATTGTAACCATTTTCTCAAGATGGTCAGTGAGGGTAAAGATTCTGAGTTCTTTGACAAAGAGTTGTTTGGACTCGAAACGTCAGCTCTTTTCTCTCCTTACAGATGCTGCCTGATCTGCTGAAGTTTTCCAGCATTTTTTCTTTTGGTTTCAGATTCCCACAGTAATTTGCTTTTATTAAAGACTCTGCTATAGGCTCATACTGCTCCGCTGAGCAAATCTTTTGTTCCTTGATTTGCCCCATTACCACTCTCCCCTGGCTCTCCACTGTTATCATCCTTCAAGTTTTACCCAGAGGGTGGTGACGGTCTGGGGTGCGCTACCTTGGAGAATGGTTGAGGCTGGATGTCTCACTTCCTTTAAAAAGTACCTGGATGGGTACTTGGCACGCCATAGCATTCAAGGCGATGGGCCAAGTGCTGGCAAGTGGGATTAGGTGGACAGGTCAGGGCCTTTCCTGTGTCGGTGCAGACTCGATGGGCAAAAGGGCCTCTTCAGCATTGTAGTAGTCTGTCATTCTCTCCTTTCACCCCGTCACAAGACCCCACCTTTTGTTCTTTTTTCTGACCTTCCCAAATCCCCTAGCTTTGTACGTGATGGAGAACGGTTAAATCTCTCATTGAGAATTGTAGAATTAAAGAATCCCTACAATGCAGCAGGAGGCCATTCAGCCCATCAAGCTTGCACCAACAATAATCCCATCCAGGCCCTATCCCTGTAGTCCAATCTATTTACGTTGCTAGTCTCCCAACTGTAAGGGGCAATTTTAGCATGGCCAATCGACCTAACCTGCACTTCTTCTGGATTCTGACCAGAGATTATCAACCTGAAACATCACCCCTGTTTATTTCTCAAAAGAAGCTGCAGAACCTGCTGAGGATTTCCAGCAGACTTTTGTTTTCATTTATACCGTGAGGTATCGTTTCCTGACTTAAATCCGCAAATATTTTACCTGCCACCATGTCCAATTCCTCAGGAGAAGACATAGTAAACCATCACAGTGCAGCCCACGATCCATCCCACCAGGAGAAGAGCGGGCACAACGTAGCGCTGGTCTGTAGACAGCAACAATGTTAAACCACAATCAGATAATCTATCAGGGATTGCGTTTCTCACTTGTTATGCAGTGTTAAATAGTTCCCGTGGTAACAGTCATCTCCTGGTCTTCCAGTCGTTCAATATGAAATTTGACTGAACCTCTAACTAAAAACTTGCATTTGAATAGCACCTTTTGCAATCGCAGGATGTCCCAAAGCACCCCAGTCTCACTGAATTGCCAATTAGTGCAAGCAAACTCCTATAAACAGCAATCTAATGATAATATGCTTTTTCAATGTTGATTGAAGAATATATTTTGGCTTGATGCTTGGACCTTCCCTGTTTTGCTATGGAATATTGCCTCGGGATCTTTCACACGCATAGGAGAGGCTTCAGTTTACATTTCTTCCGAAATACAGCAGGTGGAATTATCCAACCATCCAAGCTGGTGGGATTCTCCAGTCCCCTGCAGTGAATGAAGATTTTGCTCAGTGCCAAGTACTCCATCCTCGCTGGCACTGGTGGTGGTCTGTGAATAGCCAGAGAATTCCAGCCAGTACGAGGAAGGAGCATCAGAGAGAAAGCTAAGACTTTACCTGTTAAAAACCTGTTTAAAATAAGTTTAAAGCACTTTGTTCTTTGTAGAACTGTTTAAAGCATTTACTTATTGTATTTACTGCTTTAAGAATTGTGAGGGAGTGATTATCAGGCAGTTGTGGCCCATCAGCTTTAAATCAGCGCCAAGTTTAAAAGGAGGCCTGGTGTAGATAGCGGGCAGCGTCGGAGCGGGCAGCGGAGTGAGAGGGAAGCAGAGTGAGCTATTAGGGCTTAATATCAAAAAGGGCTGGAAAGAGAAAAGGCCAGGTGGAAAGAACAAGGAAAAAAAAAAAATTTTTTTTTTTTTCAAAACTACTACAGCAAAAAACAAGGAAAAAATTTTTCCCACAACAAATTATATTGAATAATGGAGGGACATGTGATGTGCGGTTCCTGTATGATGTGGGAACTGGTGGACCCCAGGGTCCTTCCCAGAGACCATGTCTGCAGTAAGTGCAGGTTGCTGGAGGAGCTCCAGCTCAAGGTGGATGAGCTGGCCTCTGAGCTACAGACACTGAGGCTCATCAGGGGGAGAGAGGGTGTCATTGTCAATGGGGTGCAAGTGACATCCACCCCCTCTAGACTGTCTAAATCTAAGGGTCAGGAACAAAATGGGGCTGCTGGGAGGAGGAAGGGGGGTGAGGAGCGGAGGCCTCAGCCTCTTAATCTGCATAACAGGTTTGAGGTTCTTGCTTCCACTCTGGAAGAGGACGAGGCAGGTGAGGTTGGTGAGCAAACTGCACACGGTACAGTGATGCAGCAGGACATAGGCAAAGAGAAGGGGAAAAGGAACGTAGTAGTGATTGGGGATAGTGGGGTGAAGGGTATTGACACTGTCCTTTGTCACAATGACAAAGTGCACAGAAGGGTGTGTTGTCTGCCTGGTGCTCGGGTACAGGATGTCGCAGCTGGGCTGCAGAGGAATCTGGAGTGGGAGGGTGAGAACCCAGTTGTGGTGGTACATGTGGGTGCCAGCGACGTAGGCAAAGTGCGGACTGAGGATCTGGGGAGGGAGTATGAGAAGCTGGGAATGGAATTAAAAAGTAGAACCGACAAGGTGGTCTTCTCTGGGCTACTGCCTGAACCGAGTGCAGACGGGCGTAGGGTTGACAGGATAAAGGAAGTGAATGGGTGGCTCAGAGATTGGTGTGGGAGGAATGGGTTCGAATTTATGGGGCATTGGCACCAGTATTGGGGTAGGTGGGACTTGTTCGGGCGGGATGGGGTTGGTCTGAATCGTGCTGGGACCAGAGTGCTGGCGAATCGAGTAAAGAGGACTGTAGACAGGGCTTTAAACTAATTAGGGGGGGGGAGGGTGCGAGGGTAGGTGATGTTAGGAGGTCTACAGTTAAGGATAGGGTACAGGTAAGGGAAGAGGCTGAGGATGTCCCAAGTGGTGGCGTTACGGCAAATAGGGTCCAGAAGAAGGCTGGGATGAAAGCGCTTTATCTGAATGCACGAAGCATTCGGAATAAAGTGGATGAGCTGGTGGCGCAGATCGGCACAAATGGATACGATCTGGTGGCCATTACAGAGACGTGGCTGCAAGGTGACAGGGACTGGGAGATGAATGTACAGGGCTATCAAGTGTTTAGGAAGGATAGGCAGGAGGAAAGAGGGGGTGGCGTAGCTCTGCTGATTAAGGACAGCATCAAGGTGGTAGCAAGGGATGATATCGGAGCCAAAGAGCAGAAAGTGGAATCGTTGTGGGTGGAGATTAGGAACAGCAAAGGGAGGAAGACGCTGGTGGGTGTCGTCTATAGGCCCCCGAATAATGATCTGGAGGTGGGGCGGGCTGTTAACGCGCAAATAAGTGCGGCGTGCAGGAATGGGACGGCAGTAGTTATGGGGGATTTCAATCTGCATATTGATTGGTCGACCCATGTTGGACGAGGTGGGCTCGAGGAGGAGTTCTTGGAATGCTGCCGGGATAGTTTCCTGGAACAGTGTGTGTTGGAGCCGACGAGGGAGCGAGCTATCTTGGATCTGGTGCTATGTAATGAGGCGGGTAGAATTAGGGACCTTGAGGTGAAGGATCCTCTTGGAGAGAGTGATCATTGTATGGTGGAGTTTCTGTTGCAGATGGAGGAGGAGAAAGTGGGTTCCCGGACACGTGTCCTTTGTTTGAATAGAGGGGAGTATGGTAGGATGAGAGAAGAATTGGCGAATGTGGACTGGGGGAGCGCGTTGGAAGGTAGGTCTGCTGAGGAGCAGTGGAGGATCTTTAAGGAGATCTTTCTTGGTGCTCAGCAGAAATTTATTCCGATGGTTAAAAAGGACAGTAGGAAGAGAGGTAATAAGCCGTGGATAACGAAGGAGGTGAAGGAAAGTGTTAAATTAAAAGCGGAGGAATTTAGAGTAGCTAAGAGCAGTGGGCGAGAAGAGGATTGGGAGAGGTTTAAATGTCAACAAAGATTGACAAAAAAGTTGATAAAGGAGGGTAGAAGAAGCTATGAAGCTGGGCTAGCGCTTAATATAAAAAAGGATAGCAAGAGTTTTTATAAATATATAAAAAGGAAGAGGCTGGCTAGGGTGAACGTTGGTCCCTTAGCGGATGAGAAAGGGGACCTAGTGGTAGGGGATGGGGATATGGCTAAGGTCTTGAATAACTTTTTTGTTTCTGTCTTCACGGAGGAGGACGTGAATAATTTGCCGGGTGTTAGCGATGGAAAGGTGGTAGGACTGGAGGGTCTTAATGACATTACTGTTACTAGAGAGGTGGTGCGCAACAGACTGGAGGGGCTGATTGTGGACAAGTCCCCAGGACCGGATGGAATGCATCCGAGGGTTCTGAAAGAAATGGCGGAGGTGATAGTGGATGCCTTGGTGGTTATTTTCCAGACGTCGCTGGATTCCGGGGAAGTGCCGGAGGATTGGAAAATGGCTAATGTTACGCCGTTGTTTAAGAAGGGTGCCAGGCAAAAGGCGGGGAATTACAGGCCGGTTAGTTTAACGTCTGTGGTAGGTAAAATGTTAGAATCCGTCATTAAGGAGGAAATTGCGAGGCATCTTGAAGGGAATTGCTTGATAGGGCAGACGCAACACGGTTTCATTAAAGGGAAGTCGTGTCTGACAAATTTACTGGAGTTCTATGAGGATGTGTCTAGGGCGGTGGATAGAGGAGAGCCGGTGGATGTGGTCTTTCTGGATTTTCAGAAGGCGTTTGATAAGGTACCTCACAAGAGGTTACTGCAGAAGGTCAGAGGACATGGAGTTGGGGGTAGGGTGTTAGCGTGGATAGAGGATTGGTTGTCAAATAGGAGGCAGAGAGTGGGGGTCAATGGGTGCTATTCGGATTGGCGGTTGGTGACTAGTGGGGTGCCCCAGGGGTCGGTGCTGGGGCCTCAGCTATTTACCATTTATATAGATGATCTGGAGGAGGGAACCGAGTGTAGGGTGTCGAAATTTGCTGATGACACCAAGATTGGGGGAAAGGCAAATTGTGCGGAGGGTGTGGAGAGTCTGCAGAAGGATCTAGATAGGCTGGGCGAATGGGCCAGGAAATGGCAAATGGAATTTAATGTTGGCAAGTGTGAGGTGGTCCACTTTGGTAGGAAGAATGGTAGGAAGGACTATTACTTACGTGGCGAAAAACTGCAGCAGGCGACGGTGCAGAGGGACCTCGGGGTCCTTGTGCATGAGTCGCAAAAACCCAGCCTGCAGGTGCAGCAGGTGGTCAGGAAGGCGAATGGGATGCTGGCCTTCATAGCGAGGGGGATTGAATATAAAAGTAGGGAGGTCTTGCTGCAGCTGTATAGGGCATTGGTGAGGCCGCAGCTGGAGTACTGTGTGCAGTTTTGGGCGCCGCACCTGCGCAAGGATATTTTGGCCTTGGAGGGAGTGCAGAGGAGGTTTACTAGGCTGATACCGGAGTTGAGGGGGTTGAGCTATGAGGAGAGGCTGAATAAACTAGGCTTGTACTCGTTAGAGTTTAGAAGAATGAGGGGAGATCTCATTGAGACGTATAAGATGATGAATGGGATGGATAGGATAGAGGTGGAAAGACTCTTCCCGCTCAAAAAAGACAGTAGGACTAGGGGGCACAGCCTCAAGATAAAGGGGGGGCGGTTCAGAACGGAGTTGAGGAGGAACTTCTTCACTCAAAGGGTGGTGAATCTCTGGAATTCTCTGCCCGTTGAAGTGGTGGAGGCTGCCTCGCTAAATATTTTTAAGAAGCGGGTTGATGGGTTTTTGATAAGAGAAGGGATTAAGGGTTATGGGGAGAGGGCGGGAAAGTGGAACTGAGCCACGACAGATCAGCCATGATCTTATTGAATGGCGGGGCAGGCTCGAAGGGCCAGATGGCCTACTTCTGCTCCTATTTCTTATTTCCAAAAACACAGCGCTGTCCCAGTACTCAACTGGAGAATCAGGCCAGCCTTGATATTTTTTGCTGAAGTGAGATTTGAACCTACAACACTTTTTCTCTGGAGCGTAAGAGGCTAAGGTCGATAAAATAATGAGGGGCGTAGATCAACTAGATAGTCAACATCTTTTCCTAAAGGTCGGGGAGTCTAAAACTAGAGGGCATAGGTTGATGGTGAGAGGGACAGATACAAAACTGTCCAGGGAGACAATTCTTTCACACAGAGGATTGTGAGTGTCTGGAACAAGCTGCCAGAGGTAGTAGTAGAGGTGGGTACAATTTTGACTTTTAAAAAGCATTTAGGCAGTTACATGGGTAAAATGGGTAAAGAGGGGTTTGGGCCAACACGAGCAATTGGGATTGGCTTCGTGGTCAATAACAAAGGGGCAGTATGGACAAATTGGGCCAAAGGGCTTGTTTCCATGCAGTAAATTTTTATGACCTCATGACTCTATTCTGACACAGAGGTGACAGTACTACCCAGTCAGCAAGCCACACCCTACCATCGATAGTCAGAAAGTGAAATGCAGTGTGAATCAAAAAAGATACTACAGGGATAGATCTGGCCAGTGTGCAGTGATGTAAAAGTGGATGATAGGGAGTTAGCAGTCATTCAAGTCAAGAGAGATATAAATCAGCCAGCTGACTATGGGATGGCCATAGTGGGGTGGCACAGTGATTAGCACTGCTGCCTTGCAGTGCCAGGGACCTGGGTTTGATTCCCACTTGAGTCACTGTCTGTGCAGAGTCTACACATTCTTCCCCTGTCTGTGTGAGTTTTCTCTGGATGCTCCAGTTTCCTCCCACAATACAAAGTGAGTATGGGTTAGGTTCATTGGCCATGCTAAATTCTTCCGTGATGTACCCAAACAGGCGTCAAAGCGTGGCAACTAGAGAATTTTCACAGTAACCTCATTGCAATGTTAAGGTAAGTCTACTTCTGACTCCCTTAAAAGAATAATTATTGGCCAGGACACCAGTGAAATCTCCAAAGCCCTTCTTCCAGATAGTGCCATGAACTATTTCATCTTCATTGCACTGTTAACGTAAGCCTGCTTGTGACACTGATACTTAAACTTGTGCATTTTACACTGTCACACAGTATCAACATATCCCCCACACTTTAAGCTTGCCTACTTTACCTGCTTATCATGCATCTCATCTAGTAACTGATTATCTGTAATAGCAACAGGATAAGGACCTATAATAACTGAGACTGCCATTCAGCAGAACATTTCACTTCAGGGAAACTTTTAATCTGTCTGGATGTTTCGAAGGAACTGACTGATGAAGGAACACAAATGAAATCCGCGCCATTTAAAAAAGAATAACCACTTACCGAGTTCCATTGCTGTGGCTGTAGGTTTTACAACAAGTTATAAATCGTTATTCTAATTCTGTTCCAGTGCTCGCTGGCACTGCTTTAAATAAAACTGCTTATTTATTGATGAATGCTGAATAGCCACTGGCTTGCCCAATGCAGCTGTGTTACTGAGTGTCGATGGTCTGCAATGATCCCATTTCTGTTGGCCACAGCCAAATGGCTCATAGCTCAGTGTTATCTAGATTCACGAGTATTTGTAGCAGGAGGTGAAGCTGCTCATCACAATAGGCGGATATTTTTGGATGGTTCAATATGCGTTTTGTTTGTGTTAGTTACGTGTGTAACTAGGCAGCAGATTTCGGAGCCAGACTGTGCCCGTATTGAATGCAAGTGCAAACTCGAACGCTTATCTACTTGCGATCACTCAATTAGAGGGTGCAGGTGATAATCATATTTAGACACACTAAACACAAAAATAAAAAGAAGTAACCAGGCGCGCTAGTGTTAGATCCTAATCACCCCTTCCAACTATTCTTGGATATCTCCCCTAATTGAGGTGTTTAAGATGATGAAAGGATTTTCTAGGGTAGATTGAGAGAAACTACTCCTTTTGGTAGTGGTGGTGTTGAAAGGAGGTATACATTAAAATGTAGAGGTGGGTTACAGTAGGCAGTTCTTACACAAAGGATAATAATAGATTTCTGTTAAACAAGGGTATTAAATGCTGTGGTGCCAAGGTGGGTTGATGTAGAATCATAGAACTCATACAGTGCAGGAGGAAAGCCATGCAGCTCATCGAGTCCATAGAACCCCACAGTGCAGAAAGAGGCCCTTCGGCCCATCGAGTCTACACCGAACACAATCCCACCCGGGCCCTACCCCCATATCCCCACATATTATACCCACTAATCCCTCTAACCTACGCATCCCTGGACACTAAGGGGCAATTTCTTAGCATGACCAATCAACCTAACCCGCACATCTTTGGACTGTGGGAGAAAACCGGAGCACCTGGAGGAAACCCACACAGACACGAGGAGAATGTGCAAACTCCACACAGACCTGAGCTGGGAATCAAACCCAGGACCCTGGAGCTGTGAAGCAGCAGTGCTAACCACTGTGCTACCGTGCTGCCCGAGTCTGCACTGACCCTCTGATGGAGCACTGCACCCAGGTCCCACCCCCTAACCCCAAGCATTTGCTCCATTAATCCCTTAATCTACACATCTTGGGACACTAAGGGACAATTTGGGATGGCTAACCAACCTAATCTGTACATCTTTGGACACTAAGGGGTAATTTAGCACGGCCAATCCACCTAACCTGCACATTTCTGGACTGCAGGAGGAAACCGGAGCACCCGGAGGAAACCCATGAGACCCAGGGAGAATGTGGAAACTCCACACAGACAGTGACCCGAGGCCAGAATTGAACCCTGGTCTCTGGTGCTATGAGGCAGCAGTGCTAACCAGTGTGTCACCATACTGGTTGGTTAGGATACAGAACAAGCATGGTCTAATTGAATATCTATCGGGGCTTGGGGAACTGAATGGTCTACTCCTCTTCCTATGATCCTTCTTTTCCTCCACTTTTGGCAGATCACCTCTCTCATTTACTTTGCACCACTACCCCTTTTTGTCATATAATTACTCCTACTCCATACCCACTCACACACCTTATCTTTTGCACTTTTTCCACCCTTGCTCTTTTTCCCTCATTCTGTACTTGCTTAAAAATTATCCCTAACAATTCTCCACTTCCTAATGAGGAATCATTAACCAGGGGCATGTGAACCCTGTTTTCACAGGCCCTCATTGAGTTATCAAGCGTTTCAAGCATTTTCTGTTGTTGATACAAGATGCCCTAACTTTGCTGCCATTGCAGTAATGATACTGGACTAGCAATGGAGAGGCCCAGACTAAAGCTCTGTGGACATGGTTTCAAACCACACCACAGCCCCTTGGGAAATTTAAATTTGACTTAACAAAAAAAAATCTGGAATTAAAAATTAGTCTAAGCAATGGTGAGCCTAAAACTACCACTGATTGTTGTAAAAACCCATTTGGTTCATTGATGTTCTTTAGGGAAGGAAATCTACCATTCTTGCCTGGTCTGGCCTACATGTTGTTAATCCTCCAGAAGGAACTCTTCCGTTGTAGGCAATAAAGTAAAACTTGCTCCAACTTATAAATCAAAGAAAAAAGTTTAATAAAGATACTTAATTACTCCAACACTTGAGGCCTCACCCTAGGCCATTCCAAGCTCCACCCAATTCACAATGGGTTTTTATTTATACTGAGTCAGCCGGTCAGCAGATCACCACATCATTTTGCCATTGGTTATATAACTTACTTGGTCAGTTGATCTTTACAGCTTGTTACCATTGGCCACACTACAACAGATCCAGTCTTATCATTGGTTACATTCTAACACATCTGACTCCAGACCCACAGTAATATGGCTGACACTTAATCATCCTTAGAAATGGCTATGCAACATACTCAGTTTAAGGGCAATTAGGGATGGGCAACAATCATAGAACCATAGAATCCCTACAGATTCGGCCCATCAAATCTGCACTGACTCATCAACAGAGCACCTTACCCTGGACTTAACCCCATAACTCCAAGTATTAAGCCACTAATTCCCTGAATCCACACATCCTGGAATGCTATGGGGCAGTTTAGCAATCAGCCTGACCTGCACAACTTTTGATTGTGGGAGGCAATCGGGAATTGCATGTAGCCCAGACAGTATGCCCCTTCAGATAAAGTAATCCCCGGATAATCTGGCAGGCAAAAATCTGGGAGCTGAGAAAATCCGGAGAGTGAAACACTGGAGGGTTGTGTGTGCCTCACAGTAGTCATTGTATTGTGATGGAGATGTTTATTGTTGTACTGTGGTGTGATCCCCGAAGGGTCAGTCTCAGAGCGTGTAGTTTGAGAGCAGAACTCTCGGAAGGGGGAAATATAGAGGGTGATGCCCTAGAAATTCGATGGAAACTGACAACAAACCCTTTCTTAATACAAGGGAGAAGTTGATTATTGGTTAAAGGACAGTGTTAGCCATTAGTACTGTTTATATAATGACCCACTGGGTTTAGTTTTGTTGCGAGTTGTCTGCAGCTTGAGAAGGCTGGATGTAGCGAACTTGCAACGCATACCAGCTGATTGTTATTGTGATATGTCGGTTGCACTATTGTATTTAAATGACATGTTTGTTGTTGATACTTTTGGGTGTTATCTTTATAATTTGTAATTGTGAAAGTCTAATGTATTTTTGTATTTGTAACTGATGTGATAATAAAACAAAAGTGGGAGGCAACCAGAGGAAACCCAAGCAGGCACGGGGAGAACATACAAACTCCACATAGTCAGACACCCGAGGCTGGAATTGAATCTGGATCCTGGTGCTGTGAGGCAGCAGTGCCAATTACTGTGCTACCATGTTGCCCAGTTGCTGGCCATGGCTCACATCCCATGCATTTTTGAATTGATTTATCATTGTCACATGTATTAATGTACAATGAAAAATATTGTTTCTTGCTAGTATACAGGCAAAACATACCATTCATTGGGAAAGAAAGGAGAGGGTGCAGAAAGTCGAACTTTGTCTTAGTTTGTTGGCAAGTTGACCGTAGAGAACTTTTAAAATATTAAGTGACTTTTCATCTGGAATTTGTGAACAGATTTGAAAGATTTCCTGCCTGGTTAAAGGTGCCAAGATATTGAGGTGTTAGATGTTTTGAGAGGGTAAATAAGGAGAAGTTGAAAAACACTGGCTGTGATTCTCCATCTCTTTCACCCCACCATCTCTGCTACTAAGTACAAAGAATTTGGGGCTCAGGTAAAACTCCATTCACTTCAGAGGGAATCCCAGCCATGGGCGGAGTTGGAGAATTCCAGCCACTGCCTGAAAAGTGGGTTGGAAGCATATTCAATAGTAACTTCCAAAAGCCAATTTGCAATAGAATGGAAAGGAAGAAAATCTGGAAGAAGATGGGAAAAAAGTGTGGGACAAAATTGATGATATTCAGCCAGCCTATGGACATTAGGTCAAACAGTCTCAGTAAGATTCCATGATGAAGTCTCGGCTAGGGCAGTGCAATATAAAGGATGCATTTAGGCCCGCCACAGAGAAATGCTTTGGAAAGATGGAGCATTTTGTTTCATGGGAACAGATAATTGGAAAGCAAAGTCCACTAGGCAATGGCCTAGTTATATTATCACTAGACTCTTAATCCAGAAACTCAACTAATGTTCTGGGGACCTAGGTTCAAATCCCATCATGGTAGGTGGTGGAACTTGAATTTAATTAAAAAAATGGAATTAAGAATCTACCGATGACCATGAAAGAATTGTCGCTTGTCGGAAAAACTCATCTGGCTCACTAATGCCCTTCAGGGAAGGAAATCTGCCACCCTCACCTGGTCTGGCCTACATCTGACTCCAGAGCCACAGAAATGTGGTTGACTCTTAATTTGCACTTGAGCAACTAGGGATGGGCAATAAATGTTGGCCGGCCAGCAACGTCCATGTCCCATGAATGAATAAAAGAAAAATTGGTGCCCTGTATATTTCTTAGTAGCCAAATGAAGTGTGACACTAGGATGTCTGACAGGAACTTTCTTGCCAGCTTTCTCACCTGGGAAGTCTTCCAATCCTCCAGTATTACATTATAAAGACAAAATGGATAAAGGTGATGAGGGATCTCACATCAGCCAGTGCAGCAGTTCAGGGACTCAGTACCTCGAAGCTCTGAGGGTCACTGGGGGTGGGGGAGAGAATGAACAAAGCTGGACTGCTGATCCCGATCACTGTTGAGCGATCTCTTGCAAGAATTTGGGCTCATGTAGATTCTTAGAAAGAGACTTAGGATCCCTACAGTGCAGAAGGAGGCCATTCAGCCCATCAAGTCTGCACTGACCACAATCCCACCTAGAAACCCAACCCCCATATCTATCCTGTGAATCCCCCAAACATGAGGGTTAATTTAGCATGGCCAATCAACCTAACCCGCGCACCTTTGGCGTGTGGGAGGAAACCAGAGCACCCAGAGGAAACCCACGCAGACATGGGGAGAATGTGCAAACTCTAGACAGTGACCCGAGGCCGGAATTGAATCTGGGTCCTTGATGCTGTGAGGCAGCAGTGCTAACCACTGTGTCACCATGCTGGAGGACAGATGTGCCTCACACATGGAGCCCATCACAGTTGAACAGCTTACCAATGCTCACTGCCATGGTTCACCCCGACCAGTTGAGCAAAGGTATCAGAAGAGGGGGTGGGGGGGGTACATGGCATATGCTAAGCTGCCTTCATTGGGCGATTAATGGACTTGGAAAAAACAGCACGAAGAAACGTATCATTGGTGAGAAGAAAATTAGGATTTCCAGCCAAAAAGAACCAGTAAGAAAAACATGTGTGACAGTGACTGGATTGTAAAGGTTTTCAGGACAAATAGCAATGAAAGTAGAAATACCAGATGTTGAAATTTTTCTCTATCTCTTTCATCTTGGCAGGGAAGAGTACTCTTGCCGAGTATGTTAAGTGGGTAGACTCTTTCTCTCTGGCTGGTAGACTACATCACCCAAACAGAGGCACTAACCTCCTGGCAATAACATAAAATCATTTGGCACAGAAGGAGGCCAGTTGGCCCATCATGTTGATATCAGTTGTCTGAAAGACGTATCAACCTAGTCCCATTCCCCTGCCCTTTCCCCATAGCATTTAATCTTTCCATTTTTGAAATTACTTATCTATTTTTCTTTCCAAAGCTATTCAGAGATTCGGTGCAGACATGATGGGCCGAATGGCCTGCTTCTGCACCATCTCAATTTTGTGATTCATTGGGAGAGAGTCTTCTAAAAGATCCCAGAAAACTATTTTGTCTTTTTCACTCAGAGGGTAGTGCGTGTCTGGACCGAGCCCCCACAGGCAGTAGTAGAGGCAGGTATAATTTTATCTTTTAAAAAGCACTTAGATAATTACATGGTAAGGTGGGGATAGAGAGACATGGGCCACATGCGGGCAATTGAGACTAGCTTAGTTGTTAAAAAAAGTAAGCGGTCTCACAGCATCAATTAAAGTCCAACAGGTTTACTTTGTATCACAAACTTTTGGAATGCTGCTCCTTCATCAGGTGAATGGGTACTAAATAAACCTATTGAACTTTAGCCTGGTGTTGTGGGACTTCTTATTGTGCCCACCGCAGTCCAATGCTGGCATCTCTGCATCATGAGCCACTCACCTGATGAAGGAGAGGCACTGCAAAAGCTCGTGATACCAAATAAACTTGTTGGACTTTAACCTGGTGTTGTGAGATTTCTTATTGTGTCTACCCCAGTTCAACACAGGCATCTCCACATCATCGTTAAGAAATGGGCAGCATGGACAAATTGGGCCAAAGGATCTGTTTCCATGCTGTAGACTCTTGACTCTACGTCCAACAAATTTTATGTCTCACCTGTGTCTTACGTTGGAGCTATTGGGGATCTTCCGTTAATGACTGTATAGGCTGTTGTATGTTATTGAGGTTTTTTTTACATCCAAAGGCGATTCGGTCCTCCTTGTTGACCAACAAGGTACATACACGCGGTGGGTCGTGCGAGGGCTGCTCTTGGATGTTGCTTTGAGAGTTGTCTAGTGCTTCACGTCGTTAGTGTACGCTTAAACTGGACCAATTGACGGGCAACATGACAGCTCAGTGACTATCACTGTCTGCTCTACAGTTACAGGGACCCGGGTCGGATCTCTGGCTTGGGTCAGTGTCTGTGGGAGTTTGCACATTCTCCCCGTGCTTGTGTGGGTTTTCTCCGGGTGCTCCGGTTTCCTCCTACACCCCAAAAACGTGCTTTTAGGCTGATTGGTGTCAACAAATTGTCCCTAAATTGGATCTCCCTTAATCTGACGCACATATAATTCCCTAAATTTGCACCCCTTTATTGTGGAGTCCAAGAGATGTAGACAAAAGTGGTAGGTAGAAGAAGGATTGGAATGAGGCACTCCCTGAGTGTTAAAATGGGCGGTGCGGGCTTGTAGGGCCAAAGTACCTGTTTCCTGTGCTGTGCCGTTCTTTGTTCTATGACTCTATAAAAATGGGAACTTCACCTGAGAGTTTTGGGCAATGTTCATCCCTCAATCCACAACTAATCAAACACACATCTCCTGTTCATTAGCACACTGTTATTTATGAGAGTTTGCTGTGTGCAAACTGACTGCTGGAAAACCCTTGTTACAACAGTCACCACACTTCATCAGGTACAAAGTGCTTTGGCATGTCCTGAGATCATGAAAAGTTTTGTATAAGTACAAGTGTTCCCTCTTCCGCGTTTGATTTCCACACGGCAGTGAAAGTAAAAACCAGCCCACTCTAAATAGATTTGTTACAATCTCAGGCACACAGTGTTGAAGGGTTCCACCACCTGCTGCGGCGAAGGCCTTTAATTCCCATTGTAACCCTGTGAATTCTGGGCAGCTAAATTAAGCAGCCCATCTTCGTAAGTGGAGGGCTGAAGGTCAGTCGATTCACCGGGGACTGGCGATTTTGACAGTGTTACAGTGCATGTTGTGTCTCCTGGGCATTGAGTGAGACAAATGATTGATGTGGGCTAACAATAAGCTTCGTAAGCAACACGTCTGAAGGTCAGCTCGGACACAGCTCAACTCACTGTGCAGCACACGTCACTGCGGAAGATGCCAGTGTCTGAGCTAACTTGGAAACATTAGATACAAATATTCTATCAGTGCGTCACGCTGGAAGTATTAAGTGGAGCCTGACTGCTCTTATTTGTAATAAAAATAATTTGCACCTCAGAACTCGAAAGTGCTTTACAGCCAATTAAGTACTTTCAGCATGTGGTTGCTGTCGTGTTAATGTGAATTAAGAACGTAAGAACATAAGAAATAGGAGCAGGAGTAGGCCATCTAGCCCTTTGAGCCTGCCCCACCATTCAATAAGATCATGGCTGATCTGTCGTGGCTCAGTTCCACATTCCCGCCCTCTCCCCATAACCCTTAATCCCCTTGCCTATCAAAAACCTATCAACCCGCGTCTTAAAAATATTTGGCGAGGCAGCCTCCACCACTTCAACGGGCAGAGAATTCCAGAGATTCACCACCCTTTGAGTGAAGAAGTTCCTCCTCAACTCCGTTCTAAACCGCCCCCCCTTTATCTTGAGGCTGTGCCCCCTAGTCCTACTGTCCTTTCTGAGCGGGAAGAGCCTCTCCACCTCTATCCTATCCATCCCATTCAACATCTTATACGTCTCAATGAGATCTCCCCTCATTCTTCTAAACCCTAACGAGTACAAGCCTAGTTTATTCAGCCTCTCCTCATAGTTCAACCCCCTCAACTCCGGTATCAGCCTAGTAAACCTCCTCTGCACTCCCTCCAAGGCCAAAATATCCTTGCATAAGTGCGGTGACCAAAACTACACACAGTACTCCAGCTGCGGCCTCACCAGTGCCCTATACAGCTGCAGCAAGGCCTCCCTACTTTTATATTCAATCCCCCTCGCTATGAAGGCCAGCATCCCATTCACCTTCCTGACCACCTGCTGCACCTGCAGGCTGGGTTTTTGCGACTCATGCACAAGGACCCCGAGGTCCCTCTGCACCGTCGCCTGCTGCAGTTTTTCGCCACGTAAGTAATAGTCCTTCCTACCATTATTCCTACCATTAAGATACACATAATTAAATAAGAGGCAGAATTTTCTTGCCGTCCACGCCAGTGGGATTTTCTGGTCCCTTTCCAGCGAGCAGGGATTTGGCTTAGCGCCAAATTCTCTGTCCTGACTGGCAGCGATGACGGGGCAGCTGGTAAGATCGTGCCCATCATCTGTTACCCAGTTCCAGGTCAGTTCGCTCTCCCGATTCTACGTCCACTCAACTAGAGTTCCAACTCAAACTCGTTCAAATAGCAACAAAATGGGAAAGAATTTGTTGGAGAGATTAGGAACCTTTCCATACCTTCACAGCCCAAGTTCAGGCAGCAGCTGTTGTGCGATGACAGAAAACAGATGGGGTTTTATAGACAATTTGTGCTGAAAGGATCAAGCAAGCACAGCGGTTAGCACTGCTGCCTCACAGCACCAGGGACTCAGGTTCAATTCCCAGTTTGGATCACTGTCTGTGCGGAGTCTGCACGTTCTCCCTATGTCTGCGGGTTTCCTCCAGTTTCCTCCCACAGATTGAAAGACGCGCTGATTAGGTGCATTGGCCATGCTAAGTTCTCCCTCAGTGTACCCAAACAGGCGTCGGACTGTGGCAACTAGGGGATTTTCACAGAAGCTGGAATTCTACTGCCATGGAATCGGAGCGGGCAAAGGGCGGACAACGGAAATGTCTGTTGACCTCAAGTGGGATTTTCCAGTCTCGCTCAAGCGAGGCTGTAAAACCCTGCCCTGTAACTTCGTTGCAATAAGCTTAGTTGTGATGCTAATAAATAAACAAATGTCAAGTCGGCCCAGCTAAGGGTATTTAGATCCTATGCTGATTATTTAGAAATAAGTGGGTGAGGTTAGCAATACCCCAAGAAATATTGGCTCTGATAGTCACCTTTAATCTTTGAGCCGTGCTGCCATTGGACAGTGCCTACACCATGAGCCCATTCCCACCAGCCCTGATGACCCTGTCCAGAGACGTTTCACATATTATCACATTGGGCAATTGATCTCAGGCGGGGCAAGAAAATGCAGCCACTCCTGCTCCCACAATGTGCACAAAGTTCAGGCCTAGAAGATGTTGCTGTAGTTTTGGTCATGCATTTATTTAAGTGTAATTCATAATTGATACTGTTGACTGTTTGTTGTGGTGCTCTGTTTAAATAGACTTTTTCCTGTAAAATAGATGAGTTACTGTAAGCAGAATTTTACCGGCATGTCCGTCCGAGGTTCGTATGATCCCACCCGAGGCCAATGGGGAACGCTGTTCTCCGAGCCTCGCCCGCCCCTGGCATCAGGGCGGGCGTGCCGGTAAAATTCCAGCCAGAGAGAGTCCAGCTTCAAGATCCACCCCACCATCAATGCATTGGGTGAGACAGTGGTGTCAACAGACACGGGGAGAAGGATTCAAATCAAAGCACTGATCGCTAGCAATAGCGTTGGTGTTTCTGTTCCTGACTGTGTCAGTCCAGCTATCCTTCCGCTGTGTGATGTGTTCCACTGTTGAATGGAATTTGCTGATCTTCTGCTAATTTTGCATTTCAGGGAACTGCTGGAAATGATTTCAGCTCGCACTGGGAATGAGTGCCACACAATGACCTTGACAGATTGGATACACTCCAGCGTTTCTGTCCTTTAACGCACAAGTATGAAGGCAAGCAAATGTGATTCATCAATCTGTTTTATGCCACAAATGTACGTGTGAAGATAAAGGGATTTCTATTATTGAATGCAGGTTAAAGCATTCGGCTCTGTTCTGTCTTCTGCATGACGTTCTCTACAGTAATCCTGGTCCCGCGAACATTTCTTTGGCAGTGATTTTATAAACTGCCTTGACACAGAACCACAAGATAAATACAGAGCGGAGAGCTCATCGAGCTCATTTTAGTTTATTGTGAAAATAAATTACTTCAGTCCTGTCTTCCTCCCCTGACATGAATCTTGTATAAATTTAAGATTTGCTTCACTGCAAGATGGTATTCAACTGTTCACCAATCTCTACTTGGAATTCTTCCTGGCATCACTTTTAAATTATCCTTTCAGTAATTTAAAACAGTTATCATTGCCTGGACGTTTTTGTTTCTCTTGGAATATTACCCCAGATTTGCTTTATCTGCACCATCTTATTTATTTATATAAACCCTGTCTCAGTCACTTCCCTTCAACACCGCACTTTCAACTCCTTCATGCCATGGTTCAGCCCTGTGGTTCTTCTCTGTACCTCCTTCATGGCTGTTGCTTTCCTCTTGTCTTGACCTCAAGCCCTTTCGTACCCATGACCTCTACCAGGAGGCGGTGGCCTAGTGATATTATCGCTAGACTATTAATCCCGAAACTCATCCAGAGTCTGGGCACCTGGATTCAAATCCCACCATCAGCGGGTGGTGGAATCTGAACTCAGTAAAAAAATATCCGGAATTAAGAATTGACTGATGATCGTGAAACTATTATCGATTGTTAGAAAAACCCATTGAATCCCCTTTAGGGAAGGAAATCTGCTGTCCTTACCTGCTCTGGCCTATATATGACTCCAGGAACCACAGCAATGTGGTTGACTCTCAACTGTCCTCCGGCAACTAGGAATGGGCAATAAATGCTGGCCAGCCAATGACGTAGATCCCATGAATGATTTTTTTAAAAATCTAGCAAGACAAGGGTAGCAGATATGTGAGAATACCACCACCTGCAAGTTCCCCTATAAGTCCATCCCAATTTGGAAATATATCGCCATAACTTCAGTGTCACTTGGTCAAAGTCCTGGAATTCTCTCCCTAACAGCACTCTTGGTGTTCTTACACCACATGGACTGCACTACTCAAGTCAGCAGCTCTCCATCACTGGCAAGGCTGCACAGAGGTTAGCACTGCTGCCTCACAGTGCCTGGGACCTGGGTTCAATTCCGGCCTTGGGTGAGTGTCTATGTGAAGTTTTCACATTCTCCCTGTTTCTGCATCAGTTTCGTTCTCCCTGTGTCTGCGTGGGTTTCCTCTGAATGCTCCGGTTTCCTCCCACAGTCCAAAGATGTGCAGGTTAGGTGGATTGACCATGGTAAATAAGTGGGGTTATGGGGCCTATATGGGATGCTTTTACAGAGAATGGGTGCAGGTTTGGTGGGCTGGGTAGCCTCTTTGTACCCTGTATGGATTCTATGGTTCTCCAGAGCAATTTGGGATAGGCAATAAAAATGCTAGCCTAGGCTGTGACTCCCAGTCCCATGATAGAATAAAAAAGATTATTAATATTGAGCAGAAGGTATTATAGTGCTCACTCAGAGGGTTGCTGTTTGAAATTGCCTAAAACCAACAATATCAACTCAGCCACCTCTTATACATCTTCCCCAGTTTTACATTTCTATTGAAATGCTGTCCAGTTGGATGGGACTGTCCCCACATAGTTCTATTCCTATCTATCTAATCAGGTCCAGATGAATCGAGTATAACTACATTTCTTTCTGCTTCCTCACCATTAGCCCAAGGATCTATACTAGGTCCCTTCCCATTTCTCATCTCCATGTCGTCCCGCAGTGGAATCATCCCAAACTACAACACTAGTTTCATATGTATGCTAATAACATACAACTCTGCCTCACCACCACCTCTCTCAATTCCTCCTCTGAAGCTACCAGATTCCCAGTGCTGAATGAGCAAAAATTCCCTCCAATTATATATTGGGAAGACTGAATCCATTATTTTCATCTAAACTTTGCTTTCGAGCAACTCACTCTATCCTTTCCCCTGCTAACAGTCTGGGATCAAACCAGTCCATTTTCAACCCCATTTGACAGGAGATGAAAATCGGACCCAATTTCCGTGCCTCTATTAAGGTCACCTACTTGACTCGATGGGCCGAAGAGCCTCTTTCTGCACTGTAGGGTTCCATGGTTCTATCTCCATATGGACATCATGGTGGCACAGTGTTAGCACGGCTGCCTCACAGCACCAGGGACGCAGGTTCGATCCCAGCCTCAGGTCACTGTCTGTGTGGAGTTTGCATGTTCTCCCCATGTCTGTGTGAGTTTGCTCCAGTTTCCTCCCACACTCCACATCATGCAGGTTAGGTTGATTGGCCATGCTAAATTGACTCTAGTGTCAAGGGATTAACAGGGTAAATATGTGGGGTTACAGGGAATAGGGTCTGAGTGGTCGATGCAGACTCAATGGGCCAAATGGCCTCCTTCTGCACTGTAGGGATTCTATGATTCTATTCTATGATTCTATGTATTGGTATATTGTGAAAGGCATTGTTTCTTGTGTGCTGTACAGACAAAGCACACCGTACAGAGAGTACATAGAGGAGAAGGAAAGCAGAGGGTGCAGAATAAAGTCTTGCTGTAAAGGCCCTTACAGGTTGGAGGGAAACAAGCAGAGGGAGGGACATTCTGATGGCTGGGGGAATCATCAATAGATCTCCCCATGGCCCTCGTAGAGTACAGACTCCCCTGTCCAGCAAGTGGAGGCTCACCTGATAGGAAGGAGCAGCAAGGGGGTTCAAAACCAACTGGCTCCACTCAGGCCAGCAGTCGACGGACTTTGGGGATTGACCTGTACACTGCAGCCACCGAGCAAATTGTGAATAAAGGGTGATGATGATGGAACACTGGCCTCTATTAGATAATTAAACCTCCCCTTGCTTTGTGTAGCTTATTGCGCAGGACTTGCTGCATGTTCTTGCTGTGAGACACCAGCACATTCCTTACGGAGATGGTACAGAGAGCCAATTTCAGCCTTTTAGCTGGCTCTCGTGCTCATGTCTTCCAGGAATTTTGGTGCTGGAACCCCAGTAGAAATTCAAAGCCTGCTTATTCTGAACTCTTTTCCACCTAATGGGCAAGGTCATGTTCACGAGGCAGCTCACTCCTGGTGACATTTACCAAAGGCATGTGGAAGCTGTTCAATTCCTCGTCAGTGTATTCCAAACATGACCTTCAACTCCCTTTCCCAAAGAATCAGGGGCAAAAAAAGTCATTCCGCTCCAGGCAGCACTGGCTGGATTGCTGAATAGAAACTCCAGTTTGTTGAATTCTAATCTGGAGCATTCGAAACAGTGGCAGAGGCCAATGTTAGATCATCTGTGCAATACTGCGTCAAAACCAATCAGAATGTCTGTAAATAAACATAACGATTCTAGTTCAGGAGCTGCTCCTGAAAAGCAGACTGATAACTTACATCAATACTTGTTGCTCTGAAATTGCTTTTACTCTGCCAATCCATTAACCTCAGCCCAAGTAAACAACCCATTCCCCTCAATCAAAGATTCCTGACTCATTCCTTTTAATTTAGTTGTCCGTATGAGAATGATTTTGATGCTCTTGTGCATCTGAAGTATTCAGTGCAATATGAGAGCCACACAGACCAGCCACTGCACATAGCTAGAAAGGTTTCTGAAAATTGCTGGGTCCAAAATGAGCTCCCACTGAACCTCAGGAGGTAACACTTTGCCACTATAGCACAAGGTATGAGTTCAGGGGCATTGCGTTGATAGTATCCCAATTTTTCCTTGCTTAAATTTGGGTAGAACTTGACTTTCTTCAGCAGCGTAAAACGACCAATAGCAATTTGCTAATACGTTTCACAGCTCCAGTAATTATTATTTTGATTGCCTTCACTCGGGTGAGATAGAAAAGCATCACCCCATTTTATACTGTTGCATTAAGGGGCATGCAAACACATGAATTTGGGGCAAAATTTGGCCATTTGGCCCTTCGAGCCTGCTCTGTCATTCAATAAGATCATGGCTGATCTAATTGTGTTTCAAATTCCACATTCCCATCCTCTCTCCACTAATCTTTGATTCTCTTGCATAACATGAACCTATTGGCCTCTGTTTTAGGAATATTCTATATATTTAGGCAATTTTTCAGAAAAGGGTGTCGACATGGGCATTACGACCGGGTTGAAGAGTGAATAGATATTCTTCTGGAGAAAGCAGGTCAGGAGGTATATACGGAGATGGGTTTGCCTTCTACAGATTGGCCACAATCTATAAAAGATGCTGCTGAAAATCTGCAGCAAGCAAATTCAGTGAAGGAAATTGGGTAAAAACTTGAAGGGGAAGTAATGTTTTGCTGTGGGGGAGAGGGCAGAGGGATGGGACTAACTGGATGGTCCTTTGGACCCACTTTCTGTGCCTTACAATTCTACAATTCGATGATTAACTCTAAAGTTATGGTTCGACAATCCAATCAGGACGTGTCAATGATGCACATTTTAACTGGAAATCGATTTGTGCTGCAGTTACCCCACCAATGCACATTCTATTCTCAAGCTGCACAAACCACATTGAAATTACCACCAGAGTTAAATGTAGCAGAGCAGTGCAGCTAGGTGTATTAAGTCCCACCTCTCTGACACTCACGCAAATAGTTTTATTTTGAAAAGCATTTTCAAAACCCCAAGACAATTGGAAAAAGAACAACAGATCCCTTTTGGCCAGCTCCAATTTTATTGGGATTGTTTGCATAATTAGTACTTACTTCAGCAGATTTATCCCTGATACCGTCAGGAAATTAATTCAGTCCACATTTGAAGCCTCCTGTAATCCTAACGGTGCTTTGTGCCGGAGGTCAGGATACGAACGCAGGTGTTACTGTTAGTTAAAATTCCTATTCAGTTCACCAGAGACTTCCGCGCTGATAGATGTGCAGCTGGTGAGTCCTCAGAGCATACAGTGTTTGTCAGGACCATTTAGTGCAGTGCCACTAGTCCTTGCACGATGACAGGTTCAAGATAGAAACAGCTTAATTGGGTCAAACATCCCAATGGTGCTTCACAGAAGCAGTTAGCAAACAAAATTAGACACCAGGCCACATAAAGATATAACGGGAGCTTGGTCAAAGAGTTGGGTTTTAAGGAGTGTATCATGGAATCATAGAGTGTAAAGGAGGGCACTCACAATGTTAAATTGGCGGCGCGGGCTCATTGGGCCGAAGGGCCTGTTTCCCATGCTGTGTTGTTGTTCTTTGTTCCAAGAGGTGCTTTGGCCCATCGAATCTACACCGACACATGAGAAACACCTGAAACCCCACATAATCCCATCTACAAGCACTTGGCCCATAGCCTTGGATGTTATGATGTGCCAAGTGCTGTACAGGGCGGCACGGTGGCACAGTGTTCAGCACTGCTGCCTCACAGCGTCAAGGACCCGAGTGCAATTCTAGCCTCAGGTCACTATATGTGTCTAGCTTGCACATCCTCCCCGTGTCTGCATGGGTTTCCACCAGGTGCTCCAGTTTCCTCCCATAGTCCGAAGATGTGCGGCATAAGTTGATTGGCCAAGCTAAATTGATCCTACTGTCAGGGGATTGGCAGGGCAAATCGGACCTGGGTGGGATTGTGGTAGGTGCACACTTGATGGGTCAAATGGCCTCCTTCTGCACTGTAGGGATTCTTTGATTCTATGTAATAAAGGAAGACAGAGCGGTACAAATGGCGGAAAGGATGAGAGAAGGTACTCCTGAGCTTACAGTCTTGGCTCAGCTGCCAAAGAAGAATTATCGAAAATCTGGGTGAATGCAAGTGACCAGACTTGGGAAAACGCAACGATTGCACAGGATTATAGGCTGTTGGAAACTTTTTTGTGTTATTCATTCATGGGAATGGCTAACTAGCATTTATTGCCCATCTCTAGTTGTCCGAGGGCAGATGAGAGTCAATCATATTGCTGTGGCCTGTGTAGGCCAGACCATGTAAGAATGGTAGATTTCCTTCCCTAAAGGACATAAGTAAACCAGGTGGGCTTTTCCGGCAATCAATGTTTTCATGGTCATCAGTAGATTCTTAATTCCAGATATTTTCACTAAATTCAAATTCTACCGTCTGCCATGGCGAGATTCGAATCCGGGTCCCCAGGCCATTAGTTGAGTTTCTAGATTGATAATCTAGCAAAAATACCACTCGGCCATTGCCTCCCCTACAATTGTAGAGATGGAGAGATTTTACAACAAGGATGGTCATTTCAAAATTGAGACTTTGCCAGGCTGGCAACTGATGGAGGGGTGGGAGCTGGTCAAACTCAGGGTCAGGTCTCTAAGGTCAGGTGTGGGACTGGCAGTAAGGAGACTCACTCACCACTTGAGGCTGTGCTTTGGAGTTTGCCTTTGAACAAGTAAATGCTATTTTAGGATGGTCAAAGTTGGATTAAACAGGAGGAGGCAAAGGTGAACTCGATGTGGTGAATCTAGCCCATGGCACAGCTCTTCAACCATTAGACCAGCTTACTGTTTATTGTATGTCATATTCACCTTCAATAGGAATGAACTTCTATACCACAGGAAGCAATTGATGCCAAAACATCGAATGTATTCAAGAGGCAGCTAGATATGGCACTTGGGGTGAATGGGATCAAATGGTTATGACTTTTAAGGGGCATTTAATGACTTTTAAGAGATGCCTTTGTAACTTTCAAGGGGTGTTTGGACAAATACACAAATAGGATGGGAATCGAGGGATATGGTCCCCGGAAGGGCAGGAATTTTAGTTAAGTCAGGCAGAGTGGTCGGTGCAGGCCTGGAGGGCCAAAGGGCCTGTTCCCGTGCTGTAATTTTCTTTGTTCTTTGTTATGGGGAGGAAGCAGGATTAGGCTATTGAGTTGGACAATCAGCCATGATCGTGATGAATGGCAGAGCAGGCTTAAAGGACCAAATACCCTCCTCCTGCTCCTATCTTCTATGTTTCCATGAACAGCGTTTCTGTTTTGTCAGCTGGGCCCTCGCTGCAATGGAAAACTGCATGAGCTGGACTTTACAGCAGCGCGTACTACTTACTACCCTGAAAGAAAGGTCAGTATTGTAAAAAGGTCGCACAGAAATGGGTGAGGGTGACTTTAAGAAGCTGAGGGTCGGACCGCCACCCCTCAGCGAAAGGAAGTCCCGCCCTCAAGGGATAATCTGATTGGCCGGCAGCTCTGACACTCGCTACAGCGCTACAGGAGACTAATGGAAGCTGCTGGTACTGCAAGGAAACCCAAGGAAGAAGTGTCTTGATGCTGGAGACAGGTGTGACGCGTCTTTTCATGTGGGGTGGGATCAAGCACCCACGGAGGTGGGGACAAGGAGGGTTGGGGGGGAGGCGGTGGGAGGGCGGGTTTTGGCGGTCTGGTGGAGAGACACAAGGTGAAGATATGATCGTGGAGGGTGGGGCTAAACTACAGAAAGTAGTTGAGGCCAAAACATTGCCTGGATTCAAGAAGAAATTGGATATAGCTCTTGGGGCTAAAGGAATCAAGGAATATGGGGGTAAAGGGGGATCAGGATATTGAATTTGATGATCAACCATGATCAAGATGAATGACGGAGCAGGCTCGAAGGGCCGAATGGCCTACTCCTGCTTCTAGTTTCTGTTTCCCCTGAGGTAGGTCAAAGTATCTGATGCATTTTCTTGTGCATTGTCAGGTCACAATGTGTTGGACACCAGCCAAACTTCCAGCCAGCAGAAATAAGGTAACGATATCAGGATTCTGGGGCCCTTGCTATTTGTGCTGTGTCCAATGCAGTTTTGTCTCGCACCAGGAAGGCAAAAATCTGGCCGTACCTTGGCTTCTCTCTCCACAGATGCTACCAGGTCCACTGAGTATTTCTGACACCTTCAGTTTTTACTCAGCCTTCCAGGTGAAATGCAATTCTTTTCTTGCAGCAATAATCAGCCTGAGAGGCCCGAAGTTTGCTCAGATTTCCCGCCCCATGTGTTGACACTATTCCTTTCTGACTGTGAAGCGAACATGAGACTAATATAATTAAGCTGGGCACTGTGTGTCCACAAAGTCAAGGATATCAAAGTGCAAGGGCAGGCGTTTGAAGTCAATGTGGCCAAATTAAATTCTCTACAAGTTATCGTAACATGGAGTGAAATGTGCATTAGGAGATAAGTGAGTATTTGCGCTTTTAGCTGTTGAATTTTAATGGGAGATAAGAAGAAGTCCATAACCTAGAAAAGGTCAGAAATAAAAATGGCAAAGTTATTCAGTTTCATTTTACCCAGAAGTGGTGACCACAAGGAAAACATAAACTTTTTTATATCCTGGGAAAAGTAGGGACAATGGGGAAAGATGAGAGAAATTGGAGGTGATTCTCCTAGCCCGCTGGACTGGTTTTGCAATGCAGCAGGCCAGGAATCTCAGGTGGCCTTCCCTCTGGGCACCACTGCCTCCCCACATCTCCAGCCACCAGATTTCCAGCGTCATCAACTCAGCGCCAGAAATCGGTGCAGAGTTGCATAAATTACTTAAATGAAGATTAAAATATAACTAACGGGCCTTGGACTGAAGTCTCCGGCCCACCAGTCTCTCACCCCTCTGCCAAGAGTTTTCCACTCGAGCGGGGTTTACTATAGCTCCCTGCGAGCAAGGAGGTGGTGGACCGATCCCGCTGGAGTGAAGGGGGCCATTGAAGCCCTCTAGAGGTCAGGGGTAAGGGGGAGACCATTGGGCATTGCCAGCTTGGCAAAGCCAGCCTTGAGTGTGGGAGGAAACCGGAGCACCTGGAGGAAACCCACGCAGACACGGGGAGCATGTGCAAACTCCATACAGACAGTGACCCAAGCTGGGAATTGAACCTGGGTCTCTGGCGCTGTGAGGCAGCAGTGCTATCCACTGTGCCACCATGCCACTGATTAGTACCTCGCCTTGCTAGCAAGGCTATAGTAGATCAGTAGTTTCCATATCAAGGGGAACAGGTGGTTGAATTGGCAGCCACTGTGAATTGCCTGTGGGTATTACAATGCTTCATAACTTCCACGACGCACGTTACCCTGTCAATGTCCACAAACTCATTAGGATGGACCAGAATGTTAGAACACCAATTACCTGCTGATAATCCCACAAGATTGGATGCTTTGAAAATTATAGTAAACAAGTTTGCAGAGACATCTGGTGCAGTATTATTTCCTGAGCCAAGGGTAATCTGAATTAATGATTTTTTTATATAATGTGATGCATTCGAAACGAGTGAGCATCTGTGTGCATATTAGCTAATCAAAAGAAAATCGACTTCTAAAAATATAATGATCTATTTTTGCCAGAGACATCTGTCATAAACAACAGGTTTGTTCATACTTTCCATTTGTCTTCTTTCATTTTAGGTCCTTCTAAGCCTCTGTAATATATTTTTAAATCTCTCACTGCATGTGGTGAAAGCTAATAAAGCCGGCACTTGTTGTCCATCCCTGACTGCGCTTGGATTGAATATTTCAGAGGGCAGTTCACAATCAACTATATTGTTGTGGATCTGGAGTCATGTATAGGCCAGACCAGACAAGGACAGCAGAATTCCTTCCTTAAAGCACATTAGAACATAGAACATAGAAAATCTACAGCACAAACAGGCCCTTTGGCCCACAAGTTGCGCTGAACATATCCCTACCTATTAGGTTTACTTATAACCCTCTATCTTACTAAGCCAAATGAACCAGATGAGTCTTTACAACAATCGGTGATCGTTTCATGGTCACCGTTACTGGAATTCACTTTAAATCCCATGTTTATTATTTGAATTTAAATTTCGCTATCTGCCGCGCTGGGATTTGAACGCACGTCCCCAGGCCATTAGTCTGCACATCTGGATTATGAGTTCAGTGATATTACCACCTTACGCCAATTCTCTGCACAAATTGGCGGTCAGATGGCCTCTCTGCTATAGGAAGAAAAGTTGTCTCATTTTGTTGGATCTTGCTAGGCGCAACATGAAATTGTAGAATGTTTACAGCACAGGAGGAGGCTATTTGGTCCATTGTATCTGTGCTAGCCCTTTGTGAGAGTAACTCACCCTCATCTCATTCCTCACCTTTTCCCAGTCATCCTGCACATCAGATAATTCTCTAATTCTCGATTGAAATCCATGATGTTTATCTTGGCGTTTATTGGTAGGGGGATTGAATTTAGGAGTCGCAGCGTCATGTTGCAACTGTACACAACTCTGGTGCGGCCGCACTTGGAGTACTGTGTGCAGTTCTGGTCCCCACATTACAGGAAGGATGTGGAGGCTTTGGAGAGGGTGCAGAGGAGGTTTACCAGGATGTTGCCTGGTATGGAGGGGAGGTCCTATGAGGAGAGACTGAGGGATTTGGGGTTGTTTTCACTGGAAAGAAGGCGGCTAAGGGGGGATCTTATAGAAACATATAAGATGATTAGAGGTTTAGATAGGGTGGATGGTGATAGCCTGTTTCCTCGGATGGAGAAAGCTAGCACGAGGGGGCATGGCTTTAAATTAAGGGGGGGTAGTTATAGGACGGATGTCAGGGGCAGGTTCTTTACCCAGAGGGTGGTGAGGGACTGGAATGCCCTGCCTGCTGCAGTTGTAAATGCGCCTAGTTTGGGGGCGTTTAAGAGATCTGTGGATAGGTTTATGGACAAAAAGGGATTGGTTTAGATTAGTGGGTCAGTGTTTTTTTTTAAAAAAACTGGTCGGCGCAACATCGTGGGCCGAAGGGCCTGTTCTGCGCTGTAGTGTTCTATGTTCTATGTTCTATGACTAAGTCTGTCTCCACCACATTCTCATCAAAGTATTCCAGATCCTAAACTGCTCGCTGAATATAGATTGTTTTTGTTAAATTCTTCACTACTATCCTCAAGAAGTCACTCCACAAGAAGGTGTCAGGTACACAAGTATTTATTGCAGTCTTACGCACGCCATACTCCAAACAACAACTGCCCTCTCAGGGTGGCCTCCAAATAGATCATCCCATTCTCCTAAAGGAGCTAAACCCCAACATACATAACACTCCTCCCCTCTAAGCAACAATCCCCCATGTCCGCAACAATATTTGAACAATTTACAATTACAGTTTTATTTCCAATACAATTCCAATTGGCAATTACTAGGATGCTGCCAGGAGTTGATGGTTTGAGTTATAAGAAGAGGCTGGATAGACAGGGACTTTTTTCTCTGGAGTGTAGGAGTCCGAGGGGTGACCTTATAGAAGTCTATAAAATAATGAGGAGCACAGATCAGCTAGATAGTCAATATCTTTTCCCAAAGATAGGCGTGTCTAAAGCTAGAGGGCTAAAGCTAAAGCTGTAGGTTTAAGCCGAGAGGGAAGAGATGCAAAAGTGTCCAGAGGGACAATTTTTTTCACACAGAGGGTGGTGAGCACCTGGAACAAGCTGCCAGAGATAGTAGTAGAGGTGGGGACAATTTTGCCTTTTAAAAAGCATTTAGATAGTTACATGGGTAAGATGGGTATAGAGGGATATGGGCCAAATGCAGGCAAATGGGGTTAGTTTAGAGGTTTACGAAAAAAGGCGGTATGGACAAGTTGGGCCGAAGGGCCTGTTTCCATGCTGTAAACCTCTATGATTCCATGACTCTAAGAGGGAGGAGCTACTGATTCCCTACCTCCCTCCCTCACCATCTGGAACACTTCCAAATTTGTAGAATGTGTGGAAATTAAAGCAACTATGGCCAACAGCTCTGTCAGCAAGAATGGAAAGTGTTTATGTGCAGACATTGCCTGGGTGAGGTCAGCGGTTGCTTATTCAGAGAAGTGACAGATCTAACCTTGTGCCACTTTCTTCAACACTGTTCCCAGCCATGGACTTGGACAGTGGATGAATCAAAGAAAGGAACAAAAACGAGATATGGCAACATATTATGCTAATGATATTAGATTAGAAGGAGATGATTTTCTATTGGATAAGAAAGGACAAAAAGCTATGCTGTGATTGATGGGCTATGCGTAAGAACATAAGAAATAGGAGCAGGAGTAGGCCATCTAGCCCTTCGAGCCTGCCCCACCATTCAATAAGATCATGGCTGATCTGAAAGTGGTTCAGTTCCACTTACCCCCCTGCTCCCCATAACCCTTAATTCCCTTTTCGATCAGAAATCTATCTACTTATGACTTAAACATATTCAACGAGGTAGCCTCCAGCACTTTAATGGGCAGAGAATTCCAGAGATTCACTACCCTCTGAGAGAAGAAGTTCCTACTCAACTCTGTTCTAAACTGACTCTCCCTTATTTTGAGGCTGTGTCCTTTAGTTCTGGTTTCCTTTCTAAGTGGAAAGAATCTCTCTACCTCTACCCTATCTAGCCCCTTCATTATCTTATATGTCTCTATAAGATCCCTCCTCAGCCTTCTAAACTCCAACGAGTACAGGCCCAATCTACTCAATTAAATTAAATGCAAATTGAAGATTAGAATGTGGCTTGTTTCTGATTTGCTGTAATAAGCAATAACTGCAATCATCTGTCTGAATCGACCTAGCAGTGTATCCCACTGTTTGTGTGTTCTCCTTGTGAGCAGGTAATGAAGCTTGGAAGATTGAGTGCTCTTAGTGCCATAGTGTTGATTGCACCCAAGTTGATGACAATGGGGCTTCCCTCTTAAGAGCTGTATATGATAACTCACCACGTGACCAACAAATCACCTCTCCTCGAGATTCTTTTTGCCAATTATCCTAAACCTCTGTCCTCTGGATCCAATCCACCTGCCATTGGAAACACATTTCTCTGCATCTATCTACTCTCCCAAAACTCTTCATCATTTGAATGTGTTTCCCCAAGTTGCACGCTTGTTACCAGACTATTCCAGTGAGACTGGGCTTCTAGGTAGCCTGGCCATCCGGGTGGAATGGGCTACGCCAGCTTAAAATATCACCGAATTTAAAACATAAGTTAACACCAAAACCACTTGTGCTTGGGTTTGCTGCGATTATCTTACAATGTTTCAAGATTTACCCGGAAAGGGTACACAAAGTGAGAAACTGCATTCCAAGGGTGACATTGCGAGATTCTGTCAATTGTGATAATTCCAAAAGACCCTTCAGACTGATCAGTTTCTGAAGCATACGCTCACCAGCATGTTTATCTCTGAAATTCTCTGCCCACTGAAGTGGTGGAGGCTACCTCGCTGAATATATTTAAGTCACGGGTAGATAGGTTTTTGATAGACAAGGGAATTAAGGGTTATGGGGAGAAAGCGGGAAAGTGGAACTGATCCACTTCAGATCAGCCATGATCTTACTGAAGGGCGGGGCAGGCTCGAAGGGCTAGATGGCCTACTCCTGCCCCTATTTCTTATGTTCTTATGTTCAAATTTATTTTTTCATATCAACAATATTAAATTTACTAAGAAATAGACTAGTGTACGACGAACAACGAACCTTATAACACAGGAGCAGGCCCTTCAGCCCCACCACCCTCTGTGTAAAAAAAACTTGCCCCGCACATCTCTACTGAACCTTCCCCCGCTTACCTTGAACTTGTGCCCGCTTGTAACTTCTGCCCTGGCGAAAAGAAACTTCCAACTGTTCACCCTATCTATACCCCTCATCATTTTATTTAAGTGCCTCATTTGGCCTCCAGCTGAGAAGATCTGTCCTTGATGCATGGAGTTTAACCGGGGAAAATACGGAAGCCCCACCCTGCTGCAGCAATCCCTTTAATAACAGCAGTTACAAAGTCTCTTTATCGCCCATATCTAAGGAAATACGAATGCAGCCTCTCAGCCCAGGTAACGTTCTTCCTGTCTCTTGATGTTCAGGTGTAACTTTTCTAATCAATTTCGATTATTTTTCAGATCCAACCAGTCGAGACAGAGGCTCCTGCTTCACACCAACCTTCTCCCATCCTTTCTCATCCAGCACTGTCCTCTGGTTTAAAATTACGTTGATCTATTGGTGTCACAAGTAGGCTTGCATTAACATGCAATGAAGTTGCTGTGAAAATCCCCTAGTCGCCACGCTCCGGTGCCTGTTCGGGTACACTGAGGGAGAATTTAGCCTGGCCAATGAGCTTAAACAGCTTTCAGTTCAGAAACCAGAGCACCCGGAGGAAATCCACGCTGACACGGGGAGAATGTGCAGACTCCGCACAGACAGTGACCCAAGCCGGGAATCGAACCTGCATCCCTCGCACTGTGAGGCAGCAGTGCTAACCACTGTGCCATCGTGCCCAAGTGCCAAGTGACAATATCCCCCAACTACCGGTGCCGAACTTCACTGTAGCCACGCTTTCCCCCTACAATTCCTCAGCCCTCCATATCCTACCACACCCTGTGTTCACAGGATGCACATCAGAGATGGAGGCAGCCTGCTGCCTTTCATGTCCTGTGCTGGGCCTCCGATGCCCGTGCTGGGCATCCTTCAGTGGGGCAGGAGCTGGAGGGCCGTGGCCTACTTTCAAGTGGCACTGGTGTGGAGTCACCCTGTTCTGCCTGCGTTGCACCATCTCAGACGGGGGTGGGTTCAGATTGGCTGGTCAGTCCCAGGATTTCTCAGGCAGAAGGCCCCAGTGTGAGCACCTGCTCTCTGCAGGTGCTCGTGGGCCCCTGGCTTAGTCCATGGAACAGAAGGACAGCTGGAGTCAGCTCCAGAAGCTTCACAATCAGCTATCGCTGCCAGTCCTGAAGACCCACCATTGTCTGTACCATCCAGCCGAAGCTCTCATCTATGGTCCTCAGGGACTGAGCCATGCTTTTTGTGATGTTGCTGGAGGGTCTCCGGCCCCCCCAAGGGTGGATTGTTCTCCTTCTCTCCTCTACAGCCTCAAACAGATAGGTAAGGGTCCCCTCCGTGATGAGTGGAGTAGGTTTCTTCACTGATTTGTAATCATAGAATCCTACAGTGCAGGAGAAGGCCATTCGGCCCATCGAGACTGCGCCAACTGCAATCCCACCCAGGCCCTATCCCCACAACCCCATGCATTTACCCCAGCTAGTCCCCCTGACACTAAGGGGCAATTTAGCATGGCCAATGCACCTAACCCACACATCTTTAGAGTGTGGGAGGAAACCCACACAAATTTGGGATTTGTAGACCCCACGCAGATAGTGACCCAAGCCAGGAATTGAACCCAGGTCCCTGGCACTGTGAGGCAGCGGTGCTAACCACTGTGCCATCCTCCTGCCTTAACTGCGAGCCAGTGCTGTGGAGTTGGTTAAAGGCAGCGCTCCCTTATTGAAATGCTCAGCGAACTCAGGATGGGCGAATCAGACATGGTGTGTCACAGCTGTGGTGTTTTTCACACGGGGGAATTTTATTTCAAAGTGTGGGAAGTGCTGGATGGTGCTGGTGGGATTCACACCGGTTTTGGCGCCGATAGTGGCACTTAGCCAAATTCTGGGATAACTCCACCCAGCGTTTGGAATTGGATTTGTTTCTTCTTGGAGGCAGAATAAGAGCGATAAAGACAAAAATCATATTCGATTGGGAACATTGGACGGGATATTACACCCTCATCATCCCCAAAACTGTAAATCCTGCCCGGCATCAACAGGACCTTCCCACTGTTCACCCCTCACCCGCTCCGATTCTCGTGGTGGGCAGGACAGTAACATTCTGGCCATTAATTCTGTTGGGCGGCACGATGGCATAATGGTTAGCACTGCTGTCTCACAGTGCCAGGGACCCAGGTTCGATTCCCAGCTGGGGTCACAGTCTGTGCGGAGTCTGCACATTCTCCCCGCGTCAGTGTGGGTTTCCTCCGGGTGCTCCAGTTTCCCCCCACAATTGGAAAGACATGCTGGTTAGGAGCATCGGCCATGCTAAATTCTCCCTCAGTGTACCTGAAGAGGTGCCGGAGTGTGGTGACTAAGGGAATTTCACAGTAACTTCATTGCAGTGTTAATGTAAGCCTACTTGCAAATAAACTTCACTTTGTTTCCCTCCCCTCAGATGCTGCTAGAGCATTTTCAGTTTTTATCTGATTTCCAGCAACCGCATACTTTGCGGAGATTTTTATTAGAGATGTTGGGACAGGTCTGACTGTTTAGTATTGAAAGTTATTTCGTGGAGAAAGATGTTTTGCAATGAAGGTGGGTGGCAGAAATCCAAGGCAAGTTCTCCCTCATTTCTTGGGTGACTTGCAAGATCATTAGTTCTCAGATCAGCCACTAGGTGGTGCAGCAAACCATAAAATCCACTGTTGCCTCTGAGCAACTCAATGGAAAACTAATTGCACTGTTTATATTATTACAATGTATAATTACACATTCAGTCAAAATACTTATGGTTAATTCATTGCTTAAGAACATCTCCCACTAATTTGTGCAGCAATGCATCTTGACAAAGGGAGTTGAAGTTATAGTACAATGCAACAACAATTTGCAATTATATAGCACCGTTGATGCAGTAAAATGACCAAAGACATTGCACAGGCAATAGTTAATGTTGAGCCATAAAGTGAGGGTAGCGTAGCTGATGCGGCCCACATGGATTTTAGCCAGACAATCACAGCATACTTAGGGTGCAGAAGGAGGCTGTCTGGGCTGTCGTGTCTGCACTGGCTTGCCAAACAAGCATTAAGATTTAGTGTCATTCCCCTGCTCTTCCCCAGCACTTGGACAATAGCTTGCTGAGCCTTTGAGATTTAAGTGCTCGCTCTGATGCTTCTGAATTGCTGAGAGGGTTCCTGCCTCCACCAGCCTCTCACATAGTGCATTCCATATTTCCATTACCCACTGGGTGAAAACAAGTTTCCTCAGATCCTCTCTAAACCATTTACTCGTCACATTAAACCAATACTCTCTGGTCCCAGTCACCTCTGCCGTTGGTAAGATATTCTTACGATCTACCCTTTCTACGCCTCTTTAATTTTATACATCTCTATCGGATTCCCCCCTCAACCTCCAGGGAAAATAACCTCAGCCTAGTCTCCCTTCGTAGCTGAAACTTTCCATCCCAGGCAACATCCTGGTGAATCTCCTCTGCACCCTCTCCAGTGTAATCACATCCTTCCAATAGTGCAGCAACCAGAACTACGCATGCTGCTCCATCTACAGCTTAAGCAATGTTTTATATAGTTATAACAAGACTTCCCTGCTCCTGTATTCTATGCCCCAGCTATCGAAGGCAAGGATTCCATGTGCCTTCCTCACCAGCCGATCTACCTGTGCTGCCACCTTTAGGGATCTATGGACTTGTACACCACTGGTACAGGTGGGAAGGGGTTTCAAGGCAATATCCAGGGGAGTGGGGGGACCGACAGATCTCTCTCTGTTCTGTGCATGTGCGGTAGCACCCTCTAGTGTTGTGAGAGCAGACTCCATCCACTCCCCCTACTGGCATGAATCACCTTTTTTGTGCACTAAATGCCATAAGATTGTGTCTAAAAGCTTGCTGAAAAATGAATGTGGTTCTCTCCTATTTTCATACTTGTTTGACACTTAGAATTTTTTTTGGTCAGCTTGCCCCCCCATAATGTTTTGGTCTCAACTGCTTTCAGTGATAGCAAATAACATAGGCTCACCACTCTCTGGGTGAAGAAATTTCTTCTCATCTCAGTCCTACATGATTTATCTTGTATCCTTAGACTTTGATTCTTGATTCTGGACTCCCCCGCTATCTGGAACATCTTTCATGCATTCAACCTGTCAAATCCTGTCAGAATTTGTTAGGTTTCTATGAGTCTGCTAACTCCGGTGAATATAATCCTAACTGACTCAATTACTCCTCAGAGTTCAGTCCTGCCATCTCAGGAATTACTGCACTCCCTCTATGTCAAGAATATATTTTCACAGGTAAGGAGACCAGAAATGTGCTCACCAAGACCCTGTATAACTGCAGCAAGATACCCCTGCTCCTGTACTCAAATCCTCTTGCTTTGAAGCCCACCGTACCATTTGCCTTCTTTACACACTGCTGCACCTTCATCTGTAACTTCAGCAGCCAGTACACAAGAACACACAGGTCTCATTGCACACTTCTCTTTCCCAATAATCTGTTTTCCCTTTACCAAAGTGAGTAATCTCACATTTATCCAAATCATACAGCATCTGCCATGCATCTTCCCACACACTTAACTTGTCCAAATCACACTGAAGCATCTCCGCATCCCCCTCAAAGCTCACTCTCCCACCCAGTGCTGTGTCATCTTCAAATTTGGAGATATTGCATTTATCTCCCTCATTTAAATCAGTAATATACATTGTAAATAGCTGCGGTCCTACCACTGATCCCTGTGCTACCCCACTGGTCACAGCCTGCCGTTTGGAAAAAGACCCATTCTTTCTCCTTGTTTCTTCTCTGCTAACCAATTTTCTGTTTACCTGGTACGTTACACCAGATCCCATGAACTTTAATTTTACACACTAATCTCTTATGTAGAATTTGTCACAAGCCTTCTGAAATTCCAAATAAACCACATCCACTGGCATTCCCTCATCAACTCTACTCATTACATTGTTGGAGAATTCTAATAGATTTCTTAAGTATGGTTTCCTTTTTGTAAATCCATGTTATCTCTGTCCAATCCTGCCACTGCTTCCCAAGTGCTCTGCTACTAAAATTTTTATAATGGACTCTCAAATAATCTCCACTGCTGATGTCAGATTGACTGGGTTATAATTCCCTGCTTTCTCTCTATCTCCTTTTTTAAATAGTGGGGTTACATTATCTACCCTTCAATCTGTAGGAACTGTTCCAGAGTCTGAAGAATCTTGGAAGTTGACCACTAATATATCCATTATCTTTAGGGCCACTTCCTTAAGTACTCTGGGATATAAATTATCAGACCTGGGGATTTATCACTCTTCAATCTCATCAATATTTCCAACATCATTTCTTTAGTAATACTGATTTCCTTCAGTTCTCCCTTTTCACTGAATCCTGTTTTCCCCAACATTTCTGATTTGTTATTTTTGCCCTCCTTTGTGAAGGCAGACCAAAGTATATTGAGTAGTTCAGTTATGTCTTTGTTCCCCATTTTATATACCCTTGTTACAGACAGTAAGGGACCTACATTTGTCTGCACCAGTCTGCAAGATTATGAGGGACATTGTGAGTGGATAGTCAGATGCTTTTTCCCAGGGTGGAAGAGTCATAGAATCATCAAGTCCTACAGTGCAGAAGGAGGCCATTCGGCCCATGAAGTCTATACCCACCATAATACCACACAGGCCCTATTCTCACAATCCCATGCATTTACCCTAGCTAGCCTCCTGACACTGAGGGTCAATTTAGCATGGCCAATCCACCTAACCCGCACATTTTTGGACTGTAGGAAAGAACCAAAGCACTCAGAGGAAACCCACGCAGACACGGGGAGAACGTGTAAACTCCACACAGACAGTGACCCAAGCTGGGAATCGAACCTGGGTCCCTGGCACTGTGAGGCAGCAGTGCTAATGACTGTGCCATTGTGCTGCACCAGTTTCTTAAACTGCTGTGGCTCCTGTAGTATGGGTGAAGGAGTTCCAGGATTTTGACCCAGTGACAGTGAAGGAGTGGGGACTTATTTCCAAGGCAGGATGATGTGTGGCTTGGAAGGGAACTCACAGGTGGTGTTGGTCCCCTTTGTCTGCTGGCCTTGTGTATGTATATGGTAGAGGTCATGAGTTTGGAAGGTGCTGTTGAAGGGGTCTTGGTGAGTTGCTGCAATGCTTCTTACAGATGGCTATTACTGTTCATGGGTAGTGGATGGAGTGAATGTTGAAGGGATGTGATAGGGTGCCAATCAAGCAGGGCTGCTTTGTCCTGGATGATAGCGAGCTTCTTAAGTGTTGCTGGAGCTGCACTCGTGCAGGCAAATGGAGACTTGTGCCATGTGGATGGTGAACAGTCAATGGGGAGGCCTTTTTTCCAGTCATTGAACCTGTTTGTGGCTGTTAAAGGAGCCTTTTAAAATTAATTTACGCACGGCGCACTGGTGACAGCAGAGAGAAAACTTTAAAAAAATTAAGAGATTTAATTTACTAAGAATCTGACCATTCACCAATGAAGATGGGAAATGGATCTGTGTAGCTTTTTATAGACGTTTGCTCTCATTTAAACTCAGGTTGTTCACTGGTGTTGACTCAAACCTCAATAAAACACTTATTTTTTGTGATGAACGCATTATCAGTTTTGTTGATTAAACTGCACCAGGTCACCGCTCTTAAATATATCAAGGAGTACTTTGAAATAAATAAACAATTCCAAAAAACTGCCTGATTACAATTGTTTATCAAACAGTTCATGATTGACAATATGCAAATATATTTGAGTGCAGGCTTGAGCAAAACATGTTTGATTTTGATTTAAATTATTATTGCCACATGTATTAACATACAGCGAAAAGTATTGTTTCTTGCGCGCTATACAGACAAAACATACCGATCATAGAGAAGGAAAGGAGAGAGTGCAGAATGTGGTGTTACAGTCATAGCTAGGGTGTAGAGAAAGATCAACTTAATGCAAGGTGGGTCCATTCAAAAGTCTGACAGCAGCAGGGAAGAAGCTGTTCTTGAGTCGGTTGGTAACGTGACCTCAGACTTTTGTACCTTTTTCCCCAAAGGAAGAAGGTGGAAGAGAGAATGTCCGGGGCATGTGGGGTCCTTAATTATGCTGGCTGCTTTGCTAAAGCAGGGGGAAGTGCAGACAGAGTCAATGGATGGGAGGCTGGTTTGCGTGACGGATTGGGCTACATTCATGATCTTTTGTAGTTCCTTGCTTGCATTGGTGGTGTGCTGCTGCCTGAGATGGTGATTTGTCCAGGCTAGGTTAGAGGAAAGGATCAGAGAAGCCAATAAAGTTAGACTGAGACTTGGGAATGAAGCAATTTTTAAATCTCAGCCTTTTGGCTAAGATGAAGCATTAGATCAAACTCAGGAAGGGGTGCAGTGCCTCATCCTGTCATCTTTGATCTTCAAGAAAGGAAAAAAAAGTGCAGCACGGGAACAGGCCCTTCGGCCCGTCAACCAGTGCTGATCATGTGTTCGGATGTCTGATTGCACCCAAAGTGTAAAATCTACCTATCTATTGACCTATTTTTTAGGATTAAAATGATATTAAGATTGTAGTTAAGATTTGCCCTGACCTGTTTTATTCATCAGATGCTTCTTTGTATTATTTTCTGGTTTGAATAGGATTATGTAACATTTTGGAGCAAATATGCAGGCAAGCAGACCAAAGCTCGATGCCAGTATGGCAAAGATCTCGACAGCAACAGTGTATTTTCCAGGGGAACTAACGTAGGCTGGTATAAAAGTCAACCAAACTGCACAGAAAATCAGCATGCTGAAGGTGATGAATTTAGCCTCGTTGAAATTATCTGGCAGCTTTCGAGCTAAGAACGCAAGGACAAAGCTCATGCAGGAGAGAAAGCCGATATAACCCAGCACACAGCAAAATGCTGTCACCGAGCCCAAATCACACTCAAAAATAATCTTCTCGTTGTAATATTTGGTCTGCTTCACTGGGAATGGTGAGGACACAAGGAGCCAGACAACACAGATGACAACCTGGACAACCGTGCAGAGCAGCACGCTGAGGATTTGCTGCAGAGTCCCAAACCATTTCATCATGTTATTGTTGGGGAGAGTGGCTTTAAACGCCATCAGCACAACCAGAGTTTTGGCCAGCACGCACGAGATGCAGAGAACGAAACTGACCCCAAACAGTGTGTGTCTCAGCCGGCAGGACCAGACTGATGGCTGGCCGATAAAGGTCAGGGAGCACAGGAAGCACAACATCAAGGAGAAGAGGAGGAGGAAACTGAGCTCGGAATTGTTGGCTCGAACGATCGGAGTCTTCCTGTAATACCAGAGGATCCCTGCAACAGACACTGTGCTGGCTGTTCCCAGCAGCGATGTGGTGGCCAGTGTAATTCCCATTGATTCTTCAAATGAGAGGAACTCAATTTCTTTCGGGATGCAGCCATTTCTTTGTGGATTGGGCCAGTCTTCCAATGCACATGGGATACAGTTCAGTGAATCTAAGGATAAAATGACAATAATTTGCATTCATGTAACACCTTTACCATAAAAACATACATAAATGTACACATATGCATAGACACAGATTTACACACATACACACACACATGTACACACACACAGATACACACACACATACATACACGCACAGACACACACGCACTGCACACACACATACACATACATACACACACACAGACACATACATACACAGGCACACATACACACACAGACAAGACACACACACACACACACACATATTCACACACATCTATAGCAACCTTCCTTTGAGAGGCGTAATGAAAAAATAAATGCTCGAGAAAGATCCAAAGAAGATGACTAAAAATGGCCAATAAAATGAATTTTAAGGGAGTTCTTAAAGAAAAAGAGAGGAAAGGAGAGATTATCATAGAATCCTACAGTGCAGAAGGAGGCCATTTGGCCCATCAAGTCCATACTAACCACAATCCCCCCCAGACCCCATCCCCATTACCCTATGCATTTAACCCAGCTAGTCCCCCTGACACTTTGGGGCAATTTAGCATAGTCAAAGTGGCAACACAGCTGGAGAAGGTAGTCAAGAAGGCATACAGCATGCTTGTCTTCATCGGCCAGGGCATTGAGTTTAAAAATTGGCAAGTCATGTTGCAGCTTTATAGATCCTTAGTTAGACTGCACTTGGAAAATAGTGTTCAATTCTGGTTGCCACACTACCAGAAGGATGTGGAGGCTTTGGAGAGGGTACAGAAAAAATTTATGAGGATGTTGCCTGGTGTGGAGGGCATTAGCTATGAGGAGAAGTTGGAGGAACTTGGTTTATTCTCACTGGAACGACAGACGTTGAGGGGAGACCTGGTAGAAGTCTACAAGATTATGAGAGGCATGGACAGAGTAGATAGTCAGAATCTTTTTCCCAGGGCGGAAGAGTCAATTACTAGGGGGCAGAGGTTTAAGATGCGAGGAGAAAGGTTTAAAGGAGATGTACAAGACATGTTCTTTTACACAGAGAGAGTGGTGGGTGCCTGGAACTCACTGCCAGGGGAGGTAGTGGAAGCAGATACAATCGTGACTTTTAAGAGGCATCTAGAAAATACATGAATAGGATGGGAATAGAGGGATATAGTTCCCGGAAGGATAGAGGGTTTTAGTTCAGTCAGGCAGCATGGACTGAGCAGGTTTGGAGGGCCGAATGGCCTGTTCTGCATTGTAACTTTCTTTGTTCTTTGTTCAATCCAGCTGACCTGCACATTTTTGGACTGTGGGAGGAAACCGGAGCACCGAGAGGAAACCCACACAGACATGGGGAGAATGTGCAAACCCCACACAGACAGTGGTCCAAGCCGGGATTGGTTGTAAGGAAGGAATGGCAGAGAGTGAAGCTTGTGCTCTTCAAGGCTAGGCTGCCATTGGATGGGGCAGTCTGTTTAAATTTATTTGTGTCACAAGTAGGCTTACATTAACACTGAAATGAAGTTACTGTGAAAATCCCCTAGTCGCCACACTCCAGCACCTGTTCAGGTACACTGAGGGTGAATTTAGCATGGCCAATGCACCTAATCAGGATGTGGGAGGAAAGCAGAGCAACCGGAGAAAATCCACACAGACATAGGGAAAACATGCAGACTCCGCACAGACTGTGATCCAAGCCGGGAATCGAACCTGTGTCCCTGGTGCTGTGAGGCAGTCGTACTAATCATTGTGCCCTGGTGCAAGAGTTCAAGAAAAGGAGAGTTGAGCCTAACAAGGGCATGGTTTAAGGGTGAAAAGAGAACATTTTAAAGGGAATACTAGTGGGGGGCTTCTTCATGCAGAGAGTGGTGGGAGTGTGGAATGAGCTGCCGGATAAAGTGGTAAATGCGGGGTCACTTTTAACATTTAAGAAAGACTTGGACAGGTTCATGAATGAGAGGGGTGTGGAGGGATATGGTCCAAGTGCAGGTCAGTGGGACTAGGCAAAAAAATGGTTCAGCACAGACAAGAAGGGCTAAAAGGCCTGTTTCTGAGCTGTAATTTTCTATGGATCTATGCCTGCACTTTGTCTTTGTCTGGTGGAGACAGAGTCCATGAGAGGTATGAACAAGTTAAAGTTAAAAGGTAAATTTTATTTCTTAGTCACAAGTAAGGCTTACATTAACACTGACAATGAAGTTACTGTGAAATTCCCCTAGCTGCCACAGTCCAGCACCTGTTCAGGTCAATGCAACTAACTAGCACATCTTTCAGAATATGGGAGGAAACCCACACAGACACGGGAAGAACATGCAAACTCCACACAGACAATGACCCAAGCCGGGAATCAAATCCAGGTCCTTGGCGCTGTGAAGCACCCATTCTAACCACTGCCCAACAAACAAGACAAGAGGCAAGGAAGAGAAAGAAGAAGACTCTTGAAAAGCAGAAGACTGCTTTGAGAGAAACCATTCATTTGTTCTGCCATCCAGAACTTGTCACGGGTTGTGTCATCTGTGTTAAACTGCAAATCACTGCCTAGGTTTATTGACGGAGTTTACCTGAGAACTGAACAAGCATGGCCAAAATTAGTCTCATTAAAGTTGATTCCCAGAAAGCTTTGCTGCTGAATCCATTCCGCCATGATGGGGTGTACATTCCCCAAATCCTTACTCCAGTGTTATGGAGGGTTGATTCTTTACCTGTGTCATTGCTGATTTCACCATCAGGGCAAGGCAAACAATCAGAACAGCAAAGTGGTTGCCCTTTTGGAACTGCTTTCCTCGTACCGGGAGGACAACTGTCTGTGCACACTGACCGGGGGACCTACATTACCAACATGAGAAACACATGCATAAATGGTGAATTCTTACACAATTGATTGCCAATCAACACTAATTGTTCAGAGGATGCAAGGCTCATTCAGCCACCATCCACCTGCTCACTGATCTATAACACCTCTATTCTCATCTTGTGTTCAAGTATATTCATGGACTTGCTCCCTCTCAATCTCTGTAACCTCCTCCAACCACATCGCCCTCTTGTGGTCTCCGCATTCCTCCAATTCTGACCACTTTCATCACCCCCATCATTGGCGGCTGTGCCTTCAGCTATGAAGACCCAGAGCTCCGTAATTTCCTCCACAAACCTTTTTACCTCCATATTGTCCTCTCCTCCTTTAAGCCACTCCTCACTGTTTGTACAGTTCTGGTCACCCTATTATAGAAAGAATATTATTAAAATAAAAGGAGCGCAGAAAAGATTTACTAGGTTGCGACTGGAACTTGGTGGCCTAAGTTATAAGGAGAGGCTAGACAGACTGGGACTATTGTCCCAGGAGCATAGGAGGTTTAGGAGTGATCTTATAGAAGTCTATAAAATAATGACAGGCATGGATAGGTAGATAGTCAATATCTTTTCCCAAAGGTAGGGGAGTATAAAACTAGAGGACGTAGGTTTAAGATGGAAGGGGCAACTTTTTCACACAGAGGGTGGTGAGTGTCTGGAACAAGCTGCCAGAGGCAGTAGTAGAGGCGGGTACAATTTTGTCTTCTGAAAAGCGTTTAGATAGTTACATGAGTATGATGGGTATAGAGGGATATGGGTCAAATGTGGGCATCTGGGACAAGCCTACTGATAAAAACTGGCGGCATGGACAAGTTGGGCCAAAGGGCCTGTTTCCATGCTGTAAACCTCTATGATGCTTATAGTTTACTCTTTTGACCAAGTTTTTGGTCAACTCTCCTTCTGAAGGTCAGTGGCAACATCTTTTAATAACACTTTAGGATGGTAGAGGACTTTTTGAATGTGCTAATTTGGGATTCCAAAATGGAAGAGCTGTAGGCATATCAGGATATTTATTTAAAAACCCGGTGATGTGCACTATTTACAGTTTGTACATAGTGGGTTAAAGGGACGGAACATGTTCCCTCGGGGCTACTTGTCTGCTGCCTAGAATACCTGACACATCACTGCTTGGTGTTAGTGCTACATGATCATATACCTCATTGATTCTTTCTAATGATTGCTACTGTCGGTGTCAATATCCATCAGTCAGACTTGCTGCCCGCAGAACTTAATAAGAAGTCTCACAACACCAGGTTAAAGTCCAGCAGGCTTATTTGGAATCATAAGCTTTGGGAACATTGTTCCTTCATCAGGTGAGGGGAGGTTAGTTCACAAACATGGCATATATAGGCAAAGACATATTGCAACGTAATTACAGATTGGAATGTGAAGAATGATTGGAATGCAAGTCTTTACAGGTACAGACAGTGCGACTGGAGAGAAGGATAATCACAGGTTAAATCACAGGTTGATGAAGGAGTTGTGCTCTGAAAGCTCGTGATCCCAAATAAACCCTGTCGGATGATGTTGAGAGACTATTTATTGTGCCCACCCCAGTCCAACACCAGCATCTCCACATCATGCAGAACTTGTGAGCTTACCATCTTTTGATTATTGTGCCAGATAATATTTCCTTCATTTATCAGGAGGTCGTGCCCCGAGCCCAAAGCAGCATCAAACCTGCCGACTTGAACATACTTAATGGAACCATCTGCGTTTTGGTGCCAGTTGATTATATCGTATGACGCAAGGGGATCCCCATTCTCATCGAAATAAATCTCTTCCCCAGACTTAGTGGAGTATCTCACCTCTTTCAGATAATGGAGCAGCTTTGAAAAGATTAGAATACAGGTGAAAGGTTATCCTGAAGCATTGGAACTTATAATGTTGTATTTATAATTGCAGCAACATAACCATATCTAACTGTATCTGCATAAATTATAACCATATGTTGCACTGTTACATTACATGCTAAATAAATGTTAAGAATTTCATTATATAATTTGATTTTCCCTGGTGAAGATGATAATTCTATCTTTGTGTCAGGGACGGCACAGTGGCATGGTCGTTAGCACTGCTGCCTCATAGCGCCAGGGACCTGGGTTTGATTCCCAACTTGGGTCACTGTCTGTGCGCAGTCTGCACATTCTCCCTATGTCTGCGTGGGTTTCTACCGGGTGCACTGGTTTCCTCCCACAGTCAGAAAGACATGCTGGTTAGATGCCTTGGCCATGCTAAACTCTCCCTCGGTGTACCTGAACAGGTGCCGGAGTGTGGTGACTAAAGGATTTACACAGTAACTTCATTGCAGTGTTAATGTAAACCTACTTGTGACACGAATAAATAAACTTTAACTTTCAGCAAGGTCGTTTCATATAACCACACAGACATGCAAAAGGACATCTCACAATTTTATCTCTTCCTTTTTTAAAAACACAGTACAATTTGGCTTCCACATGTCACAACTGATCCCATAAGGTTAAGTGTTAACACTCAACAGTGGGAAGCATTAAAGCCAAGACCATTCTAACGGTATTCAGACTTGAGGTCAATGGATCTTTGCACGGTCCGTGTCCCACCCGCTATGATTCCCTTGGCAGGCGGGATGATAAAATTCCCCCTGATGTTTATTCCCAGTGAAAATTTAAAATATTGACTCATTCTTTTTCACCTCATTAACCTGAAAGGGGCTGAGGTGAGTGGCCTGTTGTGTTATCTCTATTACTGTCATATATCAGATCACATTAGCCAACACAGATAAGGCATTGATATTGGTTCTCATCTGCTCAGTTCCTCATTGGCCAAGATGGGTGTGGTAACTTGATCGTTGTAACAATTGTCAGTGAAAAAGGACAATAATTGTCACATAAATTATATTAGCAGCTGGACAGAAACACCCTCGTGATAAACCATAGAACCCTACAGTACAGAAAGAGGCCCTTCGGCCCATCAAGTCTGCACCAAACACATTCCCACCCAGGCCTACCCCCATATCCCTACATATTATACCCACTAATCCCTCTAACCTATGTATCCCTGGGCACTAAGGGGCAATTTCTTATCATGGCCAATCAACCTAACCCGCACATCTTTGGACTGTGGGAGGAAACCGGAGTACCCGGAGGAAACCCACACAGACACGAGGAGAATGTGCAAACTCAATACAGACAGTGACTTGAGCTGGGAATTGAACCCAGGATCCTGGAGCTGTGAAGCAGCAGTGCTAACCACCGTGCTACCCACAATAAAATTATGTGAATTTTTCCAAAGAGTCTCAAATCTCTTACCTGCCATGGTTTGAAGTTAAAAATATTAGTGCAGGTGTTATTTGGTAGTGAGCCACTGGTATTTTTGCACGAGTTGAGATTATTGAGGGCGTGAGCTATTGTATATACAGCTTTATACACATTGTAGGAAACTCTCAGTTCAGACACATCTGAATATATGCTGTACGTATTGTTTAAATCCTCTGATCCTGTACATGGCCTGTGAGTGGTTGTTGACGTGTTAATTCCTTTAGTGGTATCTGATGTTCCAAGGGAACAATTAAATGTTCTTTCCCACAGTTCTTTCACAAAGAGATTATTTGGAGTTTTGAAAGGATGCACTTGAAGAAGGAAACCTCTCAGGCCTGGAATTTCTGCTCTGTGGATTGCGAATCCTATTGTCCCGCTCAAAGAGAGGAAATTTTCTTTGGTGGCAATCAGAGCAGAAGTAACCCAGGCCTCACTCGCTATCCATTGCCTACCAGTGATGTTTTGCTCTACAACTTCTCTGATTAAAGGGTACGCATCTCCCTCAATGGCAAACATGACAATAACCCGCGCAGTTGATGTCCTGATAGTCTCTGTTATTTGAAGTATCTTTTGCCTGGAGTATATTTTTGGAAGGACTTCAGTGAAAGCAATGCAAACACCAAGTTTTCTGACTTCGTCGCTGAATGCTTGAATTCCGTTATGGCCGTAATCATCATCTCCTGCTATCGATCCAACCCAGGTCCAGCCAAACCTCCGCACCAGTCGGGCAACACCCTGAGCCTGATGGGCATCGCTTGGCATTGTTCGGAAAAAGGCTGGGAACTTATTCCTGTGACTTAGACAGGCACAGGATGCAAAGTAGCTGACCTGGAACAAATCAACAAAATATATTTTAATTTAACGCTGAAAAGCTCATGAATGTCATGAAAACACAGAATGATGCAATGCAGAAGGAAGCCATTTGGCCCATCAAGCCTGTGCTGTTCTGCTAAAGAGTTATTCAATTAATTGCACAGCCCTGCACATTCCCCAAAGCCCTGGTTATCTTTTTCTTTTCCAAGTCCTTACCCAATGCCCTTTTGAATGTTGAGGTACAGATCAGTCATAATCTCACTGAATATAGAACAGGCTTGAGAGACAGAGTGGTCTCAACCAGTTCCTATGTCAGAATCGTACGGGTTGGAGAGTTAATTTCACCTTCACTGCCTAGATGGTCAACAGGAGAGACAGATTGAATGCTAATTGTAGAGCTCGCATGTTACTGGCTCTTTTCTGAATGGTGAAAAATGTCTTAATGTCTCCTAATTCTGATTGAGGTGACTTCTGATTACAGCTAAGAGGATAAAGGGAAAACTAAAGGAAAACCTCTGCCTTGATTCCGAATTTGTGTTCCACCCTCTGGGGTGGAACACATCCAACATTCTTGGTGACATGGTCAAAGTGGACAAAGTCCAAAGATGTGCAGGATAGGTGGATTGGCCATGCTAAGTTGACCCAGTGTTAGGGGGATTAACAGGGTAAACGTGTGGGGTTGCAGGAATAGGGCCTGGCTGGGATTGTTGTCAGTGCAGACTTGATGGGCCAGATGGCCTCCTTCCACACTGTAGGGAGCAAAGAACAAAGAAGAACAATTCGATGATTCTATGAAAAGTGGTCAACGTGTGGAGAACTGGGGCAAGTTGCCATCTTGCCGTCCTATCACACATCATGACACAATATTAATGTCATTCCATGTGTCAAAATTGATGATTGCGAGAACGACATGCATTTATGCACAATGCTCCGGCTCCCCCCCCCCCCACAATGTAATAACATGTCCCAAGGGGCTTCACAGAATCAACATTAAACAAAATCTGATCTGAGCCACTTAAGGAGATATTAGAACAAAAGAGCAATGCTTAGTCAAAGAGGTAGAACATAGAACGTGGAAAAACGACAGCACAAACAGGCCCTTCGACCCACAAGTTGCGCCGAACATAACCCTACGTACTAGGCTTACCTATAACCCTCTATCTTATTAAGTCCCATGTACTTATCCAAAAGTCTCTTCAAAGACCCTATCGAATCCACCTCCACCACCACTGCCGGCAGCCGATTCCACGCACCCACCACCCTCTGAGTGAAAAACTTACCCGTAAGTTGTAATCAGTACCTGTAAGGAGGTAAGAGAGATAAAGAGGCAGAGAGGTGAGGGGGTGGGGGTGCGGTGGTGGGCGGGGGGGAGGTGCAGGAGGAGGTGACATCTAAAAGCTTAAGGCTTTGGCAGTGGAAAGTAAGATTGCCGATGTCAGAATGATTAAATGCGAGGATGTTCAAAAGGCCAAACTGGAGGAGCCCAGATATCTCAGAGGGTGAAGGGGCTGGAGGAGATTACGGTGATAGGAGGGGCTGATACCCGAGAGGGATTCGAAAACAAGGCTAAGAATTATAAAACTAAGACGTTGTGGACTTGGAGACAATGTATGTTCACGAGTGCTGGGGGTGGTGGGGGAATGAGGTTTGGTGCAGTTTCAGGTGGAGGTAATAGGATTATCGATGAGCTCAAGTTATGGGAGGTCAGGAGCGAATTGATATTGTTAGGTTTCGTGGTAATAAAGGAATGGAGGAGGGTTCCAGCAGCAGAGAGCTGAGGTAAGGATAGAGTGGACAATTAATGCGGGAACAGGCAGTCTTGGTGCAAATGTGTGATCGGGGTTGTGAATACTCTGGGTCAGCCTCAGACAGGCGGAGGAAGCTTCTGTTCAGTTTTAGATGACAGGCTGCAGCCCTTAAAACTCACAACCTACCATAGGGATTCTGAAAGGACCCAGCGTGCTTTGTATAATCATGGACTGTGTTGATCCCGAGTCTCCGACAATCACAGGGAAGGAAGAGAGCCCCTCACAGTCTTGGCCGGATAATCCCTCGTTCCGACCACTGGTAGATGCCAAGGCTGCCCGGAGAGACTGGGTGTGTGTCGCACAGGTGTCAAAAATCTGATAACCCAGCTTGATGTTTGGAAGAAGCATTTTGTCTTTGTTTATTTCCTGAATCGCGAAGACCATTGTCTGCACCCAACGGAATGATCTGAAATCAAAGCTGAGAATAGAGGCTCAATGATCAGAGTTGAGTTCATTCAGCAAAATAAGCAGAAGTTAAAGGGTGGAAGTTTAACATGCTGCGTAAGTATAAATATGGAATTGTGAATGTTTCAGATATCAAAACTGCTTTATTTCCTTTTCCTTTCCAATATGAGAAGTCACTTCAGGGTTAGTTTACTCAGGACAGGATTTTATCCCCCCCATTCCCAGTGGTGAACTGCCTCTTCCAGCAGAACACACAGGCCAGAAAACCCCACCCTCTGTTTCTCTCTTCACTGATGCTGTCTGATCTGCTGAGTATTTCCAAACTTCTCTATTTTTACTTCAAAAGTACTTCATTAGTCTACAAAAAACCTTTTTGAATATCATGAGTTCCCGAAAGCTGCCATACAAATGCATCCAGTGGCTCTGTCTACGCTTCCCGCTGGCTCAGAAAAGCAGCCAAAATAACTAAGGACCCCACGCACCCCAGACATTTTCTCTTCCACCTTCTTCCATTGGGAAAAAGGTACAAAAGTCTGAGGACACACACCAACCAACTCAAAAACAGCTTCTTCCCTGCTGCTGTCAGACTTTTGAATGGATCTACCTCACATTAAGTTGATCCTTCTCTACGCCCCATTATAACACTACTTTCTGCACTCTCTTTTTTCCTTCTCTATGTATGGTATGCTTTGTATAGTGCGCAAGAAACAATACTTCTCATTGTATACCAATACATGCGACAATAATAAATCAAATCAAAAAGATTTTCTATCTTTCTCAGCTGAAATCTTGGGCTGAATTTTATGGGTCTGTTATAGAAAGGTTGGGGCAGGACAATGTGGCAAACCACTCAAAATTCCAGTGGCTTCAACAGGATCGGAGAATCCAACTTGCAGAATATTCCCTCCCTTATGTTTGGCATGGATAGATACAGATTTCCCTCTGCTCCTTAAAGTACCTCCACAGAGAATCCTCTCTTGCACCAGCTTATAATTTTGCCTTTACAGACCTGCACATCTTGTGACCTTTCTGAGAACGTAAACCTAATGCCGTTGCACCACTCTGTAACTCCACTCTACATGAAATCCCTTCCATTCCTGAAGGCATGGTGGCACAATTGTTAGGGAGCAGCATGGAGCCAGAATGGTTAGCACTGCTACCTCTCAGCGCTGGAAATTTGTGTGGAGTTTGCACATTCCCACCTCCCTCATTCCCTGGTTTCCTCCAGTTGCTCTGGTTCCTCCCACAGTCTGAAAGATGTGCTGGTTAGCTACTCTTGGTCATGCTAAATTAATCATTAGTGTCAGGGGGAATAGTAGAGTAAATAGACAGGGATAGGCCCTGGGTGGGATTGTTATTGATGCAGACGCGATGGGCTGAATGGCCTCTTTCTGGACTGTAGGGATTCTATGATTTCACTATCTCCAAGATTCAGTTCTAAGTGCTCAGGATTCCCTTTGGTACCGCAAATAAATAGTGTCGTTTATCATCTCAGGATGTCCCAAAGCACTTTACAGCCAAGGATACGTTTTAGAAATGTGATAATATAGGGGATACGGCAGCCAACTTTCATACAGCAAAATCCCTCAAACAGCAATGGCCAATTTAACTTTCTTTTTTAGTGATGTGATTTGATAGGTGAATATTCGCTAGGGCACTGTAAGATATTTATTGTTCTTGTTTTAACAATGCTGTGGGATCTTTTACAATCAGAAGTCAGCACCTCTGAAACTGCAGCATTCTGTCAGCTCTGACACCGAAATGTCAGCCAGGTTACCTGCTAATGTGTTAAGAATGAGTCATGAACCCATAACTTTTTGACTCAGAGATGAGCAAGCTACCCAGTGAGCCATGGCTGTTTCCTGACATAGACTCCTTGATATGTAGCCAGAACAGTTAAAGGACAGAAAATGCTGGAAAATCTCTGCAGGTCTGACAGCGTCTGTGGAGAAAGAGCAGAGCTAACGTTCCTTGGGTCACCTAGACTCGAAACTTTGCTTCTATTCGCTCTCCACAGATGCTATCAGGTCTGCTAAAATTTTCCAGCATTTTCTGTTTCTGTTTCAGATTCCAGCCTCCACAGTATTTTGACTTTAGTTAAAGGACAACATGTTTTCTGACTGTAGAGAGTGTCATACCCGAAGCAGATCTTGATCTCAGCCAATCTCAGGATGCATATTTTCCAGAGGGGCTTACTGGGCAACAGGGTGGCATAGTGGGTTAGCCCTGCTGCCTCACAGTGCCAGGGAGCCGGGTTCAATTCCCAGCTTGGGTCACTGTCTGTGTGGAGTCTGCACATTCTCCCCATGTCTGTGTGGGTTTCCTCCATGTGTTCCAGTTTCCTCCCACGGTTTGAGAGACATGCTGGTTAGGTGCTAAATTCTCCCTCGGTGTACCCGAATAGGCGCCAGGGTGTGGCAACGCAGGGATTTTCACTGTAACTTCATTGCGGCATTAATATAAGCCTACCTGTGACACTAATAAATAAACTTTAGATTGCTAAAAAGCACCAGGGAATCTTGGCTGATTTTCCTTTCCCTGGTCCAAAGGCAACAAGGGTAAGGGTAACAAACTGACAGATGCCTCAGCTGAAATCAGCAAGAACTAAAGCTTCTTGATTTGTGTACCTGAGCACCACAACAGATACTGCATTATGTGACAGATTTCCTGTTAACCATCAAACCTTCCATCATCGAATAAACATTTCCACATTTAATAGCCATCATTGCATTATCACAAAAGAAAGTTATAGAATGATGCAGCATCGAATGAAGGCATCCAGTCTATCAAGCCTGAGCTGTTTCTCAATTGCTTTTTCGCCATTGCAGTATACATTCTGTTCTTTCCAAACTAATTCTAATTCTCTGTTAGTGTTGCATCTGATTCCACCACCATGAAAAGCAGAGCAACCCAGTGTAAAACAACATGTTTCCTCACGATATCTGTTCTCCTTAGCCTATCATTATAAACCAGTGAGTTCCAGCTATCTAACAGACATTGCATTTTTTATTAGAATGTGCATCATTGAATTGACAGAACATTGCCTGATAGATTGTGTGTGAATTTCAAGTCGAGTTTATTTATTATCACAAGTAGGCTTTCATTAACACTGCAGTGAAGTTACTGTGAAGATCCCCTAGTCACCACACTCCAGCTCCTGTTCGGGTACACTGAGGGAGAATTTCGCATGGCCAATGCACCTAACCAGCACCTCTTTCAAACTGTGGGAGGAAACCGGAGCACCCAGAGGAAACCCATGCAGACACAGGGAGAACGTGCAAACTCCGCACAGACAGTGACTCAAGCTGGGGATCGAACCCAGGCCTCTGATGCTGTGAGGCAGCTGTGCGAACCACAAAAGCAGCTTGAGGGAGAAACACTGGCTTATAAGGTGAGCTAAAAGAGGGGAAATTCCAGTTGGCTTTATTTGTCTAGGAATGCTTAACACTCTCCCTGAGTTTTCACTGTTAGTTTAGTGTAGGCGTAACCCAAGCATGTTTGGTGCATCTATTAAACTGCTTCACTGAGGAACTATGTAAGTAAGCGAGCTGAGAATCATGTTAGTGGATTTCTCTCCATTCGTTCTTTCAATTCAGATCATAATAAAAATAGAAAATGTAAAGCTAAACTAGCTGACATCTGGTTCAAACTGTCTCAAAACAATTTCATTCTTTTTGTAAAGCTATTAGATACAAAATTATATCAAAACATTTAACAGAAGAATATTGTGAGCAATAGCTAGGAAAATAAGAGGCAGCATGGTGATGCAGTGTTTAGCACTGCTGCCTCACAGTGCCAGGGATCGGGTTTGATTACTGGCTTGGGTCACTGTCTGTGTGGAATTTGCATGTTCTCCCCATGTCTGTGTGGGTTTCCTCCAGGTGCTCTGACTCCCTCCCACAGTTCGAAAGATGTGCTGGTTAGGTGCATTGGCCATGCTAAATTCTCCCTCAGTGTACCCCAACAGGTGTCAGAGTGTGGCGACTCGGGGATTTTCACAGTAACCTCCTTGCAGTGTTCACGTAAGCTTATTTGTGACACTAATAAAATTAACTTTGTCTAAGATGTTAATTGTACAGTCGGACAAAATGCTTGTTTTCACAGGCACTGTAGTCGAGTGCAGACTTACCCCTCACATTGTGGTGTCACTGCCTTCACTCGGAAGGATGAATCTGGCTGGATTATTCGGTAATGAACTGGAAACAAACCGGCCAAGATCACATCTCCATCCTCAAAGACCGTGGAGAGATTAAACTTTGCTCTAAGTTTGCAGCGGGGAACTGCAGCCACAAGAGCTGGGAGCAATAAAGCGAACAAGGCTGGAAACAAAGGCACTGTCATCTTGCCTTCACCTGGCTGTGAGAGGAGGGGGGGGTCTTTCCATTTATATAGAGAAACAGTTACCACTAAATTCAAAGAAAGCTGTGGCATTTCCCCATGGCCAGGTGAAGGAAATATAACCCTAATCACCTTTGAGAATAACCAACTAATAAAAAAGGCACAATTAAAGTCTACCGACTCTCAAGCCAGGGCACGATCTATATTAAGGCATAAGGACGATACATGCATTTGGAAAGATAAAAATTCCTATTCAATTTTTTCTTCTGCAGAAGCGTCCCCTGAAGTAGCCCCTCGTGCATTAGTGTAAGATTGTTATGTTTCTGAAAATGTGGAGACAATAACTTCTATCTTAAAATAGTCACCGAGGGAAGTAAATTCCAGTGAATGTGATCGAACCATAGAATCCTTACAGTGCAGAAGGAGGCCATTCAGCCCATCGAGTCTGTACTCGTCACAAATCCATCCCAGGCCCTATTGCCATAATTCCATCTACCTACTTTGCTAATCTCCTGACACTAGGGTCAATTTAGCATGGCTAATCATGGCGATTAGGGGAGTTCCACAGTAACTTCATTGCAGTGTTAACGTAAACTTTACCTGTGACTAATAAATGAAATTTATTTTTCATCTTGTGAGTTTAATATGACCTCTTCCGGTCATTGGCCAGGGCTTTTAGGTTGATGGGAGTTTTCCTTCCCGCCATCACGGGAATAGGCAGCAAACATAGCCCTGCCCATATTTGCTGACCCGCAGCTATTTCATGGTGCCGTGGGTGTTAATTGGCTGGGGATGAGGGCTGCAATTCTCAGGCCTTTTACATGGAAAACCACAGAAACATATACAACTGGTGCAGGAGTAGGCTATTCGGTCCTTAGAGCCTGCACCACCATTCAATCTGACCATGGCTAATCATAGAATCCCTACAGTGCAGAAGGAGGCCATTTGGCCCATCAAGCCTGCAATGACAACAATCCCACCTTTCCCCATCACCCCCTACTAGTTCCCCTGACACTAAGGGGCAATTTAGCACAGCCAATCAACCTAACCCGCACATCTCAGGAGTGAGGGGAAACTGGAGCACCCGGAGGAAACCCACGCAGAATTGGGGAGAACATGCAAACTCCACATAGGCAGCCACCTGAGGCCGGAATCGAACTCAAGCCCCTGGCGCTGTGAGGCAGCAGCGCTGACTACTGTGATCATGCTTTTTCAGCACCCCACTCCAGCTTTCTCTCCATACCCTTGATCCCTTTAGCCACAAGGGCCACATCCAGCTCCCTCTTGAACATATCTAACAAACTGGACCCAATAGCTTTCTGTGGTAGCATTCACAACTCTGAGTGAAGAAGATTTCCTCTTCTCAGTTTTGAATGGCTTGTCCATTATTCTTAGACTGTGACTATTAGTTCTGGACTTCTCCAATATCGGACACATTCTTCCCGCATCCAGCCTGCCCATCCCAATAGGATTTTGTATGCTTCTATGAGGTCCCCTCTCATTCTTCCAAATTCCAATGAGTACAAGCCCAATCGATCCAGTCATATGTCAGCCCGGCTATTCGAGGAATCAATCTGGTGAACCTTCGCTGGACGCCCCCAATAGAAACAGTGTCCATTCTCAGACTAGGAGACCAAAACTGCACACAATACTCAAGGTGTGGCCTCACCAAGGCCCTGCTGGTGTGCACTGCCGATAAATCCCGCCTGAAGTTTCTGCCCCTCACTCGGGTGTGTGTCTCACCTCTGAGAGCTGCCAGCCAACTGAAATGTCCTGCAGCTCTTTGGGCAAGAGATTCCCACAAATCGGTTGGGATGTTGTATTTTTTCAGGAAAGCTTTGAGGACCTCCCAGAAATGTTTCCTCCATCCTCCTCGTAACCACTTGAGGCATTGCCTCCTCAAGATCACTCAGACTGGAGAAGAAGCGTCCGCAAAGGTGCCAACCATTTTTGAATGGCCCCAAGAAATCCATGTGGAGATCGAGAACAAGCAAAAGAAGAAGCAACCTGAGCATCCCCACCCACCAAACACTACCTCACCTCTGACAGATTGTGTGTGCAAATCCAGCATTGGACTATTTAGTCATCTCAGGGCGCACAACATTGGAATGGAAGCAAGTCACCCTCTGTCTTGAGGGACCTCCTCAGAAGAAGAGGATAAAGGAAGTCCATACAGTGCCGGAGGCTGCAGTGACCAGGCCAGAGCCCAGAGATCATCTCCAGATTTTACATTCACCCAGCAGCGAGCTTTTAGGATTAAAGCAAATTACTGTGGATGCTGGAATCTGAAACCAAAAGATAAAATGCTGGAAAATCTCAGCAGGTCTGGCAGCACCTGTACGGAGAGAAAAGAAACATTAACTATGTTTCTCTCTTTACCAAACCTGCTGAGATTTTCCAGCATTTTATCTTTTGGCAGTGGGTTTTTAGGCATGGCACACATGAAATTGAAGGGATGGGATTTTGTCATATCCCCCCACCCTGACCACACAGTGATGTGACACTGTGGGGGGGAAAGGCCTCAGACAGCAAGCCCATCCTTGGCTCAACTCAGGCCCTAAAGTAACAAATTATTGGCCACTTTAGTGCCATTTCCCACCCAGCCTCAATTTTAATGCTGATGGGAAGAATGAACTGAGCAGTTCTGGCAGCATCTGTGGAGAGAGAAACACAGTTAACATTTCGAGTCCAGTTCTGTAGAAGAGTCACACAGACTTGAAACATCTTGTTTCTCTGTCCACAGGTGCTGCCAGACCAGCTGTGTTTATCCAGCATTTTCTGTTTTTATGCCAGATTACGAGCATCTGTAGTATTTGGCTTTTTATTATATATTTATAAATGCTGTTTAGTGCTAAAAAGAGAACTTTATTCCTCACCATTTGGAGCGGCTCATCTACAACTTTCAAATCTACTTTCAGATAGCGCCCTGCTTCTGAACAATACATTGTGTATTTTCCAACTTTGTCTAAGGTTAATGTGTCTGGAAAACCAGAGATAAGTTGTGTGTCAAACTTGTAATAAAATGTAATTAAAACAATACATTGCCAGTTTAATGAGCAATGGAACAGTGTTATTGTCAATCTGCAGTTAATGGAAAGACAAATGATTCATTACGTGATGCCTGGAGCAGTTACAAGCAGGAGCTTGTTAATCACCCCATGCGGTGTTTAAAGCACTGTAAGAGACGTGTGTTCATTTTAATTCCACCTTCAACAAATTTGAGTTAAATACATATTAAGCCAAGGTGTTCAATAAAATATTTCAGTGGAAATGAACAGCAGCAGATTTATTAAGAACTACAGAGAAAGAATCAATGAAACAAACTAAATACTGCATAGTAGATGCTAAAATTGGTTCTGAAGTTGGGCCTGGGCAGGGAACTAAGCCACACAATTTTGTCTGCTACAAGACATTCCGTGCTATTGAAGTCAATATGGCTGAATTGCATGTTGTGGGTTCTCAGTGATGCTACCGTCCCCGACATTACTGTGTAATTTCACACTCCCACACTCCAATTTCACAGTAATCTGATCGATCTTCGAATACTGTGCCCTGCTCTGGGCGCCAAGGCATGAGCAAAAAGTTCTGGAGACAGCGATCACCCACAAGATTGATGTAGTGCGTAGGAACAAGTTGTCGATAAGTCTCAGGGAATGAGCTACTCTGTGTTGCCAGGAGATGACTGCTAGTTGGTGTTATAGTGCATAACGCAGCAGAGTAGATATTCTGAGTTTATTTATCAATGCCACAAGTAGGCTTAGAATCATAGAATCATAGAAACCCTATGGTACAGAAAGAGGCCATTTGGCCACAATCCCACTCAGGCCCTCCTCTCATATCCCTATATATTTATCAGCTAATCTCTCTAACCTACGCATCTCATGATGCTAAGGCGCAATTTTAGCACGGCCAATCAACCTAACCCGCACATCTTTGGTCAGTGGGAGGAAACCGGAGCACCCGGACAAATCGAAGCACCAGCTTACATTAACGCTGCAATGAAGTTACTGTGAAAATCCCCTAGTCTCCACTCTGGTGCTTGTTTGGGTACACTGAGGGAGAATTTAGTATGGCCAATGCACCTAACCAGCACGTCTTTCAGGCTGGGGAAGGAAACCGGAGTACCCGGACGGAACCCATGCAGACACAGGGAGAATGTGCAGACTCCACCCAGACAGTGACCCAAGCTGGGAATCAAACCCAAGTCCCTGGCGCTGTGAAGCAGCAGTATCAACGACAGTGCCACTGTGCCATCCTTTTCATCATATGAACTGCTCTGGTTCCAGTTGATGGGCAAATTGGGATAGACAATAAATGTCAGCCGCACCCACTTCTTGTGAGCAGAAGCCCAGCCTTTGTTCTATTCCAGGAGACACAACATTTAAGTGCTCACGCATTGCTCTCTTCTGGTAAGGTGACAGCAGCTGATGCTCCTGATATCTGCCCACTTTAGAAGGTGATTCAGTCAAACATTCTGTACTCGCACTGGCAGTACCATTGACAGATGGGTTTTCTTCCTCGCACATCATCAAAGTCAAACTGCCTGACAGTGCAGTTGCAGTTGCAAATCTACAATAGATGAGAAATTGGCTCTACTTTTATAAAATGACATTTCTCTGTCCTGCAAATGTCTTGATACATGCTTGTTTTCACTTTAATTGAACTCACTGATGTCAGTGATCTGGCCTTAACTAGCTAATGATGTGGAGATGCCAGCATTGGACAGAAAAAAAACTCACAACACCAGCTTAAAATCCAACAAACTGTTTGTTGGACTTTAAGCTAGTGTTGTGAGATTTTTTTCTTCTTAAATGGTTAACATAGAGGCCAAAACCCATCCATTCCCGGAACGGAAATCTCCATTGGCCTCGGGCAGGATTTTACCATCTCACTGAGCGAGGCTGTAAAATCCCAGACATTCTCACTATTTGCCAATACTTAACTATATGTGCATGTAGTGAATCATCTTTTTATTTTAAGTCAGATCACTACAATAATTAAGAGACTGCCATTTTTAAAATAAACAGTTTCTTAAAAGACGAATGGAGACATTTTTATTGGGCGGAATTTTATGAGATCTTTTTCCAAGTGTTCAATGACTCTGAAAATGGAAGAGTTCCAGATCCGTTTTTCAGGCAAGTTTTCAGACCCAATCTTGCGCACTCTGTCTCTGGAATTTTGGACTCATTTGTTTCTGACCACAAGAGGAAGTGAGCAGGGCTTAACTCACCAGGCAGCCTGGAGCTTCGATCGGAGCCACTAACTGTGAATGCGCTGAAAAAGCTCAAAAATAGCAGCTCTCCTGACAAAGCCCTCCCAGGCCAAATACGGCCTCCCCCTCCCCGCCTGGGTATCGGAGCACCCCCCCCCCCCACAATGTTACTGACCCCCTTGCCTCCCCAGACCCACTTGCACATAGCCCTCACATCACCCCCTTGCCTTGCCCCATTAGCTGCTGGACATGACTCTCTCTCTCCCCTGTCCCCGATCATCACAGACGCACAAATTCCACCCCCCCCCCGTTCTCCCCTCCACCTCCCGTGTGTCCCCGTTCTCCCCGTCCCCCCTGATGTAGTGCGTAGGGAAAAGTTGTCGATAAGTCTCAGGGAATGAGCTACTCCACGTTGCCAGGAGATGACTGCTAGTTGGTGTTATAGTGCATAACGCAGCAGAGTAGATATTCTGAGTTTATTTATCAGTGTCCCAAGTAGGCTTAGAATCATAGAAACCCTACAGTGCAGAAAGAGGCCACAATCCCACCCAGGCCCTCCTCCCATTTCCCGACATATTTACCTGCTAATCCCTCTAACCTATGCACCTCATGACGCTAAGGGCCAATTTTAGCATGGTCAATCAACCTAACCCGCACATCTTTGGACTGTGGGAGGAAACCGGACCAACGAAAGCACCCACTTCCATTAACGCTGCAATGAAGTTACTGTGAAAAATCCCCTAGTCGCCACACTCTGGCCCCATCACCCCGTCCCATCAGTACACCTGCAAGTGCTGACTTGGCTTCTCCCGCGTGGTAACAAGGCAAATTGCATTAAGCTTTTGGAATGCTTTTACAGGCGCGTGACTCACCCAAACTGCCTGCAGCTGAGCTGCCCTAACAAGGGAGAGCTCCATAAAAATCCCAAGGATGGATGGAAAGGCAGGCAGTGCAGGAAGCAATGGCCTCCAGATAGATTCTCTGATTCAGGCCTGGGCAGGTTGCCGGACACAGTAAGAAATCTCACAACACCAGGTTAAAATCCAACAGGTTTATTTGTTAATAAACGCCAAATAAACCTGTTGGACTTTAACCTGGTGTTGTGAGACTTCTTACTGTGTTTATCCCAGTCCAACGCTGGCATCTCCACATCAGGTTGCTGTAGGCAGTGGAGGCAAGGCAGGACACCCTCTCCCCCCCCCCCCCCCCCCCCCTGAGAAGGACGTCGTCCCAGGGGAAGCGATACAAACACAGCCTGGGAGGCTGTGACCACGTGTCTCAGTGCCAGGTCACTGGCCCGGAGAACTGGGAAGCAGAGCCGGGAAAAAAATGAATGATCTAATCTGGGCAGCAAGGGTGAGTGTTTAACTTCATCTAGCATCTCTCTCTCCTAGATGACCCCCAGGTTCCCCCAGCACCCTGCACGCTTCCATCCCCTGACCCCAAGCACCTACCTTCTCCACCCCAAGAGTATCAGAGCACTTGCCCTCTGAGGACCATCCCTTGATATCCTCCAGGACTTGCGCCATCAGATTTTTCATGGCTCTTTCTGTCCCCACAGGAGAAGAATTCCCAGAGCCGCCAGGAGGAGGCCAAGACATAGGGTGGTGAGTCTGACCATTGAGTCCTCACCCACTTTGAGGAGTGGGTGCTGGAACTTACGGGAGACACGGGAATGTGGGCCATTGGTGACAGCATACTCGGGTTGGAACATAGAAGTGAGCACCTTCCAATCCCCCACTTTATGGAGAAATGTCACATGCAGCCCAGATTCCTCTCCCTCCCTTGCAATTAACGATGTCTCCTGTGTTGCAGGAAGGGACTCGACGCGCCCGGGCCTCCTGGCATCGCGACCCCCACTGCTGCTCCCACCCATCCTGCCCCTGACAGCTCAGAGGAAGCTGGTTAAGGGACCTCCGAGGCCAGCACCAGTTTGGCGTCAGCTTCCACCCCTCAGTTCACCATCCCACACACTGACACGTGGGTGGGTCAATTTAGTGGCGAGATACCTGAGTCACTCTATAGTGCGCACAACACATCTGCTGGTATACATCAGATGGAGGAGGGACCACCTGAGGCCTCTGGCATGTGGGGGCCTGCTGGAGGTAAGGACTCAGTTGGCCCCAGGCTACATTCTAGGCCTCTGCATTCAATTCTCCCCCAGCTGTTGGAGATGCAGCAGCAGAGCCAGGGAATGCAGGAGGGGCTGACGGCCACACTGGACCGACTGCGAGGCTGTTAGGAGGAACCCCAGAGCTTTCAAGTGGACCAGATATTGCCTGTCTTGTATGGTTCCCAAGCCAACACCACAAGGGCAGTGTCTGAGGTAGAAAGTCTAGAGCAGGAATCCTCACCATGAATTGCAGTCTCACAAGGCACTTGCTGCGGCCATTTAAAGGTGACCCCTGACTCAAGTGGTCATCGCAGAGGGCTCAACGCAAGTGATCCTCCAGGACTGGCTGGGCCAGGTGATGCCAGAGCTCCTGGAGCTCATTGCAGAAGCACCACTGTCCCAGAGAGTGAGCCAGGGGCCCACAGGAACATCAAGGGATTCAGAATGCGTAGTATTCATTTTATGGTCACACACTAATTGCACATTTAGGGAAAGGAAGCACCTTTTACTCATGAATCTTCCTGGAATCTTGACTGGGGCCTTGAGAGTAATGTGGGTGCTATCAATAGCCCCACATCCCTGCAATGGGTGAGAATCCTGCTTCCTGCTGGGCCCGATCCAGGTCAAATTTGATATATTGTCCAGCCCGGGCACACAGTTTATCCATGACGTCCTTCACAGAGCTTGTGGACAGATGATTGTGAAATACAACAAAGGTCTCCACTGACGTTCTGGAAGGACTCGGAGGTGTAAAAGTTTAAGGCGACTGTCAATTACACAGCCACCAGGTGTGGGTGGTTCCCCCCCCCCCCCCCCAATGCCCTGTGTGGCAAGGTCCTGCAACAAATGACACAGGAGGTGCACTGTCTCCTTTCAGAGCCGGAGCCGTTGGCAGCACATGATGTCCGATGTTGTTCAAAGGACACTCAAAGAACAAAGAACATTACAGCACAGGAACAGGCCCTTCGACCCTCCAAACCTGCTTAGACCATGCTGCCCAACTGAAGTAAAACCCCCTACCCTTCCAGGGACTATATCCCTCTATTCCCATCCTATTCATGGATTTGTCCAGATGCCCCTTAAGAGTCACTATTGTATCTGCTTCCACTACCTCCCCCAGAAGCGAGTTCCAGGCACCCACTACCCTCTGTGTAAAAAAAAATCTGCCTCGTACATCTCCTTTAAATCTTGCCCCTCGCACCTTAAACCTGTGCCTCTTGGTAATTCACTCTTCCACCCTGGGAAAAAGTTTCTGACTATCCACACTATCCATCCCCCTCATCATCTTGTAGACTTCTATCAGGTCACCCCTCAACCTCTGTCGTTCCAGTGAGAACAACTTCTCCTCATAGCTAATGCACCCCTGTGATGACTAATGAGATTGGTTTGCGAGAGTATGAACTATCTGATGAGTCCTAATTGATGGTTAAATCAGGGAGCCTCATGCTCCCCTATTTAAAGCAGGTGGGTCAGACTCCCAGCCTGCATTCAGCAGGGAGCAACTGGAGAGCTGGCTGTGTACAGATGTATGGTGTAAATAAAGCAACTTGGTGATGGGACTTTTCACCTTCATGGAGTTATTACACTTCCATACCAGGTAACACTCTGGTAACTCTATCCTGTACCCTCCAAAGCCTCCACATCCCTCGGATAGAGCGTCGATCAGGATTGAACACTGTGGCCTAACCAACATGATTTGTTAATTTTTAAACTCAATGCCTCGGCCAATGAAGACAAGCATGCCGCATGCCTTCCTGACTATCTTCTGTGTTGTCACTTTCAGTGACCTGTGTACCTGTACACCCAGATCCCTCTGCCTTTCAGTGCTCTTAAGGGTCCTGCCATTTACCAATATTTCCCATTTTTATTAGACAATCCAAAATGCATTACCTCACAATTGTCCAGATTAAACTCCATCTGCCATCTCTCCACCCATGTATCCAACCATTCTATATCCGACTGTATCCTCTGACGGTCCTCATCACTATCCGCACTTCCACCAATCTTTGTGTTATCCGCAAACTTATTAATCAAATCAGTTACATTTTCGTCCAAATCATTTACATGTATTACAAATAGCAAAGGTTCCAGCACTGATCCCTGAGGAACTAGTCACAGTCTTCCATTCAGAAAAGCAGCACCCCTCTACTGCTATCCTCTGTCTTCTATGGCCAAGCCAGTTCGGTATCCATCTTTGCAGCTCACATCTGATCCCATGCGTCTTTATCTTCTGTACCAGTCTGCCACGATGGTACTTGTCAAAGACCTTACTGAAGTCCATGTAGACAACATCCACTGCCCAACCCTCATCAGTCATCTTCATCACTTCCTCGAAAAACTCGATCAAGTTAGTGAGACATGACCTGCGCTTCATAAAACCATGTTGCCTCTCGCGTATGGAATTACCAGGGTCACCGCTCATTCCTTGCTCTGCACCCGCCTCACTCCCCCCCCCCACCGCCCCCCAATTCAGGATGTGAATAGCATCCACATCCTGCCTCCGGTGGCCGATCCCTCTCCTACTCGGAGTGATGAGGCCTGAACCTGCTCTGTCCACAAGTCTTTCTTCTGCTCCTCCTCCTCAGCTTCAGCAGCAACCAAAAGAACAGCAAGGTCAATAGGTTGCATTGCAAAAGCAATCTCATTAACCTGGATAGGGGGATTGAAATTTGGGGAAGGAGAGAGGCAGATAGAGAGGTTAAAGAACTCTGCTTGCCCCCACCCTAGCAACACAGCCCATCCATTTTCCCCCACAGCCCCCCAGCGACACAGTCCCCTATCCCCCCAACCCCCCAGCAAAACAGCCCCCTAATTACCCTCCACCCCCTCCCAGAAACACAGGCCCCCCATTGCCCCCCTCATTAACACACAACCAGAACCCATGCAGTAGCGATGGCAGACACTGCTGTTTGACAGGTCCTGAGGCTGCAGCATTGCCAGTTCAAAGAGTTTCAAGCACATCCCCCGTCTGCAACTGTGCTTCCTGTGGCCTGCACTCGGCATCCCTAAGACCCAAGGTCAGCACGCAGAGTCCGTGCTGAGAGTCCGAGGCTGGACTCCATAATGAACAACTGCCCCTCCCCCCCACTCCCCACGCAGCTCCGCCCCCCCCCCCGCCACACTCACAACACCCCCGAACTGACACGTAATATGGCCACCATGAATTGACCCCTTCTGAGCAGCACAGAAAAGTTTTAACGCTGGGAGTTACCTCCTCGCTCACCCTCAATGATCAAGAACCACAATCTGACTTTGGTGTTGTCCAGACTGATTGAGCTGCGGCGAACATGGTTTTAAAGACAGGTGAGCTGGGATGATTGGGCATGAAGCTCGCCAATGACATTATGATGCATACAAAAACATTTAAATTGACGCCTTGCCCATTTTTGTTGGGCTCCCAATCACACCAATTTGTTTCTTGTAGTGTGGGGTGAGCTGGTGGAAAAACTGGCACCAATCACACTTTACACCTGATTTTATATCATTTTCCCATCAAAAAAAAAGTATAATACGGCTGTAAAATTCCACTCATTGTGTTTATGCAGAAACACTTCTTCTAATTTTTTTTTGATGTATTTAGTGGGATGGGGACATCACTGGCTGAGTCCAGCATTTATTGCCCATCACTAATTGCCCTCCATTTCAGGGGGCAGTTGAGAGTCAACCATGTTGCTGTGACTCTGGAGTCACATGTAGGCCAGACCAGGTAAGGATGGCAGATTTCCTTCCCTAAAGGGATATGAGTGAACCAGATGGGTTTTTCCAGCAATCAACAATGGTTTTGTAATCATCTTTTAGACTTTTAATTCCAGATTTTTATTGAATTCACATTTCACCATGTGAGTCACCAATTCATTTCCAAATAAACTGGTATCTTGAACACAAGAAATTCAAATCTGTTTCTTTAAAGCAACAATGTGGAGACGCCGGTGTTGGACTGGGGTGGGCACAGTAAGAAGTCCCACAACATCAGGTTTATTTAGAATCGGAGTACTGATGAAGGAACAGCACTCCAAAAACTTGTGATTCCAAATAAACTTGTTGGACTTTAACCTGGTGTTGTGAGTCTCCCTTAAAGCAGTTGAGACCAAAATACTTTGAAAGTTAATTTTGGCAAGGTGGCACAATAGTTGGACTGGGCTAAACACAGTAAAAAGTCTGACAACACCAGGTTTAAGTCCAACCGATTTATTTGATGGTAAACTCACCAGCTTTCGAGGTTTCCCTCTTCGTCAGGTGAATGGAGAGTTCTGACCTCAGACAGAGCATATAAAGCACAGACAGTTTACAGATAACTTGATGTCTGAGTCGATATGCGCAATCTTCTTAGAGATCCTCTCCACTTGGATCCGGCAGTTTGTGGTGTCATCATGGCTACTATCGACACCGCAAACTGCCGGACCCAAGTGGAGACGATCTCTAAGAAGATTGCGCATATCGACACAGACATCAAGTTATCTGTAAACTGTCTGTGCTTTATATGCTCTGTCTGAGGCCAGAACTCTCCATTCACCTGACAAAGAGGGAAACCTCGAAAGCTGGTGAGTTTACTATCAAATAAATCGGTTGGACTTAAACCTGGTGTTGTCAGACTTTTTACTGTGTTTGCACAGTAATTAGTGTTTGCACTGCTGCCTCACAGAGCCAGGGACCCGGGTTTGATTCCTGCTTTGGGTTACTGCTTGTTACTGGAGTTACAGGAGTTTGCATGTCCTCCCTGTGTCTGCATGGGCTCCCTCTGGGTGCTCCAATTTCCTCCTTCTGAAAGACACGCTGGTTAGGTGCATTGACCCAAACAGGTGCAGGACAGTGAAACAAGGGGAATTTCACAATAACTTCATTACAGTATTAATATACGTATTATCTGTGACTAATAAATAAACTTTACTTTCATTTATGGGCCATTGAGTCATAGAGTCATAGAGTCATAGAGGTTTACATCATGGAAACAGGCCCAACTTGTCTATGCCGTCCCTTTTTTTTAATCCCTAAGCCCGCATTTGACCCATATCCCTCTACACCCATCTTATCCGTCTAAACACTTTCTAAGAGTGGTCCGATGACAAATGGAATTCATGTAGAATTTATACAGCGAGAAAACTTTAAAAGTCTCTGATTCTGACCTTTTCTGTTTCACTGTGTTCTACCATAGCAGAAGTTAATGCACAAAGTTAATCCTGTATTGCCTTTATAACTTGGGAAATGTAAAGTATTGCTAACAGGCCCTATGGATTTTTGGACTGATTTCATTAACTTAAATCACATGCTTTATCAAGTGGAAAAACCTAGGCAATTAACAAAATGGAAACCAGGTTCGAGTGTTCGCTTTTGTTCTGGGAGTGACTCAGATGCTAAATGACTGTGCAATAATCACACTTTATATAGAGCTTGTAGGTTAATAGAAATGACACCTGAGGCTTTGTTATTGCTGCTGGTGCACTCACGCAACTGTTTGGCAGCAAGGAGGAGACATGATTATAATAAATTAAAACATAAGTAACAGGATGTATGCACTGAAGGCCAATGCGTGGGCTGGGTGGGAAACAATTCAATTCCTCTCGATCATGTCAAGCGAACTTGCTTTGTTCATTAACTTAAATTATTTAAATTGGAAGAATTTTTACTTCTCACTTCATCTGAACCAATGCACTTTTACAGAAGAAGTCACTTGTTTTGAGGTATAGCTCATGAAAGCAAAGAGAAACTCTCGCATGTGTTAAACTTATCTCGGTTCAATTCCGGCCTCAGGTCACTGTCTGTGTAGAGTTTGCACATTCTCTCCGTGTCTGATTGGGTTTCCTCCAGGTGCTTTGGTTATCCCCCACAGTCTAAAGACTTGCTGGTTAGGTTAATTGGCCAGGCTAAATTGACCCTAGTGTCAGGGGCATTAGCAGGATTATGGTTGGTGCAGACTCGATGGGCCGAATGGCTTCCTTCTGCCTTGTAGGGATTGTAGGATTCTATGATTCTGCCTCAAAGTATTTTTAAGCAAGAATTTTTGAACTACGAGGTTCTAAATTAGGCAAATATTAATACATGTGTTTATGCATTGTAGAGTCAGAAAAAAAATCACATGAATTCTTGCTCTTTCAGTTTATTCTTTGTTTCAGTTGCTAAGTCTATCTATTCCTCAACTAGCTCAGAGTTCCTGCCTGTCACATTTTTGTGTAACACACTTAACTTTCTGCACATCTCAGACAAAATAATTATCATAACATACATTGAATTGCTGGTTCAGAAAAGGCTGAGGTCTGTCTAGCTTGAGTTCGAGACATGGTGGTGCTACGGAGCCACTGTAAGTGATGGACATTGAAATCCTGCACCCAGAGTACATTCTGCACCACTGTCACCCTCAGTGCTTCCTCTAAGGGAGGGTTCAACATGGAAGAGTACTGATTCATCAGCTGAAGCAAGACATCATGGTGCCATTAACAGGTGGTGAGCTTGTCCATGTTTGACCTGAGGCCATAAGACATAGGAATGGAAATTGGCTATTCTGCCCATTGATTCTGCTCTGCCACTAATTGAGATCTCAATTGATCGAATATGATAATCCTCAACTCCACTTTCCTGATTTACCCCATAACCTTTGATTCCCCTATGCTAAAAACCTGCCTATCTCGGCCTTGACCCAGTCCCTACAGCTCTCTGTAGTAAAGAATTCCAGAGATTCAGTCCCCTCTGAGAGAAGAAATTCCCCCTGATCTCTGTATTAAATGGGCAATCCCTTACTCTGAGGTGATGCTGTCTGACCCACACAAGGGAAACAACCTCCCAATGTCTATCCTGTCAAGCCCCCTAAGAATCCTATATGTCTCAATAAGGTTGGCCTCTCATTCATTGAACTTCAATGAATACAGGCCCAACCAACTCAAATACTCCTGGTGAGAAAATCTTTCCATACCTGCGATCAACCTAGTGAACTTTCGCTGGACTACCTTCAATGCCAGTACCTTTCTCCTTAGATAAGGGGACCAAGACAATACACAGTGTTCCAGTTTAGTGCCTTATATAGTTGCAGCAAGACTTACCTATTTTATTACTCCATTCCCTTTAGGAGCCAATATTCCATTTGCCTCCCCTATGACCCACTGAATCTTAATGCTAGCTTTTTGTGATTTATGCACTAGGACACCCAAAGTGCATTGGAGGTAAAATTTTCGCATAGATAGAGGATTGGTTAACTGACAGAAAACAGCGAGTAGCAATAAGGAAGTCTTTCTCAGGTTGGAGGGCAGTAACCAGTGGAGTGCCACAGAGATCGGTGCCGGGACTACTAGTCTTCACACAAAAAAATAATGGTTTGGAGCAAGGGGCAGACTGTACTGAGACCAAATTTGCAGAAGATACAAAGGTGGGAAGGAAAGCATGTTGCAAGGAGGGTACAAGTAGTTCACAGGAAGATATCGATAAATTATGCGACTCGGCAGAAAATTGGTAAATGGAATTCAATGTGAGATTGTTTATTTGGAAGAAAGAATGAGAAGGCAGATTATAATATAAATGATATGGAAAAGCTGGTGTTGGACTGGGTTGGGCACAGGAAGAAGCTTCACAACACCAGGTTAAAATCAAATAGGTTTATTGGAATCACGAGCTTTTGGAGCATTGCTCCTTCATCAGGTGAACGGAGAGGTCGGTGTCACAAACACGGCATATATAGACAAAAACACAATTACAAGGTAATGGTTGGAATGCGAGTCTTTTCAGGTAATCAAGTCTTTATAGGTACAGACAGTATGCGTGGAGAGAGGGATAATCACAAGTTAAAGAGGTGTGAATTGTCTCAAGCCAGGACAGTAAGTGAGATTTTGCAAGCCCAGGAAAGTCGTGGGGGTTACAGACAGTGTGACATGAACCCAAGATCCCGGTTGTGGAGGTCCTCATGTGTGTGGAACTTGGCTGTGCCGTATTTGTGAAACCTATCTCTCCACTCACCTGGTGAAGTAACAGTGCTCCAAAAGCTCGTGATTCCAAATAAACCTATTGGAATTTAACCTGGTGTTGTGAGACTTCTTGTTATTTAAATGGAGAGAGACTGCAGAAACCTGTAGACAAAGGGACTTGCTTCTTTGCGAAACCCAGAAAGCTGGCATACAGGGGCAGAATAAGAGCTAAAATCTGAAAGCATGATGGCAAAAGAAGCCAATCTTATATCAGCACAAGAGGAATTGTGATTACAGTTTAATGAGCTAGCCTGCTGTACAATCATCTTGTGATAAAGACCCATTTGACATAGAACTGCCGCAAATTTTCCTAAACAATGGACTGATGGAGGAATAGCACAGTAGGCATCTGCTGTGATCAATAAGTAATTGAAAAGAGGATGTTGCACATTGAAGTAGGAATGGCAAAAATTAGCTTTACCACAAGACGTGTACAGCTGACCAAAAAGCTGGGCAGAGGCTAGGGGTGCCAAAACACAAGGAGGGCTCAGAACATTTGAGATGGGAGCAGTATCAGCCATAGAATAGAATAGAATCCTACAGTGCAGAAGGAGGCCATTTGGCCCATCGAGTCTATGCCAACCACAATCCCACTCAGGCCCTATTCTATGCCTATTCCTCCTGATGCTAAGGAGCAATTTAGTATGGCCAATCCAGCTAACCCACACAACTCTGGGCTGTGGGAGGAAACCGGAGCACACAGAGGAAATCCACGCAGACATGGGGAGAACATGCAGACTCCGCACAGGCATTCACCCAAGCCAGGAATTGAACCGGGTCCCTGGTGCTGTGAATCAACAGTGCTAACAATTGTGCCATAGTGCCACCCAAAAGGCAACATATATGAGACAACATCGCATCGGCGATGTGAGCGGAAACCTGCAGGTTGAACTATCATGCAAGACACACCCTGAGCTGGGATTCAGTTGAGACCCTTCATAACAGCCTGATCAGCTCCACCTCATCACATAGTCTCTTATTAAATCTTATTCTTATCCTTTACTGATAAATACTCATTTATTAGTGGATCCATTAAGTGTGTATTTATCTGTAATTCCAGTTGCCCTCAACAAGAAGACAGCACCGTAGCACAGTGGTTAGCGTTGCTGCCTCACAGCTCCAGGGACATGGGTTCAATTCCCGGCTTGGGAGTCTGCACATTCTCTTTGCATCTGCGTGCGTTTCCTCCTGGTGCTCTGGTTTCCTCCTTATCCGAAAGATGTGTTGGTTATGTGCATTGGCCATGCTAAATTCTCCCTCCACATACCCAAATAGGCATCAGAGTGTGGCAACCAGGGAATTTTCACATGACTGCCACATGAGGCAAAGTTAAAAATGGCTGTATCCCTTGGAGTTCAGTAGGATGAGAGGTGGCATGACTGAAACTTGTAAGATTCTTCAGGGGTTAGACAGGGTAAATGTTGCAAAGATATCTCAAATCATGGGCGAGTCTCGGTGCAGAAAGCACAACGGGAGAAGAAGACGTTGCTCATTTAAGATAGATTTGAGAAAGAATATCTTCTCTCAAAGAGTGGTGAATCTTTGGAATTCATGTCCCCAAGGAATCTGTGCAGGCCGAGTCCTTGAATATTTCCAAGACTGAAGTTGATAAATTAGCTCTTAGCCACAGTTGGAGAAAGCCAGATAAATTTAGCTCTTAGCCACAGTTGGAGAATTAAGAGGTAAGGGGATGAGACTAAAGTAGACATAGTGGGGGTGATCTTATGAAAAAATTCTAGGTCCAGAATGAGTGTGGAAATGGGACAGTTTCGGATCCATTTTTTTGGTGAGTCCAAATTTCAAATCTTATGCGCTTGGTGCATGAGAAAATGCAGAAAAACATTTCTCACCAGTAGGGGAAACCAAAATTGCCAAAAAGCTGGCTGATAGGAGCAGAGGGCACCATTGTGCATGTGCAGGTCTCTGCTACATGTAGCCAGCCTCCATGGCCTAAATGCGGCACACACAAACTATGCTGCTGCAGGGCTCCATGGCCAATCATGAGTTCCTCCCCCCCCCCCCCCGCTTCCAGCTGGACCAATCAGGATCAATCAACACCCTCCCCAGAGCCAGACAGATCGACTCTCGCCTCTTGCCAGACCGATTGAGAATCAGCCCCCCCACTGGAGTGTTCAAACCCCACCTCCCCCCAGACCAATTGCAACTGTAGTGGGCAGCAAGCCCCCCTCCTCTCCCCAAACACCCATCCCCTAGTTTGGCACTGTCCCCAATATACCCCGCCCTCTCAGGGCCCACCCCCTTGGCACTGCCTGGTGCCCAGTGGGCAGTACCAGAGTGCCATGCTGACAGTGCCAGGCTGGCACATCCCAAGGAGCATCCCCTTGATCCTGACCTCCTGGGAGGGCCCTAAATGGACTCCAGTTCTCCCAGTGAGACAATCATGTCTCATCCCCGTTGATGGGGAAGCATTTGTGATCCTCGCCAGAGACAACCTCCCCCAGCGAAGCCACAGAGGCAAGTGAGCCTGGACTGTGTCCCAGGCCCACTAATTTTATGTAAATTTAATTTCAATTCAATTTACCTCCTGCTGGCAATGGGTGCAAGGCAGATTGCATTGAATATCCGGTGACGGTAAGATCATGAGTGGGAAGAACTGGGTCGTGAACCCAATTTCTGAGCTGTCTTACAATCTTAATGGCTCACCCCACCCATTGGCTGGAGATGCATGATGTCAAGATCACCCCAGTGAGTGTTAGATTAGCCATGATCTTATGGAGCAGACCTGAAGGGTGGAAAGGCTTACTACTGTTCCTATTTTGGATGGTCTTATGGTCAGAATCCCTCTGTGCTGTAAGTTTCTACATTCTTTCTCTATTTAAGTAATATTCAGCTCCTTTATTCTTCCAACCAAAGTGTATAACTTCCCGTTTTCCTCCATTATATTCCAACTGCCATGTTTTTGCCCACTCACTTAATCTGTCTATATCCCTCTTGGACTCTTGCCTTCACCTCCTTTACTTGTCATCAACAAATTTGGCTGAAGCTCATTTACTTACCTTGTCCAAGTCATTAATAACATACAACAAATAATTGTGGCCCCAGCACCAACCCCTCTCCATCTAGCAGTCAAAAATGCAGGAGATTGAAGGTGAGGCAAAAAGACAGAGCTAGGCAAAAAGAGCGGCACGGTGACACAGTGGTTAGTGCTGCTGCCTCACAGCGCCTGGCTTGACTCACTGTCTGTGCAGAGTCTGCATGTTCTCCCCATGTCCGCATGGGTTTCCTCCAGGTGTTCCTGTTTCCTCTCACAGTCTGAAGATGTGTGGGTTAGGTAGATTGGCCATGCTAAATTGCCCTTTAGTGTCAGGGGGACTAGCTGGGGTAAATGCATGGGATTATGGGGATAGGGCCTGGGAGGGATTGTAGTCATCCCGTATGGTCTCCTCCTGCACTGTAGGATTCTATGATTCTATGACAGTGGGCAGGATTGGATAGCCTTGCTCTTCCCGAAACTAAAATCCTGCCCAATGTTAATGGACCTTTCTATGTTCCACCCCTCGCCCGCTCCAATTCCTGAGACGGTCTGAATGGCGGAATTCTAACCAGTTTGACATTTTACTTTAAAAAGATCAAAGTATTGAACGTTGTACAAACTCAACATTCATCCTCCCCCACCAAAAGAATGGGTGAATAATCTATGACAGAGTCCTGCCAATTACTGGAGATGCCACACCAAACAAGATACACACAAGATCAATCAACAGCAAACGACAATTTACACTGCCTAAGAAGTGGCTGGAAAGTGGACTCTGATTGATTGGTAAAGTTGTTGCCATGGAGAATGCAGCAGGGATCAACGAGCTATTTATTGTTCCATTTATCTTACGTAGATGTCCTGATGAGTATAAGATGAGCAGCTTGATAGCATGTTCATTTTTTTCAGCATTCACCTGTTCTCTGCTACCAAGCGACTATTTGTTTACATATAATATCAGCATAATTTTTGTCTTCTATGTCCCACTTCCAGTTCAAGCTTTGACACATTAGATCATTGATAGATTAGTGAGTGGGTTGCATGAGTGCCATAGAGGCCAACTTGCTCTTGCCACACCTTTGTTTTTAACCACTGAGCCAGTCCTAATTGCCCGCATTTGGCCCGTATCCCTCTATATCCATCTCACCCATGTAACTGTCTAAACACTTTTTAAAAGACAGAATTGCATCTGTCTCTACTATTGCCTCTGGCAGCTTATTCCAGACACTCACCACCCTCTGTCTGAAAAAACTGCCCCCTGCACCCTTTTGTATCTCTCCCCTCTCACCTTAAACCTATGCCCTCTAGTTTTAGATTCCCAAACTTTGGGAAAAGATATTGACTATCTGGCTGATCTCTGCCCCTCATCATTTTATAAGATCTCTATAAGATCACCCTTAAGTCTCCTACACTCAAGAGAGAAAAGTCCAAGTCTGTCCAGCCTCTCCTTATAGCTCAAACCATCAAGTTTTGGTAGCATTCTAGTAATTGTTTTCTGCACACTTTCTAGTTTAACAATATCCTTTCTATAATAGGGTAATCAGAACTGTACACAGTATTCCAAGTGTGGCCTTACCAGTGTCTTGTACAACTTCAGCAAGATGTCCCAACTCATGTATTCAATGTTCTGACCGATGAAACCAAGCAAGCTGAAAGCCCTCTTCACCACTCTGTCCACCTATAACTCCACTTTCAAGGAGCTATGAACCTGTACCCCTAGACCTGCTTGTTCTATAACACTTCCCAAAGCCCAACCATTAACTGACTAAGTTACTAGACATCAAATATACCTATGTCAGATTCCTATTTATGGACTACATTCAGCCTTGAATATCATTATTCCCATGAAACTCATCTTCAAACTGCGTGACCTGGGCCTCGGCTCCTCCCTCTGTGACTGGATCCTGAACTTCCTCACTCACAGACCACAATCAGTAAAGATAGGCAACAACACCTCCTCCTCAATCATCCTCAACACTGATGCCTCACAAGGCTGTGTTCTCAACCTCCTACTATACTCCTTGTACACCTATGACTGTGTGGCCAAATTCCCTCCAATTTGATTTTCAAGTTTGCTGATGACACCACCATAGTGGTCAGATCTCAAACAATGACGAGATAGAGTACAGGAATGAGAATGGCAAACTGATGTGGTGATGTCAACAAAACAATGGAGATTGTCATCGATTTCAGGAAGAGTACAGGAGAACGTGCCCCTGTCTACATCAATAGCGCTGAAGGAGAAAGGGTCAAGGGCTTCATGTTTTTAGGTGTCCAGATCATCAGTAACCTGTCCTTGTTCCTCCCAATGCCGATGCTATAGTTATGAAACCCACCAATGCTTCTACTTTCTCAAAAGACTAAGGAAATTTGACATGCTAGCTACAACTGTCACCAACTTTTACTGGTTGTATCTCATCTTGGTATGGCTCCTGCTCTGTCCAAAATTCCAAGAAACCATAAAAGGTCATGAATGTAGCCTAATCTATCACGTAAATCAGCCTCCCATCCATTGACTCTGTCTACAGTTCTCACTGCCTTAAAAAAGCAGCCAGCATAATTAAGGACTCCTTGCATCCCGGATATTCTCCCACCTTCTTCCTTCGAGAAAAAGATACAAAAATTTGAGGTCATGTACCAACCAATTCAAGAACAGCTTCTCCCCTGTTGCTGTCAGACCTTTGAATGGACCTACCTTGCATTAAGTTGATATTTCTCTACATCCTAACTATGACTGTAACATTCTGCACTCACTTGTTTTCTTTCCTATGAACAGTATGTTTTGTCTGCACAGCACGCAAGAAACAATACTTTTCACTGTATGCTAACACATGTGATAGTAATAAAGCAAATCATATAAAATCAAATCAAAATCCTGCCCTGGTTCAATCTACCAAAATGCACCACCTTGCACTGATCGAAATTAAACTCCATCTGCCATTTGTCAGCCCACTGGCCCAATTGGTCAAGATCCCACTATAATCCTGGATAACCCTCCTCACTGTTCATTATGCCATGAGTCTGGTGTCATCTGCAAATTTACTAACCGTGCCTCCTATATTCTCAATCAACTCATTGATATAAATGACAAATAAGAGTGGACATACCTGGTCACAGGTCTCCTGTTTGATAAATAACTCTCTACAACCACCTCCTGGCATCTGTCATTCAGCCAATTTTGTATCTATTTAACTACCTCACCCTGCATCCCGTGAGGTTTAACCTTATGCATTAACCTACTATGTGGTACCTTGTCAAAGGCTTGCTACAATCCACGTAGACAATATCAACTGCACTGCCCTCATCGGCTTTCTTGGTTAACCCTTGAAAAAACTCAAACAAATTTGTGAGATATGATTTTCCGCTCACAAAGCGATACTGACTGTCCCAAATCAGATTCTATCTCTCAGAATGTCTTTGAACAACTTACCCACTATAGATGTGATGTTCACTGGTGTGTAGTTCCCAGGCTTTGCCCTGCAGCCCTTTATCAACAAAGGCACAATATTTGCCACCCTCCAATCTTCAGGCACCACACCTGTGGCTGCTGATGATTTAAATATCTCTGTTCAGAGACTCATAATTTCCTTCCTAGCCTACCACAATCTCCTGGGATACTCTTCATCAGGTCCCGGGGGTTTATTTATCTTGATGCGCTTTAAGTCTTCCAGCACCTCCTTCTCTATTATATGTGCACTCTTCAAGACATCACTATTTATTTCCCCATATTTCCTAACATCATCTCTTTCTCAACAGGAAACACTGATGAAAAATATTCATTTAGGATCTCACCCATCTCTTGAGGATCCACACATAGATGACCTTGTTGATCCCTAAGAGACCCTACTCTCTCCCTTGTTACTCTTTTGCCCTTTATGTATTTGTAGAATTTCTTTGGATTCTCATAAGAACATAAGAAATAGGAGCAGGAGTAGGCCATCTAGCCCCTCAAGCCTGCTCTGCCATTCAATAAGATCATGGCTGATCTGTCGTGGCTCAGTTCCACTTTCCCACCTTCTCCCCATAACCCTTAATCCCCTCTCTTATCAAAAACCCATCAACCCGCATCTTAAAAATATTTAGTGAGGCAGCCTCCACCACTTCAACGGGCAGAGAATTCCAGAGATTCACCACCCTTTGAGTGAAGAAGTTCCTCCTCAACTCTGTTCTAAACCGCACCCCCCCTTTATCTTGAGGCTGTGCCCCCTAGTCCTACTGTCCTTTCTGAGCGGGAAGAGTCTCTCCACCTCGATCCTATCCATCCCATTCATCATCTTATATGTCTCAATGAGATCTCCCCTCATTCTTCTAAATTCTAACGAGTTCTCCTTTGCCTTATTTGCCAAAACAATCTCATGTCCCCTTTTTGCCTCCTGATTTCTCCCTTAACTCTACTTCTACACCCTTTATACTCTTCAACGGATCCACTTGATCCCAGATGCCTATGTATGTCACGTGCATCCTTCTTCTTCTTGACTAGGGCTTCAATATCTCAAGTCACCCAGGCTTCCCTACTTCTACCAGCCTTACTCTTCACTCTAAGAGGAATGAGCTTACCCTGAGCCCTGGTTAACACACTTTTGAAAGCCTCCCACTTCTCAAATGTCCATTTGCCTGCCCATAGATTCCCCCCAATTAACTTTTGAAAGTTCCTACCTGATACTATGAAAATTGGCCTTGTCCCAATTTAGAGTTTTTACTTTTGGGCCAGACCTTTCATTCTCCATAGCTATCTTAAAACTAATGGAATTATGATCACTGGTCCCAAAGTGATCCCTTACTAATGCTTCTGTCACTTGCCCTTCCTTATTTCCCAAGAGGAGGTCAAGTTTTGCCCCCTCTCTAGTTGGACCATCCATATACTGAATGTGAAATTCCTCCTGAATACACTCAACAAGTTTCTCTCCATCCAAGCCTCTAATAATATGGCTGTTCCAGTCAATGTTGGGAAAGTTAAAATCTCCTACTATTACTACCCTTTTTTCTTGGAGCTATCTGTAATCTCCTTAGATATTTGCTTCTCAATTTCCTGCTGACTATTTGGGGGCCTATAGTACAACCCTACCAAAGTGATTTCTCCCTTCTTATTTCTCAGTTCTGTCCATACAGATTCAGTAGGTGAACCCTCAAAAATATCCCCTCTCAGTACTGCCATGATGTTTTCCTGAATCAAAAGTGCTACTCCCCTTCCTCTCTGAAGGAGAGGCCCGCTTTCATTTCAATGGGCTGTAAGTTTGAAATCGGACTTGTTCACTAACCATGGCCTCAAAAATAAGATTAAATACATTTTGCACATGCCAAATATTCCATAATAAGTTGCGGAAAATGCTTAATCATTTACACATTAATAGAGCTGTCATCAACTTCAAAAATAAAAACAAGAGAGATATTTACACTCTGGACACAGAGGAAGCACACAGCTCTCACAGTCAATGTTGTGAGCAATCAGCACACACCTCACTTCACTTGCCCTTTCTTTATGAGCACATCACCTCAGTTCAATAAGAAAACAACTGCGCTGATCGAAATCGGCGAAGTGTAGCAACACAGAACATGGGCTGTGGACAACAAAATGTTTTGTGGGCCGCACTCAGAAGATGGATGGGCTGCATGTGGCCTTTGGTATGAAGCACTGCGTTAGACTTTGCTCTTGCACCTTTGCAAATATTCCTCTGGGCACAAGAATTAGAAGTCAAATAAGAAACTGCAATGAATTTGACTCGAAGAATGAAAATGACTTTGACTCCTGTTCCGTTACTTACTTCATTTACTTTGCATGCGGCAGCTACTATCATCCCTTGAGTGGCCAAAAGATTTTGTTTCTTCTCCCATTCCCACCGTCTCTCCCTTTGCACTAAGGAACCTCATGTCACTTACTCTCTCCTGCTATCTGCCTTATCCTTTGTTTTCTTCTTCCCATCATCCCCCTTTCACCTGCTCAAAATCTCATTTTTCTCAGATCCAACTAAAGATCCCAGATCTTCAACGTTGGCCCGGTTTTTCATTCCCAGTTCAGGGGAATTGAGCATGGCCAATGCACTGACCCCGCAAGTCTTTCAGACTGTGGGAGGAAACCAGAGTACCCGAAGGAAACCCATGCAGACACAAGGAGAACACACATACAGAGAGCCAAGCCAGGAATCAAACACAGATCCCTGGTGCTGAGAGGCAGCAGTGCTAACCACTGCACTACCATAGTGCCCCGACATTACAGTTTAGAAAGAGAACAGGTGGGTTAAGATGTACTGTGGGTGCAGAATCAATTAGATATGGACAGTGGCTACAGTGAGTTATTGCTATTCTGATGCAGAACTATGTACGACTCCTTTCTTAGCAGCAAAAACCAGGACCAACATGTTCAGAAAATTCAGATCAGTTCAATTCACAGAGGCATCTGCTTCCAGTGTGTCCAATGAACTGGACCATAAATCCTTGTTCCGTGATTCTTCACACTGAAGACAAGGACAGAACCTTATCAAAGTAAATATACTTCACAAACTACATCAGGAGCATTCATTATTTACCAAATAATTTGGTCTTCCATGTTTACCATTTTCATTGCACAGGGTGGAATTACAGGAAAAAGAATCCTTTCATTCCTGCTCCCAACGTAATTCCTCTAAATTGTTTCCAGTGACTCAAGGTAATTTGAACAAAGTTTAACTAACTTTGGTGCAGACGATGAAACACAATTATCAGACAGTGCTGCAGGGGTTGCTAAACCTGAAGTACACGTGGGGTTTCTGTTGTTTTAATTATGTTTTTGATGCTTGTTCAGTTGTCAATAATAACTCAATATAAGAAAAGAACCCTACTGTATGTAACGGTCCAGCAGCAGTCTCTGCCAGTGACAATTGCAATGTATTTGCTGTGTTGGGTGCTACTTGGTTTGGTGGTCTGTGTGTTTGCCAAAGACGATCTAAATTGCAGGCTCCAAGGAAGATTTAATTTGCCGGAACTCGCACAGGATGGGGACATCATCATCGGTGGCATTTTTGCTATTCATTATCGAGGAGTACCTGCTGAGACTTCCTACCAAACGCGACCAGAGACACCGAGCTGCTTAGAGTGAGTGTGATCTTCTGGATGATGTTATTATTGAGTAAAAATGGAGGAACAGATTGAGACTCAAAGTGATTTCAGGAAAAAATTCCACAGAATAGGTCCAAACTTACTGAAGGCAGGGAAAGGGAAGGAGTGCATTGAGGCAGGAGTCAGAGCCACAGACCTGAAGCCAAAGGAGATGTTGTTATGAAGGGGAAGCATTTACAATGAATGTACATTTCAATTGTCTCCAAGTTAATCTCTCAATCAAATAAATGGAAATTTGCATCTGGCATGGTATATAATGTATTGCACTATTTATGTATCATTCCATTAATAGGCTATTGTCATTCTAATACCTCTATGCCATTATTTCTTGAGAGACTGAAAAATGTCATTGTATAAATGTATGTTCTCAGTATGCCTTGCTGGCGTATGAAAGACCTTGCTGCATAAATACTTATGAGTATGTGCCCTCTTCATGCTTCTGTTTCTGACAGTTTTAACCTGAGAGCTTTTCGCTGGGTTCAACTGATGATCTTTGCTATTGAAGAAATTAATAATGACCCAATGCTTCTCCCCAACATCACACTGGGCTATAAGATTTACGATTCCTGTGCTACCCCAACTTTGGCGATTCGAGCGGCCCTGACAGTTCTTAATGGTCAAGAGGAAAACGTTACATTTTTGAAATGTAATGAAGGCTCATCAGTGCATGCAGTGATCGGTGATTCTGGCTCAACACAATCCATAGTAATTGCCAGGGCGGTGGGTATGTTCGGAATACCAATGGTGAGCAACAAAACATTTAACATGAAACTTTTTGTCAGTAGCATGGAGGTCAAGTGCAGCAGAAATATCGAACTCATTCCCCCCAGTATTTGGATAATTGAAGACTGACATTTTGTTAAAACTGAGACAGTTAAATGCACTTGAGGTACAGATGTATTGAATATGGGCCAGATGGATTTAAGAAGTTTGAATGACCTTCTCCTGAGTCTAACATTCGTCAGTCATTCTGAGCCACATCAACAAAGAGACATCAAGTTTTGATCACTTTATTCTGAGTTAGTTAATCTGGCCTTGTGCAGGACGAGGGGCTGCAGTAATAGTCATGCTGGCACTGTGTGTAGGAATGAAATATTGCCCGGACTTAGATTACTGAACCCGGCCAGAAGGGACATGAGCTGATGTTGGGAAAGGTGGGCTTGCGTTCAGCCTTGATGATCCAGAGTCTCACAGCCTGCACTGAAGCTCACACAAACTGAGATACTGGAGGTCACCTTTCTGATTGGAATTGAATGAGGTGGAAGAGAATTTGAGAGAAGGAGGGAAAGCTATACAAGCGATGAAATTAAATGAAGGCCACGTTGAGTTTAAAACAATTCTACATTCAAAATTCCTCTCCGTAATGTTGTTACTGGGTATCAACACTCAAATGAATTCTTAAAGTAGAGAGATGAACACATTCGAGTCCTGCTAAATAAATTTGTGCTTTTGTGTACAAATGGATCCAGTGACAAAATAAAGTTCATTTATTAGTCACAAGTAAGGCTTTCATTAACCCCAATGAAGTTACTGTGAAATTCCCCTAGTTGCCACACTCCGGCGCCTGTTCAAGTCAACGCATTTAACCAGCACGTCTTTCAGACTGTGGAAGGACTCAGAGAAACCCATGCAGACATGGGAAGAATGTGCAAACTCCACACAGACAGTGACCCAAGCCAGGAATCAAACCCAGATCCCAGGCGCTATGAGGCAGCTGTGCTAACCACTGTGCCACTATGCCACCCAAAGGGCAGCAACAGTTGTGAAATCTGTATTCAAACCCAATACACAGAAACAGAATTAATGTTTTCTTTCTTTTCTGGCTGTCAGCATTCTATGTGAAATTGATTAGTTTCTTAGTTTCAGTTCATGGTGTGATACAACCCACAGTCCACACTGGCGCCTATTGCTAATCTCATGTATAATCTGGCATTGGAAACAAAAGGGGTCAGACTGGTTTGTTGATCTTTAAAGGTTTGCACTAAGGTATGGTGTTAAGACAAAGCAGAGTGAGCTTTAGTCTGTATTTCACCTGAGATCTTGACACTGCCAAAGGATTTCTAAAAGGAAAAGTTAATTTATTTCCACATGCCAACATCAATCTCATTGCTACCTGTAAAAAGTCCTGTTATCAGAGAACCATACTGTGCAAAATAGGCCCTTTGGCCCATCAAGTCTGCACCAACATATTAGAAACATCCAATGTCACACCTAATCCCATCTGCCAGCATTTGGTCCAGAGCCCTGAATGTTCTGATGTGCCAAGTGCTCATCCAGATACTTTTTAAAGGATGTAAGGCATAACACTGATGCTGTGGACCGCATGACAGGACCCTGATGGATTTACTCCCATTGAATTCAGGGGAAATTCATTGGGACGAGACCATTTATCAGTCGGCCAATCCACAATGCCAATTTTACATTGTGGCAGCAAATTGAAAATCTGCTTCTTCGTGAATGAACAGTTTGTAGTCCAGGCTTTTTAGAAGATAATATAAGTATTAAAATAAAAGTTAAATCTCTTCTTGATGTTTTCACAGATTAGCTATTTTTCTTCCTGCGTGTGCCTGAGTGATAAAAAGGAATTTCCCACTTTTTTCCGGACTGTACCCAGTGATTATTTCCAGGTCGCAGCGTTTGTGCAGCTGGTGAAACATTTTGGTTGGACCTGGCTGGCAGCGTTCGGATCCGATGATGATTATGGCCACCTGGGAATTTCAGCCTTCGTGGAACAAGTCACTAAAATTGGAGCCTGCGTCGCTTTCTCGGAATATCTTCCCAAAGTTTACGACAAAGAGAAAATCTTGCATCAAGTCGAGCTCATTAAGAAGTCAAAAGTCAAAGTTATTCTTGTCTTTTCTCCCGAGATAGACCTGAACTTCTTGGTAGAAGAACTTGTACATCAGAATGTCACTGGACTGCAATGGTTGGCAAGTGAAGCCTGGAGCACAGCAGCATTGCTCTCACAAGCGGCCAATTCTGATGTTATGGGTGGGACATTGGGCTGGGCAATTCGTAGAACTGATATTCCAGGGATTAAACAGTTCCTGGTTAGGCTCCATCCAAATAAGTATCCAGGCAATGAATTCATTAAGCAGTTTTGGGAAGCTGTGTTTCACTGCACATGGACAGCATACAACAGCACGGGGAAAACAAGGCTTGGGCCTTTAGAACATGAGTGCACAGGACAAGAAGATTTAACAGTTGCTCAAAACGTATTTACTGATATATCACAATTGCGAGTTTCATATAATACATATAGAGCTGTTTATGCTGTGGCCCATTCCATACATAATATGTTACAATGTGAAAATGGCCAAGGGCCATTTGTCAATAAAACATGTCCAGATATTTCAAAACTTAAACCTTGGCAGGTAAGTTGTATTTTATTCAAACTTACATTCATCCACCCTACAAATGATATGAGGTTAAAATTTCATTCACTGTACTAGGAATACCCTGTCAGATTACACAGGATTACATGGGATACTTTCAGCCCAACCAGTCTATGCTGATGTTCATGCACCACAGGAGCCTCCACTTATCTTTCGTCGTCTAAATCTGCCATCGTAACCATCTATGCCCTTTGTCTGCATATTCCTGTCCAGTTTAATCTTAAATGTTTCCAAAACTTTTGCTTCAACCACTGCCTTGCAGTAGTGAGTTCCACATTCTTTTGATTTGATTTGATTTGATTTATTGTTGTCACATGTATGGGATACAATGAAAAGTATTGTTTCTTGCATGCTTTACAGACAAAACACACCGTTCATAGACTACAAAGGCAAAAGGAGAAGGAGAGGCTGCAGAATTTAGTGTTACAGCCATCAATAGGATATGGAGAAAGATCAATTTAATGTATGGTAAATCCATTCGATAGTCTGATGGCAGCAGGGAAGAAACGTTCTCCATATGTAATCTTAGATTTTTGCATCTTTTTCCAGATGGAAGAAGGTGGAAGAGAGTATGTCTGGGGTACTTGGAGTCTTTGATTGCGCTGGTACTTTTCCACACTATTTCTTCCTCCAAAAGTTTTTCCCTGCACCAAAGTATATGCAGGAAGTATATCAGTCAATGGATGGGAGGCTGGTTTGCATGATGGACTGAGCTATGTTCACAACCCTTTGTAATTTTCCATCACTCTGAGGGAAGAGGATTCTTTGCAATTCCAACCTGGATTTCTGGTGACTGTCTTTTATTGATAGCACCGAGTTATACTGAAAGATAATAAGGCCTACAATTGGTGAATGTCACAAGTAAATGTGATTCACGTTTGACTGTTGCTTTACAGGAAAGAAATGGAGATTTAAATTGAGAAGTTGAATAACTTTTACAGCAAGTTGTGGTTAATGCCATGCATTTATCTTTTGAAATTACTTATCTACCTGGTATGATTTGGTTTACTGGAATTTGAGGATATGTTGCTTTCACAGATAAGATGTGTTTGGAGTCTGCCTGTTCCCTAATACTGTAAACAGATATATTGAGCATTAGATGAGACATTAAACCAAGGTACACCTATCCTCTTGACATAAACAATCCCACGGTATTATTCACCTTGGTGTCCTGAACAACATGCAACGCTTATCGAACATCTAGAACAAATAAGAACAAAACCTCAGCAGGACAGGCACCATTCAGGTTAAGAGATTGGTGAAAGCTCATTGACCTGAAGCGTTGACTCTATCTCCCTCCACAAATGCTGTCTGACGTGCTGAGTTTTTTGAGCTTTTTTTCTGAAATCTTCCTTTGGCTGCAGACATTACTGGCAAAGTCAACATTTGTTGCCTATCCCTAATTCTGCTTAAACTAAATTTTGCTGGAATATTTCAGAGGGTAGCTGAGAGTCAACCATATTGCTGAGGATCTGGAGCAACCTCCCAGAATTAGGAAAAGAGTAAATGACCTGAGCGTTGCTTTCAGTTATTGTTTGAGGAATATATAATGCCACGGCATCAGGGGAAATCATCTGCTCTTAGTCAAATAGTGTCATGTGATCATTTACTTCCACTTGTGAGGACGGATGTCCATTGGAAAGATGACACTGCCAATGCTGATACATCATTGACGTGTCAGCTGAGGCTATGTCATCAACCTTTGGAGTGGGACTTGAACCAATGAACTTGTGACAGAGGCAAATATCCAAAACACACCTACAGCCACTCCAAACTTACAGCATACTCTCAGCACCGTACTGAATTCAAAATAACACAATGTTGGGTTTTAAATATTGCAGGTATCGCAGTGAGAGCGTAAGAATGTTCTGTGTTTTCTTTGCAAAGGTCCTTCATTACTTAAAGAAGGTGGAATTCACAACTGCGTTTGGAGATGAAGTGAGATTCGATGCCAATGGTGATCCACTTGCAGTCTATGATCTCGTGAACTGGCAGCTGACAGAAAATGGGAATATTGAGTATGTGAAAGTTGGCCAGTATGATGCATCTGCTGGTGCAGGGAAAGAACTTGTTCTCGAGGAAGAACGCATAGTGTGGAGCGGAGGACAAAAAATGGTAAGGCACAATTGTGCAACTATCTTATTGAAAACTACTAAACGTTTGAGTTGTGAAAGCTAGTCTGTAATCAATAATATTAGCTTATTTTTGTACACATGACGGGTAATGAAACAAATGTCAGAATTTCTCTCCAGGTTAAACCAATTTTATTTGTAAACCAGCATAAAATACACACGTAAATAAAATGGAATCTTACTGTTCATTTCACATCCAGGTCATTGAGTCAAAGTGTAGTGAAACCTGTCAACCTGGAACAAGGAAAGGAGTCAGAGCTGGGGAACCAATTTGTTGTTATGATTGCATACCCTGTGCTGAAGGTGAAATTAGTAACCAAACTGGTGTGTATATCTATCTGTATACCTATCCATACCTGATTGTCTATCTATCCATTTATCTACATTTACTTCGCTATGTATCTATATTTATCTATCTATTTCTATCAGTCTGCCTAATCACATATCACTGACCTTGAGGGCAAACTATATGTTAATTGGTTTCATGATATATCTACTTAGATCAGCGATCTTATGGTCTTAAAAGGCTACTCGTTAGCAGTGTCATAATACATCAAGTGCATCTTACATTCACCCTTTTATTAAAAGATATGAGGCTAAAATTACTTTTCAGAAATGGAGCAGAATAAATTGGCAGTCTGTTTTCCACACCACTCTAACCCTTTCCCAAGGCTCCTTAATTGCCCTATGCAATATTACATAAGAACAAAAGAAAGAGGAAATAGGAGCAAGAATCAGGGTGGCACAGTGGCACAGTGGTTAGTGCCAGTGCCTCACAGCACCAGGGATCTGGGCTCGATTCCCAGCTTGGGCCATTGTCTGTGTGGAGTTTGCACGTTCACCCTGTGTCTGCATGGGTTTCCCCTGGGTGTTCCGGTTTCCTCATACAATCCGAAAAATGTGCTGGTTAGTTTTTTGCCAAGCTAAATTCTCCCTCGGTGTACCCAAACAGGGGCTGGGGTGTGGTGGCTAGGGGATTTTCACGGTAACTTCATTGCAGTGTTAATGTAAGCCGATTTGTGACTAATACATGAATAAACTTTAACTTTACTAAGAATTGGCCATATGATCCCATGAGCTTACATGACCATTCAATAACATCATGGCTGATCTTCAATCTCAAAGGGGGGCAGGACGGTAGGATTCAAAGCAAAGGTGAATTCACTGAAAGGGAACTAGAGAGTGGGGCCAGTAACACTCGGAGCAAGAGCAGGCAGGGTATGGTTTCCGATCAAAGAGGGACTGAAATTCATTTGTTACACTGTGAGAAATATAACAGGTAAGGCAGGTGAACTTAGAGATAGGATTAGTATTTGGAACTATGATGTTGTTGCCATCACAGAGATTTGGTTAAAGGAAGGAAGCTTAACGTTCCAGGATGCAGATGTTTCAGGTGGGATAGAGGGGGATGTAAAAGGAATGGGGGTGTTGCACCACTGGCGAAGGAGAATATCACAGCTGTGCTTTGGGAGGACACAGCAGAGGACTCATACAGCGAGGCAATATGGGCAGAGCTCAGGAATAGGAAGGATGTAGTCACAGCATTGAGAGTTTACTATAGACCGTCCAACAGCTAGCGGGAGATAGAGGAACAGATATATAGATAGATTTTAGCAAGATGTAAAGGTAACAGTTATTGTAATGAGTAATTTTTAACTTCCCTATATTGACTGGGACATACTTAGTGCTAGGAGTGTGGATGGGCCAGAGTTTGTAAGGAGCATCCAGGAGGGCTTCTTGAAGCAGCATGTAGATGGTCCAACCAGGGAAGAGGCCATACAGGACCTAGTATTGGAGAATGAGCCCAACCAGGTGGTCGACATTTCAGAAAGGGAGCAGTTCAGGAACAGTGTCCATAATTCAGTAAACTTTAAGATACTGATAAAAATATGTTAAACTGGGAGAAGGCTAAATACAACAATATTAGGAGAAACTGAGGAATGTAGATTGGAGCCAGATGTTTGAGGGCAAATAAACATCTGGCATGTGGGAGGGTTTCAAATGTAAATTGATAGGAATTCAGGACCAGCATACTCTGGTAAGGATGAAGGATAAGTATGGCAAGTTTCTGGGACTTTTGGAGAACGAGAGATATTGTGAACCTATCAAAAAGAAAATGGAAGCATTTGTTAAGGCTAGGAGCCTAGAAGCACACAAAGCTAGTGTGGAATAAAAGAAAAAGTGGAAAGAAACTTAAGCAAGGAAAGCTAAAAGGAGTCCCGAAAAGTCATTGGAGAATAGCCAATGTTGTTCCTTTGTTTAAGCAGAGGACCAAGCATAATCTAGGTAATTACAGGCTGATGAGCCGTAGGAAAATTATTGAACAGGATTCTTCAGAACAAGATTTACTCCTACTTGGAAATAAATTGATGTATTGGAGAGAGGCAACATGGTTTTGTGAAGGGGTGGTCATGACTCACTAACTTGATTGAATTTTTCAAGGAAGTGACAAAGATGATTGTTGAGGGCAGGACAGTGAACGTTGTCTACGTAGACTTCAGTACAGCCTTTGACAAGTTCTCTCTTGACAGACTAGTACAGAAGTGAAGTCGGAGGGGTCAGAGGTGAGCTGACAAGATGGGTATAGAAGCAACTCAGTCACAGAAGACAGAGGATAGCAATGGAAGGGTGCATTTTTAAATGGAGGGCTGTAACTGGCGGCACTCCTCAGGGAATTATGCTGGGACCTTTGTTTGGGTTTGTAATAGAACCATAGAACCATGGAAACCTACAGTGCAGAAAGAGGCCCTTCGGCCCATCGAGTCTGCACCGACCACAATTCCACCCAGGCCCTACCTCCATATCCCTACATATTTTACCCACTAATCCCTCGAACCTAAGCACCTCAGGACGCTAAGGGGCAATTTTAGCATGGCCAATCAACCTAAACCCTAATATATAAAATGATTTGGAGGAAACTGTAACTGTTAGAAAGTAGTGGTGTTAGTCGACTTTCTGAACTATAATGTCAGCAAGGAGGGGAACAGGACATTTTATTGGTGATCTGGACACCTAAAATGTTGAAGCTCTCGACCATTTCTACTTTGTCCCTATTGATGTAGACAGGGGCATGCCCTCCATTATGTTTCTTGAAGTCGATGACTATCTCCTTTATTTTATTGACATTGAAGGAGAGATTATTTTTGTCACACCAGTTCACCAGATTCTCGATCTCATCCCTGTTCCCTGACTCATCATTGTTTGAGATGCGAAACACTGGTGGTGTCATCAGCAAACTTGAAAATCAAATTGGAGGAGAATTTGGCCACACAGTCATGGTGTGTAAGGAGTATTGTAGAGGGCTGAGGACACAGCCTTGTGGGGAATCCAGTGTTGAGGATGTTCATGGAGGAGGTGTTATTGCCTATGCTTATTGATGGTGGCCTGTGGGTGAATACCAGCGGTGGGGGAATGTTGTCGTTAAGTGGCACTAACTGCCTATTAACTGTCTCAAGGAGCAAGAAGGCAGATGGGCCTCCACCTATCCCCTCCCACACAATTGAATTGCACTTCCCCGCCCCCCCCCCCCCAACCCTTTGCACCAGCAAACCAGCCTGGGAGAGGATATTAAATTCTGCCCCCTGTTTCCAGCTCCCTCATGCTGCTGATTTTGCTCCAGTGTATTTCATACTGTTCCATGTGGGATGGATACAAATAGGATTCATTTCATTTACGAAATGCTCAATGGACTGCGAAGAAACTTAAGAGGAGGTAAATATTGCACAGTTTATATCCACTCAGAGGACAGGAGATATTGCAGAATGTCGATGAAAATGATCGATTTAAATTCCACGGTACATAGATATTTCCAGATCATAGAATCCAACAGTGTAGAATGTGGACAATCACCCCGTCATGTCTCTGCTGGCTTTTTGAAGATTTATCTAAATAATTACACACATTTGCTCTATCATCAAGCTCTGAATTTCCTCTGCTAAGTATTTACCCAATTCTTTGGGAAGTTTATATTGAATCTAATTGTAGACAGTGCATTACCGATCATGATATATACTGTCACATTAAATAATACACCTGGCTTGTGTTTTTGTTAATTCCATTAAGTCTGCAGATGTTGAGCGGTGTTAACTCGCAATGGGAACAGTTTCTCCTTAAATCCATCAAAACTTTTCATGATTTTGAGCACCTGCATTAAATCTCCTCTTAATCTCTCCGCTTGAAGGAGAACAATCCTAGGTTCTCTCTATGTAATGAAAATATTTGAGCAGATAAGCCTGTACTTTGCATTGATGAGATTTGGAAACCAGCTAAATGAGTAGCTTGCCAGCATCTAAAAGCCAGAAAAGGGTTTCGCAAACCCATCCGATTATTTGTAACCAGTTTAAGTAGAAGAGCAAACCAATTCCAAACTCACAAATTTGAGTAAAGTTTGTAAATTTCCGAGTGAGTTTTGGGGTGTTCTGTCTACAAGGTAAAATGCTGAACGAATCAGGTTAAACAGTCAGATAAAATTGGGGAAAATTCTTTCAAGTCTTATTCATCATTGGCTTGATGGACCGAATGGCCTCCTTCTGTGCTGTTCAGATCCTATACTTCTACATATCATACATCCTGATTGTTGAACTGGAAACATTGAGTAATTGGTAAAATTACTCCAGAAGGAATTACCAAAAGGCATGAAGGGAAGTAAGCGTTTTCAGGCAGTTTGTGTCTCCTGTTTGATAAATAGAGACAGATTTGTGTAGAAATTTGTTGGAAAATATTCTGTGTTGTCTTCTGCAGATTCAGTGGACTGTTTGGCATGTCACTCAGATTACTGGCCAAACCTAGAAAGAGACACATGCATTCTCAAGGAAATTGAATATTTGTCATTTGGAGGTACCATGGGAATCATATTAACAACACTATCCTTGGCTGGTACTTGTATATCACTGGCTGTTGTTGCTGTTTTCTACCATTACAAGGATACCCCAATTGTCAAAGCAAACAATTCTGAGTTAAGTTTCCTTCTTCTATTTTCATTGATACTCTGCTTCCTCTGCTCCCTTCTCTTCATGGGTCAACCCACCATCTGGTCCTGCATTTTGCGACATACAGCATTTGCTATTATATTTGTCCTTTGCATTTCTTGCATTCTTGGGAAAACTATGATGGTATTAATGGCATTCAATGCAAGGCGTCCAAATAATAATGTGGCGAAATGGTTTGGCCCTCTACAGCGAAGACTGGCCATATTTTCTCTGCCATCAGTTCAAGTTGTGATATGTATACTTTGGTTGACCTTATCGCCCCCATATCCTGCAAAGAATACTGAACATAGCCGTGCAACCATTATATTAGAATGTGATGTGGGGTCAGCAACAGCCTTCTATTCTGTGTTGGGCTACATAGGTTTACTATCTGCCATGTGCTTTGTTCTTGCATTTCTAGCGCGTGAGTTGCCAGATAGTTTCAATGAAGCAAAGTTTATCACCTTCAGCATGCTGATTTTCTGTGCCGTTTGGGTCACTTTCATTCCAGTTTACATCAACTCTGGAAAGGACACAGTAGCTGTTGAGATATTTGCCATATTGTCTTCCAGTTTTGGTTTGCTGACATGTATATTTGCTCCTAAGGTTTATATCATTCTGGTGAAACCGGAACTGAACACCAAGAAAAATTTAATGGGCAGGCCACCCTCCAGCAGACTTTGAATGCTAGAAGATTACTAAACTTTGGTATGTCTAAAACTCGATTATATAAGTGTCCTGACTTATTTACTACAAAGCTAAAGTTAGTCACTGTTACATAATTGCTGTAGAATTGAGAAGATTCCTTGGAAAATGTCTGAGTTGAAATAAACAGTAATGTACACATGTGAGTGTTTGTTTAGTCTTCCCTTTATCAATCCCATTGAAGCAGTGTCCTGGCAAGGTGAATTCTGGCAGCTCTGTGACTCGCATCTTCATTCCCGTCTATATCTGTAAAAAACTAAATTGGCTTGCAAAATTAGTGGCCTGCAAAAGAAGAAGTGAATTTGAAGAAACCACAGGCTTAGAGTTTGTCTAAACAATGTGGTTAGGAACAATGGGGTACTTGAGATGCATTCAAGCATGAAGGGAAAGGTAAATAAACACAGCAAACTGGAGGTTGAGTAAAAATGGACTGAAATGTCAATGAAAGCCTGTTTCAAATCACTGGGCTATGAAAATGGAAGATATTAAGGGTTTTCATTGGAGTAAAGAGGGTTTCAAAGTCCAAACTTTCTAGGGTGGCTTGGAGGCATCAAACCAACGCAGTCTGGATATATTTGTACCCACCATCCCTCCTCCACAGGGATATTAACAATTCATCTTTGTCAGAGAACTTCAAAGGAGCCTGCTCACATCTGCAGCTTCTGACAGAGAGAAAGGGAAATCCCTGTTGCAGAGTGGAGTGGTGGTGTGATCTGAAAGCCTGCTAAATGTCCAGGGGGTTTGGATATTTAAGTGACCAGGTGGCAGGCAGGCAGGAATGGAGACATTAATCACAGAGCTGCCTGAAATCACCATGGCAGTTGTGATCATCAGGTTTGCCAGCTTTGCTTCCAGACAGGGCAAGGGTTTCAAGCTGCCTGCTCCCCTCCATTGTTCAGGCCTAAGGATGCCCTCACTGAATATTCCACTTGTCGAAGCCAGAAATGCAGTTTCAGAGCCAACTGAGAACAGCAATGCCTGGAGCTGTGGAAGTGACTCTTATCCATCTGCCTCCTTGCGGACTGAATCAGTTGATCCCGTTTTGTCATCCACTGTTGCATTAGACAAGTCACTGAACCTCTGCATTCTGAGGGTTCAAGTTTATTCATTGGTGTCACAAGTTGGCTTACATTAACACTGCAATTAATTTATTGTGAATATCCCCTAATGTATTGAATAAATTTGATTCTCCCTTGCCAGAGATAAGCAGGTAGGGTGAGTGCTAGGTATACAGGATGTAGCCCCTTTAAGAGGATGGGTCAGGTGACCTGGGATATGGGGTAACCTGCCCAGGAAACCTCCCCTACGGTCACTCAAGGGATGGAGTGCGAGAAGTACAGCTCTTCAATAAATCCTATTGTTCCTGTAGCTTGGCTTTCTGAGTAACTTCTTTGGAGCTCCCTCCCCGGTACTGTATGTTTTAACAGTAAGGGGACAGCTCTGTGTGGATTGCAAGTTCCCTATGATGCAAGATGCCCTTGTCACTTTGTGGTCATCATACATCAACTCTTCACAATACTGTAATAGAAATGGACCAACATCAACGTCCAACTGCTGTGTGAATATATCCAGTGCATCATACAGATCAGTGCCCAGTATCCTGACAAGAGACCTGATATACTGGATTTATCCTCGAGGCGGGTAACAGGAGTTGGGAAAGTTCCCAGCTTGGCCAGCCCCCACTCCAGAGAAAATATTGACAGATAATAGAGCAAGGATGTGTTATGAGCCAGGTTTAATGAGTCACTAAATTTCCATTTTAAAAAGTATGCAGGGGTCAATAGACAGAGCTAAACAATCCCAACAGATCAGATCTAAACTCTGCAGTCCTTTCACATCCAGTCGTGAATAGTGGTGGACAATTAAACAACTCACTGGAGGAGGATGCCCCACAAATATCCCCATCCTCAGTGATGGAGGAGCCCAGCACCTCAGTGCAAAAGATAAGGCTATTCGCAGCAAACTTCAGCCAGAAGGGCCGACTGGGTGATCTATCTCCTCCTCCTCCAGTGGTCCTCAGCATCTCAGATACCAGTCTCCAGACAATTCGGTTCACCCCATGTGATATCAAGAGACGGTTGGAGGCACTGGATACTGCAAAGGCAATGAGCCCTGATAACATCCCGGCAATAGTACTGAAGACTTGTGCTCCAGAACTTGCCGCTCACCGCTAGAAGAATGAGGGGAGATCTCATTGAGACGTGTAAGATGATGAATGGGATGGATAGGATAGAGGTGGAGAGACTCTTCCCGCTCAAAAAAGACAGTAGGACTAGGGGGCACAGCCTCAAGATAAAAGGGGGGCGGTTTAGAACGGAGTTGAGGAGGAACTTCTTCACTCAAAGGGTGGTGAATCTCTGGAATTCTCTGCCCGTTGAAGTGGTGGAGGCTGCCTCGCTAAATATTTTTAAGATGCGGGTTGATGGGTTTTTGATAAGAGAGGGGATTAAGGGTTATGGGGAGAGGGCGGGAAAGTGGAACTGAGCAGCGACGGATCAGCCATGATCTTATTGAATGGCGGGGCAGGCTCGAAGGGCTAGATGGCCTACTCCTGCTCCTATTTCTTATGTTCTTATGTTAACACTGGCATCTACCCAACAACGTGGAAAGTTGTCCTGTTATGTTCTGTACACGAAAAGGACAAATCCAACCTGACCAATTACTGCTCAATCAGTCTACTCCCAATCATCTGTAAAGTGATGGAAGGGGTCATCAACAGTACTATTAAGCAGCACCTGCTCAGTAGTAATCTGCTCAGTGACACCTATTTTGAGTTTCGCCGGGGTCACTCAGCTCCTGACCTCATTACAGCCTTGGTTCAAATATGAACAAAAGGGCTGAATTCCAGAGGTGGGAGTGACTGCCCCTGACATCAAGGCCGCATTCGACATTTTGAAAATATTTCTAGCAATACCTATCACGGATGCTTCTGCAGAACATTTAAAAGATTGTAAAAATTATTTGCAAAGTATGATGAGTTGGGAATATTTAACAAGTTCAGCACTAAAGATGATTGAAAGTGCTTCTTTTCAAGATTTTACTAATGATAATGCAATTGATAATTTTATGAAAAATTATATAGGATATAAAGCTATCTAAGTGTCCGCGCCAACCTGGAACGAAGAAAGAAAATCCTGAAAAAAACCTCTCCATCTTCCATTTCCTCGTGTTCAGTAAGCAATCTTCTTTGGATAGCCTCATCTTGGAGACGGCAAGCTAGACAATCATGAAAAGTATCTTCCAATGTCTCACCAAACTCACAGTGTCGTGCCAACCTTTTTAAGGTTGCCACAAACTGAGCAACGCTTTCGACTTCCACTTGTTTCCTTCTGTGGAATCTGAACCGTTCCGTGAGATCAATGGTCTTGGAGAGTAATGATCTTCAAGGATCCTTGTCAAGTAATTGTAAGTTTTGGTTGCTGCCTTTGCTGGATGAACCAAATTCTGGAGCAAATTGAAGATTTTACATTCTGTTGTACTGAGGAAAGCTGGTATAAGCAACTTGTTTGCAATTTTATTCACTTGTACAAAATACTCAAAATGCTTGGCATAAGAACTCCATGATCATTTTCTTCATTGAAAGAGTCCATGGATTCTAATTCACCTGCCATTTGTATTGCAGGGACTAGTGACTCAAGACTGCTCAGTAAGGATATATATTTACTGCCTTCCCAGTATTCCCCATTTCATCCTGGAGACTGTTGACTTAGCACATAGAACATAGCAAAACTACAGCACAAATAGGCCCTTTGACCCACAAGTTGTGCTGATCATATCTCTACCTACTAGGCTTACCTATAACCCTTAATCCTATTAAGCCCCATGTACTCATCCAGAAGTCTCTTAAAAGACCCTATCGAATTTGCTTCCACCACCAACGATGGCAGCCAATTCCACTCACCCATCACCCTCTGAGTGAAAAACTTACCCCTGACATCTCCTCTGAACCTACTCCCCAGCACCTTAAACCTGTGTCCTCTTATGGCAGCCATTTCAGCCCTGGGAAAAAGCCTCTGAGAATCCACTCAATCAATACCTCTCAACATCTTATATACCTCTATCAGGGCACGTCGCATCCTTCGTCTCTCTAAGGAGAAAAGACCGAGCTCTCTCAACGTATCCTGATAAGGCATGCCACCCAATCCAGGCAACATCCTTGTAAATCTCTTCTGCACCCTTTCAATGGCTTCCACATCCCTCCTGTATTGAGGCAACCAGAACTGAGCACAGTGCTCCAAGTGAGGTCTGACCAGGGAGTAATGTGTACAGTTCTGGTCACCCTATAATAGGATATTATTAAACTAGAAAGAGTGCAGAAAAGATTTACTAGGATGCTACTGGGACTTGATGATTTGAGTTATAAGGAGAGGTTGGATAGACTAGGACTTTTCTCTCTGGAACGTAGGAGACTTATGGTTGATTTTATAGAGGTCTATAAAATAATGAGGGGCATCGGTCTGCTAGATAGTCAGTATCTTTTCCCAAAGGTAGGGGAATCTAAAACTAGAGGGCATAGTCATAAAGTGAGAGGGGAGAGATACAAAAAGGTTCACAGGGGCAATTATTTCACACAGAGGGTGGTGAGTGTCTGGAACAAGCTGCCAGTAGTAATAGTAGAGATGGGTACAATTTTGTTTTTTAAAAAGCATTAAGATAGTTAGATGGGTAAGATGTGTATAGAAGGATATGGGAAAATGTGGGCAATTAAGACTTGCTTAGGGGTTTAATAAAAAGGGCGCCATGGACAAGTTGAGCCCCAAGGGCTGTAAACCCCAATGACTCCATGACTCTTCCATTCTCCTCTGAACTTTCCATATTCAGCCTGGTTCTCAGTTATATTATCCACCAGGCAGCTGTCAGACTTTTTCCTGCTTTGGTTTTCTCTTCATCTCTCTCTATCATGTCCTGTACCATAGTTAAACATTTCTACAGCTGAAATGTAAATAGAAACAAAATTATAATTATGACATGATGGCTAGTACACAATGCAGAATTACATAATTTTTAACATGCAATTTTCTTCGAACATAATTACATTGATTTCCTAAAATGTGCTGTGCTCAAGCCATGAAATTTGTTGATGTTGCTTCAACATCTGCTGCAGTTCTTTTCCCATTGATCTGACAGAACGCCACCATGACATTGAATGGACATTTGAGTAAATATTTTAATATAAGAACAAAGAACAGCACAGCACAGGAAACAGGCCCTTCAGCCCTACAAGCCCACCCATTTTAACTCTCAGTGAGTGCCTTATTCAAGTCCTTCGTCGATCGTTGACGTCCTTGTCTACCTCTAGTGGGCTCCACAATAAAGGGATGCAATTTAGGGAATTATATGTGTGCCAGATTAAGGGAGATCCAATTTAGGGACAATTTATTGACACCAATCAGCCTAAAAAGCATGTTTTTGGGATGTGGGAAGAAACTGGAGCACCCGGAGAAAACCCACGCAAGCACGGGGAGAATGTGCAAACTCCCACTGACATTGATCCAAGCCAGAGATCCGACCCGGGTCCCTGTATCTGCACAGCAAACAGTGATAGTCACTGAGCTGTCGTGTTGCCTGTCAGTTGGTCCAGTTTAAGCGTACACTAACAGACGTGAAGCACTAGGCAACTCTCGAAGCAATATCCAAGGGCAACCCTCGCACGACCCACCGCGTGTATGCCCCTTGTTGGACAACAAGGCGGACAGAATCACCTGTGGAAGTATAAAGGAGACATCAATAAACATACAGCAGACTATACAGACATTAATGGAAGATCCCCAAAAGCTCCCATGTAAGTGACAAAGTGAGCCTTAAAATTTGTTGGACGGCCGATAAGTTCACATCTTGAGTTTTGCTGAAAAATGAGATAGGCTATCAAAGCATTTTCCCTTACACTCATCAGGACAGATACGCAAGATCAATCAACAGCAAAGGAAACAACTGCATAAGAAGAGAGGTCTTTTGTCAGAATGTGGACTCTGATTGGAAAAGGTATTATCATGGAGAATGTAACAGCGATCAATGAACTATTTATTGTTCCCTTTATAGTTGGTTTATCTTGTGTAGATGTCCTGATGAGTACAAGATGAACAGCTTTGACAGCATGTCACTTTTGTCAGCAATCTGTCAGTTTTTGTTGCTACCAAGCAACTATTTGTTTATCCATAAAATCAGCATGATTTGACGGCTTTAAGTCACTTTTTCTCTTCTCTGTCCCACTTCCAATTCAGGCTTTGACACAATAGATAATAGAAAGGGTTAGTGATTGGTTGTATGAGTGACCCGTCTTCATCTCAGTGGGCTGCAAGTTTGAAATCAAAATTCTTCACTAACTATGTCCCCATAAATAAGATTAAATACATTTAATACACACCAAATATTTCATAATGAGTTATGGAAAATACTGAATCATTTATATATTACTAGAGCTCTCATCAACTTTAAATGGTTAAAAACAAGAGAATTTACACTTTGGAAACTGAGGGACCACACAATTCTCACAGTCAATGTTGTGAGCAATCAGCACGCACCTCGCTTCCTGTGCCCTTTCTTCATAAGTGCATCACTTCAATTATACCAGTAGGAAAACAACTACACTGACCGAAATCAGCAAAGTGTGGCAAGTGTGTGAGAAGGTAAAATCCAATACCAGTGTCTTGTGCTTAAACAAAGGAGACTGCAATGGAATAAATGAGGTGTTGCCTAAGATAGACTGGGAGCAAACACTTTATGGATGGGATAATTGAGGAACAGTGGAGGACTTTCAAAATGATAGTGTTCAGCAGAAGTATATACCAGTAGTAAGGTAGAACAGTAGGGAGAGATAATCAGCCATGGATATCTAAGGAAATAAAGGAGGATATCAAATTGAAAGAAAATGTATACAAAGTGGCAAAGATTAGTGGGAAACCAGAGGACTGGGAAATCTTCAAAGGTCAACAGAAGGCCACGAGAAAAGCTATAAAGAAAAGTAAGATAGATCATGTGAGTAAACTAGCTCAGAATATAAAAACAGATAGCAAAAGTTTCAAAAAATATATAAAACAAAAAAAGAGTGGCTGAAGTTGTCAGTGGTCCTTTGGAGGATGAGAACGGGGATGTAATAACTGAAAATGAAGAAATGGCTGAGGCATTGAACGGTATTCTATGTTGGCCTTCACAGTGGAATGCCAAAAATTGATGGCAAGAAGGCTATGACAGGTGAGGACCAAGAAACGATCCTTATCACTAAAGAGGTTGTGTTGGGCAAAAGTAGACAAGTGTCATGGTCCTGATGGAATGCATCCAGGGGATTAAAAGAGATGGTGGGATAAATAGCAAATGCGCTAGTGGTAATTTATCAAAGTTTGCTGGACTCTGGGGTGATTCCCGCAGATTGGAAAACACCAAAAAGATGGACAAAAGGTGGGAAAATATAGGCCAGTTAGCTTAGCTTCTGTAGTAGGGAAAATGCTTGGATCTATCACCAAGGAAGAAATAGCGAGACATCTGGGCATAAATTATCCCATTGGGAAGTCGCAGCGTGGGTTCATGAAGGGCAGGTCATGTTTGACTAATTTGGTAGAATTCTTTGAGGACATTACGTGCGTGGTGGACAATGGGGAACCTGTGGATGTGGTGTATCTGAATTTGACCAAAGGTTGCTGCATAAGATCAAGGTGCACAATGTTCTGGGTGATGTATCAGCATGGATAAAAGATTGATTAACTAACAGAAAGCAAAGAGTGGGGGTAAACATGTATTTTTCTTGTTGGTGATCAGTGGATAGCGGTATGCCTCAGGGATCAGTGCTGATTTGGAGTTGGGAATTACATATAGAGTATCAAAATTGACAGATGAAGCTAAGATAAATTGTGGAGCAATGTGTGCAGAGGAAGCTGAAAGTCTGCAAAGGGATCTAGATAATCTAAGTGAGCAGTCAAGGATCTGACAGATGGAGTACAATAATGCGAAATGTGAGCTCATCAGTTTTGGGAGGAATAACAGCAAAATGGACAATTATTTAAATGGTAAAACATTACAGCATGCTGTTGTGCAGAGGGGCCTGGGTGTCCTTGTATATGAATCACAAGGAGTTGGTTTCCAGGTGCAGCGAGTAAATAAGAAAGCAAATGGAATTTTGTCCTTCATTGTTAGAGGGATGAAGTTTAAAAACAGCAAGGTTATGTTGCAGCTGTAGAAGGTGCTGGTGAGGACAGTTTTGTTTCCTTACTTGAGAAAGAATATACTGTCACTGGAGTGGGCGTAGAGGGAGATTCATAGATTGATTCTGGAGTTACGAGGGTTGGCTTATGAAGACTGACTGAGTAGACTGGGGCTATATTCATTGGAATTCAGAAGAATGAGGGGAGACCTTAGAGAAACATATAAGATTATGAAGGGAATAGATAAGATCAAAGCAGGCGCTTGCTTCCACTGGTGGGTGAAACTAGAGCTAGGGGGCATGGCCTCAAAATAAAGGGAAGCAGATTTAGGACTGAGTTGAGGAGGAATTTCCTTTGCCTTAAGAATTCCCTGCCCGGTGAAGCAGTTGAGGCTACTTCATTGAATGATTTTAAGACAAGGAGAGATAATTTTTTGAACAGTAAAGGAATTAAGGGCTATGGTGAGAGGGTGGGTAAGTGGAGCTGAGTCCACGAAAACATCAGCCATGATCTTATTGAATGGCAGAGCAGGCTTGAGGGGCCAAGTGGTCTACTCCGGCTCCTAGCCCTTATGTTCTTATGATTTTATGGCACTTACAGCAGCATCCTTTAAGTGTTGGATGGGAGTTGTGGCTACCTTCCACACTCAAGCATAAGAATAGATTTTAAGCTCACAGGATAGGATGTTCTGGCCACATTTGCCCTCCCGGGCCCTCCCCGCACCCACTAATGCCCAATGAACTAGACCTTCAATTCTTGCTCCCTGATTCTTCACGCTGAAACTTGCCATCAAAGAAGAAAACAAGAACAAAACCCTATCAAAGTAAATATACTTCACAAACTACATCAGGAGCATTCGTTATTTACCAAATAATTTGGTCTTCCATGTTTGCCATTTTCATTGCACAGGGTGGAATTACAGGAAAAAGAATCCTTTCATTCCTGCTCTCAGCTTAATTCCCCTTTTTTCCAGTGACTCAAGCTAATTTGAACAAAGTTTAACTAACTTAGGTGCAGACGATGGAACACAATTATCAGACAGTGCTGCAGGGGTTGCTAAACCTGAAGTACACGTGGGGCTTCTGTTGTTTTAATTATGTTTTTGATGCTTATTCAGTTGTCAATAATAACTCAATATAAGATAAGAAACCTACTGTTCGTAACTGTCCAACAGCTGACTCTGCCAGTGACAATTGCAATGTATTTGCTGTGTTGGGTGCTACTTGGTTTGGTGGCCTGTGTGTTTGCCAAAGACGATCTAAATTGCAGGCTCCAAGGAAGATTTAATTTGCCGGAACTCGCACAGGATGGGGACATCATCATCGGTGGCATTTTCCCCATTCATTATCGAGGAGTGCCTGCTGAGACTTCCTACCAAACCCAACCAGAGACACCGAGCTGCTTAGAGTGAGTGTGATCTTCTGGATGATATTATTGAATAAAAATGGAGAAACAGATAGAGACTCAAAGAGATTTCAGGAAAAAGATCGACAGAGTAGATGCAAACTTACTGAAGGCAGAGAAATGGAAGGAGTGCATTGAGGCAGGAGTCAGAGCCACAGACCTGAAGCCAAAGGAGATGTTGTTATGAAGGGGAAGCATTTACAATGAATGTACATTTCAGTTGTCTCTAAATTAATCTCTCGATCAAATAAATGGAAATTCACATCTGCCACAGTAAAAAAAGCAAGCTGCACTATTTATTTTTCATTTCATTAATATGCTTTAGTTACTCTCATACCCTTACTCCATTATTTCTTGAGAGATTGACACAGTGAGACAGTGGTTAGCACTGCAGCTGCACAGTGCAAGGGATCTGGGTTCAATTCCCAGCTTGGGTCACTGTTTGTGTGGAGTTTTCTCCGGCTGCTCCGGCTTCCTCCCACAGTCTGAAAGACGTGCTGGTTCAGTGTGTTGGCCATGCTAAATGCTCCTTTAGTGCACCCGAATATTCGCCGGAGTGCAGCGACTTGGGAATTTCACAGTAACTTCATTGCAGTGTTAATGTAAGCCTAGTTGTGACAATAATACATAGAAAATACAAAATTAAAATTAAGAGTATGCTCTCAGTATGCCTTGCTGGTGTAACAGTGCATGAAAGACCCGGATACGTAAGTACTTATGAATATGTGCCTTTTCCATGCTTTTGTTTCCAACAGTTTTAACCTGAGAGCTTTTCGCTGGGTTCAACTGATGATCTTTGCTATTGAAGAAATTAATAATGACCCGAAGCTTCTCCCCAACATCACGCTGGGCTATAAGATTTATGATTCCTGTGCCACCCCAACTTTGGCGATTCGAGCGGCCCTGACAGTTCTTAATGGTCAAGAGGAAAATGTTACATTTTTGAAATGTAATGAAGGCTCATCAGTGCATGCAGTGATCGGTGACGCAGGGTCCACACAATCCATAGTAATTGCCAGGACAGTGGGCCTGTTTGGAATACCAATGGTAAGCAACAAAACATTGAACATGAAACTGCTTGTCAGTTTGCTTTGATTTGCTTTGATTTATTATTGTCACATGTATTAGCATAAAGCAAAAAGTATTATTTCTTGTGCGCTATACTGATAAAACATACTGAAGGAAACGAGAGAGCGCAGAATGTAGTGTTACAGTCATAGCTAGGGTATCGAGAAAGATCAGCTTAATGCAAGGTAGGTCCATTCATCAGCGTGATGGCAGCAGGGAAGAAACTGTTCTTGAGTCGGTTGGTACATGATCTCAGACTTTTGTATCTTTTTCCCAACAGAAGAAGGTGGAAGAGAGAATGTCCAGGGTGCGTGGAGTCCTTGATTATGCTGGCTGCTTTGCCAAGGCAGCAGGAAGTTAGACAGAGTCAATGGATGGGAGGCTGGTTTGCGTGATGAATTGGGCCACATTCACAACATTTAGTAATTGCTTACAGTCTTGGGCAGAGCAGGAGCCATACCAAGCTGTGATACAACCAGAAAGGGTATTTTTTTATGATGCATCTGTGAAGCTTGGAGAGAGTCATAGCTGAAATCCCAAATTTCCTTAGTCTTCTGATAAAGTAGAGGTGTTAGTGGACTTTCTTAATTATAGTATCAGCATGGGGGGACCAGGACAGGTTGCTGGTGATCTGCACATCTAAAAAGTTGAAGATCTCGACTCTTTCTACTTCATCCCTATTGATGTAGACAGGGGCATGTTCTCCTCTTTGCTTCCTGAAATCGATGAAAATCTCCTTTATTTTGTTGAAATTGAGGGAGAGATTGTTGTCACCGTACCAGTTCACCAGATTCTCTATCTCACTCCTGTACTCTGTCTCGTCATTGTTTGAGATCTGACCCACTACCGTGGTGTGGTCAGCAAACTTGAAAATCAAGTTGGAGGGGAATTTGGCCACACAGTGTATAAGGAGTATAGCCAGAGGCTGAGAACATCACCTTGCGGGACATTGGTGTTGAGGATGATAGTGGCAGAAGTGTTGTTGCCTATCTTACTGATTGTGGTCTGTGGGTTAGGTAGTTCAGGATCCAGTTACAGAGGGAGGTGCCAAGGTCCATGCCATGCAGTTGGGAGATGAGTTTCATGGGAATAATGGTGTTGAAGGCTGAGCTGTCGTCAATAAATAGGAATCTGACATAGGTGCCTTTGTTATCTAGTGCAAGGCCAAGAAAATGACGATTGCTGTGGCTCTATTGCAGTGGTAGACAAACTATAGTTGATCTAGGCAAGTCGGGAAGGCTGGAATTAATCCATGTCATGACCCGCACTTCATAATGATGGATGTCACAGCCACTGGACAATAATCATTATGGAACACTGTTTGGCTTTTCTTAGGTACTGGGATGATGGTCATCTCCTTGGAGCAAATAGGGTCATCAGATTGTTGCAAAGACAGATTGAAAATGATTGCAAATACTCTGTAGCATAAGAATTTTCCAGTAGCTTCGAGGTTCAAGTGTAGCAGAAATTTAGAACTCATTCCCCCTAAAAGGCTGTGGGTGTGAGGATAATTGAAGCTTGAAGACTGATATTTAACTTTTTATTAAAGCCATGAACCACGACAGTTAAATGCACATGAGGTACAAATCAATTGAATATGAACCAGGTGGAACTGAAAAGTTTGAATGGCCTCTCCTGAGTTTAATATTCCTCACTCATTCTGAGCCATATCGACAAAGAAACACCGAGTTTTGATTATTTTGAGCTGAGTTAATAAAAGGTTTGGATAAAGTAGATGTGGAGCGGATGCTTCCTCTTATGGGGCATTTGAGGATGAGAGGTCATAGTCTTAGGACAAGGGGCAGAAAATTTAAAACAGAGTTGGGGAGAAACTACTTCTCCCAAAGGGCTGTGAATCTATGGAATTCACTACCCCAAAGTGCAGTGGATGCTGGGACAATGAGTAAATTTAAGGAAGAGTTAAACAGATTTTTGAGTTCAAGGGTTATTGGGAGAAAGCATCACACGGGGATGAGGAGCATATCAGCCATGACCAAATGGCGGACTGACTCAATGGGCCGAATGGCCTACTTCTGCTTATATTTTATGAATGTATGATCTATAACTAAGCTGGGTTTTGGCAGGATGAGGGGCTGCAGCAATAGTTGGCACTGTGTGTAGGAATGAAATATTGCCCAGACTTACATTACTGAGCCCTACCAGAAGAGACATGAGCTGATGTTGGGAAAGATGGGCCTGCATTCAGCCTTGATGTTTCAGAGTCTCACAGCCTGCACTGAAGCTCACACAAACTGAAATAGTGGAGGCCACCTTTCTGGTTTGGAATTGAATGAGGTAGAAGAGAATTTGAGAGAAGGGGGGAAAGCTATACAAATTATGAAATTAGATGCAAGCAATGTTCAGTTTAAACAATTCTACATTCTAAATTTGTCTCATAATGTTTTTATTGGGTATCAACACTCAAATTAATTCTTAAAGTAGTGAGATGAACACATCCAAATCCTGCGAAATAAATGTGTGTCTTCGTGTACAAAGATGGATTCAGTGACAAAATGAAGCAACAGCTATGAAATCTGTATTCAAACCCAATACACAGAAACAGAATTAGCATCTTCCCTCCATTCTGGTTGTCAGCATTCTGTGTGAAATTGATTAGTTTCAGTTCCTGGTGTGCTACAATCCACAGTCCACACTGGCGCCTATTGCTAATCTCACATGTTATCTATTACTGGAAACGAAAGGGGTCAGACTGGTTTGTTGATCTTTGAAGATTTGCCCTAAGGTATAGTGTTAAGGCAAAACAGCTTTAATCTGCAAGTACCCTGAGATCTTGACACTGCCAAAGAATTTCTAAAAGAAAAAGGTTATCTATTTCCAGATGCGAATATCCATCTCACTGCTACTTGGAAAATTTCCGACTATCATACATTTTTTGGTAGACAATAGCTGACAAATTACAATAATTAATAATAGTGACCAAGGACAAAAAGCATTCATTTGACACTCCTTTCTCCACTGGTCAGGGTTGATTAAGGTCTTCTTAAAATAAGGAGAGGACCAACAAATCTGATATGAGAGAGAACATTTTCACACAGCGAGTGTTCAGGTCTGGAATGCACTGCCTGGTTATGTGATGGAGCTAAGTTCAATGGAAGCATTCAGGAGGGCATTAGATTATTATTTGGATAAAAACAATGTACAGGAGTATGAGGAAAAGGCAGAGGAATGGCACTAAGTCATTTGGAGAGTCAATTGAGACATAATGGGCCAAAGGCCTCCTTCTGCTCCATAACAATTCTGTGATTCTGTGCAATTATCACATTATCCTTTGTTGCAAATTTGGCAAATTTGAGGCTCATTATTGTTACAAATGCGTGTGTGAGCTAATTGGTTAGGGTTGTTAAGGTTAAATTTTCCCACAGGTCCAAATAATCATAGAATCACAGAAATATACAGCTCAGAAGAAGCACTTTGGCCCATCGAGTCTGCACTGACACACTAGGAACATCTGAACTCCCATCCAATCCCATCTGTCAACACTTGGCCCAGAGCTCTGAATGTTCTGATGTGTCAAGTGCTCATCCAGGTACTTTTTAAAGGATGTGAGGCATAACACTGATGCCATGGACCGCATGATAGGACCCTGATAGATTTACTCCCATTGAATTCAAGGGAAATTCAATGGGATGAGACCATTTATCAGTCGGCCAATCCGCAATGCCAATTTTACATTGTGGCAGCAAATTGAAACTCTGCTTCTTTGTGAATGAACAGTTTGTAGTCTGGGCTTTTTAGAAGATAATATAAGTATTAAAATAAAAGTTAATTCTCTTCTTTATGTTTTCACAGATTAGTTATGTTTCTTCGTGCGTGTGTCTGAGTGATAAAAAGGAATTTCCCACTTTTTTCCGGACTGTACCCAGTGATTATTTCCAGGTCACAGCGTTTGTGCAGCTGGTGAAACATTTTGGTTGGACCTGGCTGGCAGCGTTCGGATCCGATGATGATTATGGCCACCTGGGAATTTCAGCCTTCGTGGAACAAGTCACTAAAATTGGAGCCTGCGTCGCTTTCTCGGAATATCTTCCCAAAGTTTACGACAAAAAGAAAATCTTGCATCAAGTCGAGCTCATTAAGAAGTCAAAAGTCAAAGTTATTCTTGTCTTTTCTCCCGAGATAGACCTGAACTTCTTGGTGGAAGAACTTGTACACCAGAATGTCACTGGACTGCAATGGTTGGCAAGTGAAGCCTGGAGCACAGCAACATTGCTCTCAAAAGCGGCCAATTCTGATGTTATGGGTGGGACATTGGGCTGGGCAATTCGTAGAACTGATATTCCAGGGATTAAACAGTTCCTGGTTAGGCTCCATCCAAATAAGTATCCAGGCAATGAATTCATTAAGCAGTTTTGGGAAGCTGTGTTTCACTGCACATGGACAACATACAACAGCACGGAGAAAACAAGGCTTGAACCTTTAGAACATGAGTGCACTGGACAAGAAGATTTAACAGTTGCCCAAAACGTATTCACTGATGAATCACAATTGCGAATTTCGTATAATACATATAGAGCTGTTTATGCTGTGGCCCATTCCATACATAATATGTTACAGTGTAAAAACGGCCAAGGGCCATTTGTCAATAAAACATGTCCAGATATTTCAAAACTTAAACCTTGGCAGGTAAGTTGTATCTTATTTAAAATAACAAATTACATTCATCCATTGTACAAATCATGTGAGATCTGAAGTGTTGGCTCTGTCTCGCTCCACAAATGCTGCCTGACCTGCTGAGTTTTTTCCTAATTCTTCCTTAGGTTGCAGGCATCTCTGGCAAGGCCAGCATTTGTTGCCTATCTCTAATTCTGCTTCAGCCAAATTGGTTTGCTGGACCATTTCAGAGGGTAGTAAAGAGTCAACCAAATTGCCATGGATCTGGAGTTACATGTAGGCCAGAATGGTAGATTTCCTTCCCTAAAGAGACAGATGAGTTTTTACAGAACTAAATGATAGCTTCATTATAAGAATTACTGAAACTAAATCTATATTCCTGAATATAAATTGAATTCCAATAGCTTTCTTAGTGGGATTTGAACCCAGGTTCACAGTGCATTTAAGTTAGGTACATGGATTATTAGCTCACTGACATTACCACTGCACCATCATCCAGTCTTGCTATTCATAGCTCAGACTTCTAGTATCCACAGTGTTTTGCTTTTGTACTACTGTGTTATCCAAAATTAATAATCCGGTTATTTAGCTTATTTCTACCTATGGGAACCCACTAGACTCAAATTGTCTCTCGTTTCTTACATTACAAATTGAACAACATTTCAAAAGTTTGTAATTGATTGCAGAGAATTTAGAGAAGTCGTGGCTGGAATTTGCTGACCATTCATGTCAGCTGGATTATCCCATCCCAATGAGTGGAGATTTGCCTTGTTACCAAAATCTCCATCTTTGTTGCAATGAGAGCGTGGTGTAATGGGCAGTAACATCAGACCCAAAAACCTTGGGAGAGGCACTATAGAAATGGAAGATTTCTTTATTGTGAGGCCAATTAAATGCCAATTATTGTCAGGTGGCACCATGGCATCTGGGGAACTCATCTGACTTTATTCAAATAGTGTCACGTGATCATTTACTTACACTTGAGAGAGAGAGAGATGTCCATCTGAAAGATGACATTGCCAATGGTGAAGCTTGATACATCACTGGAGTGTCAGTTGAGGTTATGCAGTCAGGCTCTGGAGTGGGGACCCAGAACTCGTAACAGAGACAAGTATCTAAAAGACACCTACAGCCACTCCAAAATTAAGTGTAATTTACAGCATACTGTCAGCACTGTAGTGAATTCAAATGACACAATGTTGGTTTTAAATATTACAGGTATCACAGTAAGACCATAAGAATGTTCTGTGATTTCTTTGCAAAGGTTCTTCATTACTTAAAGAAGGTGGAATTCACAACTGCGTTTGGAGATGAAGTGAGATTTGATGCCAGTGGTGATCCTCTAGCAGCCTATGATCTCCTGAACTGGCAGCTGGCAGCAAATGGGAACATTGAGTATGTTAAAGTTGGCCAGTATGATGCATCTGTCGGTGCAGGGAAAGAACTTGTTCTAGAGGAAGAACGCATAGTGTGGAGCGGAGGACAAAAAATGGTAAGGCACAAATATGTAAATAACTTATTCAGTGAGACTCGAAATTTGTGTGGCAAAAGTCACTATAGATGTAAGGATTATGTTCAGCAACAACTAATATTCACCACTGTAAGAATGGGAAAGGTTAAGAAATGGACTAGCGAATGCTGTTCGTATAGTGTCAGAGACAGAGATTGTGGATTCTCAACATAATGAGAGGAGCCCAGTTAGAGAAAAGACAAAAACGTTCAGGCTGATATAAAGACAAAAGAGAAAAATTTGGAAGTTATACAGAGTGTTGTTGGATCTTGACTTTATGCAATATTATAAATCAGGTGAATGTGAGGTGGGCAGCCCATTTTGCAGCTTTCCCTATTTTGATGGAACTAAGAATCAATACCAATCTGCCAACTCACTGCCTCCAATCTGCATCACACAAAGTTGAGGTCTACCACAATGAGAACCAGGAACAAAATGAATCTGAACAAAAGATGAATGCAGATAGAGAGATGATGGCAAGAGAGATTTTGGTTAGTCAATTTCTGGTGTTTCTAATGATTACTGCAATCCACAACATACAACAGAGAAAGCTACTCTGTATCAAAATACCAGCCATCAGTTCATTTTTGTACAAATGACGGGTAATGAAACGAATCTTATTTGTAAACACCTATGTACACATACACCTAGAGGGATCTAGGTGTATGTGTACATAGATCCCTGAAAGTTGGGAATCAAGTAGATAAGGTTGTTAAGAAGGCATACGGTGTCTTGGCGTTTATTGGTAGGGGGATTGAATTTAGGAGTCGCAGCGTCATGATGCAACTGTACACAACTCTGGTGCGGCCGCACTTGGAGTATTGTGTGCAGTTCTGGTCCCCACATTACAGGAAGGATGTAGAGGCTTTGGAGAGGGTGCAGAGGAGGTTTACCAGGATGTTGCCTGGTATGGAGGGGAGATCCTATGAGGAGAGACTGAGAGATTTGGGGTTGTTTTCGCTGGAAAGAAGGCGGCTAAGAGGGGACCTTATTGAAACATATAAGATGATTAGAGGTTTAGACAGGGTGGATAGTGATAGCCTTTTTCCTAGGATGGAGAAAGCTAGCACGAGGGGGCACGGCTTTAAATTAAGGGGGGGTAGTTATAGGACTGATGTCAGGGGTAGGTTCTTTACCCAGAGGGTGGTGAGGGACTGGAATGCCCTGCCAGCTGCAGTTGTAAATGCGCCTAGTTTGGGGGCGTTTAAGAGATCTGTGGATAGGTTTATGGACGAAATGGGATTGGTTTAGATTAGTGGGTTAGTGTTTTTTTTTAAAAGCTGGTCGGCGCAACATCGTGGGCCGAAGGGCCTGTTCTGCGCTGTAATGTTCTACGTTCTATGTTCTAAACCAGCATAAAATACACACGTTATAAAATGGAATCTTACTGTTCCTTTCACATCCAGGTCATTGAGTCAAAGTGCAGTGAAACCTGTCAACCCGGAACAAGGAAAGGAGCCAGAGTTGGGCAGCCAATTTGTTGTTATGATTGCATACCCTGTGCTGAAGGTGAAATTAGTAACCAAACTGGTGTGTATATCTATCTATATACCTATCCATACATGATTGTCTATCTATCCATTTATCTACATTTATTTAGCTATATATCTATATTTATCTCTCTGTCTCTATCTGTCTGCCTAATCACATATCTATGACCTTGAGGGCAAGCTGTATGTTAATTTGTTTCAAACTCAGCTAATGCTCTGGGGACCCAGGTTCAAATCCCGCCAGGGTGGAATTTGAATTCAATAAAAATATCTGGAATTAAGAACCTACTGAAGACCATGAAACCATTGTCGATTGTTGGAAAGACCCAACTTTCAGTGAGATATTAAATGAGTACTTTGTGTCAGTATTCAACAAAAAGAAAGACTTTGTGGACAATAAGTATGGGTAAGGGTGTGTAGATACTTTGGGCCATGTTGAGATCAAAAAGAGGAGGTTCTGGGGCTCTTGAGAAACATTAAGGTAGACAAGTCCCCAGGGCTTGATGGAATATACCCCAGAATACTGAGAGAGGTAAGGGAGGAAATTGCTGGGGCCTTAAGAGAAATCTTTGCATCCTCACTGGCTCCGGGGAGGGTCCCAGAGAATTGGAGAATAGCCAAACTTGATTCTTTGTTTAAGAAGGATAGCAAGGATAATCCAGGAAATGACAGTGGTAGGGAAATTATTGGAGAGGATTCTTCAAGACAGGATTTACTCCCACTTGGAAAAAAGTGGACCAATTAGCGAGAGGCAGCATGGTTTTGTGAAGGGGAAATCATGTCTCACTAACTTGATCAAGTTTTTTGAGGAAGTGATGAAGGTGATTGATCAGGGTAGGACAGTGAATGTTGTCTACATTGACTTCAATAAGGTCCCTCATGGCAGACAGGTGCAGAAGGTGAAGTCACATGGGATCAGAAGTGAACTGGTGAGATGAATACAGAACTAGCTCGATCATAGAAGACAGAGGGTAGCAGTGCAAGGGTGCGTTTCTGAATGGAGGGCTGTGACAAGTGGCGTTCCTCAGGGAACCATTGCTGGAACCTTTGTTGTTTGTAATATATATAAATGATCTGGAGCAAAATGTAACTGATTTGATGAGTAAGTTTACAGTTGACACAAAGGATTTGGATTTGCGGATAGCGATGAGGACCATCAGAGGATACAGCAGTATATAAATCGGTTGGAGACTTGGGCGGGGAGATGGCAGATGGAGTTTCATCTGGACGAATGTGAGGTAATGCATTTTGGAAGGTCAAATACAGATGGAAAATATGTAGTAATTGGCAGAACCCTTAAGAATATTGATAGGCAAAGGGATCTTGGTATAGAAATACACAGGTCACTGAAAGTGGCAACGCAGGTGGAGAAGGCATATGGCATGCTTGTCTTCATCGGCTAGGGGATTGAGTTTAAAAATTGACAAGTCATGTTGCAGCTTTATAGAACCTTGGTTAGGCCGCACTTGGAATATAGTGTTCAATTCTGGTCTTCACACTACCAGAAGGAATGTAGAGGCTTTGGAGAGAGTACAGAAAAGATTTACCAGGATGTTGCTGGTATGGAAAGCATTAGCTATGGGGAGAGGTTGGAGAAACTTGGTTTGTTCTCACTGGAATGACAGAACTTGAGGGGAGATCTGATAGAAGTTAACAGGATTATGAAGGACATGGACAGAGTGGATTGTCAGAAGCTTTCTCACACGTGAAAGAGGATTGGACTTCAATCGCAAACTTTTAGTAATTTCTTGAGCCTTGGGCAGAACGGAAGCCATGCCAAACTGGGATAATGCTTTCTAAGGTGCATCTATAAAAATTGGTGACAGTCCTTACTGACATGCCAAAGTTCTTCGTCTTCTGAGAGAGTAGAGGCATTGGTGGACTTTCTTAATTATAGTGTTGGCACGGGGAGGTGCCAGGACAGGTTGTTGGTGATCTGGACACCTAAATTCTTAAATATCTCAACCATTTCTACTTTGCCCCCGTTGATGTAGGCAGAGGTATGTTTTTCACTACGCTTCCTGAAATCGATGACAATCTCTTTCATTTTGTTGACATTGAGGGAGGGATTATTGTCGTCGCACCCATTCACAAGATTCCCTATCTCATTCCTGGACTCTGTCTTGTCATTGTTTGAGATCCGACCCACTACAGTGGTGTTATCAGAAAACTTCAAAATCAACTTGGTGGGGAATTTGGCCACACATTCATAGGTATATAAGGAGTATAGTAGAGAGCTAAGGATGTAGCCTTATGAGGACACAGCCTTGTGGGGTACTAGTGTTGAGGATGATCATGGAGGAGGTGTTGTTGCCTATCCTTACTAATTGTGATCTGTGAGTTAGGATGTTCAGGATCCAGTCACAGAGGGAGGGGCCAAGCCCCAGGCCACGGAGTTTGGAGATGAGTTTCGTGGGAATAATGGTGTTGAAGGCTGAGCTGTAGTCACTAAATAGGAGTCTGACATCGGTGTCTTTGTTATCTAGGTGTTCCAGGGTTGAGTGCAGGGCCAGAAGGTGGTTCTGCTGTGCATTTGTTGAGCAGTGGATCCGGCCAATCCGGCTGGCTGGAATTCATTCATGCCATGACTAACTTATGAATGATCCCCTATCCTAATCCACTTCACTTTCCCAGAATCCAACAAACAACTCCAACAGTGTTTTTTGGGTTTTACGCATGGTGAGTCTTCACCCAACATTGGGTGAATGTTGCGGCGGGTGATGTGGTCATTACGTGGCATTAACTGCCTATTAACTATCTCAAGAAGCAAGAAGACAGATGGGCCTTCACTTACCCCTCCCACACAATTCAATAGCACCCGCCCCCCCCAAACAAAAAACCCGCTTGGGAGAGGGAATTAAATTCCGCCCTGTTTCCAGCTCCCTCATGCTGCTGATTTTGCTCCAGTGTATTTCATACTGAGCCATATGGGATGGATACAAATAAGATTCATTTCATTTGTGAAACACTCAATTGAGTGCGAAGAAACTTAAGAGGAGGTCAATATCGCACAGTTTATATCAGCTAAGAGGACAGGAAATACTGCAGACTGTAGATGAAAATAATCAGTTCAAATTCCACAGTTCATAGATATTTCCAGATCATAGAACCCTTCAGCATAGAATGCGGGCAATCAGTCCATTACGGCTCTGATGGCTGTTTGAAGATTTATCCAACTCCTTACACTCCCTTGTTCTAGCATCAAGCTCTGAATTTTCCTCATTAAGTATTTACTCAAATTATTTGGGAAGTTAACATTGAATCTAATTTCAGACAGCGTATAGCCGATGATATATTTTGTCACATTACCCCACTTGTGTTTTTGTCAATTCCATTAACTCTGCAGATGTTGAGTAGTGTTAACTCCCAGTGGGAACAGTTTCTCCTTCTTAAATCCACCAAAACTTTTCATGGTTTTGAACACCTTCATTAAATCTCCTCCTAATCTCTTCGCTTGAAGGAGAACAATCCTAGTTTTGCAAATCTCTCCACGTAACTAAAATATTTGAGCAGATAAACCTGTACTTTTCATTGATGAGATTTGGGGACCAGCTGAGTAAGTAACCTGCCAGCATCTGTAAGCCACAAATAAGTTTAGCAATCCCATCCGATTATTTGTAACCAGTTTAAGTTGCAGTTGATCAATGGAAGAGCAAAACAATTCCAAACTGACAAATTCAAATAAAGTTTGTAAACTTTCAGGTGACAACGTAGAACATAGAACATAGAACACTCCAGCTCAAACAAGCCCTTCGGCCCACAACTTTGCGCCAATCATATCCATACCTACCAGGCCTATCTATAACTCTCAATCCCATTAAATCACATGCACTTATCCAGAAGTCTCTTAAAAGGCCCCAGCGAGTTCGCCTCTACCACCACCGACGGCAGCCGATTCCACTCACTCACCACCCTCTGAGTGAAAAACTTACCCCTGACATCTCCTCTGTACCTACTCCCCAGCACCTTAAACCTGTGTCCTCTCGTAGCGAACATTTCAGCTCTGGGAAATAGCCTCCAAGAATCCACCCTATCTATACCTCTCAACATCTTATAAACCTCTATCAGGTCACCTCTCAACCTTTGTCTCTCCAGGAAGAAGAGACCTAGCTCCCTAAACCTATCCTCACGAGGCATGCCTCCCAATCCAGGCAACATCCTTGTAAATCTCCTCTGCACCCTCTCAAAAGCTTCCACATCCTTCTTGTAGTGAGGTGACCAGAAATGTGCACAGTACTCCCAGTGGGGTCTGACAAGGGTCTTATAAAGTTGCAGCATTACCTCCCAACTCCTAAACTCAATCCCTCGATTAATGAAGGCTAGCACACCATACGCCTTCTTGACCACATTCTCCACCTGCGAGGCTGATTTAAGGGTCCTATGGACGCGGACCCCAAGGTCCTTCTGCTCCTCAACAGTTTGGGAGTTTGGGATGTTCTGTCTACCAGGTAAAACACTTGACAAATCAGGTTAAACAGTCAGATAAAATTGGGAGGAATACTTTCAAATCCTATGCAATATAGGCTTGAATCTAGGGTGGGGTGTGCAGATGTTCTGTGTCATGTCATTATCAAAAAGGAAGCGGTATTGAGCATATTAAAAAACATTAAAGTAGATAAGCCCTTGGGTCTGATGGGATCTACCCCTGATTACTGAGGGAGGCAGGGGCGGAAATTGTTGGGGCTTTGACAGAAATCTTTGTATCCTCATTGGCTACAAGTCAACTTCCAGAAGACTGGAGGATAGTCAATGTTGTTCCAGTGTTTAAGAAAGGCAGCAGGGATAATCCAGGAAATTATAGGTCGGTGAGATTTACATCCATGGTAGGAATATTATTGGAAAAGATTCTTAGGGACAGGATTTACTCAACTTCGGAAACAATTGGACTTATTAGTGGCAGACAGCATGGGGAGATCGTGCCTCCCTAATTTGGTCGAGTTTTTCAAGGAAGTGACAAAGATGACAGATAAGAGAAAGGCAGTGGATGTTGTATACATGGACTTCGGTAAAGCCTTTGACAAGGTGCCTCATGGTAGACTGGTACAAAAGATGAAGTTACAAGTGACCAGAGGAGGGCTGGCAAGAAGGATACAGAACTGGCTTGGCCATAGAAGACAGAGGATAGCATTAAAGTGGTGCTTTTCTGAATGGAAGGCTGTGACTAGCGGTGTTCGTAAGGATCAGTTCTGGGACCTTAGTTGTTCGTAGTAAATATAAATGATTTGGAGAGAAATATAGCTGGTCTGTTTAGTAAATTTACAGACAACACAACAATTGGTGAAGTTGCAGAAAGTGAAAAGGATACAACAAGATATATGTTGTTGGAGGCTTGGGCAGAGAAATGGCAGATGGAGTTTAATCTGGACAAGTGTGAGATCATGCATTTTGGAAGATCCAATGCACGTTGGAATTATATAGTAAGTGATAGAGCCCTTAGGAGTATTGACAAACAGAGCGATCTGGGCATACATGTCCACCGATCGCTGACAGTGGCAATGCAGGTGGATAATGTAGACAAGAACACATATGGTATGCTTGCCTTCATCAGGCAGAGCATTGACAGGTCATGCTGCAGCTGTAATAGAAACTTAGTTTGATCTCATTTAGAATATTCTGTGCAATTCTGGTTTCCACACTACCAGAAGGATATGGATGCTTTGGAGAGGGTACTGAAGAGGTTTACCAAGATGTTGAATGGTCTGGAGGGTATTAGCTATGAGGAGAGGTTGGATAAACTCAGTTTGTTCTCACTGGAATGACAGAGGTTGAGGGGTGACCTGATAGAGGTTTACAAGATTATGAGTGGCATGGACAGAGTGGATAGTCAGATGCTCTTTTCTGTGGTGGAAAAGTCAAGTTCTAGGGGACATAGGCTTAAGGTGCATGGGAAAAGGTTTAAAGGAGATGTGCAAGAGGGTGGTGAATGTCTGGAACGCGCTGCCCAGGGAGGTGGTGGGAGCAGGTACGATAACAGTATTTAAGGGGCAATTAGACAAATACATGAATAGGATGAGAATGGAAGGATATGGACTCCATAAGTGCATATGGTTTTAGTTTAGGTAGGCATCATTATCAGCACAGACTTGATGAGCCAAAGGACCTGTCATTATGCAAATTTTTTTTGTTCTTTGGTTCTTTGATGGTCTGAATGGCCTCCTTCTGTGACTCAGCATCCTATACTTCTATGCATCACACATCCTGAATGTTCAATGGGAAACATTGAGCAGCAATTTACAATGTTAAAAGTTCTTCAGAAACCATTATCAAAAGGCATGAAAGGGAGCAAGTGTTTTGGGGCCTGTTGTATGTCTCCTGTTTGATAAATAGAGATAGGTTTATGTTGAAATTGGTTGAAAAATGTTCTGTGTTGTCTTCTGCAGATTCAGTGGACTGTTTGGCATGTCACTCAGATTACTGGCCAAACCTAGAAAGAGACACATGCATTCTCAAGGAAATTGAATATTTGTCATTTGGAAGCACCATGGGAATCATATTAACAACACTATCCTTAGCTGGTACTTGTATATCACTGGCTGTTGTTGCTGTTTTCTACCATTACAAGAATACCCCAATTGTCAAAGCAAACAATTCTGAGTTAAGTTTCCTTCTTCTATTTTCATTGGTACTCTGCTTCCTCTGCTCCCTTCTCTTCATGGGTCAACCCACCATCTGGTCCTGCATTTTGCGACATACAGCATTTGCTATTATATTTGTCCTTTGCATTTCTTGCATTCTTGGGAAAACTATGATGGTATTAATGGCGTTCAGTGCAAGGCGTCCAAACAATGATGTGGCGAAATGGTTTGGCCCTCTACAGCGAAGACTGGCCATATTTTCTCTGCCATCAATTCAAGTTGTGATATGTATTCTTTGGTTGACCTTATCGCCCCCATATCCTGCAAAGAATACTGAACATAGTCGTGCAACCATTATATTAGAATGTGATGTGGGGTCAACAACGGCCTTCTATTCTGTGTTGGGCTACATAGGTTTACTATCTGCCATGTGCTTTGTTCTTGCATTTCTAGCGCGTGAGTTGCCAGACAGCTTCAATGAAGCAAAGTTTATTACCTTCAGCATTCTGATTTTCTGTGCTGTTTGGGTCACTTTCATTCCAGTTTACATCAACTCTGGAAAGTACACTGTAGCTGTTGAGATATTTGCCATATTGTCTTCTAGTTTTGGTTTGCTTACCTGTATATTTGCTCCTAAGGTTTATATCATTCTAGTGAAACCGGAACTGAACACCAAGAAAAATTTAATGGGCAGGCCACCCGGTAACAAACTTTGAATGCTAAAAGATTAATAAACTTTGCTCTGTCCAAAAACAAGGCATATCAGTGTTCTGACTTTTATTTACTACAATGCTAAAATTAGTATTTGTCACTTTTACATAATGGCTGTAGAATTGAGAAGATTCCTTGGAAAATGTATGAGTACAAATAAACAACAAGAGACAAATGCAAGTGTTCATTTACTCTTCCATTCATGAATCCTATTTAAGCACTGTCTTGGCACAGTGATTTCTGGCAGCTCTGTGATTAACATCTTATAAGTTTGTAAGTTCATTAGATATAGGAGCAGAATTAGGCCATTCAGTCCATTGAGTCTACGCCACTATTCAATCATGGCTGAAATGCTCCTCATCCCCATTTTCCTGCCTTCTCCCATAACCTTTCAACCCATTACCAATTAAAAATCTGTTCTACTCCTCCTCAAATTTACTCACTATCCCAGCATCTACCACACTTTGGGACAGTGAATTCCAGATTCACAACCCTTTGGCAGAAGTTGTTTCTTCGCAACTCTGGTTTAAATTTGCTGCCCCTTATCTTAAGACTATGACCTGTCACCCTAGAATGTCCCACAAGAGGAAGCATCTGCTCCATGGCTACTTTATCCATACCTTTTATCATCTTGAATACCTCAATTTGATCCCCGCTCATTCTTCTACATTCCAGAGAGTATTGGCCGAAACAGTTCAACTTCTCTTAATGCAACAAACCCATCATCTCTGGAATCAATCTAGTGAACCTCCCCTGAACTGCCTCCAACTATATCTTTCCTCAAGTAAGGGACCAAAACTGTGCACAATACTCCAGGTACGGCCTCACCAATGCCTTGTATAGTTGCAACAATACTTCCTTACCTTCATATTCTATTCCTTTAGCTATAAGTGCCACCATTCCATTCACTTTCTTTATGATCTGATGTACCTGCACGCTAGTTTTCTGTGACTCATGAATGAGGACAACCAGATCCCTCTGCACCGGACCACCCTGAAGTCTCTCCCCAATTAGATAATAAGTCATCTGTTAGGAATGGGTTAATGGACCTTCCAATTAAGTCCTAATTCAATGTCAATTGATCAATAGAAGTCACTGATATGTAAAGGGGTTACAGGTGGCACTGACTGTTGAAGGAGAATTGTATGTGGAGTTGGATCAAAGAAATAAAGGTAGTTTATGAAGAAGTTGAGCTCTTGTCTCCTTTACTGGACTATAACTGAGAGACTCAAACATCACCTTCATATTTCTCTGACCAAAAGGCATGACCTCACACTTACCCACATTAAACTCCAACTGCCACATTTTGGCTCACTCTCCTAACCTATCTATACCCTTTTGTAAGGTTTTGTAAGCCATTAATGCAATTCGCACCCACGTCTGTGTAAATGCCCACTTTACCAAGGCCCAGGAATGGCGGCAATCCAAATCGCGCCCGAAATGGGAGCAATGGTGATTTAACTGTATTTGCATGCATTTAAATTTAATTAATGAACTGCCCGCCCAACTTTATCAGCATTTCCCCCTTTACCACCACGTTCACCAACCCGAATCTGTTTGGGGGTGGGGGAGTGGGAATGAGGCCAGATTATTCTCTGCGGGGGAGGGAGGAGTGAGGCCAGATCATTGTCTGCTTGGGGGGAGGGGGTGGGGGGAGGCAGGTCACATCTATCTCTGGTGGGGAGTGGGGGAGCAGGGAGGTCTGATTGTTGCCTGGATAGTGGGGGAGGTCTGATTGTTGTCTGGTTGGGGGGGGTGCCAATCATTGCCTGGTGTTGGGGGGGGGGAGGTGAAGGGAGACGGGTCTGATCATTCTCTGGCGAGGGGGTGGGGAGGGAGGAGGAAGGGATCGGATGTTCCTCTGGGGGGGAGGTGTGTGGGGCCAGACCATTCTCAGGGGGCGAGGCCAGATCATTCTCTGGGGGGGGAGGGAGGAGGGAGGCAGGTAAGATGTATCTCTGGAAAGCGGCCTGATCGCTCACCCTTTCTGTTACGTCTGACTTGCCTGTTCCTATAGGAATGGTACTAGGGTCCTCCACCATAAAAACTGAGGCAAAGTATTGATTTAGCATCTGTGCCATTTCAATTTTTCACACTACTAACTCTCCAGTTTCATCTTCCAAGGGACTAACATTCACCTGAGTGAGTCAGTTCCCTTTTATATACCTATCAAAATTGGTATCCCTTTTTGGTATTTTGCATTAGTTTTCTTTTGTACTTTACCTTAGCTCTTTTTATTACTTTTTTAGTATCCCTTTGTTCATGTTTGAAAGTTTCCCAATCTTCCAGCCTGCCACGGCCTTTGCAATATGGTACACCTTAGTTTTTGTCTTTATATTATCCCTAACCTCCTTGTTTAGCCATGGATGTTTTTTATCACCCCTTACCATCTTTCTTCCACACTGGGATATATTTTAGTTATGAGGAATTGAACATCTCCTTAAACAACTGCCACTATTCATCCACTGTCCTACCCTTTAGTCTTCCTGCCCTAGTCAGGCCAAACCTGGCCTCATGCCAATGAAATTTCCTTTCTTTATTTCCAGAACGCTAGTGTGGGACTCCACTTTCTCAGCCCCAAACTGAATTTTGAATTCTATCGTACAACGGTCACTACTCCTGAGAGGATCCTTAACTATGAGGTAATCAATTACACAATACCAAATTTGTCTTTTTAAATTATTTAACTTTTTTTATACCTTTGCTTATTATCTCAATCTAAATGCAACATATAACCAGTAATTTAATGCAATTTCAAATTTCACACAAATTCAACTTTAGCAGATTCCCTATTAATCAATTAAGTCAAAGCCTTCCTGTGACATCGCTTTTCAGCTCCCCCTCCCCCCAGTCAAATCGGAATCCCGCAAATCCCATAGATAAGTTTTTTATATCTGTTACCTTCTCAGCCTGCTCTCTGGCTCAGTCCCACTCAGTGAAGACAATTCAGAACTAAATAGTGATCCATGCCGATGGAGCCAGACAAAGATAGGAAACAGTGGAGGTAAAATCGAACTTGGGTGAGAGGCACAAAATAGGCAGTGGTGGAAATGGTCCCCAAATTTGCATTTCACCTTATTTTTTTTGGGGGGGGGGTCTTCAGTATAACGACCAGTGCACAGTGGTTAGCAGTACTGCCTCACAGCACCAGGGCCTGGCTTGGGTCACATAAGAACATAAGAACCAGTAGCAGGAAATTTTGAATGAACACACATATTGCTTCAATATGAGCTTTGGGAGTTTGATGATGAGGGGGAAACCTTCCAACATTTGTCCAGTTATGAGTTTTGATGAGTATCTGGATCGTAGGGAATTCTCTCTCTTTACGCACACCCGAGTGAGATTTGTTTATTTCTCACCATCACTGGAACATGGCCTTGCACTTTTCAGCAGTTTGCTCCGTTTAAGTTAAATTGCAAAATTTCCACTCATTTGAAAGCTGGAAAATGAATTTTTCAAAGGCAAAGGGGTGTAACCTTGTAACAAAATGAGGATTCTGCTTCTTTCTTTCTGTCTTTCTCTTTTCTTTCTTTTTAAAATGAACTTCCCAAACAATTTCTCGGCAGTTCTGATCAGAAACCATCGACTTGAGGCATAATTTGTTTCTTTTTCCGTGGGTGCTGCCAGGTTTGCTGTATTTTCTGCCTGGGCGCGATCTTACTGGCCGTTCACACCTCGCTCCCGTTGCAGTGAAGTTGGAGAATTTGACGCCCAGTCAATTCTCTGTTTGCTGCAGCGAAATGGGAAAATCCCACCGACGTGAATGGTGGTAACAATGCAACCTTTGTGTTTCAAACTTCCTCTGTTGACAGATACTCAAAATCTATCAGTGGATTGAGCACTGCATGGCAACGACTTCTTAAAAATGGAAATTTAGTGGCTCATTAAACCTGGTTCATAACACACCCTCGCTGTATTATCTATCGATATTTTCTCAGGAGCGGGGACTAGCCGAGCCGGGAATAACTCCTGTTACCTGCCTTGAGGATAAATCCAGTATATCAGCTCCCTTGCCAGGATACTGGGCACTGATCTGTATGATGCACTGGATATATTCACACAGCAGTTGGATATTGATGGAGTGGAGTCCATTTCTATTACAGTATTGTGAAGAGTTGATACGTGATGCCCGCAAGATGGGTAAGGTCCCATCAATGGCACCTTGCATTACAGAGAAGCTTGGAATCTTCACAGAGCTGTTTCCTCACTGTTAAGTCTACCGGGGAGGTTGCTCCAAAGAAGTCACTCGAAAAGGCAAGCTACTGGAACAAGATTGAAGAACTGTACTTCTCACATTCCATCCCTTGAGTGGCTGTAGGGGAGGTTTCCTGGGCAGGTCACTCCATGCCCCAGCACGTTTGACCCATCCTCTTAAAGTGGCTACATCCTGTAGACATAGCACTCACTGTATCTGCTTATCTATAGCAAGGGAGAATCAAATTTATTCAATTCCCTCAGGGATTTTAATTGCAGAGTTAACGTAAGCTTTCTTTTAACATGAATGAATAAACTTAAATTCTCGGAGACTCAGTGACTTGTCTAATGCAGTAGTGGACGACAAAACGGAATCAACTGTTCCAATCTGCAAGGAGGCAGATGCATAACAATTCACGGCCACACTCACTTCAAGAAGTCTCACAACACCAGGTTAAAGTCCAACAGGTTTATTTGGTCGCAACATCCACAAGCTTTCGAAGTGCAAATTGAGTTTGTGTCTTTATATACCATTTTTGTGAACAGAATTCCCACTTACCTGATGAAGGAGCAGTGCTCCGAAAACTACTGGATTTTGCTACCAAGTAAACCTGTTGGAATTTAACCTGATGTTGTGAGACTTCTTACTGTGTTTACCCCAGTCCATCGCCGGCATCTCCACATCATCACAATCACTTCCACAGCTCCAGGCACTGCTGTCCTCAGTTGGCTCTGAAACTGCATTTCTGGCTTCAACAAGTGGAATATTCAGTGAGGACATCCTTAGGACTGAACAATGGAGGGGAGCAGGCAGCTTGAAACCCTCGCCCTGCCTGGAATCAAAGCTGGCAAACCTGATGATCACATCTGCCATGGTGATTTCAGGCAGCTCTGTGATTAATATCTCCATTCCTGCCTGCCTGTAAATATTCAAACCCCATGGACATTTAGCAGGCTTTCAGGTCACACCACCACTCCATTCTGCAACAGAGATTTCCCTTTCTCTCTGTCAGAAGTTGCAGATGTGAGCAGACTCCTTTGATGTTCTCTGACAGAGAGGAAATGTTAATGTCCCTGTGGAGGAGGGAGGGGGGGTTCTCTTCTCCACAGCTGTTCACTTCAGCCAAATGTATTCAGACTGCGTGTAATTGAAATCTCCAAGCTATTCGAGAATTTTTTCTACACTTTAAACCCTCTTTATTCCAATGAAAACATTTAATCTCTTTCATTTTTATAGTGTGGAGCTTTGAAACAGGCTTTCCTTGACAGTTCAGTCCATTTCTACTCAGCCTCCAATCTGCTATGTTAATTTACCTTTCCCTTCATGCTTGAATGCATCTCAAGTACCCCATTGTTCCTAACCACATTGTTTGCAAAAACTCTAAGCCTGACTGATAGCTGTGGTTTCTTCAAATTCAATAAATTGTCTTCTTTTGCAGGCCACTAATTTTGCAAGCCAATTTAATTTTTTACAGATATAGACAGGAATGAAGATGTGAGTCACAGAGCTGCCAGAATTCACCCTGCCAGGACACTGCCTTAATAGGATTGATAAAGGGAAGACTAAACAAACACTCACATGTGTACATTACTGTTTATTTGCGCTCATACATTTTTCAAGGAATCTTCTCAATTCTACAGCCATTATGTAAAAGCGATAAATACTAATTTTAGCATAGAAGTCAATAAAAGTCAGGATACTTGTATGCTTTGATTTTGGACCAACCAAAGTTTATTAATCTTCTAGCATTCAAAGTTTGTTACTGGGTGGCTTGCCCATTAAATTTTTCTTGGTGTTCAGTTCTGGCTTCATGAGAATGATATAAACCTTAGGAGCAAATATACATGTCAGCAAACCAAAACTGGAAGACAATATGGCAAATATCTCAACAGCTACTGTGTCCTTTCCAGAGTTGATGTAAACTGGAATGAAAGTGACCCAAACAGCACAGAAAATCAGCATGCTGAAGGTAATAAACTTTGCTTCATTGAAGCTATCTGGCAACCCACGCGCTAGAAATGCAAGAACAAAGCACATAGCAGATAGTAAACCTATGTAGCCCAATACAGAATAGAAGGCTGTTGCTGACCCCACATCACATTCTAATATAATGGTTGCACGGCTATGTTCAGTATTCTTTGCAGGATATGGGGGCGATAAGGTCAACCAAAGAATACATATCACAACTTGAATTGATGGCAGAGAAAATATGGCCAGTCTTCGCTGTAGAGGGCCAGACCATTTCGCCACGTCATTGTTTGGACGCCTTGCACTGAACGCCATTAATACCATGATAGTTTTCCCAAGGATGCAAGAAATGCAAAGGACAAATGTAATAGCGAATGCTGTATGTCGCAAAATGCAGGACCAGATGGTGGGTTGACCCATGAAGAGAAGGGAGCAGAGGAAGCAGAGTATCAATGAAAATAGAAGAAGGAAACTTAACTCGGAATTGTTTGCTTTGACAATTGGGGTATTCTTGTAATGGTAGAAAACAGCAACAACAGCCAGTGATATACAAGTACCAGCTAAGGATAGTGTTGTTAATATGATTCCCATGGTGCTTCCAAAGGACAAATATTCAATTTCCTTGAGAATGCATGTGTCTCTTTCTAGGTTTGGCCAGTAATCTGAGTGACATGCCAAACAGTCCACTGAATCTGCAGAAGACAACACAGAATATTTTTCAACAAATTTCTACATAAATCTATCTCTATTTATGAAACTAGAGAGACACAACTAGCCCAAAAGCACTTATTTAGAATCAGAGAATCCCTACAATGCAGAAGGAGGCCATTCAGTCCTTCGAGTCTGCACCACCCACAATTCCACCCACGCCCTATTTCTGTAACCCCACAAATTTTACCTGCTAATCCCCTGATACTTGGATTATTTTAGCATGGCCAGTCAACCTAACCCGCACGTCTTTAGACTGTGGAAAGAAACAAGAGCACCCAGAGGAAACCCACACAGACACAGGGAAAATGTGCAAGCTCCACACAGACCGAAGCTGGAATTGAACCTGGTCCCTGACGCTGTGAGGCAGCAGTGCTAATCACTGTGCCACAGTGCCGTCCCAAACAAATAGCCTGGTTTTTACGTTTAAGTTTATTTAGCACTGCAATGAAGTTACTATGAAAGTCTGCTTGTCACCACATTCCAGCGCTTGTTTGCTTACACTAAGGGAGAATTTAACATGCATCTCACCAGCAGTGCTAACCACTGTGCCATCCATGATTTCCCTTCATGACTTTTGATAATGCTTTGTGAAGAACCTTTACCATTCTAAATTGCTAATCAATGTTTCCCATTCAACGATCAGGATGTGTGATGTGTAAAACTATAGCATCCTGCAGCACAGAAGGAGGCCATTCGGTCCATCAAGTTTATGTTGAGAAGGGTTTGAAAGCATTTTCCCCAATTTTATCTGACTGTTTAGCCTGATCTGTCAAGCGTTTTACCTTTGGATAGAACACTCCAAAACTTACTTGAAAGTTTACAAACTTTACTCAAATTTGTCAGTTTGGAATTGGTTTGCTCTTCCATTGATCAGCTGCAACTTAAACAGGTTACAAATATTCGGATGGGATTGCTAAACTTATTTTTGGCTTTTAAATGCTAGCAGGTTACTTTCTCAGCCAGTCCCCAAATTTCAACAATGCAAAGTACAGGTTTATCTGCTCAAATATATTAGTTACATAGAGAGATTTGCAAAACTAGAATTGTTGTCCTTCAAGCAGTGAGATTAGGAGGAGATTCAATACGGGTGTTCAAATCCGTGAAAACTTCTGGTGAATTTAAGAAGGAGATACTGCTCCCACCAGGAGTTAACACTACTCAAGATCTGCAGACTTAATGGAATTGACAAAAACACAAGCGAGGTGTATTATTTAATGTGACAAAATATATCATGATCAGTAATGCACTGTCTAAAATTAGATTCAATATTAACTTCCCAAAGAATTGAGTAAATACTTAACGGGGGAAAATTCAGAGCTTGACGATAGAGCAAGTGTGTGTAAATGAGTTGGATAAATCTTCAAACAGCCAACAGAGACACAATGGACTGATTATCCACATTCTATGTGGATTCTATGATCTGGAAATATCTATGTACTGTGCAATTTAATTTGATCATCTTCATCTACATTCTTCCATATTTCCTGTTCTCTGAGCCGATATGATCTGTGCAATATGCATCTCCTCAAAGTTTCTTCCCGCTCAGTTGAGTGTTTTGCAAATGAAATGAATCCTATTTGTATCCACCCCAGATGGGAAAATGGAGTTGAGATTGAAGATCAGGCCTGATATTATTGAATGGTATCGTAGGCTCATGGGGCATGTTGTCAATTCTTGCTCCTATTTCTTATTTCTTTTTTTCTTATGTAACATTGCACATGGAAATTAAGAAGCCTTGGGAAAGAGATTGTGGTGGTGTGAAAAACAGACTGCCAATTTATTCTGCTCCATTTTGCTGTATTTTCCCAAAAGTAATTTCACTCTCATACTTTTCAATAAAAGGGTGAATGTAAGACCCACATGACGTATTATGACACTGCTAAGGAGCAGCCTTTCAAGGCCATAAGATCACTGATCCAAGTAGATAGATCATGAAACCAATTAACATATAGCTTGCCCTCAATGTCATCAAGATGTGATTAGGCAGACTGATACAGATAGAAAGAGAAATATAGATATATAGCTAAATAAATGCAGATAAATGAACAGATAGACAATTATGTATGGACAGGTATACAGATAGATATACACACCAGTTTGGTTACTAATTTCACCTTCAGCACAGGGTATGCAATCATAACAACAAATTGGCTGCCCAGCTCTGGCTCCTTTCCTTGTTCCGGGTTGACAGGTTTCACTACACTTTGACTCAATGACCTGGATGTGAAATGAACAGTAAAATTCCACTTTATTACATGTGTATTTTATACAAATAAGATCTGTTTAACCTGGAGAGAAATTCTGACATTTGTTTCATTTCCCGTCATGTGTACAAAAATGAACCGATGACTGGTATATTGACACAGAATAGCTTTTGCTTTTGTATCTTGCAGATTGCAGTAATCATTAGAAACACCAGAAGTTGATTAAACAAAATCTCTCTGTCTATCTGCATTCATCTTTTGTTCAGATTCATTTTGTTCCTGGTACTCATTGGGGTAGACTGAACTTTGTGTGATGCAGATTGGAGGCAGCGAGTTGTCATCAAGGAGGAAATAGCGAGGCATCTTGAGGGGAACTGCTTGATAGAGCAGACGCAGCACGGTTTCCTTAAAGGGAAGTCGTGTCTGACAAATTTACTGGAGTTCTATGAGGATGTGTCTAGGGCGGTGGATAGAGGAGAGCCGGTGGATGTGGTCTTTCTGGATTTTCAGAAGGCGTTTGACAAGGTACCTCACAAGAGGTTATTGCAGAAGGTAAGGGGGCATGGAGTTGGGGGTAGGGTGTTAGCGTGGATAGAGGGCTGGTTGTCAAATAGGAGGCAGAGAGTGGGGGTCAATGGGTGCTATTCGGATTGGCGGATGGTGACAAGTGGAGTGCCCCAGGGGTCGGTTCTGGGGCCTCAGCTATTTACCATTTATATAGATGATCTGGAGGAGGGAACCGAGTGTAGGGTGTCAAAATTTGCTGATGACACCAAAATTGGTGGAAAGGCAAATTGTGCGGAGGGTGGGGATAGTCTACAGAAGGATCTAGATAGGCTGGGCGAATGGGCCAGGAAATGGCAAATGGAATTTAATGTTGGCAAGTGTGAGGTGGTCCACTTTGGTAGGAATAATGGTAGGAAGGATTACTACTTACGTGGAGAAAAACTGCATCAGGCGACGGTGCAGAGGGACCTCGGGGTCCTTGTGCATGAGTCGCAAAAACCCAGCTTGCAGGTGCAGCAGGTGGTCAGGAAGGCGAATGGGATGCTGGCCTTCATAGCGAGGGAGATTGAATATAAAAGTAGGGAGGTCTTGCTGCAGCTGTATAGGGCATTGGTGAGGCCGCAGCTGGAGTACTGTGTGCAGTTTTGGGCGCCGTACTTACGCAAGGATATTTTGGCCTTGGAGGGAGTGCAGAGGAGGTTTACTAGGCTGATGCCGGAGTTGAAGGGGTTGAGCTATGAGGAGAGGCTGAATAAATTAGGCTTGTACTCGTTAGAGTTTAGAAGAATGAGGGGAGATCTCATTGAGACGTATAAGATGATGAATGGGATGGATAGGATAGAGGTGGAGAGACTCTTCCCGCTCAGAAAGGATAGTAGGACTAGGGGGCACAGCCTCAAGATAAAGGGGGGGCGGTTTAGAACGGAGTTGAGGAGGAACTTCTTCACTCAAAGGGTGGTGAATCTCTGGAATTCTCTGCCCGTTGAAGTGGTGGAGGCTGCCTCGCTAAATATTTTTAAGATGCGGGTTGATGGGTTTTTGATAAGCAAGGGGATTAAGGGTTATGGGGAGAGGGCGGGAATGTGGAGCTGAGCCAAGACAGATCAGCCATGATCTTATTGAATGGCGGGGCAGGCTCGAAGGGCTAGTTGGCCTACTCCTGCTCCTATTTCTTATGTTCTTATGTTCTTGGCAGATTGGTATTGATTCTCAGGTCCATCAAAATTGAGAGAGTTGTAAAATGGGCTGCCAACCCACTTTCACCCGATTTATAATATTGCATAAAGTCAAGATCCAATTACACTCTGTACAACTTCCAAATCTGTTTCTTTTGTCTTTATATCTGCCTGAATGTTTTTGTCTTTTCTCTAACTGGGCTCCTTTCATTGTGGTGAGAATCCACAATCTCTGTCTCTCACGCTATGTGAACATGTTTGCTTGTCCATCTCTTAACCTTTCCCATTCTTACAGTGGTGAATTTTAGTTGTTGCTGAACATAATCCTTACATCTACGATGACTTTTGCCACACAATCACCAAGCTGCACTGAATAAGTTATTTACATATTTGTGCCTTACCATTTTTTGTCCTCCGTTCCACACTATGCGCTCTTCGTCTAGAACAAGTTCTTTCCCTGCACTGACAGATGCATCATACTGGCCAACTTTAACGTACTTAATGTTCCCATTTGCTGCCAGCTGCCAGTTCAGGAGATCATAGGCTGCTAGAGGATCACCATTGGCATCGAATCTCACTTCATCTCCAAATGCAGTTGTGAATTCCACTTTCTTTAAGTAATAAAGGACCTTTGCAAAGAAATCACAGAACATTCTTATGGTTTTACTGCGATACCTGTAATATTTAAAACCAACATTGTGACGTAGCTGAAGTTATGCTCTAAATTATATTGAGTGGCTGTAGTTGTCTTTTAGATATTTGCGTCTGTTACGAGTTCTGGGTCCTCACTCCAGAACCTGACCACACAACCTCAACTGACACTCCAGTGATGTATCAAGATTCTGCTTCACCATTGGCGATGTCATCTTTCCGATGGACATCTGTCCTCTCAAGTGGAAGCAAATGATCACTTTACACTATTTGAATGAACACGGATGAGTTCTGCTGATGTCATGGCAATATTTATTCCACAACCAATGACTGAAAGAGATGCTCAGGTCATTTATTCCGTAATTCTTTCTGGGAGATTGCTGTGCTTGTGTTACTACTTTATGCAAGTAACTTTACTTCAATAGTACTTCATTGGCATGAATAGTGTGGCATCAACACAAGTTCTTTCTTTCTTTGAAACACAAAAATAGTCAGGACTATTTTCATTTCTAAAATGCAATAAAGCCCAGTGATCTGATAGCCCAAAGCTGGAACTCCTGGCAACTTTCTAAACTCCTTTTGGAGAATATTCAGTGTTGCTTGAAGAGTAGGGTGTTTCCATCCAAATTTTGTTAATGAATGGAGCTTTGTTTAAAATTTGGTTGCTGCTAAACCCAACTAGACTCCTCTTCCCCTCCCACTTCCATTTGTTTCAGATCAGTAAATTAGTCTGGCTGCAGCCTAATCTAAAAGTCTATAAGTTTTCAAATGTATCTACTGGAGTTAAGGTGTCACAATTGGGCACCCAGGTGGAATACTTATTTCAAATTGTAAGAGAAAGAAAATCAGTTATTTCCTGCTAATTTCAGAGAAACTGAAATACCTGACAGTAATTGGTACCTAATTGGCCTCATAATAAAGAAAGCTTCCCATTTCTATAGTTCCCCTCACAAAGTCTTTGGGTGCGATCTTACCGCCTGTTCACGCCAACTCTGTTCACTGCAGCGGGACGGGAAAATCCTGCTGGTGTGAATGGTCAGAAAATTCTGGCCAGGATGTCGCTAAGTGCTCCACAATCAATTACACACATTTGAGATCTAGTTGAATTTATAATGTGAGAAAAAAGGGAGGCAATTTCAATACAGTGGACTCCCACAAGTTGCAATGAGGTAAATAAGCGGGTTATTTATTTTAGATAATACAGTGATACAAAAACAAAAACTGGATGCTGGAAGTCTGAGCTTATGGATAGTAGGCTGGATGGTGGTGTAGTGGTAATGTCAGTGTGCTAATAATTCCAGGACCTAGCATGGTGCACTCTGGACCTGAGTTCAAATCCCACAGTGGAGCTGTTGGAATTCAATTTATAAGTCAGGAAAATAGGTTTAGTTTCAGTTATGGTTACTATGAAGCTATCATTTTTTTTGTGCTGTAAACTCAGCTGTCCTTCTCGGGGAGGAAATTTACCATTCTGGCCAAAATGTGACTCCAGATCCACAGCAGTTTGGTTGACTCTTAACTACCCTCTGAAATGGTCCAGCAAACCAACTTAGTTGAAGTAGAATTAGGGGTAGATAACAAATGCTGGCATTGCCAGGGATGTCTGCAGCCGAAGAAAGAATTCAGAAAAAAGCTCAAAAAACTCAGCAGGTCAGGTAGCATTGTGGAAAGAAACAGAACCAACACTTCAGGCCAATTAGCTTTCACCAGTCTCTGAACCTGAATGCTGGCTGACCTGCTGAGTTTTTGTTCCTATTTGTTCTAGATATTTGTTTAGATTTACATGTTTTCCTGGACAGAATAATATCATGGGGCTCTTTATGCCAACCTAAGAGGGGAGATGTATCTTGGCTTAATGTCTCATCTGATGCTCAATGTATCAGTTTACAGTATAAGGAAATAGACAAGCTCTAAACACATCCTATCTGTCAAAGCAGCATATCCTCAATTACTGTCAACTACACCACACCAGGTAGACAAGTAATTTCAAAAAAATGAATGCATGAAATTGACTGCAAAACCAGCCTCCTGTCCATCGACTCCGTCTATACTTCCTGCTGCCTTGGAGAAGCAGCCAGCGTAACCACGGACCTGGACTTACTCTCTTCCACCTTCCTCTGTCGGGAAAAAGATACAAAAGGCTGAGGTCATGCAGCAGCTGATTCAAGAACAGCTTCTTCCCTGCTACCATCAGACTATTGAACTGACCTATCTCATATTAAGTTGAATTTTCTGTACACCCTAGCTATGACCGTAACACTCTATAATGCTTTGTCTGTATAGTGTTCAAGAAACAATACTTTTCACTGCATCCCAGTAAATGTGACAATAATAAATCAAATCAAATCAAAAGAATCTGGTATTCACCACCACAAGGCAGTGGTTGAAGCAAAAGTTTTAGAAGCATTTATGGGTAAACTGGACAGGAATATGCAGGAGATGGGTTACGATGGCATGTTTGGATGAGGAAAAATGGGAGGAGGCACATGTGGAGCATAAACACCAGCATAGACCGGTTGGACCGAATGGTCTATTTCTGTGTTCTACATCGTATGTAATCCTGTGTAATCTGATGGGGCATTGTTCCGTACAGTGAATGGAATTTTAATCTCATATAATCTGTAGAGTGGGTGAATGTAAGTTTAAATAAAATACAACTTACCTGCCAAGGTTTAAGTTTTGAAATATCTGGACATGTTTTGTTGACAAATGGCCCTTGGCCATTTTTACACTGTAACATATTATGTATGGAATGGGCCACAGCATAAACAGCTCTATACGTATTATACGAAACTCGCAATTGTGATTCATCAGTGAATATGTTTTGGGCAACTGTTAGATCTTCTTGTCCAGTGCACTCATGTTCTAAAGGCCCAAGCCTTGTTTTCCCCGTGCTGTTGTATGCTGTCCATGTGCAGTGAAACACAGCTTCCCAAAACTGCTTAATGAATTCATTGCCTGGATACTTATTTGGATGGAGCCTAACCAGGAACTGTTTAATCCCTGGAATATCAGTTCTACGAATTGCCCAGCCCAATGTCCCACCCATAACATCAGAATTGACCGCTTGTGAGAGCAATGCTGCTGTGCTCCAGCCTTCACTTGCCAACCATTGCAGTCCAGTGACATTCTGGTGTACAAGTTCTTCCACCAAGAAGTTCAGGTCTATCTCGGGAGAAAAGACAAGAATAACTTTGACTTTTGACTTTTTAATGAGCTCGACTTGATGCAAGATTTTCTCTTTGTCGTAAACTTTGGGAAGATATTCCGCGAAAGCGACGCAGGCTCCAATTTTAGTGACTTGTTCCACGAAGGCTGAAATTCCCAGGTGGCCATAATCATCATCGGATCCGAACGCTGCCAGCCAGGTCCAACCAAAATGTTTCACCAGCTGCACAAACGCTGCGACCTGGAAATAATCACTGGGTACAGTCCGGAAAAAAGTGGGAAATTCCTTTTTATCACTCAGGCATCCGCAGGAAGAAAAATAGCTAATCTGTGAAAACATCAAGAAGAGATTTAACTTTTATTTTAATACTTATATTATCTTCTAAAAAGCCCGGACTACAAACTGTTCATTCACAAAGAAGTAGATTTTCAATTTGCCGCCACGACATAAAGCAAGCATTGCGAATTGGCCAACTGATAAATGGTCTTGTCACATTGAATTTCCCTTGAATTCAATGGGAGTAAATCCATCAGGGTCCTGTCATGCGGTCCACGGCATCAGTGTTATGCCATGTGAGAAAATCTAATCTTAGCATCCCTAACTGATGAGCTCACATACGCATTTGTAACAACATTTGTAACCCTACTGGCAGCACTGTGGCAAACGGCGGCACAGTGGCACAGTGGTTAGCGCTGCTACCTCTCAGAGCCAGGGACTAGGGTTGGATCCCCGGCTTGGGTCACTGTCTGTGTGGATTTTGCACATTCTCCCCGTTTCTGCACGGGTTTCCTCTGGGTGCTCTGGTTTCCTCCCACAGTCCAACGACGTGCTGGTTAGGCGCATTGACCAGAACGGACGCCAGAGTCCCGCGACTAGGGGAATTTCGCAACAACTTCATTACAGTGTTAATGTAAGACTTTACTTGTGACGAATAAATAAACTTTAGAAACTTTACTTCATAATAAGTGTCAAATTTGTCCAAATTTGCAAGTAAGGAAACTGTAATAATGTCACAGAATCACAGAACTGTTATGGAGCAGATGAAGGCCATTTGGCCCATCATGTTTTCATTGCCTCTCCAAACAAGTGCCATTCCTCTGTCTTTTCCCTTACCCCTGTACATTGTTTCCATTCAAATAATGATCTAATTCCATCCTGAATGCTCCCTTTGAACCTGCCTCCACCACACTTCCAGGCAGTGCATGCAGATCTGAACCACTCGCTGTGTGAAAACAGTTTTTCTCACAGACTTGTTGGCTCTGTCCTTAGGTTAAGAAGATTCTAATCAGCACTAACCAGTGGAGAAAGGCGTGTCAAATGAATGCCTTCTGTCCTTGGTCACTTTATTAATTATAGTAATTTGTCAGCTTAGTAGATCAAAAAATGTATGATCGTAGGACTTTTTCCATGTTGCAATTTGATGGATATTAGCATGTGTACAATTCTGGTCACCCTATTTTTGAAAAGATATTATTAAACTAGAAAAAGTGCAGAAAATATATACTAGGATACTACCAAAGCTTAATGGTTTGAGTTAAAAGGGGAGGTTGGAAAGACTGGGATTTTTTCCCCTGGTTGGTGAGCAAACTGCACACGGTACAGTGATGCAGCAGGACATAGGCAAAGAGAAGGGGAAAAGGAACGTAGTAGTGATTGGAGATAGTGGGTGAAGGGTATTGACACTGTCCTTTGTCACAATGACAAAGTGCACAGAAGGGTGTGTTGTCTGCCTGGTGCTCGGGTACAGGATGTCGCAGCTGGGCTGCAGAGGAATCTGGAGTGGGAGGGTGAGAACCCGGTTGTGGTGGTACATGTGGGTGCCAGCGACGTAGGCAAAGTGCGGACTGAGGATCTGGGGAGGGAGTATGAGAAGCTGGGAATGGAATTAAAAAGTAGAACCGACAAGGTGGTCTTCTCTGGGCTACTGCCTGAACCGAGTGCAGACGGGCGTAGGGTTGACAGGATAAAGGAAGTGAATGGGTGGCTCAGAGATTGGTGTGGGAGGAATGGGATCGAATTTATGGGGCATTGGCACCAGTATTGGGGTAGGTGGGACTTGTTCGGGCGGGATGGGGTTGGTCTGAATCGTGCTGGGACCAGAGTGCTGGCGAATCGAGTAAAGAGGACTGTAGACAGGGCTTTAAACTAATTAGGGGGGGGGAGGGTGCGAGGGTAGGTGATGTTAGGAGGTCTACAGTTAAGGATAGGGTACAGGTAAGGGAAGAGGCTGAGGATGTCCCAAGTGGTGGCGTTACGGCAAATAGGGTCCAGAAGAAGGCTGGGATGAAAGCGCTTTATCTGAATGCACGAAGCATTCGGAATAAAGTGGATGAGCTGGTGGCGCAGATCGACACAAATGGATACGATCTGCTGGCCATTACAGAGACGTGGCTGCAAGGTGACAGGGACTGGGAGATGAATGTACAGGGCTATCAAGTGTTTAGGAAGGATAGGCAGGAGGAAAGAGGGGGTGGCGTAGCTCTGCTGATTAAGGACAGCATCAAGGTGGTAGCAAGGGATGATATCGGAGCCAAAGAGCAGAAAGTGGAATCGTTGTGGGTGGAGATTAGGAACAGCAAAGGGAGGAAGACGCTGGTGGGTGTCGTCTATAGGCCCCCGAATAATGATCTGGAGGTGGGGCGGGCTGTTAACGCGCAAATAAGTGCGGCGTGCAGGAATGGGACGGCAGTAGTTATGGGGGATTTCAATCTGCATATTGATTGGTCGACCCATGTTGGACGAGGTGGGCTCGAGGAGGAGTTCTTGGAATGCTGCCGGGATAGTTTCCTGGAACAGTGTGTGTTGGAGCCGACGAGGGAGCGAGCTATCTTGGATCTGGTGCTATGTAATGAGGCAGGTAGAATTAGGGACCTTGAGGTGAAGGATCCTCTTGGAGAGAGTGATCATTGTATGGTGGAGTTTCTGTTGCAGATGGAGGAGGAGAAAGTGGGTTCCCGGACACGTGTCCTTTGTTTGAATAGAGGGGAGTATGGTAGGATGAGAGAAGAATTGGCGAATGTGGACTGGGGGAGCGCGTTGGAAGGTAGGTCTGCTGAGGAGCAGTGGAGGATCTTTAAGGAGATCTTTCTTGGTGCTCAGCAGAAATTTATTCCGATGGTTAAAAAGGACAGTAGGAAGAGAGGTAATAAGCCGTGGATAACGAAGGAGGTGAAGGAAAGTGTTAAATTAAAAGCGGAGGAATTTAGAGTAGCTAAGAGCAGTGGGCGAGAAGAGGATTGGGAAAGGTTTAAATGTCAACAAAGATTGACAAAAAAGTTGATAAAGGAGGGTAGAAGAAGCTATGAAGCTGGGCTAGCACTTAATATAAAAAAGGATAGCAAGAGTTTTTATAAATATATAAAAAGGAAGAGGCTGGCTAGGGTGAACGTTGGTCCCTTAGCGGATGAGAAAGGGGACCTAGTGGTAGGGGATGGGGATATGGCTAAGGTCTTGAATAACTTTTTTGTTTCTGTCTTCACGGAGGAGGACGTGAATAATTTGCCGGGTGTTAGCGATGGAAAGGTGGTAGGACTGGAGGGTCTTAATGACATTACTGTTACTAGAGAGGTGGTGCGCGACAGACTGGAGGGGCTGATTGTGGACAAGTCCCCAGGACCGGATGGAATGCATCCGAGGGTTCTGAAAGAAATGGCGGAGGTGATAGTGGATGCCTTGGTGGTTATTTTCCAGACGTCGCTGGATTCCGGGGAAGTGCCGGAGGATTGGAAAACGGCTAATGTTACGCCGTTGTTTAAGAAGGGTGCCAGGCAAAAGGCGGGGAATTACAGGCCGGTTAGTTTAACGTCTGTGGTAGGTAAAATGTTAGAATCCGTCATTAAGGAGGAAATTGCGAGGCATCTTGAAGGGAATTGCTTGATAGGGCAGACGCAACACGGTTTCATTAAAGGGAAGTCGTGTCTGACAAATTTACTGGAGTTCTATGAGGATGTGTCTAGGGCGGTGGATAGAGGAGAGCCGGTGGATGTGGTCTTTCTGGATTTTCAGAAGGCGTTTGATAAGGTACCTCACAAGAGGTTACTGCAGAAGGTCAGAGGACATGGAGTTGGGGGTAGGGTGTTAGCGTGGATAGAGGATTGGTTGTCAAATAGGAGGCAGAGAGTGGGGGTCAATGGGTGCTATTCGGATTGGCGGTTGGTGACTAGTGGGGTGCCCCAGGGGTCGGTGCTGGGGCCTCAGCTATTTACCATTTATATAGATGATCTGGAGGAGGGAACCGAGTGTAGGGTGTCGAAATTTGCTGATGACACCAAGATTGGGGGAAAGGCAAATTGTGTGGAGGGTGTGGAGAGTCTGCAGAAGGATCTAGATAGGCTGGGCGAATGGGCCAGGAAATGGCAAATGGAATTTAATGTTGGCAAGTGTGAGGTGGTCCACTTTGGTAGGAAGAATGGTAGGAAGGACTATTACTTACGTGGCGAAAAACTGCAGCAGGCGACGGTGCAGAGGGACCTCGGGGTCCTTGTGCATGAGTCGCAAAAACCCAGCCTGCAGGTGCAGCAGGTGGTCAGGAAGGCGAATGGGATGCTGGCCTTCATAGCGAGGGGGATTGAATATAAAAGTAGGGAGGTCTTGCTGCAGCTGTATAGGGCACTGGTGAGGCCGCAGCTGGAGTACTGTGTGCAGTTTTGGGTGCCGCACCTGCGCAAGGATATTTTGGCCTTGGAGGGAGTGCAGAGGAGGTTTACTAGGCTGATACCGGAGTTGAGGGGGTTGAGCTATGAGGAGAGGCTGAATAAACTAGGCTTGTACTCGTTAGAGTTTAGAAGAATGAGGGGAGATCTCATTGAGACGTATAAGATGATGAATGGGATGGATAGGATAGAGGTGGAAAGACTCTTCCCGCTCAAAAAAGACAGTAGGACTAGGGGGCACAGCCTCAAGATAAAGGGGGGGCGGTTCAGAACGGAGTTGAGGAGGAACTTCTTCACTCAAAGGGTGGTGAATCTCTGGAATTCTCTGCCCGTTGAAGTGGTGGAGGCTGCCTCGCTAAATATTTTTAAGAAGCGGGTTGATGGGTTTTTGATAAGAGAGGGGATTAAGGGTTATGGGGAGAGGGCGGGAAAGTGGAACTGAGCCACGACAGATCAGCCATGATCTTATTGAATGGCGGGGCAGGCTCGAAGGGCCAGATGGCCTACTCCTGCTCCTATTTCTTATGTTCTTATGTTCTTATGTTCTTATGAGTGTAGGAGGCTCAGGGGTGATCTTACAGAGGTCTATAATTAATGAGGAATATAGATAAGGTAGATAATCAACATCTTTTCTCAAAGTTAGAGGAGTCTAAAATGAGAGGGCATAGGTTTAAGGTGAGAGGGGAGAGATACAGAAGGGCATTTTTTTCACACAGAGGGTAGTGAGGGTCTGGCACAAGCTGCCAGAGTCAATAGTAGAGGTGGGTACAATTTTGCCTTTTAAAAAGCATTTAACAGTTACATGGTTCAGATGGATATAGAGGGATATGGGCCAAACACAGGCAATTGGGACTAGCTTAGTGGTCAAAACTAGGCAGCATGGACAAGTTGGGCCAAACCTCTATGTGAAAATAGATAAACTTTTCCTTTCAGAAATCCTTTGGCTTGTGAAACACAGACTAAAGCTCTCTCTGCTTTGCCTTAACACTATATCTTAACGCAAACCTTCAAAGATCAACAAACCAGCCTGACCCCTTTTGTTTCTAGTACCAGATAACACGTGAGATTAACATTAGGCACCAGTGAGAACTGGGGGTTGTACCGCAACAGGAACTAAAACTAAGAAACTATTCAAATTTCACTCAGAATGCTGACAACCAGAAAAGAGAGAAGACACTAAATCTGTTTTTGTGTATTGGATTTGATTACAGATTTCACAGCAGTTGCTTCATTTTGTTATTGAATCCATTTGTACATGAAGACACATATTTATTCAGCAGGATTTGGGCGTGTTCATCTCTCTGCTTTAAGAATTCATTTGAGTGTTGATAACCAGTAACAACATTAGGAGGGGAATTTAGAATGTAGAATTGATTTAAACTGAACATTGCCTGCGTCTAATTTCATAACTTGTATAGCTTTCCCTCCTTCTCTCAAATTCCCTTCCACCTCATTCTGAAAATTCAATTCCAAACCAGAAAGGTGGCCTCCAATATCTCAGTTTGTGTGAGCTTTAGTGCAGGCTGTGAGACTCTGAAGGGCATCACTTGACCTCGATGCTACTGACAAACAGTTTCATGTTAAATGTTTTGTTGCTTACCATTGGTATTCCGAAAAGACCCACCGTCCTGGCAATTACTATGGATTGTGTTGAACCAGAATCGCCGATCACTGCATGCACTGTTGAGCCTTCATTACATTTCAAAAGTGTAACACTTTCCTCTTGACCATTAAGAACTGTCAGGGCCGCTCTCAGCGCCAGTGTTGGGGTGGCACAGGAATCATAAATCTTATAGCCCAGCGAGATGTTGGGGAGAAGCATCGGGTCATTATTAATTTCTTCAATAGCAAAGATCATTAGCTGAACCCAACGAAAAGCTCTCAGATGAAAACTGTCAGAAACAAAAGCATGAAAATGGCACACGTTCGTAAGTATTTGTGTAACCGGGTCTTTCATACACTGTTACACCAGCAAGGCATACTGAGAACATAGATTTCATTTTAATTTTATATTTTCTATGTATTATTGTCACAAGTAGGCTTACATTAACACTGCAATGAAGTTACTGCGAAAATGCCCTAGTCACCACACTCGGGTACACAGAAGGAGAATTTAGCATGGCCAATACATCTCACCAGCACATCTTTCAGACTCTGGGAGGAAAGAGGAGCACCCGGAAGAAACCCAGCTGACACGGGGAGAACATGCAGACTCCGCTCAAACAATGATCTAAGCCAGGAATTGAACGTTTGCGGGTCCCTTGCACTGTGCGGCTGTAGTGCTCACCACTGTGTCACCGTGCCGCCCATTGTACAACGTAATTACACAATAACATTTTTCAATCTCTCAAGAAATAACGAAGTACAGCTATGAGAGTAACCAAAGCCTATAGCGAAATGAAAAATAAATAGCGCAGCTCATTTCTTTACTGTGTCAGACGTCAATTCATATTTATTTGATCGAGAGATTAATTTAGGGACAACTGAAATGTACATTCATTGTAAATGCTTCCCCTTCATAACAACATTTCCTTTGGCTTCAGGTCTGTGGCTCTGACTCCTGCCTCAATATATTCCTTCCCTTTCTCTGCCTTCAGCGAGTTTGGACCAATTCTGTGGCCATTTTTTCCTGAAATCTCTTTGAGTCTCTATCTGTTTCTCCATTTTTACTCAATAATAACATCAAGAAGATCACACTCACTCTAAGCAGCTCGGTGTCTCTGGTTGGGTTTGGTAGGAAGTCTCAGCAGGCACTCCTCGATAATGAATGGGGAAAATGCCACCGATGATGATGTCCCCATCCTGTGCGAGTTCCGGCAAATTAAATCTTCCTTGAAGTCTGCAATTTAGATCGTCTTTGGCAAACACACAGGCCACCAAACCAAGTAGCACCCAACACAGCAAATACATTGCAATTGTCACTGGCAGAGTCTGCTGCTGGACAGTTACAAACAGTAGGTTTTTTTTCTTATATTGAGTTATTATTGACAACTGAACAAGCATCAAAAACGTAATTAAAACAACAGAAACCCCACGTGTACTTCAGGTTTAGCAACCCCTGCAGCACTGTCTGATAATTGTGTTCCGTTGTCTGCACCAAAGTTAGTTTAACTTCGTTCAAATTAGCTTGAGTCACTGGAAACAATTTCAGGGAATTAAGCTGAGAGCAGGAATGAAAGGATTCTTTTTCCTGGAATTCCACCCTGTGCAATGAAAATGGTAAACATGGAAAAACAAATTATTTGGTAAATAATGAATGCTCCTTATGTAGTTTGCGAAGTATATTTACTTTGATAAGGTTCTGTCCTTGTTTTCTTTGATGGCAAGTTTCAGTGTGAAGAATCAGGGAACAAGAATTTAGTCTAGTTCATTGGAAGCAGATGCCTATGTGATTTGAACTGATCTGAATTTTCTGAACAAGTTGGTCCTGATTTTTGCTGCTATGAAAGGAGCTGAACACAGTATTGCATCAGAGTAGCAATAAATCTCTGTGTCCATATCTAATTCTGCACCCACAATACATAGTAACCTGTCTGTTGTCTCACTAACGTGTAATGTCATTTCCAAGACTTCCTCTTCTTATTTAAGGTTTCTGCATTTGCAGTTTTCCCTTTATTGTTTTTGATTCAAATGTATCATTTCACTGAATTTTAATTGTCAAATATCCAAAACAAAGTGTACAATTGGAGGCACTGAAATCATTAGGGCTACAAAGAGGGGTTTGGGGAGTGGGCCTGAGCTGGTACTGGGAGAATGGGCTGAATAGCCTTTAGTGCAGTTTGGTCCCATAATTTGAAGCAACGGTCGGGTTGGCTTAGTTATTAGCCTTGTTGCTTCTCAGCTGTGAGATTGTGGGTGGAATTTTCCTGTCCTGCCCACCATGGGAAACATAGCCGGCAGTGGGAGGACTGTGCAAAAGTCTATTAACCTTGGGTGTGTATCCTGGCCTTATGGCGAGCGGGGCTGGAGAATCCCACTCTCTGTGCTTAAAATCCATTCTTGTGCTTGAGGGTGGAAGCTAGCCACAAATCCCATCCAACACTTAAAGGATGTTACTGCTAGTGCCATCCCTGAGAAAGATCGCTGGTTGTGTGGATAGTTAAACACTCCTTCCTTGACTGTACCGCCTAAAAGCTGATGAACTATCTCACTGCTATTTGCTGATCCAAAGTATTTATCAAAGTTAATAAGGTTTTCATATCCTGTTGTGCTGAGAAAAGCTGATATATCCAACGTGTTTGCAATTTTACTACAAATCAACATGCTATCATAGCAACTCCACGGTTCACTTTCTTCATTGAAAGGGTCCATGGATTCTAATTCACCTGCCATTTGTCTTGCAGGGACTAATGATTTGAACATAAGAATATAAGAAATAGGAGCAGGAGTAGGCCATCTAGCCCTTCGAGCCTGCCTCACCAGTCAATAAGATCATGGCTGATCTGAAAGTGGTTCAGTTCCACTTACTTGCCTGCTCCCCATAACCCTTAATTCCCTTATTGATCAGAAATCTATCTACCTGTGACTTAAACATATTCAACGAGGTAGCCTCCACCACTTCAATGGGCAGAGAATTCCAGAGATTCACCACCCTCTGAGAGAAGAAGTTCCTCCTCAACTCTGTTCTAAACTGACCCCCCCCCTCTATTTTGAGGCTGTGTCCTCTAGTTCTTGTTTCCTTTCTAAGTGGAAAGAATCTCTCTGCCTCTACTCTATCGAGCCCCTTCATTATCTTATATGTCTCTATAAGATCACCCCTCACCTTCTAAACTCCAATGAGTACAGGCCCAATCTACTCAATCTCTCCTCATAAGCTAACCCCCTCAACTCCAGTATCAACCTGGCTGAGACTGCTTAGTATTTTTTTTCTTTTACTGTCTTCCCAATATCACCCTGGAGACCGTTGACTTGATGTATTTTTTTTTGAAAAAGCCCCAGCTGCACAGCAAAGAGGTTAAATATGCCAAATAATGCGTGGAATCTCACTTTTCTCTGATTGGAAAATAAACCCTTTTTTAAAACGACACAGGGATGCCACAGTGGCACAGTGGTTAACACTGATGCCTTGCAGTGCCAGAGAACCAAGCTCCCGTTTGGGTCGTTGTCTGTACGGAGTCTGCACAGTCTCCCTGTGTCTACATGAGTTTCCTCTGGGTGCTCCAGTTTCCTCCCACAGTCTGAAAAACGTGCTAGTTATGTGCATTGGCCTCAATGTACCCGAACAGGCACCAGAGTGTGGCGACTAGGGGATATTCATAGTAACTTCATTGCAGTGTTCATGTAAGCCAACTTGTGACACTAATAGATAAAATTAAAACTTAAAAACTTTAGAGCTATTTCTTACTTGTGTCTTACTTCACTTCAATCCTGAATCCTATTGTTGCTTCTGCTCATTGTGTGAGGACCCACGATGTTTTCGTCTTCTACTTAGGATCTTTTCTCAATGTTATAAATGAAACAAAATTCCTACTCGGCACCAGCTTACTCTGTAAAGAAAGTTCTAACTATCTTAGGGATTGTGGATTTTACACAGAAAGAAAAGAATAGCTTGCACATGTAGTTTCAAACAAACAACAGCATGTTTATTACAGGAGATGTTGCCTGTACAGCGCACAAACTGAAACTAAAACAGTAGCCTGTTTAAACACTCTAGTCATCACCATCAATTTTTTTTTGTTCATTTGTGGGACATGGACGTCGCTGGCTGGCCAGCATTTATTATCTATCCCAAGCTACCCAAGGGCAGTTGAGAGACAACCACATTGCTGTGTAAGGATGGCAGATTTCTTTCCCCGAAGAACATTAGTGAGCCAGGTGAATACAGGGTAACTTACCTTCACTGACAAAAGAAACTCTCTGAAGAAGGGCAACAACTAACCCCCGGGATCACTTTAAAATAATATGATATATGTGAAATCATTCGTTTATGGACCAGCGCAGGGCATATTTGTTAGCTCTGCTGCCTCACAGTGCCAGGACCCAGACTGAATTCTCAACTTGGACCATTACCTGTGCAGAGTCTGCATGCTGTCTCTGGGGCTGTGTGGATTTCACCGGGTGCTCACGTGTCCTCCCCCACTCCAGAAGTATGTAGTTTAGGTGGATTGCCCATGATAAATTCTTCCTCAGTGTACCCTTCCACAGTAATTTCATTACATTATTAATGTAAGCCTTCTTGGAACACTAATTAATAAATAAATAAAAGAAGCCATCTTTGTGCTGCCAACTAAAGTTCTTGCATCCTGCCAAACTCATGAACTATCCAAATAAACGAGGATGCCCCTACATCCCCTCGCTCTGCCAACTAATGCCCCCATACCAATCCGATACATACTACCCGAATCCATCCAACAACATCCCGCCACCTTAACATAAAACACACACAAATGCAAAGTCACCCCCCCTCCCCACCAGCTCCAGGAGCCGTCCCCCCACCCCACCCACCTTAACAGAAGCACACAGGGGAGGCAAAAGTGCTAAGACATGGGAAAGCAACAAACCACTCTTCAACCCATAACCTACTCACCAACATCCCTATCAGGAAACCCACGGGGCTTTTTCCCCTCACTGTCTGATTCCGCCCCCCCCCCCCCCCCACCACCACCCCCCCACACCCCCGTGCTCTTGTGCTACCCGCCCCCCCGGGAAAAAAATGGAGACAGATTCACACAACAGACACAGAACCTCTCCAGCCAGGAAACCCCTCCAAAGAAACTTTCCAACACACAAACATTACCTTGACTTCCACCCCATCTCCAGAAACACATAAACTCCCAAACTAACAACCCCCTCCCCCAACACACACCCCCTCAACAACCACCTCCCCAAAACACCTAAAATACAGCAGAATCAGACCATCAACCTGTCTTCCTCTTCCCCTCAGCTCACAACCCCCGTCTTTCTTCCCCCACCGACCCCACATGACGGTACCCCCATTCACCACCCTGCACAAAAAAAACTAACAGGAGTAATAATACATGAAAAAATGCAGAAGGCCCAGGAGACAAGAAGACAACAAGCCAAAATATAAGGGCAACATGGGTTGGACATGAGCTGGAAGAAAAGTGGCAGAGCACAAAGAAAAGGGGACATATCCAATTTCTGTCCAGCCCCAAAAATCTCTCCCTTTGGACCATGAAACCTTTTGTCATTTAATCTCTTTGCCATCTTCCTTAACCTTTGTTTTCTCCTACTTCCCACCCTCCCCCTTTCACCTGCTCAAATTCTGTTGCATTTCTTACTTTTCTCAATTCCAGTTGAAGATCCCAGACCTTAAACATAAGCCGAATTTTTCATTGTAAGAAGTCTCACAACATCAAGTTAAAGTCCAACAGGTTTATTTGCTAGTAAATGCCACTAGCTTTCGGAACGCTGCTCCTTCATCACTCACCTGACGAAGGAGCAGCACTCCGAAAGCTAGTGGCCTTTACTACCAAATAAACCTGTTGGACTTTAACCTGGTGTTGTGAGGCTTCTTACTGTCCAACACCGGCATCTCCACACCACGACTACGAGTTTTTCATTCTCAGGTTGTGTGAGGAGAGATGCCGGCGTTGGACTTGGGTAAACACAGTAAGAAGTCTCACATATTCTCAACTTGTGCTCAGGATGCAGACCAACTGCAAAACTCTGCCAAGCAGATGAGACAATCAGTAATCTGTAAACTATCTGTGCTTTATATGCTCTGTCTGAGGCCAGAACTCTCCATTCACCTGACGAAGGGACAAACCCCGAAAGCTTGTGAGTTTACTATCAAATAAATCGGTTGGACTTAAACCTGATGTTGTCAGACTTTTTACCAAGTCTCACAACACCAGGTTAAAGTCCAACCAGTTTATTTGATAGTAATCCTACTACAAATAAACTGGTTGGACTTTAACCTGGTGTTGTGAGACTTCTTATTGGGTGGGGAGACACATAGAACATAGAACATTACAGCGCAGAACAGGCCCTTCGGCCTACGATGTTGCACCGACCAGTTAAAAAACAATGACCCACTAACCTAAACCAATCCCTTTTCGTCCATAAACCTATCCACAGATCTCTTAAACGCCCCCAAACTAGGTGCATTTACAACCTCAGCAGGCAGGGCATTCCAATCCCTCACCACCCTCTGGGTAAAGAACCTACCCCTGACATCCGTCCTATAACTACCCCCCCTTAATTTAAAGCCATGCCCCCTCGTGCTAGCTTTCTCCATCCGAGGAAAAAGGCTATCACTGTCCACCCTATCTAAACCTCTAATCATCTTATATGTTTCAATAAGATCCCCTCTTAGCCGCCTTCTTTCCAGCGAAAACAACCCCAAATCCCTCAGTCTCTCCTCATAGGACCTCCCCTCCATACCAGGCAACATCCTGGTAAACCTCCTCTGCACCCTCTCCAAAGCCTCCACATCCTTCCTGTAATGTGGGGACCAGAACTGCACACAATACTCCAAGTGCAGCCGCACCAGAGTTGTGTACAGTTGCAACATGACGCTGCGACTCCTAAATTCAATCCCCCTACCAATGAACGCCAAGACACCGTATGCCTTCTTAACAACCCTATCTACTTGATTCCCAGGGAAATCTGGACTATTAACTCTCTTCTTCCACCTACATATGCTGTCAGACCTGCTGGGCATTTCCAGTCTGTTTAAAATTTGAAATGTGGTCTGGAGTTTTCCAGCCATTCCAGTCCCGCTGCCGCTGTAAGTGAGGACATTGAACTTGACGCAGCTGAGCCAGAGGATCCTGCCGGCATGATCAGCCAGAACATTCCCACCCTGTTGTCACATTGATAAACATTTTGGATCAGCAAATAGCAGTGAGATAATTCATTAGCTTTGAAGTGAAATAGTCAAGAGAGGACTGTAAGCAGGATAGAACATCCTGCTACAAAAATACAAAATGTCGTGAATGTAGCCCAATCCATCACGCAAACCAGCCTCCTATCCATTGACTCTGTCCACACTTTCCACTGCCTCGGCAAAGCAGCCAGCATAATTAAGGGCCCCATGCAACCCGGCATTCTCTCTTCCACCTTCTTCCATCGGGAAAAAGATACAAAAGTCTGAGGTCACGTACCGACTGACTCAAGAACAGCTTCTTCCCTGCTGCCAGCAGACTCTTGAATGGATTTACCTTGCATTAAGTTATCTTTCACTGTACTTAGCTATAACTGTAACACTACATTCTGCATTATCTTGTTTCCTTCTTTATGTACGGTATGCTTTGTCTATATGGCATGCAGGAAACAATACTTTTCACTGTGTACTAATACATGTGACGATAATAAATCAAATCAAATCAAATCTTTAACTATCTATTCAACTGGCATCAGCGACATAGTAAGAAGTCTCACAACACCAAGTTAAAGTCCAATAGGTTTATTTGGTAGCAAAAGCCACTAGCTTTCGGAGCGCTGCCCCTTCGTCAGGTGAGTCAGAGTTCTACTCACAAACAGGCCATATAAAAACACAAACTCAATTTACAAAATAATGGTTCGAATGCAGGTCTTTGCAGGTAATCAAATCTTAAAGGTACAACCAATGTGAATGGAGAAAACTTTAAGCTCAGGTTAAAGAGATGTCTATTGTCTCCAGACAGGACAGTTAGTGAGATTTTGCAAGCCAAGGCAAGTCGTGGGGGTTACAGATAGTGTGACATGAAGCGAAGATCCCGGTTGAGGCCATCCTCATGTGTGCAGAACTTGGCTATCAGTCTCTATTCAGCGACCCTGTGTTCTCGTGTGTCGTGAACGCAGAATCACTGAGCAGAGACTGACAGATAGCCAAGTTCTGCACACATGAGGATGGCCTCAACTGGCATCTTGGGTTCATGTCACACTACCGATAATCCCCACAACTTGCCTGGCTTGCAAAATCTCACTAACTGTCCTGTCTGGAGACAATACACATCTCTTTAACTTGTGCTTAATGCTCTGTCCATTCACATTGTCTGTACCTTTAAGACTAGATTACCTGTAAAGACTCACATTCCAACCATTATTTTGTAATTTGTATTTTTGTCTTTATATTCCCTGTTTGTGAATAGAACTCCCACTCACCTGACGAAGGGGCAGCGCTCCGAAAGCTAGTGGCTTTTGCCACCAAATAAACCTGTTGGACTTTAACCTGGTGTTGTGAGACTTCATATTGTGTCTACCCCAGTCCAACACAGGCATCTCCACATCATGATCAGCGACATGTCCCAGGGATGGCACTTGCAGCAGCATCCTTTAAGTGTAAGGTGGGAGTTGTGGCTACGTTCCAATCTCAAGCACAAGAATGAATTCTAAACTCACAGGTACTCGAGGTTAATGGACCTTTGCATCGCCCTCACTCACCCACTACGAATCCTGTGGTGGGCGGAACAGGAAAATTCCATCCACAATTTCACAACTTAGAAGAAACAAGGCTACTAACTTAGCCAACCTGGCTGTTGCTTCAAATTATCGAACCAAACTGCATTGAAGACTTCAGCCCACTGTTCCTGTACCAGTTCAGACCCACTCCCCAAACCCCTCTTTGTAGCCATCTGATTTCAGTGCCTCCAATCGTACACTCCGTTTTGGATTTTTACATTAAAATTCAGTGAAATGGTACATTTGGACAGAAAACAACAAAGGGAAAACTGCAAATGCAGCAACGTTAAATAAGAATAGAAAGACTGATAACAAGTTAGTGAGAGAACAAACAGGTAGGTGAAGAGTTAATTGGAAATGGACAGTGGCCACGGAGATTTATTGCTATTCTGATGCAGTTCTATGTTTGGTTACTTTCTTAGCAGCAAAAACCAGGACCGACTTGTTAGGAAAATTCAAATCAGTTCAAATCACAGAGGCATCTGCTTCCAGTGCCCAATGAACTAGACTGTAAATTCTTGTTCCCTGATTCTTCACGCTGAAACTTGCCATCAAGAAAGCAAGGACAGAACCTTTTCAAAGTAAATATACTTCACGAACTACATAAGGAGCATTCATTATTTACCAAATAATTTGTTCTTCCATGTTTACCATTTTCATTGCACAGGGTGGAATTACAGGAAAAAGAATCCTTTCATTCCTGCTCTCAGCTTAATTCCCTGAAATTGTTTCCAGTGACTCAAGCTAATTTGAACGAAGTTAAACTAACTTGAGTGCAGACAACGGAACACAATTATCAGGCAGTACTGCAGGGGTTGCTAAACCTGAAGTACACGTGGGATTTCTGTTGTTTTAATTATGTTTTTTGATGCTTATTCAGTTGTCAATAATAACTCAATATAAGAAAAGAAACCTGTTCTGTTTGTAACTGTCCAACAGCTGACTCTGCCAGTGACAATTGCAATGTATTTGCTGTGTTGGGTGCTACTTGGTTTGGTGGCCTGTGTGTTTGCCAAAGACGATCTAAATTGCAGACTTCAAGGAAGATTTAATTTGCTGGAACTCGCACAGGATGGGGACATCATCATCGGTGGCATTTTCCCCATTCATTATCGAGGAGTGCCTGCTGAGACTTCCTACCAAACGCGACCAGAGACACCGAGCTGCTTAGAGTGAGTGTGATCTTCTGGATGATATTATTGAGTAAAAATGGAGAAACAGATAGAGACTCAAAGAGATTTCAGGAAAAAGACTGACAGGGTAGGTCCAAACTTACTGAAAGCAGAGAAAGGGGAAGGAAGAGTGCATTGAGGCAGGAGTCAGAGCCACAGACCAGAAGCCAAAGGAAATGTTGTTATGAAGGGGAAGCATTTACAATGAATGTACATTTCAATTGTCTCTAAATTAATTTCTCGATCAAATAGATGGAAATTCACATCTGTCACAGCCAAGAAATGAGCTGCACTGTTTCTTTTTCATTTCATTAATGTGCTTCAGTTGCTCGCATATCCTTACTCCGTATTTTCTTGAGAGAATGAAAAATGTCATTGTGTAATTACGTTATATAATGGGCGGTACGGTGACACAGTGGTTAGCACTGCAGCAACACAGGGCAAGGGGCCCACAAAAGTTCACTTCCTGGCTTCGGACATTGTCTGTGCGGAGTCTACACGTTTTCCCCGTGTCTGGGTGGATTTCCTCACAGAGTGCGAAAGACATGCTGGTTAGATGTATTGGTCATGCTAAATTCTCCCTCAGTGTACCCGAACAGGCGTCAGAATTTGGCATATAGGGGATTTTCACAGTAACTTCATTGCAGTGTTAATGTAAGCCTACTTGTGACAATAATACATAGAAAATTAAAATTAAATGTATGTTCTCAGTATGCCTTGCTGGTGTAACAGTGTGTAAAAGACTCGGATACATAAATACTTATGAATATGTGCTTTTTTCATGCTTTTGTTTCCGACAGTTTTAACCTGAGAGCTTTTCGTTGGGTTCAACTGATGATCTTTGCTATTGAGGAAATTAATAATGACCTGATGCTTCTCCCCAACATCTCGCTGGGCTATAAGATTTATGATTCCTGCGCCACCCCAGCACTGGCGCTGAGAGCATCCCTGGCAGTTCTTAATGGTCAGGAAGAAAATGTTACACTTTTGAAATGTAATGAAGGCTCATCAGTGCATGCAGTGATCGGCGACGCGGGCTCCACACAATCCATAGCAATTGCCAGGACGGTGGGTCCTTTCGGAATTCCAATGGTAAGCAACAAAACATTTAACATGAAACTGCTTGTCAGTAGCATCGAGGTCAAGCGATGCCCTTCAGTCTCACAGCCTGCCCTAAAGCTCACACAAACTGAGATATTGGAGGCCGCCTTTCTGGTTTGGAATTATATTTTCAGAATGAGTTGCAAGGAGAGAAAGTTATACAAGTTATGAAATTCGATGCAGGCAATGTTCAGTTTAAAACAATTTGTTATTTTAAATTCCTCTCATAATGTTATTCCTGGTTATCAACACTCAGATGAATTCTTAAAACAGAACGCATTCAAGTCCTGCTAAATAAATGTGTCTTCGTGTACAAATGGATTCAGTGACAAAGTGCAGCAACCGCTGTGAAATCTGTATTCAAACCCAATACACAGAAACAGAATTAGTGTCTTCCCTCTTTTCTGGTTGTCAGCATTCTGTGTGAAATTGATTAGTTTCAGCTCCTGGTGTGCTACAATCCACAGTCCACACTGGCGCCTCTTGCTAATCTCACATGTTGTCTATTACTGCAAACGTAAGGGGTCAGACTGGTTTGTTGATCTTTGAAAATTTGCGCCAAGGTATAGTGTTAAGGCAAAACAGAGAAAGCTTTAGTCTGTTTAGCCTGAGTTCTTGACGCTGCCAAAGGATTTCTAAAAGGAAAAGGTTATCTGTTTCCAGATGCGAATATCCATCTCATTGCTACCCGGAAAAATTCCGACTGTCATGCATTTTTTAATAGACTACAGCTGACAAATTACAATAATTAATAATACGATCAAGGACAGAAAGTATTCATTTGACACTCCTTTCTCCACTGGTCAGAGTTGATTCAGATCTTCTCAAATAAGGAAAGGACCGACAAAAGCGATATGGGAGAAAACATTTTCACACAGTGAGTCGTTCAGGTCTGGAATGCACTGCCTTGAAGTGTGATGGAGGCAGGTTCAATGGAAACATTCAGAAGGGCATTAGATTGTTACTTGAATAGAAACATTGTACAGGAGTATGGGGGAAAAAAGCAGGAAAATGGCTCGAAGTCATGATGCTCGCTTAGAGAGTCAATGGGCCAAATGGCCTCCTTCTGCTCCATAATAATTCTGTGGCATTTTCCCATTTTCCTTAGTTGCAAATTTGGACAAATTTGAGGCTGATTATTGTTACAAATCTGTGTATGTGAGCCAATCAGTTAGGGATGCTAAGATTAGATTTTCTCACATGGCAGAACACTGATGCCGTGGACTGCACGACAGGATCCTGATGGATTTTACTCCCATTGAATTCATAGGAATTTCAATGGGATGACACCATTTATCAGTCGGCCAATCCGCAGTACCAGTTTTACATTGTGGCAGCGAATTGAAAATCTGCTTCTTTGTGAATGAACAGTTTGGAGTCTGGGCTTTTTAGAAGATAATGTAAGTGTTGAAATAAAAGATAAATCTCTTCTTGATATTTTCACAGATTAGCTATTTTTCTTCCTGCGTGTGCCTGAGTGATAAAAAGGAATTTCCCACTTTTTTCCGGACTGTACCCAGTGATTATTTCCAGGTTGCAGCGTTTGTGCAGCTGGTGAAACATTTTGGTTGGACCTGGCTGGCAGCGTTCGGATCCGATGATGATTATGGCCACCTGGGAATTTCAGCCTTCGTGGAACAAGTCACTAAAATTGGAGCCTGCGTCGCTTTCTCGGAATATCTTCCCAAAGTTTACGACAAAGAGAAAATCTTGCATCAAGTCGAGCTCATTAAGAAGTCAAAAGTCAAAGTTATTCTTGTCTTTTCTCCCGAGATAGACCTGAACTTCTTGGTGGAAGAACTTGTACACCAGAATGTCACTGGACTGCAATGGTTGGCAAGTGAAGGCTGGAGCACAGCAGCATTGCTCTCACAAGCGACCAATTCTGATGTTATGGGTGGGACATTGGGCTGGGCAATTCGTAGAACTGATATTCCAGGGATTAAACAATTCCTGGTTAGGCTCCATCCAAATAAGTATCCAGGCAATGAATTCATTAAGCAGTTTTGGGAAGCTGTGTTTCACTGCACATGGACAGCATACAACAGCACGGGGAAAACAAGACTTGGGCCTTTAGAACATGAGTGCACAGGACAAGAAGATCTAACAGTTGCCCAAAATGCATTTACTGATGTATCACAATTGCGAGTTTCGTATAATACGTATAGAGGTGTTTATGCTGTGGCCCATTCCATACATAATATGTTACAGTGTGAAAATGGCCAAGGGCCATTTGTCAATAAAACATGTCCAGATATTTCAAAACTTAAACCTTGGCAGGTAAGTTGTATTTTATTTAAACTTACATTCACCCACTCTACAAATTATATGAGGTTAAAATTCTATTCAACGTACCTAGCAATGCCCTGTCAGATTACACAGGATTGCATGGGATAAAGAACACAGAAATAGACCATTTGGCCCAACCAGTCTATTCTAGTATTTATGTTCCACATGTGCCTCCTCCCACCTTTCCTCATCCAAACTTGCCATTGTAACCGTCGTAATCCTTCTCCTGTATATTCCTGTTCAGTTTACCCTTAAATGCTTCCAAACCTTTTGCTTCAACCACTGCCTAATGGTTTGATTTGATTTCTTTTATTAGTGTCACATGTATTGGGATGCAGTGAAAAGTATTGTTTCTTTAACACGGTACAGACAAAGTGTTACATTCATAGCTAGGGTGTACAGAAAGATCAAATGAATATAAGATAGGTCCATTCAATACTTTGATGGCAGCAGGGAAAAAACTGTTCTTGAGTCAGTTGTTGCATGACTCAGACTTTTGTATCTTTTTTCCAAAGGAGAACGGTGGAACACAGAATGTCCAGGATGTGTGGGGTCTGTGATTACACTGGCTGCTTCTCTGAGGCAGCAGGAAGTATAGACAGAGTCAATGGATGGGAGGCTGGTTTTGCAGTCAATTTCATGCATTCATTTTTTGAAATTACTTGTCTGTCTGGTGTGGTGTAGTTTACTGTAATTTGATGAAATGCGGCTTTAACAGATAAGATGTGTTTGGAGCCTATCTTTCCTTTTACTGTAAACAGATACATTGAGCATCAGATGACACATTACGCCAAAGTACATCTCCCATCTTAGATTGATATAAACAACCCCATGATATTATTCTGTCCTGGAAAACATGGAACTTTTAAAAAAAATCTAGAACAAGTAAGAACAAAAACTCAGCAGATCAGATAGCATTCAGGTTAAGAGACTGATAAAAGCTCATTTGCCTGAAGTGTTGCTCTGTCTCTCTCCACAAATGCTGCCTGACCTGCTGAGTGTTTCAAGTTTTTTTCTTAATTCTTTTTTGTGCTGCGTACATCCCTGGCAAGGCCAGCATTCGTTGCCTCTCCCTAATTCTGCTTCAAGTTGGCTTGCTGGGCCATTTCAGAGGGTTATTAAGAGACAATCAAATTGCTGTGGATCTGGAGTCACATGTTGGCCAGAATGGTAGACTTCCTTCCGTAAAAGGATAGATGAGTTTTTACCACAAAAAAACAATAGCTTCATAGTAACCATTACTGAAACTAAATCTATGTTTCAGATTTATAAATTGACTTTCAGCAGCTCCATTGGTAGGATTTGAGCTCAGGCCCTCAATGCACAAAGCTAGGTGCTTGGATTATTAGTGTATTGACTTTACCACTGCACCACCTCCCAGCCTGTTAAGCACAGCTCAGTTTTCCAGCATCACAATTTTTTGCTTTTGTATCACTATTATCTAAAATAAATAACCTGGTTATTTACCTCTTTGCTACCTGTGGGACCCCCCACTGTATTCAAATTGTCTCCCTTGTTTCTCATATTACAAATCCAGCTAGATCTCAAATGTGTGTAATTGATTGTAGAGCACTTAGCGATATCTTGGTCGGAATTTTCCGGCCAGTCACGCCAGCAGGATCTTCCTGTCTCGCTGCAGTGAATGGAGATTTGATTTGTCACCAAGATCTCCACCTTCGCTGAAATGGGAGCATGGCGTGAACGGGCAGTAAGATCACACACAAAGACTTTATGAGAGGAACTATAGAAATGGGAAACTTTCTCTATTATGAGGCCAGTTAGATTCCAATTACTGTCAGGTATTTCAGTTTCTCTGAAATTAGCCGGAAATAACTGATTTTCTTTCTCTTACAACTTAAGAGTTTGAAATAAATATTCTGCATGTGCACCCAATTGTGATACCTTAACTCCAGTAGATACATTTGAAAACTTTTAGACTTTCAGATTAGGCTGCAGCCAGGCTAATTTACTGATCTGAAACAAATAGAAGTGGGAGGGGAAGAGGAGTCTAGTTGGGTTTGGCAGCAATCAAATTTTAAACAAAGCTCCATTCATTAACAAAATGTGGATGGAAACACCCTACTCTTCACGCAACACTGAATATTCTCCAAAAGGAGTTTAGAAAGTTGCCAGGAGTTCCAGCTTTGGGCTATCAAATCACTGGGCAGAATTAAAAATAGACCTGACTATTTTTGTGTTTCAAAGAAAGAAAGAACCTGAGTTGATGCCAAATTATTCATGCCAATAAAGTACTCTTGAAGTAAAGTTACTTGCATAAAGTAGCAACGCAAGCACAGCAATCTCCCAGAAAGAGTAACAGAATAAATGACCTGAGCATCTCTTTCAGTTATTCGTTGTGGAATAAATATTGCCATGACATCAGGGAAACTCATCTGCTCTCATTCAAATAGTGTAATGTGATCATTTGCTTCCACTTGAGAGGACAGGTGTCCATCGGAAAGATGACATCGCCAATGGTGAAGCAGTTCCTTGATACATCACTGGAGTGTCAGTTGAGGTTATGTGGTCAGGCTCTGGAATGGGGACCCAGAACTTGCAACAGAGGCAAATGTCTAAAAGACACCTACAGCCACTCCAAACTCAGTGTAATTTAGAGCATAACCTCAGTTACATCACAATGTTGCTTTTAAATATTACAGGTATCGCAGTAAGACCATAAGAATGTTCTGTGATTTCTTTGTGAAGGTCCTTCATTACTTAAAGAAGGTGGAATTCACAACTGCATTTGGAGATGAAGTGAGATTCGATGCCAATGGTGATCCTCTAGCAGCCTATGATCTCCTGAACTGGCAGCTGGCAGCAAATGGGAACATTAAGTACGTTAAAGTTGGCCAGTATGATGCATCTGTCGGTGCAGGGAAAGAACTTATTCTAGAGGAAGAACACATAGTGTGGAGCGGAGGACAAAAGATGGTAAGGTACAATTATATAAATAACTTATTCAGTACAACTAAAAGTTTGCGTGACAAAAGTCACCATAGATGTAAGGATTATGTTCAGCAACAACCTAATATTCACCACTGTGGCAGTGGGAAAGCAAAAGCTGTTCACATAGTGTGAGAGAGACAGAGATTGTGGATTCTTATCATAATGAGAGGGGCCCAGTTAGAGAAAAGACAGAGACATTCAGGCAGATATAAAGGCAAAAGAGATAGATCTGGAAGTTGTACAGAGTGTTGTTGGATCTTGACTTTATGCAATATTATAAATCAGGTGAAAGGGAGTTGGCAGCCCGTTTTACAACTCTCCCTATTTTGATGGACCTAAGAATCAATACCAATCTGCCAACTCACTGCCTCCAATCTGCATCACACAAAGATGAGGTCCACCCCAGTGAGAACCAGAAACAAACAAAAGATGAATGCAGATAGTGAGACGATGGCAACAGAGGTTTTGATTAGTCAATTTCTGGAGTTTCTAATGATTACTGTAACCTGCAACATACAACAGCAAAAGCTATTCTGTATCAATTTATCAGTCATCAGTTTATTTTTGTACACATGACGGGTAATGAAACAAATGTCAGAATTTCTCTCCGGGTTAAAGAAGTCTTAGGGGCAATTCTCCCAAAAGTGCTGAATTGGTGGGAAAACTGTTCTATATCACGACTGTTTTCTCAGTTCAACTTCTCACTCGACTCTCCCCACTCTGCGCACTACAGATGTCCCAATCGTGAATCCGGTTAAAAACCGGGGGGCAGGGCCTATTTGCATCAGAGTCCGACATTTCTGGAGTTCTGCGCATCAGCAGTGGCCTGGATCTGTCAGTCTCCCTGTTTGCTGGCCGCCTCGATCGCCGGCCAGCCCAGGACCCCTGCAGTGCTGCCCCTCGAGCCCCCACCTCCCCACCCCCCCATCACAGCCCGATCGCAGCCCCCACAACAATTCCTGGGCCAGCCCTGAACCCCTTCGACCGGAGCGCTCCGATGTCCAGCCCAACACTGCCCCCCTCCCTCACCCCTGCACGGTGATGATACTCCCGCTCACCCAGGCAGAACTGCCCCCCGCTGACCACACCCCCCCACCCCCCCACCGTGGAGTCAGATCACCCCCATGGAAGGCAATCCTCCCCACCCCCACACACACTCCCCAGCAGAACACCACATCCCAGCCTGCCCCAATCACTGGCCTCCCTCCAGCCCAGACCGATCCCCATGCAGAATGGCAGCATAACCTCCACCACTCGCCCCTAGGCCCCTGCCCACAATAAGCCCCACCCCCTTGGCACTGCCTGATGTCCCACGGGCAGTGCCACAGTGTCCCCTGAGAATGGGCACTTTGCCACTTGGGCAGTGCCAGGGGCACAGGCTGGCACTTCCAGGATGCCCATGCCCAGGAGGCACCATGCCCCCACTGCCTGACACCCTGGGGGGGGGCCTCGATTGAATCCACCCCCTTCATTCCAGCGGGGTCTCCCGCTCATTCCCCGAATATGGCAAGCTATTCCCAACCCCACCAGAATTAAGTACTCCCTGTGGGGCGAGAGATTCAATTGGGATTGGTAAGTTCCCCATAATGACATTTAAAATATGTTTAAAAAAGATTCAAATGACTTAAAATGTTAGAATCCGTCATTAAGGAGGAAATTGCGAGGCATCTTGAAGGGAATTGCTTGATAGGGCGGACGCAACACGGTTTCATTAAAGGGAAGTCGTGTCTGACAAATTTACTGGAGTTCTATGAGGATGTGTCTAGGGCAGTGGATAGAGGAGAGCCGGTGGATGTGGTCTTTCTGGATTTTCAGAAGGCGTTTGACAAGGTACCTCACAAGAGGTTATTGCAGAAGGTCAGGGGACATGGAGTTGGGGGTAGGGTGTTAGCGTGGATAGAGGATTGGTTGTCAAATAGGAGGCAGAGAGTGAGGGTCAATGGGTGCTATTCGGATTGGCGGTTGGTGACTAGTGGGGTGCCCCAGGGGTCGGTGCTGGGGCCTCAGCTATTTACCATTTATATAGATGATCTGGAGGAGGGAACCGAGTGCAGGGTGTCAAAATTTGCTGATGACACCAAGATTGGGGGAAAGGCAAATTGTACGGAGGGTGTGGAGAGTCTGCAGAAGGATCTAGATAGGCTGGGCGAATGGGCCAGGAAATGGCAAATGGAATTTAATGTTGGCAAGTGTGAGGTGGTCCACTTTGGTAGGAAGAATGGTAGGAAGGACTATTACTTACGTGGCGAAAAACTGCAGCAGGCGACGGTGCAGAGGGACCTCGGGGTCCTTGTGCATGAGTCTCAAAAACCCAGCTTGCAGGTGCAGCAGGTGGTCAGGAAGGCGAATGGGATGCTGGCCTTCATAGCGAGGGGGTTTGAATATAAAAGTAGGGAGGTCTTGCTGCAGCTGTATAGGGCATTGGTGAGGCCGCAGCTGGAGTACTGTGTGCAGTTTTGGGCGCCGCACCTGCGCAAGGATATTTTGGCCCTGGAGGGAGTGCAGAGGAGGTTTACTAGGCTGATACCGGAGTTGAGGGGATTGAGCTATGAGGAGAGGCTGAATAAACTAGGCTTGTACTCGTTAGAGTTTAGAAGAATGAGGGGAGATCTCATTGAGACGTATAAGATGATGAATGGGATGGATAGGATAGAGGTGGAGAGACTCTTCCCGCTCAAAAAAGACAGTAGGACTAGGGGGCACAGCCTCAAGATAAAGGGGAGGCGGTTTAGAACGGAGTTGAGGAGGAACTTCTTCACTCAAAGGGTGGTGAATCTCTGGAATTCTCTGCCAGTTGAAGTGGTGGAGGCTGCCTCGCTAAATATTTTTAAGAAGCGGGTTGATGGGTTCTTGATAAGAGAGGGGATTAAGGGTTATGGGGAGAGGGCGGGAAAGTGGAACTGAGCCACAACAGATCAGCCATGATCTTATTGAATGGCGGGGCAGGCTCGAAGGGCTAGATGGCCTACTCCTGCTCCTATTTCTTATGTTATGTTATGTTCTTATGTTACCTGTCTTCCTGCCTGCGTGGTCTGGTCTCTGACTGTTCTCCGGATCTGGGAAATGCACGTGCATTCCCGGCGCGTGCACAAATCTCGGAACAAGGCCAGCGATGTGCACCTCCCACCCCGACCTGTCAGAAAAGTTGTAGGTCGGGATGGGAGAATCGTCCCCCTTATCTATAAACCAGCATAAAATACACATGTAGTAAAATGGAATCTTACTGTTCATTTCACATCCAGGTCATTGAGTCAAAGTGCAGTGAAACCTGTCAACCCGGAACAAGGAAAGGAGCCAGAGTTGGGCAGCCAATTTGTTGTTATGATTGCATACCCTGTGCTGAAGGTGAAATTAGTAACCAAACTGGTGTGTATATCTATCTATATAACTATTCATATGTGTCTGTCTATTTATTCATTTATCTACATCTATTTAGCTATATATCCATATTTATCTATCTATCCGTATCAGTCTGCCTAATCACATATCGATGACCTTGAGGGCAAGCTGTATGTTAATTGGTTTCATGATCTATCTACTTGGATCAGTGACCTTATGGCCTTGAAAGGCTGCTCCTTAGCAGCGTCATAATACGTCATGTGGGTCTTACATTCACCCTTTTATTGAAAAGTATGAGAGTGAAATTACTTTTGGGAAAATATAGCAAAATGGAGCAGAATAAATTGACAGTCTGTTTTCCACACCACCATAATCCCTTTCCCAAGGTTCCTTAATTTCCATGTGCAATGTTACATAAGAACAGAAGAAATAGGAAATAGGAGCAAGAATTGACACCATGCCCCATGAGCCTACAATACCATTCAATAATATCAGGCCTGATCTTCAACCTCAACTCCATTTTCCCTTCAACTTCCACTATCCACAATCCCTTAAAATCTAAAATCTAATATACTGATATATACTAATTGACTGAGGATCCACAATTCTCTGGGCCAGTAAACTCCAAAGACTCCTAACCCTTGCAGTGAAGAAAATTCTCCTCATCTCATGGGAGTTTCGGCAGTCAGGGCAGAAGAAAGTTCTCAGTTCCCCCCCACCCTTCCCAAAGCTAACTTTCTCAACCAGCCAGTGTGTGTAAGTTGAATAAGCAATCCCTTACCCTAACCCACCCCACTTTCCCAAAATCCCACAAACAATCCCAACAGGGCTTGTTTTTTGTGCTTTATGCATGTTCAGTCTTCACCCAACACTGGGTGAGTGGTCGCTAAGTTGCACTGACTGCCCATTAACTGTTTCAAGAAGCAAGAAGGCAGCTGGGCCTCCACCCATCCCCTCCCCCACGATTAAATAGCACCTCCTCCCTACAACCAAACTCGCCTGGAGGAGGTCATTAAATTCCATCCCTGTTTCCAGCTGCCTCATGCCCCTGATTTTAGAACATAGAACATAGAACACTACAGCACAAACAGGCCCTTCAGCCCACAAGTTGCGCCAATCATATCCACACCTACCAAACCATAGAACTATCTGTATCTCCCAATCCCATTAAATCCCATATACTCATCCAGAAGTCTTTTAAAAGATCCCAGTGAGTTTGCCTCTCCCACCACTGACGGCAGCCGATTCCACTCCCTCACCACCCTCTGAGTGAAAAACTTACCCCGACCATCTCCTCTGTACTTGCTTCCCAGCACCTTAAACCTGTGTCCTCTCGTAGCGACCATTTCAGCCCTGGGGAATTTGCTCCAGTGTATTTCATATTGAGCCATGTGGGGTAGATACAAATAGGATTCATTTTATTTGTGAAATACTCAATTGAGTGGGAAGAAACTTAGAAGATGTAAATATTGCGCAGTTCATATCTGCTCAGAGGACAGGAAACATAGCAGAATGTAGAGGAAAATAATCAATTTAAATTCCACAGTACATAGATATTTCCAGTTCATAGGATCCTATAGTGTAGAATGTGGACAATCATCCCATTGTATCCCTGTTGGCTGTTTGAAGATTTATCCAACTCATTTACACCCTTGCTCTATCATCAAGTTCTGAATTTCTCCCCGTTAAGTAAATACCCAACTCTTTGGGAAGTTAATATTGAATCTAATTTCAGACAGTGCATTACCGTTCATGATATATTTTGTCACATTAAATAATTCACCCCACTTGTGTTTTTGTCAATTCCACTAAGTCTGCAGATGTTGAGTAGTGTTAACTCCCGGTGGGAACAGTTTCTCCTTCTTAAATCCACCAAAACTTTTCATGGTTTTGAACACCTGTATTAAATCTCCGCCTAATCTCTCTCCTTGAAGGAGAACAATTCTGGTTTTGCAAATCTCTCCACTTAACTAAAATATTTGAGCAGATAAGCCTGTACTTTGCATTGATGAGATTTACCAACCAGCTGACTAAGTAACTTGCCAGTATCTAAAAGCCACAAATAGGTTTAGCAATTCCATCTGATTATTTATAACCAGTGTAAGTTGTAGCTGATCAGTGGAAAAGCAAAGCAATTCAAACAGACAAATTTGAGTAAAGTTTGCAAACTTTCAAATGAGTTTTGATGTGTTCTGTCTACAAGGTAAAATGCTTGACTAATCAGGTTAAACAGATAAAATTGGGGAAAAGACTTTCAAACCCTACTCAACATAGACTTGATGGATCGATTGGCCTCCTTCTGTGCTGTAGGATCCAATACTTCTCTGCATCACACGTCCTGATTGTTGAATGGGAAACATTGAGTAGCAATTTACAATGGTAAAAGTTCTTCACAAAGCATTATCAAACGTCATGAAGGGAAATCATGGGTGGCGTGGTGGCACAGTGGTTAGCACTGCTGGTGAGGTGCATTGGCCATGTTAAATTCTCCCTCAGTGTAAGCAAACAAGCATCAGAGTGTGTCAACAAGCGGATTTTCATAGTAACTTCATTGCAGTGTTAATGTAAGCCTACTTGTGACTAATAAATAAACTTAATAGCCAGGCTATTTAATTGGGGCGGCACAGTGGCTAGCACTGTTGCCTCGTAACGCCAGGGACCGGGTTCAATTGCGGCCTCGGGTCACTCTGTCTGTGGAATTTGCACATTCTCCCCATATCTGTCTGGATTTCTTCTGGGTACACCAGTTTCCTCCCACAGTACACCGATGCGGAGGTTAGATTGATTGGCCATGCTAAATTGACCCTAGTGTCAGGGGGTTAGTAGGTCAAATTTGTGAGGTTACAGCTGCAGGGCCTGGGTGGAATTGTGGTCGATACAGACTTGATGGGCTGAATGGCCTCCTTCTGCACTGTAGGGATTCTGTTATTCTGAATAAGTGTTTTAGGGCTGGTTGTGTGTCTCCTGTTTGATAAATACAGATAGATTTGTGTTGAAATTTGTTGGAAAATGTTCTGTGTTGTCTTCTGCAGATTCAGTGGACTGTTTGGCATGTCACTCAGATTACTGGCCAAACCTAGAAAGGGACACATGCATACTCAAGGAAATTGAATATTTGTCATTTGGAAGCACCATGGGAATCATATTAACAACACTATCCTTAGCTGGTACTTGTATATCACTGGCTGTTGTTGCTGTTTTCTACCATTATAAGAATACCCCAATTGTCAAAGCAAACAATTCCGAGTTAAGCTTCCTTCTTTTACTTTCATTGATACTCTGCTTCCTCTGCTCCCTTCTCTTCATGGGTCAACCCACCATCTGGTCCTGCATTTTGCGACATACAGCATTCGCTATTATATTTGTCCTTTGCATTTCTTGCATTCTTGGGAAAACTATGATGGTATTAATGGCGTTCAGTGCAAGGCGTCCAAACAATGATGTGGCGAAATGGTTTGGCCCTCTACAGCGAAGACTGGCCATATTTTCTCTGCCATCAATTCAGGTTGTGATATGTATTCTTTGGTTGTCCTTATCGCCCCCATATCCTGCAAAGAATACTGAACATAGCCGTGCAACCATTATATTAGAATGTGATGTAGGATCGGCAACAGCCTTCTATTCTGTATTGGGCTACATAGGTTTACTATCTGCTATGTGCTTTGTTCTTGCATTTCTAGCGCGTGAGTTGCCAGATAGTTTCAATGAAGCAAAGTTTATTACCTTCAGCATTCTGATTTTCTGTGCTGTTTGGGTCACTTTCATTCCTGTTTATATCAACTCTGGAAAGCACACAGTAGCTGTTGAGATATTTGCCATATTGTCTTCCAGTTTCGGTTTGCTTACCTGTATATTTGCTCCTAAGGTTTATATCATTCTCGTGAAACCAGAACTGAACACCAAGAAACATTTAATGGGCAGGCCACCCGGTAACAAAGTTTGAATGCTAGAAGATTAATAAACTTCCAAAAGCTTGTCCAAAAGCAAAGCATACAAATGTCCTGACTTTTATTTACTACAATGCTAAAGTTAGTATTTTTTACATAATGGCTGTAAAATTGAGAAGGTTCCTTGGAAAATGTATGAGTGCAAATAAACAAATAAATGTGTGAGTGTTTGTTTAGTCTTCCCTTTCTCAATCCTATCTAAGCAGTGTCCTGACAGGGTGATTTTTGGCAGCTCTGTGACTTGCATCTTCATTCTTGCCTGTAGCTGTAAAAATTTGAAGTGGACTCCAAAATTAGTGGCCTGCAAAAGAGGAAGTGAAACCAATTCTTGCCTTTGAAGAAAGCACAGCGATCAACCAGGTAAACAATGTGGTTAGGAACAATGAGATGCCTTTAAGCATGAAGGGAGAGGTAAATAAACACAGCTAATAAAAGCAAATTACTGCAGATGCTGGAATCTGAAACCAAAACAGAAAATGCTGGAAGATCTCAGCAGATCTGACTGTAAGCAGAGAAAAGAGCCAAGTCCAGATGATCCTTTGTCAAAGCTAAAAGGTATAGAAAGAGGGAAATTTTTGTACTATAGGGTGAGGGAATGAAAAATGAATCATAGCCACAAAAACAAGGGGAAAGACTTAATGGCCATTCACACCTCTACTCTCTCTATGGACTATGAGAAGTTCTTGAATAAACCCTATTGTTCCTGTGGCTTGTTTTTCCAAGTGACTTCTTTGGAGCTCCCTCCCCAGTAGTGTCAGACTTAACAGTGAGGGAACAGCTCTGTGAAGATTGCAAGCATCTCCATGATACAAGGTGCCATTCATGGGATGCTTGTCACCTTGCGGGCATCGCATATCAACTCTTCACAATACTGAAATAGAAATGTTTAAAATTTAAAGTTTTAAACTTTTTATTTATTAGTCACAAGTAAGGCTAACATTAACACTGCAATGAAAAAATGGACTCCATTCCATCAACTTCCAAATGCTCTGTGAATATATCAAGTGCATCATACAGATCACTGCCCAGTATCCTGGCAAGAGAGCTGATATACTGGATTTATCCTCAAGGCAGCTAATGGGAGTTGGGAATATTCCCAGCTGTGCCAGCCCCTGCTCCAGAGAAAATACCCACAAGGGTGGGATTTTCATTGTGAGAGTGTGTGGGGGGTGCACTTGGGTCAGCCAGTCCAGGAAAAAGTTGGGAGATAGCCACAGGGGTCACTAGGGTTCGAAGTGGGCTGTTTAAACGGTCCACCTCAGTGATTGGGACCTTGTCCCAGTTATAATAAGAACAGAAAAATCATCAAACTGTTACCCACCCCATGCATCGTCATACCACCTCATGTCCCTGCACTCATCCCCTATGGCCCTCATGCCCCGTACCATCCCTATGGACACTCATGAAAGGACAAATCAGTCATGTTTATTGTCCACTCTGCCCTCTAATGGTCTCAGCTGCATAATGTTTACATTTGGTTGTCAGGAGAGGGCCATCATTGTGGGATTACACCATAACACTCACATATCTGGGGCTCATACATGATGAAGGACCATCCAGAACGAGATAGTGGTCCATGCTGATGGAGCCAGACAAAGACAGGAGACAGTGGAGGTCAAACCAAACTTTGGCGAGAGACACAAAATGAGCAGTAGTAGAATTAGCCCCAAATTCGCACTCCATCTTATCTTTATTTTAGTAACGTCAATACAATGACCAGTGCACAGTCATTAGCACTGCTGCCTCATAGCGCCAGGGCCCTGGGTTTGATTCCTGGCTTGGCTCACTGCCTGTGGCGAGTTTGCACATTCTTCCCATGTCTGCCTGGGTCTCCTCCGAGAGCTCCGATTTCCTTCACAGTCAAAAGACGTGCTGGCTAGGTGCATTGGCCATTCAAGGACTGTGACGACTAGGGGGTTTTCACAGTAACTCCATTGCAGTGTTAACGTAGGCTTACTAATGACACTAATAAATAAACTTACACTTTAAGTCTGCTACGGTTTGTCTTGTAGTGTAGATTTTTACCACTGTTTTCAGGAGGGAGACCATTGGAGAGACATACAAATATATACGTGTGGAATGTATCTATGTCACATATAAAATAAGTACGCATTTCTGGGAACATTTCAAATAAGAACATAAGAAGTAGGAGCAGGAGTAGGCCATCTAGCCCTTCGAGCCTGCCCCGCCATTCAATAAGATCATGGCTGATCTGAAGTGGATCAGTTCCACTTTCCCGCTTTCTCCCCATAACCCTTAATTCTCTTGTCTATCAGAAACCTATCTACCCGTGACTTAAATATATTCAGCGAGGTAGCCTCCACCACTTCAACGGGCAGAGAATTCCAGAGACTCACCACCCTTTGAGTGAAGAAGTTCCTCCTCAACTCTGATTAATGCTTTAAACAAATCAAGAGGAATAAATGTAAAGTGTTCAAAAACAAAGCCAATTACATATGCTGCCTATCTCATAAGTGAAAGTGAACTCACTGAGGGTACATTAGATTCCTTCACTGTAAACTGCCCGCAGTGACTTATAACAGATATTTCATTGTGCTGTTGCTGTATAATATTAGTATTGTTGTGAGCCAGGTTTAATAAGTCACTAAATTTGTACTTTTAAGAAGTAGTTGCCATGCAGTGGTCAATCCAGTGACAGATTCCGAATATCTGTCAACAGAGGAATATAGAACATAGAACATAGAACATTACAGCGCAGAACAGGCCCTTCGGCCCACGATGTTGCGCCGACCAGTTACTAAACAATGACCCACTAACCTAAACCAATCCCTTCTCGTCCATAAACCTATCCACCAATCTCTTAAACGCCCCCAAACTAGGCGCATTTACAACTGCAGCAGGCAGGGCATTCCAATCCCTCACCACCCTCTGGGTAAAGAACCTACCCCTGACATCCGTCCTATAACTACCACCCCTTAATTTAAAGCCATGCCCCCTCGTGCTAGATTTCTCCATCAGAGGAAAAAGGCTATTACTATCCACCCTATCTAAACCTCTAATCATCTTATATGTTTCAATAAGATCCCCTCTTAGCTGCCTTCTTTCCAGCGAAAACAACCCCAAATCCCTCAGCCTCTCCTCATAGGACCTCCCCTCCATACCAGGCAACATCCTGGTAAACCTCCTCTGCACCGTCTCCAAAGCCTCCACATCCTTCCTGTAATGTGGGGACCAGAACTGCACACAGTACTCCAAGTGCGGCCGCACCAGAGTTGTGTACAGTTGCAACATGACGCTGCGACTCCTAAATTCAATCCCCCTACCAATAAACGCCAAGACACTGTATGCCTTCTTAACAACCTTATCTACTTGACTCCCAACTTTCAGGGATCTATGTACACATACACCTAGATCCCTCTGCTCATCCATACTATTCAAAGTCCTCCCGTTAGCCCTATACTCGACACATCTGTTATTCCTACCAAAGTGAATTACCTCACACTTCTCCGCATTAAACTCCATCCGCCACCTCTCGGCCCAGCTCTGCAACCTGTCTAAGTCTTCCTGCAAACTATGACACCCTTCATCACTATCTACCACACCTCCGACTTTGGTGTCATCAGCAAACTTACTAATCCACCCAACTATACCCTCATCCAGATCATTAATAAAAATTACAAACAGCAGTGGCCCCAAAACAGATCCCTGAGGCACACCACTCGAAACCGAACTCCATGATGAATATTTACCATCAACCACCACCCTCTGTCTCCTATCCGCTAGCCAATTCCTGATCCAATTCCCTAGACCACCCCCAATCCCATACATCTGCATTTTCTGCAGAAGCCTACCATGGTGAACCTTATCAAACGCCTTACTAAAATCCATATACACCACGTCCACTGCCTTACCCCCATCCACCTCTTTGGTCACTTTCTCAAAAAACTCAATAAGGTTAGTAAGGCACGACCTACCTGCCACAAAACCATGCTGACTATCTCCAATCAATTCTTTACTCTCCAAATAACTATAAATCCTATCCCGAATAATTTTTTCTAAAACCTTGCCCACAACAGAAGTGAGACTCACCGGTCTATAATTCCCGGGGAAGTCTCTGTTCCCCTTCTTAAACAATGGGACAACATTCGCTAACCTCCAATCTTCTGGTACTATACCAGAGGCCAACGACGACCTGAAGATCAGAGCCAGAGGCTCTGCAATCACTTCTCTTGCCTCCCAGAGAATCCTGGGGTAAATCCCATCCGGACCAGGGGACTTATCTATTTTCAGACCCTCCAGAATATCTAGCACATCCTCCTTATCAACTGCAACACTGTCAATTCTACTCCCCTGCAATCCAGTGTCCTCCTCAGCTATATCCATGTCCCCTTGCGTGAACACCGAAGAGAAATATTGGTTCAATGCCTCTCCAATCTCCTCCGGTTCCACACATAACTTCCCTCTGCTGTCTATAACTGGCCCTAATCTTGCCCTAACCAACCTTCTGTTCTTAACATACCTATAGAACGCCTTAGGATTCTCCTTAACCCTATCAGCCAAAGTCTTCTCATGTCCTCTTTTAGCCCTTCTTAGCTCACTCTTCAACTCCCTCCTAGCCAATCTAAAGTTTTCTAGTGCACTACCCGAGCCCTCACGTCTCATCCGAACATAAGCCTCCTTTTTCCTCTTAACCAACGAAAAAACTTTTTTGGTGCACCACGGTTCCCTAGCCCTACCAATTCCTCCTTGCCTGACAGGGACATACCTATCACGGACTCGCAGTAGCTGCTCCTTGAAAAAACTCCACAGTTCAGACGTTCCCAGTCCCTGTAATCTCCTAGTCCAACCTATGCTTCCTAAGAAGGTTGAAACACAAAGGCTGCATTGTTACCACGTTCACACTGGCGGGATTTTCCCATCCAGCTGCAGCAAATAGAGAATCGGCTGGGCGCCACATTCTCCGACTTCATTACAGCAGGCGCGTGGTGTGAATGGCCAGTAAGATCGCGCCCAAACAGAAAATGCGGAAGTCTGCGGAAAAAGAAACAAAGTTGGTGCAGGTCGATGGTTTCTGATCAGAACTGCCGAGAAACTGTTTGGGAAGTTCATTTTAAAAAGAAAGAAAAGAGAAAGACAGAAAGTAAGAAACAGAATTCTCATTTTGTTACAAGGTTACTCCCTTTTATTTTTGAAAAGTTCATTTTCCAGCTTTCAAATGAGTGGAAATTCTGCATTTTAAACTTAAACGGAGCAAACTGCTGAAAAGTGCAAGGCCATGTTCCAGTGATGGTGAGAAATAAACAAATCTCACTCAGATGTGCGTAAAGAGAGAGAATTCCCTGTAATCCAGACACTCATCGAAACTCATAACTGTCTGAGGGAAATACTGGAGGCTGAAACTATGGCTGCCACAGACAGACCTACAAAACTGTTTGGAAATACACAATGGGTGAAGTATTTCTAGGCACCATTGCTAGGCAATGGTGAGAGAGATTGTACATAGGCGGTATCAAGAAAGCTTTCAGCACAGGACAGAAGCTGAAGGCTGTTCTTGCCCTTTTTCTTTTGGAGTAAATATGTCTGGTTGGAGAAGTCAGCTCGACCAGAAACCTATCAGCAATCTGAGATCTTGTAAAAATTGCAATATCCTCAGCGTCTGACAGCATCCAAATAAACCTATTTTGGCCACAGCATTGAAAAGCTACCCACTCAAGAGCAACCAACTGGCAACTAACCTGATGTTATTTCACCTTTTGTTGTTGGAATTGTGTGTGTGTGTGTGTGTGTATGACCCAGAGAGGAGTTTCCCTTCCCAGATCTTTCATCTTTGTAAAATCAGCTGCTTCGGCTTGGGAAAGGCATGTCCTGGTAAAAGGAAACGAGAGAGTTGGCTGTCCCATTCTCACCTGGTGGTAACAATCTCTATTACAAGTTTCAGATCCTTAGAATGTGCCAAAATGCTGCATAGGCCAACGTAGGACTTTTGAAATGTAGCCCCACTTCTGAAGTGAGTCACCAAGGCAGCGGATATGCACACAGCAAGATCCCACAACAGCAATGGAATAGTTAGTAGGAAATATGTTTTAATGAGTAAGAGAGTGCATGGAAGTGAATATGTTTTATTGTTTCATTTTTTTTACCTTGTAATGATATGAGAATGAACGTCATTTCATTTCTTTGGAATGGGGAGGATTTATGAGGCTATTGAAAACAAATAAGTGTTTGGCTTTCAGCTGACTGGAAATATTGCACTTTGTACTTGGGCAGAGCAATTGCTTAAAACACAAGGCTACATTCAAAGATTGGGGTGAAAAAACCAACAAATAACCCTCAGGGGAATGTGAAGAGAGAGGTATTTACTGTAATCTGGACATCCATCGAAACTCAGAACTATTGAAGGAAGAGACATTAAAAACACGCAGTACTGGATGTTGTTTTAGTGACATTGTTTAAAGGATTTTAACCAGGACACTGAAGACATTTTTATACAGCAAGGAGAAGATATGTCCTGATTATCAATTGCAGTAATGCCTTTTATTAAAGTATCCTCTGTCCCATGAGATGGACCAATAGGTGATTACAAATTGGTTAAAAATACAGGACGAAGGAATTTTTTAATGTACAACAGTGCTACAGCCAACAATCAGGGCGTATTCTTCCACTGGGAGTGGAAGCCAGTATCTGCATGGATTGGTGTTCAGTCATCAGACTCAACCTATGCTTCCAGATCCAACAGCAGGGTTTTGCAGCCCTTTCCACTGGTCGGACCCTCAGATCTCACCAAAGGTGACCCCGCCCCCCCCCACGACCACGGTGGGCTCCCCAGCACTGGGACAGACAAGCCATGCAAAACGCTGTCGACGTTGCCAGACCAGGAGATCCTGCCCACAGCTCATGGCAAGGCCGTCTCTACTGCCAGAAAACCCATCGCTGGCGGGGGTTGGGGGGGGTGGGGCAGGGGAATGTGGGACCTGCCTGTGTGTCTGTTTGACCATGAATAACACAGCCCTGTGCATGTTGGTTAAAATGTTACCTATAATGGAGAGCCACTCTTCTTTTGGCCCCTTGCCAACATTAAGCCGCTCAAAATAATCAGGGCATTAGCAGAGGAGTAGGGCCTTAACCCCTATGAGCTTGTTTCAGCGGTCAATTTAACTATGGCCACTCCATTTGCCTCTACTGCAATTTCCTGCCTCCAGTTTTAAGGTTACGCGCCCTTATTCTGGCCTCCTCACCATCTGAGGAAGCCACTTCCATCGATATATAAAATCCTTTTAATCTTCTTAAACATTTCCTTGGGCTCATCACTTGATCTTTTATATTGGAGAGACTGCAAGTCTAGTCTGTGCAACCCGTCCTGATAATTTGGCATTTTGTTTTTCTCCAAAACCATTCTGGTGAAATATCTCTGCGTGGTGGAATGTCTGTCAAATGCTAATTTGCACTCAAGGTCATAGTATCCAGGAGAAGGAGACAGTATCAGCTTTGCTAAACATTGTGCTTTCATTGTGTTGGTGAAATTGCAAAGCATTGATTGCCCGTAATTGCCCTGAAAGATTAGAGCGGTCCCTTTGAGCCAGCGTGTGGTGATTGTGCTTCTAGCTGCGATGGTGTGAGGTAAGGAATTCCCAGATCTTAAGCCAATAGCATATGAAGGGTCACTGGTGGAGGCCAGTCAGAAAGCATGGTGATCAGGAGAGAATTTGAAGATGATGGAGTTGTTGCTACCTTTGTCTTCCTTTGTTTTCATAAAACCATAAGACCAAAGGACATAGGAGCAAAATGAGGCTACTCGGCCCATCGAGTCTGCTCCACCATTCAATCATGACTGATATTTTTTCATCACCATCCACTGCCTTTTCCCCATAAACCCTGTTCCCTTATTAATCAAAAACCATCTCTGTCTTAAAGACACTCAATGACCTGGCCTCCATAACCTTCTGCAGCAAACAGTTCCACAGATTCATCACTCTCTGGCTGAAGAAATTCCTCCTCATCTTTGTTTTAAAGGATTGTCCCTTTAGCCTGAGATTGTGTCCTCTGGTTCTAGGTTTTCCTACTACTGGAAACATCCTCTCCTGTGCAGGCCTCGCACTATTCCGTAAGTTTCAAACAGATCCTCCTTTATCCTTCTAAACTTCAATGAGTACAGACCCAGAGTCTTCAACCATTCGTCTTAGGACAAGCTCTTCATTCAGGGATCATTCTTCTGAACCTCCTCTGGATCCTTTCCAAGGACAGCACATCCTTCCTTCGACACAGGACCCAAAATTGTTCACAATGTTCCAAATGTGAGTTTCAAATGTTGTGAGACTGAGACAAGCCCTTCAGGTATGCAACTCAAGGAAAAACATTGCTATTCTTTTACAATTAGGGCAACACATTTGGAAACATATAGACCATAGGCTTAACAAAGCAACATTCTTACAGCCCCTAGAGATGCCAAGTTGCAGCTGGATAGAAATCTGATAACATTTTGAACATCCTGAGATTACTTCTTGACCACTCCATTTGTGTAGATCCCTCATTGAATAAGATTCATAATTAACTTTTTGAGTTTCCAGTGGGCTGTCAAAGAAACTCACTTGTGTAATATTTGTCTACATTGCAACAGTAACAATGCTAGGCAAAGTCAATTAATTTTGCCTGAAATGCTTTAAGATGCTTTTAGGGAATAATGTATAATAATGAAAATCTGCATCTTCCTGACTAACCACTGCCTTGGCTAGGATTACAAATTCAGTACAGATCCAATCTGGGTTCTCTTTTCATGGTTAAACTGCACATTGTGGAAACCAACTGAACCTTCTGAAAGAACGGCAGGGTTTTCTATCTCTTATTTTAGAAGATATGGGCAATTAAGAAACAAAGACAAGTTTCCATTGCACTTGTCCATGGAGATATAAATTATATCAATGTGCATTCTTCAGCTAACATCTATTCTCAGGTGGGAAAGAAGGCTTTCATGGTTTGGGCAGTGTTGAGATACACAGATTGGTTTGCTCGTAACATTAAATCATCCATCTATTCACTTGACAATAGTTAATCTGCTGAGAGCGTATAAATAGGGAAAGAAAGGAACAAGAGGCACAACTGCTGAATGAGAAATATGGGAATGTGCTTCCCATTGTGTTTGAGTTTGTTTCTGCTGAAGTCTGTTCCTGCTGGAACATTTGAACCAATGTGCAGTCATCAAGGGAAATTTGATCTTTCCGGAGTTTCTATGGAGGGTGATGTTGTCCTGACTGGCTTGTTTCCTATTCATTTTCGAACAATTCGACCTGACCAGTCTTTCCGCGCAGAACCAGCACCACCAGTCTGTGAAGGGTAAGTCAGAATGCAAGGATGTTCTGTACTTACTTAGATTGGAACGCACTTCAGATGATTATAGTGATTATTTTCACATATGATTAAAATCATTAACACCAACTCAATTATCTAAACTACAGGCTAAGACTTAATTTTTACAAAGCATCAGTAAATGTTTAATATCAATAGAAAGTTTTATTTTTGCACAAAGTTAGGATATGAAATTTTGCCATATGTGGTTGTTATATTTGGGACTGATCACTACAGAAAGTAAGTAAATATTAAGATAAAGAAGCATGTGAATGTGTTGAGGATTGACAGTTTTCCTGAGGAGGTGAAAAAGCTAGACACCAATGTGTAAAATTTCTATCACTCAATGATAATATGATTCAAATGTTTATTAAGGAAGCATGGTAATGAAATAACCAACATTATATTAGTATGCATTAACTTGATAAACCTAGTTTATGTTTAGTCTCACAAGTAGACTTACATTAACACTGCAATGAAGTTACTGTGAAAGTGTCCTAGTCACTACACACTCAGGTATATTGAGGGGGAATTTAGCACGGCCAATGCAGCAAACTAGCACATCTTTCAGACTGTGGGAGGAAACTGGACCAGCCAGAGAAAACCCATGCAGACATGGTGAGAATGTGCAGACTCTGCATAGCCAGTCATCCAAGTCGCAAATCAAACCCGGCTCCCTGCACTGCGAGGCAACAGTGCCAATCATTGCACCGTGCTGCCCACATAATCATAGGAATCTCAGGATAATACTGATAATCTCAGTATTATCATGACAAAAATGTTGAAGGTAGCCATGCTGTGGAGATGCTGGCGTTGGACTGGGGTGGGCGCAGTAAGAAGTCTCACAACACCAGGTTAAAATCCAACAGGTTTATTTGGAATCATGAGCTTTCGGAGCGCTGCTCCTTCATCAGCTGCTCCTTCTCACCTTATAAAGGTTTAGCACTCTGAAAGCTCATGATTCCAAATAAACCTGTTAGACTTTAACCTGGTGTTGTGAAACTTCTTACTAATAATGTTGAATACCAGGAAAAGAAAAAAATCTTTCATTCTTTTAAATGTAGTTTCATTGCCCATATTATGCACTTGTGAAAAATGCTCAACAGATTGTGATGAGTCTGCCAACTATGCGCTACTCCTGTAGCACATAGTTGGCAGACTTAGCAAATGGTCACCTCATGTCAATATTTTGCATTCTTTTGAGAAATGGGCTGACTACAAAGTGTTCTCAATTTCTAGGAGGAAATTAATGTATCTGGAAATTAGCAAATTAGCATTCAAAGAGCCATTTTTCCATCCAATTCCTCCAATCTTCGCCTTACTTTGCAACAGTGATGACACTATAAAGCTGTTACTTTTCTGGCAGGTGATTGAATGCTGTTGTACCCATTTTGTGTCTTTGCATAAGTCAGATATCATATCCCATAAATTGTTTCGCACAATTTTCATGTCACAGTATGTTCAGATCATGTAAGCAACATCAACCGAGGTTGAAAAGTCAAAGCCAATTTTCTAGCCACAGGTAAAGGGAAATTATTCCACTATATTTTTGAATTAAGTATTGTATATCTATCTTTACTATTATGCCCCAATTTAGATTTAATTTAAGTTTATTAAATAAAATATTCTCCGTCTTTATGACGCCTGCAATGACACCTACGAATGAAGATCAGGTTTACTGGGATAGAAAGCTTTGTATCATAGAACAACACTGACAAGATCACTGTCCTACCTCAGGAGATAGACGAGTTCTTAACCATTAGGATTTTATTAATTTTGTTGTCTCTGAGGAGACCTTAACAAATTAGTGCCAATTAGTGCTGAATATAAAGCTATCCTAAATTATACAAAGCAATCTAGCATCTGGAAATTAGAGCATATATGTGCATCAAAGTAAAAATGAAACTGTTCCATCTCAACATGGTGGCACAGTGGTTAGTGCTGCTGCCTTACAGCACCAGGAACCTGGATTCAATTCCCGGCTTGGGTCACTGTCTGTGTAGAATCTGCACATTCTCCCTGTGCCTGCATGGGTTTCCTCTGGGTGCTCTGGTTTCCTCCCACAGTCCAAACATGTTCTGGCTGGGTGGTTAGCCATGCTAAATTGCCTTTTAGTGTCAGGGGACTAGCTAGTGTAAATTCATGGGGATATGGGGATAGGGCCTGGATGGAATTGTGGTCAGTGCACACTCAATGGGCTGAATGGCCTCCTTCTGCACTGTGGGATTCTAAGATTCTATAACACATTGTAAGCACTGAGTAAATGTCAAATCCACGCTGATAAAGTAGTTCACCACAACTCTAACTTATAGTAATAAGTGCAATATAATCTTGTCATCTGAATTTATTTCCTCTGGTGCTGTGAGGCAGCAGCACTAACCACTGTGCCACCGTGCCACCAGGGTGAGGTGGAATGGTTTCATTTTTACTTTGATGCAAAGATATGCTCTAATTTCCAGATGCCAAGACTCACAATCAGGGAAATAACAACAGAAATAGTAGAAAATACTTGGCAGGACAGACTGTGGGGAGAGGATGGCAAAAGTTGCAGCAGGACATAGATAGGATGCAGGACTGGGCGGAGAAGTGGCAGATGGACTTCAACGCGGATAAATGTGTTGTCGTCCATTTTGGCAGAACCAACGGGATGAACGAGTACACTATTAAGGGCAGAAGTCTGAGTAGTGTTGAGGAGCAGAAGGATCTTGGGGTCCGGGTCCACAGGACTCTTAAATCGGCCTCGCAGGTGGAGGAGGTGGTCAAGAAGGCGTATGGTGTACTGGCCTTCATTAATCGAGGGATTGAGTTTAGGAGTCGGGAGGTAATGCTGGAACTTTATAAGACCCTTGTCAGGCCTCATTTGGAGTATTGTGCGCAGTTCTGGTCGCCTCACTATAGGAAAGATGTAGAAGCTATTGAAAGGGTGCAGAGGAGATTTACAAGGATGTTGCCTGGACTGGGAGGCATGCCTTATGAAGTTAGGTTGAGGGAGCTGGGACTCTTTTCCCTGGAGAGACGAAGGTTGAGAGGCGACCTGATAGAAGTTTACAAAATGTTGAGAGGAATAGATAGGGTGGACTCTCAGAGGCTATTTCCCCGGTTTGAAATGGTCGCTACGAGAGGACACAGATTTAAGGTGCGGGGAGGGAGGTTCAGAAGTGATGTTAGGGGTAAGTTTTTCACTCAGAGGGTGGTGAGTGAATGGAATCGGCTGCCGTCAGTGGTGGTGGAGGCGAACTCGCTGGGGTCTTTTAAAAGACTTCTGGATGAGTATATGGGGTTTAATGAGATTGAGGGTTATAGATAGGTCTGTAGGTTGGTAGGTGATGTGGTCGGCGCAACTTGTGGGCCGAAGGGCCTGTTTGTGCTGTAGTGTTCTATGTTCTATGTTCTATGTTCTAAACAGTTCACTTTCCAGGGCAATGACCTTTAATTTTTTTCTGGAAGCGGTGAACAGCTTTTCATCAAGTTCAGAGTGAGAATGGCGACAGGAAAAGGACAATAGGGAAGGAATGTGTTGGGATGGAGGTTATGATTATGTGACAAAGGTGTGCTGCTGATGATGATGATGCAAGGCAAAGGAAATGGAAATGGAGCAAACATAGCACTGGTTTAAAGTTATTCCTGATGCCCACCTACCAACCCTGACTTGCCTGAAATTTTGCAGGGGGCTGGGGAACAGGAGAGGTGGGAAAGAGATGCCAGACAGCCACTCACCAGTGGACCTAGTTATGACCTTAAGTAGAAAATCAATGGCCAGTTATGGGCTTCATCCCCCCTCTACTATCTTACCTATGGCAGTGTGAGGCCACTCTATACGAGAAGCTCAACAGATTTAACTGCATGGCCTGCTCTCTTTGACAAGGGTGGCATCTGCCTTTGGGAGTCCCCTAGGCCCGTTGCAGGCACCCCCTTCTTAGATCACCACCCTTAACTCTCCTTCCTGCTTTTTGAACCCAACCCCTTCTCCATGTCCCCTGCTGCGCTTGCCAAGACACTCAACCTTACGTTGTCTGGTCTCCTCAGCATGGGAGGGCTGCAGGTAGTCCCAACAATGATCATCACTCTTGGTTGGCATCGTTGGCACTACAGAGTTGCCGATCTTCCAATTGGTTGGCATCTCTCTAACGCTTCTGACATTTAATTGCTCCGGAACAGACTTTGGGATCATGGACAACTATCCGCAAATTTTTAGCCAGAGGGACAGACACAATAATGCACCATAAAACCCATCTCATAATCTTCTAATTCAGAGATCAGAGCCTCATTAACTAAACCATGAAAACATTATCAATATAATTAATTTGATTTGACTTATTATTGTCATATGTATTAGTATAAAGTGAAAAGTATTGTTCCTTACATGCTATACAGACAAAGCATACCATACATAGGGAAGGAAAGGAGAGGGTGCAGAATGTATGTTACAGTCATAACTAGGGTGTAGAGAAAGATCAACTTAATGCGAGGTAGATCCATTCAAAAGTCTGATGACGGCAGGGAAGATGCTGTTCTTGAGTCAGTCGGTTTGTGGCCTTAGAATTTTGTATCTTTGTTCCAACGGAAGAAAGTGGAAGAGAGAAGGTCAGGGTGCATGGGGTCCTTAATTATGCAGGCTGCTTTGCCAAGGCAGTGGGAAGTGCAGACAGAGTCAATGGATGGGAGGCTGGTTTGCATGATGAATTGGGCTACATTCACGAGCTTTTGTAGTTTCTTGCAAGCTTGGGTGAGCAGGAACCATACCTGGTGATACAATCAGAAAGAATGCTTTTTGGCAGTTATAGGTTTGATTATTTTAGTAGCTACTGATATTGTTCATTGTCCAGCAGGCTGCAAGCAAGTCATTCATTTTCCAGTCGAATTGATGATGGTGTTTTATTTATATATGAATTATATTTATCTGATATGTAAAATCTTCAAATCTTTGAATTTGTAGACAGCAACTAACCAATGAAAATATATTTCTCAGTTTCAATTCCAGGTCTTTTCGTTGGCTGCAGACGATGATCTTTACATTGCAAGAAATAAACAAAGACCCAATGCTGCTGCCAAATATAACATTAGGTTATAATATTTACGACACCTGTACCACACCGACTCATTCACTAAGGGCAGCATTAACATTAGCCAGTGGACCGTATGAAGCTTTCTCCAATTACAGATGTGAGGGAACTTCCTCCATCCCTGCAATTGTTGGGGACTCAGGGTCAACACAATCTTTGGTCGTAGCAAGAACCATGACGTCCTTCAATATTCCAATGGTGAGATCATGGATTATCAACATCAACTTCAGATCACAGTTCATGAAAGAAAGAACAAAAGAACTTGCTTTCATGACTTTAGGACACCCAAAGCACTTCACATTTGGAAAATTATTTTTGATGCGTTGTTGACAAATTTGCAGGCAATTTGGCACACAGCAAGATCCCCAAACCAGGATTATTGCTTGAATGAGAAATTAATTTATTTTTGCTGGTCTGTTAAAGCTTTAAAGTTGATTTACTGTTGTCACAAGCAGGCTTATATTAACACTTCAGTTAAGTTACTGTGAAAAGAAGGGATGCTGTTCAAGATTTTAGGTATGCACTCTATTCTTCCTCAAATGTTACATTTTTAAATCTTTCAGAGGATGTGGGTGGCACTGGCAAAGCCAGCATTTATTGCCTATCACTAACTCCACTTGACAAGGTGGTGGTGAGCCACTTTCTTGAACCACGACAGTCAATACCGTGTACGTAGACCCACAGTGCTATTAGGGAGGGAGTTCTAGGATTCTGACCCAGTGACAGTAAATGAACAGTGATATGGTTCCAAGGCAGCATGGTTTGGAAGGGAATTTGCAGATGACAAGATGATTGAGGAAGTGCTGTCACGGGAGCATTGATGAGTTACTGCAGTGCATCTTGTAGATCGGTGGTGGAGGGAGTGAATGTTTGGTTAAGGGGATGGCAATCAGGTGAGCTGCTTTATCGTGAATGGTGTTAATCTTCTCGAACATTGTTGGAGCTGCACCTATCCAGTGAAGTAGAGAGTATTCCGTCACACTCCTGACAAATGCTGGTGGACAGACTTTGGGGATTCAGGAGGTGAGTTATTCTTTGCAGGATTCCCAGCCTCTGATTTGGTCTTCCAGTCACAGAATTTATATGGCTGGGTAAGTTCAGTGTCTGGTCAGTGGTAACTTCAGGATATTGGCAGTGGGGGACTCAGTGATGGCAATGTCACTGAAGTTCATGTGGAGATGATTCAATTCTGTCTTGTTGGAAATGGTCAGTGCCTGGTGCCTGTGTGGTGTACATGTTACTTGTCACCTATCAGACCAAGCCTGAATGTTACCCAGGTTTTGCTGCATATTGGCATGGACAGTTTCAGTATCTGAGGAATTTCAAATAGTGCTGATTATTGTGCAATCATCAGTGAACATCCCACTTCTGACCATATGATGGAGGGAAGATCATTGATGAAACAGCTGAAGTTTGTTGGACCTGGGACACTATCCAACCAGTTCCATCAACTCACATTGGGCATCCATGAGGTACCCCTTACTCTGAGACTGGGAGCTCTGGTTCTAAACTCATCAGCACAGGAAAACCTTGCATTTACATCTGCCTTATCACACCTTGGAAGAATTATGTAAATTCCATTGAGATTTCCTTTCATTCTTTGAAACTTCAGAGAATGCTGACATAATTTCCTCAATCTTTCTTCCTAAAACAACGCTGCTATCCCAGAGATCAGTCTGGGGTACTTCTGCTGCAGTCCCTCTATGGCAAGTATATCCTTCTTTACATAAGGAGACCAAAGACTGTATACAATACTCCAGGTATGGTCCCAGCAAGATACTCACTATACAACTGCAGCAAGACATCTTTACTCCTGTACTCAAGTCCTTTGTGATGAAGGCCAACCTACCTTCTTAATTGCTCACAGCACTGGATGCTAGCTTGTAGAGAGTCATGAATAAGGACACCCAAATCCCTTTGAACATCAACACATCCCAATCTCTCACCATTTCAGAGATACTCTGCTTTTTTTTTAAACAGAAGAGGAGAACTTTGTAAAATGGATCCCGCAAAGTCTTTGGGTCTTAATAACATTCCTGCAACAGCTTTGAAGACTTCTGATCCAGAACTAACTGTGGTCCTGGTCAAGTTACTCCAGTACAATTACAACATTAGAATCTACCTCACGATATGGAAAATTTAGCAGGCATGCCCTGTCCACTAAAAGCAGGATAGGTCTAATCTGGCCAATTACCACCCCAGAAGTCAATCTCAATCATCAGCAAAGTGTTGGAAGGTCTCATTAACAATTCAATCAAGCAGCTCTTACTCGGGAGTAAGCTGCTCATTGATGTTCATTTTGGGTTCCACCTGAGCCACTCAGCTCCTGACCTCATTGCAGCCTTGGTCTAAACTTGGACAAAAGAGCTGACCACAAGAAGTCAGGTGAGGGTGATGACAACAAGTGTTTGACCAAGGAGCTCTACCAGAACTAAAGTCAATGTGAATCACTGGGAAATCCCGCCACCAGTTGGAGTCATACCTTGTGCAAATTTAAGATTTTACATCCTATTGACCAGAGAGACAAGGTCAAGCTTTAATAGCTCATTCCAAAAATGAAATAATTTGCTGTTTAGTTACTTTATTAATTTCTGGTGTTAGCCAGGTTCAAATCTCAGCACCAGATGTTAGCACAGTGACAGAGGTCTATCGATGCCTGAGGATAGAGAATGTGGACAGTCACTTGTGTCAGAGGCCATTTACTGAGGCTCACGGTTAACAGGTGCTGTATTTTTATGCAAATTGCCCAAGTTCTCAATGGAAAAAAGATTGCAAAATGATATAATTGATGTTTCAGGATTCAAAAGGCAGTTAATGACATTCACCATGTCAAGATCTTTCACCTTGTCCTCTACAGTAGAAACAGGGAACAGCAGAGGTGGAGTGGGGTTCAAATAAAAACTCTCACTGAATCCCTGAAAACCATGTAGAGGGGGGGTCTGTTAATCTCATGGTCAGCCTATGGAACAGACTCACTTGGATGATGATGGAGGCAGTTTGCGTTGACTCCTCCAGAAAAATATTACTTGGGATATGTGCGAAAAGTAATTTACAATTTCTTCCAGAACCTCCGGTCTCTGTGGCATTGCACTTGTGGGATTACCCCAAAGATGAGCTGGGGGCACTTCTCGACAATCCCTGTCCCCCCCAGCCCTTCCTGCCTCTCCCCCACCCCCGGGACCCACACCGCCCCCCCACCCCCCACCTCCCATCTGGAATTCTCCACAAAAGGATTGCACAGCAATTGCATGAGAAGTTTAAATTTCAGATGGGAAATTGCCCCGTAATAGGAACGATCCAACAATGCAATTTAAAAGACAGCCTTCTGATGGTTCTTACCGGGGTATTCTCCCAGAAGAACTTCGAAGGATTAAAACCACTTCCAACTCTCCAGTACCTATAATTCTGCCCCCCACCCCATCACCCACTACTCCCCAACTACCCTGCTTACCAGCCAGGGCAACACCAACTACCCTCCCTATCCTCCATAGAATCCACTGACACATACCACCTCCAAACCCCACCCCCACCCAAACCCTCCCCACCCTCATGACGGCACACCCACCATATCCATCTCCCCTCCCTGTTCCCAGACTACACGCCACCCCCAACTACCGTCCCCAATTCCTGACTACCTCCACCCGCAGCCCCCAAAACCCCTAACACCTTTACTAGCCTCCACATGGCAACAAATATCCTCCCAATCCCACATCGGATCACCTGAACATCCTCTCAATTATGCTCCTGTGAACATATTCTCGCGTTCTGAGCCAGTTTCCCTTTGCATTCTTATTATTTGCATCAACTATTAATCCCTGGGTAAAATAATGTGGTTTCCGCATCTGCGTTCATTCTTTGTCCTGGTATTAGCCCTATTCCTATTTCTCCATTTTTTTTAATGAAACATTACAAACCTTTGCTTTGTTTCCCCATAGGTCAGCTACTTCTCATCGTGTACCTGCCTCAGTAACAGAAATGAGTTCCCAGCCTTTTTCAGAACGATGCCAAGTGACGCCTACCAGGCACTGGGTGTTGCCCGACTGGTGCAGCGGTTCGGCTGGACCTGGGTTGGATCGATCGCAGGAGATGATGACTACAGTCACAATGCAATTCAAGCATTCAGCGATGAAGTCAGAAAACTTGGTGTTTGCATTGCTTTCACTGAAGTCATTCCAAAAGTGTACTCCAGGCGACAGATACTTCAAATAACAGAGACCATCAGGACATCGACTGCGAGGGTCATTGTCATGTTTGCTCTTGAGGGAGATGCGTACCCTTTAATCAGAGAAGTTGTAAAGCAAAATATCACTGGTAGGCAATGGATAGCGAGTGAGGCCTGGGTTACGTCTGCTCTGATTGCCACCAAAGAAAATTTCCTCTCTTTGAGCGGGACAATAGGATTCGCAATCCACAGAGCAGAAATTCCAGGCCTGAGAGATTTCCTTCTTCAAGTCCATCCTTTCAAAACTCCAAATAATCTCTTTGTGAAAGAACTGTGGGAAACAATATTTAATTGTTCTTTTGGGATGGAAGTTGAACAGAAGGGGCAACCAGTGTCAATATTATCTCAGAAAAAATGCACTGGGTCAGAAGAGCTAACCACTACTTACAATATATATTCCGATGTCTCAGAACTGAGAATTTCATATAATGTGTACAAAGCAGTGTACACAATCGCTCATTCTCTGCATAATTTATATTCGTGTGAAAATGGTAAGGGACCCTTTGATAATCAGACTTGTGCCAACATCTTCAACTTCCAACCTTGGCAGGTAAAGTAGTTCAGGAATTACAAACAATTTAAGATCTATGACTTCAGTTGTGCTACAGGTTGATGGGCCATATGAAAGCTGACATTCAAAGGAGACAGGGAGAACATAATTGTTAGATGGGAAATCACCAAGAAATATTTTCCTTTTTTCTTTTATGGGATTATGGCATGACTGGCATGGTCAAGACTTGTTGCCCATTGTTAGTTGCCCTTAAATTGAACAGTTTGCCAGGCAATTTCAGAGGACAGTTCAGAGTCAATTACATTGTTGTGGGCCTGGAGTCACATGTAGGCCAAACCAGATGTCATATTTTCTTCCCTAAAATATATGAACGAACCACAATTGTATGGTCACCATTACTGAGATTAGTTTCCAGTTCCTGGTTTCTTAATTTCACTGGCTGCCATTGTAGGATTGACCTCAGAGCATTAGCGTAGACCTCCAGATTACTAGTCCAGTGAAATTACTACTGCTTCACCATCTAGGCTTAATGATCAGGTGGTTATACTGGGATCATAACTGCTGATGCCATCATGTCCTGTTCCATCACTGAGTTAGGGCCTCACTTGGATGGGTTTGCTGGGCATGAGCTGATTTGGACCGTGGGGCTGGAATGCCTACAGCTTGCCACCATCAAGGAGGAGTGCCCAGTGCCTTCTCACTTCAGGATTCAACTACTTCTCCTTTGGCTCCCATGTAAAGGGGGGAAATCACAATCCAAATTTGTTTGCATTTTTAAGACTTGTAGGATAGGCATAATGGTATTTTCTGTTACTAGAGTATTTTAGATTTATTTATCTCATTCATGGGACAGGGCATCACTGGCTAGCCCAGTATTTATTGCCCAGTCCTTATTTCCTTTGAGAAGGTGGTGGCCTTCTTGAATTGCTGCAGTCCATGTGGTGTAGGAACACCCACAGTGCTATTAGAGTGGGAGTTTCAGGATTTCGACCCAGTGACTATAAAGGAATTATGAAAATTTTCAGGTCAGAATGATGAGGAGAATCTTCAGATGGTGGTTTTCCCAAGTGTATGCTGCTCTTGTCCATTGAAAAGGTAGCAGTTTTGTATTTAGAAAATGCTGTCAAAGAAACCTTGGTGAGTTCCAGCAGTGCACCTTATAATGGTGGACATGGCTGCCACTGTGCATCAATGGTAGAGAGTTTGAATGTTTGTGGATGAGGTGCCAATTAATTGGGCTGCTTTGTCCTGGATGGTGACAAACTTCTTGGCTATTGTTGGAGTGGCACTCATCCAGGCAAGTGAAGAGTATTTCATCACACACCTGACTTGTGCTATATAAGTAGTAGATAGGTTTTGTCAAAACAGGAGTTGTGTTGTTTGCTGTAGAACTGTCAACTGCTCTTGTGACCATAGTATTTATATAGCTATCCCAGTTCAGTTTCTGGTCAATGGTAACCTCCAGGATGTTGACAGTGGGGAATTCAGTGATTGTAGATTGTATTCAGATATGACTCAAACCAGTGAGGGTTTTTCCCCGATCCCCATAAACTCCAGCTTTGCTAAGTGATAGTTATTGTTGACGCAGACTCAATGGGCCAAAGGGCCTTCTCTGCGCTATATGACTCTTAGACCCAATGATGCTAACAGATGTTCTAACCTCTAAATTTTCACTAAGCTCTTACATTATTTGAAAGAAGTAAAATATGCCACTAAATTGGGAGAAGAGATCTACTTTGATGAGAATGGAGACGTTGCTGCAACATATGACATTGTGAACTGGCAGAAGAATGAAGATGGTTCAGTCAAGTTCGTGCACGTGGGTCATTTTGATTCAGCCACAGATTCAGACCAAGATATTGCAGTAAATGAAAAGACAATCATCTGGACTGGTGGCCAAGTTGAGGTAAATCACTGCACTTGTTTGTCTATTTTGAATGTGTGTTATTATCATTCCCAATATACAGAGTAAATTTGTGAATTCCATCAGTTCAAAGAAACCAATGTTTTCCCTCCACAGCAGTCATTTTCATTCTTCTGTCCCTATGAGTAAAACTTGTAGAACCTTCAAATACTTTGATTTTTTAACAATCCATTTGTGGGATATGGGCATCGCTGGTTGGCCAGCAGTTATTGACCATTCCTCGTTGGCCTTGAGAAGGTGGTGGTGAGCTGGCTTCTTGAATCGCTGCAGTCCACGTGCTGTGGGTTGACCCACAGTGCCATTAGGGAGGGAATTCCAGGATTTTGGCCAGCAACTGTGAAGGAACAGAGATATATTTCCAAGTCAGGGTGGTGAGTGGCTTAGAGGGGAACTTGCAGGTGGTGATGTTCCCATGAACTAACTCTAGAACCTGTTCAGGCAATTACTCAATGAAATATGAAAGCAAGCAATTTGATCATCTCTGATTCCCATCATAATATAGGCATAATATTAAGAAAGATCTTGGCAAAGAAAATTAATGACACTGAACGATTTTTCTAATTACTGAAAATGCTGGAAAACCTGCTGTAGCTCTTTTGTGCTGGGAACAGTGACTGACTGTAACAATGTAATCCATATGAGATTAGCCAAATTTTAGTGCAAACAATTGAGAAATGTGGTGAGTTATTTAGGCTAGTGTTTTCCACAGTTTTTTACTCCTTCCCCTGAGCCAATTTAACTGAGAAAAGGCTCTGCCCACAACTCTGACTATGCTTCCAGGTTGAAATTACGAGCCTCTATAAATTGTGTAAGTTTGGGGCAGTCTTCAATTTGTTTCTTAGGTGCACTGCAGGTAGCAGCAGGCACATATTGAATGGTTTTGCAAAACAAAGAAGAAAGCAATTTGCTGGGAAAAAACAACAAAACAATGATATAGTTAAGTCTAGATTTTGAGTCAATTTCAGTTATTGTAAATCAGGTCACTTGCAGCACTGGCCACTTGATCAAAAAAAGTTTAAGTTTATTTACCAGTGACAAGTAAGCTTACATTAACACTGCAATGAAGTTACTGTGAACATCCCCTAGTCACCACACACTGGCGCCTATTCGGGTACACTGAGGGAGAATTTAGCATCATCTATGCAACTAACTAGTACATCTTTTGCACTGGGAGAGCAAACTAGAGCACCTGAAGGTAACCCACGTAGACACGGGGTGAACATGCAGACTCCACACAGACAGTGATCCAAGCTGGAAATCGAGCCCATGTCCACAGCACTGTGAGGCAGCAGTGCTAACCACTGTGCCACCGTGCTTACATATTTTCTGTGATAAATCAGCTGTATCAGCTTGCCATTCTCAAATGCATTTCGGGATACCTTTTAATTGAAAGGTGAAAAGAAAGAAATAGTTACTTTCTATTATGTTTTACTGATTCATGGATGAGTTTCCACCTGTGATTCTGCAGTTTTAAGCAGTAACTTGAAGTGTAATCCAACCAGTGCAAATACAAAGACATTTTGAGTGCAATTTCACAGTGCCCAAAGCAGAAACCCCACCAGTAGAGACTGCAGTGGGAGGATTTCTACTAATCTCAGCTGCCAGTGAAATTATACTGCAGTCTTTTGTAATTTTGCCAGTCATAGCAAACATGGGGAATATGGTTACCATTTAACAATGTCAGTAGCATAATGCAACCAGAAGAAATCTTCCCTCACGATTGCTAGAATTTACTCAGTTCCTCATAGTGAAATTATATGCACACTTTGTCCTTTCTTTTTAAAATGCCAGGCCCCAGAGTCATTATGCAGTAAAAGTTGCCTTCCTGGAACAAGGAAAGCTATTCGAACTGGAGAACAGATCTGCTGCTTTGACTGTTTACCATGTGCTGATGGTGAAATCAGTAATGAAACAGGTATGTATATTTATTTACTTTATGATTGTCTGTTACCATGATTAGGGTTACCATGCCATGGGCGGCATGGGAGCATAGTTGGGCGGCACGGTGTCACTGTGGTTAGCACTGCTGCTTCACAGTGCCAGGGACCCAGGTTCAATTACCAGCTTGGGTCGCTGTCTGTATGGAGTTTGCATGTTCTCCCCCCGTGCCTGTGTGAGTTTCCTCCAGGTGCTCCGGTTTCATCCCACATTCTGAAAGACGTACTGGTTAGGTGCATTGACCCGAACAGGCGCCAAACTGCGGCGACTAGGGGAATTTTACAGTAACTTCATTGCAGTGTTAAGGTAAGCCTTACTTACATGACTTAATGACTAATAAATAAACTTTAACTTTAAGAATTGAAGATACTTATTTGCTTCAATTCATTGAATAAGAGGGGAGATGAGGAGAATTTTTATTTTGCAATAAATCATTATGATCTGGAATGCCCTGTCTGCATGGCTGGTGGAAGCAGATTCAATAATAACGTCACAATGGAATTAGATGCATTGATGAAAAGGGAAAATTTGCAAGATTTTGGGGAGACAGCAGGGGGGTGGGCAAATGGGGTAGCTCTTTTGAAGAGCCAACATGGGCACAATACACCATACGTTCTCCTTCTGTGTTATGCAATACTTCAATTCTAACAATGACACAATGAATAAATGCAGTACTATGCCGGAGAAGCCTCAAAGTTGGCTCTTGTCCTGTCAGCTTCGTTATATTAAAGCAAATAAAGAGGCAACTGGTAAGCACGCATGAATCATAGAATACTTACACTGCAGAAGGAGGCCATTTGAACCATTGCAGCTGCACTGACCTCAATTCCACCCAGGCCCTATCCCCATAACCCCAAGCATTTACCCTGCTAATCCTGCAACACTAAGAGAGACAAGTTAGCATGGCCAATCAACTTAACCCACATATCTTTGGAGTGTGGGAGGAAATCGGAACCCCTGGAGGAAATGCACGCAAACACAGGGAATTATGCAGACTCTGCACAGGCAGTGACCCAAGCCAGGAATTGAACACAAGTCCCTGGTGCTGTGAGGCAGTAGTGTGCCACTTCCTACATAGATCACACATAGGATGTCTGTTGAGTGTCGTATTAGATTCAGTTCCGTACCTCACCTATAGTCCTAGCCCAATCTCACACATAGTGAATGGTAACTTGGGACCTACAAGTGAAGCTGAGTGTTCTAATCCCACTCTTCCAAACCTTTCACTAAATCCTTCAATGTCCTTATTCTTCAAATACAAATCCCACCCTATTTTGAGTAATATGATGCAGTGTTCAGAAAAATGCTATTTCAAGGCAGGTTTTGAGTCAAGTCTAGGCTCAGAGAAATGTACTTAGTCTTGGTAAGTACATTTTCAACCTAATTCCTGAGGGACATTTGTCTGCTATCTTGCACGGTTTCCTGTAGTTCAATGACAGCATAGTAGCAGTTTCACTCAGAGATGCCACAAACAGATGTTTCATTGCAATAGGGTGGTGTACATAAGGGGCAGAGGCTCAAGACAAAAGGAGATTTGTTGTGGGCTATACCTGGCCTAGCCCAACTTAATGCTGGCATTGAGTGTTTGCAGAGAAAAAGTAATGTATTTCCCAGTACTTCTGCTACACACTTGTTAAAACTAATTCAAACAGACTGAAGTTGTTCTAAGATAAAAACAAAATGCAGCAAATTCAGAGCTGAAGAGATGGTGCCACAGTGGTTAGCACTGCTGCCTCACAGCAGCAGAAACTCAGGTTTGATTCCTGACTTGGGGCGATGACTGTGCGGAGTCTGCACATTCTCCCCATGTCTGCGTGGGTTTCCTCTGGGTGCTCAGGTTTCCTCCCAAAGTCCAAAAGATGTGCTTGTTAGGTGCATTGGCCATGTTAAATTCTACCTGAACAGGTGCCGGAGTGTGGCGACTAGGGGATTTTCACAGTAACTTCATTGCAGCGTTAATATAAGTCTACTTGAGACACTAATAAATAAAGACGAAGGGTCATCTAAATCAAAACATTGGCTCCATTCTCTCTCCATAGGTGCTTTCTGACCTGTCTGAGATTTTCCAGCATTTTCAAGTTGTTCTATTGGACTGAAATGAATCGAAGAAAGAAAAATAAGGGAAATGTTTAAATGTGTGTAAATTAATGTTGTTGTAGATTGAAAGCAGTTTATAACAATATTTTTAAAACGATCTTAGATTCACTGAACTGTATCCCATGTGCATTGGAAGACTGGCCCAATCCACAAAGAAATGGCTGCATCCCGAAAGAAATCGAGTTCCTCTCATTTGAAGAATCAATGGGAATTACACTGGCCACCACATCGCTGCTGGGAACAGCCAGCACAGTGTCTGTTGCAGGGATCCTCTGGTATTACAGGAAGACTCCGATCGTTCGAGCCAACAATTCCGAGCTCAGTTTCCTCCTCCTCTTCTCCTTGATGTTGTGCTTCCTGTGCTCCCTGACCTTTATCGGCCAGCCATCAGTCTGGTCCTGCCGGCTGAGACACACACTGTTTGGGGTCAGTTTCGTTCTCTGCATCTCGTGCGTGCTGGCCAAAACTTTGGTTGTACTGATGGCGTTTAAAGCCACTCTCCCCAACAATAACATGATGAAATGGTTTGGGACTCTGCAGCAAATCCTCAGCGTGCTGCTCTGCACGGTTGTCCAGGTTGTCATCTGTGTTGTCTGGCTCCTTGTGTCCTCACCATTCCCAGTGAAGCAGACCAAATATTACAACGAGAAGATTATTTTTGAGTGTGATTTGGGCTCGGTGACAGCATTTTGCTGTGTGCTGGGTTATATCGGCTTTCTCTCCTGCATGAGCTTTGTCCTTGCGTTCTTAGCTCGAAAGCTGCCAGATAATTTCAACGAGGCTAAATTCATCACCTTCAGCATGCTGATTTTCTGTGCAGTTTGGTTGACTTTTATACCAGCCTACGTTAGTTCCCCTGGAAAATACACTGTTGCTGTCGAGATCTTTGCCATACTGGCATCGAGCTTTGGTCTGCTTGCCTGCATATTTGCTCCAAAATGTTACATAATCCTATTCAAACCAGAAAGAAACACGAAGAAATATCTTATGGGTAAAACATGCCCCAAAAAGTCAACTTAACTTCACATTCATTCTTACTTCACTGGTTCTAAGTCATATGTTTCCTACAATGTGAGGATGAGAGGTGTAGACTGGTGTAGCAAAACTGCACATCTACTTCCAGAGGATAGAAGATGTAATCCGTGTAATCCATAGAGCAAACCCTTGCACGTGGAATGATACTGTTCAGTCTCCACTTGTAAACGTTATGGGTCTTTGGTATAGCACATGTCCTAAGCAGCAAGCTAATGGGGTCAGAATTGATCAGCTTGACCTATATAACAAAATTGTATGCTCCTTGGTGAAATCGCCCTTTATTTGGTTTCCCAGCTTAAATTGAAATCCTTACTCATGTATTGTTCCTGCATTGACAGCTATTGAATCATATGCGCACAATTAGAACAGGGAAATTGAGTGTGGAGTTGGGCTCTTAAGGAAGTCTACCTGAGTTTTGCTACCCATTTTAACAGAGTCAAAATATTCTTACAATCCATACTATGCAGAAGGAGGCCAATCAGTCCACGAGCCTGCACTGACAACAATCTCACCCAGGCCCTCTCCATGTTATTCTACTAATACCCCTGACACTAAGGGGCAAGTTAGCATGGCCAATCCATCTAACTTGCATATCTTTGGAGTGTGGGAGGAAACCAGAGTACCCAGAGGAAGTCCATGTAGACACAGGGAGAATGTGCAAACTCCACAGACAGTTACCCAAGGCAAGAATCGAATCCGGGTCCCTGGCAGTTGTGAAGCAGCAGTGTTAACCACTGCGCCACTGTGTTTGCATTGCTCACCACCTTATTTTCATGTAGTCCCTGCTTTCAAACAACTTAGACCAATTGGCCCATTAAGCCAGTTCCAAAATATGTCATGCCTAATTCCTCCCTTCACTTAATTCTATATTGTGAAATGTTCTCACTCTTCTTTGAATGTATCATTCTTGCACCCAGTCATACATCTCTTGAACTCTATTTGCTTCAATCCCAATTGTTTTTCCCTATTATTTTAGTAACTAGTTTGTCTTTGTGTGTTTAATCTGTAATGAGTCAATGAAATCATCTGACATCTGTATTTGCTAACTTCAATAGTCCATTTCTTTGTTGTACATTAAAATAAAAAAAACTGGCAGCAACAATTTCCCTTTGTGAACTGTCTGTCATTAATTTAAACACTGGAAGTGTATCAGTATTTGTAGAATGTTCCCAGAGGTTAGACAAATGGGGACAGTCTTACCAAAAATATTCTAAGTGCCAAACGAGCATGAAAACAAAAGAGAATTGCATCCTTTTTTTGGGTGAGCTCCCCAATGCAATCATATGGCACTTAGGAAAAAAAGAGGCAAAAAATGATTCTCTGCTGTAGGGGGAGTGAATGGAGCCTATTCATGCCAGAAAGCCAGTAACTGGTTCTATGAGCACCATTTCACATGCACCCCACCACCCACAGGACATCACACCCCCATCCTTCCCATCGTCTTCCTGATCTCACTGCCCTCCTGGACATTGCCCCTACCCCCAAGAGCCACCCCGATCTCCCCCAGGTGATCACTGCCCCTGATTCCCCCACCCTCCCTATTGCCACCCCAGCTGATCCCAGAGTACACCCTTCCAACCTTTCTTCCATGGCCCTGCCCCCACCATGAACTCACTCCCTTCAGACCCCACCCCTTCCCCAATTGACCAGCATGACAAGCTGGTAGGATCACCCCATTATTCCTTTGGAGGCAGTTCAGAGAAGGTTCACTAGGTATGGAGGGATTGTCTTATGAGGAAAGGTTAAACAGGTTGGTATTCCATTCATTGGAATTTAGAAGGATGAAAGCTGAACTCATTGAAGCATATGGGATTCTTAAGGGGTTTGACAGGGTAAATTATCAAATAAATCGGTTGGACTAAAACCTGGTGTTGTCAGACTTTTTACAGGGTAAATGCTGACAGGACACTTCCCCTCAAGGGAGAATCTGGGACCAGAGGACAAAGTCTTAGAATAAAGGGATGCCAATTGAGCGTAGAACATAGAACACTACAGCACAAACAGGCCCTTCAGCCCACAAGTTGCACCAATCATATCCCTACCTACCAGGCCTATCTATAACCCTCAATCCCATTAAATTCCATGTAATCATCCAGAACACTCTTAAAAGACCCCAACGAGTTTGCCTCCACCACCACCAACGGCAGCCAATTTCACTCACTCACCACCCTCTGAGTGAAATACTTACCCCTGACATCTGCTCTGTACCTACTTCCCAGCACCTTAAACCTGTGTCCTCTTGTAGCGACCATTTCAGCCCTGGGAAATAGCCTCCGAGAACCCACCCTACCTATACTTCAACATTTTATAAACCTCTATCAGGTCGCCTCTCAACCTTCGTGTCCCCAGGGAGACGAGTCCCAGCTCCCTCAACTCATAAGGCATGCCACCCAATCCAGGCAACATCCTTGTAAAACTCCTCTGCACCCTTTCAATAGCTCCCACATCCTTCTTGTAGTGAGACAACCAGAACTGCGCACAGTACTCCAAGTGGGGTCTGACAAGGGTCTTATAAAGTTGCAGCATTATCTCCAGAAAAATGAAATAAGGAGGAATTTCTTCTGTCAGAGGGTTAAGAGTCTTCGGAATTCCTTGCCACAGACATCTGTGGGGGCAGAGTCCTTGTGTATATTTAAAGCTGAGATAGCTGGATTGTTGATCACTAAGGGAACTAAGAGATACGGGGAAAGGGCAGGAAAGTGGGCATAACAGATGTTGGATCAGCCATGATCCTTACTGAATGGTGGAGCAGGCTCGAGGGGCCAAACTGGCTATTCCTGTTCCTATTTCGTATGGTCTTAAATGTTATGGTATTTGGACAGGGACCCAGGGGGCTTGTCCAAATTTGCAGAGGCTACCTGAAAGTATGTTGACAGTTGTAGATCCTCTCCAAATGTGTGCAAATGCTTGCAAGCTTTACTGAGAGTATAAGAAGGGCACCAGCCAGCAATGCCACATCCCATGAATGAATAATAAAAAAGATACTTGAATTTAAGATAATATAACACGCAAAAAAAAGGATTTCATATAGCAAAGTTGGGAAAATAAATAAACAACATAAGCATGGTTAAAATGTTCTGTTTTTATTTTCACAGAGGATGAGACTGGCTTTAATTCCAATTAATTAAAACACGATAATACATAGAATTCAATGTATTGTGTCCAGTCTGTTGTGTTTAATTGGATCTGGGGGAAGCAGATGGAAATTTTGCTTAATATCCCACTGACAATTGATACATGTTTCCACCTTGGTACAAGAGTTCACACCTCATTGACAAAACACCACAAAGCCTCAGGTGTCAGGAACGATAACAGCAAAGTTCTGAATCATTGGAGAATATTAATCAAATAAATCGAAATCTCGGCACAAATTGTTTCAAAGGTGATTATTTTTTGCTTTGATAGTTTCTGAGCCTTTCCTTCCTACTTAACAAAGTGTATGATTTATAGAAATGGAAACATCATGGATTTCATGGTGAATTTATGGGATTTTTTTTTCTCTGTTTACTTCAGTTTTGCAAACATTTTGCTGTGAACCTCAGAGGGAAATATCCCATCTACAACTTTTCCTTAATTTCCACCCAAACCAGACATTGTGCATTGCCAGCTGATGAAACCATTCCCCAATGAAGTTTGTCCAATTACTTCCTTCTAATCAGGAAGATACTCACCCACTGTTTGTTTCCTCCTAACTGTGATGCATGAACATTGCCACACCACAACATTCAACCTCTGGGGTCACTAACACTATTTTAATAGCCAACATTTGCCCCACTCTCTCAGCTTGGTAGCTCTTTGTCCAGGATTTTCTTACCTAACATCTCAAAGTTGCATTCCATGTTACCAAAACTCTAAATGTAGCCAAAGCATTTCCTGCAATGATATTTAAAGCAAAGATCAGTAACACAATAAAAATATGTTAAAAATTAACAGTAACATCATTAGGTTTCTCTTCAACATACAAACAGAACAGTTACAAGCAGGAGTAGGCCACTCAGCCCCTCAAACCTACTCCATCATTCAACAAAATCATAGCAGAGCTGCTTGTCACTTCCCGCCTATCTCAGTTAACATTAAACATGACCTTCATGTCTTTAAGTACTTTCCTTAATGCTTCACTTGGAGACCTCAACCTCCATCAAGATCATGGGCTTGAATTTCATGTTTTTTTCCGCCTGTTGAAGGCAGGTGAAGAAATCTGAGCATGTGCTGTGTGCATTAGAACAAAACATTCATCGTTTGGATTCTTTCATGGAAATTGGGAGATTACTTCCCACATTACCTGCCTGTATCCATTGCAGCTTCTTCTGCCTAACAGAAACTCATTGGTCAGAGATCAAATGGCCTCAGAAATCATATAACTCCATTCCCATTCCATTTCTGCACACTGTCACTATACACAGGGATCTGAGGCCCTCATAAATGCTTCAGATTGGGGTCCTATAATGTCATCACCACTCTGATAGCATTTTAACCACCAGCTGAGTATTGTATCCAAAGCAAATGCCACAATCAGTGAAACATGGCCTGCAGGAAGAAGAGGCCCTGTAAGGTAAGGGTTACGTTCTCTTCAATGAGATCAAGTGGCCCAGAAGGCTTCTGGTGCAGACTCCTTCCCTGCCCAGCTGTGAGGCCAAGCAGAAATCCTCCAATGTTACTTCTCTGTGCACTGGAGATTGGCCTCCAGGTCACCTAGGGCAGGATCCACCCTCTGCCCTCCCCCCCCCCTCACACCCAGCCCCCCAGGCATGATTTACAGCAGTGGAGGTGACCCGCTATTGGCTTGCCTGGGGATCTTCCAGTCCCACCACAGACAATGGGGTTTCCCATTGTTCCTACTCTCTGCCACTGAGGAACAACACACGGCAGGAGAATCACTATTAGCAACACTGGAAGATCCCGCCAGCAGGGCCAGCTAGAAAATCCCACCCCTGGTCTCTCCACGCATGGTAGCACGTCAGCTGTTTTGTTGCCCATTTCAAGCAGGCAACTGGTCAGCACCAACCACAACAATTTATATCTATATAAAATACCTCTAATGTAATAAAGCATCTCAAGGTGCCTTTCAGGAGTATCGTCGAACACTGAACCACATCAGGAGAAATTAGGGCTGGTATCAAAAGCTTGGTCAAAGAGGTGGGTTTTATGGCACAACTTAAAGGAGAAAAAAGAGACAGTGAGGTGGAGAGGTTTAAGGGGGAATCCCAGAGCTGAGGACCAGACAACTGAAGGCACGTACACCATGGGTGGAATGATTAAAATTGAGGTTGTGCAAGACATGATAATTGGAGGAGCACAGATATAGAACATAGAACATAGAACACTACAGCACAAACAGGCGCTTCGGCCCACATGTTGCGCCGATCACTTCTATACCTACTAAGCCATAGACCTATCTATAACCCCCAATCCCATTAGATACCATATCCCATTTCTCAAAGGGTTTAAAGTTCATGTACTAGTGTCACAAGTTGGCTTGCATTAACACTGCAATGACATTACTGTGAAAATCTCCCAGTCGCCACGTTCCAACAGTTGTTCAGATACACTAAGGGGGAATTTAATATGGCCAATATACCCAACCAGCACATTTTTTAGACTGTGGGAGGAAACTGGAGCATCTGGAGGAAACTCACACAGGCACGGGGAGAAAGTACAGACTCCACACAGACGGTGACCCAAGCTGGGAACTGAACCCAGATCCTTAGCACTGTGAGACAGCAGTGCTAACCACTGTGTCATCGTGCCGTCACATACCGTGGTTGGAATCCAGGTTGTGGGGCTGGAGGAGATTACAGTGAAAAGTGGGGGGGAGAGGAGTAAGGCAATTTGTGAAAAAAGATGAGAAATTTAAAATTGAGGCTGGAAAAGGGGAATTGTACATCAGTAAACAAAGAGGTGATGTAACTGGGGCTTGGATTTTTGGGATGCGAGCAGGAGGAATTAAGTGAGGTCCAGGAGTTAAAATACTTTGGGCCATAAGTCATTGACATGTAGCGGGGGACAAAGAGGGGCTTGAACCAAATCCCAATCTCCGTCCTGCCCAAACAATTTCTGAGTATGATGGCAAGATAAATGGGTAAATAGCTTTACTTCTAAACAATTTTATTTTTACCTGAAACGATTGAAAAATCTATTCTCATTTGTGCTACAAAGAAAGGAAGGAAATATAACATGTAGCTGTTTGTGGGGAACTGTCCAACAATCAGACAACCATTTCTGACATACGTGTCTACACCTCACAGAACTTTAGCTAAGCATTATTGAGATAGAGCCTGGCCTTTGAACATTATGGGGCATCAGAGAAGAAAATTACCTGGATGCTTTGATCCAAGATACAGTCACAATCCTTAAGTCAGAAAGTGGTACAGTTCTGGGACGTGATCAGGACAGGAGGGTGTGATTGGAAAGAGGCAGTAAGTGGACACCATGTGCAATGTTGAAGGACCTTTGACCTTAGCCAACAAGGCAAAGGTTCTCGCTGCCTGTGTGGTTAAGGGCAAAATCTGCAAGTAGTTCTGGAGGCCTTTCACTCAGTGGTAGAGTTGTAAGGGAATGTAAATTCAGGGGGACAGATACTGCTCTCTGCAGCTGAGCTTCCTGTTACATAAACTGGTTCCAGGGTTAAAGACATCTCCTTGTAACTGGAGAACTGAATATGAGAGAAAGGGAGAGGGCGGGAATGTGGAACTGAGCCACGGCAGATCAGCCATGATCTTATTGAATGGCGGGGCAGGCTCGAAGGGCTAGATGGCCTACTCCTGCTCCTATTTCTTATGTTCTTATGTTCTGACTCCACATACCCTGACCATTTAAATTGCCTGTTATGAGACACTTATAAAAAGCTATTTGAAAATCTAGAAAAATGCAACTTCACTGCATTGCCATTATCTACTGTCTCTTCTGCCTCCTCAATATCTCACTAAGTTTGGACAAGCAAGATATTTCTTTTTGAAATCAATGATAAATATTCTTCCTTTTCTTTGCTAGATGTTCTTTGGATGGCTCTTTTAAGAGGAATTTTTCCAACACTAATGTCAACCTGACAGATTTCTAATTCCCTGGGCATGCTCTGCAGGAATGATGTTTGCTATCCATCAGCCATCTGGTTCTATACCTTATTCAATATAATTATTAATTTGTGTAATATTATTCTATTAGCTCTTTCCTTGAATATTTAAAATAAAACACAATCTCTCCAGACCAAGAGATCTATCTACTTTGAGTTTGATTCGGTTATTCAGGATAATTCTCTTTTAGTTCTTTTTAAATGCACATTATTTTCATCTCATCATTCCATGTCATGTTTAAGTATTCTATCTCCCTGACAAATCATGAAATACATAAATATTTAATATATTTGCAATCTCTTTATCAGTACCTATGGCATTGGCCAGTCTATCTCTTAATGATCCTGTTCCCATCCCAACCTTCATTTTTTTTATAGATGTATTAATAAATTCTTGGGCTGTTTTGCTTGATAATTTAAGTTCATAACTCATCTTTGTCTTCCCAATTGCTTTATTTTACTTAATATCAATGCATTTAGTAAATCTCAATATTATTTCAAACTGTGCCTTACTGCTATCTTGCACAGTAGTTGAAAAGTGGCAAAAGACATACAGTCAGATAAAACAATTAAAGTGGTAAGGAAGGGCAGTCTTCAGGGTAAAGTAAGAGCTTGACTTGTTGGTCACTATGAAACCATACCAATGTCTGCTCCTTAAAGTTTTTTTGAAGGTAGTTTCCCCATCAGATTCCGCTTTGTGTTTTTCTCTGGTCTGAAGAGCATAATGTAGCATTTTGGACCAAAAATGCAGAAAAGCAAACCAAAGCTGGATGACAAAATAGCAAAGATTTCAACAGCAACAGTGTATTTGCCAGGTGAGCTTACATAGGCTGGAATGAATGTCAACCACACCGCACAGAATATAAGCATGCTAAATGTTATGAGCTTTGCTTCATTGAAATTGCCTGGTAGCTTTCTAGCCAGAAAAGCTAACACAAAACACAAGCATGATAAAATGCCAATGTAGCCTAATACACAATAGAAGGCTATTGGAGAGCCCACATTACATTCTAGAATAACCTTTGCATTATGATATTGCAAATATTTGGTTGGGAATGGGGGAGACACAACAAGCCAAATGACACATATCAGAACTTGGGTGAAAGTACCTGCACAAACAATGAGCCTTTGTTGCAAAGGCCCAAACCACTTCATTGGATTATTTTGGGGGACAGTTGCCTTAAACGCCATCAGCACGACTATTGTTTTTGCCAGTAGGCAGGACATGCAAAGGACAAATGTGATGCTGAACAACGTGTGCCTTAGCACACAAGACCAGACTGAGGGCTTGCCTATAAATGTAAGTGAGCATAGAAAACAAAATACCAATGAAAACAGCAACAGGAAACTTAATTCAGAGTTGTTGGCTTTAACTATGGGGGTATCTTTGTGATATAGGAATATCGAAGCAATAATCAATGTGATGAACGCTCCAAATAATGCAACCGTCATCAGGATGATCCCCATCGTATCTTCAAAGGAGAGAAACTCAATTTCTTTCAGTACACATCTTTGGCCATCATCACTGGACCAGTATTCCAAAGGACACTTTATACATTCTAATGAATCTAGAAGAAGTTAATCAGAAATAGATACTTTTTAATAATTAACTACAAGTTTCAGAATCAAAGAATGGTACAGTACAAAAGGAGGCCATTCAACCTATTCACCCTGTACCAGCTCTTTGTAAATTGCACTCACTTGTTCTATGAGTTCTATTACCTTGCAATCTTTTTGTTCCTTTACAAGTTAAGGTATCCAATTTCCTCCAGACAGTTGAATCTCCTTCTACTATCCCACTCAGGCATTTCCGATAATTGCAATTCCCTGGCTGGAATTTTCCAACAATTCACGGCCCGCCATCGCGGTCAGCATCAATCGAGAATTTGACATTCAGCCAGATCTCCGTTCACTGCAGCGGGACTGGAGAATCCCAGTCACGGGTAAGGTCAGAAAATCTGACCCCTGTGTAAAAATTAAAATTCTCTTCACCTCCCTTCTGATTGTTTTGCCAATTGCCTTCAATGTGTGACCTCTGTGACAATACACATCTCTTTAACCTGTGATCAGTGCTCCTTCCACTCACATTGTCGGCCACTTTAAGACTTGAATAGCAGGTTAGGTGTAAAGATTCACATTCTAATCAGTAATCTGTAAACTGTCTGTGCTTTATATAGGACAGTAGGACTAGAGGGCACAGCCTCAGGATAAAGGGGGGGCGGTTTAGAACGGAGTTGAGGAGGAACTTCTTCACTCAAAGGGTGGTGAATCTCTGGAATTCTCTGCCCGTTGAAGTGGTGGAGGCTACCTCACTCAATATTTTTAAGACGCGGGTTGATAGGTTTTTGATAGGCAAGGGGATTAAGGGTTATGGGGAGAGGGCGGGAATGTGGAACTGAGCCACGACAGATCAGCCGTGATCTTATTGAATGGCGGGGCAGGCTCAAGGGGCTAGATGGCCTACTCCTGCTCCTATTTCTTATGTTCTTATATGTTCTGTCTGAGGCCAGAACTCTCCATTCACCTGACAAAGAGGTTAACCTCGAAAGCTTGTGAGTTCACTGTCAAATAAATCTTAAACTTAAACCTGGTGTTGTCAGACTTCTTACTGTGTAACCCTCCAGCCAAGGGGAACAGTTTCCCCTTATTTACCCCGTCTGACCCCTTCTCAAGTTTTTCATTTTAATAAATCAATCTTGATTTCAAATGCATTTACTGTAGTGAAGATTGCACGCAATGAAAAATTTCATTTAATGGTAAAATGACATTTCCTAACCTGTTGTGTTACTGATTTCACCTTCAGCACATGGTATGCAGTCAAAGCAGCAAATGTGTTGTCCATTTTGGACAGCTTTCCTTGCTCCCGGTGGGCAGCTTTCACTGCAGACTGACCGTGGGACCTTCATAATGAAAGAGAAGAAACAGATTGAGATTTTGTCACTGAGATTTTAAGGATGAAAACTTATGAGTGGTGGGGGGGATTTTTTTTACAGTACGTATCAAGAGTCAGCTCTGAACTCCAAATGCAAGAAGGAGATAGATACATTTCTAATACAAAGGGGATAAGGGGATATGGGGAATAGGTGAGGAGGTGGATTTGAGACCAAGGAGAGATCAGCCATGATCTGATTGAATGGCACAGCAGGCTCGAAAACCTGAATTTGCCTGCTTCATTCCTATGTTCCTATGCACTGATTGGGAAGTTTTGTACCATTACCATCACCTGGCCTCATTTCAAAGCAATTAACCAGCCAACAAATGCTAACTCAATTCCCTAAAGATAGCTCACTCTTTGGGAGGGCAAGAAATCTTGCAAGTAGCACCTACCAGGGGATTTGCACATTGAAATGGTGGATACTGGGCAGAGATGCTTTAGTATTGCAGGCAGCATGATTTTAGCAATGGCCTTTTAAACCATTGCAGTCCATTTGGTGTAAGAACAGCCACAATGGTCGTAGGAAGGGAGTTCCAGAATTCTAACTGTGTGGCAGTAAAGGAATACTGATATAGTTCTAAATTCGGATGGTGTGTGTCCTGGAGGACAGCTTGCAGGTGGATGCATCTGCTGTTATTCTCTCCCTAAGTGATAGAGGCCACAGATTTGGAAGTTGCTGTCGAAGAAGGTTTGATGAGCTGCTGCAGTGCATTGTGTAGGGGTACATTGGGCATTGGTGGTGGAGGGAGAGAATGGTTGAGATGTTGAATGGGTGCCAATCAAGCACGTTACTTTGTCCTGAATGGTGTTGAGCTTCTTGTGTGTTTTTGGAACCACACTCATCCAGGCAAGTGGACAGCATTCCTGCACACTCCTTGTGTTTTGCGAATGATGCACAGGTTTTGAGGAGTCAGGAGATGAGTTACTTGCTGCAGATTTCCCAGCCTCTGGCCTGTTTTTACAGTCACGCTTTTATTTTGCCTTATTCTGTACAGTTTCTGGTTAATGATAAACCATAGGTGATTGTTGGGGGAGAGGACCTTAAGCAATGGTAATGACGTTAAATGTCAAGTGGAGATGGTCAGATTCTCTTTGTTGGAAAAAGTCGTTTCCTGGCACATTTCTGGTATGAATGTTACTTGTTACTTGTCTGCCGAACTTTGATATCACCTGGTCATGCTGAATGAGAGCACAGATGGCTTCAGTATCTGAGAAATCAAGAGTGGCGCTGAACATTTCATTTGAACAGAGAATTCTGCAGTAACCTCATTGCAGTGTTAATGTAAGCCTTACATGTGACTAAGAAATAAACTTCAAACTTTACTTTTAAACTATTAGAACTTTGTGCAATCATCAGCTAATATTCACACTTTCGACCTCATGATGGAATGAAGGTCATGGACGAATTAACTGAAGTTGGTTGAGCCTGGGATAATAACTAGAGGAACCCGTACAGTGATGTGCTGGGACTGAGATGATTGACCTATAATAACCATAACCATTATCTTTCATGCTACATATGACTCCAGTCGGTGGAGATTTCTCTCCCTAATTCTGATTGACTACCTTTTCTGAGGCTGCTTGATGTCACGCTCAGTCCAAGGCTGCCTTGATGTAAATTCTCATATCACTTCTTGCATTCAACTGTTTTTTCCATACTTGGAGTTTTGGAACTGAATGACCTTGGCAACCTTCAAACTGAGCATCAGTGACCAGGTTATTGGTGTGTAAGTGACTCTTGAAAACACTGTTGACAATAGTTTCCATCACTTTGCTGGTGGTGCATAGCAGACTGATGAGACAGTGACTGACCAGATTGGACTTGTATGCTCTTGTCAGGACATACCTGGGAAATTTTCTATATTGCTGAGTTGATGTCTGTGTTATTACTGCACTGGAACACCTTGAGCAGGGGCTTGGTTAACTGTGGAGTACAGGCTTTCTATCTTACTGCTAGGATGCTGCCAGGACCCAGAGTCTTGATGTACCCAGTACCTTCAGCCATTTCATGACATCACACAGAGTGAATCAAATAGGCTGAAGGCTTGTGATTGTGGGAACCTTATGAGAATTCTGTGCTGGATTATCCACTTGCTATTTATGGCTGAAGATGGTTTCAAATGCTTCAGCCTTGTCTTTTCCATTGAGGTGCTGGACTGCTCCAAAATTGAAGATGGTGATATTTGTGGAGCCTCCCCCGCAGGTTAGTTGTTTAATTGCCCATTACAATTCATGACTGGATATGACTATAGGGCAGAGATCTGTGTCATTGGTTACGGGGTCATAAAGCGCTGCCTATTGCATGCAGCTTCCACTGTTTGACATGATGCAACTTCCACAGGTTGGCACCTTATTGTTAAGTATACATGCTCTTGGCACACTCTCCTGCACTTCTCATTGAACTAGTGTAGAGTAAGGGATATGTCAGATGATCTGATAACCCTTCATGGTTGAATACAATTATGCTGTGTGGTTTTTGGCCTAAGGGACCTAAAAATGTTCAGTTTGAGCTCTTAATTGATGGAAGTGAATTCAGTGATAACCTTCAAAAGATTTGATTTGATTTGATTTATTAGAGTCACATGTATTAGTATACAGAGAAAAGTATTGTTTCTTGTATGCTGTACAGACAATGCATACTTCTCATACAGAAGGAAAGGAGAGGGTGCAGCATTGTTAGAGAGCTTATGAGAGGTAAAGTAGAGTTTCAAAAGCATAGAATGAGAGTAAAAAATAGAATTAGATGGTATGCTGGGCTCAGGTCGCAAGAAGTTGCCACATTCTGGTGCCATATTGGGTCTTATTAAAAGGATTAGATAAATGCTTGATGGAATAAAATTGTAGTGCTCTGAGAGGTGAACATGGGAGTGAAACTCATTGGATATACTTCAAAGGAACATCACAAAAATAATGGGCAAATTGGCCTGTGTTTGTGCTGTAAAATTCTATACTTCCATGACCCTCTCTATGATGATGTGGCTTGTGACACCAACACTGAATGGCTTGGTCCCCTTGCACAAATAAAATAACAACTCATTAAAGAAAGAAGCATGGATGTTAAGCAGAGACTTACTCTTGTTTGGTTCCCATGCCAAATGATACTATCTTCGTTTATCATAAACTGTTTTCCTCTTGCTGCGGATGCATCAAAATAACCAACGGTTACATGTTCAACCAGACCATTCTGGTTTTCCTGCCAGTTTATAATATCATATGATGCAGTGGGATCCCCATTGGGGTCAAAATATACATGTTCTCCAAGGCGATTTGTAAATCGTATTTCTTTCAAATGCTGCAAGAGCTTAGAACAGTGATCAGACAGCAAAGTTGAATTATTTAAAACATTTAAGATATATTAAGATACACATTTTAAGACATTCAAACAACAGGATCTGTTTGTACTTTTTTAAAAGAAAACATTGACAATAACCTCCATTGTAATGTACTGTACAGTGCACATATGTGTTGTTGACTGATATCTTCATACCTACTCTACCCAGGCCATTTCAGTTTTCTATGGCTATTGAGGGCTATAACTTGCGCAAATGTAATTTTCTTAAATATTATTCCATAGTGAAACCAACTATTTACTGTATACATGTGAGCCTTTACGGTGATTGTTATTGAGCTGTTGGATTGCAGTGAGATTTCAGTGAAGCCCAATCTTGTCCCCATTCAGTGGACACATCAATGCATGATTTTGGACAGATCATTGGATTGAAAGCAATGACAGAAGCCGTGGTTGTTTACCTCCCACTAATCTCTGGGTAATAGGAACAATGTTGGTACCTTGCAACCATTCCTGCTGAAATCATTCAGCACAACATGGAAAAGAAACTGATTCTGTGTCTTGCCATTTTTTAAAATCTTTGACTACAATGGACAATGCAAGGTGGTAATAATGTTGAACCTGATATGATAAGAGGTCACACAACACCAGGTTATGGTCTGGTCTGGACTACAGTCTGGGTTATAACCTGGTATCGTGTGATCTTTCATCTTGTTCAGCCCAGTCCAATATTGGCATCTTCACATCAGAGCCTAATATAAGGCTGAGTAGTTGAGGCAAACAGCGAACATTTAAGGGGAAGCAAGATAAATACTAAAAGGTAATAGAATCTCATGCCACTCAGGTGAAATGGAATTGGAAGAGGCTTTGGTGGCAAGACCATTGCCATAATGCAGTTGGGCTAAGTGGCTTGTTTGTCCGCTGTAAGTTTTATATGATTTTACACATAATGAATTTGTAAACCTGAGTTGGGTTAAAGCATGTATACTTTTTCTTTTTGAAATGGCGAAATGTAAATGGAATGCCTTTATTTATAAATGTTCAAATAAAATTCTAATTTGCAATGAACCATCTTAACAATGCATGCCATGAGTACAGTTCGTAGCTCGCCACGTATTGAAGATAGGCATTGTTAAATTCAGCATTTAAGTGTTCAAACATTTCTCTTACCTGCCATGGCTTGATGTTTGAAACATTAGCACAGAGATAAACTCCCATTAGTTCATCTTCACAAAATAACAAGCTATGGAGTCCATGAGCTATAGCATAGACTGCTTTATAGACATTATAGGAAACTCTCAACTGAGTTACATCGAAGAAGGAATGATTCAACTTCAGTAAGTTTTCATACCCTGTACATTTCTTGGTACTGAGCACAGATGTGCCTGTGTTAAAAGTGCAACCAAACATTGCTTCCCAGAAAGCATTTTCAAAACCACCAGTAGAATATGTTGTCGGACGCAGATTCATAAGAAAAGGTTTAAATTCTGGGATTGCCATTTTGTGGCTTGCAAATCCTATTACTCCCCCAAGAGATTTGAAGTTCTGTTTTGTGGAAGGTCTTGCCGCTGTAATCCATGCTTCACTGGCTATCCACTGAATGCCAGTGATATTCTGATGGACAATTTCCTTCAACAAAGGGTAAAGGTCACCCTCGGAAGCAAAAGCCAAGATAACCTTTGCAGTGGACATTTTTATAATGTCTACAATCTTGAGTATTCTTTCTTTAGAATAAGTTCTGAGAACTATTTCTGAGAACGCTATACAGACTCCAGCTTGTTCAACAAGTTCTCTAAATGCTTGAATTCCATATCGACCATATTCATTGTCACCTCCAATGGTCCCAATCCAAGTCCAGCCAAAATGTTCTACAAGCTGAGCTAAAGCTTCTGCTTGAAACAAATCACTTGGTACAGTTCTGAAAAATGTAGGATATTCTTGCTTGTTGCTTAGACATGCACAGGTAGAAAAATAGCTGACCTGCAAAGGTTTGAAGAAAAATAAAATTAATCTTCTTTTGTAATGTGGGCAATCATCAATAGAGTTTTATTTTAGGACATTGACTAAAGGTATTTTTACAGTTAATAGTAACTGTACATTTAATTCAAGCAAGATCTGAATATATCTTTCAATAGGGTGACAATATAGCCGGTTAGGTTGATTGGCCATGCTAAATTGCCTCTTAGTGTCCCAACACCTTCAGGTTAGGGGAATTAGCAGGATAAATATGTGGGGTTACAGGGATGTTCTGGGTAAGATGTTCTGTCAGTGTCGGTGTAGACTCAATGGACTGAATGGCCATCTTTTGCAATGTAGGGATTCTATTCTAAGGTCAAGACGTACTTGTAATATTAATCAGAATAAGCGTAATCTCGCAGACAATACTGGGTTGTCCAAAGGGGTCCCAATAACATTTAAATGATTCCCCTAACTGTCTCAGTTTTGATCTGGAGTTTTGTCTCCACAAGTGTTTGAAGCTCTCCAGCCAGGTTGGGAAGTCTACGTATTGTGATGCAGAAGGTTGAATGTTCCTGTAGGTCTTTTTCATCTATTAACATAAATGGATGCAAAATTAGATGAACTACATTGTGGCTTGCACTCCTCCACATTATGTTCCTTTGTTCCCTGTGTCCAGGAAATCCAATAACTATAAGCACAGGAAGAAGAAAGCTTGCTCTATAATCTTCAGATACAAAATAGGGAATATCTAAATCTGTGAGTTATGCCACATTTAAAAAGTACAACATAGCCCCAACTTATTTGCAAGTTACGTTTGGTGGGCCGTATTTATACTCTGCTGCCCTCAATTTCAAATTGTTTGAGACAGCATAATTCAAATTGTATCTTTGAACGCCTCCAATCGAGTTGTTGTCCCTATGTCTATTCTGTATTGGTCCTTTTAACAATCACAAACTGCATTTAATGTAACCAAGACCTCACTCCTCACCCATCTGATTTCAGCCTCTGACACAATTGTCCATGCCATCCTTCAACACTTCTATTCTGTCATCCAGCTGTATGTGATCACTCTTGCCCCTCATATCGTTTGAGTTACAATCAGAGAGAATCAACAGTATGTACTCCCCTTTCCAGAACATTACCCAGCTCTGCCTTTGCCTCAGCTAAACTGTTGCTGAAATTGTTATCCGATAGATTATACAACTGATTGTTATTATATTGATGCAATGACACATCTGTGAAAAACGGTTAGTATTGAATTATCTTACCATTGAAATTCCAAAAGATGCGACTGCCCTTGCTATAGTTATTGACTGCGATGATCCAGATTCCCCAATGATGGCTGGAATGGGAGAATCTTCTTTGCAGTTAAATTCCGCAATCTGTTTTTCTTGTCCATTCATCAGGGTCAGGGCCGCTTTGAGAGCCTGGGATGGCGAAGCACAGGAATCGTGGATCCTATAGCCGAGGGTAACATTTGGAAGTATGGTGGGATCCTGATTGATTTCCTTTATTGCAAAGATCATTATCTGCATCCAGCGAAATGCTCTGAGGTCAAAGCTGTAGGATAACAGAGGCAGTGTGTGCACACACTTTTATTGCACGTTCTAATCGATTTGCAGGGACAAGAATTTAACAGAACGAAGGTAACGGGCATCGAAAAGGCAGTCGAATAATGGCTTGTTGGACCGCTCTATACTCAAGCATTCCACACAAAACTAAGAAGAATTATTAAAGATTACGGTCTTTCAAACTAAACACAATCGGGTGAAGTGCAGTGCCCTAATAATTATATTGTTGTGAGGCATAGATACAATGTGAACATGAATATAGTCAATCTGATAAAATTAATCTGCAGGGTTTAACAGCTTAGAGTCACAGTTCGGATCCTGTGGTCTGGAAACTGAAACAAATTTGAGCGAGTAGGATAAGGAAATGAATTACATGTCAAGAACTTAGCAATAAGTGCCCAAGATCGACAATAGGGGAAGTCTTTGCTCTGATCAAGTGTTCCCCTGAACTTCTCAAGTAACCACAAGGCTTGATCTCACCTGGCACACTGGGAACGTGCTGGTGTGGTTCTAAATGAATTATTTCCTTCCAGTTCTTTATTGTAGATGGGAAATACTCCACCAATAACGATGTCCCCATCCTCATACAGCCCTGGCAAATCAAATGCTCCAAAAAGTTTACACATGGAGTCACCTGCTCCCAGTAATGGGAAGCCAAGGCAAACCACCCATCGTAACAAGTGATGCATCACAGTATGTAACAAGGCCCCACTCATTCTTCCTTATGTCATACAAAGAACATTAATATGTCTTTTATAATGTTTCGTAAAGCTCACAATGTTGATTAAAACGAGTTAATTGAGATGAACTGATCTCTAGAAATCCCCAAAGATATATCATGTTTAGTTTATGTTAATCTCTGAATAATAAGAGTGGAAGTACATCAAAACATCATCCCAATTAAAGCTGCTCCCTCAAGCAATTTTCTCTACTCAGGTTACAGGCTAAAATGTGCCTCATGAATTCAATTAAACATTTTGATTAATAATGTTGGACTGCATCTAATTATGCATTCAACAATGTTTCGCGGATCTATTGTATTTATTCTATTCTATAACTTAGCAAACTTTCCTGTTTTGATTTCAGATGTTATGCATCAATTTTGACTCAGTGGTAGAAATCTGACTTCAAAATCGGGCTGTGAGATTTTGGCCTCCCCGAACACTTTTGGACATATCATGGACGCTGGCATTGAATGTAGTACTGAGGATTGTTGTGGTGGTCAAGGTGCTTGAAGTGAAATTAATCTTAAGCTATAACATAACATTGGTGCTAGCAGATTGCACATCACCAAACAATCTCTTCAATTATCTTTATGAAGAAAGCAAAGCTGGATGAAGGGAGATGCAGAGAAGAGTTGCTAGAATGGTACCAGGAATGAAGGGCTTCGATCATGTGAAGAGATTGGGGATGATTGGGTTATTTTTCCTGGAGCAGAGAAGATTAGCAGGAAATGTAACCAAAAGGTTCAAAATCATGAAGGATGAAGTAGATGCGTAGTTTTCTTTTCCCCCAGTGGTAGTAAGGTCCTTAGCTACAGGAGGCATATTTATGATAAGTGAAGGAAGAGTCAGTGTGAGATCAGAGGAGGACTTCTTGTACAAGATTTCAGTTGATAACAACTGGAATAACAAATCCAGTTGTTATCAACTGGAATTAAAGGGCAGTGGAGGCAGATTCAATAACTTTCAAAAGGCAATTGGATAAAGATTTGAATAGCAAAAAACTTCCAGACCATGGGAAAAGGACGGAAAAATGAGTCTAACTGGATCGTGTGCACAGGAACCAGTTTCTGTTGCCTCATTTCCCCCTCTATTGTCAGATAGTGTAATTCTATGGCATGTTGGAGCTTTGCCCTTCTCATACTGATGGATGGTTTGCTCCACCACTAGCTTGGTTATCTCTGCTTCTTACTTCTTGGAAGTGTCAGTATTAGAATGGTCTGTAACCCTGTTGACACACGTTGGCTATTTGATCTATTGCTTCAGTATGATTGTTGTGCTGCAGTGATCCATGCTTCTGCCAGTCTTGTTTCTCACTCCTTCCAGGATAAAGGTTCTTCATGTTATGGTTCATTTATTTGCCTCCAGCTTTGCTGGAAGACCTCATGAAGTTGTTGCAGCAGGACAACATGCTCCACAAGGCCCACGAGAAACATTAGCGGAACTGGAAATCTAAAATGAGCGTAATTGCTTTGAACACAGGAAAATGGGACAAGGTCACAGTGAGTCATAAGAACATAATAAGAACATAAGAAATAGGAGCAGGAGTAGGCCATCTAGCCCTTCGAGCCTGCCCCGCCATTCAATAAAATCATGGCTGATCTGTCGTGGCTCAGTTCCACTTTCCCGCCCTCTCCCCATAACCCTTAATCCCCTCTCTTATCAAAAACCCATCAACCCGCTTCTTAAAAATATTTAGCGAGGCAGCCTCCACCACTTCAACGGGCAGAGAATTCCAGAGATTCACCACCCTTTGAGTGAAGAAGTTCCTCCTCAACTCCGTTCTAAACCGCCCCCCCTTTATCTTGAGGCTGTGCCCCCTAGTCCTACTGTCTTTTTTGAGCGGGAAAAGTCTCTCCACCTCTATCCTATCCATCCCATTCATCATCTTATACGTCTCAATGAGATCTCCCCTCATTCTTCTAAACTCTAGCGAGTACAAGCCTAGTTTATTCAGCCTCTCCTCATAGCTCAACCCCCTCAACTCCGGTATCAGCCTAGTAAACCTCCTCTGCACTCCCTCCAGGGCCAAAATATCCTTGCACAGGTGCGGCGCCCAAAACTGCACACAGTACTCCAGCTGCGGCCTCACCAATGCCCTATACAGCTGCAGCAAGACCTCCCTACTTTTATATTCAATCCCCCTCGCTATGAAGGCCAGCATCCCATTCGCCTTCCTGACCACCTGCTGCACCTGCAAGCTGGGTTTTTGCGACTCATGCACAAGGACCCCGAGGTCCCTCTGCACCGTCGCCTGCTGCAGTTTTTCGCCACGTAAGTAATAGTCCTTCCTACCATTCTTCCTACCAAAGTGGACCACCTCACACTTGCCAACATTAAATTCCATTTGCCATTTCCTGGCCCATTCGCCCAGCCTATCTAGATCCTTCTGCAGACTCTCCACACCCTCCGCACAATTTGCCTTTCCCCCAATCTTGGTGTCATCAGCAAATTTCGACACCCTGCACTCGGTTCCCTCCTCCAGATCATCTATATAAATGGTAAATAGCTGAGGCCCCAGCACCGACCCCTGGGGCACCCCACTAGTCACCAACCGCCAATCCGAATAGCACCCATTGACCCCCACTCTCTGCCTCCTATTTGACAACCAATCCTCTATCCACGCTAACACCCTACCCCCAACTCCATGTCCCCTGACCTTCTGCAATAACCTCTTGTGAGGTACCTTGTCAAACAGAGTCAGGCAGAGTTTTTTCTTAACATTCATCCATGGGCAATACTGACACTGGGGATTCTAACATTATTGAGGAAAACCAACCCTCCAGTGGAAAGAAAGGCATTAGAGCAGATGCAAAATATAATCACTACGTCCTTAAAAGCAATTGGGGATGGACAACAGATAAATGCAAAGTACTGCAGAAATGCTGGATAAACTCAGCAGGTTTGGCAGCATCTGTAGAGGCAGACACAGAGTTAACGTTTTGAGTCTCTATGACTTCTTCAGAGGTAAAGGGAGGAAAAATTATGATAGATTTTACACTTTATAAGAGGGGTTGGGACAGCTGGAGCAAAGTAGAAGGTCAGTGATAGGTGGGAGCTAGGAGAGACTGCACAAAGATGTGTGGGGCATAAGACAATATGGACAATAATTGCTGGCCTAGGCAACAATGCCCACTTCCTGTAACTGAATAAACAAAAGTAGAGCCCAAGGGTTTGCTGTGTTTGCCCAGGGTGCAGGGAACTATTGACTGCACGCTATTGCAGGACAACTATGCACCTTCGTAAAGAGTTCTATTACTGAGCCAGTTCAGGTCCATCTTGCCAATTTTCTTTGAATTCCATGTGCTTCAACCTCCTTAATCGGTCTCTCATTTGAGACCTTGTCAAAGGCTTGGCTAAAATCATATAAACTACAATAACTGTGCATTCCTCATCCACACACTCAATCACTTTTTCAAAAAGTGTGATCAAATTTGTTAGGCAGGACCTATCTGTGACAAAGCTGACTATCTGCAATCAATCCATGCCTTTTCAAGTGAAGGTTAATTCTCTCCTTCAGAATTTTCTCCAATGGTTTCCCTACCACTGCTGTGAGACTCACTGGTCTGTAATTCCCTTATTTATCTCTATCATCCTTCTTGAAACATGGAACCACATTAGCTGTTCTCCAATTCTCTGGCACCTCCCCTGTGGCCAAAGGGGAATTAAAATGTTGGTCAGAGCCTTTGTAATTTCTCCCTTGCCTCCCACAGAAACCTGGGATACAGCACATCCAGGCTTGGAGATTTGTCCAATTTTATGCCCACCAAAACCTCCAATACCTCCTCACTGTCCCTCTCCCTCAATTATGCATTTTCATCATTCTCCCAAGTTTATATAGCTGTGAAGTATTTGTTTAACACTCTATCAATGGCAGAGCAGGCTTGAGGGGTTGAAAAGCCAACTGTTGCTCTTATTTTGAGAATCTTTCAACTCCATGCACAGCTTTCGCCCTTCATCCCGAATCGGTCCTTTCCTTTCCCTAGTTTTCATCTTCCCCTTAATATGCTAATAGAACACCTGGAATTCTCTGTAATCTTACCCATCAGTGCTTTTTCATGTCCCTCTTTGCTCCTCTAATTGCTTCCTTAAGTTCCTACCTGCACTTTCTATACTCCATTACGTCTTCTACCGATTTTGTACCTGCGAACAGTTGCTTTCTTACCCAGTCCTGAATATTCTTGAATATTAAGTGTTCTCCAGGCTTGTTGTACCTACATTTTACCCTAAAGGGAACATGTTGGGCCTAGATTATCCCAATTTCATTTCTGGACTGCTCAACTGTGAATTTTCCCACAAGAAACTGTTCCCAGTCTACTCTGGCCAGATCCTCCTTTATTTTAATAAAACCTGCCTTCCCACAAACCATCTTTTTCTGTTTCCAAAACAAACTTAAATTGTACTGTGTTGTGGTCACTATCAGTAAAATGCTCCCCTGTCACCACCTTGAACACCTATATGGCTTTGTTCCCCAGAATTAGATCCAGAAGTGCTTGCTGGACTTTCTGCATATTCACATTAAAAAACTGCCCCAAATTCATTTCAAGAAGTCTGCCCCCTCTAAACCCTTTACATTATGACTATCCCAAGGATGGCATGTTGCAACTTTATACAACTTTTGTTAGGCTGTAAGTAGACTGTTGCATTCAATTCTGGCCACCACATTACAGGAAGGGTGTAGAAGCTTTGGAGAGCGTGCAGAAAAGGTTTACCAGGATGTTGCCTGGATTAGAGAACATGAGCTGACAAAGGAGAGGAGGGGCTGACCAAGATGGGGTTGTTTCCTCTGGAGTGGCAGAGGCTGAGGGGAGTCCTGAATGAAGCTTATAAAATTATGAGAGACATAGCTAAAATGGTTTGCAGTGAGGGTCTTTTTTCCCAGATTTGAAATGTCTAATACTAGGGGGCATGCACTTAAAGTGAGAGAAGGAAAGTTCAAAGGAGCTGTGAGGGGCAAGTTTTCTACATAGAGAGTGATAAGTGTCTGAAACACATTGCCAAGGGTGGTGGTTGAGGCAGATTCAATCAGTGTGTTTTCAGATAAGCACATGAATATGCAAGAAATAGAGTGATAAGGAGAAGGGCAGTCAGAAGAGATTAGTTTAATTTGGCATCATGCTCACACAGCATTGTGGGTTGAAGGACCTGCTGTACAGTTGTATGTTCTAATGTTGGGGAAGTTGAAATCCTCTAATATCCTATTAATATTATTTTTACACATGTCAGATTGAAGTTAGGTGAAAACTTTAAGTACAATTTGCCTGTGTTGGGGTTTATCAAGATACCAGAAGGAGAAGTGCAATGGTTGAAAGCTTCAGGTTTTTAGGAACCTGGATCAGCAACAACCTGCTCTGGTCCCATCCCCCCCGCCCCCCACCAACCGCAACCCCCCCCAATGCCCGCACCCACCCCCCCCCAACCCCCGCCGTGCTGCTTCTATAGTTAAGAAAGCCAATCAGTGCCTCTACTTTCTCAGAAGACTAGGGAAACTTGGCATTCCGCTATGACTTTTACCAACTTCTACAGATGCAACATAAAAAGCATACTTTTTGGTATTTCATGGCTTGGTTTGGCTCTTCCTCTACCCAAGATCACAAGAAACTAGAAAAGGTTGTGAATGTAGCCCAATCCATCATGCAAACCAGCCTCCCATTGATTGACTCTGTCTACACTTCCTGCTGCCTTGTCAACTTACCCAGCATAACTAAGGACCCCAAGCACCCTGGACATTCTCTCTTCCATCTCCTTCTACTGGAACATGATACAAAAGTCTGAGGTTACATACTAACTGACTCAAGTACATTTTCTTCCTTGCTGTCATCAGACTTTTGAGTGGACCTACCTCGCACTACAGTGATCTTTCTCTACACCCTAGCCAAGACTGTACACTACATTCTGCACTCACTTGTTTCCTTCTCTATGAATGGCATGTTTTGTCTGTATTATGTGCAAGAAACAATATTTTCACTCTACACTAATACATGTGATAATAATAAATCAAATTAAATTAAAAAAAATCAAATGATAATATTTTATAATTTTGATTGTCCCCAAAATCCAGTCTGAATAATGAAATGTACCACATAATATTCAGAAAATTCTGAAGTATGTCTTCATAGTGAGAGGATTTGAGTACTTGCACAGGAATGTTTTGCTGCATTTATAAAGGGCCTTGGTGAGGCCACAGCTGGAGGATTGTGTGATTTTCAGTCTCCTTATCTGAGCAAGGATTGTTCTTTCTATAGAGGGAGTGCAAAGAAGGTTTTCCAGACTGATTCCTGGGATGACAGTATGAAGAGAGATTGAGTCAGTTAGGGTTGTACTCACTGGAGTTCAGAAAGATAATGGGGGATCTCATACAAAACTATAAAGTTCAAAAAGGACTAGACCAGGGTAAATGCAAGAAGGATGCTCTCAATGGTTGGGGTGTCCAGAGCCAGCCTTCATAGACCGAGAATGCACGGTAGATGGTTTAAGACATAGATGAGGAGAAATTTCTTCTCCCAGAGAGTGGTCAGCCTATGGAATTTACTACTACAGAAAGTAGTTGAGTCCAAAATATTGAATATTTTCAAGAGGCTGTTAGATATAGCATTTGAGACAAAGGATCAAAGAATATCGGGGGAAGGCGGATCAGGCTAATGAGTTGGCTGATGAACCATGATTAAAAAATGGCTGACCAGGCATAGAAGGCCAAATTGCCACCTTCTGCTCCTATTTTCTATGTTTCTATAACATTTTCCATTTTTATTTCTGAATGGTATTCTTCTTATTAATCCATAATGTCATTTTACTATTTGTGGTATTCTAAATTGTTTTTCTGTTACTTATGTGCTTCATTCACCTATGTTGTTTTACATTATTTTATATTTAATCTCAATAATTATCAATTATTCTCATTATTTGAACAATTTCCTTCTATGTGTAGACAGCTCCAAGAGAAATAGATACGTTCTCTTTAGGTTATTATATAAAAGACACAAGTGACTAACTGAAATCAGATAGGTGTAAGACATGAAAGCTGGCATGCTTTCAGTGCATCAATCCGTCGCTGTATTACAGCTTACCAAACTCATTTCACTCTCACAAACAAGCTGAAGACGAGAGGCACTTGCACAACTCAAAATGCAAATGCAATTTCAAAAACAAACAAATTCATGATGCAATAATGAAGAGATTTGATGTAAATTGATTTAGCCTTCGTAAAGGAATATCTTGCTGAATAATGATCAGATAAACTATCGGTTAGAGTTTGATTTTTCACAAAGATCTTCCAATGCAGTGAATGTTAGGTTGTGTAGTGCCAAAGATGCAACAGAAAGGGTGCATTAAAACAAAACTGAAAAAACTGTAAGCACTGTTTAAATAACGTAGCATAAATTATTTCAGTGTTTACAAGATCACCGATATTAGACTTATCTTGATATTAAATCCCCTACATGCATAATCTTCGTAGAAAACCAACATGAAACTGTGCTATTTTCAAACACAAGTTTAATATTACAATAATTCACTCGGCAAGCTCATTCTGTCATTTACTTGGATAATTGCTAATTTGTATCTTACACCTAGCTACATGTCTTGTTTCTTTTGCCTAATAAAAGCAACAATCACAGTTTACACATTTTCAATTCACTTAGCTTCAGTGAGAGCGTTTTAGATTTTCACTAAATCTTGTGCGAAGAAATGCTTCCTTACTTCACAGCTGAGTGATCGTGCTTGAATTTTAAGTTTATGCCCCGTTCTGGATTTTGGGGGGGGCGACATGGTAGCACAGTGGTTATCACTGCTTCTTCACAGCACCAGGGACCCGGGTTCAATTCCTGGCTTGGGTTACTGTCTGAGTGAAGTTAGCACATTTACCCCCTGTCTGCGTTGGTTTCCTCCTACATTCTGAAAGACGTGCTGGTTCGGTGCATTAACCCGAACAGGCGCAGGACTATGGCGATTAGGGGAATTTCACAGTAACTTCATTGCAGTGTGAAGGTAAGCTTTACTTATGGTCAATAAATAAACTGTTTAAAAACTTTTTTTTAGAAACTGGAGAAAATAGTTCTCAAATCCTAAAATCATTTCAAAAATTACAATTAGATTATCCTTAATCTTCCATAAAAAATTGAGATATAAGCCTACTTTAGCAACATCAGAATTCAATTCTTTTACTCCTGCTATTGTTTTAATAAACTGAAGAAATCACTACAAAGCTATATTAGAGGATAAGTGATAGGTACCGTTACTTTTTTCAAGTGGCTTTACCAATCAAGTTTTTCTTCGTGTTCTTTTCTGGCTTTAATAGAATAATGTAACATTTAGGAGCAAAAATACAAACAAGTAGACCAAAGCTAGATGCCAGAATAGCAAACACTTCTACGGCTACGGTGTATTTTCCAGGGGAACTTATATAAGCTGGAATGAATGTTACCCAAACCGCACAAAATATAAGCATGCTGAAAGTAATAAACTTAGCCTCATTGAAATTATCTGGCAGTTTGCGGGCTAAAAAAGCAACCACAAAGCAAACACAAGCCAAAAATCCAATGTAGCCAATTACGCAATAAAAAGCCGTCGCAGACCCAACGTTACATTCTAAAATAATGATGTCTTTAAAATAGTCAACATTTTTCAATGCATAGGGTGGTGATGTAATCAACCAGATAGTGCATATTAGACATTGTACAAGCGTAAGGATTAAGACAGCCAGGCGTTGCTGTGTTGGCCCAAACCACTTCATCATGTTATTATTAGGAAGGGTTGCATTGAAGGCCATCATTACAACCAACGTTTTGCCCAAAACACAAGAAATGCAGAGAACAAAAGTAATGCCAAAAGCTGTGTGACGCAGTATGCAAGACCAGTTTGAAGGTTTTCCAATGAAGGTTATTGAGCAGAGAAAGCACAGTGCTAAAGCAGAAAGAAGCAGGAAGCTTAATTCTGAGTTGTTAGCTTTAACAATGGGAGTGTTTATGTGAACGTAGAAAATAATGGTTACAGTTACTGTGAAGCCTGATCCAACTAAAGCCAGGGTCACTAAAACCACCCCCATGATCTCCTCAAAGGAAAGAAATTCGGTTATCTTCGGTATGCATTCGTTCCGCTGATGATTGGACCAATAATCCCAAGGGCATTTAAAACACATTACTGAATCTATAACAAAAAGTTTAAAAACGTACATTAGATAATGTCTCTTTTAGAAATTAAAACCACATAATTAAGTTGAAAGTATGAACAGTTAATTATATATGCACACGTGTTTACCCACCTGTCACGTTACTGATTTCACCTTCAGCACATTCTATACAATCGAAGCAGCAAATAGGTTGTCCTTTTCTGGCAGCTTTCCTTGTTCCAATGGTACAGCTTTCCGAACAAATTGCCCGTGGTACCTTACGTAAAGAAAAGGAACACATGTTTGGAGCTTTGCAAATTCTCAAACTAAGTCGACTAACCAAGTAGCACAGTCTAATGTCACAAAACTTTAGGGCCCCCATTTGATTTGTGGTGCATTTCCCAAAAGAAATGGTAGCGATCTTAAAATTGAACGCGAAATCAATGGATTATGTAGGGGCACTACCAAGCGACCTATGCCACAAAGATGGGTATGTGATTTTTGAACATTTAAGTAATTTAGAATTTATTCATTCACTGATGTGGATATTACTACCATTTATTGTTCATCCCGAATTGTCCTTAAGAGCTGGTAGTGGCAACAGAGTGGCTCTCCTGCCCATTTCATAGAGTAGTTCAGATTCCAGCATTGATGTCGATCTGGAGTCACACATGGGTCAGGACAGGCTTTCCTTTCTTGATGTGATTTAATTTATTATTGTCATATGTATTAGTGTACCATGAAAAGTATTGTTTATTGTACGCTACACAGGCAAAGCATGCCGTTCATAGGAAGGAAAGGAGGGAGTGCGGAATGTAGTGTTACAGTTATAGCTAGGTGTACAGAAAGATCAACCTAGTGCAAGGTAGATCCATTCAAGTCTGATGGTAGCAATGGCAGCGGGGAAGAAGCTATTCTTGAGTTGGACTTTTATCTCAGACTTTTTATCTTTTTCCCCACGGAAAAAAGTGGAAGAGAGTATGTCCAGGATGCGTGGGGTCCTTAAGTATGCTGGCTGCTTTACGGAGGGTCAATGGATGGGAGTCTGGTTTACGTGATGGATTGGGCTGCATTCACGACCTTTTGTAATTTCTTGCAGTCTTGGGCAGGAGCCATACCAAACTGTGACAGAACCAGAAAGAATGCCTTCTGTGGACCGTTCCCTACAGGACCACTTGGATTTTTCCAAAAATACTGAAGTTTCTTCCCATATTTATGTAATTAACTGAATGTAAATTCGCCAACTGCCATTGTGGGAATTCACATGATCATGAGTCCAAGGCTCTGGATAGCTAATACAGCTCTTATGCTACTGTTCCTGATAATAATTGGTTTTGTGCTAATCAACCATGGCCAAACCACATCCTGGTCCACCCTCGTAGCATAGCAATGCAAATAGCTCGCCACCACCTTCTCAAGGGCAACTAGAGATGGGCACCCAGTGAAGCCCATGTCCCACGAATAAATAAGGAAGCAGGGGGAGCCATGAAGCTTAATTGGAGGAGTGATTGAATTTGCTTAGACTTCCCTATCTCATCGACATTAAATTACTTAGAGCCAGTCTGCTGGAGGTCAGGAAAAAACGCAAAGACCCTATTAGCAAAGTAATTATTAAACTACCTCTTTCTGGCCTTCACTCCAAACAACTGCTCCGTCATTTATGATGAACTCTTGGCCTGGCGGCGCAGATCCATCATAATATCCAACACTTACGACATCAGCACCATCCCCGATGCTTTGCCAGTTTACGATGTCATATGTTGCAACCGGATCCCCATTTTCGTCGAAGTGTACAGTTTCACCAGCCTTGGTGGTGAAATTCACCGCTTTCAAGTACTGCAAAAGCTTTAGAGAGAGAAAAAAGGCGAAACAACGCCACTTATTTAAAATAGCTGTGGAGAGGGCTTATTTTCTATCTTATCATGTATAACAATTGGAGCACTTCCTACCAGAAATTTCAAAGAACAAAGAACAAAATCAGCCCGGGAAACAGGCCCTTCGGCCCAACAAGCCCACGCTGCCATCTCAACACCACCTCTCTATCCATGACCCCTATCTAATGTTTTGTGGCCATCCAGATTGAGGGAAAACTGATTTAGGGACAATTTATTCCTGCCAATCAGCCTAACAGCGCATCTTTGGGGTATGGGAGGAAACCGGAGCACCCGGAGAAAACCCACGCAAGCACGGGGAGAATGCGCAAACTCCCACAGACACCGGCCCAAATCCATGTGTCTGCACAGCAATCAGCGATAGTCACTGAGCTGTCGTCTTGCCCAGTATCTTGTCCAGTTTAGGTACACACTAACGACATGAAGCACTAGGCCAATCTCGAACAACCAAGAGCAGCCCCAGTACGACCCATCGCATGTATGCCCCTCGTTGGACACGAGGTGGACTGACTTAAAACCTGTGAATGAAAAGAGAAAAACATTATTATCATATTATACCCATTTACATTTCTAGGGACACCCCAATGCTAATGACTCTTAATTAAAGGTTGTCCTATATCCACCCATCTCCAACTCAGTCATGTGCCTGTCTAAGTTACTCTTAAAGGACTCTAGCGTGTTTGCTTCCACCACCTTACTTGGCAGAGCATTCCATACCCCCACTACCCTCTGTGTGAAAAACTTCCCTCTAATATCTGTGTTGTACCTCTCCCCCCTCACCTTAAGTCCATGGCCCCTTGTCCTACGTGACTCTATTATAGGAAATAGCTTACCTCTGTTTACTCTATCTATACCCTTCATAATCTTATATACCTCTATTAGATTCCCCCCTCAGTCGGCGTCTTTCGAGGGAAAAGAGCCCCAATTTCTTCAATCTTTCCTCATACCCCAGTCCTTCCATACCAGGCAACATCCTGGAAAACCTCCTCTGCACTCTCTCCAGAGTCTCCACGTCCTTCTGGTTGTAAGGCGACCAGAACTGTACGCAGTACTCCAAATGCAGCCTAACCAACGTTCTGGACAACTGCAACATTAGACTCCAGCTCTTATATTCTATACCCCTTCCTATAAAGGCTAACATACCATAGGCTTTCTTCACCACAACTGTAATCTTATTTCCGTACCTGTTGTGATTCATAATTGGAAGAAGTTTTGCACGTGTCATTAGCGGATGTTCCTTCCAGCGTTTCACATGCCAGCATATTGTGCAGAGCGTGCGCGATAGCATACGTGGCTTTGTACACGTTATAGGTAACTCTTAAGCGAGATGAATCGGTGTAGGTGTTCTTCATAATTTGTAAATTCTCTCTGCCTGTACATTCAGAAACATGTTCGGTTTCGTTTGTTTTATTTAGACGGCAACTAAAAGTTGTTTCCCAAAATTCTTTGAGTAAAATATTTCCTGGGTCTGCGGAAGGGTGTACCTGCATTAGAAATTGCTTAAAACCGGGTATATCCATTTGTCGTATTGCGATTCCTAGCGCTCCAATGAGGAACTTCCGTCTTTCTTCAGAGGGGAGAATCGGGGTGGAAATCCAAGCCTCGCTTCCTATCCATTGGATACCTGTGATATTTTGCCGAGCGATCTCCTTTAGCAGAATGGCCATATCACCTTCAGCGACAAAAGCCACAATCACTTTTGCGCTCGATTCCTTCACGGCTCTCACAGTTTTGAGAAGTTTTTCCCTGGGATAGGTTCTGTAAAACGACTCAGAGAAGGCAATGCAAACCCCCAGTTGCTGCACGGCCTCAGTGAAGGCTTGCATTCCAAAGTTACCATAGTCATTGTCGCTCTTGATTGTCCCAATCCAACTCCAACCAAAATGCTTCACCAGCTGTGCCAAGGCTCTGGCTTGAAAGTAATCGCTGGGTATTGTTCTGAAAAATGACGGATATTCCTTTTTGTTGCTTAAACATGCACAGGTTGAGAAGTAACTAACCTGTGGGAAGGATAAGATTTAAAAAAACAATTATTGCAAAAATAACTACCAGCCTCTTAATGAGTCAGCGGTCAGATCTGTTATAATGTTCATGTGTTTTCCAATTCGTCTGCGGGATGTGGGCGTCCATGGCTGGACCAGTATTTATTGTCCATCTTAACTGCCCTCCATTTCAAAGAGAATTTGACAGTCAACCACATTGCTGTGACTCTGGAGTCACATGTAGACCTCGGGATTCTCCCATCTTATCCGCGGCTGAGATCCGCTGTTCCCAGATCCCTTAAAGCTTATGTATTAATGTCACAAGTTGGCTTATATTAACATTGAAGTTACTGTGAAAATCCGCTAGTGGCCGCTAGTACATAAGAACATAAGAAATAGGAGCAGGAGTAGGCCGTCCAGCCCTTCGAGCCTGCCCCGCCATTCAATAAGATCATGGCTGATCTGAAGTGGATCAGTTCCACTTTCCCGCTTTCTCCCCATAACCCTTAATCCCCTCTCCTATCAAAAACCCATCAACCCACATCTTAAAAATATTTAGCGAGGCAGCCTCCACCACTTCAACGGGCAGAGAATTCCAGAGATTCACCACCCTTTGAGTGAAGAAGTTCCTCCTCAACTCCGTTCTAAACCGCCCCCCTTTTATCTTGAGGCTGTGCCCCCTAGTCCTACTGTCTTTTTTGAGCGGGAAGAGTCTTTCCACCGCTATCCTATCCATCCCATTCATCATCTTATACGTCTCAATGAGATCTCCCCTCATTCTTCTAAACTCTAACGAGTACAAGCCCAGTTTATTCAGCCTCTCCTCAGAGCTCAACCCCCTCAACTCCGGTATCAGCCTAGTAAACCTCCTCTGCACTCCCTCCAAGGCCAAAATATCTTTGCGCAGGTGCGGCGCCCAAAACTGCACACAGTACTTCAGCTGCGGCCTCACCAATGCCCTATACAGCTGCAGCAAGACCTCCCTACTTTTATATTCAATCCCCTTCGCTATGAAGGCCAGCATCCCATTCGCCTTCCTGACTACCTGCTGCACCTGCAAGCTGGGTTTTTGCGACTCATGCACAAGGACCCCGAGGTCCCTCTGCACCGTCGCCTGCTGCAGTTTTTCACCCCGTAAGTAATAGTCCTTCCTACCATTCTTCCTACCAAAGTGGACCACCTCACACTTGCCAACATTAAATTCCATTTGCCATTTCCTGGTCCATTCGCCCAGCCGATCTAGATCCTTCTGTAGACTCTCCACACCCTCCGCACAATTTGCCGTTCCCCCAATCTTGGTGTCATCAGCCAATTTCGACACTCTACACTCGGTTCCTTCCTCCAGATCATCTATATAATGCTTGTTTGGGTGAAATGATGCACATGATGCACACTTGAGCATGGCCAATGCACTTAACCAGCACCTCTTTCAGAGGAAACCCAAACACCCGGAAGGAACCCACGCTGACAGGGGGAGAACGTGCAAACTCCGCTCACACATTGACCCAAACCAGGAATCGAATGCAGGTCCCTGGCACAGCGAAGCAGCAGCGCTAACCACTGTGCCACGGTGCTGCCCACTAAGAAGGACAGATTTCCTTCTCTAAAGGACATCAGTGGACCAGTTCGATTTTTACAACAATCAACACGTGGTCATCACTAGACTTTTAATTCCAGATATTTAGGGATTCAAATTTCACTCCAGTACTGTAAATCCAGTACTGTACGGGATGAAATTAGGATGATGCAGAATCTTATGGGTGACTTATGCTTAGTTAGCCGCTTGCAGCTGATGTGCTGGAAAGTGAATGCAATTGAACGTCCGATGAGAACAGAATTGAACAAGTCTATTAATATGCCACAGTATAAAAATCTATATATTCACTGTCAAATGTTTAGAACAAAAAAAATTCTGGAGATATGGTAAATCTGGAATAAGAATAGATAAATGCTGCAAAGTTCTATACAAGGGTCATTAAGACTTTGATGGTTGGTTTCTCTTCAAAGGTGCTGCCAGGCCTGCTGAGTTTAAGAGTGTTCACTTATGCTTGCAGGCATGTTCTTCTGTTGGCTGCACAGAGTAATTCTTAAAGCCCCTCTGATGTTAAATGATTGTCAGGGGCTAGAATGTGTTGCATGCAAAACATTCATTCTGCGAAAGTAGTGCTCCATACTAATTTCAGTTATATTGTTGGCACTTTCAGTACGTTTAAAGCTAAGAAAATGAAACATACTTACGCTTAATGGCAATCGGTGCGACTTTTCGCCAATTTCGCTGTATATTGTATCCTTCGCAAAATCAGGAGTTCTGGATGAGTGGTAAATGTGTGTTTGTGTGTGGCGGGGTATGTGTGGTGGGGGTGGGGGTGGGGGTGGGGGGTGGCGGTAGTGGAGCAAACTTCCCCCTGTCCTGCAATCTGAGGAATGTTTGCCGTTACTAAGGCGTTCCAGAGCATGGACAACATGAATCTTACAAAATGACACAGGGCATAACTGGCACAAAGATTTTTACAAAAAAAGCAATCAATAGATTAAAATGTGATATAAATAACGAACTGCAAATATATCCTGAAATATCAAACTGAAACGAGGACATAAAAGTACAAAGGAAATTGGAGAATCAGTGTTATTAAATTTGGACTGAAAGAATAACCCTGAGACAGTTATGCAACTTGTACTTTGTGACGCACATACACTTAACGAGAGGATAGTTCAATAAATCTTTCTAGATCAGCAACGCTTAGCCATCCTTCCATATTAGGAACATTATTAATCTCAATGATATATCTAATCATCTCAACTGGAATGTTTGAGTGGCAGGAGAGGGATAATGAGTGAATTATATATTCTGTGTATTACTCTGTACCTGCCATCATGACAAAGCAACGGATGAAATGTTGCTAATTTTAAAAATCCGTGATGCAGCCATTGTTCATTTATTCCTTCAATGGTTATTCCTGGGAGCAGGGAGGGGGAGTTAATGCGAATTTGGAAAAAGATGTTAATCTAGTGTCAATTTAATTAATCTTTGTAATCATTTATGAAATTGTACTCTGTCTTCCAGGATTTTCCCAAGGAATATTTCAATGTTGTAATCTCTTATAGATTTCACTTACCATGGGGATTCTGAAGGGACTCAGTAACCTCGCCACTGCGGCGGACTGAGAGGATCCCGAATCAGCTACAATAGCATAAATATTCCTGCAGTCCTTCTCTGAATAAGCAGCCTTCTGCCCATCCAAAATCCCAAAGGCTGCTTTAATAGACAAGGATGGCATGCCACAAGAATCGTAAATCCGGTAACCCAGTGTAATATTTGGGAGCAGTGTCGGGTTCGCGTTTATTTCTTCGATTGCGAACATCATTGCACGCACAAAGCGAAATTCTCTGAAATCAAAACTACAACATGCGAAAATGACAGTGGATAGGTTGGAAAAAACACGTCAATATTTTCCCAAGCACACGCTGTTTTCTAGATTTGATTGTACAATTATTGGAATTTCATAGTAACAAAGATGCGTTTATTAATTAATTGCAAACCATCAAAAGAAAGTGACAAATGAAGTGGCTCCCGTCCGGTATAATTCTATCAACTCATGGCCAACTCAACATAATCTGTTTTAGTAGTCATTGTTAAAGGGTACTATTCCGTTTATCATTGCTGCACCTAATGCAATTCCATATGCAAGCAATCTCAATGATACAAAACCGCCTTACCAAATACATTTAATGTACTTAAGTGGATTTCTTTAACTGCAAAATCCAACTAACATTTTGCATTTTACCCCTTTCGGTTGCGATTCAAAGGAAAACTCCGGATCCTCCACACTGGAGTGCAGGCTAAAAATTCCGCCCAGAACGACGTCTCCATCCTTGGATAAACTGACTAAATCGAATTCCTCCCAACGCTTACAGGTTGGCTGATTGTCTGCCTTTATAGGTATTAACATGGTGAGTAGAACCCAAAGCAGAAGGTAACGCATCGTTCCTCAGCAAAAGTAAATATGATCGGAAATTGCCGCAAATTATCTTTATATACAGTTGCTGCTGATTGTCTTCCGGTGTCTCTCAGTTTAATTCGGTTCAGTGTCAAGGAAATGTTGAGTAACCTCTCCAAAAACCACAAAGGAAAGAGTTCATGAGCAAGTCTTGTCACATCCCAAGCTCTAGAGGGACAAGGACACACAAGGCAGATTCTCATTAGGACTTTGTTCAGAGGGTAATTGGATGCAGACTTGAAATGAAAGCAAATACGTAGAAACAGAGAACGAAGGTGTAGGAGTAGGTCATTCGGCCCCTCGACCCTTTATCCGCCATTCATTATGATCATGACAGATCATCTAACTCAATAACCTGATCCCACCTTCCCCCCATAATCTTTGATCCCTTTCACCCAAACAGCCATGTCGAATACATTCTTGAAAACATACACTGTTTTGGTCTCAAAAGCTTTCTGTGGTAGTGAATTCCACAGGCTCACCAGGTTCTGGATGAAAAATTCCTCCGTATCTCATTCCTAAATGGTTTACCCTGTATCCTTCGGCTATGACCATGGTGAGTGCGGCCAAATGTGTGGGACTAGAACCATAGGAACCCTACAGTGCAGGGAGGGGTCATCTGGCCCATCCAGTAGGCGCCGACTCTCTGAAAGAGCATGACACCCAGGCCCTCCCCTCCACCATATCCCATATAATTATCATGGTCAATCCACCTAACCTACACATCTTTGGACTGTGGGAGGAAACCAGAGCACACCCAGAAGAAACCCAGCCAGACACAGGGAGAACGTGCAAGTTCCACACCATAACGTAAGGTTGGACTTGAACCCAGGTTAGGGTTAGTCTATGACTTTTGTCCATGACTATCTATAACTCTAGGCCCCCGGCAATGTGAGGCAATAGTGCTAACCACTGTACCAACATACCATGTTATACTTTAATACAGTTTGCAACATAACTGCTCCCCATTCATGGTGTTTTCTTTCCCAGGGAGAACGTCTCACAGCAAGGCCACCAAGGGAAGTAAACCTGGACAACTGCGTCCTGGGCTCGCTAATATATAAATTAGCATTTCCATTTACTTGAATAAATAGCACCAGAAATCTGCTGCTGGTAAAATCACGAGAGCCAAGAAATCGGGCACGATCCCGACTTCTTGGCTCTCATACGATTTTACTGGCTTGTCACGCCTATCGTGGGTGAGGCGAGCTGGTAAAATCGTGGCCATTGCCTTTCACCAAACAGAAAATGGGAAGCCAGTGCAATTAGTACAGCGGCAACATAGATATAATATTGGTGAAGGGACTAAAGGGAGATAAGAATTCAATGATATCCACCAGGAATCAGAAACAGGACCGTCATTCTTTTCAATATTAATTAATAGCTTGTACTTGGGTGGTCGGATTGGGACCTGGGTAATCGAGGGGGTGGGTAGTTGGGTGTTTTGTGATTTTTATACACTATTTACCTTATGGAATGTGGGCATCTCTGGCTAGGCCAGCAACTATGCCATCCCTGGTTGCCCATTATAAGGTGGTGGTGAGTTGCCATCATGAACCGCTGCAGTCCCCGATGTGTAGGTACACCCGCAGTGCTGCTTAGGAGGGAATTCCAGAAATTTGACCCAGTGACAGTGAAGGAATATATTTCCAAGTCTGGATGGTCAGTGACTGGGAGGGGAAACAGTCCCAAGCTATCTGATGCCCTTGTCCTTCTCGAAGGGGCTGGTTGAATGTTTGGAAGGTGCTGTCCAATGGAATTTGGTGAGTCCCTATTTTGTAAATAGTACACACACTACTCTGAAAGTTACTGTTTATTTTATTTCATTTAAAGTTTATTTATTAGTGTCACAAATAGGCTTACATTAACACCGTAATGAAGCTACAATGAAAATCCTCTAATTGCCACACTCCGGTGCCTGTTCGGGAAAACTTAGGGACAATTTAGCGTGGCTAATGCTCCTAACCACGTCTTTCAGACTGTGGGAAGAAACCGGAGCACCCGAAGGAAACCCACGCAGACATGGGGAGAACGTACAGATTCTGCATACAGTGCCCAAGCTGGGAATTGAACGCGGGTCTCTGGCGCTGTAAGGCAGCAGTCCTAAGCACAGTCTGCAATGCCGCCCACAGCGCCCCTTCTGGAAGGAATATCAAACAATTCTTATAGTCAGGCTTGGGGGGGGGAGCTGGTTTCTGTGCAGTTTGTTTCTGTTAATAACGACCTTTACAGTTCCTGACGAAGTCTAAAGCGTGCAATCATTGCGTTTGCGCGCTGGAGATAACATTTATCAAACAGGCAACCTGTCAGTCTCCTGTTTTCGTTGAACTCTGAAGGACATACTCACTCCAATGCCTGTCTTTCAGCCAATAGAGTCATTTGAGACGTTGAGATGTGGCCGGATTCTGAGGGACGGACACGGGGCAAGCGCGGATTGGGCCTACAGTTAGCCAAATGCTCCCTTTTACAAAGAGAAAGCAGAGCACAGTGTTTAAAGTATTAAGGGAAAGATGTCCCAAAAGTGCGAGAAAATGAAGAGGCTGTGAGTGTGTGTGTGTGTAGGTGTGGTGTGGGGTTGGGGAGAAGTGGGGGTTGGGGTTGGGGTGGGGTTGAGGGAGGTGGGGGTGGGGGGAGGGAGGAGGGGAGAGTTGGGGGAGTGGAGGGAAGTGGGTGGGGAATGGGGGTGGTCCTGCACTGAGGGACTTCCAACAGAGAAGTCCTGGAGAATAGGGGAGTGTAAGTCCCCCTCTTTAAAATGGAAAGTTGTTAAATGGATTCAGGAACTGCCCCTTGGGTCGGGTCTCCGGTGAAATTGACAAAAATAGGGATGCCAAAAAGAAGAGGGAGATCAGACTCTCCATTCAGGCAAAAGAGGCGGGGGGGGGGCAAACTTCAGACATTGATAGACAGGCTTTCCCAGTCGTGGAAAGGGCTTTTGTAACTTTAGACCAGAGCAGCCCGTTCCCGTCAAAATGTCAACAGCGTCGGAAAAGCACAGAGAGAGAACATGCAGCTGCTAACTTTTGCTAAAGGATGACAGTCTTAAAGCGGTAGTGCATTTGAAGAGTTAATCATTTTAAGTGTCAATACATTTAACGTGCCAATACATTTAAAGCAACAACCACAAGAAGAAACGGAAGACAATGGGACAGCAGCATTGCAGAAGGTCGCAGACAAAGGCAGTGCAAGATGTCAGAACAAGCAACGAAAGAGCTGAGGAGGCAATAGATGACCTTAGAAGGGGTGGGGGCGAAGCAACCAAAGACAACAAATGAATGGAAGCAAGTTAACACATTTTTCAGAGACAAACCCCATCAACACTAAAGCTGAAAATGGTTTGGCAGAAGTTGAGACAAGTAGAAATGAAGATTCCATTTGTGAAATGTACATGTCCAGTAAGAACATGATGACTCCACCTGGGAAGAAACACATAAGTTAAGGGATTCAAAAGGGTTGAGGAACTATTTAACATAAAGAGGAATCAGCAAAAAAAATTACAGCTCCAGAGAAGATATTAAAACTACAAGATGAAATGACTAACAATTTGAAAAATAATAAGTTGTTTTAAAAAATCAAAAAATGCAATTAAGAAGCAAGGGAATGTAATAAGAAAATTGGGAATAAGTTGAACTCCATGGAACGCAGAACTTTAAAATAAGAACAAGTTCATTACACTGTCTATCTCGGCCTTGAATAGATTCAATGACCTGACCTCCATGGCTTTTTGGGAACATAATTCCAAACACTGATGATCCTCTGAGAGAAAGAAAATTTTCTCATTTCCGTCTTAAAAGAAATAAGTCAGATTCTCACATTATGCCTTCTTGTTCTCGTCTCTTCAAAATGGGAATTATCTGCCTGTTATTCACATTATCAAGTTGCCACAGGACTTTATATGTTACAACAAGGTCACATTGCGTTGTTCTAAATTCCAATGAGCATAGACCCAACACGGTCAACATTTCTTCATTCAGTAAGACTTTTATCTGAGGAATGAGTCCAATAGATCTTCTCTTAACTTCTTCTAACTCAATGTCTTCCTTTCCCAGATGTTTACAAACCTGTAAACAGTAATCCAGATATTGTCTTAATATGGGCCGACACAGCTCCAGCAAAACTTCCCTAATATGATATCCCATTTCCTAGGCAATAAATATCCCAACATTCCATTTTTTTCGTTCATTTGTGGGACGTAGGTATCGCTGACTAAGCCAGTATTTATTGCCAATCCTCATCTGCCCTTGAGAAGGTGGTGATGAACTGCCCCCTTGAACTAATGTAGTCCATGTGTTGTAAATACACGTATAGTTCTGTTAGGAAGGGTTCTGCAAAGTTCTGCACTCCCTTTGTCTTTATATTCTTCCTGCCAAAATAGATAACCTCATCTTTTCCCACATTATAATCCATCTGCAAATGTTCCCACTCACCTAACTTACCTACACCACTTTGCAGGCTCTCTTCTTCCCCTTGACAATGCCCTTTCCCACCCATCTTGGTGCTATCAACAAATTTAACTACCATACAATCAGTCATCTCATCAAGGCATTAATGTAAGTTGTAAACAATTGAGGCCTTATCACTGATTCCTGTGCCACTTCACCAGATATGACTTGCCAACAAGAATAAAGACCGACTGACTTGGAAATACATCAGTGCTCTTTCGCAGTTGCTTGGTCAAAATTTCCGAATTCCCTCCCTAACAGCGTTGTGGGCCAACCCACAGCACAAGGACCGCAGTGATTCAAAAAGTCATCTTACCTTCACCTTCTCAAAGGCAACTGGGAATGGGCAATGAATGCTGGCCAACCAGTGACACCTCTGTCCCACGAATTAATAAAAAAAAGTCCCTTAGGGAAGGAAATCTATTGTTTGAACTGGTTTTGTCCACATGGGATTCCAGACCCACAGCAATGTGATTGACTCTTGGCTGCCCCCCTGAACTGGCCTTCAAATCACCTACTCACGGGGCAAATAGAGATGGAGAAGAAATATTGGCATAATCACTGAAACAATTATAAAAGTGTAGAAAAGTGAAATAAAAAGACAGGGAAGACTGCAAATGGTGAATGTCAATGGAGAGAAAACAGAATTAACCATTCCTTGGAACTGGCAGATGGGGCAGATTTGAAAGTTAATAAGCAATTCCAAAGCAAGACGAATGGCGAGAGACATGCAAGAATAAGGAAGATTTCTAATGGACTGGAAGGCAGGGACAGTTTAATTTAAAAGGGCGTTTGGTACAAGGTAAAGGTCCTCGTAACCAGACATTAAAAAAAACAGAAGACACGCCCAAGAAATAGGAAAGTACTGCTCCGAGTTTCTTCCGTTGATCTGGTAGTATTGTTTTGCAAAGAACTAACAACGAAGTCCTATTCAAATCGTAGGTATTTGCAGAGGTGCATCTCAGTTCAGAGTGCCGAAGTACAGAGATGGATGGGAAGGGTCGGGGGAACATCAGAGCCTCTGGGTTAGGGGGACAAAATCATCCTTTTTCACTCGCTCCTTCATCAGTAAGTTATTTGTCACATAGTAAAGGGTGCCGTTTCGCTGTGCTGTGGTCAATAGACTGTTTGGTTCACTTAGCAGTGAAGATGGTAAGAATGCAACCTCATGTCAAATACAGATCCATTCATGAGCAACAAAAATGTATTTGACGAGTTGCCTTGCTTAGAGGGAGCAATCTTACCAACGAAATTGTAAGCCCAGGATGGGCAGGAAAATTGGAGAGTTTCTCACCCTTTTATTTGGTGAGTTCAAATCCAGAATTCTATGCACTTAGTGCAGGAAGAAATGGGTTGGAATATTCCTCGCCTGTGGGAAGGGGGTGAGATTTAAATCGCCAGTCAGCTTGCTATAGCAGTAGAGGACACAATAGCGCATGAAAAAACCTCTGTGGCTCCCAGCGGGGGGAGGGAGGAGGGGTTTCAATGGCCTCCGGTTCTACCGGTGAGGTATCACAGTAGATTACTGTTCATGAGGACCATACGTGATCCTTGCTAGAAAGGACCTTCCCCGGCGAGGCCATCACAATCACAACTGGGATGGGGACCTTTATAAATGATCCTTGCCAGAAAGAACGTCTCCCAACGAGGCCACAAAGGCAAGCGAGCCTGGCCGATTGCGTCCCAGGCTCATCAATTGCAATTAAACGAGGATTAAACTAAATTTAAATGCCTCTCGCCAGAAATTGGTGGGCGGCTGAATGCGCTGGATATCTGTATTGTATTTCAGAGAGATAACGCAATATTTGTCAGCCTGCCTGTTCCAGTAGGAGCTATGAGATTGTTGGCTGTTCAAAGACTTCTGCAATTAATTTAGGCAACATTTTCAGTTTAAAGGGGTGACCATTGGAGGGAGGGGGAATGTGCGGTGTAGTACCATATTGAAGAAGATTATTAGTTTGGCTCAGATGTTCAATCAAGGAGACAGTGTATTTCTAGGTGGACAGGACAGAACCTGTGGCAGAAATCCAAATGGAGCAGCCCAGATGCAGTGCCCAAAATTGGCTCTCATCCAACATGGCAGATTATCCCTTCATTCATTTCAGTCTGCTTGTTCATTTCTACTGTGCACATTTGACCACGTTATCCACCCACATAGCAGTAATTGTTATATTTCTCCCTGTAGCATTCTGAGACTTGCTGGGATTTCAAGATGCTGATATTTGCTTTTCCCTCTGAACAGTAATGTTTCTCTCAGCTTTTTATTTCATTATAATTGCAACTTTCATCTGGCTAAGTACAATGAGGAGAAGAATCTAGTTGTGGATCTCAATGGGTGTACGCTTTCAAAATCTTACCAGGGCAGGTGATGGATCTTTCGGTAGGAGAGCATCTTGGAAATGGTGACCATAATTCTATCTCCTTCACAATTGCGTTGGAATGAGATAGGATCAGGCAGGCTAGGAAGGTGTTTGTCTGGGGTAAGGGGAGATACGAAGAAGTCAGAAAGTTACTTGGACAAATAAACTGGAAGGAGGCGTTCTTAGGGAAAAGTACCGAAGGAAGGTGGCAGATATTCAAGGAATGTGTGTCTGGAGCTCTGAATGACAACGTTCCGATGAGACGAGGGGGTTTTGGTGGGTCGAGGGAACCGTGGTGCACAAAGGATGTGTTGAACCTAGTCAGGAAGAAAAGGAAGGTGTACAAGAGGTTCAGGGAATTAGGAGATGTTAAAGATCTTGAGGAGTATAAGGACTGTAGGAGGGAACTTAAAAGGGAAATTAGGAGAGCCAGAAGGGGTCATGAGAGGACCTTGGCGGGTAAGATTAAGGAGAATCCCAAGGCCTTCTATAAATATGTGAAAGGTACAAGGATAAGAAGAGAAGGGATAGGACCTATAAAAGGTGAGGGGGGAAAGGTTTGTGTGGAACCAGAAGAAATGGCGGAAGTGCTTAACGAGTACTTCGCCTCAGTATTCACAGTGGAAGCCGATCTGGGAGATTTTGTTATGGATTTGCAGCAGATGGAAAGGATTGAGTACGTGAATATTAAGGAGGAGGATGTGTTGGAACTTTTGAATTCTATCAAGGTAGATAAGTCGCCGGGACCAGATGGGATGTACCCCAGGATACTGTGGGAGGCGAGGGAAGAGATTGCAGAGCCCCTGGCGATGATCTTTGCGTCGTCAATGGAGACGGGAGAGGTTCCAGAGGATTGGAGGATTGCGGATGTAGTTCCTATTTTCAAGAAAGGGAACAGAGATAGCCCGGGAAATTACCGACCGGTGAGTCTGACCTCAGTGGTTGGTAAGCTGATGGAGAGGCTTCTGAGGGACAAGATTTACGAACATTTGGAGAGGTTTGACATGATCAGGAATAGTCAGCATGGATTTGTCAAGGGCAGGTCGTGCCTTACAAGCCTAGTTGAGTTCTTCGATAATGTGACTGAACACATTGACGAAGGAAGTGCCGTGGACGTAGTGTACATGGGCTTCAGCAAGGCGTTTGATAAGGTCCCCCATGCAAGACTTCTTGAGAAGGTGAAAGGGCATGGGATCCAAGGGCCTTTGGCCATGTGGATCCAGAACTGGCTTGCCTGCAGAAGGCAGAGAGTGGTTGTGGATGGGGCTTTTTCTGAATGGAGGTCAGTCACCAGCGGAGTGCCTCAAGGATCTGTTCTGGGACCCTTGTTGTTTGTCATTTTCATAAATGACCTGGATGAGGAAGTGGAGGGATGGGTAAGTAAGTTCGCTGATGACACGAAGGTCGGTGGTGTTGTGGATGATCTGGAAGGATGGCAAAAGTTGCAGCAGGACATAGATAGGATGCAGGACTGGGCGGAGAAGTGGCAGATGGACTTCAACGCGGATAAATGTGTAGTCGTCCATTTTGGCAGAACCAACGGGATGAACGAGTACACTATCAAGGGCAGAAGTCTGAGTAGTGTTGAGGAGCAGAAGGATCTTGGGGTCCGGGTCCACAGGACTCTTAAATCGGCCTCGCAGGTGGAGGAGGTGGTCAAGAAGGCGTATGGTGTACTGGCCTTCATTAATCGAGGGATTGAGTTTAGGAGTCGGGAGGTAATGCTGGAACTTTATAAGACCCTTGTCAGGCCTCATTTAGAGTATTGTGCGCAGTTCTGGTCGCCTCACTATAGGAAAGATGTAGAAGCTATTGAAAGGGTGCAGAGGAGATTTACAAGGATGTTGCCTGGACTGGGAGGCATGCCTTATGAAGTTAGGTTGAGGGAGCTGGGACTCTTTTCCCTGGAGAGACGAAGGTTGAGAGGCGACCTGATAGAAGTTTACAAAATGTTGAGAGGAATAGATAGGGTGGACTCTCAGAGGCTATTTCCCCGGGTTGAAATGGTCGCTACGAGAGGACACAGATTTAAGGTGCGGGGAGGGAGGTTCAGAAGTGATGTTAGGGGTAAGTTTTTCACTCAGAGGGTGGTGAGTGAATGGAATCGGCTGCCGTCAGTGGTGGTGGAGGCGAACTCGCTGGGGTCTTTTAAAAGACTTCTGGATGAGTATATGGTGTTTAATGAGATTGAGGGTTATAGATAGGTCTGTAGGTTGGTAGGTGATGATGTGATCGGCGCAACTTGTGGGCCGAAGGGCCTGTTTGTGCTGTAGTGTTCTATGTTCTATGTTCTATGCAGATATGAGGAGAAATTGTGAACTCCACAGAGACAGACTCCCAAGTCCAGAATGGAACTTAGGTCCCTACTGCTGTGAAGCAGCAATGCTAATCAATATGCCATCGTGCTGAGCAGAATAATTATTCATTCCAACCTTGCAAGTGATTATGTTAACTAAAATTAGTGGAGTTTTATTTACTCATGATCTCCTGGGATTTCAGGTTAGGGTGATTGGCAGGGTCAGATTGCATTGTGGTTTATGTGCAATCCTAGATCTTTTGCAGAGAAAACAGGCTTTTGCAAAAAAGGATTTAGAGATTAGGTTCTGTTCTGGTTGAAGTTAGGAGAGTTTTTCATGTTCCTGAAGCTCCATATGTCTCTGAAAACTCTGAAGTTCTCCACTCTCATAGCAAATATATTTGTGATTGCCAAGAATATTTAAGCAGGATTTAAGCCTCTCACAAGAATATTGCTTATTTGGAACAGAAGGGGTAAGTTAGAAATTAGAGTTATTTATTTTCATGTTTATAAACAGTTTAAATGTTATGAGTTCAGCTGCTTCACTTTGTTAGCGTTATACTTAAACTGTTAAGAATAATGTTTTTTTGAGAAATGATCCCTAATTTTTCAGTGAAATTACTCCTGGAACAAAGCATCCTTTCCTCACATTTGTGCCAAAACAGCAAAATTGTTGGGGTCTAGTCTGGCTTCGTAATATACTTTGGGGTTCTGGTCCAGGGCCGTAACTCATTATCTTTAATGATCCTAGTTGACAGCAATCAATCAATCTTACTTTACCAACTGACCCTGCCTCAACTGCCATTTTAAGACTAGTTTCAAACTTCCACCATCCTTTAGTTGTAGAATTGTTTCTTAACTCCACTTCCAAAAGACATGGCTCCAACCTTAGGCTGGACCCCCTAGTACTAAATTCCCCAAAACAGCAGAAATAGTTTATCTATGTACAGTCTGGTCACCCTGTTATAGGAAGGATGTTATTAAACTAGCAAGAGTGCAGAAAAGATTTACTAAGATGCCACTAAGAGGGTAGTTGGAGGTGGCATGTAGTTTGGGAATAGGGAGGGTAGTTGGAGGTGGTGGTATGGTTTGGGGATGGTATAATAGTCAGTAAGTTCCATGGAGGATAGGAAGGGTAATCAGTGTTCTCTTGGCTGGTCAGTGGGGTTGTTGAGGGTTGAGGACTAGTTGGGCAGGGTGGGGGGCTGTTAGGAGTGCAGAATTATAATTACCCAAGAGTTGGAAGTGGTTTTAGTCCTTTAAAGTTTTTCTGGGAGACTATCCCTGTAAAGCAGTCAGAACCATCTGGAAACTGTGTGCAGTTCAGGTCACCCTGTTATAGAAAGGGTATTATTAAATTAGAAAGAGTGCAGAAAAAATTTACTGGGATACTATCAGGACCTGATGGAGGCTTAGGGGTGAACTTACAGAGGTCTATAAAATAATGAGGGGAATATATCAGCTAGATAGTCAACATCTTTTCCCAAAGATAGGGGAGTCCAAACCTGGAGGGCATAGGTTTAAGATGAGAGAGGAGAGATACCAAAGGGTCCAGAGTGGCAATTTGTTTTTCACAATGAGGCTAAGTGTCTGGGACAAACTGCCAGAGGTAGTAGTAGAGACAGGTACAATTTTCTTTTAAAATGCATTTAGACAGTTACGTGGGTAAAATGGATATAGCGGGATATGGGCCCAATGCAGGCAACTGGGACTAGCTTGGTGGTAAAAAAAAAGTGGCATGGACAAGTTGGGCTGAAGGGAGTGTTTCCATGCTGTAAACCTTTATGACTCTATGACTCGATCACATCAACCCTATCAGTTCCTCCTACTATTTTGAAACCGGTGATCAAATCAACGAGTTATCTTCTAAATCTTAAGGAATACGTCCCTTGTTTGTGCCGTCTCCCCTCATGATTTAGTGTTCATGACCCCACTGCTACCTTTGCCACCCTGAATGCCAACTCGTGACCTCTAATATCTGGTTTTTTTTGCCTTGCAACCAGGTAGGTAAATATTAAAGTTGTAGAAACTTTTAAGACGTCCAATGAAAATATTCACAATCTAAGGCAAAATGTGAACAATGTCTTTCTGACTACCCTCAGTGCGGTTTATCGAATGGTGCACGGTGCAGCAACTGACCGCAAAGCAGGATGTTGAAGTCTGTGGGCATTCCTCCAGAATTTCTATACGGTTCAGTAAGCACTTCGATTGGGGATAAATAAAGTATATGATTAAATCACACGGAGGCAGACCTTGACTTCGTACAATGCTATAAAAAAATCTAACTAAATGGCGGAACAGGCTTGAAGTGATGGATGAGTGACTGAGTGGTGTTCTTACGTTCTGAAAATTGGTAACAGCGATCGCATTGGAGATGTTCAAATGTATTCATCTATGAGTAATGTAGAACATGCTTCCAACTTGCCGTTACACCAGATACAGTATCGCACAATGTCAAGGTCCATCACATTTTCTGTTAACTCATCTTTTACTGCATGGCCTTGTTCCACTTGAATTTTGATACACTTGGGACACAAAATTATCTAATAAAATTGCATTCATATGACTGATAGTTCTGTCTGACAAATGTCAGAATGAAGGATGGTTTCATTTGCTGGTAAAATTGATTGTCACTCTTGTATCGGGTTTATTATTAAGCAATAATTGGTTAACATATCTCCACTCCGATAGATTTGCAATGCCGTTCGGAACAATACGGTATAAATGTGTTAGTTTCCGTGCCTCGAAGACAATCTGATTAATGTTATACATTCGAGCTCAGGTGTCAAGATGGTCTCTGGGGAGTTGGTTTTGATAAAACTGCCCCTGCTGACGCGATATTGTATTGTTTGGTTTCACGCCCTGTTCTTTGGCTCAAATACTCCAAAGAGACACTTTGATTTCTTTGGGGGATTTGATGGTAACGTGTGTAATGTCAGTGGAAAATCAGATCGATTTTAGCTAAAGGCTGGAGTGCAGTTTAGTATAAAATGAACTAAGTGGCAACTCTTGGTCCAACTGCTGTTAGTGTCACGGAAGATGTTACTGATTTATCGCCAGTTGATTTTGATGCTGTTGTTATTTGATTATTTTCCAGCCCGCGCCACATATGAAGCGACTTGCGAACACTGGGGCTCCGATGATTTGATGAACCTGTTTAAACCCGGAGATATCACTCTCGGCGGGATTTTCCGTGTGCATGCCAAAGTGAATCATCGGGACCTCAGCTTCAAAATGCAACCGCAACCTTTGACATGCACAAAGTTTGTAGACACCTTCCGATTCATTTCAAAATGTTTGATTTCAATTCAATTGTTACGATTGGATTTTCGGGTCACAAAGAGTTGGCAGCAAGTGGAAGTAATTTAAGATTTTAAATTTCCTCAAGTATTAATTAGAAAGAATTGATTGTTAAAGAATGATCCACTTTATTAACATAGCTCTTTGGATCAGTGAAAATAGATTAATTTGCTGTTGGCTCATTCCTAAACACTTTTCCCCTCCGAAATCCCTACTGAGCTCTGTCTAATTCCTGGCGACGGTTTAAAATTGGTGAAGTACTATTCTTGTTCGTTTGAATTTTCTGTAATGTTACTTTGTGAAGCAAGGATAAAAATATCACCACGTTCGGTCAAAGGTCTTATTTGTCAGATTTCTATTCCATGGAATCGGTATGTAGCAATCGGTTTCAATAACAGTTGAGGACTCTGGGTCTGTACTCGTTGGAGTTTAGAAAGGTGAGGGCGGGGGTGGCGGCGGGGGGGACCTTATTGAAACTTACAGGATACTGCGAGGCCTGGATAGAGTGGACGTGGAGAGGCTGTTTCCACTAGTAGAAAAAACTAGAACCAAAGGGAACAACATCAGGCTAAAGGGACGAACTTTTATAACGGAGATGAGGAGGAATTTCTTCAGCCGAAGAGTTTTGAATCTCTGGAACTCTTTGCCGCTCACGGCTGTGGAGCCCAGGTCATTGGGTGTCTTTAAGACAGATAGATCATTCTTGATTAATAAGGGGATCGGGGTTATGGGGAAAAGGCAGGAGAATAGGGATGAGAAAAATATCAGCCACGATTGAATGGCGGAGCAGACTCGAAGTGCCAAGGAGCCTAATTCTGTTCCAATGTCGCATGGGCTGTGGTCTAAAATATTTTAATATTTTCCACTCTTCTTACCATATTAGAATGCTGGGAAGGTGTAAGTAACTGCATTTTGTTCTTTCGTTTAATGATTGGTTGCCATTTGTTCTTTTATGGTTATCAGTTTGTAGAAATTGTGCGGACTATATGTTGTGATGTGCCAACAGCTTCAACATGTTTGTTTAGGCCTGATCCAGTGGACAGAATTCCCGACGGAGGTCGGAATTTCGCGATTCTGGGCTCGCCAGTACACGATTCGACTGAATTTCTATTGAATGCAATGTTGGAGGAGGAAATTCCCGATTGGCGATTTAAGTTTTCAGTCGAACTTAGAACCATAGAGTCCATACAGACCACTTAACCCATCATCTTAACCCATCGACTTTCCGAAAGAGCATCTTACCCAGGCCCATCCCGCCTCCCTTTCCCTACCACGCACATAACTACACACCTTTGGACACTAAGGGGCAATTTAGAATGACCAGTCCACCTAACCTATACATCTTTGAGCTCGGGGAAGAAACCAGACCACCTGGAGCAAACTCCACACAATCACCCAAGGCGGGAATCGAACCCTACCCCAGTCTCTGAAGCTGTGAGGCAGCCGTGCTAACTGTCCCATTCTTCAGTTGGTGCACTTGAGTTGGGAATCTCTGAATCGCAAATGCTAGTTTTTCAAACTTACACGGCCATACCAACAATTGTGAAACAAGGAATAGATTCCTGCAAAAGTCAGCTTTGACAAAGGGTCATCTGGACTCGAAACGTCAGCTCTTTTCCCACCTTCCAGGTGCTGCCAGACCTCCTGAGATATTCCAACATTTTCTATTTTGGTTTCAGATTGCAGCATCTGCAGTAATTTATTTCTAATAGATTCCTGCAGATGTTTATTTATTTTGTAAATTTTCCGAAATGTATTCCCACAGATTCTGGTTCAGATTTTTTCGCTTCGCTCTCACTATGATATTCGCCATTGACGAAATAAACCAGGATTCAGCTCTGCTTCCCGACGTAACGCTGGGATATCGGATTTATGATGCATGCACCATGCCGAGTTTATCACTGAAAGCAGCATTTGAGTTTTTGAACGGACGCCAAGGTATATCACAGAACAGTACCTGTAAAAGAACACCCATGGTACCTGCAATTGTTGGCGATTCGGGGTCATCGCAGTCCTTAGCAATAGCGAGCTTAATCGGCATTTTCAGGATCCCCATGGTAAGCCACTAATTATACAGTTATCCTAGTTTGTGTGCAGTACCAGCACCAAGAAAATGTCCATCTCCATTTCCACATATAATCTCTGTTTACCATAGTAGTCAGTCCATGAAGTGGAACTGGTATATTTAAATATTGGACTCACAGCAGTATTGAATTCAATTTCAATCTTTATATTTGTGCAACGCAATAATGATTTAATCCATTCCATTAAAATGTTTATAGAACAAACTTTCTGCATTTCTCTTTCGAATACAGCAACAAAATCTATGGAAAGAATAGATATCCAGCAAAGGATCAGCCATTATGACTCAATGGTGGCTTCTCAAAACTCGAAATCTATCAATTGAACCATGCCTCTGGTTGCCTCTTGGATGTCTCCAAGCTACTTTTGGTGCCTAATGTCACTCTTTGTCAGGGAGTTTTAGAACCATGGAGTAAATTTGGTGACGCAGTTTAAAGCGTCGCGTTTTACGACCTCATTTGTTCTGAAAACTTAACATCCCACCCAAGGCTAACAGACCTTTCCATGGCCCGTCCCTCGCCCGCTCTGATTCCTGTGGCGGGGCGGTAAAATTCAGGTCATTGTTTTTCAGCATTCTGGAGTCAATCTGATATATGATATGGAGGATACTGTTGGCAGCCAATATGTGCGGACTGGAGGGATTTTTAAAATGTGTTTATTAGTGTCACAAGTAGGCTTACATTAACACCGCAACGAAGTTACTGTGAAAATCCCGTAGTCGCCACACTCTGGCGCCTGTTCGGGAACACGGAGGGAGAATTAAGCATGGCTAATACTCCTAAATAGCACGTCGTTTGGGCTGTAGGAGGAAACCAGCGCAGACACTGGGAGAACGTACAGACTCTGCACAGTCACCCAAGCTGGGAACCACTCGGACCCAGACGCCCGATGTCCCATATATTTTGGGGAAACAAATAAAACTTTAGCGTTTGGGCTTTTTTTTCTGTAGATATACATTACGTAACTGGATGTATCTGTTGGGGGCATATGGTGAGGTTGTGGGTAAGTGACACAACAGTTACGTACTGCTTGGCCAGAACGTGGCTGGTAGTTCTGTGATAAAAGCAGATGGGATATTATAATGCCAAGATATCAAATGGATCAATATGTATTCATATGTCTTTACCCCAACCCCACCCCTCCCCCAGGTCAGTTACCTTTCGACCTGTGAGTGTCTGAGCAACAGAAAACAATACCCATCCTTCTTCAGAACAATTCCGAGTGATTACTTCCAGGCCAGGGCCTTAGCCCAGCTGGTCAAACATTTCGGATGGACGTGGATCGGGACGGTTAGAAGTGATGATGACTATGGTAACTTCGGGATGGAAGCTTTCACAGAGGCCGTGCAACAATTGGGCGTTTGTGTTGCCTTTTCGGAGACTTTCCATGCAATATACCCAAGGGAAAAAGTACTAAAAACTATTGCAACTATCAAGAAATCATCCACAAAAGTTGTACTGGCCTTCCTCACACAATCTGACATGGAGGTTTTTATCAAAGAAATAATACGCCAAAATATGACGGGCATACAGTGGATAGGAAGCGAAGCCTGGGCTGCCACCTTAGCGCTACCAGCGGCAGAAAGTAAACGCTTCCTTTCTGGCACAATTGGAATTGCAATCCGTAAAGTAGATATACGAGGATTGAAAGAATTCTTAATGCAAGTCCGCCCTTCCCTGTATCCCGGAAACCTGCTAGTGAAGGAATTTTGGGAAACGACATTTGGCTGCATCTTCAAAAAAAGAGGGAACGAAACAGGTGTCACTAAAAGTGAGCCGTGGGTCAATGAATGCACAGGAGCAGAGGATTTGCGGGCAGTGCATAATTCATTTACAGATGTACCACACTACAGAATTGAATACAACGTGTACAAAGCAACTTACGCCATCGCTTATGCGCTACACAATATGCTACGTCAAAATAGCACGGGAAAAAATTCCAAGAAAAGTTGCATACATGATCTGAACTTTGAACCATCGCAGGTACGAAATGTATAGCATCGTTAACATCAGCTGAATTTATATATGGAGTCAATGGGTGCAAACGTTTGGATTTTGGCTTATTATCTGGCTATACTGAATGTTTGTGGTAGATTTATATAGGAGTCTTTGGGCGCAGTTTTGCGACCTCGCTCGGGCGAGGCTCGTAAAATCCCGCCCGAGGCCAACGGAGAATTCCGTTCTGCGAGGCGGTAAAATTCCGGCAAAACTATGTCAGTCGTGGCTCGGGAATAACACCCCCTGTGAGTTAGGGGGTTGTGGACTCCGCTTTAACATTCATTGTAAAACTTACTCCGATAGTTCAGTGCGATTCCGTGGTCCTTTCAGACGAAAAGACTGAGCCCTTTCTGCCATTTTAAGGGAAATATCCCATTTTATTCTTTTGAAGATGGGCAGGGGAATTTTCCTTGTGGCGTTAAATGTTTACTCTTCAACCAGAATCAGTAAAAAAAGACTAATATCACATTGCTGCTTGTGGCATCTTGCTGTGCACAAATTGCATACAGCATTTTCTACAACAATGACAGCTTTCCGTTTTTCATGCGAAGCATTTTGGGAGCCCTTGGGAGATGTGCAAGGCGCTATGTAATTGCAACGTTTGTTCTCTACTCTTCTTTTTGCCGTTCTAGCTTCTGCATCACATGAAAACATTAAATTTCATCACCAAGCTGGGAGAAAGAGTGAATTTTGATGAAAATGGAGACCCAGTCCCCAAGTATGACATAATAAACTGGCAGACAAATGACGTGGGTGATGTTGCAATTGTAGATGTTGGAAGTTACGATGGATCTGCTCCTGCGGGTCAAGAATTTCTGATAAGTGAAGGGGCAATCGTCTGGAGTGGGGGTCAAATTGCGGTAAGGTCCACATTATGAAAATGAATGCCGTGGAAGCCTAGATAAAGTCATAGTCCCGGATATTATACTAAGTTGTTCTTTCCTTAGCCCTGGCTATGACTAAAACACTAGATTCCCCACTCTCTCCTTTCCTCCTAATATGAACGGTGTGCTTTGTATGTGTAGAGCAAGAAGCAACAATTTTCACTGCATATTAATACATGTGACAATAATAAATCAAATCAAAAATCAAATAAAAAAGATGACCATAGGCTGCTCTCCCTCTTGAGTAGGATTGCTGACTGGTGGCGATTTAATCTGAGAGTCACCACATCGCAAGGTCGAGAAGGCAGGGGCATCATGGACATCTTCGGCTGGTACGGGGATTGAACCCGCGCTGAGATAACGGACGACCAGTGGATCCCTAGTAAAGAGTTATAGAACGTATTTTGTGCCCCATTGCTCTCAGGAAGATTACAAGCGTACAACACTAGACATAACACAGCATTGCATTATTTTGAGTTGCCCGTCCTGTGTTGGAAATGGCAATTCATCTTTCTTTGGTATGACCTATTACACCCACAATTGCAGCAACATCCTCTGAATTGTTTATCCCGAGAGCAGATAGACCCAATGGCCCCTATCTCAACCATTATAATTCTATGATCCTGGATTGCTTGTTGTTTATGAGCAGGAAGCAACCCAAGGGAACTTTGGGAAAGTCAAGGTGATAACATCACGGATTACAGACCTGTTGGTGGGAAGAATAAAGGTGAGGGAAAGAATTCCACACGAAGATTCAGAAAGCAGACATTAATCAGGTTATTTTTGTGTTGGTATATTAACGTGTTATGTATGACACCAGTGATCGGATAGACAATTAAAGAAGTGTAAAGCCAAAATATCGAAGGAAAACCAGACTGACTAGATTACAACACCCAGCGATAAATGGTGTTCTTTATCTGAAATGTGGGTTAGACTTCACGTCAAAGATGGTAAAAACAAAGCCCAGGTTAGGAATAGTGACGTCCTTAGAAGTGGCGTACTGGTCAGCACTGACGCTTTACAGTGCCAGAGGCGCGGGTTCCATTCCCGGCTTGGGTCTGTATGGAGTTTGCACATTCTCCCCATGTCAACATGGGTTTCCTCCGGGTGTTTCGGCCTCCCACACTCGAAAATACGTGGTGGTGAGGTGCATTGGCCATGCTAAATTCTCCCGGACGGGCACCGGAGTGTGGCGACTAGGGGAATTTCATGGTAACTTCATTGCAGTGTGAATGCAATGTGACTAAGAAATAAACTTTAAGTTAACTTTGAAAAAAGAGGCAGCAATTGTTCCCATAATCGATAACGTAATGAACAGAAAATTAGTAGAAGAAGTGCTGCTGAGTCAGCTGTAATAGAGGAGAATCTTTAATGTTGGGAGATTATTAGGACGTTTCTGTTTGGAAACCACACAAATATGCATAAAATGGTGAGTACATCCTGTGATGGATAGAGAGTTTGAATTCCAGCATGTTGTCTTTTTTTTAGGTTCCAAGGGCAGTTTGTTCAGAGAGCTGTAACCCCGGAAAAAGGAAGGCAACAAGGGAAGGACAGCCTATTTGTTGTTTCGATTGCTTACCCTGCCCTGATGGCGAAATTAGTAACATCACTGGTAATATGTTTATGTCAGGGGTAGATAGATTTCTGATCGTTAAGGGAATTAAGGGTTATGGGGAGAGGGCGGGTAAGTGGAACTGATCCACTTCAGATCAGCCATGATCTTATTGAATGGCGGGGCAGGCTCGAAGGGCTAGATGGCCTAATCCTGCTCCTATTTCTTGTGTTCTTCATAAGAAAAACAAAGCTGTTCACCTTATTTCGGGAGATACTCTGTATAAATCTCTTCTTCTTCACTCAAAGGGTGGTGAATCTCTGGAATTCTCTGCCCGTTGAAGTGGTGGAGGCTACCTCACTAAATATTTTTAAGAAGCTAGTTGATGGGTTTTTGAGAAGAGAGGGGGGGATTAAGGCTTATGGGGAGAGGGCGGGAATGTGGAACTGAGCCACGACAGATCAGCCATGATCTTATTGAATGGCGGGGCAGGCTCGAAGGGCTAGATGGCCTACTCCTGCTCCTATTTCTTATGTTCTTATGTTCTTAACTTTCCGCACCCTAACAGTGCATTGTGTTGCTTCTGTAGCTAATTATTCATAGCTTGGGGGTGGGGGACTGGGGACAGGGGGTGGGGGCACTACACTACATCAGGCATAGATCATATCATAGAATCCCCACAGAACAGAAGAAGCCAGTTGGCTCATTGTGTCTGCACCGACTCTTGGACAGAGCATCCCATCTCATTTGTGAAAGGTTCAAGAATGAGAGAGGGCACAGATTCTAGATAATTGGCAAAAGAAAGCAAAAATGCCACGAGGAAATATTTTCAGGCAGCGAGTGGTTAAGGTCCATAATGCACTGGCTAAGGGTGTGGTGGCGGTGGGATTAATTGAATCATTCAAAGGAGAATTTAAATTGTTATCTGCTGGGGACAAATGTTCAGGGTTACGGGGAGAAGGCGGAGAATGGCACCAAGTGAACTGTTCACCCGGAGAGCAGGTGTGGACACGATGGGCCGAACGGCCTCCTCTTGCTCCAGAACACTTCAGAGATCCTGTGTGATATTTCACCGGTTGCAACAGGCATTGGGTGTTCTCAGTTTATGAGCTGAGATACAGAAATGCAAACTCTTTGTTTTTCTGATGAAAGAGAAAATTCGGAGGCTATATGAGCGTTAGTCCTGTATAATGTAGCTGTCATAGATATGAAAGAATTTTCCATGTTATTTGGAGTGAATGTTCTTTTAAAACTCGCGTCTTTTTCTTTAGACGCGACGGATTGCATCAAATGTCCTTTGGAATACAGGTCCAGTCGGGAACGAGATCGGTGTGTGCTGAAAGAAGTTGAATTCCTTTCATTTGGAGAGACAATGGGGATTGTTCTGCTGCTGGTGGCATTGGTTGGAGCCTGTATCTCGATGGGAGTCTTTTCCACATTCTATTTTTACAAAGGCACTCCGGTTGTTAAAGCTAACAATTCCGAATTAAGTTTCCTCCTCCTTGTGGCGTTAGCATTGTGCTTTCTCTGTTCAATCGCATTCATCGGAGAACCCTCGATGTGGTCTTGCATTTTACGGCATACTGCTTTTGCCATCGTATTTGTTCTTTGCATCTCATGTGTCCTGAGCAAAACGGTGGTCGTGGTGATGGCATTTAATGCAAAGTTTCCCAACCATAATATGATGAAGTGGTTTGGTCCGACGCAACAGCGGCTGACCGTTGTCTTTCTCACGATGGTGCAATGCTTAATATGCACCATCTGGCTGAGCACATTACCTCCCTTTCCTCGCAAAAACAGCGATTATGCAAAAGATAAAATCATCTTCGAATGCAACGTAGGATCTGTAATAAATTTTTACTGTGCACTGGGTTATATTGGATTCTTGTCCTGTGTGTGTTTTCTGGCCGCTTTTCTAGCTCGGCGACTCCCCAATAATTTCAACGAAGCGAAACATATCACTTTTAGCATGCTTATATTTTGTGCAGTGTGGATTACTTTCATTCCCGCGTATGTAAGTTCTCCTGGGAAATATGCTGTCGCCGTGGAGGTGTTCGCTATTTTGGCCTCTAGTTTTGGGCTGCTTCTCTGCATTTTTGCCCCAAAATGTTACATCATCCTGTTTAAGCAAGCCGAAAACACGAAGAAGCACATTATGGGCAATAAGGGCTCCAAGACGATTTAGGGATTATTCACGTATTTTGCGAGATTATTCAAGTGGTAAAATGTTATGCTCCATATTAATTAATGCTTTCGTCCAATTGTGTTTTCGTGCAGTTCAACTGGGAAATATGTGGGCATAGATATCCCAAAGTATTTGTTTAAAAATTATTTAGTAATCACGAGTAGACTCACATTAACACTGCAATGAAGTTACTGTGGCCCTAGTCGCTACACTCTGGCGCCTGTTCGGGTACACTGAGGGAGAATTTAGCATAGCCAATACACCTAAGCGGCACATCTTTCAAACTGTGGGAGGAAACTGGAGCGCCCGGAGGAAACCCATGCAGACATGGGGAGAGCGTGCACACTCTACACAGACAGTGACCCAAGTCACAAATTGAACCATTATCTCTATTGTGTTATTGAACATGTTGTTTGCTAATTTGGCAATAAAGATTTATTAGCATGCTGCAGTCAACCATTGTTTTGCCTTGTGTGCATATCACTTTATACTAATCAATTCATTTTCACCTCCATGCTTTCTGAATAACGAACATTCATTAGATGATACTCTCTCTGATGGCTAAAATAATCTCTAAGATAGCCAGCACACAATGCACCGATCTGCAAATTACATAAATGAAATCCCCAAAGAAACTGATTAATTGGGAATTGATCATTTTGCTACAATTGGAATCTTCATGCATGGAAGATTTAATTTGTATTGATCCACATGACCACATCGACTGTCCAATAACATTCAAGTCCTCTGGAATGTTCCTGTGAGATTGGTAGTTTCTATAAGATCTATAGGGTATTTTCTGTTTCTTTTTGCAGCCCCTTCCTTTAAGAAAGATTTGCACTTGTACAGCGTCTATGTAAGTTTTTTTTCTGCAAAGGACTCTAACCTGACACCAGATTGTTGTGACAGGTTTATTTCATTCTAATATAACATAGATCAATGCATTACAATGTTTAGACAGTTTTTTTCCCAGTTCAAAACAGTTGATTACTTTTTAAGGATAATGGGCTGAATAACATGTGGTGTCCTTCCTTCTTCATTTCTCACATAGAGTCATAGAATCGTACAGTACAGAAGAGGTTCTTCGGCCCAATAACACAAACACATTAGAAACACATGAACTCCCACATAATCCCATCTGCCAGCATTTGGCCCATAGCTCATCTGGGTACTTTTTTAAAGGATGTGAGACAGCCTGCCTCTACCATCCTCCCAGGCAGTGCATTCCAGACCCCCTGGGTAAAAAGGTTTTTCTTCACAGCCCCTCTAAACCTCCTACCCCTCACATTGAACCTGTGTCTCCTCGTAATTGACCCTATATAGTTTCTCATACAACATGATAAGTTCTCGACTCTTTGCTAACTCAGGCTAATGTCCTCGTTCTATTATCCTCAGCTTTGATTCGAAATTTCCTCCTCAATTATAAGCCTTTGCCACAGTATCCGTTGAATATAATTGTTTGTTTACACAAAAAGCTACTTTCTCTGTTGTGTCCCATTTTGCACTTTGCCTATCTCTATGACACAGCTCGAGAAAGGTGTGGTGTTTTTATTTCTATATTTTTTCAAACTTACGGTTGTCTAGTTTAACAACATTGCTTGCAAGTAGGCTTTTGCAGTTTATCACAAACAATGATAGTGCTTATGTAGCTCAAAAATCTAGATCACTCAAGCAAGTGCATATCTAAAATTACACTGGTTGTCATACAAGCAATAAGATAAATAACAGTTAAATCAGTAAAGATATGACAGGAAGTAAATCACTGCATGATTATCTTGTAATCTGCAAATTGAGGAAGAAGGATGCATCCTAAATTGTCACTCAATTTTATTTCTTATCATTCTTATCAGGGTGGTCACTAATTCCAAAATATTAAAACATTGACTCAGTACACGTGGTCAACAAACAGATCAGCCGTGGCTTTAAAATATTATCCTGCTTATCCGTTTCCTTTTTGTGGATAGCTCTTGTGAAATACCCTTGCTCCCTAGCCCTGAATTTTCCAACCTAAATCCTATCTCCCCTTGTCAGGGTTCCTTTTTGAACTCTGAACAAATTATTAGAACATTGCACTGGGCAATGAAGCTCCACAGGGCTTATGAATGAAGTACAATGTTAATTAATGGCTGTGTAAAATAGAGTGACATGAAATAATTGAAAATAGAATGTAAACAGAGCAAAATCCTATCACCAACCTTGCAAAATCAAATTTCTGAGCCCAATTGCAATCAAGTATCTGGGTCAAGTTCAATAGAAGGTAAGGATCTGTTATCCACGTACATTGTAACGAAAATAGGGAGATTTTGGTTAGGAATTGCAAATTGCTGTTTTCTGTTGGAGATATTTGTTCCCTTTCCTATGAACTTTAAATAAAAATGTGATGATTATCCCCTCGCTACCCAGGGGTAACTCTATTCCGATTACTTCAGAGTCATTTTCATTAGAAAATATGTATCAATGCCTTAGTGATTTAAACTGTTCCCTCTCTCTCTCTTGAACCACATTAACCATTTAATGTTGTGCTGTTGTCAAATAGCTGAGCTTACCGGAGGCATGTTCTTCAGTAAAAATGCATCATGCATTCCTGCAGGTTAGCTGCATCATCATAACAAATCACACTTGGACACATACAAACACAAATCTCAATAGAGAATCATAGAACCGTACAGTGCAGAAAGAGGCCCTTCGAGCCTGCACCGAATGCAATCCCACCAAGGCCCTACCCCCATACACTATACCCACTAACCTACACTTCCCTGGACACTAAGGGGCAATAGCATAGCATAGCCAATCAACCTAACCTGCACATCTTTGGACTGTGGGAGGAAACCGGAGCACCCGGAGGAAACCCACGCAGACACGAGGAGAATCTACAAACCCCACACAGACAGTGACCCGAGCCTGGAATCGAACCCAGGGCCCTGGATTTGTGAAGAAGCAGTGCTAACCACTGTGCTACCGTGCCGCCGCATTACCATGAGGCACATGCCATCTGAAGTCTTTCTTGGACTTTCGGGTGATGTTATTAAAATGTACCTGAAGACCATTGTTTGGGGTCCTGTTATCAACCCGACGTTTTGGGTAGTGAGGGGATAATCATCACATTTTTATTTAAAGTTCATAGGAAAGGGAACAAATATCTCCAACAGAAAACAGCAATTTGCAATTCGTAACCAAAATCTCCCTATTTTCGTTACAATGTACGTGGATAACAGATCCTTACCTTCTATTGAACTTGACCCAGATACTTGATTGCAATTGGGCTCAGAAATTTGATTTTGCAAGGTTGGTGATAGGATTTTGCTCTGTTTACATTCTATTTTCAATTATTTCACGTCACTCTATTTTACACAGCCATTAATTAACATTGTACTTCATTCATAAGCCCTGTGGAGCTTCATTGCCCAGTGCAATGTTCTAATAATTTGTTCAGAGTTCAAAAAGGAACCTATACAGCCTCGATTGTTAACATGGTTTTGTTTCTTTTAGTTCTTTTAATCACATCATTTGTCAGTGCTCAACTTTATTTTCTGATGATCTTTCTTCTTTGTCATTTAGGAACCAGCTGTGCTCCATTTAGTTTCCGTGAATGAAAAAATGATTCCCCTTTCCTTTTTTTATTAGCGTCATAAGTAGGTTCACACCAACACTGCAATGAAGTTACTGGGAAAATCCATGAGTCGCCCACACTCCAACACCTATTCAGGTATACTGAGGGAGAATTTAGCATGGCCAGTGTACTTAGCCAGCATGTCTTTCAGACTGTGTGAGGAAACCAGAGTACCCAGAGATAACCCACGCAGACAAGTGCAAACACCATAGACAGTGACCAAGCCGGGAATCAAGCCCGGGTCCCTGGTGCTGTGAAGCAGCAGTGCTAATCATTGTGCCATCCTGCTGCAATGGATGACTTAAGAGAAAATTCATTGATGCCCTGTTGAGGGTCCCGATGAGTACTTAAATTTAAATCATAGGTTCTTTCTAACCGCTTAGAAGCTTAACATTTAATTATGATCGTTACACAAACACTTATGTCCAACACTTGCAGGCTGCCAAATTTTACAAGTCTTTTGTCTAGATCCAAAACCCCACGTAGTATAAAGTCATAACTATAATTTCACTGCAGCTGCAGTGAAAACTGGAGTTTTTACAATTTAAGAGGTTAGTTAGCCTCACTAATTCCAACTGAATTAAAACGATGTTTTCTATTAACCAAAAACAACGACATGGAGCAAATGAAACACAGTAAGATGTTCTTGTATACATAAGCCTCGGCTCCAATTGTTCTTTCTTCAGATGCCTTTCCAAATTCTTGTTATATTATTGAGGGTAACTGAAGACAACGTTTTATTTCAAAGCGAATGAAAACTTTTAATACTGAAGTCAAAGTGTTAAGGAGTTGTACTCGCTACGGCTTCTCAATTCAGAACCATCCACGCCAGTTTCTGCAGCTGAAAATACAATCCAAACTTTTCTCCAACTCTTGATGCACAATTTTAAATTGAGATGGAAATTTTGACTATCAATTTCACATTCTTATTCTTCACTGCGGCTTGAAAATATTGATCCCCGCAAGAGGCTGTGAAGTGTTTTAGATTTCTATTGATTAGACCCAATGAACAGAGTTCAGAATGATAAGCACAGATTTTACAAAGCATTTTGGACCCTCATCACAAACTAAAATGTTGCGGGGGGGGAGGGGGAGCGAATGGAGAACCCACTTCTGCCCCCCAAAAACAGGAAGTCACGCCTCAGCGATATGCGGGCCAATTAGGTGTCGGCAGCTATCGAGTGCCAGCAGCGGCACTGGGAACGGTGGCCACTGCCGGTACTGCACCTGAAGCTTGACGACCCGAGCTGCGTTGTCAGCGTTTGGGGATATTGCTGGGCGCTGCACTGACTGGCCCAGTCTAAGGACTTGTGGATCTGTATTTAAGACGTTACAGGAACCTTGGAAACGTTAACTTCTACGAGGACCGCTGCGCACCAACACAATGCAAGGGGAAACTCACAGGGTTGTTCGCCGGGTGTAGACCTCTCCCTCCCTTTGTTAAATCATAGAATTATAGAATACTTAAATGAACAGAAGGAGACCGTTTAGCCAGTTGAGACTGTACACACAACAATCCCAAACAGGCGCTATCCCCGAAACCTCATGTGTTTACCCTAATTCCCCTCCACACTAACGACCAACTTAATTTCACCAATCAACTTAACCAGCACATATTTCAAGTGTGAGAGGAAAGAGGAGCACCTGGAGAAATCCTTCACAGAGGCAGGGAGAATGTGCAAACTCCACACAAACATTGACCCAAGCCAGGAATTGAACCTGGGTCTCTGGCGCTGTGAGGCAGCCATGCTAACATCCGTGCTACGATGCCGTTGCTAAATCCTGGATGAGTCACTTAAGTGGGCACAAATAACCCAGTTAAGGGCCTCAATTGGCCCACTACTGGGTAGACCCCTGAGATCTGTAAAATTGTGCTGAGAGCAGGGCTGGGTGAGTAGAAGCCAGGTGATGTGGACAATTATGGCAGATTGTCTTCTGGATTTTACGTCTTCAAAAGTGCTGGCAAGGGGATGTAACATTCAGCTCCATGTTTCGGTGAGCTCTGTTGCTTAACTAACAGTGCATTGAATGTGTTGGTAAGAATGATTAATTGAATGCCTTTGATTGTGATCTTATTTTTTCTGTAATTCTCAAATCAGAAATCTAAAAGCTGTTATGAATGAAAATGTCTCACAAAAAGCACTCTGCATATCTCACTGAAGAGTCTCAATATCACTCGTAAGAGCTGGGATTGTCTTGCTTAGGATGACTCTATAAAGTCACTCACTTGCAGATAAAACTGCACCAAGGGAATGACCCTTCTTCATATTGAAGATCCATTGGCACAGTGCTTAGGACTGCTGCCTCACTTTTCCAGGAACCTGGATCCAATTCCGGCTTGGGTCATGTCTGTGTGAAGTTTCTCTCTCTGTCTGCGTGGGTTTCCTCCGGGTGCTCTGATTTCCCATCACAATCCAAAACTGTGTGGGTAAGGTGGATTGGCCACGCTAAATTGCCCTTTTGTGTCAGGGGACTAGCTAGGGTAAATGCATGACGTTATGGGGATAGTGCCTGGATGGAATTGTGATTGATGCACACTCGATGGGCGGGCTGAATGGCCTCTTTCTGCACTCTAGGATTTACGATTCACTCTATAATGTTGTGTGGCTGTGCCATCGTGCTAAATGTGTGAGATTTTGAATAGATCTCGCAAATTCAAGTTGGCTATCCATAATGCACAATGGGCTATCAACAGTAGCAGAACTGTAGAAAACCACAATCTGTAACCTCGTGGCATAGAACATCCTCACTCTACCATTAACACCAAGCCAGGGGATCAACCCTCGTTCAGTCAAGAGTGCAGGAGAGGATACCAGGAACAGCACAAGACGCACCTAAAAATCAGGTGTCAAGCTGACAAAACTACAATGCATTGCTAAAAGCATGAATCAATTTCCCACGAAAAGGTGGTGGTGAGCTGCCATAATGAGACACTGTTGTCTATGTGGGGTAGGTACATCCACAGTGCTGTTAGGGAGGAAATTCCAGCATTTTCACCCAGCAACAGTGAGAGAAGAATGTTACACTTTCAAGTAAGGATGGTGAGTGGCTTGGAGGAGAATATCCAGGTGGTGTGTTCCCATCTATTTTCTGACCTTGTCCTTTTAGGTGGTAGCAGCAATGGGTTTGGGAGGTGCAAGCCACGATGCACTAGTGAAGTCCTGCAGTGCATCTTGTAGATCATAGATACTGCTATCACTGTTCACCAGTGAAGGGGGGATTGAATATTTATGGATGGGGTGCCAATTAAGGGGGTTGCTTTGGCCTGGTGATGGGAGAATATGCCATTACACACCTGATGTGTACTTAGTAGCAAGTGAACAGGTTTTGTCAGGGAGTGAGTTACGTAGCACAGGGCGGAATTTTTCTGTCCCACCCATTATGAGAATCTAGCAGGCAGGGCAGGATAATGCAAAGGTCCATTGATCTCGGGCAAGATTTTTTATTCATTCGTGGGACATGAGTGCCACTTGCTGGCTAGCATTTACTGCCCATCCCTAGTTACCCATGTGAAAGTGATGGTGAGCTGCCTTCTTGAATCGCTGCAGTCCGTGTTCTGTGAGTAGACCCTCAATGCCCTTCAACAACTGTACTACTCAGTTTTTGAATACATAAATGAAAGACGACGAACCCTTGAGGGAAGCCCTTGTAATTTGCCCCAAATAGGAGAGTCAATTTCATATCCTTTAGGGAAGGAAATCTGCCATCCTTACCTGGTCTGGCCGTCATGTGACTCCAGACTCACAACTGTGCGATCTCAAACGCCCTCTGAAATTAAGGGCTGTTAAGGATGGCAATAAATGCTGACCTAGCCAGTGACGCACACGTCCCAAAAATGAATTTTAAAATAATCCCCAGCAATCTCAAGGCCTCAACTCCTTCAGTACCAACATGCTTGTGGCATCTCTCGTACTGAGCTTCCAATTGGATGAAAAGTGCTCAGGAGAGGTTTTGGTGATGGCACGGCCTCACCTCCAGGTCAGTAGGGTGCGGGTTCATATCTCCTTCCGGGCTGAAACTATCCGATGCAGTACTGAGGGAGAGTTGTACACTCAGAGGGGCTGTCTTTCAGATGAAACATTCAGCGAGGCCCCATCTGTCCCCTCAGGTGGATGTTGGAGCAAGTTCTTCCTGAGGTCCTTCATAATCACCAAAACATAACTAACTGGCAATAATTTTCAACGCTGCCTGTGGGATCTTTCTGTGTACAAATTAACTGCTGAATTTCCCACTTGAGTATCGCACTCACTGTTCGTTTTTTTTGTTCATTCATGTGACATGGCTGGCTAGCATATGTTGCCCATCCCCAGTTCACTTGAGAAAGTGGTGGTGAGCTGCCTTCTTGAATTGCTGCTGTCCACACGCTGTAGGTTGACCCACATTGCCATTAGGAAGGGAATTCCAAGATGTTGACCCAGCTACTATGAAGAAACTGCGATATATTTCCAATTCAGGATGGTCAGTGGTTTGGAGTGAAACTTGCAGTTGTTGGTGTTCCCATGTATTTGCTACCCTTGTCCTTTTAGATGGAAATGGTTGTAGGTTCAGAAGGTGCTGTCTGAGGACCTATGGTGAATTGATGCAATGCATCTTGTAGACAGTAGACAGTGCTACTACTGAGTGTCAGTAGTGGGGGGGAGTGGATGTATGTAAATGTGGTGCCAATAAAATGAGCTGCTTTGTCGTGGATGGTTTCAAGCTCCTTGAGTGTTGTCGGAGCTGTATCCATCCAGGCAAGTGGGAAGCATTCCATCACACTCCTAACTCGTGCCTTGTAGATGGTGGACAGTCTTTGGGGAGTCATGAGATTAGTTAGTCACTGCAGTATTCCTAGCCTCTGACCTGCTCTTGTAGCCACTGTGTAAATATGGTGAATCCAGTTGAGTTCCTGGTCAACGGTAACCCTAAGGATGTTGTCGGTAGGGGATTCAGTGATACTAACACTATTGAATGTCAAGGGTTGTCTCTTATTGGTGATATAACATAGATCATAGAACATTACAGCGCAGAACAGGCCCTTCGGCCCACGATGTTGCGCCGACCAGTTAAAAAACAATGACCCTCTAACCTAAACCAATCCCTTTCCATCCATAAACTTATCCACGGATCTCTTAAACGCCCCCAAACTAGGCGCATTTACAACTGCAGCAGGCAGGGCATTCCAATCCCTCACCACCCTCTGGGTAAAGAACCTACCCCTGACATCCGTCCTATAACTACCCCCCCCCCCTAATTTAAAGCCATGCCCCCTCGTGCTAGCTTTCTCCATCCGAGGAAAAAGGCTATCACTGTCCGCCCTATCTAAACCTCTAATAATCTTATATGTTTCAATAAGATCCCCTCCTAGCCGCCTTCTTTCTAACGAAAACAACCCCAAATCCCTCAGTCTCTCCTCATAGGACTTCCCCTCCATACCAGGCAACATCCTGGTAAACCTCCTCTGCACCCTCTCCAAAGCCTCCACATCCTTCCTATAATGTGGGGACCAGAACTGCACACAATACTCCAAGTGCGGCCGCACCAGAGTTGTGTACAGTTGCAACATGACGCTGCGACTCCTAAATTCAATCCCCCTACCAATAAATGCCAAGTCATTGTTTGGTACTTGTGTGTTGTGCATGTTACTTGCCACTTGCTAGCCAAAGCCTGGATATTGCATTTGAACATGGGCTGCTTCAGTACCTGAGGGATAGCAAATGGTACTGAACATTGTGCAATCATCAGCAAACATCTCCACTTCGGACCTAATGACGGAGGGAAGGTCATTGATGATGCAGTTGAAGATGGTTGGGCATCAGACACTACCCTGAGGGACTCCTGCAGAGATGTCATGGAGTTGAGATGACTGACCATCCACAACCACAGCCATCTTCCCATGTGCCAGGCTTGATGCCAACCAGTGGAAAGTTTGCCACCTGAGACCCATTGTTTCCAACTATGCCAGGGTTCCTTGATGCCACACCCAGTCGAATGCATCTTTAATATCAAGAGCTGTCACTTTCACCTCACCTCTGGAAGTCAGCCCTTTCATCCATGTTTGAACCAAGGCTGTAATGAGGTCAGGAGCTGAGTGACCCTGGTGAAACCCAAACTGGGCATCACTGAGCAGGTTATTGCTGAGCAGGTGCTGCTTGATAGCACTGCTGATGATCTCTTCCATCATTTTACTGATGATTGAGAGTAGCCTAATTGGGCAACAATTGGTCAGGTTGGATTTATCCTGCTTTTTGTGTACAGGATGTAGCTGGGCAACATTGTCATATAGATGCCAGTGTTGTAACTGTACTGGAAGAGCTTGGCTAGGTGAGCGGCACATTCTGGAGCACAGGTCTTCAGTATTATTGCCGGAATGTTATCTGAGCTTTTCACCTTTGCAGCATCCAGTGCCTCCAACCATTTCTTGATATCACGTGGAGTGAGTCGAATTGGCTGGAGGCTGGCATCTGAGATGCTGAGGACCACTGGAGGAGGCTGAGATGGATCATCCACTCGGCATTTCTGGCTGAAGATTGCTGCAAATGCTTCAGTCTTATCTTTTGCACCGATAAGCTGCATCCTCCATCATGAGGATGGGAATATTTGTAGGGCCTCCTCCTCCAATGAGTTGTTTAATTATACACCACCATTCACAACTGGATGTGACAGGACTGCCGAGCTTAGGTCTGATCTACTGATGTGGGATCACTTAGTTCTATCACTTGCTGTATATGCCGTTTGGCATGCAAATCGTCCTGTTTGGTAGCTTCAATAGGTTGTACGTCATTTTTGGGTATACCTGGTGCAGCTCCTGGAATGCCCTCCTGCACTCTCCATTGAACCAGGGTTGATTCCCTCGCTTGATGGTAATGGTTAAGTGGGAGATATGCTGGGCCATTAGTTGCAGGTTGTGCTGAAGTACAGTTCTGTTGATGGCACACAGTGCCTCATGGATGATCAGTCTTGAGTTGCTGGATCTGTTTGAACTCTGTCCCTTTGAGCACCGTAATAGCGCCACACAGCACGATGCAGATTATTCTCAATGTGAAGGTGGGACGTCATCTGCACAAAAATTGTGCGGTGGTCACTCTTACTGATACTGTCTTGGACTGATGCTTCCTCCATGTGTTGTTCAACATAGAGAAATACTGATATATCAGTCAAAGGAGGATGGTACAGTAAGGGATTTCCTTGCCCATTTTTAACCTTAAGCCATGAGACTTCATGGGGTCTGGAGTCGATGTTAAGGACTCCCGGAGCAATTCCCTGCTGGCTGTATACCACTGTGCCGCCACCTCTGCTGGGTCTGCCCTGCCGGTGGGACAGGACATTTCCAGAGATGGTAATGGTAGTGCCTGGGGTGTTATCTGTGAGATATGATTCCGTGAGAATTACTATGTCAGACTGTTGCTTGAGTATCTGTGAGATAGCTCTCCCAATTTTGGCACTAACCCCTAGGTGTTAATAAGGAGGACTTCACAGGGTCTCCAGGGCTGCTTGTTTTTCCTTTGTCTTTTCTGGTGCCTCGGTAGATACCAGGTGGTCCATCTGGTTTCATTTTTTCTTGAGACTTTGTAGCGATTGATACAACTTGTTAGGCCATTTCAGAGGGCAGTTGAGAGGCAACTATATTGCTGCGGCTCTGGATTCACCCTAGGCCAAACCAGGAAAAGACCACGGGTTTCCTTTCCTAAAGCACATTAGTGAACCAGGTGGATTTTCCGACAATGGTTTCACGGTCATCTGTAGATTCTTAATTCCGGATATTTTTCACTTAATTCAAACTCCACCATCTTCTGTGGCGAGATACAAATCCGAGTCCCCAGAACATTCGCTGAGTTTCTGAACTAATAGTCTAACGATAATATCATTAGACCATCGCTTTCCCAGTTTTTTTTCCAACGACAGACTCCTCTTTTTCATCTTACCCACTTACACCATTTACACAGTAATGTGGGTGTGTCCTGTCACTCATTATTGAGTGGTAAGACTAAAATTGGTTCAAGGATTTAATATTCCTACTTTCGGAGAGTGATAGGATGACATGAGTGATTTAATGGATTTACCATGGCAACTACAGCTTGCATTTTTAAAATACTCCTTTCTTGAGTGTCGCTAAGAGGAGTTCCCTTTCTAAAATCGCAGTGTATTGGAAATCGCATTTTGGAGCATAATGATTCGCAACTACTTTTAAAAACCCTTTGTTTATTAAGCTAAGTTGTAGCTGAAAAGCAATGCCAAAGGATTAACGGAATAAGGGTATAATTATAATTGCTTCCATCATTCGCCACATCTGCACCCTATGCCAATTGGAATAATTGTTTTTTTTTCCTTTGAGAGTTTGTTTGAGTGTGACGACAATCTGTTGACAGCTTGTTGACAGATTGCCATTATATGAAGACAGTTTGTCGCTCTATGAAGAGCAGAGCTTGGTTGAATGTTAATGATGCATTACATTTTGTCATGCATTTTTCCATTATCCGTCCTCGCTTCTTTGCTGATGAAGAATGGTCCAAGCTGCAAACGATGGGAGACTGACGACTTGATTGGCCTATCGAAGGAAGGTGACATAGCTATTGGCGGAGTTTTCAGCGTACACTTGAATGCTGATCCTCCGGATCTTTCCTTTCAAAATAAACCAGAAGCAGTAAAATGTAAAGGGTCAGTGAGACTTATAACTGTTCTATCATTTCATACTTCACAGATACCTGTTATGAATTTGTTCTTTGCGTAACCTAATATATTGCACCGAAGATGCATGAAGAGTCTCCTCCACCTTCACCCCATTTCCATTCAATTCATTTCATTCCTTCCTTTCATCTCATTCTTCCATTTTTATCACTTTTCTTCCTTACTTCTATATTTCCAAATCTCCAATCTCACTCTCCATCCTGTCTCCAAACTATCCACCCCCCCCCCCCCACCCCACCACCACCACCAGTGCACAAATCCTTTTTGGGGAGAGGACCGAGGCTAGAAATGGAGATAAGATAGGGATTGTCACATAAATTTCGGATAATAATCTGTGTGGAATAGGAAGTGTTAAGTCCTTCGATTTGCACGAGTAGTGTACGTCACTGGGCAGAAAGCATGAATTTGACATCATGAAGGCAGCACTAATTATCTGGTGACAGCGTTTGTACTGCATGAAATTTCCCTCTAGCGGCTGAGTTAGGGGAGAAAATGACACCAAGACAGGATAGAGAAAGCGGGACTAAAGATTAAACAAATAAACCTCGGAACTGGGGATGCCAGATACATGAAAGTATTTGGTCAGGGAGGACAAACTCAAGAACAACGTGCTAATCCTATTATTTTAGCAGGGAATGGCCCACCTCTGGGTATTCGTCATATGGCAATGATGAAGTGAAGTCGTAAATTTTTCAGGCTGTAAAGGGGATTCACAAAGAAATGTCAATTTAGATATATACTTGTAGAATAACTTCTCGCCATCCAAAATGCATGAGAAGTTTGTGACTGAATCCTTCCGTTTAAAGACCTTTCTGTCGAAGTAATCGACTCCATTATTGACTTTTGGTTTGCATTGCAGTTTCAGAACCTTTAACTGTGCCATTTAGTGAATTGTTAAGCTCTTGGGTGCAATATTCCAAAAACAATATGGATCCCTCATTCAACATAATCAAGTCGGATGCAATGCTGCTATTTGAAAACAAAATATTGACAACATTACCGGATCTGTGAAATTAAAACAACAATCATTGCCAATTTCATCCAGACAAAAATGCATTGTCTTCTTTTCTACAGCTTTTGGTCCAGGGGTTTTCGCTTTGTGCTGACGATGATTTTCGCCATTGAAGAAATCAACAAGAATCCAGGGCTGCTTCCTAATGTTACGCTGGGTTACCGGATTTATGATACTTGTACCATGCCGCCTTTAACACTGAAATCAACTTTTGAATTTTTGAACAGAGGTGAAGATAGGCCTTCCAATTTTCCTTGCACAATGTCTTCTACTGTCCCTGCCATTGTCGGCGAAATTGCATCATCGCTTTCTGTGGCAATGGCCACCTTAATCGGGATGTGGGTATGCCGGCGTTGGACTGGCGTAAACACAGTAAAAAGTCTGACAACACCAGGTTTTAGTCCAACCTATTTATTTGATAATATACTCACAAGCTTTCGAGGGACACCCTCTTCGTCAGGTGAATGGAGAGTCCTGGCCTCAGACAGAGCATATAAAGCACAGACAGTTTAGAGATTACTGATTAGAATGCGAATCTTTACACCTAACCTGCTGTTCAAGACCTGAAGTGGCTGATAATGTGAGTGGAAGGAGCACTGATCACAGTTTAAAGAGATGTGTATTGTCTCCAGACAGTACAGTAAGTGAGGTTTTGCAAACCCAGGCAAGTCACGGGGGTTACAGATAGTGCGACATGAACCCAAGATCCCTGTTGAGACCGTCCTCATGTGTGCCGAACTTGGCTATCAGTCTCTGTTCAGCGACTCTGCGCTGTCGTGTGTCATGAAGGCCGCCTTGGAGAATGCTTACCCGAAGGTCAGAGGCTGAATGCCCGTGACCACTGAAGTGTTCGCCAACAGGAAGGGAACAGTTGTAAGGAAATTTGTACTCAATATGTAAGCATGTTAGTACTTAGAGAATTTGTACTGAATAATTGTACCTAAACTGGATATGAAATACGGAATCACGGATAGTATTAGAGTGTCTTCCTTGAAGTAGAATTGGGATGGGTAATCAAGTATAGCTGATTTGTAACCTAATATAATCAAGTGTAGCAAATGTGATCAAAGCAGGAGACCCAGAGAAGTAGTATAGCAGTTACTTATTAGCAAATGCAACCAATAGTCCCTTGGGGGGACAATGGACACAACCCAGCTGTCCAGCTTGAGATTGACCGTAATAAAAAGGAAGTAATAAAGTGAGCATGTTTTTCTTCACATTCGGCCTAAGTCAGCTAAACCACTATTAGTGTACAAGCAGAGTCGTAAAGATAAAAGCAAGGGATGTAACCACCATGGTTTCAAGAAGAAAAGAGAGGAAACAGGGAGTGACCAATCTCAAGCAAAACAGATAAAGGGTCAGTGGGTCGTAAAAGCGAGATAAGGATCTTGAGGTATGGAGCTGAAATGTGCTTAAAAAGACTGTAAGCCGATGGCTCGTTGGAGTGTTCCGGACTTCCCGGCTTTATTCTCTTGTACTGGAAAATAAAGTCTACTGCTTGGAGGATTACAACTCAGACTCTCTGTTTCAATCGGGTTAAATAAGTTGTCGTCTTGGGGAACCACGACACAGTCTTGCCTGGTGACTGTCGAGCGATGTTCATTCATCCGTTGTCGTAGCGTCTGCATGGTCTCCCCAATGTACCATGCTTCGGGACATCCTTTCTTGCAACGTATCAGGTAGACAATGTTGGCCGAGTTGCAAGAGTATTTACCATGTACCTGGTGGACGGTATTCTCACGTGTGATGATGGTATCCATGTCGATGATCCGGCATGTCTTGCAGAGGTTGCTGTGGCAGGGTTGTGTGGTATTGTGGTCACTGTTCTCCTGAAGGCTGGGTAGTTTGCTGCGAACAATGGTCTGTTTGAGGTAAGCCCTCCGTATACACAGGATTTGCTCAGATGAGGAGGATCGTGACAGACACCTCCAGACCCTGAAAGATGCCCTCATAAGAACAGGATATGGTGCTCGACTCATAGATCGGCAGTTCCGATGCGCCACAGCGAAAAACCGCACCGATCTCCTCAGAAGGCAAACACAGGACACAGTGGACAGAGTACCCTTCGTCGTCCAGTACTTCCCCGGAGCGGAGAAGCTACGACATCTTCTCCGGAGTCTTCAACATATCATTGATGAAGACGAACATCTCGCCAGGGCTATCCCCACACCCCCACTTCTTGCTTTCAGACAACCACACAACCTCAAACAGACCATTGTTCGCAGCAAACTACCCAGCCTTCAGGAGAACAGTGACCACAATACCACACAACCCTGCCACAGCAACCTCTGCAAGACATGCCGGATCATCGACATGGATACCATCATCACACGTGAGAATACCGTCCACCAGGTACATGGTAAATACTCTTGCAACTCGGCCAACATTGTCTACCTGATACGTTGCAAGAAAGGATGTCCCGAAGCATGGTACATTGGGGAGACCATGCAGACGCTACGACAACGGATGAATGAACATCGCTCGACAGTCACCAGGCAAGACTGTTCCCTTCCTGTTGGCGAACACTTCAGTGGTCACGGGCATTCAGCCTCTGACCTTCGGGTAAGCATTCTCCAAGGCGGCCTTCATGACACACGACAGCGCAGAGTCGCTGAACAGAGACTGATAGCCAAGTTCCGCACACATGAGGACGGTCTCAACAGGGATCTTGGGTTCATGTCGCACTATCTGTAACCCCCGTGACTTGCCTGGGTTTGCAAAACCTCACTTACTGTACTGTCTGGAGACAATACACATCTCTTTAAACTGTGATCAGTGCTCCTTCCACTCATTATCAGCCACTTCAGGTCTTGAACAGCAGGTTAGGTGTAAAGATTCGCATTCTAATCAGTAATCTCTAAACTGTCTGTGCTTTATATGCTCTGTCTGAGGCCAGAACTCTCCATTCACCTGACGAAGAGGGTGTCCCTCGAAAGCTTGTGAGTATATTATCAAATAAATAGGTTGGACTAAAACCTGGTGTTGTCAGACTTTTTACCACCTTAATCGGTCCATTCAGGATCCCTATGGTAAGGTATCTAACCGGGTATGTTACATAGATCAATGAGCATAGCTGAATTAAAACCACCACAATTACCGATGAAGTGATAGTTTATTTCTTTTTAATGTTGAGTTCTTAGGCTGCAATGCATATTATACGTGAATTTCACAGAAGCCATTTCTTGATGAAAATATATTTACAAACTACCTAATATTATTAATAACTACACTGGGCACCGCATTATCAATAGAAAACTAAACATGCCCCAAATTGATAAGCAATGTTTTTCCCTTAGTCCAAACTATGATTAAATGCAACGAGGACTCAGGAAATGATGCAATAATGACCCGCAGTTTATCTGACTTCGCAATGTTATCAGAAAAGGCTAGGGAGACTGAGATTCTTCTCTCGAAGAGAGAAGGCTGAAGGGTAACTTGGGAGAATTCATTAAGATTAAGAATGGCTTCACTGGCTTTGACCAAGAGATGCTGCCTTGTGTGGAAGAGTCCAAAGCAAGGTGCCACAAAAAGAATATAGTCACTCGTGAATCCAAGATAGAATTCAGGGAATCCTTCCTCCTCAAATATTGGCAAATGTTCGCAACTACATGAAATGAGGGCAGGTGTATTGCACAGATTCCATTAGAGAAACTAGGCAAATTCATGGAGGCAAAGGAATGAACTGCACGTTGATTGTGCGGGGGGTGGGGGGGACAAATGTGAAGGATAAGAAAAATTGAGTGGTTGGGCAGAATGGACGACATTTCTGCCGTAACTTTCTGTGTAAACAAATGGTTTCTTCCATTTAAATATATTTTAAACGAAATGTATCAGCGATGCTATTCTGAACATTTTTTTTACTGAAGGTAGATTGAAAAATACTGGCCACTCAAGAAGGCAGCTTCTAAATTCACTGGTCAGATGTATCTTCCGGTTCAGATCAAATTTGCTCCGTTTCGTAGAATCCTACAGTGCAGAAGAAGGCCATTGGCCCATGGAGCCTGCGCCGACCACAATCCCAAACAGGTTCTATCCTCATAATCACATGCAGCTAGCCTAGCTAGTCTCCTCTGACACAAAGGGGCAATTTAGCATTGACAATCCATCTAACCCGCACACCTTTGGAGTCTGGGAGGAAACCGGTGCACCCAGAGGAAACCTACGCAGACATGGAGGGAACGAGCAAACTTCGCACAGATTGTGATCCAAGCTGGGAATTGAACCTGGTTCCCTGGCAGCAGTGCTAACCATTGTGCCACCATGCCGGTTTCTCAGGACCATGTTCCGTGCACTCTCCCTTGTACAAAGCTCAATTAGCTCGCAATAGGAACAGAAAGTGCTGGGAGGTCAGGCGACATCTGAGATCAGAGAAACAAAATTAGAGTTTCGAGGCAAATGTGACTCTTTGCGACTTGGGAACAACTTCGAAGAAGTCATCTGTTTCTCGCTCCACAGACACGGCCGGACTTGCTGGGCTGTTGCAGAACTTCCAGTTTCTATTTTCGAACTCCAGCATTTTGTTTTAATTTCATTGATTCGCTGGGGTGAAATTGTTGCCTTTCATTCCCTCTACCCTATTGGTTCCAGCTTCATATATTCTAATTCTGGTGCACTGCTCTTTCACATTGGGAAACATTCCAATTAAATTTGATGAAGAAGCTGGTTCACTAGTGAACCAGTGAACTTGGAAGTAAGTTGCTGTTGCTATAATTCAATCTACACGACCAAAATCAAGCCAAAAGAAGGAACAAAGACAATATAAAATATGGCAGATGTTTCAACCATGCTTTGAAACAGCAGTGCTAACCATTGTGCCAGGTCTGTGTGAACAGCAAATTATTTGCTCGTGTTCTCTTGGCAAATCCACCGTCCCGCCCGGCCACTAGAATCAGATCGGACGAGGGGCGGAGTACGGTTGACTTCGGGTGGGATTTTCCGGTTTCACGGCAAGCGCGGCCGGAAAATCCCGCCAACATTGTCCATGTAACTGAAGCCATATACCCTGGTTTCACTCCAGCGTGTCCAGAGTATGGAAACTCACAGAAAAAGAGTAAATCTAAGTTAATGTTACAATTTTCACCCCTCACTGGGGGCATTATGTAACTATAACACTTTCTTCCACAGATGCAGTTTGACTTGAATGTTTGCACCATTTACTGGGAAGTCAATGAAGAATTATCATTGTCCACAGAATGAAATTTAACATGCTTCCAATTGAATTCTCCGCAGGTCAGCTACTTTTCCACCTGCGCATGCCTTAGTAACAGGAAGAAATACCCATCATTTTTCAGAACCATACCAAGCGATTATTTCCAGGCGAGAGCCTTAGCCCAACTCGTAAAGCGCTTTGGCTGGACATGGATCGGGACGATCAAAAACAACGATGATTACGGTAATTTTGGCATGCAAGCTTTCACCGAAGCTGTCCAACAATTAGGAGTTTGCATTGCTTTCTCCGAGTCCATTCACAGAACAGACCGCAGAGACAAGTTACTGAGAATCGTAGATGCTATAAAGAAATCTTCCACTAAAGTAGTTGTGGCGTTCGTTGCGCCTGCGGAAATGACAGTTTTATTGAATGAGATGGTATGAAAGAATGTGACGGGTGTGCAATGGATAGGAAGCGAGGCTTGGGTATCCACGCAATTTCTACCTCAGGAAGAAAGCAGACGATTTGTCTCCGGCACACTCGGAGTCGCAATTCGGCAGGTCGATATACCAGGACTGAGAGAATTTCTCATGGATGTCCATCCTTCACTGTATCCAGGCAACATTTTAGTGAAGGAGTTTTGGGAATCAACCTTTGGCTGTACGCTGATGAGTACAGCGAACAAAACAGGTCAAGTGCAACCAGCCTTGTTGAAAGAATGCACCGGAGGAGAGGATTTACACACAATACACAATGAATTTACTGATGTTTCGCAGTACAGAGTTACCTACAATGTATATAAAGCTACGTATGCAATAGCCCACGCTCTTCACAATATGCTGTCGTGTGAACATGGCAACGGACCATTTCCCCAAAAAGGTTGTGCAAATATCTCAAGTTTTCAACCTTGACAGGTAAGAGGGTCAATTTTTAAACAGTTGGATAATTTAAAATTAGTATATCTATAAACTTTTTGTAAATTCTTATAGGAAATAAAGCGATATTATGTGTCTTAAATTTGTTCCAAACAAAATGTTGCTAAATTCTGCTTTCTTGATTCTATTTCAAGGCTTCTGCATTACATGAAAACTGTTAATTTCACTACCAAAATCGGTGAAAATATCTATTTTGATGAAAATGGAGACCGTAGCCACATATGATATCGTAAACTGGCAGCCCAATTCCGCTGGCGGCGTGGATATTGTAGGTGTTGGAGTCTATAACCGATCAGCTCCTCCAGGCCAGGAATTTGTGATAAAGGACGAAGCAATTGTATGGAATGGAGGTCAGATCACGGTAGGGACAATAGAATCATAAAATCCCTACGGTGCAGAAGGGGGCCATTCGGCCCATAGAGTCGGCACCATTCATAATCCCACCCAGACCTATCCCGTGTACCCCGTATTTACCCAACTAGCCCCCCTGACACTAAGGGGCAATTTAGCCTGGTCAATCAACCTAACCCACACATCTTTGGACTGTGGGAGGAAAACGGGGCACTCGGAGGAAACCCACGCAGACACGGGGAGAGCATATGGACGCTATACAGACAGTAATCCAAGCCGGGAATTGAACCCAGGTCCTTGGCGCTGTGAGGCAGCAGTGCTAAGCATGGTGCCACCGATCCCCACGATAAAGATGCAGCAGTGCACCAAATAGAGGAGATAAGATCGAAAACAGCAGCCTTGCATCTTCCTGAATGCAATTGCATTGAAATCAGTACGCATGCCCTCTTCGGCAATTTTAGCTGTCAAGTGATATTTAGAGAATGACCCGTGAATGAAAATCTTATGGATCTCACGTTTAACAGTATTAATGTTACATCTATCTCAATCTCTAGGACAGAGTTTTACTGACGCCATCCTTTCCGTGAATAAATATGCCCTGAATTCTCCCCTGAATGGTTTGCCTCTGTGTTTATGCCTCCCATTTCTTTTCTGTTTCCTGGATTGGGGCGTTACTGGAACAGGGGCAGCTATGGTCCAAATCTAATTGCCCTTAATATAAGGGTTTGCTCGCAATTCTAGCGGGCAGTTATGGGTCTATCACATTGATGTGAGTCTGGACATACATTGCATTGATTAGTTTACTATCAAATAAATCGGTTGGACTTAAACCTGGTGTTGTCAGACTTCTTACTGTGTTTATCACAGTCCAACGCCGGCATCTCCACATCATCAGCTGCCAGATGCAGCCTTATAATGGATTTTATAATTGTCGAGAAACATACCTGCCTTCCAGTCTAGCTCACTACGGCACGGTGGCACAGTGGGTAGTACTGCTTCCTCAGAGCTCCAGGGACTTGTGCTCTATTCCCGGTTTGGGTCATTGTATGGATTTTGCACATTCTCGCTGTACCTGTGTGGGTTTCCTGCAGGTGCTCCAGTTGTGGCCATACTAAATTCTCCCTTAGTGTAAACAAACAGGCGCCAGAGTGTGGCAACTGGGGGATTTCCATAGTAATCTAATTGCAGTGTGAATGCAAGCCTACTTGTGATTAATAAATAAACTTTAAATTCTCATGTTCAAAATGCTATTAGTTTTAGTTTTTGAAATTTCATTTCCCCGAGTTCGACTTTAATTTCGCTAACATTTCAGTTGGCTGGTGAGAGATGACCTACCTTCTATAAATTCACAATGGGTCACTCCAGTCAGCGGAAATGTCCCCAAGTGCCCAGTCTTCCTGTTACTAATTATTACGTTAACACGCCTAGAATTTCCCGAAATCTCCCTTTTACTTTCCTTAGGTAATGGAGCGAACTTCGAAATATCGCGGGATAAATATTAGTGACTGTATCTTCTTTATAATAAGGTTCCAAGAGCAGTTTGCTCTGAAAGTTGCCCACATGGGACGAGGAAAGCCACAAGGAAAGGACAACCCATTTGCTGCTTTGACTGCATAAAATGCGCTGAGGGTGAAATTAGCAACAGCACAGGTACAGACAAGGGGGGAATTGCGTTGTGTGACGCTGTGCTTGGTGAGAACTGATTTCCTCTGATTTTTCAATGAAAATGCATCGCGCGAAGGAACATTTTTCAGATGCTTGTTTTTTCCCTCGAAATGCAGACGTTAAACAAATTCTTGCTTAGTTTGCTGTGTTAAGAGGAGGAAATTTCATCCCTGGGATTTTTAATAACTATTATTTAGTGTAAATAAAGTTTTCCTTCTTGTGTTCTATGTATTTATATTTCTTTCAGATTCTTCAGATTGCATGAAATGCCCATGGGAATACCGCTCGAACCCACAACGAGACGAGTGCATATTGAAGGAGATTGAATTTCTTTCTTTTGGGGATCTGATGGGGATTATTTTGGTGACATTGGCACTGTTTGGAGCCTCTCTAACGATCGGTGTATTTGTGCTGTTTCATGCGTACAGAGACACTCCTATCGTTAAAGCCAACAACTCGGAGTTGAGTTTCCTGCTGCTTTTTGCATTGATTCTGTGTTTTCTGTGTTCAATTACATTCATCGGAGAACCTTCCCCCTGGTCTTGTGTGCTACGTCCCACAGCATTCGGCATCATTTTTGTCCTTTGTATTTCTTGCGTTTTGAGCAAAACAGTTGTTGTGGTGATGGTATTTAGTGCAATTCTTCCAGGCAGTAACAAGATGAGGTGGTTTGGGCCTGTTCAGCAACGCCTTTCTGTTTGTGCACTTACATTAGTACAATGTTTAATATGCACGCTTTGGCTAAGAAATCACCCCCTTATCCTCTAAAGAACAGTGATTATTTTAAGGAAATCATTGTTTTTGAATGCAATGTAGGTTCGCCGATAGCCTTTTATTGTGTGCTTGGCTATATTGGGTTTCTGTCTTGTGTGTGTTTTGTGGTGGCTTTTCTAGCTCTACAACTTCCAAACAATTTCAATGAAGCTAAACACATCACGTTTAGCATGATTATCTTCTGCGCTGTCTGGATAACTTTCATTCCAGCCTATATAAGTTCCCCGGGTAAATATACCGTAGCTGTGGAAGTGTTTGCTATTTTGGCATCCAGTTTTGGACTTGCTTTCTGTATTTTTGCTCCCAAATGCTACATTATCCTTCTGAAAAAAGAAATGAACACAAACAAGCACATGATGGATAAAATGGCTTCCAAGGATCTTTAATTCTGTCTCCAAGGCTTTTGTAATACAACCTCGCTGAAGCGTCTGTATTGACTCGTGATAAATGCTGTTAGCATTTTAATGTTACGAATTTGAACATTGGAATAAACTACAAAGTGCTTGTAAAATGTCCGAATTTCACTCTGGACAAATGTAACTTTGCGGCTGCTTGTACTCAAATCAGTCTTTACTTTAACCTCTCACTGACGGAAGGTACTTGGCTTAGAGGCAGAGGCGGGCGTGTGGGAGGGAGAGTGAAGCGAGGAGAGATAATCGTAGAAGGAGCAAAATATCACAGAGCTTCTTCTCATCACGCCTCAATTGTAAAACATGGATTTAATGTTTCTTTGAAATGGATGTAATTTTCTGAAAAGCAATTTCGCCCATTTTAATACATTTCTTTCGCTTCTATTTATGTCCAGAAAGGTCCTTGGGTCCCAGAGTGTTGGCTTGCATTCTATTAAAAACCAGGGTACATAGTTAAATCGGCAAGGCTTTCTTGGCACCTTACTATTATTCTTTTGCCTTCTCAGAGTGACTTAACATCTTCCTTTATTAGTTCAGATCACTTTTTTCAATATTATGCTGGAGTGATTAGTGTGAGGTAGCATTAAGGTTTCATAGAACACAGAACATTACAGCGCAGTACAGGCCCTTTGGCCCTCGATGTTGCGCCGACCAGTGGAACCAGTCTAATGACCCTCTAATCTAAACTATTCCAATGTTATCCATATGCCTATTCACTGACCATTTGAACGCCCTTAAAGTTGGCGAGTCCACAACTGCTGCAGGCAGGGCATTCCACGCCCTTACTACCCTCTGAGTAAAGAACCTACTTCTGACATTCGTCCTATAATTATCACCCCTCAATTTAAAGCTATGTCCCCTCGTGTTAGCCATCACCATCCGAGGTAAAAGGCTCTCACTGTCCACCCTATCTAACCCTCTGATCATCTTGTATGCCTCAATTAGGTCACCTCTTAACCTTCTTCCCTCTAACGAAAACAACCTCAAGTTCCTCATAAGGCCTTCCCACCAAACCAGGCAACATCCTGGTAAACCTCCTCTGCACCTTTTCCAATGCTTCCACATCTTTCTTATAATGCGGCGACCAGAACTGTACGCAATACTCCAAGTGCGGCCGCTCCTGAGTTTTGTACCTAGTAGTACAAAAGTTTCAGTGGTGGTGAGCGAGTGGCGCTTTCACTTAGTCGGAACATTGGGAATAAAGAACCTCTCTAGAGAGCTTAACTCAACAATGCTAATGTTGTAGTGTAGCACTGAGGCAATGCTTCTTTAATGGAGGTACCATGTTTTGAATGAGAAGTTAAATCAAGTTTCATTCTGTACCCGACCTCCCCGCAGCCACTCTTAAAATATGCCATTGTTGTATTTCATTGATAAGGAATCGCATTCTCCCGGCGTCCTGAGCAACATTATTTTCTAAATCAGTGTCACTATCACATTTTTGTTTCTGAAACCTTGTTCCGCGTCTTGCCTGTTCGTTTCCTAGATTCGAACATTAGCTACTGATGACAACGAAACCGTTGTCGATTGTTGTAGCAACCCATCTGGTTCACTCATATATTTCAGGGAAGGAAATCTGCCATCCTTACCTGCTCTGACCTACATGGGACTCCAGAACCATATCAATGTGGTTTGACTCTCAACTGCCCTCTGAAATGGCCGAGCAAGCCACTCAATTCAAGAGCAATAGAGATGGGCAATAAATGCAGGCCAGCCAGTGATGCCCCTGACTCACAATGAATAAAAAATCAAAGGTACAGATTTGTGACATCCAGCGATAGTGAAAGGCGCAATATAAATGCAAAACTCTTAGTTTGCATTCTTGGATTAATCATATACCGAAGTGCCGCAATTATATGGGCCACGCGAAGTTCGAAGGACATGCATTGTTCATTCTGTGTGCCACTGCTTGTTGGAGCGGGTGGGAATGTAGGTGGTGTTGGCGGGGCGGGGACCGAGGGTGGTGGGGGGGGGGAGTGGATGCGGGGAGGAGGTACGCCGAAATTTCGAGTTCACTGGATGGCAAAAGGCAGAGATATTAGAATGAGGCAGAAAAAAATAATCTTATGACACATGTAGATTTCATGATGCAATCGAGAGTCAAGCAGAACATTGAACTATGGAGATTTCTAAAATAGGACGGCAGAGGGAGGGAGTATGACAATAAATTGCGGGCTAACATTGAACATAACTAAGCGTCTTTTAAACCATATCAATAGCAAAAGGATAGTCAAAGGAAGAGTGCAGTCAAATTGGCTCAAAGATCGCTCACTGGTGACCTTTTATGCACCGTCAGACCCTTTGGTTGTGTCCATGACACCTCTGTCAACTCTCTCCCGAATTTCCTTATCACCGACCTTCTATTTTTGTGCACCTGCTCCACCACGCTCTCAAAAGCAGTATAAAACTCGACGCAGCACTTTCTAACCAAAAGAGAAAATGCTGGGAAATCTTAAGGAGGGAAAAGAGCTATAAGGAGGGAAAAGAGCGGGCGTTTCGACTGCACAAGACTCTTTGTCAAATCTCTACCTGTCTTCAGCTCTGAAGAAGAGTTTTGTAGACTCAAAACTTTGACTCCGTTTCTCCCTACAAAGGTCTCGTCAGGCCTGTACTTCCCAGCATTTTCTGATTTTACTGTACACTTTAGCTAATCATGCCAACTTCAAGGGTGGTGGAAGTTCTCAAATTCTGCAAGCCTCCCACTTTTTGGCTTTCGGGAGTTGAACATTTGCTACATTTTTTCCATGCATAGATGTTTGTGCCATCGGAATGAACGGAGATGTGTTCTAAGTGTCTTCTGTGAGACAGCCAGTTACTTATCCAATCGGCCAAATTTCCTTCTATCCCACACCTCCTTACTTTCTTCATGAGCCTACCATGGGGAACCTTATCAAACGCCTTACTAAAATCCATGCATATGACATAAACTGCTCTACCTTCGTCTACACACTTAGTTACCCCCTCAAAGAATTCAATCAAATTTGTGAGGCAAGACTTACCCCTCACAAAACCGCGCTGAAATATTATCCTCCTGAGGCAGGAAATGAATACGAAGAAATGCTTGATGGGTTAAATTGTTACATTGAATCATTGACTCAAAAAGCACAGAAGCAGACCATTTACCTTATGTCCTCTCATTGCATGAATTAACCATTTAACCCAACTACATTTCTCTTTCCCCCATTGCCCTTCTCAATATTTGACAATTCTTCACATATGAAGTTGATGGGGCTCACAATGCAATTGAGCCAGATGCTGTTTCATGGGATGAGTTGAAACTCACGTTGCAGCGTTAAGAATAAAATTGTAAAAAGTTATTCAATTAAAAGAACTGGGAAAAGATTTCAATGTCATAAACAAGAGGATTCTGCGGCAACGTATATTGCATTTGAGATGCGATGATGCCAGTCAAATAAATGTTAAAAATTGCAGCAGGGAAATGCCTGGAAGATTGGGAAACTACGTTAAAGCAAAGATGGAACTGACAAAATAATCAACGAAGTTTTTTTTTTAATTCTCTATGGTATCCCACATGCTCTCTGCACAGGAGGCAATGTGTCCTAAATTCCATCCCTCATGTTAGGTTGTTGTAATTGTTCCATGAGAACTCCGCTTTTGACGAAAACCATTCTCTTCCTATTCTCCACAACACACCTTTAATGTAGTAAAACTTCCCAAGGCGCTTCACAAGAGTGTTATAAAGCAAAAGATTTGGGCATAATGCAAGAGAGTGGGGCAAGTGGGCCGGCGGCCACTGGATGGGCCGAATGGCCCCCCTTTGCCCTGTTGCGATTTCTTGTGACTTTGTGGTCAGACACGTGGTCGATACTGAGGAAAATAATGCTAATCAATCCATAGAGTGAAGAAAGACTGGCAGAGTGGAAGGGGATTTAAGGACGGAATTTTAGAGCTCAAGACGGAGCAACTGAAGGTACGGCCAGTAGTGGTGTAGCAACTAAAATCGGGAATGCTCATGAGGTCAGAATTACATGAGGGCAGATCACAGTTCGCTCTAATTCTGTTTTTGTCTGAGTGGATGATATGTTTAAATGTGCAGCTTCATTTATTTTGTTATCCACAGCCGTGCGCCTGTGGTCCCTTAAAGGTGTGGGCGCAGATAGCTGGGAGGGTTGGAGGTATGTATTGATCACATAGATGAGCTGTTGTTTTACCGAGAGGCCCTACGTGTCAGCGAGAAGAAGGTGAATGAGTCTTGGGGTGAATAGGAACACAGATCACCAAGTTTTCGAGACCCTCAAGCCTACAGAGTTCAGAGTGTGGGAGACCAGCCAATGCAGTCCGTGTTGGGAGTATTCAAGTCTATAGGTAACAAAATTATGAATAAGGGTTGCTTATTGCATCCCAATATATTGATTACACAATCTTCAGTTTAATTTTAAAATGCCGAAATGTTTTCCATGTACACTTTTGCAATATCCTATATGGCTCAATTTTTGTCACAGGTTTGACCAATCAACAGAAAAGTCTATTGCAATCTTCAACATTTTCAACATTCCTTGCTTCGATCAAATACACATTTTTCTTTTCGAAAAAATCTCCTACCTGAGTTTCCCTCGAATTCCCCCAGAAGTCTTCACCGCTTCCCATTCATTCAGACCTCGTTCTTACGCAATTTTAATTGTAATTAACTTTCAGTGGTTCAAAAACTCATCACTGTATAACCCAACTAAAAAGATGCCTTACGCGCAACGTTTCATTTTTTGACAGTTAACGATCTCTGGCATCTTTGACTGTGGATGTGGGCGTGATTTTCAGTACAGTTGCCGTTACACAAAGGACCATGTCTCTTACATATGAAGACATCTGGTGATTTTCTTCACATCCAATCGAGCCTACTTATTCTTCGTTTCCATGTGGAGCTATGAGGCAGCAGTACCAACCACTGTGCCACCGTGCCGCCCATAGTTTTCCCCTAGTTCTAGAACCTGCATCCAGTGGCAATAATTTATCTTTATTTTCCCTGTCCTTTCCTGTTAATATCTTGAAGGTTTCGATCAGATAACCCCCTTAATTTCTAGGGAAAATAGCCTAATTTTTGCAATCTTTCCCAGAAGTCGAGGCATCATTCTTGCAAATCTACACCGCACTCCTTGCAAGGCCTATATATCCTTCCTAAGGTGCCCAGATCTGCTCACAGTACCAAGTGGCATCTAGCCAGGGTTTTGTACAGCTGCATTATGATTTCTGCGTCATTATATTCCAGTCCTCTAGATATAAAGGCCAGCATTCCATTAGCCTTCTTGATTATTTTCTGTACATTTAGGTGGCATTTTAAAGATCTATGCACTGGAACTTCCGCCAGCTCCGCCCCCCTCCCCCTCCCCACCCCCTCACTCAAAGTCTCTTTGGACTCCACTGTATTTACCTTCATACCATCGAGAAAGTACCCTGATACATAACTTTTCGGCCCAGAATGGGTAACCTCACAGTTGCTGACATTGAAATCCATCTGCCACAGTTTTACCCATTCTCCTCATCTATCAATACCCCTTTTTAATTCATGCCAATATCTAAATGATCCACAATACCATCTAACTTTCTGTTATCAGCAAATTTGGATATATGACTACCTATGCCATTATCCAAGTCTAATTACTGTGAATAATTGAGGTCGCAGCACAGATGTACGAGTCACACCCTTCCATTTTGAGTACCTACCCATTATCCTACTTTCTGTCGGCTGCCACTCAACCAGTTTCCCAGCCGTGTCAGTAATTTGCCATCAATTCCGTGGGCTTCTACCTTAGTTAACGGTCTTTCATGCAGGAATTTATCAAATGCCTCCTGGAAGCCCGTATAAACAACATCCATAGAGATTCTATTGCCCACTGCATAAATTCCCTCCTCAAGAAAATCAGTGAGTTTGTTGGGCATGATCTATCCGTTATGACTTCATGCTGGCACTCCCTGATTAACTGAAGATTTTCGAGATGTTCAGTTAATCTGTCATTGATTATGGGATCCAACAATTTCTGCATCACAGAGGTTAGACTAATCCGTCTGTAATTCCCTAGTTTTCCACTTTCACCCTTTTTAAAAAGCAGAGTGAGCTGAGCAAACGGAGAAGGGGAAGAGGAAAATTTGAAACAGGCGAATTTCCTTGACCAATATGTTCTTAGCTTCAAGTATGGGGGGGGGGGGGGGGGGGAAACATTTCTGAAGCTGCTGCTCTGGAATGAGGTGAACCAAATTGGACCAGGTACCTGGGCAGAACATTTGGGCAAGCGTCAGCATTCGCCTTCAACTGGAAATGAAGGAAAGCAATGACCAATCTAAAATAGAACTTCCAAATTGGGAAAGGATGAACTTCAATGGGAAAAAAGGGGCAAAATGAGTAAGATTGACATGAAAAACTGTAATGAAACAATGAGTAATTTTCAAAAGGAAAATGCTGCAGGTACAGGCAGACATGCTGGCATCGTTTAAGAATTACCTGGATAGTCACATGAGCAGCCTGGGAATAGAGGGATACAAACGAATGGTCTAGTTGGACCAATGTGCGGCACAGGCTTGGAGGGCCGAAGGGCCTGTTTCCTGTGTTGTACAATTCTTTGTTCTTTGTTCGTTCTTTATAACAAAAGTGAATGAAAGTCAGGACACCTTGGATGACCAGAGTAATAAGGACTATAATGAAACAGAGAGAAGGTTCTGTTTTGTAAGGTTTTGGGTTCGGAAGGAACAGATCCATTAGCAATGTTCTACAAGCCATCCGTTGACCAGAAACTGAACTGGGCTAATCATATAAAGCCTGTGGCTACAAGAACACATCAGAGGCTGGGAATTCTGTGGTGAGTAATTCATCTTCAGACGTCCCAAAGCAGGCTCACTATCTATCTACAAGGCACAAGTCAGGAGTCTGATGAAAAGCTATCCACTTCTCTGCATGAATGCACTTTCAGAAACACTCAAGAAACTTGACATGATCCTGGCCAAACAGTCCATTTGATTAGCACTGAATCCATTGCCTTCAAAGTTGGCTCCCTTCACAACTGGTGCGCAATGGCAGCAGTGCGTACCATCTATAAGACACATTACAGCAATTCACTAAGGCTCCTTCAGTAACATCTCCCAATCCCATCTCTACACTTTGAAGAACCATGACTGTGGATGCATAGGAACCCCACTCTTTTCAGGTTCCACTTCAAGCCACATATCATTTCGACTTTAAACTATATCACTGTTTCTGCATTGTCGCTGGTCAGAATTCTTTTCTTAACATCACTACGGTCATACCTACATCACATGGAGTGCAGTGGTTCAAACAAAAGGCATCTTCCTAAGGGCATCAGGAATGGGAAATACGTGTTGGTATAGCTAAAGATGCTCACGTCCCGTGAAAGAGTCAAAAAAAGAATCCTAAGTAGTCAAGCATTCGTAAGGAAATTTAAGATGATTTATTAAGAAGCAGCAATTTAGGTAAGTTGTATTTGCTAATTGAACAGGAAACCTATACAGCACGTGGTAGTTAAGAAAGGCTCACTGATGTTCGAGGTTTAAAGCACAGTCAGTCCAGCATACGTTAGTTTCAAGACCTCATGCTGGCAGGTTCTGCTCCCCAGCCGAGGTATCAGGGAATTTTCTCTCCGTCTTCCTCCATTTTCCCTGGTTCACCTTCCTGATGAATAAGACAGCCACATGACGATAAATGCTTCCTGCGCCCTAGAATTCTTTGATATACTTTTTGCTCGGGCCTGATCGTTTACCTTATGTCAATAATCAGCGCAAACGTTCCTGACCAATGAATGCAGAACATGTACAGAAGCAGGAAGGTCAACAGTCACCCCTGTCTATCATTTTGGCTTGATGCCTAACTATTGGTGTATGGAATGTATGAAGGCTTCTGGCAATCAGCTGAGGAATGTTTGTAGATCTAATGAACTCTTTCGAGGAACACAATCATTGTGATCATTATCTCTATTTTGTCTTAACCGCTAACATCTTTGAATTGTTTATTTTTTAAGGGAGAGAAAGTAATGCTGTGACAGCTAATTTAACAGATCTAATTCACTAGCGTTCTACATAATTCTAAAAATATAATTTCTTAGGTCTCCATATTTGTTGAGTTCTCCCTACGAAAAGCAAATTTACTTATTGACTTCTCACAACTAATTTTTAAGGAATGTAGGGACATTGGAATTGGGAGAAAATTCAGCTCTTCGAACCTGCGCCGCCATTCAATCAGATCATTGCTGCTCTCTCCCTGGTCTCAAATCGATCTTCTCACCTGTTCCCCAGATCCTCTTATCCCTTATTTATTAGAAATATATCTATCTCTTAGCTAACCTAGCTATTCTTAAGGCACAAAATAATTTCCCTAATTTGTCGATTACTTCTAGTGGATAACATACTAACGCTACTAGAATTACCTGGTTATAGAATCCTACAGTGCAAAAGGAGGCCATTCGGCCCTCGAGTCTTCACTGAGCACAATCCTGCCCAGGCCCTATCTCCATCACCCCATGCACCTACCCTAGCGAGCCCGCCTGATACTAAGTGACAATTTAGCACGGTCAATCCACCCAACCCGACATCTTTTGACAGTGGGAGCAAAACGATGCACCGGAAGGAACCGCACGCAGGCACGAGGAGAATATATAAACTCCACACAATTGTTTACACAAGATGTACATCAAATGCATTTTTGAGGAAGTTTTGAGAGTTCAGTTATTTCACTCAGCCAAGCATCGTGTTAATAAGAATATTTCAGACTGTGGTTGGTGCAGGAATGCCTTACTGTCGCAGGCAGGGGAATGTGTACTCCATTTCAACTTTCTCAGCAAGCTAGCTTTAACGGCAACTTGTCCGAAAAATGCTAGTTGTTTGCTGGGCAACCGAACCTGGGTCCCTGGCGCTGTGAGGCAGCAGTGCTAACCACGGTGCCACTTGCATCCAATGACAACCTCGTACTGTTGCTACTGAAATTTCGAGCCAATGCCATCTCAGCTATGGTGGATCCTACGCCTGACGCCATATGATAGATTTTGGGTTCGGGAGCAGCAGATTCCTAAGATAGGCAGTCGTCGGCAATTATAAGGTCATTATTAATGGTATTAAGAAGAAGCAATTTAGATATAATGCGTTAGTTAAACCTAAACAATGAATGACATTTGTGAGAGCTTCACTTATCCTAGACGGCAAATGGATGTTTAGCATAGAGTGTGTCGATCTCAGTGGCTTGTGATGGTAATATTCTCTTCTCTCGCCAGTGTTACGGAACTCTTCGTGTTCTTTTATCTTTCCTGGTCCATATTTCAGTTCAAAAAGATGGCTGCTTGACAAGGACTGCCAGCTGATGAGGAATATCCAAGCACTTGTTAATATATTTCTTGGAGATGGTAATTTATTCCATGTGAATCCCCTGTTCAAACATAAGAACATAAGAAATAGGAGCAGGAGTAGGCCATCTAGCCCTTCGAGCCTGCCCCGCCATTCAATAAAATCATGGTTGATCTGAAGTGGATCAGTTCCACTTTCCCGCTTTCTCCCCATTACCCTTAATTCCCCTATCAAAAACCTAACTACCCGTGACTTAAATACATTTAGATAGGTTGTCTGACATGTCTGACCAATGAACACAGCACAGGTACCTAAGATGTCAGAGTTGTCAACTTTCCCCACTGTCCATCATTTTGGCTTCATTTACCTTAAGCTAGAGGCTGCTTGCAAAACATCGGGATATGCGGGGCACAAGAGGGTTTCCTGCTTTTGGTTCAGGAATGTTTGGAGAGTCTGGTGACTTCAATGCAGGGAATGCATGAGGGAGTAAAGTACCCGGAAGAAACCCATGCAGACACAGGGAGAACATAAAGAAGCCACACAGGCAGTCACCCAAGGACGGAGTTGAACCCAGATCCTTGGCTCTGTGAGGCAGCAGTGCTAACCAGGGTGTCATCGTGTTGCCCACAGAATGAGGGAAGTGGATAGTAAGATTGGGACGAGGATGAAAGGGGAGGGATGAAAAGAGTGGAATGGGATGGCATGAGAAGACGACAAGGAGTGCATGAGAGGCGCGGCCTGGAGGAGGGGGTGAGATGAGGGAGTGGATTATGTATGGTAAAACGGTGGGGGTCAATTATTTGATATAATTTATTCAAACATTAGCTTCTGTGCTAGCAATGAAGATTCATAAGAACATAAGAAATAGGAGGAGGAGTAGGCCATCTAGCCCTTCGAGCTTGCCCCGCCATTCAATAAGATCATGGCTGATCTGAAGTGGATCAATTCCACTTTCCCGCTTTCTCCCCATTACCCTTAATTCCCTTGTCTATCAGAAACCTACCTATCCGTGACTTTAATATATTCAGTGAGGTAGCTTCCACCACTTCAATGGGCAGAGAATTCCAGAGACTCACTGCCCTTTGAGTGAAGAAGTTCCTCCTCAACTCTGATCTAAACTGCCCCCCCCCCCCTTATTTTGAGACTGTGCCCTCTAGTTCTGCTATCCTTTCTAAGCAGGAAGAATCTCTCTACCTCTATCCTATCCATCCCCTTCATTATCTTATACGTCTCTATAAGATCCCCCCTCAGCCTTCTAAACTCCAACGAGTATAGACCCACTGTACAGTACAGTAGAGTACAAACTTCACTGGATTTAGTTTTGCTAATAAAACTGCCAGTTGAATAATAAACCAGTGCTGATTTTATAAAGAAAGAAGATGAAATTAGTCCACATCCTCCACAGACTCTATACAGCTAGACTCCAGAGCATAAGATACCACAGAAAGCTAGGCTTATGGAGTGAACAGTTATAATATTGTTTGGAAACCTGAATCTTTAACAAGATTTTGCCATGAACAAATTTGGTCGTCAGGAAGCTATTTTCTTCTATGACATTTGTTGAAATTATAACGGACAAATTCCAAAACAAAATCGAATAAGTTTGAGTCCAACAGGGCAGTTCGGTGGCAGAGTGGTTAACACTGCTGACTCACAGCGCCAGAAGCCCGGATACAATTCTGACCTTGGGTGGCTATGTCAAGTTTGCACATTCTCCCTGTGTCTGCGTCGGTTTCCTCCGGATGCTCCAGTTTTCTCCCACGCGGGTTATGTGGATTAGCCATGGTAAATTATCCATTAGAGTCACAAAAGATATATAGGTTAGGGGGATTAGTGGGGCAAATACATGGGGTTACAGGGATAGTGCAGAGGTGAGCCTGAGTAGGATATTCTGTTTGAGAGTCGGTGCAGGCTCGATGGGCGAAATGGCCTCCTTCTGCACTGTGGGAATTCTATGATTCTAGGTGTAAACCTGCCTTTTCAACTCAAAAAAAAGTTCCCATTTCTATAATTAGAAGTAAGTCACAGGCTCAGGTTTTTGCAGCATTTATATTTATATTCCAATGCCTGTATTTATGCGTGGGTACAATGATGCATCTTTTTCCCGAGTGTGATGTTTTGATTCTGCTAAAATCTTTGGCGAAAGAGTAAAAACTGCTTAGTTAAAGAAGTACACTTTGTTATAAAGTTACTCGTGACAGCAAAGACGTTTGTAGCTCTCTGCCTGTACACAAGGATAACACATTTTAGTCTGCGGAGTTAGAATGGAAAAACATCAACAACAATTTTACTTGTGACTTCATGGCGAGAGAAAGAGATAATCATAATTTGTTCCACTTACACTCTTTTCTGCACCCCAGGCTAATTGAAAATATTATTTGCTTCCATTTGGGATTTTGTTTGAGTGTCGTGACATAGATCTATTCATAGCAGTGAGAAGATTGTTATTGCATGGAACAATATATAAGCACAGTAGGTCGGTCCGTGAAAAGTAGAGTTACTTTGAATGCTAATGATGCATTACATTTTGCCGTTATTTTTACCGTTATCCCTTCTTACCTCTGTGTCATTGAAAACTGAACCAACCTGCAAACAATGGGGAACTGACGACTTGGTTGGCCTATCCAAGGAAGGTGACATAGCTATTGGCGGGGTTTTCAGTGTACACACGAATGTTGATCGCCTGGATCGTTCCTTTCAAAGTAAACCTGAAGCGGTAAAATGCAAGAAGTCAGTAAGAGCTTGTATTGTGTTCCACATTCCCAACACTGGAAATGCATGTTCTAATGAAATAACCTTTCGTGCAATCTCACAGTTTCCAAGACCGCGCGGTTATTTTTGATCGTTCGACCTGTCATTAGATAAGCTTAGAAGGCGTGTGCTATTCTGCGGAATGGTCACTAATGCCAGAATAATGCGATTTTAGTTTTTAAATTTATATTGCGTATAGCTCGTGACATAAATGTAAATTACAAAACGGGCCAATGGCAATTCGATCGACCAACTGTTATTGAGGTTGAACTGAAACATAGATAGATTTTAACTTATTCAAAATCAAAGCATTTGCACAGAGTTAAAATCTGAATTTACAGATGCACAGTGAACTGGGCTCACTAAAACCATTTGTGTGCAAGTGGTAAACTTGATTGTTTCGGAGTTTTTTGGCATTCATTCATGGGATGTTCTCTTGAGATGGCGATGGGAGCTGCGTTCTTGAACCAACGCAGTCCGTGTGGTGTCGCTGCACCCAGAGTGCTGTTAAGGAGTGGTTCTTCGGGCGGCACGGTGGCGCAGTGGTTTGCACACGGGTTCGATTCTTGGCTTGGGTCACTGGCTGTGTAGAATTTGTATGCTCTCCCCGTGTCTGCGTGGGTTTCCTCCGGGTGCTCCTGTTTCCCGCCACATTCTGAAATGTGCTGATTAGCTGCATTGACCTGAACAGGCGCCGGAGTGTGGCCACTAGGGGAATTTCACAATAACTTCATCAGCCTTATTTGTGACTAATAAATAAATTAAAAAGTAGGGAGTTCCAGGATTTTGCCTCAGCGACAGTGGAGGAATAAATCAGAATGGTGAGTGACTTGGAGGGGAACTTGCAGGGTTGTGATGTCCCCATGTATGTGCTGCCCTTGTCCTAGATGGTGACGGTCGTGGGTTTGGAAGCTGCTGTCTAAGGAGTCTCGGTGAGTTCCTATTGTGCATCTTGTGGAGGGTACACACGGCTGCCACTGTTCGTCGGTAAGCAAATACTTGTGAATGGGTTACCAATCAAACGGGTCGTAACAAATTGCAAAATAGGTCTCAACCGTATGAATTGCAGAGATTGTTGGAACTTTATTACTTATGTTTCATTCAATCCATGGACAGCCGTCTGTTAACAGATTTCCCTCAAGCTGCCCTATCAGAGGTCATGATTCGTCGTTCCAAACTGAACATCTCAGGCTTTCAGGACTGTTACAGACTAGAATTCCTGGTCAGGTTTATCGTTGTACTGAAAGCATTCTACAAGCAGGGATATACGCTGCCTGCTGATGTCACTCACTCATTATCAACGGCAGCTGATGCTTTTTCAAGATTTTGTGGCAACGATTAGAATTACCGAAAACAGTAATATTCAGGCTGCGGTTTGTAAGTAGCAATGCTGTTGCACACAACAGGTCAAAAACTGACAATGTCCATAGCAAGCTGAGACTGCTGCACCCCCTTCCCAGGAACCGCCCCCCCCCCCTCTCCCGCCACCACCACTACCCCAATATTGTCCGCAAATCAAGGAAATTGAATTGCTTTCTGCCACTATTACCCAGGTGAAAGTTCCATTTGTTTCTTCATAGAGTCATAGAGGTTTGCAGCATGGAAGCAGGCCCTTCGGCTCATCTTGTCCATGCCACCCTTGTTTTTAAAGCCCTAAGCTCGTCCCAATTGCCCGCATTTATTTGTTTGTTGCATTAAGACACTTTTGAATTAAGGCAAACGGAACAGTTATTCTTTCGTGCCATGTTAATATTTATAAAACAGAGAAATAAGCGAGAAGGGTGGTAAGAGACCATAAAGGGGGAATGGAAAAGCGAGTGAGTACGAGGCAGTAAGAAAGTCAGAGCCCAGAGTGTTAGTGAGGCTGAATTCAATTAAATCCGCAGTTAATGTTTCAAACCGATCACATTTCATCATAACTGCACATGACGAAATCTATCAACCGAAAAGTTAACAGTCTCTCTCCTCCACAGGTGCTGCCTGACTCGCTGAGTATGCCCAACTTTTCCCGATTTTATTTCAGATTTGCGACGCCTTCAGACTTTTACTTCTGTTTTAGAGTCAGTTCCAAAAGTTGCATGGAAGTGAGATTAGCCAATCTCACTGTACTGTATATTTCTGTACTGTATTAGCCAATCTCATCTACTATACTTGTATTCTTCTTGTGTCCCGCAGAGTGGGGTGGTGCCTACAGGAGATGGAGTAGTGGGCGGTGGGTCATATAAAGTGTCAAACACTAGCCGAGAAATAGGAGCAGTATACGGTTGACCTAATCAGACAGCCCCGACAGGAAGCGCTTGCATTGCCAGAGATCTGTCCTTGTAATTGGTATTCTAGGAGATCGTGTGCCCAAGAGGCGATAGATACCAGAAATGGAACAGACAAGCCTCAGATATGAAAACTGATACTTGAAGTTTCCAGAAACACCTAATTGATTGGGGCGATGACGTAAACTCCAAGAGGTCCAAAGATGTGAGAATTAGGTTGATTGGCTATGCTGAATTGTCCCTTAGTAGCAAGGCGACTAGCTAAGGTAAGTGCATGGGGTTTTCGGGATAGGGACTGGGGAGAATTGCGGTTGGTGCATTATTGATGGGCCGAATGGCCTCCTTCTGCTCTGTCGGTTTCTATGATTCTAACTACACATGAATCGTGCAATGTTGGTATCACTATTTAATTTCGCCATCACTATTTAATTTATCAAATCGCAAAAAAGGAGCAATTTCACATCCTTTCCATGCTAAAAGACGATTTCACAAGGACATTCATAACATAAGAACATAAGAACATAAGAAATAGGAGCAGGAGTAGGCCATCTAGCCCTTCGAGCCTGCCCCGCCATTCAATAAGATCATGGCTGATCTGTCGTGGCTCAGTTCCACTTTCCCGCCCTCTCCCCATAACCCTCAATCCCTTCTCTTATCAAAAACCCATCAACCCGCTTCTTAAAAATATTTAGCGAGGCAGCCTCCACCACTTCAACGGGCAGAGAATTCCAGAGATTCACCACCCTTTGAGTGAAGAAGTTCCTCCTCAACTCCGTTCTAAACCGCCTCCCCTTTATCTTGAGGCTGTGCCCCCTAGTCCTACTGTCTTTTTTGAGCGGGAAGAGTCTCTCCACCTCTATCCTATCCATCCCATTCATCATCTTATACGTCTCAATGAGATCTCCCCTCATTCTTCTAAACTCTAACGAGTACAAGCCTAGTTTATTCAGCCTCTCCTCATAGCTCAATCCCCTCAACTCCGGTATCAGCCTAGTAAACCTCCTCTGCACTCCCTCCAAGGCCAAAATATCTTTGCGCAGGTAAACTTAGGTAAAAGTGGAAAACAGTCAATCATCAAAAATGTATTTGGAAACTTGCACTTGAGTAGTGCAATTTAAATGTACTTCTCCCTCAACCACTGAGGATGGGCAGAGATAATGTTTACACTTTTGATTGGTAGACTCTTAGGAAGTGAACAATAAATCTCAAAAACGAATGAATGAATTTCAACGAAACTTGCTAGACAGGTAGGAAGAGTTGAGGAGTACTTGACAATATGCGGATCCGCATTTGGATCCTCAATTATTAATAAGATACGGCTAAATTGAGAGATATGGTGAATTAACCTTTTCTTCTAATGTTGTGGGTTCTTTATTTCGGATTTTTTTTAAGTGTATTTATTACTGGTAGGCTTACGTTAACGCTGTAATGAAGTTACTGTGGAAATCCCCTAGTCACCGCACTCCAGCGCCTGTTCGGGTAGACTGAGGGAGAACGTCAATAATGCTTACCTCAATGATGCTTACCTCATAGCGAATTGACAATACACCGAGCCAGCACGTCGTTCCGACTGTGCAAGGACAAGAGAGCACCCGGAGGAAACCCACAAAGACGGGGGGTGGGCGGGGGGGGGGGGGGGTGGCGACATGCTTACTCTACACAGTGACCCAAGCCGGGAATCGAACCCAAGTCCTTGGTACTGTGAATCAGCAATGTTCACCTAATGTTGTTGATTGTTTTCAAATTTTGCGGATTATCTTAACTGCTTATTTGTCACAGCAGTCCAAATCTGAGCAGGATTTTCAGAGCAGGCTGTGATTGTGGATTGGAATTCCCAGTGAGATGGAAGTTCTTAGTAAAAGGTTTTTGTTCAGTTTTGTGGTTAAAAAACTTCAAGAGGTTGGGAGGGAAAAACCTAAACGAAATGGCACGTAATTGTATTAACGTTGAGGTAAGCATCATGGCGAAGATATACAATATACTGAATTGTTTCTTCACTTGTTGGTGCTTGATTTGATCAGCTTTAAGAGCAATGATTAAGTTCTTGAATAAAATGGGACGAATTTCCCCGTTGGGATTGGGAATGGAAATGGAAAATGGGGCGGACCATGGAAAGGTCCGTTGACCTTGGGTGGGATTTTCCGCTTAGAGGATGAGCGTGGCCAAAAAAATCCCGCCAACTGCCTCAGAAATGAAACGATTTGATCATTAAATGTTTTCGGCCAGTTACTGCCCCTGTTTGAAAATAAATTCATTTCAATGTCACCTGTGTGAAATTTGTTTTAAAATCTCTATTTATTTTACCGAAACAAAAATATATTTTCTACAGCTTCTGGTTCAGAGTTTTTCGTTTCGTGCTGACCATGGTTTTCGCCATTGAAGAAATCAACAAGAACCCACGCCTGCTTCCTAATGTTACATTGGGCTACCGCATTTACGATACTTGCACCATGCCGTTTTTGACTTTGAGATCAACATTTGAATTTCTAAACAAAGGTGAAGCCACGTCTTCCAGTTTAGCTTGCAAAAAGTCATCTACCGTCTCTGCCATTGTCGGTGACTCTGGGTCTTCGCAATCTGTAGCAATGGCCACCTTAATCGGTCCATTCAGGATCCCTATGGTAAGATATATATTCATCAATGTTCCTAGCTGAAAGTGCAGAAATTACAGTTATTGTCAAAGTAATAGTTTACTTCCATTTATTGTTGGATTATTAGACTCTATTGTTCACAATTCCACAAAAATGTAATGGGAGTATTTTTTGAAATAAATATATTTAAGTGCTAACTAACATTGCTAATAACTGCAATGGGGTGCAGTAATGTTAAAAACCAACTTTGTGTCTAAATGATGCAAAAAAAGCAGATAAAAACATTTGAACTAATAACTATAATGAAGCAATTTAATTATAGCTTGATAACTTATCAAGATAAGAGAAGACTGACAGTTTCCCTGATACTCCGATGGAGTATTATAAGATTATGAAGTTTTCCGTTAAGATAAACAGAGAGGAGATGTCCCCACTTGTTTAATTATTCACAACTAGTGAACATAAAAATAAAATGCTCACTAATGATTACAGTAAGGAATTTCGGCTGAAGTCGTTTTTCCCCTTTAACAGGGCCTTTGACATGGTACCACATGGTAGGTTGTTGCATAAGGTTAAATCTCACGGGATCCAGGGTGAGGTAGCCAAATGGATACAAAATTGACTTGATGGAAGAATGATGTGAAGATGCCGGCGTTGGACTGGAGTAAACACAGTATGAAGTCTCACAACACCAGGTTAAAGTCCAACAGGTTTATTTGGTATCAAAAGTCACTAGCTTTCAGAGCGCTGCTCCTTCGTCAGGTAACTTACTTGATGAAAGAAGACAGAGGGTGGTTGTAGAGGGTTGTTTTTCAAACTGGAGGCCTGTGACCTTTGGTGTGCCTCAGCGATTGGTGCTGGGCCCACTGTTCTTTGTCATTTATATTAATGATTTGGATGAGAATGATTCGTAAGTTTACAAATGACACCAAGATTGGTGGCACAGAGGATAGTGAAGAAGATTATCTAGGATTGTAATGGGATTTTGATCAATTGGACCAGTGAGCTGACGAATGGCAGATGGAGTTTAATTTAGAAAAATGCGAGGTTATGCATATTGTCGATCGAGCCAGGGCAAGACTTACTCAGTTAATGTGTACAGTTCTGGTCGCCCTATTGCAGAAAGGATATTATTAAACTAGAAAGAGTGCAGAAAATATTTACTAGGGTGCTACCAGGACTTGATAGTCTGAGTTATAAGGAGAGACTTTTTTCTCTGGAGTGTAGGAGGCATGGGGTGATATTGCAGGGGTCTATAGAATGAAGAGGGGCGTAGATAAGGTAGATAGTCAATATATTTTCCCAAAGGTAAGAGACTAAAACTAGGGGGCATAAGTTTAAGGTGAGAGGGGAGAGATACAAAAGGGTCCAGATTGTAATTTGTTTCACGCAGAGGGTCGTGAGTGTCCGGAACAAGCTGCTTGAGGTACTAGTAGAAGCGGGTACAATTTTGTCTGTTAAAAAGCGTTCAGACTCTTACATGGGTAAAATGGGGATAGAGGGATGTGGGCGAAATGCGAGCAATTGGGATTGGTTTAAGGGGCGACATAGACAAGTTGGGCCAAAGGGCCTGTTTCCATGCTGTAAACCTCTATGACTCCATGACTAAGTAGCGGTGAGTAGATAGTATTTATTACCGTCTGGGTTATTTGAGGGGATAACAGAAATGCACTTCAGGGGAGTTGGATAAGTACGTAGGCAGCAAAAGAATATGTTACTTGTGGATAAGGCGAGCTGAAAAGAAAGGGATGAAAGTGGGACTAATTGAGGTACTTAAAATTATGAAAGATTTTAATGGAGTGAATACATATTTCCTCTCAACAAAAAGATATAACTAGATGTCATCGACAAAAGATAGTCGCCAAGAAAGCCTATAGGTACTTCAGAAGAAACGTCTTTACCCAATGAGTGGTGAGAATGGAGAACTTGCTGCGAACGCAAGTTAAAGCAAATAATACAGAAACATTTAGTGGGAATCTAGAATAACATCTGTGGGAGAAGTGAATAGACGTTGCAGTTGCTTTGGATCAAAAAAGCTAAGGTAAGGTGCGAGTGAAGCATGAAGGCCGGCATGGACTAGTGGGGTCGAATACCCTGTTTCTGCGCCGTATAGTATGTGTAACACCATGTAGCGTGGAAGGTGGGTCGTCTGGAACAGTAAAGCTGCATAGGTCTGTGAGGCCGAATGGCCTGTCTTTGTGAGGTTAACTCCTATGTATACCTATGTCAAGAAATGATTTCTCACAGTTAAGGGTATCTTAAACGATTTGTGTCGGCGTTGCTATTCCTGTTCTTTTTACATCTGAATGAATATTAAACATAGATGGTGATGGTGGGAGGACAAGGGGAGAGGGGGGAAGGAGGCGGGGGGGGGAACATGAAGTCAGTTCCTGAATTCACACAAACTATTAAGTGACCTGATATCACATTCCCCTTAGAACTTAATTGCTCTGTTACTCACTATCTTCTTCTGGGTTCTCCGACCTGTCTACCACCCGCATCCTTTGTATAATATTCAGCTGATTTGCAGATGTTTTATTTTCGCATTTAATCCTCTCTATCCTACAGGTAGCAGCTGAGCGTGATCTGGTTCTCTGGCACTGCCGGTTCACATTAGGAATCTTACTAATTAAATTTTCTGAAGAACTTTAATAGAAAACTTATTACCTTGAATGTAATTTGCGCGAGACTTGCCTTGTGCATTAGTTAAATTCACGCTGCCAAATTACATCAGAATTATTCGCACAGAAGGAGATTATTCAATCCAATTTGCCCTTGCAGCTTCACTGGAGGATCGAAACAATTAATGCCACTCTTCTACATTTTCCCTTCCATTTTTCCATTTGTGTAGATAGCAAATTATTCTTTCGACAATGCGGATACTGTTTCTTGCTATCTATATTATCCACTTGACTGACGCACCCAATCGCTGATGCCTTTCCAGTACATATCCTCTGAACTTTCTCCCAACGACTGGAAATCTAGAGCCCAAAATGCTGGGCATACACAAGTTTCTTGCAGAAGAGGAAATGGTTGCAGTTTTAACCCTTTATTAAGGATATTTGCAACCTTTCGTTCAGAGTTTCCGTAACCTCATCCCTTTTCGCAGTTGAATACTGTTCCGGAAGAGAATGAAGATGGCAGGCGGGACTGAGTGTAATACATGTAACTCGAATTATCATTGTCCACAGAATGAAATTTAACATGCTTCCAATTGAATTCTCCGCAGGTCAGCTACTTTTCCACCTGCGCATGCCTTAGTAACAGGAAGAAATACCCATCATTTTTCAGAACCATACCAAGCGATTATTTCCAGGCGAGAGCCTTAGCTCAGCTCGTAAAGCGCTTTGGCTGGACATGGATCGGATCGATCAAAAACAACGATGATTACGGTAATTTTGGCATGCAAGCTTTCACCGAAGCTGTCCAACAATTAGGTGTTTGCATTGCTTTCTCCGAGTCCATTCACAGAACAGACCGCAGAGACAAGTTACTGAGAATCGTAGATGCTATAAAGAAATCTTCCACTAAAGTGGTTGTGGCGTTCGTTGCGCCTGCGGAAATGACAGTTTTATTGAATGAGATGGTACGCCAGAATGTGACGGGTGTGCAATGGATAGGAAGCGAGGCTTGGGTATCCACGCAATTTCTACCTCAGGAAGAAAGCAGACGATTTGTCTCCGGCACACTCGGAGTCGCAATTCGGCAGGTCGATATACCAGGACTGAGAGAATTTCTCATGGATGTCCATCCTTCACTGTATCCAGGCAGCCTTTTAGTGAAGGAGTTTTGGGGATCAACCTTTGGCTGTACGCTGATGAGTACAGCGAACAAAACAGGTCAAGTGCAACCAGCCTTGTTGAAAGAATGCACCGGAGGAGAGGATTTACACACGATACACAATGAATTTACTGATGTTTCGCAGTACAGAGTTACTTACAATGTATATAAAGCTACGTATGCAATAGCCCATGCTCTTCACAATATGCTGTCGTGTGAAAATGGCAACGGACCATTTCCCCAAAAAGGTTGTGCGAATCTCTCAAGTTTTCAACCCTGGCAGGTAAAAGAGGTCAATTTTTAAGTTTAGGTTTAGTTTTTACATTTATTTATTAGTGTCAGAAACAGGCTTAATCAACATTGCAGTGAATTTAAGAGAATTTACAGTGAAAACCTCCCAGTTGCCACACTCTGGCGCCTGTTCGGGTACATTGAGGTTGAATTTAGCATGGCCAATGCACCTAACCAGCGCACCTTTTGGACTGTGGGAGGAAACCGGAGCATCCGGAGGAAACACCACAGGGAGAACGTGCAGACTCCACACAGACAGTGACCCAAACCGGTGATCCAACCCAGGTCCCTGGCTTTGTGAGGCAGCAGTGTTAGCCATTGTGCCACCCGTAATTTTTAAATAGTTGGATAATTTAGAATTAGTATATCTATAAACTGTTTAAGTTCTTATCGGAAATAAAAGTGATATTAAATGCCTCAAGTTTCTTCCAAACAAAAGATTGTTAAGCTCGGCTTTCTTGATTCGATTTCAAAGCTTCTGCATTATATGAAAACAGTCAATTTCACTACCAAGATCGGTGAAAATGTCTATTTTGATGAAAATGGAGACCCGGTGGCCACATATGATATCGTAAACTGGCAGCCCAATTCCGCTGGCGGCGTGGATATTGTAGGTGTTGGAGTCTATGACGGATCAGCTCCCCCAGGCCAGGAATTCGTGATAAAGGACGAAGCAATTGTATGGAATGGAGGTCAGATCACGGTAAGGACGCAAAGGACACACAAGTGCGCCAAATGGAGTGATTGAAATGGAATATATAAGCCATGCACCTTCCTGAATGCAATTGCCTTGAAATTCCAGGCAAGCTTGAAATGCACAAATTGGTCCATTTGAGCAGAATATTGTTTAAACGGTTAAACTTGTAACAAACTTTGAAATATACTCTAGGAGGGTGATGTTTCGGAGAACGCATCAGGGAACTTCGGTTCTAATGCCGAATGGTATCACCAATAACTTATATAAATAAAAACAATAACAATATATTACACCAAACACTCAGGTTAGCCTGTATAAGTGCTTCTAAATTTAAGTCTGTGAATTATATGGTCAATTCTGAATTTACCCAGGAAGATATCATGACAACACTTAGATCTGTGCCAGTAAGTCAACTAGCTATCGTGTACAAGGTCTTACTCAGTAGGGCAGACATGGACTTAATGTTAAATAACAAAGGCGGGCAGGTGGTTCAAATATCAATGGGCAGCAGTTTTCAGACAGCGAGTATAACTCCGTTAGATTCAGCATTGTTATGGAAAAGCATAGGGATGGGCCAGAAATTAAAATTCTAAATTGGGGGCAGACCTATTTTAGTAAGATCCTGGTTAGATATTGTGTCACGTACAATGCAAATGAAATTATATTGATCAACTTTTAACGATACTTTTAAAAGCATCCATGATTTTAAAAAAACTCAGCCGCAAAGGTTTCCGCCTTGAACCTATTCCGATCCTTGGCAATCATATCACTGTCGATTTGGAACTTCTTTAAAAATATTCTTTCATCTTTAAATTAATCACAAATCTCAGAAGTCGCCAAGGAGTGGTAGAGCAATGTAAGAACATAAGAACATAAGAAATAGGAGCAGGAGTAGGCCATCCAGCCCTTCGAGCCTGCCCCGCCATTCAATAAGATCATGGCTGATCTGTCGCTGCTCAGTTCCACTTTCCCGCCCTCTCCCCATAACCCTTAATCCTCTCTCCTATCAAAAACCCATCAACCCGCGTCTTAAAAATATTTAGCGAGGCAGCCTCCACCACTTCAACGGGCAGAGAATTCCAGAGATTCACCACCCTTTGAGTGAAGAAGTTCCTCCTCAACTCCGTTCTAAACCGCCCCCTTTTTATCTTGAGGCTGTGCCCCCTAGTCCTACTGTCTTTTTTGAGCGGGAAGAGTCTTTCCACCTCTATCCTATCCATCCCATTCATCATCTTATACGTCTCAATGAGATCTCCTCTCATTCTTCTAAACTCTAACGAGTACAAGCCCAGTTTATTCAACCTCTCCTCATAGCTCAACCCCCTCAACTCCGGTATCAGCCTAGTAAACCTCCTCTGCACTCCCTCCAAGGCCAAAATATCTTTGCGCAGGTGCGGCGCCCAAAACTGCACACAGTACTCCAGTTGCGGCCTCACCAATGCCCTATACAGCTGCAGCAAGACCTCCCTACTTTTATATTCAATCCCCCTCGCTATGAAGGCCAGCATCCCATTCGCCTTCCTGACCACCTGTTGCACCTGCAAGCTGGGTTTTTGCGACTCATGCACAAGGACCCCGAGGTCCCTCTGCACCGTCGCCTGCTGCAGTTTTTCGCCCCGTAAGTAATAGTCCTTCCTACCATTCTTCCTACCAAAGTGGAATAAATGTAGTCACTTATTTTCTGCGTTACAATTTTCTCCAACGATAATGAACAGTTTCCATTCGGTTTTTTGCTGAACCTGAGATGATGGCAAGTATGCGTGTAGCAGGCTTCTCCGAGGGGGTTGTGGAGCTTGTTCTCTTGCGTTCCGCACAATTTAACCGGATGCTACCAACTTCCGAACTCCACCGACAGATGATGTGGTCTGACAATGGCATTTTAATTGTAAAACCATCTTCACATTCTTAGTCCAGTTCGCTAATTATACAGTTCAAAATTACATCAGTTTTAATTTTATCATTATCATAGTTATATAGAAACCCTACAGTACAGAAAGAGGCCATTCAGCCCATCGAATCTATACCGACCACAAACCCACCCAGGCCCAATCCCCATATCCCTACATTTTACCCGCTAATCCCTCTAACCTACGCATCTCAGGACACTAAGGGGCAATTTTAGCACGGCCAATCAACAGAACCCGCACATCTTTGCACTGTGAGAGGAAACCGGATCACCCGGAGGAAATCCACGCAGACACGAGGAGAATGTGCAAACTCCACACAGACAGTGACCCGAGCCGGGAATCGAACCCAGGCCCTTGGAGCTGTGAAGGAGCAGTGCTAACCACTCTGCCACCGTGCCGCCCTTTTATTATTTCATTATGCATTTATTATTTCATTCCCTCGAGCTCGATTTCAATTCCTCGAAATGGGTTGGTAAGACATGACCTACGTTTTATAAGTCCACACTAGTGTCTCTAACTAGCTAAAATGTCTATAAGTGCCCAGTCTTTCTGTTAGTCATTCATGATTCCAACAACCACTCCCCAGCTGGTGTTAAGCGAACGCATCTGGAATGACCTAAATTCCCCTTGTCACCTTCCTTCAGTAATGGAGTGGTTAATAATAAAGTGACTTTCTCTTCTTTATCTGAGGTTCCACGAGCAGTTTGCTCCGAAAGTTGCCCACATGGGACGAGGAAAGCCACAAGGAAAGGACAACCCATTTGCTGCTTTGACTGCATAAAATGCGCTGATGGTGAAATTAGCAACAGCACAGGTATGAACAAGGGGGAATTGGGAAGAACTGATTTTTCAGAGGGAATAAACGGCGCGAAGGAACGTTTTTAAGAGACATTTCCTTGAAACGCAGATATTAAACAAATTCTTGCTTAAGTTGCTGTGTTACCAACAAGTTAAAAGCGGGGGAAATTTCAACGTTGGGATATTTCATAACTGCATTTAGTGTAAATATAGTTTTCTTTCTTGCTATTTCTATGTTCTATGTATTTATATTTCTTTCAGATTCCCCAGATTGTATGAAATGCCCATGGGAATACCGCTCGAACCCACAACGAGACGAGTGCATATTGAAGGAGATTGAATTTCTTTCTTTCGGGGATCTGATGGGGATTATTTTGGTGACATTGGCACTGTTTGGAGCCTCTCTAACGATCGGTGTATTTGTGCTGTTTTATGCGTACAGAGACACTCCTATCGTTAAAGCCAACAACTCGGAGTTGAGTTTCCTGCTGCTTTTTGCATTGATTCTGTGTTTTCTGTGTTCGATTACATTCATCGGAGAACCTTCCCCCTGGTCTTGTGTGCTACGTCACACAGCATTCGGCATCATTTTTGTCCTTTGTATTTCTTGCGTTTTGAGCAAAACAGTTGTTGTGGTGATGACATTTAGTGCAATTCTTCCAGGCAGTAACAAGATGAGGTGGTTTGGGCCTGTTCAGCAACGCCTTTCTGTTTGTGCACTTACTTTAGTGCAATGTTTAATATGCACGCTTTGGCTAAGAATATCACCCCCTTATCCTCTAAAGAACAGCGATTATTTTAAGGAAATCATTGTTTTTGAATGCAATGTAGGTTCGCCGATAGCCTTTTATTGTGTGCTTGGCTATATTGGGTTTCTGTCTTGTGTGTGTTTTGTGGTGGCTTTTCTAGCTCGACAACTTCCAAACAATTTCAATGAAGCTAAACACATCACGTTTAGCATGATTATCTTCTGCGCTGTCTGGATAACTTTCATTCCAGCCTATATAAGTTCCCCGGGTAAATATACAGTAGCTGTGGAAGTGTTTGCCATTTTGGCATCCAGTTTTGGACTAGTTTTCTGTATTTTTGCTCCCAAATGCTACATTATCCTGCTGAAAAAAGAAATGAACACCAAGAAGCACATGATGGATAAAATGGCTTCCAAGGATCTTTAATTCTGTCTCCAAGGCTTTTGTAATGCAACCTCGCTGAAGCAAATGTACTCACTCGTAGTAAATGCTGTTATCGTCATTTTTATGTTACGAACTTGAACATTGGAATAAACTACAAAGTGCTTGCAAAATGTGGATTTTTTGCTCCGGACAAATGTAACTTTGTGGGCGCTTGTACTCAAATCAGTCATCACTTTTTAAATAAACGACTCTTGCTCTTTCATAGTTGGAGTGTGTTTGGAGACATGCAGAGGAGAAAGTGTAGGAGGGAACATAGAGAAAAGATGGGCGATCACCACAGAAGGTGGTCGAGTGAAACACAACAATACTTCAATGTTAACCTCACTAGGCCTTGATGAAAATATAAATTTGTTTTTAGGAATGAATACAAGAGGCTGATAAACAATTCTGTCTCTTTTAACAATTTTTTTGATTCGTTTGCATTTCATTTCCGTCCAAAAAGATGTGTGCATCACGAAACACTAGCTTATATTTATTTGAAAGCCAGAATACGCCTTCAAAGGAGAAAGGCTTGTTTGATATAATGTGAGGACAGACATGCAAACCAGTGGGGGAAAGGTCAAGTCATATTGTAACTACTAAAAAAAGTTTATTAACATGTAAACAAGCACAACAGGATGCACAATACAATATCAAGGGTCACTCACCTTCAACGATCAGAAGCACACTATTATTCAGGAATTAACCCCGCATGTCACTGAGTGGCTGCCGGATATCCATGCATGGAGACGGGCGGTGGGCAATCAGCCAAACGTGTGATCCACAATGACATAGATTAGGGCAACTTGAGACAAATCTGTTAACAGACTGCTGTCCATGGATTGAATGAAACATGAGAAGTAATGAAATTCCAACAATCCCTGCAATTCATACGGCTGAGATCTATTTTGCAATTTGTTATCACCCGTTTGATTGGTAACCCATTCACAAGCACTTACTCCCTCCAGCACCGACGAACAGTGGCCGCCGTGTGCACCCTCCACAAGGTGCCTGATAGGAACGCACCGAGGCTCCTTAGACCGCACCTTCCAAACCCACCACCGTTACCATCTAGGACAAGGGCAGCACATATTTGGGAACACCACCACATAACTGGTCCCCTTCAAGTCACCCAACATCCTGATTTGGAAATGTATCACTGTTCCTCCACTGTCGCTGAGCCAAAACCTGGAACGGCCTCTCCAACAACACTGTGGGTGTACCTACACCACACGAATTACGTTGGTTCAAGAAGGCAGCGCCCACCCACCGTCCCAAGAAAACATCCCATGAATGAATGCCAAAAAAATCCAAAAGGATCAAGTTCACCACTTGCACACAAATTGTTTTAGTGAGCCCAGTTAACTGTGCTTCTGTAAGTTCAGATTTTAAATCTGTGCAAGTGATTTGATTTTGAATACGTTATAATCTATCTATATTTCAGTTCAACCTCAACAACAGTTGGTCTGGCGAATTGCCTTTGATCCGTTTTGTAATTTACATTAATGTCCCGAGCTACATGCAATATAAATCTCAAAACTAAAAATGCACTATTCCGGCATCAATGACTATTCCGCCGAATAGCACACGTCTTCTGCAGCTTATCTAATGACCGACCGAACGTTCAAAATCACGCGGTAGTGGGAGCTGTGAGATTGCACAAAAAGATACTTCATTACAATAGGCATTTTCAACGTTGAAAATGTGGAGCATAATACAAGCACTCACGGAAGTTTTGCATTTTACCGCTTCAGGTTCACTTTGAAAAGAACGATCCAGGTGATCAACATTAGTGTGTACACCGAAAACTCCGCCAATAGTTATGTCACCTTCCTTGGATAGGCCAACTAAGCTGTCATTTCCCCGTTGTGTGCACATTGGTTCACTCTTCAACAGCACAGAAGTGATAAGAGATAATGATAAAAATAGCAAAAAAATGGATACATCATTAACATCCAAAATAACTCTATTTTTCATTGACCGACTTACTGTGCTTATATATTGTTCCATGCAATGATAATCTTCTCACTACAATAAATAGATCTATGTCACGACACTCAAACAAACTCTCAAATGGAAGCAAATAATATCTTCAATTAGCTTGGGGTGCAGAAGCAGAGGAACAAATTATAATGATCCCCTACTCTCGCCATGAAGTCACAAGTAAAACTTTTGTTGATGTTTTTCCAATCTAACTCCGCAGACTAAAAATGTGTAATCTTTGAGCACAGGCAGAGAGCTGCGAAGAGCTTTGCTGTCACATGAGTAACTTTATTGCAAACTGCACTTCTTTAACTGCGGTGTTTGTACTCACTCTTTCGCCAAAGACTTTAGCAGAATCACAACATCTCACTCTGAAAAAAAATGTATAACTGCCCACGTGTAAGCACAGGCCTAGGAATATAAACATAAATGCTACCAAAAGTCTGGACTTGGAACATATTTATAACTATAGAAATGGAAGCCTAATTGGGAATTACATCCAGAATCATAGAATTCCTACAGTACAGAAGGAGGCCATTAGGCCCATCGAGTCTGCAATGACTCTCTGAGTGAATATCTTACTCAGGCCCACCCCCGCACTACCCCCGTAACCCCACTGTTTTTACCCTCATCCCCCCTCACCTACATATCTTTGCGACACTAATGGACAATTTACCATGGCCAATCCACCTAACCGCGCATCTTTGGACTGTGGGAGGGAACCGGAGCACCTAGAGGAAACCCACGCAGACACAGGGAGAAGGTACAAACTTCACACAATCCCCCAAGACCAGAATTGAACCTGGTCCCTGGCACTGTGAGTCAGCAGTGCTAAACAGTGTGCCACCGTGCTGCCCTCTGGGCTCACACTTATTTGATGAATAAATATCCTTTTTTTGGAATATATCTGTTGTAATTTCAACATTTGTCATTGAAGAAAACAGCTTCCTGACGATCAACTTTGTTCATGGTAAAATCTTGTTAAAGATTCAGATTTCTAAACAACATTATAACTGTTCATTCCATAAGCCTAGCTTTCTGTGATAGCTTGTGCTCTGGAGTCTGGCTGCATAGAGTCTGTGGAGGATATGGACTCATCTCATCTTCTTTCGTTATAAAATCAGCACTGGTTTATTATTCAACTGGCAGTTTTTTTTTTAAATCTAAACCTAGTGTATCTTCATTGTTAACACAAAAGTTAATGTTTGAATAAATTGATAAATTATATCAAATAATTGACCCTCACTGAGTTACCATACCTAACCCACTCCATCATCTCACCCTCTCCTGTAGGCTACGCTTCTCATGCACTCCCTGTCATCTTCTCATGTCATCCCATTCCACTCTTTTCATCCCTCCCTTGTCCTACTCTTACCCCTCACATCCCTCATTTTCTGGGCAGCACAATGACGAAGTGATTAGCACTGCTGCCTCACAGTGCCAAAGATCTAGGTTCGATTCCATCCTTGGGTTGTATTTCTCTCCATGTCTGCATGGGTTTCCTCCGGGTGCTTGACTCCCTCATGTATTCCCTACTTTGAAGTCACCAGACTCTCCAAACATTCCTGGACCAATAGCAGGACATCCTCTTGTCCCCCTCATATCCCGATGTTTTAAAATAGCCTCCAGGTTAATGCAAACAAAATAAAGGACGTGAAATCAAAATGGTGGACAGTGGGGAAAGTTGACAACCCTGTGCAGTCTGAATAGATTAAACACTTTCAGAATTGATTCCCGTTAAGTTTCCACCAGCAGCTTATGTTCTAGGAGAGTCACAGGAAGTCCAACCACATTAATTAACAAGTAATTCAGCTATTTTAATGAAAATGAAACAGATGCCTTAATAAAATTGTTAACAAATTTCAATTAACGTTCGTAATTTTACTAGAGTTGCATTGCTCCTGAATGAGAAATGCCTTGCCTTACAGGTATGAGCGTTAAGTAACGAACACAAGAAAGTTTATTTTCCATCAAGCAATTAAGAACTAAAAATGGTCGAAGAAAACTGTATACGGCTTTATAAGTTTTCAAAGGTTTTTAGAAGGCATTTTGCCCATTACATGTTTCCTTATGTTTTTTTTCTCGTTGAAGCAAGATAATATAACATTTTGGCGCGAAAATACAGACCAGCAAGGCGAAACTAGATGCCAAAATAGCAAACATCTCTACAGCTACTGTGTACTTCCCAAAAGAGCTTACATAAGCTGGAATGAAAGTTATCCAGGCGGCGCAGAAGATAAGCATGCTAAAAGTTATGTACTTGGCTTCATTGAAATTATCAGGAAGTTGTCGAATATAAGAACATAAGAAATAGGAGCAGGAGTAGGCCATCTAGCCCCTCAAGCCTGCCCCGCCATTCAATAAGATCATGGCTGATCTGAAGTGGCTCAGTTCCACTTTCCCGCTTTCTCCCCATAACCCTTAATCCCCTTGCCTACCAAAAACCTATCTACCCGCGTCTTAAATATATTTAGCGAGGTAGCCTCCACCACTTCAACGGGCAGAGAATTCCAGAGATTCACCACCCTTTGAGTGAAGAAGTTCCTCCTCAATTCCGTTCTAAATTGACCCCCCCCCCTTATCTTGAGGCTGTGCCCTCCAGTCCTGCTGTCCCTTCTGAGCGGGAAGAATCTCTCTACCTCTACCCTATCCATCTCCTTCATCATCTTATACATCTCTATAAGACCACCCCCCCATCCTTCTAAACTCCAACGAGTACAAGCCCAGTCTATCCAGCCTCTCCTCATAGCTCAACCCCCTCAACTCCGGCATCAGCCTAGTAAACCTCCTCTGCACTCCCTCCAAGGCCAAAATATCCTTGCACAAGTGCAGCGACCAAAACTGCACACAGTATTCCAGCTGCAGCCTCACCAGTGCCCTGTACAGTTGCAGCAAGACCTCCCTACTTTTATATTCAATCCCCCTCGCTATGAAGGCCAGCGTCCCATTTGCCTTCCTGATCACCTGCTGCACCTGTAGGCTGGGTTTTTGCGACAAATGCACAAGGACCCCCAGGTCCCTCTGCACCGTAGCATGCTGCAGCTTTTCGCCCTTTAAATAGTAGTCCCTCCTACTATTATTCCTGCCAAAGTGGATAACCTCACACTTGCTAACATTGTATTCCATCTGCCAGGTCCTCGCCCACTCGTTTAGCCTATCTAGATCCCTCTGCAGACTTTCTACACCCTCCGCACAATTTGCTTTTCCACTTATCTTTGTGTCATCAGCAAATTTCGACAACCTACACTCAGCTCCCTCCTCCAGATCATCCATATAAATGGTAAATAGCTGAGGCCCCAGCACCGATCCCTGCGGCACTCCACTAGTCACCAACCGCCAATCCGAATAGCACCCATTGATACCTACTCTCTGCCTCCTATTAGACAGCCAATCCTCTATCCACGCTAACACCTTACCCCCAACACCATGCCCCTTAACCTTCTGTAACAACCTTTTGTGCGGCACCTTATCAAACGCCTTCTGAAAATCGAGAAACACCACATCCACCGGTTCCCCTCCGGCCACCACACTAGTCACATCCTCATAGAATTCCAATAAATTTGTCAGACACGACTTCCCCTTAACGAATCTGTGCTGCGTCTGCTCTATCAAACAATTCTTCTCAAGGTGCCTCGCTATTTCTTCTTTGATGACGGATTCAAGCATTTTTCCTACAACAGATGTTAAACTAACCGGCCTATAGTTCCCTGCCTTTTGCCTGCTACCCTTTTTAAACAGCGGCGTAAAAGGGCTAGGAAAGCGGCCACAAAGCACACACAAGACAAAAATCCAATGTAGCCCAGGACACAATGGAAGGCGATTGAAGATCCTACATTGCATTCAGAGGCAATTATCTCATTAAAATACTCACTGTTTTTCAGAGGATAAGGTGGAGGTGTGGTGAGCCACGTCATGCAAATTAGGCATTGCAACAAAGTAAGCGTTAAAACAATCAGTCGCTGTTGCGCTGGTCCAAACCACTTCATTATGGGAAGAGTTGCTTCAAATGCAAGTACCACAATAATTGTTTTACTCAGGACGCAAGACACGCAAAGAACAAACGTAGTACCAAATGCAGTGTGGCGTAACATGCAGGACCAGACTGATGGTTCACCAATAAACGTAATGGAACAGAGGAAACAAAGCATTAATGCAAGAATGAGGAGGTAGCTTAACTCCGAGTTGTTAGCTTTGACAATTGGAGTTTCTCGGTGAGTATAAAAGCTAAAAAACACGATTGAAGTAATGCAGTATCCAAGCAATGCCAGCGCCGCAAGAATAATCCCCATCGTCTCATAGAAGGATAAAAATTCTATCTCTTAAAATGCACTGGTCTCGCTGTTGATTGGACTTGTCATCGGTTGGACATGGAATGCAATCGGTCGCGTCTAAAAAGAAACATATTGACATTGTAAAGTATGGTTCTGCTGAATTCTTACCTATCAAATGAATGAAGGGGTCTGAGACATATCTTACTTGTAGTGTTACTTATTTCTCCCTGCGAACATTGTGCACTATCAAAGAAACATTTGGGCTGCCCTATCCGTGCAGCTTTTCTTGTTCCTGGAGTACAACTTTCAGAAGAAATTGCTTTTGGAACCTTTGAATTAAAGCCAAAAAAAATCAAGAGTTCACTAATATTAGCGTTTGCAATTGGCAATTTTTTTCTAATGATCTGATCTGTCCACTTTGCAAAATCAGCTGTTTATTTCATTTTTAGGCAAAATGGGCACAGGTAGGGGGTTGTCAACTTGTTCAAGGACTTTAGATATAAGAGAAAGAGACTGGTTTTAAAATGTTCAGGGTAAGGCAGGACTAAATTCCGGGGAGAGTCGTGGTCAATTCAATGAAGAGGAGGGGAAAGCGGCAAGTCGATCATACATTTTAAGAAAAGCATGAATTCTTCACCTCTGCGGTCTAGGGTGGGGTGGAGACATTTCAGAGAAACATTTATAGTGCAGAATAAAAAAAAAGCTGAGCATCGAAGGGCGGTTCGCTGGCACAATGGTTAGCACTGCTACCTCACAGCGTCTAGGATCCAGGTTCAATTCCGACTCAGGGTCACTGTTGAGTTTGCACATTCGCCCCGCGTCTGCGTGGGTTTCCTCCGGGTGCTCCAGTTTCCTCCCATAGTCCAAGCATGAGCAGGTTATGTTGATTGGCCATGCTTAAGTGTCTGACGGATTAACATCTTAAATATGTGTGGTTACGGGAATAGGGCCCAATTGGGATTGTGAAGGTGCCAATCCAATGGGCCGAATGGCCTCCCTCTGCACTGTGAACCTCTGAATTATGCGAGAAGTTTGCGTGGGTTTGGCTGGGAAGAATTAGGGCCCCAATGCATTTGTCATAACCAAACCGTCACTGGCGGGGAGAATGTGAAAACTCCACACAGTCAGTGAATCAAGCCAGGAATCAAACCAATATCCCTGGTGTTGTGAGGCAACAGTGCTAGCCACTGTATGTTATGTTGAACTTCATTACAAGAGGATTCGAGTGCAGGAGAAGCTATGTCTTGCTTTAATTGTATGGGGCCTTGTTGAGGCCACACCTAGAGTAGGGTGGCACGGTAGCACAGTGGTTATCGCTGCTGCTTCACAGCTCCAGGGTCCTGGGTTCGATTCCTAGCTTGGGTCACTGTCTGCATAGAGTTTGCACATTCTCCTCGTGTCTGCGTGGGTTTCCTCCAGGTTCTCTGTTTTCCTCCCACAGGCCAAAGATGTGCGGGTTAGGTTGATTGGCCAGGCTAAGAAATTGCCCCTCAGTGTCCCGGGATGCGTAGATTAGTTGGCATAGTATGTAGGGATATAGGGGTAGGGCCTGGGTGGGATTGTGTTCAGTGCAGACTCGAAGGGCCTCTTTCTGCACTGTAGGATGCTATGATAGTGTGTGTACTTTTGTTCTCCTTGTCTGAAGAATGATTTTTTATCCTCTGAAGGGAGTGCAGAGAAGATTTACCAGTCTGGTTCCTGGGGTGGTGGACTAATGTATGAAAGGAGGTTGAATCGGTTCGGATTGCATTCGCTGCATTCAGCAGAATGGGAGGGAAATCACATAGAAACCAATACATTTGTAACTGGACAGGTTAATGCAAGAAGAATGTTTCCGATGGTCTTTGAATTTTATAAACATCCTGGGGATAATCATTGCCCAGAAACTGAACTGAACAATCCATATAAATACTGTGGCTACGAGAATCGGTCAAAGGCTAGGAATTATAAAGCGATCTGAGAAAAGCCTACCCACCGTCCGCAAGACTTGATTGAATCTCCAACAGTTCCATCCATGAAAAAGCACTTCCTGTTGGGAAGGCCCGCGGGAATGAACTGCCTCTTAGTGCTAGCGGCAGGCCTTCCTTGTGATCAAGGACTCCGATGATATAAATCACTCTCCACAAACGTTGTCGACCAATTAGTGGCTGACGGCTGCCTATTGCAGCCAGCACCAGCGGGAGAGGTGACAGTAATGCACCCAGAGAGAGGCCCGGGATAATGGACTAAAACCTGGTGCTGTCAGACTTTTTACTGTGTTATAATGGAGAGAGCCAGGCCTCAGGTAAGAGAGGGCAGAATGGGGGCCGTAGGTTGAGAGTTGGGACAGGTGAAAGGGGCGGGAGGAAACTAACATGAAGTCGGAGGGTTGGCTCTCTGGACTGGTTCCCCTTGCCCACCCTGCTCCTCCCTCCCCCCACCACCTCCCGATGCCGGCCTCTTGGTCAAAGAAAAACAAAGAACAACACAGCACGGGAAACAGGCCCTTCGGCCCAACGAGCCCGCGCCACCATCTTAACAATGTATTTTTCCTCCTCCACCCTTGACCCATGTCTATGCTTATGGTACCCCCATTGGAAACCAGATTAAGGGGAGAATAACTTAGGGACAATTTGTTACACCAATCGGCCTAAGAGCACATCTTTGGGGTGTGGGAGGAAACCAGAGCACCCGGAGGAAACCCACGCAACCACAGGGAGAATGTGCAAACTCCCACAGACACTGGCCCAAATCCATGTATCTGCACAGCTAGCAGCGATAGCCACTGAGCTGTTGTGGTGCCCATCTGTTGGTCCAGTTTTAAGCATACACAAACCCTGGGTACCTGACAATGCCCGCACCACACACGCGCACACACATTCTGTGAGCCCACAAGCAAACACAAGGATTTTGGGCTCCCCGTATGATGAATTCTCCAGTGGTTCGATAACGGCAGTGATCCGATGAGGCCCTAATTGTGCACTTAAGGGGTGGAATCGTCTCCTGTATCTGGTGAACCATTTGGAAGTGGGGAGGGCGTTTAATTAGGCAGAACCCTGCGTGCCTGAACTCCGCCACCTTCGCAACCCTTTCACAGCTAAACTCTGGGCGGAAACCATGGTTTCCCAAGGACGACATTCCCGCCCCACTGCCAATAAGTGACGGTGGAAAGACCTCGAATGGAGCTATCTTTCTGGTAAACCTGTTACACTCCCTGCAATGCCAATATAGCCTTTCGAATCTTGCATTACCACTCACAGTACACCAGATGAGGTCGATCCAGGGCTTTGTATAACTGGACCAAGACTTCTCCCACCTTATACGCATTGCACTACAAAGAAAGATAGCGTTCTGTAGGTGTTCTTGAATATTTTCGGTACCCGCCAAAGACACGCTAATGATTTATGTAAATAAACTCCAAAGATCCTAAGGTCGCCTTTGTTTCTGACTTTTCACTATTTTAATAGTGCCATTGTATGTCCAAGATATGTGATCTTGCATTGCCTTTATTTGCCAGTTTCATCCATTCATTAACAATTCTTTGTAGCTTTCCACCTAGACTGCTGACAATACTGTCATCTTTGCATAGTCCGCAATTGCTTCCTATTACATCGGCTAAGTTGTTAGCAGTAGTGAATAATGGGAGCCCCAGATCTTCGAGAGACATCATTCTGCCAATCCGGTGACTTTCCCATTACTGCTACTTTCTGCCTCTTGTCGCCCAAACAATTCCGTAACCAGATAAATAACTTGCCTGCAATTCAATGAGTTGCAGCTTTACTGAACTGTTTCTTCTGAGAGACTTTATCATGTACCTTTTTGGGAGTCCTGTAAACATCATCCACAGACGTCCCTCTGTCAAATACTTCAATCACTTCTTCAAAAAATTATCCAGATTTGTTTGGCATGACCTGCCCTTTACAAATTGATCTAAACACTCCTGGGTCAGCCGAAAATTACCAAGGTCATTCTATCCTTAATGATAGACTCTCGTGGCTCACGGATAACACATCACACTAACCGGCCTATAATTCACTGCGTTCCCTCTCTACTCCCTAAAATAGCGAGTTGTTCTGGGGAGGCAATGGCCTCGTGGTGTTATTGCTGAAATATTAATCCAGAAACTCAGCTAATGTTCTGGGGATCCTGGTTCAAATCCCACTACTACAGATGTGGAATTTGAATTCCATAAAAATGTCTGGAATTAAGAAACAACCATGATGACCATGAAACTTTCACCAAAACATCCATCTGGTTCACTAATATCCTTGAGAGAAGAAAATTTGCTATCCTTACCTGGTCTGGCCTAAATAAGATTCCAGTGCCACAGCAATCTGGTTGACTCTTAACTGTCCTCTGAAATGGCTGACAAAGTCAATCAATTCTAGGGTAACTGGAAATGGGCAATAAATGCTCGCCAGCCAACAATGTCCATGTCGCCCAAATTAATTTAAGAAAAGCATTCGTTTCCCAAAATGAGAGAACTTTGGAATATTATAGTCGGGGGTCTCAGCAAGGTTTTTAAGTGATGTAAGTGCAGCATGTAAGGCTGTGGGATGAGATATGTGCTTATATCTCTGCAGTGAGGCCTCAGAATCTACAATCTTCTGCCCCAGATGTAAAAGTTTACATTTTACATTTTACAAAAGTTTACAAAAACCCAGTCTGCAGGTGCAGCAGGTGATCAAGAAGGCAAATGGAGGGGGACAGAATATAAAAGCAGGGAGGTCTTGCTGCAACTGTACAAGGCACTGGTGAGGCCGCAACTGGAGTACTGTGTGCAGTTTTGGGCCCCATATTTGCGGAAGGATTTATTGGCCTTGGAGGGAGTACTGAGAAGGTTCACCAGGCTGATACCGGAGATGAGGGGGTTAGCTTATGCAGAGAGATTGAATAGACTGGGTCTGTACTCGTCGGAGTTTAGAAGGCTGAGGGGGGGATCTTATAGAGACTTACAAGATAATGAAGGGGCTAGATAGGGTAGAGGTAGAGAGATTCTTCCCGCTTAGAAAGGATAGCAGAACTAGAGGGCACAGCCTCAAAATAAGGGGGGGGGCGCAGTTTGGAACGGAGTCGAGCAGGAACTTCTTCACTCAAAGGGTGGTGAATCTCTGGAATTCTCTGCCCATTGAAGTGGTGGAGGCTACCTCGCTAAATGTATTTAAGTCACGGGTAGGTAGGTTTCTGATAGACAAGGGAATTAAGGGTTGTGGGGAGAAAGCGGGAAAGTGGAACTGATTGACTTCAGATCAGCCATGATCTTATTGAATGGCGGGGCAGTCTCGAGGGGCTAGATGGCCTACTCCTGCTCCTAGTTCTTATGTCATGTTATATGTTATTATTTACAAATTCATACAACACGAAAAGTGTTAGTTTAAAAAAAAATCACAGTATTTTTCTTGCTTGTGTCCTTTTGTTACCTAAGGTTGGTCACGGCATCTTCTTGGTAATAGTGAAGATTAGTGAATTGTATTTTGCTTTTCTCGCTTTTCTTTAATAACTGAATATCTACAAGGCATGTTAGTTCATTAAATCTTGTGCAAAGTGTTTTTTTATTTCTAAAGCTTAATACTAATTTCGTGAATGAAATTGAACGGTTTATATTAATTTAATATTTTATTGCTTGAATTTGTTTGAAAACATTTTTATTTTTATAGCAGAGTGAACATTTTATAATGCAAACAACTACACGTCAATATCAGATATAAAGACTTACTCTGAATAAAGCATGGAAACCCTGTGAAATGTACTAAAACCAATTTATTTAACAGCAAATTGTATCGGCGTTAAACTAAAGTCGAATAGTTCTCACAACTTCTTGGAACTCACTTTGCCCATCATGTGATCCTTCGTATTATTTTCTGGTCTTAGTAAAATAATGTAACATTTAGGTGCGAAAATGCACACAAGAAGACCAAAGCTAGATGCCAAAATAGCGAACACCTCGACGGCTACGGTATATTTTCCGGGCGAACTTGTGTAAGCTGGAATGAATGTTATCCACACTGCGCAAAATATCAGCATACTAAAGGTTATGAATTTGCCCTCATTGAAGTTATCGGGCAGTTTTCGAGCTAGGAACGCAACAATAAAACACACACAGGAGAGACAGCCAATATAGCCTAGCACACAATAGAAGGCTGTTGCCGATCCCACATCGCATTCCAGAAGGATTTTATCCTTAAAATAATTGGTGTTTTTCCGTGGCAAAGGTGGCGATGTAGCTAGCCACATTGTGCATATGAAACATTGCACCAGTGTAAGTGCACAAACGGTCAGTCTCTGTTGGGTAGGACCAAAATATTTCATCCTATTTCTGTTCGGAACCGTGGCCTTAAAGGCCATGACCACAACAATGGTTTTCGCCAAAACACAGGAGATGCAAAGTACAAAACTAATGCCGAAAGTCACGTGGCGTAATATACATGACCAAAATGTTGGCTCACCAATGAAAGTAAACGAGCAAAGGAAACACAACGTGAGTGCAAAGAGCAGGAAAAAGCTGAGCTCAGAGTTGTTAGCTTTAACAATAGGAGTGCGTTTGTCAACAAAGAAGAGAACGGCTACACCCATTGTGAGGAATGCTCCAACTATTGTGAGTGCCATCAATACAACTCCTGTTGGATCTGTAAAGCCAAGGTATTCAATTTGTTTCGGGATACACTGATCTCGCCTCGGACCAGTCCAATATTCGGGTGGACATTTGATGCAATGTATCGAATCTAAGGTGAAGCAAAGGGAGGAGAAAAGACAACAATTTATCTTGGGACCGAACCTTTGGAAAAGGATTTGCAGCGGATAAACTTGTACACACCTGTAGTGTTGCTGATTTCTCCGTCGCCACACGGAATGCAGTCAAAACAACATAGAGGCTGGTGCTTTCTTGCTGCTTTCCTCGTTCCGGGGAGACAGTTTTCGGAGCAAACTGCACGCGGAATCTGCGCTCAAAGCAAAATGAAAGCGGTTTGAGGTATCTCAGCGAGCAACATGATCTATATAGAAACATAGAATATCAGCGCACGTTCTGTTGTGGCCAGTTTGAAATGTTTTGTAATGTTCTTTGAGATTTTATGAATAAAGTATATTTGTCGCTATAAAAGGAACTTGTATGCTTGATATTGGACGTGCTTTACGAATAAGCAGCAGATGAATTTTAACGCAGAGAAGTGAAGGGTACCTGCAATGAGAGATCTGGACGAACAAGTAGACAGCTCCCTAAAGGCAGTGTTGTAAAGAAGGCATATGGAATGCTCTCCTTCATTCGGAGGGGTATAGAATATAAGAGTAAGGACAGACCAGAAGACCATAAGATGTAGGAGCAGAGTTATGCCATTCAGCTCATCGTGTCCGCTCCGCCATTCAATCATGGTTTATATGAATCTCACGCCCATTCTCTTGCCTTCTCTCTGGAATGCTTGAACCCCTTATTGATCAAGAATCTATCTATCTCTGTCTTAAAGACACTCAGTGGCCTGGCTTCCACCACCTTCTGTGGCAATGCGTTCCACAGATTCCCCATCCTTTGGGGGAAGAAATTTCTCTTCATCTCAGTTTTAAAGGACCGTCCCATCACTCTAAGCCTCATCTTAGAGACTAGCCCTCCAGTTCTAATCTCGCCCAATAGTGGAAACATCCTACATCCACATCCACTCTATCTAGGCCTCTGTAAGTTTCAATCTGATCCCCCCTCATCCTTCTAAACTCCATTGAGTATAGACCCAGATTCTTCAACTGCTCCTCATATGAAAACCGTTCAATCCTGGGATCATTCTTGTGATATAATGTTGGAATTGTATAAAGCACTGGTAAGGCCTCAACTGCAGCATTGTGTGCAGTTCTGGTCACCATATTACAGGAAGGACATGATCGCTCTGGACAGAATGCAGAAGAGGTTTACAAGAATGTTGTCAGGACCAGAATAGCGTGGCTATGACGAGGGATCCGATAGGTTGGGGTTATTTTCCTTGGAACAAAATCGGGGTAACTTGATAGAGATATTCAAAATTATGAGGGGAAGAGATGGACTGGACAGGATGAAATTGTTTCTCTTCGTGGAGAATTCTGAAACCAGGGGGCATAGATTCATGATAAGTGGCAGTAGGTGTGGAGCGGACATGAGGAAGAACGTTTTTTTATGCAAAGAATGGTGTGTGTCTGGAATTCATTGCCTGAATTGGCGGTGGAGACAGAGACCCTGAAATGTTTTTTAACAAACCTGGATCAGCGCTTTAGGTGGATCAGCTATAAGGCTATGCACTGGGTGCAGGGAGATAGTCCTGATTAAAAAGAATACCTTGGTGCCCTCGGGCTGGCATGGACAAAATGGTCCAAATGGCCTCCTTCTGTGCTGTAACTTTTCTATGATTCTATACTTCTACCATCAATAGTATTGGAATTATAATGCGAATTTTCAGTAAGGAAAATAGTGTATCAAGTAAAGTTGAATTTTATTGCACTTTAGTTTTCAGTATAAATCTTTCCCCTCGGGCTGTATGCCTGTCATGGAGTCTCTATTGTGATTGTCAAGAGAATTACACGACACAGAAGCTCCCAGGAGTGGAACAAATTATTGGAAACTAGTCGAATTTTACTGCAATTTCTGTAAATTCAAGTTGAAATATTTTGTCATGTAAATTTTCCGAGGTGAAGCAATTTTTTCCGGGGGTGAGAGGATGGGGAGGGTGTAGAAGGCAAATACTGGTTTGACTCAACTTGGTTACTTTTTTCTGGCAGTGCCATCTCCTCCGAATTTGTGCCCAGCTACAGCTGTGATCTTACCTCACTCGTGACACCACTCCAAACAATCAACTCTTCCTTTAATGTTAATTCTTTTCCCGGAGGGGCAGACCCATCGTACCTTCCGACAGTCAAAACATCAGCACCGCCAGAGTCATTGGGCTGCCAATTCACAATGTCATATGTTGGGACTGGATCTCCGTTTTCATCGAAATGCACTCTTTCACCAGTCTTGGTTGTGAAATCCACTGTTTTTATGTAATGAAGGAGCTGCAGAGAGAAATACAACAAATAAGCAGTGGGAAATAAAGCTTAACTGGATACCTTAGAATTATTTAAATACTCAATAATATGAACATAGCTTCAGACTGGCCCAATGGTTTTTAGAAACATAACTTGAATGAGTTTTCAATCCAAAGAGCAATGCATTTTGTTTAAAAGCAAATTATTACGGATACTGAAATCTGAAAAAAAAAGAGAAAATGCTGGAAAATCTCAGCAGGTCTGACAGCATTTGTAAGGAGAGAAAAGAGCTGACGTTTTGAGTCCAGATGACCCTTTGTCAAAACTAAACGGCACAGAAAGTGGGAGATATTTAATGTGTAGGGTGAGGGAATGAACGATGAGTCATGGCCACAAAAATAAGAGGAAAAGGCTGCTAATGGCAGCCCATAGAAAGAGTAAAAGGTGTGAATGGCCAAACGGCAGAGAGGCTGAAATCAGAGGGTCGTTTACCTGCCATGGTTCGAAGGCCGAAATCATTGCACAACTTTTGTTCACAAATGGACCTTGACCGCGTTCACAGGCGAACATATTGTGAAGAGCGTGGGCAACAGCATAGACTGCTTTGTACACGTTACAGCTAATCCTGAACTGTGATACTTCAGTGTATGCATTGCGTAATCCCTGAAGACGTTCGGTCCCTTTGCATTCACTTATCTGTGAGGAGGACTTCAATCCTTTGGCTTTATTTTCCGTCTGTTCCAGAATACAGTCAAAGCTCGTTTCCCAAAATTCTTTCATCAAAATGTTTCCCGGATAAGCTGAAGGATGGACGTCAAGTAGAAACTCTTTTAAGCCTGGCACTTTTCCTTTACGGATTGCAACCCCTATTGCTCCGGTTAGGAATTGCCTGTTTTCTTGGGGAGTGACCAGCGAAGTGGAAATCCAGGCTTCGCTTCCGACCCATTGAATGCCGCTGATGTTTTGTCTTGCAACTTCCCTCAGAAGAATGACCATCTCCGGTTGTGAAAGAAATGCCACGATAACTTTGGTACCAAATTGCTTTATAACCTCGACAGTTTCAAGCAATTTCTCCCTCGGGTATGTTCTGTGAAAAGACCGAAAATATGCAATACAAACACCTAACTGTTGCACAGCCTCTGTGAAAGTTTGCATTCCAAAGTTACCATAATCATCGTCGCTTCTAATTGTCCCGATCCAAGTCCACCCAAATCGTTTCACCAACTTGGCCAATGCTCTAGCTTGAAAGTAATCACTTGGAATTGTTCGTAGGAAGGAAGGATATTCCACTTTATTGCTGAGACAGGCACACGTGGAAAAGTAGCTAACCTGAGGAAATATAATCGAAGTGAGTTAGAATGGACTAAAATATCCTTTCGTTGCATATTGCTTTCCCTTGGTTTGTTACAATATATTCCATTTAGCACAACCATGCTAATATATTTCAGACGAATAGAAAGAGAGGGAGCAGGAATTTCGGAAAACACTGAGACGAGGGGAACTACTTCTCGCAGACGGTGGGGAATTTGTGGAACTCGCTGTTCCAAAGCGCGGTGGGGTCTGAATCGTTGAATAGTTTCAAGAAGGTGATAGATAATATTTCTATTTTTTAAAAAGGGATAAGTAGATATGGGGAACAGGTGGGGAGGTGGATTTGAGGCCACGGAGAGATCAGCCATGATCTGATTGACAGAGCAGGCTCAAATGGCTGAAATTGCCTACTTCTGCTCCTAATTCCCTTGTTCCTGTGTTTCCGGTAATGCGGAGATCCACCGATTCTAACAGGAGATTCTGAATGAAAATTGTCTACTTTCGTTGTGGGGGTGTGGGGTCCACATTCAGGGAGGAGTGCACGAGGGACAGATACTGGGCATGGTGGGGTTAAGAAGACAGCAAGCCCAGAGGAGATGGCGCAAATTGAAAATCACCAGGAGAGGGCAGTCGCGAGGCGGAAAGGAAGCTTGATAGAGAGTGCAGTGGGAAAACAAGGCACTGGATTCCACAGGTTAGTGTTTGTATTTCACAGGAATCTCTCCCACCCATCATCATTCAAGAACATGAGCATACCTTCCGATTCCTTTCTTCTTCACACTCTTAGCTGGATTCGCCTGAAATGCATTCAAGCTAATCGCCTCAACTATTCTTTGTGGCAGCGACTTCCGCAATCCAACCACTCATTGAGTCAGGTAGATTTTCTTGAATTCCCTGTTGGATTTATTACTGACTTTTCTCTAGTTGTGACCCTAGTTATGGTCTCCCGACAAGTTGTGCCATCTTTCGTGTGTACCACATAAAACCGTTTGATAATTTCATCAAAATAATTGAATTTAAACCCCTGCCCCAAGAATTGAATTTTGAACCACTCTAATGTGGTAACATATCAAACACACTTGATGTAGCACTACTTACACAAAATTACTTTCTCAACCTTTGTCGTGGTTCCCCAAGACGACAACTTATTTAACCCGATTGAAACAGAGAGTCTGAGTTGTAATCTTCCAAGAAGTAGACTTTATTTTCCAGTACAAGAGAATAAAGCCGGGAGGTCCGGAACACTCCACAGAGCCCTCGGCTTACAGTCTTTTTATGCACATTTCAGCTCCATATCTCAAGATTCTTATCTCGCTTTTACAATGCGACCTCGTTTAGCCACCATTGTTTCTGTACTGACCCCTTATTTACCTTGCTTGAGATTGGTCACCCATTGTTACGTCTCTTTTCCTCTCGAAACCATGGTAGTTACATCCTTTGCCCTTATCTTTACGACTCTGCTTGTACAACAATAGTGGTTTAGCTGACTTAGGCCGAATGTGAAGAAAAACATGCTCACTTTATTCTTTCCTGCTTGTTACGATCATATATTAAGCTGGACAGCTGTATAGTACCCATTGTCTCCCCAAGTGACTGCTGTTTGCATTTGCTAATAAGTAACTGCTATACGACTTCTCTGGGTCTCCTGCTCTGATCACATTTGCTACACTTGATTATATTAGGTTACAAATCAGCTATACTTGATTACCCATCCCAATTCTACTTCCCCATCCTAATTCTACTTCAAGGAAGACACTCTAATACTATCCGTGATTCCATATTTCATACCCAGTTTAGGTACAATTGTTCAGTACAAATTCTCTAAGTACTAACATGCTTACATATTGAGTACAAATTTCCTTACACCTTGTAGGACCGCCATAGATTGTGGGTTGTGTTGTACCTGGTGTTTTAGTAAGCAACATGCGTCTGTTCCTGAAACTATGGTATAATGTCGAACACATCGCTCACGAATTTTGTCTTAGAATTTTAAAAATGATACTAGTAACTCTTCTATTGTCGAACTTACCACTGGAATTCCAAAAGGACTAATGGAACTTGCTATTGCCACGGATTGCGAAGATCCAGAATCCGCAATAATTGCAGAAACCGCCGAAGATGTTTTACAGTGGGGCTCTGAAGGGACTTCTTCTGCTGTGTTTAGCATCTGTAGTGTTGCTTTCATGGACAGATGCGTCATGGCACATGAATCATAAATCTTGTAACCCAGTGTAATATTTGGAAGTAAGGACGAATCGTTATTTATTTCTTCTATAGCGAATATCATCGACAGCACAAATCGAAACTCTCCGAAGTCAAAGCTGCGGAGCACAACACAGATTGGTGCGTTGAATACAAAAAGAGTCAAATATTTGCTGAACAAAATATTGCTTCAGGTGTAACGGAGAATAGCATCAAGATGGGAAGATGGTGGCGTAATGATAATATCACTGTATCACAAGTAGTACAGTAACTCATTCTTTGGGGGGACATGGGTTCAAATACCACCTTGGTAATGCATAAAATCTGTAACTTAACTCAATGCAGCCGACCCGTTCGATAGCAATTGGGGACGGGCAACAGATCGTTATGACTGGCGCCCGCACACCAACAATAATAAATTTGGGAAGAAAGATGAATTGCTGACTTGTTGGTCAGCTACTTAGAAGCGCAATATGAAAATGAATCATTTAACAGATTGGAGATTAGATGCCTCTGTTTAGAGAAAACATGCAAATTATGGTGCACACATCTTTTGAAATCGTCTGTAAGTTATCATTCTCGGAATCGAGCTCCCACTGACGCCAGCTGAAGAACAGGATTTGTTTTCGGTGTAATCTCAGGTCCAAATGCCGAACATAAACTCATCAAAGAAAAATGAGAGTGTAACTGCGACTCCTGGGCATGAGGTTTGTCTGGTCGATAGCAGATTACTGATGCATTACAACTCTTTTTCTGTTCTTAACTTGATACGTTTTCAATACAAAAAGTAATTATTTATTTAATGGAAATATTCAATAACCAACATTATATAAAAAGTATTTTGCCAAAAATTATATTCTCTGTGTTTGTCACCCTAGTCAATAGTGCAGTGCGGTATGAAATAAATAGAACCATCAATAAAGTAACTTTCTTCATTAATCACAATGCAAAGTTTGACAGAAACTCACCAATTCAACAACTCACCTTTTGCATTTTACTGCATTGGGTTGTGTCTGGAAGGAAAGTTCCTGATTTTCCACATTGGAGTGAACACTAAACAATCCGCCTAAGACAAAATCCCCATCCTTAAATACGCCAGGCAAATCAAATGTTCCCCAATATTTACAGGCCTTTTCATCATTTCCCCACAGCGAAGCAACCACGGATAGAAGTACCCCCCATGTTAAAGGGTGGTGCATGTTACTCCTTGCAGAGTAGGACACCGAGCTAAGATGTGGGCAACTGAAACGGATTGATGTGTTGCAATATGTGGCCTGTACTCGGGTAAGACTAACGTAAATCGACCTTAAATACGGAAATATTGGGTTGCTCCGTGAAAATTCCCAGAAGAAAACTCCACCTGAAGGGGAATGGAGAAAGATATTAAATATTCTCTTAATGGGAACCAGGTTTACCCAGATGAGTAAGAACTCACGTTATAATTATTTCATTTGGAAGCTGCAACAGGTAATGAGGGCAGGGATTTGTTGACGCTTGTGGTTTATGTTACATAATCTATAATTGAAAACCAGTTATCCGTGCCAGGAGATGTATTATTTATTTTGCAGTTACATTCTTTATCGTGCTATTGTTTTTTTTTCTAGAGTATAACGTGCGGAGTGATCAAACTGTCATTCCTTGTTTTGCTTTTCCAGTCGATCTCAGACACAGGCCGGGAATTCTCCAATGGTTCATGTCTCAGCGCCGCTGCCAGTGAGAATGGAGAATTGGGAGCGCAACCTGCAATGGGACCTGGGATTTCCAGCTGCGGGCGACGTCGGAGCATTGGACCCATAATTTCAAATCACAACACATGTCTGATATTCACTGGTAGAATTCCTCCAAAATTCAATTGTTCAGTTCCCACTCCAGGGCGTTTAGGCCACTGAAGAATGGGTTCAGGCTTCTTCAAGGTGCTAATCCGCCTGCAAGGGAGGGAGGGGGGGGGAGGGAAAATCCCTGCAACGTCCACCCCACTCTCCGAGGAAGGGAAGAGTGTGAATTAATCGGCGCACTCACAGAGCAGATCCAGTGGTAAACGTGCATTTAACTAAGAAAAAAGCGGGATAATACTTCCCAAATTCAGGATAAGGAAAACAGCCCCCTGGAATTCCGGGCCGAATTGTCTCAGAAGATATTAGACCTTTGAGGCGCATTTCAGCAGGAATTACTTCTGCAACTCTATATCATACCAGACTCTTTTAAAGAGCTTTAAGAGTTCCAACCTACTTGAGACCGGGGTCGTGTCAGATCAGGGTGATAGGTGTTAATCAGCTGATTGGAATTTTACCGCCACGCCCGCCCCGGAATCGGGGCGAGCGCTGCCCGCAGAATAGAGAGTTCTCCGTTGTCCTCGGGCAAAATTTTACAAGCTTAGCCCGAGTGAGCCCGACATTAACGAGTTTGTTGAATTCAAATTCGGAAGTGGCCTGCCTGAGACTTGTATTTACGGCGATTATATTGCTTGTCCAGTACCCTGACCCAGGGAACAAATATTTCTAGGTGGCTATAATCACATATCATTCAGGTGGGAGAATTCAGCTGTCTGAGGAAAGTCAATAAATGCACAATCAATGGTCAAGGCGCAGGCGAGGTTGATCGGTCCGAAGTGTCTGTACCGGTTTTCTACAAGATAATCACAGTTTCTCCCACATTCCCGCCTTTTCCCAATAGTCCTTCAAATCATTTCTATTCACATAATTATCTCATTCTCTTTTGGAAGACGTGATTGAATCTGCTTTTGTTACCATCTCAGCTAATGTCACTACTGGACAGTTAGACTCAATAGACTATAGCTTTAATGTTTTGTTTAGAGAGTGCGTGAACAGTCACGGGACTGTCAATCAGCTTCAAACTAAAGAATAAAACATTTATTAAACGTAAAAATCATTGACGAGAATGCAATATGCTTTCTCCCCACCTATCTCTTCACAATGTACACAGATTCTGAGGATAATACAGGTTACAAAATATACCATACACTGTAACATTCTCGCTAAGTACACAGTCCATGCAAACCCACAGTTCTGTTATGATCAAATACACCGCACTCTGAAACCAAGTGGCAAATGGCAACAAACATAACTTCTGCAGATTCCTCGTCAAACCTCCCAACACTTGCTATACTGTGAGCCAGCTGGTCTCACTGAAACTCCAACGTCCACACGTGTGTATCCAAACTTCACTCTCGAGAAAACACACACTAGAATCTTAGAACATAGAACATAGAACATTACACCGCAGAACAGGCCCTTCGGCCCACGATGTTGCGCCGACCAGTTAAAAAGCAATGACCCTCTAACCTAAACCAAACCCTTTCCATCCATAAACCTATCCACGGATCTCTTAAACGCCCCCAAACTAGGCGCATTTACAACTTCAGCAGGCAGGGTATTCCAATCCCTCACCACCCTCTGGGTAAAGAACCTACCCCTGACATCCGTCCTATAACTACCACCCTTTAATTTAAAGCTATGCCCCCTCGTGCTAGCTTTCTCCATCCGAGGAAAAAGGCTATCACTGTCCACCCTATCTAAACCTCTAATCATCTTGTATGTTTCAATAAGGTCCCCTTGTAGCCGCCTTCTTTCTAACGAAAACAACCTCAAATCCCTCAGTCTCTCCTCATAGGACCTCCCGTCCATACCAGGCAACATCCTGGTAAACCTCCTCTGCACCCTGTCCAAAGCCTCCACATCCTTCCTATAATGTGGGGACCAGAACTGCACACAATACTCCAAGAGCGGCCGCACCAGAGTTTTGTACAGTTGCAACATGACGCTGCGGATCCTAAATTAAATCCCCCTACCAATAAACGCCAAGACACCGTATGCCTTCCTAACAACCCTATCTACTTGATTCCCAACTTTCAGGGATCCATGTACACATACACCTAGATCCCTCTGTTCATCCACACTATTCAGAGTCCTACCGTTAGCCCTATACTCTACACATCCGTTATTCCTGCCAAAGTGAATTACCTCACACTTTTCCACATTAAACTCCATCCACCACCTCTCGGCCCAGCTCTGCAACTTGTCCAAGTCTCCCTGTAAACTAAGACACCCTTCCTCACTATCTACCACACCTCCGACTTTGGTGTCATCAGCAAATTTACTAATCCACCCAACTATACCCTCATCCAGATCATTCATAAAAGTTACAAACAGCAGTAGCCCCAAACAGATCCCTGAGGCACACCACTCGTAACTGAACTCCATGACGAATACTTACCATCAACCACCACCCTCTGTCTCCTATCCACCAGCCAATTCCTGATCCAATTTCCTAAATCACCCTCAATCCCATACACCTGCATTTTCTGCAGAAGCCTTCCATGGTGAACCTTATCAAACGCCTTACTAAAGTCCATGTATACCACGTCAACTGCCTTAACCCATCCACCTCTTTAGTTACTTTCTCAAAAAACTCAATAAGGTTAGTAAGGCACGACCTACCCTCCAGAAAACCATGCTGACTATCTCCAATCAATTCATTACTCTCCAAATAACTATAAATCCTATCCCTAATAATTTTTTCGAAAACCTTGCCCACAACAGAAGTAAGACTCACCGGTCTATAATTCCTGGGGAAGTCTCTGTTCCCCTTCTTAAACAATGGGACAACATTCGCTATCCTCCAATCTTCTGGCACTATACCGGTGACCAACGACGACCTGAAGATCAGAGCCAGAGGCTCTGCAATCACCTCTCTTGCCTCTCAGAGAATCCTAGGGTAAATCCCGTCCGGCCCAGGGGACTTATCTATTTTCAAACCCTCAAGAATATCTAGCACATCCTCCTTATCAACTGCAATACTGTCCAGCTTACAACCCTGTAACCCAGTGTTCTCCACAGCTACATTTATGTCCCCCTGCGTGAACACCGAAGAGAAATATTGGTTCAATGCCTCTCCAATCTCTTCCGGTTCCACACATAAATTCCCACTGCTGTCTCTAACTGGCCCTAATCTTGCCCTAACCAACCTTCTGTTCTTAACATATCTATAGAACGCCTTAGGATTCTCCTTGATCCTATAAGCCAAAGTCTTCTCATGTCCTCTTTTAGCCCTTCTTAACTCACTCTTTAACTCCCTCCTAGCCAATCTAAAGCTTTCTAGTGCACTACCTGAGCCCTCAAGTCTCATCCAGACATAAGCCTCCTTTTTCTTTTTAACCAGTGAATCAACTTTCCTAGTGCACCACGGTTCCCTAGCTCGACCAATTCCTCCTTGCCTGACAGGGACATACATACATACATATCAAGGACTCGCAGTAGCTGCTCCTTGAAAAAGCTCCACTTTCGGACGTTCCGAGACCCTGTAGTCTCCTAGTCCAACCTATGCTTCCTAATTCTCTCCTAATAGCCTCATAATTACCCTTCCCCCAGCTAAAACTACTGACCTGAGGTTCATGTCTATCCCTTTCCATCACTAAGGTGAACGTAACCGAATTGTGTGTGTCTTCTCACACACTTTCTCTCAAATGCCTTTGCCAAGAATCCACTTCCAGGATATTAATTTCTCCTTTCAGATTACTGTCCCTTGTTTTGCCAAATGCATTCAAGCTTCCAAAAAATCTCTCAGATAAGAACATAAGAACTAGGAACTAGGATAAGAACTAGGCCATCTGACCCCTGGAGCCCGCTCTACCATTCAATAAGCTCATGGCTGATCTTTTTGTGGAGTCAGCTCCACTTACCCACCCACTCACCATAACCCGTAATTCATTTACTGTTCAAATATTTATCTATCTTTACCTTAAAAACATCTAATGAGTTGCCTCAACTGCTTCACTGGGCAAGGAAATTCACAGGTTTACAACCTTTGGGTGAAAAAGTTCTTCCTCAACTCAACGCTAAAGCTGCTCCCCCTTATTTTGAGGCCATGCACCTTCATTCTAGTTTCACTTGTCAGTAGAAATAACTTTCCTGCTTCTATCTTACCTACTCCCTTCACAATTTTATATGTTTCTATAAGGTCTCCCCTCATTCTTCTGAATTCCAATGAGTATAGCCCCAGTCTACTCAGTCTTTCCTCATAAGCCAACCCTCTGAACTCCAGAATCAATTTAATGAATCTCCTCTGTTCCCTCTCCAGTGCCAGTATGTCCTTCCTCAAGTAAGGAGACCAAAATTGTACGCAGTACTGCAGGTGTAGCCACATTAGCACCTTATACAGCTGCAACGTAACCTCGCTGTTTTTTTTAAATTCCATCCCTGTAGCAATGAAGGACAAAATTCCGTTTGCCTTCTTAATTACCTGCTGCACCTGCAAACCAATTTTTGTGATTCATGCACTCGTTGTAGATACTCAGCTATGCCCACAGAACACTGTTGCTTCACAGGTTGTATTAAGGTGTCACTAATCTTAGGATTACTCCAGCTCGCTGGCTTCTCATCTGCCAACTTCACCAGGTTTGCACCTTTCAGCTCCATTTTTAGCTCAGAACCGTTCTCTCCCCTTTCTTAACTTGAGTGAACAGTACCTTATTCAAATTCCAGTTCTTTTTCCTTTTCAGACCATAATACATAGGAGCAGAATTAGACCACTTGGCCCATTGAGCCTGCTCCGCCATTCGATAATGGCTGATATTTTTCTCATCTCCATTCTCCTGTCTGGCCCCCATAACCCCTGATGCCCTTATTAATCAGGAACCTATCTACCTCTGTCTTAAAGACACTCAATTACCCGGCCTTCACAGGCTTCTGCGGCAAAGAGTTCCACAGATTCACCACTCTCTGGCTGAAGAAGTTCCTCCTCCTCTCTGTTTTAAAGGACTAGCCCTTTCGCATGAGATTATGTCCTCTGGTTCTAGCTTTTCCTACTGGTGGAAACATCCTCTCCACATCCAGCCCATCCAGGCTTCGCAGTATCCTGTAAGTTTAATAAGATCCCCACCTCCCCACCGCTGCCGCCGACCCCCCCCACCCCCCACCCCCGCCCCAGCATCCTTCTTTTGACTTCAGTCTTCCAGGGTCTTCTCTTTTAATGCCCTGATTTCTCAAACAATATCTTTAGATTCTGGAATTTGTTTTCTGTCCCTTACCCCATTGTCCTGCCTCTGTGCTGGCAGCTTCTTCTCAAATACTTGGTTCCAAATTTGAGTCCCTGATGCTGAGCAACAGCCTGGTCTTTCACTAACCCCTGTTTGTTTTGCACGTCGTAAACCCTTCAATTACAATGCAGGCACAATCTAAAATGAAACCCAAACTGACAGTCATAAAGGCATCATTGTTCGATATGAACTGACAACAATGCACCAGAGAGAGGCCCAAGGTGATGGACAGAGCCAGGTAAGAGAAAGCAAAATGGGGGTCATAGATTGGGGGCTGGGACAGGCGAGTGGGGTGGGTGGGAAATGACATAAAGCCGGAGAGTTGGCTCTCGACTGCCACCACCTTACCCCCTACCTCCCAATGCTGATTCCCTTCTTCAGGCCCTGGTGCTTACAATGCCCGCCCCACCCATGCCCACACTCACATCCTGGGAGCTCACAAGCAAACACAGCAAGGATTGTTTTGATTATAAGCTCCCTCCATGATGAATTCTCCTCCCTCCACTGGTTGAATACCAGCAGTGATTCGATGAGTCTCTAAAGTACGCACTACTAGTGCAATTAAAGGGTGGAATCATCTGTTGTATTTGTTGCCCTGCTTGGAGATGGAAGAGCATTTAATTAGGCGGAATCCTGCTTACCTGAACTCCGCCACCTTCTCATCCCTTCCACAATTAAATTCTGGGCGGAAATCATGGTTTCCCAAGATCACCTTCCCACCCCACCGCTAATTGAGGCCATTAAGAGGCCAATTAGTGACCCTGTAAAGATAACTCTTGAATGCAGCTGTAATTTTGGTAAATCTATGTTACACTCCCTCCATTGCCAATATATCTTTTCCATGCTTGCAGCTCACATTACACCAGGTGAGGTCTAACCAGGGTTTTGTATAACTACCACATCACTTCTCTCAGCTTACATTCATTCCACCACATAAAACGATCAACATTCTGTTGACATTTCTGAATATTTTTGGTACCTGCTAAAGACACGCTAATGTAAATAAAACCCTTAAGACCCTAAGATCACCACTGCTTCTAGCTTTTCACGATTTAAAAAGTGCCATTGTAGATCCAAAATAGGTGATCTTGCATTGCTTCCTTTTGCCAGTTTCGCCCACTCACTAATATTTCTTTGTAACTTTGTACTTCCGTCAAGATTGCTGACAATGCTGCCTATCTTTGCATAATCCGCAACTGTGGATATGGTGCTTCTTATTTCCTCAGCTAAAGTTATTAGCAGCAGTGAATAATGGGAGCCCCAGATCCTTCTGCCAATTCGGTGACTTTCCCATTACTGCTACTCTCATAAGAACATAAGAACATAAGAAATAGGAGCAGGAGTAGGCCATCTAACCCCTCGAGCCCGCCCCGCCATTCAATAAGATCATGGCTGATCTGTCGCTGCTCAGTTCCACTTTCCCGCCCTCTCCCCATAACCCTTAATCCCCTCTCTTATCAAAAACCCATCAACCCGCGTCTTAAAAATATTTAGCGAGGCAGCCTCCACCACTTCAACGGGCAGAGAATTCCAGAGATTCACCACCCTTTGAGTGAAGAAGTTCCTCCTCAACTCCGTTCTAAACCGCCCCCCTTTTATCTTGAGGCTGTGCCCCCTCGTCCTACTGTCTTTTTTGAGCGGGAAGAGTCTCTCCACCTCTATCCTATCCATCCCATTCATTATCTTATACGTCTCAATGAGATCTCCCCTCATTCTTCTAAACTCTAACGAGTACAAGCCCAGTTTATTCAGCCTCTCCTCATAGCTCAACCCCCTCAACTCCAGTATCAGCCTAGTAAACCTCCTCTGCACTCCCTCCAAGGCCAAAATATCTTTGCACAGGGGCGGCACCCAAAACTGCATACAGTCCTCCAGCTGCGGCCTCACCAATGCCCTATACAGCTGCAGCAAGACCTCCCTACTTTTATATTCAATCCCCCTCGCTATGAAGGCCAGCATCCCATTCGCCTTCCTGACCACCTGCTGCACCTGCAAGCTGGGTTTTTGCGACTCATGCACAAGGACCCCGAGGTCCCTCTGCACCGTCGCCTGCTGCAGTTTTTCGCCACGTAAGTAATAGTCCTTCCTACCATTCTTCCTACCAAAGTGGACCACCTCACACCTGCCAACATTAAACTCCATTTGCCATTTCCTGGCCCATTCGCCCAGCCTATCTAGATCCTTCTGCAGACTCTCCACACCCTCCGCACAATTTGCCGTTCCCCCAATCTTGGTGTCATCAGCAAATTTCGACACCCTACACTCGGTTCCCTCCTCCAGATCATCTATATAAATGGTAAAAAGCTGAGGCCCCAGCACCGACCCCTGGGGCACTCCACTAGTCTGTCGCTTGTTGCCCAACCAATTCCGTAACCAGGTAAATAACTTGCCTGCAATTCAATGAGTTGCAGTTTTATTCAACAGCGTCTTCCGAGAGACTTTATCAAGTGCCTTTTGGGAGTCCCTATCAATGCCATCCACAGACATCCCACCGTCAAATACTTTAGTCACCTCTTCGTCATATTATCCAACTTTGTTATCCATGACCCGCCCTTTACAAATCGATCGAAACTCTCCTGGTTCAGCCGAAAATTTCCAAGGTCACTATTCTTAATGATAGACTGTAGTGGCTCACGGATAACAGATATCATGCTAACAGGTCTATAATTCGCTGCTTTCCCTCTCTACTCCCTAAAGTAGTGAGTGGCATTCATTTCCCAAAATGAGAGAACTTTGGCAGATAATTGTCGGGGTCTCAGCAAGGTTTTTAAGTGATGCAGTCCGTAAGTGTTGCATTAGGCTGTGGAATGAGACAATGCGCTTAAATCTGTGAAGTGAGTCTTCTGAATTTCCATCGAATCCCCACAGTGTAGAAGGAGGCCATTCGGCCCATCGAGTCTTCACCTACAACAATCCCACCCCGGCCCGATCCCCGCACCCCTACATTTTAACTCCGCTAACCTACGCATCCCGGGGCATTAAGGGGCAATTTAGCAACGCCAATGCACCTAACCCGCACTTCTTTGGACTGTGGGAGGAAACCGGAGCACCCGGAGGAAATCCACGCAGATACGGGGAAAACATGCAAACTCCACACAGACAGTGACCCAACCCGGGAATTGAACCCGGGTCGCTGGAGCTATGAGGCCGCAGTGCTAACCACTGTGCCTGCCTGCTGAATCCACAGTCTTCTGCTCCGGAAGTAAAAGTCATTTCCAAATTCGTACAACGTGAAAAGTGATTGTTCAAAAAATTATTAGAAGTATTTTTGTGGCTTGTGGCGTCATGATATTTTCTTGGAAATAGTGAAAATTCGTGAATTGTACTTTGCTTTTGTCGCTTTTCTTTAATAACAGAAAATCTTGGTTCATGAAATCTTGCGCAAAGTGTTACTTTATTTCTCAAGCTTAATGGTAATTTCGTGAATGAAATTGGATGGATTTATGTTAATTTAACATTTTATTGCTTGGAGATTTTTGAAAACATTTTTATAGTACAGTGAACATTTTATAACGCAATCAACTACACATCAATATCAGATATAAAGACTTGCTTTGAACAAAGTATATATGTCCTGTGAAATGTACTAAAACCAATTTATTTAATAGCAAATTGTATCGGCGTTAAACTAAAGTCGAATAGTTCTCACAACTTCTTGGAACTCACTTTGCCCATCATGTGTTCCTTTGTATTATTTTCTGGCCTTAGTAAAATAATGTAACATTTAGGTGCGAAAATGCACACAAGAAGACCAAAGCTAGATGCCAAAATAGCGAACACCTCGACGGCTACGGTATATTTTCCGGGCGAACTTGTGTAAGCTGGGATGAATGTTATCCACACTGCGCAAAATATCAGCATACTAAAGGTTATGAATTTGCCCTCGTTGAAGTTATCGGGCAGTTTTCGAGCTAGGAACGCAACAATAAAACACACACAGGAGAGACAGCCAATATAGCCTAGCACACAATAGAAGGCTGTTGCCGATCCCACATCGCATTCCAGAAGGATTTTATCCTTAAAATAATTGGTGTTTTTCCGTGGCAAAGGTGGCGATGTAGCTAGCCACATTGTGCATATGAAACATTGCACCAGTGTAAGTGCACAAACGGTCAGTCTCTGTTGGGTAGGACCAAAATATTTCATCCTATTTCTGTTCGGAACCGTGGCCTTAAAGGCCATGACCACAACAATGGTTTTCGCCAAAACACAGGAGATGCAAAGTACAAAACTAATGCCGAAAGTCACGTGGCGTAAAATACATGACCAAAATGTTGGCTCACCAATGAAAGTAAACGAGCAAAGGAAACACAACGTGAGTGCAAAGAGCAGGAAAAAACTGAGCTCAGAGTTGTTAGCTTTAACAATAGGAGTGCGTTTGTAAACAAAGAAGAGAACGGCTACACCCATTGTGAGGAATGCTCCAACTATTGTGAGCGCCATCAATACAACTCCTGTTGTACCTGTAAAGCCGAGGTATTCAATTTGTTTCGGGATACACTGATCTCGACTCGGACCAGTCCAATATTCGGGGGGACATTTGATGCAGTGTATCGAATCTAAGGTGAAGCAAAGGGAGGAGAAAAGACAACAATTTATCTTGGGACCGAACCTTTGGAAAAGGATTTGCAGCGGATAAACTTGTACACACCTGTAGTGTTGCTGATTTCTCCGTCGCCACACGGAATGCAGTCAAAACAACATAGAGGCTGGTGCTTTCTTGCTGCTTTCCTCGTTCCGGGGAGACAGTTTTCGGAGCAAACTGCACGCGGAATCTGTGCCCAAAGCAAAATGAAAGCGGTCTGAGGTATCTCAGCGAGCAACATGATCTATATAGAAACATAGAATATCAGCGCACGTTCTGTTGTGGCCAGTTTGAAATGTTTTGTAATGTTCTTTGAGATTTTATGAATAAAGTAAATTTGTCGCAAAAAAGGGAACTTGTATGCTTGATATTGGACGTGCTTTACGAATAAGCAGCAGATGAATTTTAACGCAGAGAAGTGAAGGGTACCTGCAATGAGAGATCTGGACGAACAAGTAGGCAGCTCCCTAAAGGCAGTGTTGTAAAGAAGGCATATGGAATGCTCTCCTTCATTCGCAGAGGTAAAGAATATAAGAGTGAGGATAGACCAGAAGACCATAAGATGTAGGAGCAGAGTTATGCCATTCAGCTCATCGTGTCCGCTCCGCCATTCAATCATGGTTTACATGAATCTCACGCCCATTCTCTTGCCTTCTCTCTGGTTTGCTTGATCCCCTTATTGATCAAGAACCTATCTATCTCTGTCTTAAAGACTATCAGTGGCCTGGCTTCCACCACCTTCTGTGGCAATGCGTTCCACAGATTCCCCATCCTTTGGGGAAAGAAATTTCTCTTCATCTCAGTTTTAAAGGAGCGTCCCATCATTCTAAGCCACACCTTAGAGAACCAGCCCTCCAGTTCTAATCTCTCCCAATAGTGGAAACATCCTATCCATGTCCACTCTATCCAGGCCTCTGTAAGTTTCAATTTGATCCCCCCTCATCCTTCTAAACTCCATTGAGTATAGACCCAGATTCTTCAACCGCTCCTCATTGGACAAACCCTTCATTCCTGGGATCATTCGTGTGATATAATGTTGGAAATGTATAAAGCACTGGTAAGGCCACAACTGCAGCATTGTGTGCAGTTTTGGTCACCACATTACAAGAAGGACATACTTGCTCTGGACAGAATGCAGAAGAGGTTTACAAGAATGTTGTCAGGACCAGAATAGCGTGGCTATGAGGAGGGATCCGATAGGTTGGGGTTATTTTCCTTGGAACAAAATCGGGGTAACTTGATAGAGATATTCAAAATTCTGATGGGAAGAGATGGACTGGACAGGATGAAATTGTTTCTCTTGGTGGAGAATTCTGAAACCAGGGAGCATAGATTCATGATAAGTGGCAGTAGGTGTGGAGCGGACATGAGGAAGAACTTTTTTTATGCAAAGAATGGTGTGTGTCTGGAATTCATTGCCTGAATTGGCGGTGGAGACAGAGACCCTGAAATGTTTTTTAACACACCTGGATCAGCGCTTTAGGTGGATCAGCTCTAGGGCTATGCACTGGGTGCAGGGAGATAGTCCTGATTAAAAAGGGTACCTTGGTGCCCTCGGGCTGGCATGGACAAAATGGTCCAAATGGTCTCCTTCTGTACTGTAACTCTTCTATGATTCTATACTTCTACCATCAATAGTATTGGAATTATAATGAGAATTTTCAGTAAGGAAAATAGTGTATCAAGTAAAGTTGAATTTTATTGCACTTTAGTTTTCAGTATAAATCTTTCCCCTCGGGCTGTATGCCTGTCATGGAATCAATATTGTGATTGTCAAGAGAATTACACGATACAGAAGCTCCCAGGAGTGGAACAAATTATTGGAAACTAGTCGAATTTTACTGCAATTTCTGTAAATTCAAGTTGAAATATTTTGTCATGTAAATTTTCCGAGGTGAAGCAATTTTTTCCGGGGGTGAGAGGATGGGGAGGGTGTAGAAGGCAAATACAGGTTTGACTCAACTTGGTTACTTTTTTTTGGCAGTGCCATCTCCTCCGAATTTGTGCCCAACTACAGCTGTGATCTTACCTCACTCGTGACACCACTCCAAACAATCAACTCTTCCTTTAATGTTAATTCTTTTCCCGGAGGGGCAGACCCATCGTACCTTCCGACAGTCAAAACATCAGCACCGCCAGAGTCATTGGGCTGCCAATTCACAATGTCATATGTTGGGACTGGATCTCCGTTTTCATCGAAATGCACTCTCTCACCAGTCTTGGTTGTGAAATCCACTGTTTTTATGTAATGAAGGAGCTGCAGAGAGAAATACAACAAATAAGCAGTGGGAAATAAAGCTTAACTGGATACTTTAGAATTATTTAAATGCTATGAACATAGCTTCAGACTGGCCCAACAGTTCTTATAAACTTAGCTTGAATGAGTTTTCGATCCAAAGAGCAATGCATTTTGTTTAAAAGCAAATTATTACGGATACTGAAATCTGAAAAAAAAGAGAAAATGCTGGAAAATCTCAGCAGGCCTGATAGCATTTGTAAGGAGAGAAAAGAGCTGACATTTTGAGTCCAGGTGACTCTTTACCAAAACTAAACGGCACAGAAAATGGGAGATGTTTAATCTGTAGGGTGAGGGAATGAACGATGAGTCATAGCCACAAAAATAAGAGGAAAGGGCTGCTAATGGTAGTCCATAGAAAGAGTAAAAGGTGTGAATGGCCAAACGGCAGAGAGGCTGAAATCAGAGGGTCGTTTACCTGCCATGGTTCGAAGGCCGAAATCATTGCACAACTTTTGTTCACAAATGGACCTTGACCGCGCTCACAGGCGAACATATTGTGAAGAGCTTGGGCAACAGCATAGACTGCTTTGTACACGTTATAGCTAATCCTGAACTGTGATACTTCAGTGTACGCATTGCTTAATTCCTTCAGACGTTCTGTCCCTTTGCATTCACTTATCTGTGAGGAGGACTTCAATCCTTTGGTTTTGTTTTCCGTCTGTTCCAGAATACAGTCAAAGCTCGTTTCCCAAAATTCTTTCATCAAAATGTTTCCCGGATAAGCTGAAGGATGGACGTCAAGTAGAAACTCTTTTAAGCCTGGCACTTTTCCTTTACGGATTGCAACCCCTATTGCTCCGGTTAGGAATTGTCTGTTTTCTTGGGGAGTGACCAGCGAAGTGGAAATCCAGGCTTCGCTTCCGACCCATTGAATGCCGCTGATGTTTTGTCTTGCAACTTCCCTCAGAAGAATGACCATATCCGGTTGTGAAAGAAATGCCACGATAACTTTGGTACTAAATTGCTTCATAACCTCGACAGTTTCAAGCAATTTCTCCCTCGGGTATGTTCTGTGAAAAGACCGAAAATATGCAATACAAACACCTAACTGTTGCACAGCCTCTGTGAAAGTTTGCATTCCAAAGTTACCATAATCGTTGTCGCTTCTAATTGTCCCGATCCAAGTCCACCCAAATCGTTTCACCAACTTGGCCAATGCTCTAGCTTGAAAATAATCGCTTGGAATTGTTCGTAAGAAGGAAGGATATTCCACTTTATTGCTGAGACAGGCACACGTGGAAAAGTAGCTAACCTGAGGAAATTATAATCAAAGTGAGTTACAATGGAGTAAAATATCCTTTCGTTGGATATTACTCTCCCTTGGTTTGTTACAATATATTCCATTTAGCACAACCATGCTAATATATTTCAGACGAATAGAAAGAGAGGGAGCAGGAATTTCGGAAAACACTGAGACGAGGGGAACTACTTCTCGCAGACGGTGGGGAATTTGTGGAACTCGCTGTTCCAAAGCGCGGTGGGGTCTGAATCGTTGAATAGTTTCAAGAAGGTGATAGATAATATTTCTATTTTTTAAAAAGGGATAAGTAGATATGGGGAACAGGTGGGGAGGTGGATTTGAGGCCACGGAGAGATCAGCCATGATCTGATTGACAGAGCAGGCTCAAAGGGCTGAAATTGCCTACTTCTGCTCCTAATTCCCTTGTTCCTGTGTTTCCGGTAATGCGGAGATCCACCGATTCTAACAGGAGAGTCTGAATGAAAATTGTCTACTTTCGTTGTGTGGGTGTGGGGTCCACATTCAGGGAGGAGTGCACGAGGGACAGATACTGGGCATGGTGGGGTTAAGAAGACAGCAAGCCCAGAGGAGATGGCGCAAATTGAAAATCACCAGGAGAGGGCAGTCGCGAGGCGGAAAGGAAGCTTGATAGAGATTGCAGTGGGAAAACAAGGCACTGGATTCCACAGGTTAGTGTTTGTATTTCACAGGAATCTCTCCCACCCATCATCATTCAAGAACATCAGCATACCTTCCGATTCCTTTCTTCTTCACACTCTTAGCTGGATTCGCCTGAAATGCATTCAAGCTAATCGCCTCAACTATTCTTTGTGGCAGCGACTTCCGCAATCCAACCACTCATTGAGTCAGGTAGATTTTCTTGAATTCCCTGTTGGATTTATTACTGACTTTTCTCTCGTTGTGACCCTAGTTATGGTCTCCCGACAAGTTGTGCCATCTTTCGTGTGTACCACATGAAACCGTTTGATAATTTCATCAAAATAATTGAATTTAAACCCCTGCCCCAGCAATTGAATTTTGACCCACTCTTATGTGGTAACATATCAAACACACTTGATGTAGCACTACTTACACAAAATTACTTTCTCAACCTTGTAGGACCGCCATAGATTGTGGGTTGTGTTGTACCTGGTGTTTTAGTAAGCAACGTGCGTCTGTTCCTGAAACTATGGTATAATGTCGAACACATCGCTCACGAATTTTGTCTTAGAATTTTAAAAATGATACTAGTAACTCTTCTATTGTCGAACTTACCACTGGAATTCCAAAAGGACTAATGGAACTTGCTATTGCCACGGATTGCGAAGATCCAGAATCCGCAATAATTGCAGAAACCGCCGAAGATGTTTTACAGTGGGGCTCTGAAGGGACTTCTTCTGCTGTGTTTAGCATCTGTAGTGTTGCTTTCATGGACAGATGCGTCATGGCACATGAATCATAAATCTTGTAGCCCAGTGTAATATTTGGAAGTAACGACGAATCGTTATTTATTTCTTCTATAGCGAATATCATCGACAGCACAAATCGAAACTCTCTGAAGTCAAAGCTGCGGAGCACAACACAGATTGGTGCGTTGAGTACACAAAAAGACGCAAATATTTGCTGAACAAAATATTCTTCAGTTGTAACGGAGAATAGCGTCAAGGTGGGAAGATGGTGGCGTAATGTTAATATCACTGTATCACTTAGCATCTGTAGTGTTGCTTTCATGGACAGATGCGTCACTTTGGGATACAGTGACTCATTCTTTGGGGGGACATGGGTTCAAATACCACCCTGGTAATAAATAAAATCTGTAACTTAACTCAATACAGCCGCCCGGTTCGAGAGCAACTGGGGACGGGCAACAAATGATTGTAACTGGAGCCCGCGCACCAACAAGAATAAATTTGGGAAGAAAGATGAATTGCTGACTTGTTGGTCAGCTACTTAGAAGCGCAATACGAAAATGAATCATTTAACAGATTGGAGATTAGATACCTCTGTTTAGAGAAAACATGCAAATTATGGTGCACACATCTTTTGAAATCGTCTATAAGTTATCATTCTCGGAATCGAGCTCCTACTGACGCCAGCTGAAGAATAGGATTTGTTTTCGGAATAATCTCAAATCCAAATGCCGAACATAAACTCGTCAAAGAAAAATGAGAGTGTAACTGCGACTCCTGGGCATGATGTTTGTCTGGTCGATAGCAGATTACTGATGCATTACAACTCTTCTTCTGTTATTAATTTGATACGTTTTCAATACAAAAAGTAATCATTTATTTAATAGAAATATTCAATAACCAACATTATATAAAAAATATTTTGCCACCAATTATACTCCCTGTGTTTGTCACCCTAGTCAATAGTGCAATGCGGTATGAAATAAATAGAACCATCAATAAAATAACTTTCTTCATTAATCACAATGCAAAGTTTGACAGAAACTCACCAATTCAACAACTCACCTTTTGCATTTTACTGCATTGGGTTGTGTCTGGAAGGAAAGTTCCTGATTTTCCACATTGGAGTGAACACTAAATAATCCGCCTAAGACAAAATCCCCATCCTTAAACACGCCAGGCAAATCAAATGTTCCCCAATATTTACAGGCCTTTTCATCATTTCCCCACAGCGAAGCAACCACGGATAGAAGTACCCCCCATGTTAAAGGGTGGTGCATGTTACTCCTTGCAGAGTAGGACACCGAGCTAAGATGTGGGCAACTGAAACGGATTGATGTGTTGCAATATATATAGCCCGTACTTGGGTAAGACTAACGTAAATCGACATTAAATACGGCAATATTGGGTTGCTCCGTGAAAATTCCCAGAAGAAAACTCCACCTGAAGGAAAATGGAGAAAGATATTAAATATTCTCTTAATGGGAACCAGGTTTACCCAGATGAGTAAGAACTCACGTTATAACTGTTTCATCTGGAAGCTGGAACAGGTAATGAGGGCAGGGATTTGTTGACGCTTGTGGTTTATGTTACATAATCTATAATTGAAAACCAGTTATCCGTGCCAGGAAGATGTATTATTTATTTTCAGTTACACCCCTCATCGTGCTATTGTTTTTTTTCTAGAGTATAACGTGCGGAGTGATCAAACTGTCATTCCTTGTTTTGCTTTTCCAGTCGATCTCAGACGCAGGCCGGGAATTCTCCAACGGTTCATGTCTCAGCGCCGCTGCCAGTGAGAATGGAGAATTGGGAGCGCAACCTGCAATGGGACCTGGGACTTCCAGCTGCGGGCGACGTCGGAGCATTGGACCCATAATTTCAAATCACAACGCATGTCTGATATTCACTGGTAGAATTCCTCCAAAATTCAATTGTTCAGTTCCCACTCCAGGGCGTTTAGGCCACTGAAGAATGGGTTCAGGCTTCTTCAAGGTGCTAATCCGCCTGCAAGGGAGGGAGGGGAAGAGGGGGAAATCCCTGCAAAGTCCACCCCACTCTCCGAGGAAGGGAAGAGTGTGAACTAATCGGCGCACTCGCAGAGCAGATCCAGTGGTAAACGTGCATTTAACTAAGAAAAAAGCAGGATAATACTTCCCAAATTCAGGATAAGGAAAACAGCCCCCTGGAATTCCGGGCCGAATTGTCTCAGAAGATATTAGACCTTTGAGGCGCATTTCAGCAGGAATTACTTCTGCAACTCTATATCATACCAGACTCTTTTAAACAGCTTTAAGAGTTCCAACCTACTTGAACATAAGAACATAAGAAATAGGACCAGGAGTAGGCCATCTAGCCCCTCGAGCCTGCCCCGCCATTCAATAAGATCATGGCTGATCTGTCGTGGCTCAGTTCCACATTCCCACCCTCTCCCCATAACCCTTAATCCCCTCGCTTATCAAAAACCCATCAACCCGCATCTTAAAAATATTTAGCGAGGCAGCCTCCACCACTTCAACGAGCAGAGAATTCCAGAGATTCACCACCCTTTGAGTGAAGAAGTTCCTCCTCAACTCCGTTCTAAACCACCCCCCCTTTATTTTGAGGCTGTGCCCTCTAGTCCTACTGTCCTTTCTGAGCGGGAAGAGTCTCTCCACCTCTATCCTATCCATCCCATTCATCATCTTATATGTCTCAATGAGATCTCCCCTCATTCTTCTAAACTCTAACGAGTACAAGCCTAGTTTATTCAGCCTCTCCTCATAGCTCAACCCCCTCAACTCCGGTATGAGCCTAGTCAACCTCCTCTGCACTCCCTCCAAGGCCAAAATATCCTTGCGCAAGTACGGCGACCAAAAATGCACACAGTACTCCAGCTGCGGCCTCACCAATGCCCTATACAGCCACAGCAAGACCTCCCTATTTTTATATTCAATCCCCCTCGCTATGAAGGCCAGCATCCCATTTGCCTTCCTGACCACCTGCTGCACCTGCAGGCTGGGTTTTTGCGACTCATGCACAAGGACCCCGAGGTCCTTCTGCACCGTCGCCTGCTGCAGTTTTTCGCCACGTAAGTAATAGTCCTTCCTACCATTATTCCTACCAAAGTGGACCACCTCGCACTTACCAACATTAAATTCCATTTGCCAGTTCCTGGCCCATTCGCCCAGCCTATCTAGATCCTTCTGCAGACTCTCCACACCCTCCGCGCAATTTGCCGTTCCACCAATCTTGGTGTCATCAGCAAATTTCGACACCCTACACTCGGTTCCCTCCTCCAGATCATAAGAACATAAGAACATAAGAAATAGGAGCAGGAGTAGGCCATCTGGCCCTTCGAGCCTGCCCCGCCATTCAATAAGATCATGGCTGATCTGGGGTCGTGTCAGATCAGGGTGATAGATGTTAATCAGCTGATTGGAATTTTACCGCCACGCCCGCCCCGGAATCGGGGCGAGCGCTGCCCGCAGAACAGAGAGTTCTCCGTTGTCCTCGGGCAAAATTTTACAAGCTTAGCCTGAGTGAGCCCAACATTAACGAGTTTGTTGAATTCAAATTCGGAAGTGGCCTGCGTGAGACTTGTATTTACGGCGATTATATTGCTTGTCCAGTAACCTGACCCAGGGAACAAATATTTCTAGGTGGTTATAATCACATATCGTTCAGGTGGGAGAATTCAGCTGTCTGAGGAAAGTCAATAAATGCACAATCAATGGTCAAGGCGCAGGCGAGGTTGATCGGTCCGAAGTGTCTGTACCGGTTTTCTACAAGATAATCACAGTTTCTCCCACATTCCCGCCTTTTCGCAATAGTCCTTCAAATCATTTCTATTCACATAATTATCTCATTCTCTTTTGGAAGACGTGATTGAATCTGCTTTTGTTACCATCCCAGCTAATGTCACTACTGGACAGTTAGACTCAATAGACTATAGCTTTAATGTTTTGTTTAGAGAGTGCATGAACAGAGTCACGGGACTGTCAATCAGCTTCAAACTAAAGAATAAAACATTTATTAAACGTAAAACTCGTTGACGAGAATGCAATACTCTTTCTCCCCACCTATCTCTTCACAATGTACACAGATTCTGAGGATAATACAGGTTACAAAATATACCATATACTGTAACATTCTCGCTAAGTACACAGTCCATGCAAACCCACAGTTCTGTTATGATCAAATACACCGCACTCTGAAACCAAGTGGCAAATGGCAACAAACATAACTTCTGCAGATTCCTCATCAAACCTCCCAACACTTGTTATACTGTGAGCCAGTTGGTCTCACTGAAACTCCAACGTCCACACGTGTGTATCCAAACTTCACTCTCGAGAAAACACACACTAGAATCACACACTTTCTCTCAAATGCCTTCGCCAAGAATCCACTTCCAGGCTTTTAATTTCTCCTTTCAGATTACTGTCCCTTATTTTGCCAAATGCATTCAAGCTTCCAAAAAATCTCTCAGATAAGAACATAAGAACTAGGAACTAGGATAAGAACTAGGCCATCTGACCCCTGGAGCCCGCTCTACCATTCAATAAGTTCATGGCTGATCTTTTTGTGGAGTCAGCTCCACTTACCCACCCACTCACCATAACCCGTAATTCATTTACTGTTCAAATATTTATCTATCCTTACCTTAAAAACATCTAATGAGTTGCCTCAACTGCTTCACTGTGCAGGGAAATCCACAGGTTTACAACCTTTAGGTGAAAAAGTTCCTCCTCAACTCAACCCTAAAGCTGCTCCCCCTTATTTTGAGGCCATGCACCTTCATTCTAGTTTCACTTGTCAGTAGAAATAACTTTCCTGCTTCTATCTTACCTACTCCCTTCACTATTTTATATGTTTCTATAAGGTCTCCCCTCATTCTTCTGAATTCCAATGAGTATAGCCACAGTCTACTCAGTCTTTCCTCATAAGCCAACCTTCTGAACTCCAGAATCAATTTAGTGAATCTCCTCTGTTCCCTCTCTAGTGCCAGTATGTCCTTCCTCAAGTAAGGAGGCCAAAATTGTACGCAGGACTGCAGGTGTAGCCACATTAGCACCTTATACAGCTGCAACATAACTTCGCTGTTTTTTTTAAATTCCATCCCTGTAGCAATGAAGGACAAAATTCCGTTTGCCTTCTTAATTACCTGCTGCACCTGCAAACCAATTTTTGTGATTCATGCACTCGTTGTAGATACTCAGCTATGCCCACAGAACACTGTTGCTTCACGGGTTGTATTAAGGTGTCACTAATCTTAGGATTACTCCAGCTCGCTGGCTTCTCATCTGCCAACTTCACCAGGTTTGCACCTTTCAGCTCCATCTTTAGCTCAGAGCCTCTCTCTCCCCCTTTCTTAACTTGAGTGAACAGTACCTTATTCAGATTCCACTTCTTTTTCCTTTTCAGGCCGTAAGACATAGGAGCAGAATAAGGCCACTTGGCCCATTGAGCCTGCTCCACCATTCGATAATGGCTGATATTTTTCTCATCTCCATTCTCCTGTCTGGTCCCCATAACGCCTGACGCCCTTATTAATCAGGAACCTATCTACCTCTGTCTTAAAGACACTCAATTACCCGGCCTTCACAGGCTTCTGCGGCAAAGAGTTCCACAGATTCACCACTCTCTGGCTGAAGAAGTTCCTCCTCCTCTCTGTTTTAAAGGACCAGCCCTTTCGCATGAGATTATGTCCTCTGGTTCTAGCTCTTCCTACTGGTGGAAACGTCTTCTCCACATTCAGCCCATCCAGGCCTCGCAGTATCCTCTAAGTTTAATACGATCCCCACCTCCCCACCGCTGCCGCCCACCCCCCACCCCCGCCCCAGCATCCTTCTTTTGACTTCAGTCTTCCAGGGTCTTCTCTTTTAATGCCCTGATTTCTCAAACAATATCTTTAGATTCTGGAATTTGTTTTCTATCCCTTACCCCATTGTCCTGCCTCTGTGCTGGCAGCTTCTTCTCAAATACTTGGTTCCAAATTTGAGTCCCTGATGCTGAGCAACAGCCTGGTCTTTCACTAACCCCTGTTTGTTTTGCACGTCGTAAACCCTTCAATTACAATGCAGGCACAATCTAAAATGAAACCCAAACTGACAGTCATAAAGGCATCATTGTTTGATATGAACTGACAACAATGCACCAGAGAGAGGCCCAGGGTAATGGACTGAGCCAGGTAAGAGAAAGCAAAATGGGGGTCATAGATTGAGGGCTGGAACAGGCGAGTGGGGTGGGAGGGAAATGACATAAAGCCAGAGAGTTGGCTCTCGACTGCCACCACCTTACCCTCTACCTCCCAATGCTGATTCCCTTCTTCAGGCCCTGGTGCTTACAATGCCCGCCCCACCCATGCCCACACTCACATCCTGGGAGCTCACAAGCAAACACAGCAAGGATTGTTTTGATTATAAGCTCCCTCCATGACGAATTCTCCTCCCTCTACTGGTTGAATACCAGCAGTGATTCGATGAGTCTCTAAAGTAAGCACTACTAGTGCAATTAAAGGGTGGAACCATCTGTTGTATTTGTTGCCCTGCTTGGAGATGGAGGAGCATTTAATTAGGCGGAATCCTGCTTACCTGAACTCCGCCACCTTCTCATCCCTTCCACAATTAAATTCTGGGCGGAAATCATGGTTTCTCAAGATCACCTTCCCACCCCACCGCTAATTGAGGCCATTAAGAGGCCAATTAGTGACCCTGTAAAGATAACTCTTGAATGCAGCTAGAATTTTGGTAAATCTATGTTACACTCCCTCCATTGCCAATATATCTTTTCCATGCTTGCAGCTCACATTACACCAGGTGAGGTCTAACCAGGGTTTTGTATAACTACCACATCACTTCTCTCAGCTTACATTCATTCCACCACATAAAACGATCAACATTCTGTTGACATTTCTGAATAAGTTTGGTACCTGCTAAAGACACGCTAATGTAAATAAAACCCTTAAGACCCTAAGATCACCACTGATTTTAGCTTTTCACGATTTAAAAAGTGCCATTGTAGGTCCAAAATAGGTGATCTTGCATTGCTTCCTTTTGCCAGTTTCACCCACTCACTAATATTTCTTTGTAACTTTGTGCTTCCGTCAAGATTGCTGACAATACTGCCTAACTTTGCATAATCCGCAACTGTGGATATGGTGCTTCTTATTTCCTCAGCTAAAGTTATTAGCAGCAGTGAATAATGGGAGCCCCAGATCCTTCTGCCAATTCGGTGACTTTCCCATTACTGCTACTCTCTGTCGCTTGTTGCCCAACCAATTCCGTAACCAGGTAAATAACTTGCCTGCAATTCAACAAGTTGCAGTTTTATTCAACAGCGTCTTCCGAGAGACTTTATCAAGTGCCTTTTGGGAGTCCCTATCAATACCATCCACAGACATCCCACCGTCAAATACTTTAGTCACCTCTTCGTCATATTATCCAACTTTGTTATCCAATAACCCGCCCTTTACAAATCGATCGAAACTCTCCTGGTTCAGCCGAAAATTTCCAAGGTCACTATTCTTAATGATAGACTGTAGTGGCTCACGGATAACAGATATCACGCTAACAGGTCTATAATTCGCTACTTTTAAAGTAGTGAGTGGCATTCATTTCCCAAAATGAGAGAACTTTGGCAGATAATTGTCGGGGTCTCAGCAAGGTTTTTAAGTGATGCAGTCCGTAAGTGTTGCATTAGGCTGTGGAATGAGACAATGCGCTTAAATCTGTGAAGTGAGTCTTCTGAATTTCCATCGAATCCCCACAGTGTAGAAGGAGGCCATTCGGCCCATCGAGTCTTCACCTACAACAATCTCACCCCGGCCCGATCCCCGCACCCCCACATTTTAACTCCGCTAACCTACGCATCCCGGGGCATTAAGGGGCAATTTAGCAACGCCAATGCACCTAACCCGCACTTCTTTGGACTGTGGGAGGAAACCGGAGCACCCGGAGGAAATCCACGCAGATACGGGGAGAACATGCAAACTCCACACAGACAGTGACCCAACCCGGGAATTGAACCCGGGTCCCTGGAGCTATGAGGCCGCAGTGCTAACCACTGTGCCTGCCTGCTGAATCCACAGTCTCCTGCTCCGGAAGTAAAAGTCTTTCACAAATTCGTACAACGTGAAAAGTGATTGTTCAAAAAATTATTAGAAGTATTTTTGTTGCTTGTGGCGTCATGATATTTTCTTGGAAATAGTGAAAATTCGTGAATTGTACTTTGCTTTTGTCGCTTTTCTTTAATAACTGAAAATCTTGGTTCATGAAATCTTGTGCAAAGTGTTACTTTATTTCTCAAGCTTAATGGCAATTTCGTGAATGAAATTGGATGGATTGATGTTAATTTAACATTTTAATGCTTGGAGATTTTTGAAAACATTTTTATGGTATAGTGAACATTTTATAACGCAAACAACTACACATCAATATCAGATATAAAGACTTGCTTTGAACAAAATATATAAATCCTGCGAAACGTACTAAAACCAATTTATTTGATAGCAAATTGTATCGGCGTTAAACTAAAGTCGAATAGTTCTCACAACTTCTTGGAACTCACTTTGCCCATCATATGACCCTTTGTATTATTTTCTGGTCTTAATAAAATAATGTAACATTTAGGTGCGAAAATGCACACAAGAAGACCAAAGCTAGATGCCAAAATAGCGAACACCTCGACGGCTACGGTATATTTTCCGGGCGAACTTGTGTAAGCTGGAATGAATGTTATCCACACTGTGCAAAATATCAGCATACTAAAGGTTATGAATTTGCCCTCGTTGAAGTTATCGGGCAGTTTTCGAGCTAGGAACGCAACGATAAAACACACACAGGAGAGACAGCCAATATAGCCTAGCACACAATAGAAGGCTGTTGCCGATCCCACATCGCATTCCAGAAGGATTTTATCCTTAAAATAATTGGTGTTTTTCCGTGGCAAAGGTGGCGATGTAGCTAGCCACATTGTGCATATGAAACATTGGACCAGTGCAAGTGCACAAACGGTCAGTCTCTGTTGGGTAGGACCAAAATATTTCATCATATTTCTGTTCGGAACCGTGGCCTTAAAGGCCATGACCACAACAATGGTTTTCGCCAAAACACAGGAGATGCAAAGAACAAAACTAATGCCGAAAGTCACGTGGCGTAAAATACATGACCAAAATGTTGGCTCACCAATGAAAGTAAACGAGCAAAGGAAACACAACGTGAGTGCAAAGAGCAGGAAAAAACTGAGCTCGGAGTTGTTGGCTTTAACAATAGGAGTGCGTTTGTAAATAAAGAAGAGAGCGGCTACACCCATTGTGAGGAATGCGCCAACTATTGTGAGTGCCATCAATACAACTCCTGTTATATCTGTAAAGCCGAGGTATTCAATTTGTTTCGGGATACACTGATCTCGCCTCGGACCAGTCCAATATTCGGGGGGACATTTGATGCAGTGTATCGAATCTAAGGTGAAGCAAAGGGAGGAGAAAAGACAACAATTTATCTTCGGACCGAACCTTTGGAAAAGGATTTGCAGCGGATAAACTTGTACACACCTGTAGTGTTGCTGATTTCTCCGTCGCCACACGGAATGCAGTCAAAACAACATAGAGGCTGGTGCTTTCTTGCTGCTTTCCTCGTTCCGGGGAGACAGTTTTCGGAGCACACTGCACGCGGAATCTAAAGTTAAGTTAAAGTTTCTTTATTAGTCACAAGTAAGGCTTACATTAACACATAAGAACATAAGAAATAGGAGCAGGAGTAGGCCATCTAGCCCTTCGAGCCTGCCCCGCCATTCAATAAGATCATGGCTGATCTGAAGTGGATCAGTTCCACTTTCCTGCCCTCTCCCCATAACCCTTAATTCTCCTGTCTATCAAAAACCTATCTACCCCTGACTTAAATATATTTAGCGAGGTAGCCTCCACCACTTCAACGGGGAGAGAATTCCAGAGATTCACCACCCTTTGAGTGAAGAAGTTCCTTTTCAACTCCGATCTAAACTGCGCCCCCGCCCACCCACCTTATCTTGAGGCTGTGCCCTCTCGTCCTGCTGTCCTTTCTAAGCAGGAAGAATCTCTCTACCTCTACCCTACCCATCCCCTTCATTATCTTATACATCTCTACAAGATCCCCCCTCATCCTTCTAAACTCCAACGAGTACAGACCCAGTCTATTTAGTCTCTCTTCATAGTCCAACCCCCTCATCTCCGGTATCAGCCTAGTGAACCTCCTCTGCACTCCCTCCAAGGCCAATATATCCTTGGATATATTGCAACACTGCAATGAAGTCACTGTGAAATTCTCCTAGTCACCACTGCCTGGCATCTGTTTGGGTCAGTACACCTAAATAGCATGTCTTTCAGAAATTGGAAGGAAACTGGAGCACCCAGAGGAAATCCATGCAGACACGGTGAAAACGTGCAAACTCCACACAGACAATGACCCAAGGCTGGAATAGAACCTGGATTCCTGGTACTGTGGAGCAGCAGTTCTAACCACTGTATTACTGTGCTATGGTTTAAAGCGGTTTGAAGTATCAGTGTGTAACATGGTCTATGTAGAAATAAGGAACACCAATGCACTTTCTGTGGTGGCCAGTTTGAAATGTTTCGTAATGTTCTTTGAGATTTTATGAATAAAGTATCTCTATCGCTAAAAAGGGAAGTTGTATTCTTGATACTGAACGTACTTTGCAAATAAGTGGCAGATGGATTTAAAGGTTTGGAGATGCTGGTGTTGGACTGGGGTAAACACAGTAAGAAGTCTGACAACACCGAGTTTAAGTCCAGGTTAAAGATGGATTTTAGTACAGAGAAGTTTGAGAAAATGCATTTAGGGAGGTCAAACACTTATAGGGAATACACGATAAATTGGAATCTCCTAAGAGAGGTAGGTGAGGTGAGAAATCTTGACATACAAGTGCACAGCTCGCTAAACCCAATGTTGTAAAGAAGGCAGATGGAATGCTCTCCTTCATTGACAGGGGAATATAACATAAGAGTAATGGTAGACCATACGATATAGGAGCAGAATTCGGCCATTCCATCCATCACGTCTGCTCCGCCATCCAATCATAGCTGATATGATTCTCATCCCCATTCACCTGCCTTCTCTCTGGAATCCTTGATCCCCTTATTGATCAAGAACTTATCTATCTCTGTGTTAAAGATACTCAATGACCTGGCCTCCACAACCCTCTGTGGCAATGAGTTCCACTGCTTTACCAAACTTTGGCTGAAGAAATCCCTCCTCATCTCAGTTTTAAAGGAGCACCCCATCACTTTGCAATTGTGCCCTCCAGTTCAAGTCTCTTCCACTAGTGGAACTATCCTCTCTATGCCTACTCTATCTAGGCCTCCAGTATTCTGTAAGTTTCAATTAGATCCCCCCTCACCCTTCTAAACTCCATTGAGAATAGAACCAGATACCTCAAACACTCCTCATAAGATAAACCCTTCATTCCTGGGATCATTCTTGTAATATAATGTCGGAATTATATAAAGCATTGGTGAGGCCACAACTGGAGTAACGTATGCAGTTCTGGTCACCACATTACAGGGAGGACATAATTGCTCTGGACAGAATGCAGAGGAGATTTACAAAAATGTTGCCAGGTTCAAAAAGTTTAGCTATGAGGAGAGATTGGACAGGTTAGGGTTATTTTCCTTGGAACAAAAAAGAGATAACTTGATAGAAGTGTTCAAAATCATGAGAAGGAGAGGTGGTATGGACGAGATAAAATTGGTTCCCTCTAGAACCAGGGGGCATAGATTCAAGATAAGTGGCAGTAAGTGCAGAGGGGACATGTATTTATGCAAAGAGTGGTGCATGTCTGGAATTCACTGCCCGAGTTGGTGGTGGAGGCAGAAACCGTAAAGTATTGTGGCTGGCATGGTAGCGCAGTAGTTAGCATTGCTGCCTTACAGCACCAGGGGTGCGGGTTTGATTCCGGCCTTGAGTCACTCTCTGTGTGGAATTTGCACATTCTTCCCATGTCTGCATAGATTTCCTCCAGGTGCTCCGGTTTCTTCCCACATTCTGAAAGATCAGCTGGTTAGGTGCATTGACCCGAGCAGGTACCAGACTGGGGGAACTTCACAGCAGCTTCATTGCAGTGTTAATGTAAGCCTTACTTGTGACTCATAGATAAACTTTAACTTCATTTTTTTTTAATACCTGGATCTGTACCTTAAGTGATGTAAGATACAGGGTTATGGGAAGGGTAGAAGAAGGTGGGATTCGAAAGGGCACCTTGGTGTCCTTGGGCTGGCATGGGCAAAATGGTCCAAGTGGCTTCCTTCTGTGCTGTAACTTTTCTACGGTTCTGTGTTTCTTATATCAATAGTATTGAAATTGTAATGCATCAACTCAGTAAGGAAAATGGTACATCAAGTAAAGTTGAATTTTATGGCACTTTCTTTATTTTTCAGTATAAATCATTCCCCTCAGGCAGTATGCCTGACATGGAATCTATATTGTAGCTGCCAAGAGAATTACATGACATAGAAGCACCTAGGAGTGGAACAAACTTTCCACCGGGGGCTCCCAAAGATGTGCTGGTTAGGTTGATTGGCCACGGTAAAATTGCCCCTTAGTGTACTGAGATGCGTAGATTAAAGGATTAGTGGGTAAAATATGTACGGATATGGGGGTAGGGCCTGGGTGGGATTGTGATCGGTGCAGACTTGATGGGCCAAATGGCCTCTTTCTGCACTGTAGGCTTTCTGTGATTCTATGAAACGGTTGGAAACAAGTCAAATTTTATGGCACTTCCTTTAAATTCAAGTTGAAATATTCTGTCACATGAATTTTCTGAGTGAAGTATATTTGGTGGGGGGTGGGGGGGGTACAGGAGAAAACAAACACATGGATCGACTGAACGTGGTTACTTTTTTCTGGCAGTGCCATCTCCTCTGCATTTGTGCCCAACTACAGCAGTGATCTTACCTCGCTCGTGACACCACTCCAAACAATCAACTCTTCCTTTAATGTTAATTCTTTTCCCGGAGGTGCAGACCCATCGTACCTTCCAACAGTCAAAACATCAGCACCACCAGAGTCATTGGGCTGCCAATTCACAATGTCATATGTTGGGACTGGATCTCCATTTCCATCGAAATGCACTCTTTCACCAGTCTTAGTTGTGAAATCCACTGTTTTTATGTAATGAAGGAGCTGCCCAGAGAAATAAAATGAATAGGCAGTAGATAATAAATCTTAACTGGATTCTTTAGAATTACTTAAATAGTCAATGCTGTGCACCAATATTTAAACATCAATTCAGATTGGCCAAACAGTTTTTTTAGAAACATAAATGAGTTTTCAATCCCAAGAGCAATGCATTTCGTTTAAAAGGAAATCACTGCAGCTGCTGGAATCTGAAACCAAAGGAGAAAATGCTGGAAAATCTCAGTAGACCAGGCAGAATCTGAAAGGCGAGAATAGAGTTGACGTTTTGGGTCAAAGAGCAAAGAAAATTACAGCACGTGAACAGGCCCTTCGGCCCTCCAAGCCTGCACTGACCATGCTGCATGATTGAACTAACCTTCCGGGGACCATATCCCTCTATTCCTATCCTATTCATGTATTGCCCCTTAAATGTCTGCTTCCATTACTTCCCCTGGCAGCGAGTTCCAGGCCACCATCAGCTTCTGTGTAAAAAAATTGCCTCGTACCTCTCCTTTAAACTTTGCCCCTCGCACCTTAAACCTATGCCTCCTAGTAATTGACTCTTCCACCCTGGGAAAAAGCTTCTGACTATCCACTCTGTCCGTGCCCCTCATAATCTTGTAGACTCCTATCATGTCACCACTCAACCTCTGTCATTCCAGTAAGAACAAACCAAGTTCCTCCAACCTCTCCTCGTAGCTAATGCCCTCCATACTAGGCAACATTCTGGTAAATCTTTTCTATACCCTCTCCAAAGCCTCCACATCCTTCTGGTAGTGTGGAGACCAGAATTGAACACTATATTCCAAATGTGGCCTAACTAAGGTTCTATAAATCTACAACATAACTCATCAATTTTTAAAATCAATACTCTGGCCAATGAAGGCAGCATGCCATATGACTTCTTCTCCACTTGCATTGCCACTGTCAGTGACCTGCGTACCTGTACACCCAAATCCCTCTGTCTATCAATACTCTTAAGGGTTCTGCCATTTACTGTGTATTTCCTATCTGCATTAGGCTTTCCAAACTGCATTGCCTCGCTTGTTTCCTGAGTCAAGATGACCCTTTGTCAAAGATAAAAGGCACAGAGCGTGGGGGATATTTAATCTGTATGGTGAGGGAATGAAAGATGAGTCATAGCCACAAAAATAAGAGGAAAAGGCTGTTAATGGCAGCCCAGAGAGAGAATAGAAGGTGTGAATGGCCAAAGGGCAGAGAGACTGAAATCAGGGGGTCCTTTACCTGCCATGGTTCGAAGGCTGAAATCATTGCACAACTTTTGTTCACAAACGGACCTTGACCGCGTTCACAGGCGAACATATTGTGAAGAGCGTGGGCAACAGCATAGACCGCTTTGTACACGTTATAGCTAATCCTGAACTGTGACACTTCAGTGTATGCATTGCTTAATTCCTTAAGACGTTCTGTCCCTTTGCATTCACTTATCTGTGAGGAGGACTTAATTCCTTCCGATTTATTTTCCGTCCGTCCCAGTATACAGTCAAAGCTCGTTTCCCAAAATTCTTTCATCAAAATGTTTCCCGGATAAGCTGAAGGATGGACGTCAAGTAGAAACTCTTTTAAGCCTGGCACTCTTCCCTTACGGATTGCAATCCCTATTGCTCCGGTTAGGAATTGCCTGTTTTCTTGGGGAGTGACCAGCGAAGTGGAAATCCAGGCTTCGCTTCCGACCCATTGAATGCCGCTGATGTTTTGTCTTGCAACTTCCCTCAGAAGAATGGCCATATCCGCTTGTGCAAGAAATGCCACGACAACTTTGGTACTAAATTGCTTTATAACCTCGACAGTTTCAAGCAATTTCTCCCTCGGGTATGTTCTGTGAAAAGACCGAAAATATGCAATACAAACACCTAACTGTTGCACAGCCTCTGTGAAAGTTTGCATTCCAAAGTTACCATAATCATCGTCGCTTCTAATTGTCCCGATCCAAGTCCACCCAAATCGTTTCACCAACTTGGCCAATGCTCTAGCTTGAAAGTAATCACTTGGAATTGTTCGTAGGAAGGAAGGATATTCCACTTTATTGCTGAGACAGGCACACGTGGAAAAGTAGCTAACCTGAGGAAATATAATCGAAGTGAGTTAGAATGGACTAAAATATCCTTTCGTTGGATATTGCTTTCCCCTGAACCAGAGTCAATGGGTTTTGTTACAATATATTCCATTCACACAACCATGCTAATATATTTTAGATCAATAGAAAGAGAGAGAACAGGAATCTCGGATAACACTGAGATGAGGAGTAGTTACTTCTTGCAGAGGGTTGGGAATTTGTGGAACTTGCTGCCCCATAGTGCGGTGGAGTCTGAATCATTCAGAAAGGAAAACAGAACGAGAGGGCGCAGTCTCAAAATAAGGGGAGTTGAGGAGGAACTTCTTCACTCAAAGGGTGGTGAATCTCTGGAATTCTCTACCCATTGAAGTGGTGGAGGCTACCTCGTTGAATATATTTAAGTCACGGGTAGATAGATTTCTGATAGACAAGGAAATTAAGCGGGAAAGTGGGACTGATCCACTTCAGATCAGCCATGATCTTATTGAATGGCGGGGCAGGCTCGAAGGGCTAGATGGCCTACTCCTGCTCCTATTTCTTATGTTCTTACGTTCATTGAATGGTTTCAAAAAGGAGATAAAAATATTACCAATAAAAGGGGGATAAGGGGATATGGGGAAAAAATGTAGGGAGATGGATTTGAGACCAATGAGAAATCAGCCATGGTCTGATTGAAAGGCAGAGCAGGTTCGAAGGGCTGAAATTACCTAAATCTACTTCCAGTTCCTATTTTCCTGTGTTCCAGGTAATGCGGTGATCCGCCGGTACTAACAGGAGAGTCAGCATGAAGGTTGTCTACTTTCAATGTCGGGGTGGGTGGGCCTATGGCCCACATTCAGGGAGCAGAGTGCGGGAGAGACAGAGAGTGGGCACGGTGAGGTTAAAGGGACTGCAAGCCCGGAAGAGTTGGTGCAATTTGAAAATCACCAGGAGAGGGCGATCGCGAGAAGGAAGTAAGCTCGATTGAGAGTGGAAAAGCTCCAGGATCACAAGCAGCACTCTGGGTTCCCCGCTGGTTGGAAACCCAAACTGCCGCAGTTACATTTAATTGTCCGTTATGGGCGCAGTCTCTTTAGTATATTCAAATAAAAGACCTGTCTCTAGAAAGTAGGTGAACTGCCAGTCCCTTCACTCGACTAACTAAATCCGGAAACGGGCGTGTTGGAGGTGAGTTGGGGAAGAGTTTCAGATTTCTGATATTTTAACATACCCCAGCCCCTCTGCTGTCCATGACCCGCGGGATTAAAATTACTCCGGTTGGTCACTGTTGCGGAGCAGAAAATAGCCCAATTGCGCAAATAGTTAAGCGATTATATTTGTTTTCACCCCCTCAATTGGAAGTAATTTTGATATGCGAACTGATTTGTTTTTCTTGCAAAAGTACATTTTCTTCCTCTGAGAGAAAGAAATGATCCCAACCTGCCCGGGGAAGACCGGTGATTGGGATTTTTCATTGGATTACACCCAACTGGACCTCACGTAACCATTGACGCTGATGGAAATGGTGGGATTAAAATGGTTGGGCAACCCCACTCTATCAGTCCCTCTCAGCTGAGATCAGTTTGAGGGCGTTTAAAAGGCAGCAGGCCCTGGCTTTAAAGTTTGATCACAAGTATGACACCAGTAGCAATTCAGGGCACCTTCAGTGCTGCATGAATAACTTGGGAGTGACTCTTCAGCCCAAACTCTTCCGATTGGCGAGTTTGAGTGTTCTCACTGAGCCAATGTGGCATGTAAAATGTGGCATGTGTGACATTTGCAGAATGTGGGCATCGCTGTCTAGACCAGCATTTATTGCCCATCCCTAATTGCCCTTGAGAAGGTGGTGGTGATCTGCCTTCTTGAACCGCTGCAATCCCTGTGGTGTAGGTAGTATCCACAGTGCTGTTAGGGCGGGGCTCTCTGTTTCCCTCCCCATTAAACGCTGTAACATTGCTGGAAGATGCGAAAACGCAGGGAAGATGAGCTTGGGAAAGTCCCTGTAAAGTCGCTGCCATAGTTCCTCCTTGTCCTAAACTTTGTCCACATATTCGTGCCCTCACTAAGAGCACCATTGTAACAGCATCGCCTTTCTGCTCTCAACCCTCCTTCATCCTTTGGTGACTTGTCTATCGGAACGCACCACTGGGTGGTTTGACACATTATACACCCCGTCAATTTGAGGTCAGTCAAATCGCCTCTGCCCATTTCCTAAGTCGCATCAAATCCCGTTCATTTACCATGCTGTGTCCACTGACCTATACTGGTTTCAGGTCAAACATGGTCTTGAATTTTAAAATTCCCACCATTGATTTATAATATCGCAATGTCCCCGTTCGTCCTAATATCTCTTATCTCCTCTTAGCCCCACAACCCTCCCAAGAATCTGCACCCATCGAATTCTCTCCTCTTGAGCACTCGACATGAATCACCCTACCGTTTGCCTCGACCCTGTGATCTGCAATACCCACTCTACACTGCTCCATCTCGCTACCTCACTTTTCGGCTCCTTTAAAGGACAGGACCTTCCGACCACGTGGCCCCAAAACTGGAAAAACCTGTCCGAGGTCAATGGATCGTTGCATGGCCCGCCCGCCCGCTACCAATCCAGTGGCGGGCGGGATGAGAAAATTGTCCTTGAGCAAACTTCGGGTCATTGGACCCAATGTCTCCTTTATTGTGGCTCAATATCATAATTTGCTCGCTATTGGTCACATGAATAATCTGGGTAGGTTTAATTACATTAAGACTCAACGTAAATAGGAGCTGCTGTTGCAGTTCCAAAATACATGTAATTTACCAATTGCAACTTGTTAACTTGAGTAACAGCGGCATTCTCTCAGTCTTCGTGCTGGTGACCAGAATTATGATGTGGAGATGCCGGCGTTGGACTCGGGTAAACACAGTAAGAAGTCTGACAACACCAGGTTTAAGTCCACAAGCTTGTGAGTTTACCATCAAATAAATTGGTTGGACTTAAACCTGGTGTTGTCAGACTTCTTTCTGTGTTGACCAGAATTAGGAGCAGACATATTAGATAGTGCAGTGGGGAAACAGGGAACTGGACTCCACAGGTTGGTGTTTGTATTTCACAGGAACTTCTCCCACCCATCAGTCAAGAACATCAGCATATCTTTCGATTCCTTTCTGCTACAGACTCTCAGCTGGATTCGCCTGAATGCATTCAGGCTAATCACCTCAACTATTCTTTTGGCAGCGACTTCAGCAATCCAACCATTCATTGAGTTAGGTACTATTTTCTTGAATTCCTTGTTGGATTGATTACTGACTTTCCTCTAGCTGTGACCCTAGTTGTGGTCTCGCCGACAAGTTGTACCATTTTCCATGTGTCTATCACATGAAACCGTTTCATAATGTCATCAAAATAATTGAATTTAAACCCCCCGCGCCAGTGATTGAATTTTACCTCACTTTGATGTGATAACATATCAAAGAACAAAGAACAACACAGCACAGGAAACAGGCCCTTCGGCCCAACAAGCCCGTGCCGCCATTTTAACATTCAGTGAGCGCCTCATTCCAATCCTTCTTCTACCTATGACTTTTGCCTGAGCCTCTTGGACTCCACAATAAGGGTGTGCAAATTTAGAGAATTTTATGTGTGCCAGATTGAGGGAGGTCTAATTTAGGGACAAATTGTAAACACCAATCAGCCTAAAAGCACGTTTTTGGGGTGTGGGAGGAAACCGGAGCACCCCGAGAGAACCCGCGCTAGCACGGGGAGAATGTGCAAACTCCCACAGACACGGACCCAAGTCGGGGAGCCAACCCAGGTCCATGTATCTGCACAGCAAACAGTGATAGTCACTGAGTTGTCGTGTTGCCCGTCAGCTGGTCCAGTTTAAGCGTACACTAACGACGTGAAGCACTAGACAACTCTCGAAACATCCAAGAGCAGCCCTCGCACGACCCACCGCATGTATGCCCCTTGTTGGCCAACAAGGCGGACCGATCAAGCGCGCTTGATTCGGCACTACTTACACAAAATTATTTTCTCAGATTTGTAGGACCGCCACAGATTGTGGGTTATGTTGTATCTGAAGTTTTAAAGTAAGCAACTTGCGTCTGTTCCTGAAACTATAGCATAATGTCAAACACATCGTTCACGACCTTTGTCTTGGAATTTTAAAAATGACACTAGGTAAATCTTCTATAGCCGAACTTACCACGGGAATTCTAAAAGGACTAATGGAACTTGCTATTGCTACAGATTGCGTCGATCCAGAAGCCGCAATAATAGCAGAAACCGCCGAAGATGTTTTACAGAGGGGCTCTAAAGTGTCTGCCTCTGCTGTGTTTATCATCTGTAGTGTTCCTTTCATGGACAGATGCGTCACGGCACATGAATCATAAATCTTGTAGCCCAGTGTAATATTTGGAAGTAAGGACGAATCGTTATTTATTTCTTCTATAGCGAATATCATAGTCTGCACAAATCGAAACTCTCTGAAGTCAAAGCTGCAGAACACAACACAGATTGGCACGTTGAGTACACAAAAAGACGCAAATATTTGCTGAACTAAATATTCATGCGGGTGTAATTGAGAATGCATTTTTCAATAGCATCAAGATGGGGAGATGGTGGCGTAATGTTAATGTCACTGGGACATGGGTTCAAACACCTACAATACTGTGCGCAGTTTTGGTCTCTTTTTCTGAGGAAGGATGTTCTTGCTCTCCAGGGAGCCCAGTCGGTTTACCAGGCTGATTCCGGGGATGGCAGGACTGATGTATGAAGAGAGACTGACTAGGTTAGGATTGTTTTCACTGGAGTAAATGAGGGGGGCTCTCATAGAGACTTATAAATTTCTAATAGGACTCGACAAGGTAGATACAGAAAGGGTATTCCCGATGGTAGGGGTGCCTGGAACCAGCGGTCACAGTCTGAGGATAGTCACAGGGTAGACCATTTAGAACTGAGATGAGGAGACACTTTTTCACCCAAAGATTGGTGAGCCTGTAGAATTCATTATCACAGGACGTTTTTGATGCCAAATCATTGAATGTATTCAAAAGGCAGCTAGATATAATACTTGGGCAAACGAGATCAAAGATCATGAGGAGAAAGCAGGAATGGGTTTTGAGTTTGAAGGTCAGCCATGATGTGATTAACAGTGGAGCCGGCTGGAAGGACCTTATGGCCTCCTCTTGTCCCTATCTTCTATGTTTCTATGCTAATATCACCCTGGTAATTAATAAAATTTGTCATTTAACTCAAGACAGCCGCCAGGCTCGAGGGCAATTGGGGAGAGGCAACAAATGATTGTCACTGGCGCCCCCACGCGAGCAAGAATAAATTTGAGAGGTTAAGACGAATTACTGACTTCTCGGTCAGTTACTTAGAAGCGCAATAGTAGAAAATAGATCGCTTAGTGGATTGAAGGATAGATGCCTCTGTCTTGAGAAAGCATACAATTTATGGTGCACACATCTTTTGAAATCGTCTAAATGTTATCATTCTCGAGCTCCTGCTGACGCCAGATGAACAACAAGATTTGTTTTTGGAATAATCTCATGTGTAAATGCCGAATATAAACTCGTCAAAGAAAAATGAGAGCATAACTGCGACTTCTGGACATGATGTTTGGCTGGTCGATAGCAGATTACTGATGCATTACAACATCTTTTTCTGTTATTAATTTAACACGTTGTTTAATACAAAAAAAGTCATTTATTTAATTGAAATACTCAATAACCAACACATAAAAAATTGTTCTCCCCCAATTATATTCCCTGTGTTTGTACCCTAATCAATAGCGCAATGCGGTGTGAAATAAATAGAACCGTCAATAAAATAACTTGCTTCATTAATCACAATGCAAAGTTTGACAGAAACTTATCAATGCAACAACTCACCTTTTGCATTTTACTGCATTGGGTTGGGTCTGGAAGGCAAGTTCCTGATTTTCCACATTGGAGTGAACACTAAATAATCCGCCTAAGATAAAATCCCCATCCTTTAACACGCCAGGCAAATCAAATGTTCCCCAATATTTACAGGCCTTTTCATCATTTCCCCACAGCGAAGCAACCACGGATAGAAGTACCCCCCATGTTAAAGGGTGGTGCATGTTACTCCTTGCAGAGCAGGACACCGAGTTAAGATGTGGGCAACTGAAACGGTTTGATATGTTGCAATATATATAGCCTGTGCTTGGGTAAGACTAACGTAAATCGATCTTAAATACGGAAATTTGGATTGTTCCGTGAAAATTCCCAGAAGAAAACTCCACCTGAAGGGGAATGGAGAAAGATATTAAATATTCTCTTAATGAGAACCAAATATACCCAGATGAGTGAGAACTCGAGGTATAATTGTTTCATTTGGAAGCTACAACAGATAATGAGGGCAGGGACGCTTGTGGTTTATGTTACATAATCTAGCATTGAAAACCAGTTACCCGTGCCAGGAATATATTATTTATTTTGCAGTCACACCCTGCATCGTACTATTGTTTTTTTCAAGTGTATAGAGTGCAGAGTAAACAAACTGCCATCCCTTGTTTTGCTTTCACAGTCAATCTATGACATAGGCCAGGAAATTCGCCGACGGTTCTCGCCTCACCACCGCCGAGAACGGATAATTTGGAGCCCAGCCGAGTCTCTGGTCATTGCAATGGGACCGGGGATTTCCAGCTGCGGGCGCTGGCTGAGCGTTGGGCCATGATTTCAAATGACAAGACATGTCTGACCTTAGGATTCCTCCACAATTCAATTGTTCTGTTCCCACTCCAGAGCGTGTGGGCCACCGAAGAATGGTTCAGGCTTCTTCGAGGAGCGAAGCCGCCTGTAAGGGTGGGGTGGGGCGACGGGGTGGGGGTGGGGACTGGTGAGTCCCTCCAACGTCCACACCACTCTCAAGGGAAGTGAGTGTGAACTGACGGCAGACAAAGGAATCACCATACTCGGAAAATGAATCTCGTTCAGCAAAGCAGATCCCGCCATAAACGTGCATTTAACTAAGATAAAAACGGGATAATACTTCTGATATTCAAGATAAGGAAAACAAGCTGATGCCAAAGCAGCACCATTGAATTCCGGTCCGAATTGGCCTGGAAGGTATTCGACCTTTGAGGCGCATGTCAGCAGCGATTGCTTCTGCAACTCAATATCATGCTGGGCACCTTTAGAGAGCTTCAAGAGTCCCCACCTACTAAGAGCGGGGCCCTGTCACATCAGAGTGATAGGTGTTAGTCAGCTAATTGGAATTTTACCGCCACGCCGGCCCAGGAATCGTGGCGGGCGCGGCTAGCAGAACGGAATTCTCCGTTGTCCTCGGGCGGGATTTTACGATCCCCGCCCGATCAAGGTCCTTTGCTTCGAATACCAGCCCAACACCAACACTAACGAGTTTGTTGAATTCAAATTCGGAAGTAGCCTGTGTGAGACTAGTATTTACGGCGATTATATTGCTTGTCCAGTACCCTGACCCAGGGAACAAATATTTCTAGGTGGTTATAATCACATACCGTTCAGGTGGGAGATTTCAGCTGTCTGAGGAAAGTCAATAAATGCACAATGGTCAAGGCGGAGGCGAGGTTGATCTGTCGGAAGTGTCTGTACCGGTTTTCTTCAAGATAATCACAGTTTCTCCCACATTCCCGCCTTTTCCCAATAGTCCTTCAAGTCATTTCTATTCACATAATTATCTCATTCTCTTTGGTAGACGTGATTGAATCTGCTTTTGTTACCATCCCAGCTGTCACTTATTGGACAGTTAGACGCAATAGACCATAACTTTAATGTTTTATTTAGAGAGTGGGTAAACAGGGTCACAGGACTGTCAATCAGCTTCAAACTAAAGAATAAGATATTTATTAAACATAAAAAATTGACTAGAATGCAATACTCCTTCTCCCCATCTATTTCCACAATATACATCGATTTTGAGGGTAATACAGCTTACAAAATATACTGTATATTCTAATGTTCTCGATAAGTACACAGTCGATTGCAAACCAAAGCCCTGTTATGATCAGGCACACCACACTCTGAAACCAAGTGGCAAATAGCAACAAATATAACTTCTGCAGATTTCTCATCAAACCTCCTGGATGCTTGTTACACTCTGAGTCAATTGATCTCACTGAAACTCCAACTTCCGCACTAATGTTTCCTAACTCCACTCTCAAGAAAACACACCTTAGAAAATTCTGGCAAACAATGTTTTCTCTCAGATGCTTTTGCCAAGAATCCACTTCCAGGATTTCAATTTCTCCTTTCAGATTACTGTCCCATGGATTGCCACTTGCATTCAAACTCCCAGAAAATCTCTCAGATACCCCATACTAACAGGACGCTACTGTTCCACAGGCTGTATTAAGGCATCGCTAACCTTAGGATTACTTCACCGCTCTGGTTTCTCATCAGCCAACTTCACCAGGTCTGCACCTTTCTGCTCTATCTTTAGTTGAGAGTCTCCCTTTGCCCCTATATTTTACTTGAGTGTTTTTTTTTCCTTTCCAGTTATTTTTCCCTTTGACTTCAGTCTTCCTCTTTTCACCACCTGATTTCTATCTCTATACCTTCTTTAGTTTCTGGAACTTGTTTTCTGTCCCTTACTCCATTGTCCTGTCTCTGTGCTGACAGTTTCCATGAGTTCCTTTTCTCTCAGAACCGTGGTTCCAACTGAACTACCAGTGCTTATTTGGGTCCCTGATGCTAAGCAACAGGATAGTCTTTCTTTAAACACTGTTTGTTTTGCACATCGTAAACCCGTCAATTACAATGCAGGCACAGTTTAAAATGAAGCCAGAACTTACAGCCATTTAGGCACCATTGTTTGAAATCAACTGACTGAACTGTTAACAGTTCGTTACCACGGAAACACAAAATTAAACTTAGTTAAAGTTGTACTTTATTTCTAATGACCATGAATACAAATAGATATTAAATCAAATTAATTTAGCTTCATAATAAGAACATAAGAACATAAGAAATAGGAGCAGGAGTAGGCCATCTGGCCCTTCGAGCCTGCCCCGCCATTCAATAAGATCATGGCTGATCTGTCGTGGCTCAGTTCCACTTTCCCGCCCTCTCCCCATAACCCTTAATCCCCTCTCTTATCAAAAACCCATCAACCCGCTTCTTAAAAATATTTAGCGAGGCAGCCTCCACCACTTCAACGGGCAGAGAATTCCAGATATTCACCACCCTTTGAGTGAAGAAGTTCCTCCTCAACTCCGTTCTAAACCGCCCCCCCTTTATCTTGAGGCTGTGCCCCCTAGTCCTACTGTCTTTTTTGAGCGGGAAGAGTCTCTCCACCTCTATCCTATCCATCCCATTTATCATCTTATACGTCTCAATGAGATCTCCCCTCATTCTTCTAAACTCTAACGAGTACAAGCCTAGTTTATTCAGCCTCTCCTCATAGCTCAACCCCCTCAACTCCGGTATCAGCCTAGTAAACCTCCTCTGCACTCCCTCCAAGGCCAAAATATCCTTGCGCAGGTGCGGCGCCCAAAACTGCACACAGTACTCCAGCTGCAGCCTCACCAATGCCCTATACAGCTGCAGCAAGACCTCCCTACTTTTATATTCAATCCCCCTCGCTATGAAGGCCAGCATCCCATTCGCCTTCCTGACCACCTGCTGCACCTGCAGGCTGGGTTTTTGCGACTCATGCACAAGGACCCCGAGGTCCCTCTGCACCGTCGCCTGCTGCAGTTTTTCGCCACGTAAGTAATAGTCCTTCCTACCATTCTTCCTACCAAAGTGGACCACCTCACACTTGCCAACATTAAATTCCATTTGCCATTTCCTGGCCCATTCGCCCAGCCTATCCAGATCCTTCTGCAGACTCTCCACACCCTCCGCACAATTTGCCTTTCCCCCAATCTTGGTGTCATCAGCAAATTTCGACACCCTACACTCGGTTCCCTCCTCCAGATCATCTATATAAATGGTAAATAGCTGAGGCCCCATGCCTCTACTATAACTATCAGGTTGTGCATTCTGAACTCTAACCATTTTCTGTGAAATAGGTTTTCCCCATATCATGTAAACATGTGAATCAAGAGCAGAAGTAGTCCATTGAGCCTCAAACAATTTCGTTAGATCATGGCTGGCTCGATTGTGGCATAAACGCCATTTTCCTGCCTACCCCCTATACCCTTTGACCCCATTGTTAGTCAAAAATCTATCTACATCTACCTTATAATATTCAATGAACCTCCATCTACAGCTCTCTGGATAACAGAGTACCAAAGATTCAAAACTCTCTGAGATGGAAAAAATATACTGATCTCTGCCTTATCTTTAAATTGTGTCCCCTAGTTCTGCTCACCCACAAGGGCATAAGCCTTTCAGCACCCATACTGTCAAGTCCCCTCTGTATCTTACATAGAAACAATGTGAATATGTGCAGGGGTAGGTCATTTGGCTATTCCAGCTTCCTCCACCATTCATTATAATCACAGCAGATACTCTAGCTCAACACCATATGCCCACACTTTGCATTGCCCCTTGACATCTTAGACGTCTATCTATTTCCTCCTTAAATATATTCAGTGATTTGGCATCCATGGCTTTATGTGCACAGTAAGAAGTCTCAAAACACCAGGTTAAAGTGTGTAAATGTTCCACTCACCTGATGAAGGGGCAGCACTCTGAAACCTCGTGCTACCAAATAAGCCTGTTGGACATTAACCTGGTGTTGTGAGACTTCTTATTGTACCCACCCCAGTCCAACGTCGGCGTATCCACATCACGGCTTTAAGCAATAGCGGATTCCACAGGTTCACCACCCTTCCAATGAAGAATTTTTTCCTCATCTGATTTCTAAATGACCAACCCTGTATCCTGCGACTGTAGCCTCTTGTTCTAGCCCCTCCCCACCCCCACCATCCCGCCAGAAAAAAAAACATCATCCAGGCAGCGAGTTTGTCGTATCCTGTTAGAATGTTTTACGTTTTAATGAGATCCCCTCTCGATCTTCTAAACTGTAGTGAATATAGGCTTAAATGACCCAATCTCTCCCCAGACAGCAATTGCAGAAATCAATCTGAAGAACTTTTGCTGCTCTCACCCTGTGGTAAGTATATTCTTTCTGGGTTAGAAGACTAAAATACTCCAGGAGTGGTCTCAACATTGAATCATAGAACCCCAACAGTGCAGGAGGAGGTCATTCGGCCCCTTGAGTCTGCACTGAGCACAATCCCACCCAGGCCCTATTCCCATAACCCCACATGTTCACCCTATTAATCCCCTGACACTAGGATCAATTTACCATTGCCAATCAATCTAACCCACACATCATCGGCTCACCAAGGCCCTGTACAGCTGTAGCAAGGCATCCTTATCCCTGTATTCAAATCCTCGTGCAATTAAATGTTTTTATCAAATCTCTTTTCAACTTTTTCTACAGTAATCAGCATCTCCATTGTATCCATGTAACTGAAGTTCCTCATCTCTGGAGCCATTTCTGTTGAAAATCCCTGAACTCTACTTAATACCTTCAGATCCTTCTTAATGTATGCTGCCGAGAATTGAAAACAATACTCCAATTGACTTTAAGGTTCGCCATAACTTCCTATCTTTGTAACTCTGTGCGGCAATTTCTTCAGTGCAGCTTCCCTTCTGCCTTTTCAATTGTTGCCTTAACTCGCTCAGCCGCCTTCACCAATTTATGCAGATATACCTCGAGGTCCCTCTGTAAGATTGTAGGTTTTCGAGGTATAAAACCCTCAAACCGTTACATATTGGCGCCCAATGTGGGGTCTGACATTGAGGAAAACTAAATTCGAATGATTGGTAATTATAGAAGTGGGACCTCTGTCTCGTTAGTTTGATTAAGTTTCAAATTCGGGTAAGGGACCCCGATAGGAGAACGCTGAACGTAGAACTGTGAGGTCAATAACAAAGCGCGGTAATAATTTGTACAGAAGTACTGGAATAATATCAGGTGATAAGAGGAAAGCTTTCATGTTTCTTAACCTTCCAGGAAAAACGGGGCAGTGCGTGAGAAGTTGAATTAATCAGTGCGTGTCTTAAGTATTTGAGTCTGAAATGCGAGTTCTTTCCGACAGTGTTTTGGCATTCGTTCAGTGCAAAGCAAAAAGAGTTAACGGTCATCCAAGTATTTCGACTGATCAGATATGCAGCTGTAGCATTTGAGATTGAAAGAAAATGGTTTGGACGTTCACAGTGAAGGTTGGGGGGGTGGAGCTTAAGGGAGATGAGGGCGGAAAGTTTTTCACGCAGAGAGTGGTCAGTGCCTGGAATGCGCTGCCAGAGGAGATGGTGGAAGCAGGGACATTAGCAACATTCAAGAGGCATCTGGATGGGCACATGAATAAGGAGGGAATAGGGGGAAACGGTCGAAGTGAGAGCAAGCTTTTTTTTATTTAATTAGGGCATCATGATCGGTGCGGGTTTGGAAGGCCAAAAGGCTTGCTACTTTTCTATGTTCTTTGTTTTAAAGTTAACATTCTGGTGGAAAGGAAAACTCGTGTTTGTGTACGTTTTAGTTTGTGTTACAGCGTCTTGGTTTATCTTGACTGTGAGTCTGTCCCCATTGTCTATGTCTGAATTGTATTAGTTAGCCCTCTGTGGTCTGTTTCTTTTAATTGTTTAAAGTTTCTTTTTTTTTAATTCATCCATGGGACATGGGTGTCTCTGGCTGGCCAGCATTTATTGCCCGTCCTTGGTTGCCTGAGGGCAGTTGAGAGTCAACCACATTGCTGTGGCTCTGGAGTCACATGTAGGCCATACGGGGTAAGGACAGCATATTTCTGTCCCTAAAGGACATTAGTGAACTAGATGTTTATTTCTGCAATTCGACAATGGTTTCAGTAGATTCTTAATTCCAGATTTTTTTTATTGAATTCAAATTCCACCATCTGCCGTGGTGGGATTTGAACCTGGGTCCCCAGAACATTAGCTGAGTTTCTGGATTAAAAGTCCAGGGACATTAGTACTAGGCCATCGCCTCTTCTTGTTTAATATGTATATGTAGTTATGTTCTGAATTTCTTTAAGTGAGGAGAAGATAAAGCTATGATAAAATGATAGAACATGGCCGTTTATATTGTTAAAGCAATTGATTTGTTCTGGCAAGCTAGTGGTGATTCTGGGGCAATAAAGTAAGAGGTTTGTAACTTTGGTTTACCTTTGAGTTCATATGATATACGAGCAAAATTAGGCCATTTGGCCCATTGACTCCACTCTGCCATTCAATCATGGCTGATATGCTGCTCCTCCCCATGTTCCTGCTTCCACCACCATCCCCCCCCATAAGCTTTCAACCCATTACCAGTTAAAAATCTATCTAGCTCCTCCTTAAACTTACTCACTGTCCCAGCATCCACCGCCCATTGGAATAGTGAATTCCACAGATTCACAACCCTTTGGGAGAAGTAGTTTCTCCTCAACTCTGTTTTAAATCTGCTACCCCTTATCCTATGGCCTCTCATCCTAGAATGCCCCACCAGCGGAAGCATCTGCTCCATATCTACTTTTATCATCTTGAATAACTCAATTTGATCTCCCTTCATTCTTCTAAATCCCAGAGAGTATAGGCATAATCTGTTCAATCTCTCTTCATAGGACAAATCCCTCATCTCTGAAATCAATCTGGTGAACCTCTCTGAACTGCCTCCAATGCCAATATATCTTTCCTCTGTGTTTGTGAAAGATTGATTGTTAACCTTACAAATGGTTAAATAATTTATTGTGAGAATTAACTTCTGTCTTTTATTTCTAATTGCAGTTTTTGAAGAAAACGTGAGTCAAGACCCTGAATTTAATCCCTTTGTTTTATTTGAATATTCTATTTTGATTTCAGTTTGAAATTGTTAAAATTGAATGAAAGCAAAATGAAATGCTGTGGAAATGCTGTTTGAATGTGTATGGGAAGTTTTCAATGGGTTCATGTGTGTTTGTGTGCATGATAAAAAATTCATTTGGATTTCTTTTGTTTGTCAGTTTCTAGTTTTAATGTTCTTTTGCCCTAAATTGTGATTTTGTAGCAATAGATACAACACTGGGATTAAAAAAAGAAAGTTGTGAATTGGATTAAAAGTGATTTGAAACAAGTGTTTGAAATTATTTAATCTTGGATGTGGTAACTGGCCATAATCCATGTTTATGTACATAAAGTTAATATTTATTTATTAGTCAAAAGTGGACTTACATTAACACTGCAATGAAGTTACTGTGAAATTCCCATAGTTGCCGCATTCCTGCGCCTGTTCATGTCAATGCACCTAACCAGCATGTCTTTCGCACTATGGGAGAAACTGGAGCACCTGGAGGAAACCCAGGCGGACCACAGGAGAACATGCAAACTCCACATGGGCAGTGACCCGAGCCAGCAATCGAACCCAGGTTCCTGGTGCTGTGAGGCAGCAGGGCTAACCACTGCACCAACTTGCCGTATATATGTTATGTGCTACATTTGGAAAATTGGTTTGAGCATAATTCTCATAAAATAAAACGGAATTTTTTGAGATGCAAGAATAGAAATTAGGATTTAGAAATAAACAGTTTGAATTTGGGATAATCCCAGATATTTTTAGTTTATAGTATGAAAATGATCTAAATTTTGGAGTTTGGAAGAACAGTTCAAAGTTTTTTGTTAAAGGAGAGGCTGTGTTTCTTTGTCCTTAATTTTAAGGTGTAGAGATGATGTCATTCCATTTGAAATTTCTTGTTGTGGTACAATAGTTGGCACTGCTGCTTTACAGCACCAGGAATCTTGGTTTGATTTCCAATTTAGGTCATTGTCTGTGTGGAACCTGCACATTCTCTCTATGTTTGCATGGGGTTTCCTCTGAATGCTCTGGATTCCTCCCACAGTCTGAAAGACCGTGCTCGTTAGGTGAATTGATCATGCTAAATTCTCCCTCAGTGTACCCAAACAGGTGCTAGAGTGCGGCAACTGGGGATTTTCACATTAACTTCATTGCAGTGTTAATGTAACCCTAGTTGTGACTAATAAATAAACTTTACTTTCTTAAACTGCAGAAAATTAACTATTTCTGATCAATTGCTTAACACTTTAGTTTGCTGAATGGAAACTTAAATTTAGTGAAGATTATGAATTTTATTTTTTAATGGATAGATATATATAACAAATTAACTCACTTGGCAGCAAGCCAAATACAGCTTGTGTTTTTGCAGGTTTATTTATTTGACTTGATGTGATTTATTATTGTCACATGTATTGGGAAATAGTGAAAAGTATTGATTCCTGCACGCTATGCAGATAAAGTATACTATTCATAGCGTTCATAGGGGAGAAAGAAAGGAGAAGGTGCAGAATGTAATGTTACAGTCATAGCTAGGGTATAGAGAAATATCAGTTTAATATAAGGTAGAACCATTCAAAAGTTTGATGACAGCACGGAAGAAGCTGTTCTTGAATAGACTAGTACATGACCTTTGACTTTTGTACCTTTTTGTTGATGGAAAAAGGTAGAAGAGAGTGTATCCGGGGTGTGTGGGATCCTTAATTATGCTGGTAAAATAGATGGATCATGAATCATAGACAACAGGGATTCTGACAACTTCAAGACGTTAAAAATGTTTACACAGCAGAGTGACAATTGGGACTAAAGGCTTTGTTTTATTAAAAAGAAAGAGTTGACCTTAATTCATTCAGACTCATACGTTATTCTTCATTAACTTTTAAGTTAAAGTATTTGTAATTAGTTCTGGTTAACTTCCATAACAACTGTAGAATTACTCTTTCTGATAACTTGATTTTAAAAACACCAAGACTGGATGAAGTTGCTTCTGATATTGAATTGTTCAAATAAGTTGAGTTCATGGAATAGCAACTCACATAAAATGGAAATTTGCCTGAAGTATAGAGATTAATATGTTTACTTTTAGACAAACAAGGGGTATTGGAAAGGCAGTCTACATGGTTTTGAACATCAAGGGGAAAAAGTTACTGTTTGAAGAGGGGTAAATTGAACATATTCTTGAACCTTGTGACACCACTATTTGAATTTGGGGCAACTTTTATAAAAGCTTTTTTTGGATTAGCTATAATGAGTTAAATGTTATCTTGGATAATACACATGCGAATATGCATAATCTGTTGTTATAATTCTATGTACTAACATGCTAATAGTTTAGGAATGATCATTTCCTGTAAAACATTAAGAACCATGATGTGTTCATGGGCGAGGTGATCTGCAGGTAGTGTTAAATCTGGGAAGTGTCATTGAAGTTGCAACAGACAATAGGATTTTCCATCATCAGTAGCTTTCTAGCTTATGGAATCAACACTGAAATTACAAGCAAATAATAAAATGTAGAATGTCTGCAAATCATGTTATTCATGAGCTAAGGGAAAGAAGGAGTGCTCAGGAGCAATAATGCAATAACAGAGCCCTTCTGCTGCAATACAATTTGTTGAGGTGAGGTAAAAATCATTGAGTTTATTTTACTCCATAAAACATATGTTTTATGTTTTACAAGTGATGACTCAAGTGACTTTTACCCCAGATAAAAAAGAAACTGCATTGATAGAGCATCTTTCCCAAACTCAAGACTTCACAAAGAACTTTGCTGTAATGGAACCACTATTACAGTGAAGGGAATGTGACAGCAACTTTGCTCAAAGCCTTTCCCCTCAAATCCACAATCTGATGATGACCAGATAATGTGAAGGATGGGAGAGCTGAAGTTAGGTGACAGGTTGAGGAACAAATATTGATCAACACCTTTGGGTCTGCAAAAATAATATCCAGCTTAAAATATTTTACTCCTCTCTGGCATGACCCATAAAATGTTCAATGATTGCAGCTATTCCAATGCACTCCTTGTTGCTCTCCCACATTCTATTCTTGGAGACTTGTGATCATCCAACTTTCTGCTTGCCCATGCTCTAACTCATATCAAGTCATATTCACCTATCAGACCTTTGCTCACTGACATTCACTGGCTCTTAGTCAAGCAATGTTTTGATATTAAAATTCTCAGCCATGTTTCTAAATCCCTCCAGCATGAATAATAAAGAAGCTGAATATTATTAAAATGGTGAAAGACTGCAGAAAGCTGAAGCACAGGGGAATTTGGAGATTCTCGTGCATAAATCACAAAAAGCTAGTTTGCAAATTTAATAGTTAATTAGGAAGTCAAATACAATGTTGGCCTTTATTTCAAAGGGAATGGAGTATAAAGATCAGAAAGTCTTGCTAAAACTATACAATACACTGGCTGGACCACTCCTGGAATACAGTTTTGGTTTCCTTATCAAGGAAAGATTTGGTGACATTGGAGGCAGTTAAACCCAGGTATGGAAGAATTTTTCTTAAGAGGAGTGATTGAATAGGTTGGGTCTGTACTCATTAGTGTTTGAAAGAATGAGATGTGACCTCATTAAGACTCATAGGATTCTCAAGGGGTATGATACAGTAGATGCTGAAAGGTTGATTCCTCTTGAGGCCTGATAGTGTAATCTCAGAGTAAGGGAGTCATCCATTTAATGCAGAGATGAGGCAAAATTTCTTCACTCAGAGAGTAGTGAAGTTGTGGAATTGTTTTCTGCAGAGGGCTGTAGATATTGGGTCATTAAGTATGTTCAAGGCTCAAATAGACAGTTTTTGTTAATCAGTAAGGGAATCAAAGGTATGGAGATGAGGTAATGGATTTGAGGATTATTATATCAATCAGTCATTATTTCATTGACTGGTGGAGCAGACTCGATGAACCCAAAGGTCTACTTATGCTCCTACATTTTATAATCTTATGGTAGGAGTTGGAGTGGAGTTGTTGGTGGTATAGCATATGAGGTACGTGCAATGCCTTGGCGATGAGGACGGTGGCATAATGGACTCATAATCCAAAGTAAGGGAATACAAAATGAACAGTAAGACTCTCAGAAGCACAGAAATTCCAGAGTGATCTTGGGGTACATGTCCAAAGATCCCTGAAGGCAAAAGGACAGGTGGATTCGGTGGTTCAGACGGCATATAGGATACTTGCCTTTATTAGCTGAGGCATTGAAGGTAAGAGCAGGGAGATTATGATGGTTCATTCAGAATATTTTTTCTGGTTCTGGTCGCCACACTAAATGAAGGATGTGGTAGAGGTGTTTCTTTGGAGCAGAGAAAGCTAAGGGGGAGATATGATATGGCTCTATAAGATTACAAAGGGCAAGGACAGGGTAAGGAGCAGCTCTTCCCCTTGATGAAGGTTCAATCAGGAGAGGGCATAGTTTTAAGGTAAGGGGCAGGAGATTCAGAGGGGATTTGAGAAAAAACCTTTTTCACCCAAAGGGTGGTAGAAATCTGGAATGAACTGCCTGGGAATGTAGTCGAGGCCAGAAACCTTATAATCTTGAAAAATATTTGGATGAGGACTTGCAATATCATAACATTCAAGTATACAGGACAAGTCCAGGAAAACAGGATAAATGTGACTTTAGTGGTAGTTATTGCCGGTGCAGACTCAATTGGCCAGAGTCTTTTCTATGCGGTATGCCTGTATAACTCTAGGAAATTTACCAGGTTGTTAGCTGGGCTGGAGCATTTCAGCTATGAGAAATGACTGTTACACCGGAGCATTTTCCTTTGAGCAGAGAAGTTTGAGGCTGGATATGGACCTGATTGAAGTGTACAAAATTATGAGAGTCATTAATATGAAGAAACGTTTCTTAAACTCTTTCCTCTTAGTAGAGGGGCCAATAACCAGGGGGGATAGATTCAATGTCGGGAGCAAGAGATTTAGAAGGGATATGAGTAAAGAATATTTAACCCAAGTGTGGTCTCACTGCCTAAGGGAGTGGCAGAGGCGGGAACTCTCACAACATTTAAGAAGAATTTGCAGGAACACCTGAAATGCCACAGCATACAAGGCATCAATTCTGTACAACTGTGTACAATTTTAGTCGCCACAATACTGAAAAGATGTTGATGCATTGGAAAAGGTGCAGAGGAGATTTACCAGGTTTTTGCCCGGTTTGGAGGAAATGGATTACGAAGAAAGTTTGAATAAACTTGCATTGTTTTCATTAGAACTTCAGAGCATGAAAGGGACCTGATAAAGGTTTACAAAATTAGGACAGGTTTAGATAAAGTGGCTAGTCAGAATCTTTTCCCAGGGTTGGAGGGACAATTACTCCGGGGCATGGGTTGAAAGTGAGAGGGGAAAGTTTAAAAGAGATGTAAGGCATATTCAGAGCATGAAAGGGACCTGATAAAGGTTTACAAAATTAGGACAGGTTTAGATAAAGTGGCTAGTCAGAATCTTTTCCCAGGGTTGGAGGGACAATTACTCCGGGGCATGGGTTGAAAGTGAGAGGGGAAAGTTTAAGAGAGATGTAAGGCATATGTTTTTAACCCGAAGGGTGGTGAATGCCTGGAAACGTGCTGCCGAGGAGGTGGTGAAAGCAGGTTCTATAATAATATTCAAGAGACATCTGGATAGGCAGGGAATAGAGGGATATGGACAATGTAGAGGCAAAATAATTATTTTAAGGAAGCATCTGAGTTGGACCACGGAAAGATCCGCTGACCACAGGCGGGATTTTCCTATTTCTCGGCGATGACAGCCAGAAAATCCTGCCCGAGGTCAACAGACCTTCTATGTTCCATCCCTCACCCACTCTGATTCCTGAGGCGGGCGAGATGGTGAAATTCCAGTCATGTACATGTCTTTCATGTTACAGAGGGAGGCGATTTGTTCCGTCAGGCCTGTGGCGACCCTCGTATTCTTTCCCCATGGAACCTCTATTTTATTTTTAAGTACTTTCCTAATTCTCTTTTGAAAGTTACTATTGCCAAAGATGAGCAGGTTAGGTTACTTGGCCATGCTAAATTGTCCCTTAGTGTCCCCCTGACACTAAGGGACAATACCTGGGATTGCGAGGGTTGTGATCGGTGTAGGCTCGATGGGCTGAATGACCTCCTCTGCTTTGTAGGGATTCTATGATTCTCTGAATCTGCTTCCTCTCTGGGGTAGGTTAATCAATTTTTAACTTGATATTCACAAAGAACACCACAACAATGCGAACAGGTCAGCAAATATTTACTGGATACCAACAAACTACAACACATCTCACTCTATGTGGTATACATTCATAAATACAGAACAAGCATTGTTGAGTTACATTCCTTATCCATTGAAATCTTGAAATATGAGATCAAAGCATTTATTGACTGAAAGAGAAAGGATCATTTATATGTTTTGGTGTAACCGTTACGAATGTCCCTCAGAATTTTTAAGAGAGCACTCTACCCATCAAATGCTTTTTTGTATTTATCTCTGGTTTTAGCAGTATTATATAACATTTAGGAGCGAAAATACAGAACAGTAAACCAAAGCTAGATGCCAAAATAGCAAACACTTCCACAGCTACAGTAAACTTGCCAGGGGAGCTGACATAAGCTGGAATGAATGAGATCCAAACGGCGCAGAATATAAGCATACTAAATGTGATGTATTTAGCCTCATTGAAACTATCCGGCAAATTCCGAGCTAGAAATGCAACAACAAAGCAAACAGCGGACAGGCAGCCGATGTAGCCAAGGACGCAATAAAATGCTATTTCAGATCCCACATCACACTCCAGAATGATGACTTCCTGAAAATATTTGGAGTTCCTGACAGGAAAGGGCGGCGCTGCCGTTAGCCAGGCGATGCAGATTAAGCACTGTACCAGGGTAAGGCTAAACACAGTCAGACGTTGCTGTACGGGACCAAAGAGCCTGGCCACGTTACTGCTGGGAAGTTTCGCCTGAAATGCCATCACCACCACAATGGTTTTCCCCAAAACACAGGAAACGCAGAGGACGAAAATGATACCAAACATTGTGTGGCGTAACATACAAGACCATCCCGAGGGTTGGCCGATGAATGCAAGGGAACACAGAAAACAGAGCGTCAGTGCGAAGAGGAGAAGGAAGCTGAGCTCCGAATTATTGGCTTTCACGATTGGAGTGTCTTTGTAAAACAAGAAAATGCCGCCAACACTCGCCGTGATGGAAGCTCCAACCAACGCGATTGCGGTCAAAACAATTCCCATGATATCCTCAAATGAAAGATAGTCAACTTTCTTCTCCAAGCACCGATCTTGCTGTGCGCTGGGCCAGGACTCGCTGGGGCACTTTAAACAATCAATTGAATCTTGAAAGTGGAAACAGGAATTAGATTTGACAAAAACGGAAATTTGAGAAGAATGCAGCAAAATGATAGCTGTCTAAAGAGAAAACGCTGGAAAATCTCAGCAGGTCTGGCAGCATCTGTAAGGAGAGAAATTAACTCTGTCCTCGCCTTACAGATGCTGCCAGACCTGCTGAGATTTTCCGGCCTTTTCTCTTTTGGTTTCAGATTCCAGCGTCCGCAGTAATTTGCTTTTATGATTGATGTCTACACTCACTTGTGGTGTTACTCATTTCTCCTTCCGCACACTGTATGCAGTCAAAACAACAAATCGGCTGTCCCTTCCGAGCAGCTTTCCTCGTTCCGGGTAAGCAACTGTCGGAACAAATTGAACGAGGGACCTGTTGGCAAATATATGAGGGTGATAAACAGTCAGTTCTACTTCTCACCAATAACATGTTCTTCCTTCATTCGGAGTCTGTGTGACATGCATATTGCAACAGGACGCACAAACCTCTTGAAAAACTCCTGGGAAATACGACTTGAACATATTGTGGGGTAGGCTTAACTGTGCGATAAGACTCATAGGCCTTTGCGAAATCATAGAATCATACAGTGCAGTAGCAACCCTTCGGCCATTGAGTCTGTATCGACACACGACAAACACTTGACCTCCCACCTAACCTATTTACCAGCGCGTCTTACATCTCTCCCAATCCTACACTCATTGAAACCACTTAGTTTACACTATGGACACCTGTATATCTGCACCCTTGATTTCCCTGTCTCTTCATTCTGTTGGTCATTTCTCTATTTTGCGTGTACTGTACATCCTTAGGGCGGCACGGTAGCACAGTGGTTAGCACTGCTGCTTCACAGCTCCAGGGACCTGGGTTCGATTCCTGGCTTGGGTCACTGTCTGTGTGGAGTTTGCACATTCTCCTCGTGTCTGCGTGGGTTTCCTCCGGGTGCTCCAGTTTCCTCCCACAGCCCAAAGATGTGCAGGTTAGATTGATTGACCATGCTAAAATTGCCCCTTAGTGTCCTGAGATGTGGAGGTTAGAGGGATCAGTGGGTAAAAATATCCAGGAATATGGGGGTAGTTCCTGGGTAGGATTATGGTCGGTACAGACTCGATGGGCCGAATGGTCTGTCTCTGTACTGTAGGGATTCTATGATTCTTTCATCTCTCAAAATGTCCTGTTTTAAAATTCTTGGCGTTTCTTCAATATTTTCAATTATTTTCTCGACCTGAGAGAGTACAGATGAGTCAAAATCCCTGGTTGCCGCTATATGAATGAAAGACTATCCATTTTCAAGATCATTCCCATTCTATTGAATAATCAGATATTCCACTGGGCTGCGGCAATTTTCCCAATTCCCCTCCCCTGAGTCACTTTTTTGCGTTCTGTTACACCTACACAGCTGTGCACATCCATCACACAACTCAAATCTTCAGAAGTTTCCTGCACGGTCTCTAATGTGTACCTAACCAATAGTTGCCTATTCCTATCCTCTGTTTCACTGTCTCTCTGTGATAGCGGTTTTGGTTCTGTTTATACTTAGTGTTCCTTAAAATTATCCGAAAGCAGTTGCATCGCCTTGTCTTATTCCTGCGCCTCTCTGAGATAATTCATCAAACTAGTGGTGTAGTAGAAATACTTACAGGCAGTGAGATGGTGATGGAGTCGATACTGAGAAACTATTTGGTCCGCCGGACAATCGAACACGTGGGGAGATAATATTAAAATTAATGCTATAGGCCAGTTAGAATAGAATCAGGAAGCTCGTTTTTACAGACAAAGGGTAGCACAAATCTGGAATTCTCTCCCCAAAGTGCTGTGGATATTTGGAAAATTTGAGCATTCATGTTCGAAAAGAAACCAGATTTGGTCTATCAGGGATTTGGAACTGAGGTGAGTAACTGGCATTAAGATGCAGGTCAGCCGACCGAATTGATGGTGGCAGACACCAGGGACTGAAGGGCTCCTCCAGTATCTGTGTTCGTAAGTTGCACGCACATACAGATTCACACACACAGTTGCGCACACATGCTCACACACACTAACATTCATTCTCTCTCTCTCTCACACACACACGCGCTTGCAAACACACATTCACTCACACACACATTCACTCACATAATCACACACGCATTCATTCATTCTCACACATTCTGATACACACACATTCTCGTTTACTCACACACACTCTGTCACATACTCTCGCTCTCATACTCACACACACACACACACACACACATTCACACTCTCTCTCACACTACCTCTCAAACACTCTCTCACACGCTCTCAGTCCCTTACACACTCTCTCTCTCACACACACGCACTCTCTCTCACACACACTACCTCTCAAACACTCTCTCTTACACACTCTCTCTCGGTCCCTCACTCTCCCTCACACTACCTCTCAAACACTCTCTCTCTGACACACTCTCTCTCAGTCCCTCACTCTCTCACACACACGCACACACACTCACTCCCTCACAAACTCTCGTCTCACACATACACACTTACTCGCACTTACACACTCTCGCTCTCACACACTCACACACACACTCACACACTTCCTCGCTCTCTGACACACACTCTCGCACTCTCTGACACACACAAGGGCAGTGAACTTTCCAATTGAGTTGTTGTGCATCACTGCCGTCTTTAGAATTCATCATTTCTGGGTTAAAATTGCAGCCACCTTTTCACAGTTTACCTTGCTTTGGCCGCCGCTCCAAACAATAGCTCCTTCATTTATCATCACTTGTTTTCCTGGTGATGCAGATCCGTCATAGTGCCCGACTGTCAGAACAACGGCGGAGTCCTCACGGTTCAGCTGCCAGTTGACAATGTCATATGTTGCCACCGAGTCCCCGTTTTCGTCGAAATGCACCCTCTCTCCAATTTTAGTTGTGAAATTGACTGTTTGCATGTAATGCAAAAGCTTCGAAAAGAAAATAAACATTATACAAATCAACTGAGGATGCTTGCCCGCAGTGTTAATTTGCAACAGAATATTCCCGAGTTCTTTGTGCTGGACTTACCTGCCAAGGTTGAAAATTGGAAATACTTGCACAAGATCTATTGATAAATGGGCCTTTACCATCTTCACAAGAAAACATATTCTGAAGTGCATGGGCTACAGCATAAGTAGCTTCATAAACTTTATTGGTAACCCTCAGTTGAGTTGCATGTGTATAGGCGTTAGTCACCGTCTGTAGCTTCTCTCTTCCAGTGCATTGGTTGCTCTGAAGCGCAGGCGGGGAGTTCCCTGTGCCGTTTTCTATCATCCTCAGGCTACAGCTGAATGTTTTTTCCCAAAACTCTTCCACTATGGGATTGCCAGGGTAAGCGGAAGGATGGAGGCGCATTAAAAAGTCCTTAAATCCTGGGATATTCACTCCGCGGATCGCAATCCCGATCGCTCCAGTAACGAACCTTTTATTTTGATCTGGGGGGAGAAGAGAGGTTGCAATCCAGGCTTCACTCCCCACCCATTGTACGCCAGATACGTTCTGCCGTGCAATTTCCCTCAGGAGAATGGCCATATCCCTTTGAGCGAGAAAGGCCACCACAACCTTGGCGGTAGATGTCCGTATAATGTGGACAATGCGAAGCAGCTTTTCTTCCGGATCCGTCCTGTGGAAAGATTCGGAGAAAGCAATGCAAACTCCAAGCTTCTGGACAATCTCGGTGAACGCCTGCATTCCAAAATTACCGTAATCGTTGTCGCTTTTAACCGTCCCAATCCAAGTCCAGCCGAACCGTTTGACCAGTTGGGCTAAAGCTTTCGCCTGAAAGTAATCGCTTGGGATGGTTCTAAAGAAGGAAGGGAATGCTCTCCTGTTGCTGAGACAGGCGCAAGTGGCGAAATAGCTCACCTGGAAAGAGAAAAAAAGGGAACTAATACCTTGTAGAGAAAATTATAATCAAAAACTTGTATTTGTATAGCGCCTATCGTGATCTCAAGGTGTCCCATGTGCTTCGCCGCCATTTAAGTACCTTTGAAATGCAGTCACTATTGCAATGAAATCAACAATAAACTCTAATTAAATCATTACCTGCTTTTATTTTACTATTTCAAGGGATTATGTGTGGCATGGTGATACAGTGATTAGCACTGCGCCAGGGACCCAGGTTCGATTCCCATCTTAGGTCACTGTCTCGATAGAGTCTGCACGTTCTCCCCGTTTGCTACGGATGCTCCCAGTTTCGTCCCATAGTCTGAAAGACGTGCTGGTTCCATACATTTCTCATTGTAAATTCTCCCTGAACAGGCGCTAGAGTGTGGCGACTAGAGAATTTTCACAGTAACTTCATTGCAGTGTTAATGTAAGCCTATTTGTGATACTGATAAATAAACTTTAAAAACTAGCGAGGACACATTTGTTGTCCATCCTGAGTTGCCCTTAACAAGATGGTGGTGAGTCCCCTACTTGAACTACTGCAGTCGATGCGGTGTAGGTACACCACTGCTTGGGAGAGTGTTCCAGGATTTTGACCTAGCAACAGTAATGGAAGGGCGATATACATCCAAGCCAAGATGCTGTGTGGCTTGGAGGGCGACATACAGGTGCTGCTGCCCCTATGCGTCTGATGCTCTTGTGCTTCTAGGTGATGGAGATAGCGGATTGCCTCTTTCTGCACTATAGGTGTTCTATGATTCAATGGATTTATATGCTTAAGAATGGAAACCATTCCTTCCCATTCAGAGATAATCGTTTAACATTGTGATTCGGCATGGTGTGGAGATGCCGGGGTTGGACTGGGCTGGGCACAGTGAGAAGACTCACACCAGGTTAAAGTCCAACAGATTTATTTGGAATCAGGAGCTTTCGGGGCGTTGCTCCTTCATCACACACCTGAAGAAGGAGCAGCGCTCCAAAAGCTCGTGATTCCAAATAAACCAGTTGGACTTTAACCTAGTATTGTGAGACTTCGTATTGTAATTAGGATACAAATAATAACTGCAGGTTGGAGAAATGTGATTTGAAAAATTTGGCGTGGAACAAATTATTTTCCAACAGAAATTAGGGAAAAACGTTTTTCTTCAAACGGGAAGAAATAAGATCGTTGGCTAATGCTACAGCCTATGTATTAGTCTATATGCTGTCACTCCATGACCAGGGCACCAGACAAGTTTCAGGTCATTTACCGAATTACCTTAAAAATAACGGACAGTAAGATGGCAAAATTGCCTTACCATAGGGACCCTGAAAGGGCCGATTGACGCAGCTACCGCCAAAGACTGTGAGGACCCCGACTCGGCAACAATGGCTGGGACCAAGGAGGATTGTTCGCACGTTTGGTCTGAGGATACTGGTCCCTGACCGTTTACCAATTCGAAAGCAGCTTTAACAGAAAAATGAGGCAGATTGCAGGAATCGTAAATCTTGTAGCCCAGCGTAAGGTTCGGAAGGAGATCTGGGTTCTTGTTTATCTCTTCTATGGCGAAAATCATCGCCTGTATGAAACGGAGTGTTCGAAATTCAAAACTGCAGGACAGAAATATTTTCAGGATATGACTAATGTGAATTAATTGTTTCCGACCATTTTTGTTATTCACTCAGAATATAATCCACTTTGAAACTGGGTGATTGCACAAGACGGAGGAACTACTGTCTTTTCAATTAGATAAACCAACCTGCTCACTTGGCCAGGGAAAGAACGATAATATTGGGGGGGGAAAAAGAGCATTAGAATTCGCCCCGGTGTCCTGGTCAATATTTATCTATCAATTAGCTCCTTCATCACACACCTAACTAACTAACACGCCACTGTCTTAGTGGAATCCAGTTGTGGAACAGTGTACCGCGGAATCCTGAAGAAAACAACTAGATTGGGTGGGCCTTGCTGTGGCCCAGAATCCTCATGAGATGTTGAGAGTTTTGTATTGTAGAATTCTTACTGTCCTGAAACTCATCCCTCAGCGTGCAGCCTGTAGGAAAGACACCGAGCAGACCATCAATGAACGGTTTAACTTTGTAAAATCGGAGCGTGCTGTTCAAAATCTGGAAGACAAAATCGCCTGTGGGCAGGTAGAGGAAGTCATTTCATAGGCTGAGAATGAACTTTCTCTGGCATATAAAATGGCCAAGTGGAAAACTTGGGAACCATTAATAGAAGAAGCTCCTCACAATCAATGGAAATGGACACTTTAAACTCATGTTTGCTTCATTTCGCAACCCATATTGTCCGTTCTGTCAATTCTAACCTGTATACATATTAAGATGAATTCCCGAAGCATTACAAAACTAACCGAGTCTTTTTTTTGTGGAACAAGTGACCCCACTTCAAAAGTATTCCATTGGCCTCAATACATTTCGGGAGAAGCTTAGATTTTGCAAAGCTATGATTTTTTTCGATATCAGTGGAGAATGACCCCTCCCATAACATGTGGATCGCCTGTTCCTATTTGAAGTTGTGGTGTTTTACCGCAAGCAAGGCTGCGATTTCGAGGAAGCTGTCATTTGAGAACTCTGGGTGGGACTAATGGCTAGAGCGATATTGACAGGAGTTTGGCAAGAGTAGAACTGCCCTTCCCGATTCTGACTGGGGGTCTAATTTGAAGATTGGGACCACAAGATGATCAAAGAAAGAGTGAGAAAGTCTTCAAAAAAGAAATCAAAGAGTTGCAGAAATATCTGTGTTCGGTCTTCGTCCTAAATCCAGCTCTAGATAAAAACCGTGAAAATAAATTTAAAGAGAATTTCAGATATTCTAAATTCTAACAGTTGGAACGCACTCTGATTTGTTTTTATGGAAATGATCTTAACACATAGCGATGCTCTCACTGGCCATCTCCCACTCCTCCCAGAAAGTTGGGTTTCATTCATGGGACATGGGCGTCGCTGGTTGGGGCCAGTATTTATTGCCCATCCTTAATTGTCCAAGAGCAGTTGAGAGTCAACCACCAGAAGAGAAAATGCTGGAAAATCTCAGCAGGTCTGATGCAGAGAAAAGAGCTGACACTTCCAGTCCCGATGACCCTTTGTCAAAGCGTTAATCCAATGTTTAACCAGCTGCCACTTCTCTAACATTGCTGTGACTCTGGAGTCATTAGTAGGCCAGATCAGGTAAAGATGGCAGATTTCCTTCCCATAAGGGCATCAATGAACCAGCTGGATTTTTCCGACAATGATTCCATGGTCATCAGTAGATTCTTAATTCTAGATATTTTTTATTGAATTTAAATTCCACCGTCTGGCTGACGGGATTCGAACCCCAGTCACCAGAGCATTAACTGAGTTTCGGGATGAATAGTCTAGTGATAATACACTAGATCACCACTTGGCGCTGGTGGTTCTAGCGGCGCTGCCTCCCCAACACTTACCTCTGCGGCAGCAAAAACATACTGGAATGTTGCTCACCTGAAACAGAATTTAGTCCGTATTAAGATCAAAGCAAATTTCTGCGGATGCTGAAACCTGAAACAAAAACAGAAAAATGCTGGAAAATCTCAGCAGGTCTGGCACACCTATAGAGAGGGGATAGAACCAACATTCGGAGTCAGGGTGGTATTTAAACTCGACCCCAGTCAAGCTGCAACTGTGTTAGAAACTCCGTCACAGAATCAAAGCAACACAGACGGTGATCTCCCAAGCTGTTTATTCAGATCCTCGTTTCATTTGTGAGATTATCATGCAGTTTGACATTATTAGTACATTGCGTCAGTTATAAAGGGCGCACTGTTCGTTCAAGAGACCTAAATTATCCTACTGACTATTAATAATTAGCCGTATTTCCTTACTTTGAAACGTGGAAACGGTGACTGCGTTTGATGTTTTACTAATTCGGGCATATACATTGTTATCAGGAATCATTTCAATATTTCAATAAGGAATACTCACAACTTAACACATACATGGTTACATCTACAATTTCCGAAAATAAGCTCACATTTTCATCGGGTCGGTTTATAAAATAAGTTTATTTTTATGTTGCTGTTTCTATCTTTTCCAGTTTAGATTGTTTTGAATCACATTACTTTTCAAATCTGATAGTAAGAAGTCTCGCAACACCAGGTTAAAGTCAAATATAACGGGGTAATTCTTCTATCTTTCCTTCCCCCTCATCCCAATGCTCAGTAGAACCAACTCAAGTTTACACCGGAATCTGTGAATTGATAAACGCCGAACTACATCTGAGAGGAACGAGGCAACAGTAAGGCAGGCATGGAACAAGATAGCCCCGTGCCTAACACCACCCGCCCAAACAGCTCATCAGTAAGTTTACTTAACTGACTTTTTGCATTTCACAGCCTTGGGTCTCGTTTCAAATGAAAGGTCTGGTTTATCCACGCCGGAATGCAGGACAAAAATCCCGCCGATAATGATGTCCCCATCCTTGGACAGACTGAAGAGGTCATACATTTCCCGGTGTTTACATGTTAGGGTGTCTGTTCTCGACACAGTAACACTAGCCGTTAACAATAGCCCCCAAAGCAGTTGGCCGTACATAGCGACTGTTACCGCAGACATTCTGTGGGGTCATATACTTTGGCACTTCATGGATGATCGAATAATTTTGTTCTTCCGAACTAAAAATATCAGTGAACCCCCTTGAGAGGAAGGGGGGTGGTTAAACCAATATACTGTCATCTATCCAGCGGGAAGAACAACGGCAATGAGTTATGTTCCACCAACACAACACAAACAACATTAGCACCGCCCTGCGGATCCTTCAGGATTAAACAGCTCTATTAGAGACAACTCAAAGCTGGCTTTGAAAGGACAGATGTTATTGTTGGCAATGTTCACTGAACAAGGTTTAGCCCATTCTTATTAAATTCCTCTCTCCCGAAACTATTGGTGATTTTAGCTGATTTATTTTAAATAAATTTACACCTTTACCTTTAAAAAGACTAAGACTTTGATAGGAACGCGCCAAAGCATCAGCCTGACATCGTCAGTAGCTGCTTCTGTGCTAGCGAAAATATTTGCTTATTGGCTTTAATTAAGGGACATTGTGGTAAAACTCACGTTTAATGGATGCTCCTCCTGTACTATCAAAATACTTTTAAAAAATAGTTCATTCATTCGCTGGCTAGGCCAGAATTTATTGTCCATTTCTAATTCCCCTTGGGAAGGTGCTGTCTTTTTGAACAGTCCATGTGGTGTAGGCACACTCTGTTAGAGAGGGAATTCCAGGATTTTGATCCAGGCAGGAACTGAGCAGTTTACAGAAAATGAGACTTGTGGCTCAGTTGTAGTGTGGCTATCTTGGGCCAAAAGTTCTGGGTTCAAGTTCCACCTAACAATTTCTTGGCCACAAATGGTGCAGTCATAAAGAGGCCAAACATATCAATTGCCAACCTCAGAATCCTGACAGATGGTAAGACTGGGAGAGTCTCCTGCTTAGCCATACTGACAAACCACTACAGACCTCACCCAGCATAGTCATAGAACAATCAAATGGAAGTCCATGGTCACCAACGTCCCTCACACCCCTCCTTTCTGGAGCATGATATGTAAAAGGAGGAGAAAATGGCAGGCACCTTCCCAATCCAGGAGTAATGGGTCTCAAAATGGAACTACTTATCCCCTCCCTGCTTCTGGGCAGTCAGAAGATCCCAGCAGCAGGTTAGCATACAGAAGTTATCCCCTGGTTGTGCCAGTCAGCCCATCTATAGTGTTCACTGTCCCATTTTGGGCTGGTTGTTCTTCTAGGCTTTCTAGTGGCTGGTCCAGAAGCCTTCCATTTTCACCCACCAGATCCCCAGCCATCAATGAGCCTCGGCTGCTGTCACCAGCCATCCTGAGGACTGATTTACCTTTTACAGGGGTGACCTTACAGCTTGGCCATTATTTATCTATGATGCCAAAGAACAGAAGATTCCTCCTGATATCCAGCCTCTCCAACAGAATTGTTATGCCATACAGATCACAATGCATAAAATTTCCCAACCTACCTGGAGGCATGTAATCTCCAGGGAAATGTTAAAAACTGTATAACAAAGATAAATTAGGGATAAGGGGGTATTCACCTCCGACCTCATTAGGGGATCGTAACTAGAAGTGTAAGAAATTACTGCTCAATAACCTTAAAAATCTTAAGAAATATATTGAGTAATATAGAAATTTTATGGAGAAAGCTTTCGTGGTCACTTGAAAACATATGATATGTTTGTTTTTTCTGCTAAGGATACGTTCTCAAACAGAAACATTCCTGATAAATTTGGATCTCATGACCCATATATATACCAACTGTCTGAGTGGGGAAATATCATTTTGGACAGGAAGGGTTTTTCAAAGTTGTTGGGTCCATTCATTCCTTTGAACAGATGAGGAGACATCACTTAGCATGGGTTTTTAAAATTAATTTCTTTTATTGACCAGGAGTTAAAAGAATTAAATTAACATGACAGAAACAGAAAAGAAAAAGCGAACTTTGAGAGACTGGCTTTTAATTTCAGCCCCTGTACTGATCACACTGAGCACTGACCTCAAAAACAAACTGGAAAGTGAACACACAGTTCCACAGTATATCAGTTCTTATCTCATCATTGGAAATGTTTTTTGCAGCCTGTCTCTCTCTGGAAAACAATCCTATCAGCTGTGATTGTTTGCCTGATGTGTACTCTTCAGGATTGAAGTCAATTTTTAGTTAACCCAGTATGCCTTCCAAGTTTTAAAAGGTAGTCAAGCTGAGCAGTGAATTTTTTTAAGCTAAGTGGAGTTAGTTATGTAGGCAGAAGTATATTAACATGAAATCTTTGCATAAATGAAGCCTTTGCAATGACTGAAGCAAGCAGGGTTAAGCACACATAGCATCTTTCAAAAGTGATCCAAACAGGTCAGTCTTCTTCAGATGAAGGAAATCTGGAAAAGAGAGATTCCTAGCACCTTGGTTAGTTGAGAAGAAAGAGACTGCAAACTGCAGCAGCAATAGTCTGCCATCCTCCAGCTTCCAAACTCCAGTTCATCTGTCCCTTTGTCCTTTAAGCCATCCTTCCTTTCACTGGGGAAATGCTTTTCCTGTGTATTTAGCTGTTGCATCATATTTGAAGTGTCACTTCCTCTGCCATTGCTTTGTTTCCTATTATTACTTCTCCAGCTTCATTTTCCTGTGGCCCAATGGCTATTTTTGCCTCTCTATTATCTTCCATATATTGAAAAACTCTTCCTATCTTCTTTTATATTACTAGCTAGCTTATACTCACATTTCATCTTTTCCCCTCTTACTGTTTTTTTTATTTGTTCTCTGCTTGCTTTTAAAGGCTTCCCAATCCTTTGGCTTCTCACTAATCCTCACCACTTTGTATGCTTTTTCTTTTGTTTTTATGCTGTCTTTGACTTCTCTCATCAGCCACGGATACCTTGTCCTCCCCTTAGCGTGTTTCCTCCTCCTTGGAATGAATTGGAGATCTCATTGAGACGTATAAGATGTTGAATGGGATGGATAGGATAGAGGTGGAGAGGCTCTTCCCGCTCAGAAAGGACAGTAGGACTAGAGGGCACAGCCTCAGGATAAAGGGGGGGCGGTTTAGAACGGAGTTGAGGAGGAACTTCTTCACTCGAAGGGTGGTGAATCTCTGGAATTCTCTGCCCGTTGAAGTGGTGGAGGCTGCCTTGCTCAATATTTTTAAGACACGGGTTGATAGGTTTTTGATAGGCAAGGGGATTAAGGGTTATGGGGAGAGGGCGGGAATGTGGAACTGAGCCACGACAGATCAGCCATGATCTTATTGAATGGCGGGGCAGGCTCGAGGGGCTAGATGGCCTACTCCTGCTCCTATTTCTTATGTTCTTATGAATTTTTGTTGTGCTTCCCGAATAACTCTCCTGCCACTCCTGGGCTTCCTTTCCAATAAACTCTGGCCATCTCCTCCCTCATGTCTTTGTAGTTACCTTTATTTAATTGTAACACCGTTACATAAGAACATAAGAACATAAGAAATAGGAGCAGGAGTAGGCCATCCAGCCCTTCGAGCCTGCCCCGCCATTCAATAAGATCATGGCTGATCTGACTCCAGCTTCTCCCTCTCAAACTGCAGGGTAAATTCTATTATATTGTGGTCACAGCTCGTTAAGGGTTCCTTCGCCTTAAGTTCCCTAATTAATTCTGCCTCATTTCACATCAAATCCAGAATTGCCTGTTCCCTCGAAATCTCTGTCATAGCCTGCTCCAAAAAAACTATCTCTGAGACATTGCACAAATTCCTTTTCTTGGGATCCACTACCTACCTGATTTTCCCAGTCCACCTGCATATTGAAGTCCCCCATGATTATTATAATATTGCCTTTTTTATGTCTTTTCTATCTTCTGATTTATTTTCTGCCCCACATTCTAATTATTGCTAAGAGGCCTGTACATAACTCCAATCAGCGCCTTTTTACGATTCCTGAACTCTACCCACAGAGGTTCTATGCCTTCTGATCCTATACCACTCCTTGCTATCGATTTAACCGATAATTTAATTAACTTTAAACTTTAATTTGATAGTGTTCCATTTATTTACAATTCATCAGAGATTGAAGCACATCACTGCATGCTGCAGGCAGACATTGACAGCAACGAAACTTGAACTAGTGAGTGGTGGGTATGATTTATTCCACAGAAATATCAGGCAATAGATAAGGTCAAATGGTTACATTGATAAAAATGGATTGTAAATCAATGTAGAGGTCATGTGATTCAGTTCTGGATTTGACCATTGTCAACCAGATAGTGAGACAGATTGTTTTTATCTGAAGAGGATGTACAAAAGACATTTGGAATCCACAAGGTCCTCAAATATACAATGGCTTTATCTGTTCGTACCGGTTTCCCTGCAGCAAATTGCCAAGGTTTCTTCAACAGCATCTTCCATTCACAAAACCTCTGCCACTTAGGAAGACAAGGGCTATAGACACTTGGAAACAGCTGCAAGTTCCCCTCAAAGACACACCATCCTGACTTGGAACTATATTGCAGCTTCCATTCATAGGCAGATGCAGGAATGTTAAATTTCAAAGGGATTAATATTTCAGATTGCATGAGTAAAGGTTGCTGATTGGAGTTGCCATGGCGAATGCACAAGAAAACAATTTCCCCCACATTTGCGTTTATGTCAAGAAAGGTGCAATAACTGGGTATGTTTCCTTTGCCTATAAAGGGCAAGTTCCTGCAAATGGACACATACAGCTTTTAGCAAGCTTGGGTGAGCTAACCAGTACATTTTCTCATGTAGCATGAGTGCTATTCTGGTTGGCAGTTGGTGACTAGTGGAGTGCCACAGGGATCGGTGCTGGGGCCTCAACTGTTTACCATTTACATAGATGATCTGGAGGGGGGTGCTGAGTGTAGGATAACGAAATTTGCTGATGACACGAAGATGAGTGGAAAAGCAAATTGCATGGATGGTACAGAAAGTCTGCAGAGATCTGGATAGGCTGAGTGAGTGGGCGAGGACCTGGCAGATGGAGTATAATGTTAGCAAGTGTGAGGTTATCCACTTTGGTAGAAATAATAGTAGGAGGGATTATTATTTAAAGGGCGAAAAGCTGCAGCATGCTACAGAGTGCAGAGGGACCTGGGGGTCCTTGTGCACGAATCGCAAAAACCCAGTCTGCAGGTGCAGCAGGTGATCAAGAAGGCAAATGGAATGTTGGCCTTTATAGCGAGGGGGATAGAATATAAAAGTAGGGAGGTCTTGCTGCAACTGTACAGGGCACTGGTGAGGCCGCAACTGGAGTACTGGAGGCAGAGAGTGGGGGTCAATGGGTGCTATTCAGATTGGCAGTTGGTGACTAGTGGAGTGCCCCAGGGTTCAGTGCTGGGGCCTCAGCTATTTACCATTTATATAGATGATCTGGAGGAGGGAACCGAGTGTATGGTGTCAAAATTTGCTGATGACACCAAGATTGGTGGAACAGCAAATTGTGCGGAGGGTGTGGAAAGTCCGCAGAAGGATCTAGATAGGCTGGGCGAATGGGCCAGGAACTGGCAAATGGAATTTAATGTTGGCAAGTGTGAAGTTGTCCCCAAAACCCCAGAGAAGAGGCCTAGGCATTGAGAGGAACGGTCATGAGGGGACTCGGACTGCATTCGACCGCATAGAGGTACTTGCTGGGAAGACTGAAGGTAGTGGTTTCAAGGTGACTCAGGCTACATTGGATGCCAGGTATCGGAGATGGATCTCTCCAGCAGGGACACCAAGACTCTCGGGAGGGAAGCGGTTGTGAGAGGACTCAGATGGCAACTGTTGAGAAGAGAAGGGGACTTCCGTCGGCGAAGGAGTGGCAGCAGGAAGTGCACGAACAAAGACAGAAGTGCATGAAAAGCAGCTACAGAATGCAAAGGTGGGGAATTATTCCCACCAAAGAAACCAGGAAATTGCGAGCCAGTACAGAAGGTTGAGGACAGCACAGAAGTTAAGAGAGCACATTAAGTTGTAAAGGCAGCACCGGACAGATCAGGCAAGAGCAAGGGAAGTCTAGATTCAACTGCAATTATTTCAATGCAAGAGGCCTGACAGACAAGGCAGATGAACTCAAAGCATAGATGGGCACGTGGGACTGGGATATTATAGCAATTACTGAAACATGGCTAAGGGAGGGATAGGATGGCTCAATGTTCCAGGATACAGATGCTATAGGAAAGATAGAACAGGAGCTAAGAGAGGAGGGGGAGTTGCACATTTGATTAGAGAAAACGTCACAGCAAAACTGAGAGGGGATATATCTGAGGGTTCCCATACAGAGCAAGCGGTGCCACAGTGGGGACATGTGATGATAAAGGTGCAACTGATGGACCAGTCCACAGTGTTACCATTTTATGTGGTCACATGCTACTCCTTTTGATCACTCTTAGCTGCAGAAATTATTAAACTGGAGCATGGTAAACAGGCTGGCAAACTCAAAGACAAGGTTATAGGATGCTCTGGAGAGTTATAAGGATGTAGTCAAAAAGACTCTGGATAGGATGAAAAGGGTTGAGATAAAGTTTCAACTTAAGTCAGAGGCTCATTCAAGAAGCCTGCAAGCACATCTGGTGCCACATATGATTAGGCCCAAGGGGAGGCTGAGTTAGAATATCTGTTGAGCATAAGGGCACTGGAAGCAGTCTCGATCAGTCAATATGCCACCCCAACTGTGCCAGTTTTGAAGACTGGCAGCACAGTGAGACTCTGAGGAGACCAAGGTAACCATAAACCCAGGACTGTGTGCAGATCAATGTCCATTTCCTCTGATCAAGGACATATTTAGTGGATTGCCAGGCGGGAAGAAATTTTCAAAGATGGACTTCCCTTCAAATGGGAATTGCAGAAGAGTCCCATTGACCTCGGATGATCATAACTCATTGGGACTTTTCCATTATAAATGTCTCCTTTTACGAGGAGACAACAGCTGAAGCCAAATGCCACTCTGTGATGGCCAACTTTAATTTTAGGACACTCAAGTCTTAAGAGATTACCTCCATCTTGAGCGTCTGCCATTTTTCCAGTTCTGACATTCCAGTATTTGGTCCATAATTGAATAAGTCTCTGGCGGAGACCACTTGTCTCTTCCAAATCTCTCTCTGGGTCCCACCATTGAATTTGTGGGTTAGAACATAAGAAATAGGAGCAGGAGTAGGCCATCCAGCCCTTCGAGCCTGCCCCGCCATTCAATAAGATCATGGCTGATCTGAAGTGGATCAGTTCCACTTTCCCACCTGCTCCCCATAACCCTTAATTCCCTTGTCTATCAGAAATCTATCTACCCGTGACTTAAACATATTCAGCGAGGTAGCCTCCACCACTTCAATGGGCAGAGAATTCCAGCGATTCACCACCCTTTGAGTCAAGAAGTTCCTCCTCAACTCTGTTCTAAACTGCACCCACCCCCCCCCCCCCTTATTTTGAGGCTATGCCCTCTAGTTCTGGTTTCTTTTCTAAGCTGAGAGAATCTCTCTACCTCTACCCTATCAAGCCCCTTCATTACCTTGTAAGTCTCCAGTATCAGCCTGGTGAACCTTCTCTGCACTCCCTCCAAGGCCAATATATCCTTTCACAAATAAGGGGACTAAAACTGCACACAGTACTGTAGTTGCGGCCTCACTAGTGCCTTGTACAGTTGCAGCAAGACCTCCCTGCTTTTATATTCTATCCCCCTTGCGATAAAGGCCAACATTCCATTCGCTTTCTTGATCACCTGCTGCACCTGCAGACTGCGTTTTTGCAATTCGTGCACAAGGACCCCCAGGTCCCTCTGCACAGTTGCAGCATGCTGCAACTTTTCACCATTCAAATAATATTCCATCCTATTATTTCTTCCAAAGTGGATAATCTCACATTTGCTAACATTATACTCCATCTGCCAGGTCCTTGCCCACTCACTCAGCCTATCCAGAACTCTCTGCAGGCCTTCCGCGTCCTCTTCACAAATCGATTTTCCACACATCTTTGTGTCATCAGCAAATTTTGTTACCCTACACTCAGCCCCCTCCTCCAGATCGTCTATGTATATGGTAAACAGTTGAGGCCCCAGCACCGATCCCTGCGGCACGCCACTAGTCACCAACTGCCAACCTGAAAAGCATCCATTTATTCCAACTCTGCTTCCTGTTAGATAGCCAATCCTCAATCCACACTAACACTTTACCCCAACTCTGTGCACCCTAACCTTCCGCAGCAACCTTTAGTGAGGCACCTTATCGAACATCTTCTGGAAATCTAAAACCACCACATCCACCAGTTCCCCTCTGTCTACTGCACTAGTCACATCTTCATAAAAATCCAGTAAATTAGTTAAACACGACTTCCCCTTCATGAATCCGTGCTGCGTCTGTTTGATCGAACCATTCTTTTCTAGGTGTCCTGCTATTTCTTCTTTAATGATGGATTCTAGCATTTTTCCAACTACAACCGTTAAGCTAACCAGCCTGTAGTTACCCACCTTTTGTCTGCTACCTTTTTTAAACAGCGGCGTAACATTAGCTGTTTTCCAATCTGCCAGCACTTCCCCAGAGCCCAGCGAATTTTGATAAATAATTACTAATGCATTTGCTATTACTTCTGCCATGTCTTTCAGAACCCTGGGATGCATCCCATCTGATCCTGGGGACTTGTCTACCTTCAGTCCCATCAGTCTACCAAGCACTACTTCTCTAATAACAGTAATTGTATTAAGGACCTCATCTCCTACCAACTCTCTATCTTTAATATTCGGTAAGCTATTTGTATCCTCCTCCATGAAGACCAACACAAAAAACTTATTTAAAGTTGCAGCCATTTCCTCGTTTCCCACCTTTAAATCCCCCCTCTCGTCCTCCAAGGGTCCAGCATTCACTCTAGCCAGTCTCTTCTTTTGTGTATTTGTAATTCCTCATATGCATTTGATCATAATGGCAAGATTAGGTTCTGGAAACAAATATTCAGTTTTTGGAGTCCAAAGTGCGAGCCACATCTTAGGATAAGGGAATGGATATTTATGGCTGGAAAAAAGAGAAACTTCTTCCCTCAGTGGATCCCTCAGAGAATTTTTGAAATTCCCTACTCAAGATGGCTGTGGATGATAAGTTAATGTTCAAAATTGAGATTAATGGATTCTTGCACACCAATGAGATCAAGGAATGATAGAAATAAAGTGGGTAAGTGAGGTTCAGCATCGAATTGCACAGCAGGCTAAAGTGCCTTACGGCCTTCTGCTGTTTTGTTTCCTCCTGTCTCCTCCACTCAAGGATCTCTGCTAATTCTAGCACATCACCAATTTTCACCACTCAACCATTAGCAGCCACACAATCAATTGCCTAAAATCAAAAATCTGAATTCCATCCCCAAATATCTATGCCTCTCTATCCACCTTTTAAGAAATTCCTTAAAATCTCTTTGACCCAGCTTTTGGCTGCCTGTCCTAATATCTCCCTAGATAGTTTGGTATTAAACGTCGATATCTAATGTTCATGATGCACCGTGGGACACTTCATATTAAAAGGTGAGTAACCGCATTTTCAAAGACACATTAAAGAGCATAAAAGGTATAAGAACTGTTCAGCAGCCACATGGCTGCAGCTTGCTCCCTACATGTCTCCCACCGCTCTCAAATAAATCACATTCATTGGCTCCCCCTTATTAACTCTACTAGACACCATCCTTGAAGAATTCATTAGATTTGTCAAACACGATTCCCTTCCGTAAATCCATGCTCTGTCAGAACCTGCCACTGTTTTCCAAGTACTTTGCCATTAAATCTGTTATAATGGGCTCTAGCTTTTCCCCACTACCGATGTCAAGCTAACTGGTCTGTAATTCCGTTTTCTCACGACCTCCTTTTTTTAAATATAGTGGGGTTAGCTATCCTCTAATCTGTAGGAAATGTTCCTGAGTCTATAGCAGTGTGGAAGATGATCACCAGTGCATCCAATATTTCTAGGGTCACTTCCTTAAGTACTCTGGGATGTAGATTATCAGGCAGGCCTTGGGGATTCATCACCCTTCAATCCCAATTTCCCCAACACCATTCCCCTACTAATCTTGGTTTCCTTCAGTATCTCCGTGTTCCCCACCATTTCTGGTACGTTGTTTTCTCCTTCGTGAAGACATAGTCCAAAGTTTGTATTTAGTTGGTCAGCCTTTTTTTGTTCTCCATTATCAATTCCTGGTTCTAACTGTAAGGAATCTAAATTTGTCTGCACCAATCTTTTTTACCTTCACATTCCAAAGAAGCTTTTACAATCAGTTTTTGTGTTCCCCACTAGCTTACTCTCTCATTCTTTTCCCCTTCTTCAATCAATCCCTTTGTTCTCCTTAGCTGAATTCTAAGCTATTCCCAATCCTCAGGTCTTTTGAGGTTTTTTGGCCTCTTGGATCTAACAATATCTTGAATTTCTCTTGTAAGCCACAATTTGGTCACCTTTCCAGTTTTGTTTTTATGCCAGACAGGAATGAACAATTGTTGCAGTCCATCCATATGCTCTTTGAATGTTTATTGTTGTCTTGAAGTAACAATCCTCAATTCATCACAGTCGTCACCCCTCATACTACCGTAGTTTCCCTTATGTGGATTCAGGACCAGTCTCCATCTTGAAGAATTCTAACATTATAGTCACACACACAAAAGAGCCTTGCACAAACAGATTGCCAATTATTCCTTTCTCATAACACAATATCCAGTCTAGGATGGATTATTTTCTAATTGGTTCCTCAAAATATTGGTGGAGAAAACCTTCCCAAATATATTCTAGGAATTTTCCCTCTATTGTGACTAATTTAATTTGGCCAATCTATACGCAGATTAAAGTGTCTCATAATTACAGATTTATTCTTTATCACGTGTCTCTAACTTCCTGTTTAATGCCATCCCTAATATCACCATTACATATATTTAAACTAACCATGATCCAAAGACTGCACACTCCTACCAACTAGAAAACGTTAAAGGCTCAAATGCCAAATAAGCTTGTCCTAACATCACTGATCAGAAAAATGCAGCATACACGTTGAAAATAATGTCATCATTGACTCGAGTGTACAAAAACACACATCCACATATGATTATATTTGGTCATAGACAATAAAGATAACATCTAAAAATCTGAGATAGTTGGCTATATTGATTTTGTGTGAGGTAACAATAAATTACTTTTGTCAAAAAAAATACAATTACCAACAAAATTTATAATTTTACTCTTTCCATATTTAGTAGAACTCTAAATACTTGAGAAAGAGGACAAACTATTGCAATCTCTTATTCCATGCTGCATTCATCTTGAAATAAAAACATTGGATGAATAGTCTTCCCAAATTCCTCTGCACTGTTCCTGGTTTGGTACATGGGAAATAGGAGCACCAGTAGCCATTCAGCTTGTCATGTGTACTCTCCCATTCAACCACATCATGGCTGATTTTCCATTTCAATGCCAACTTTTTTGCACCATCTCCACATCTCCAGAAACCTTTATCTAGAAATCTATGGATCTCTGTTTCGAATATAACTCCACAGCCCTCTGGGGAAGAATTCCAAAGATTTTCATCACCTTCTGCATGAAAGAATTCTTTCTCATTTCAGTCCTGAAAGGCCTACTCATTATTCTGAGATTGTCTCATGATTCTAGAGTACACCCTCCTGAGCTAGGGGGAAAACATCCTCCCCTTCACTGACTCTCTGAAGTATATCCTTCCGTAGACCAAAACTGTGCTCAATGCTCCAGGTGCCATCTCACCAATGCTCTATACAGATGCCTAAACGCTCGCTGCACCTGCATTTTAGTTTCCAGTGGCACATGAACTATTCACCATTTTAGTACAAAACACAGAAATTGACTACTGTAGTTATTCAGCAACTTTTAATCATTGTGCTTCAGACTGACTGTTCATGCAGTTTTGTCTGAAATTGTTTTGGTTTCAGATTTTTTTTTATCATGGTTTAAATATGGAATCTTACAAAGTTGAACAATGTACAAAAAAATGTAAACTATCAGTTCCATGCTCAGCTTCAATCATCACCATTTTGGTTCAGTATGCTGCTTATACAAGATTCTGGAAAATAAATACAACAGACATTTTACATTACAATAACCAGGTACTGTACATCTGTAAATATTTTATGTTTACCACTCTGCAATTATGTTGACAAGACAATAGAAAATCTGCATCATTTTCATGAGGTAAATACTGGGAAAACGTCCATGTAATAATGCGTTGCAGGCAATCACAGGATTACTTCAACAGGAAGCCTCTTTGGGTTAAGGTGTTGGTAACACACACCTTCCATTACTACGTGATAATAGCAAAGAGTGGTCAACATGAATCAAGAACGTTCGTTGGTTCGTTTTTTCGCAACCCTTTAAGTACCAAATACCTTTTTTCAGCTTCCCAGGTACACATAGTCAAAATCTACTTCTATACAATCTGATATAAGGAAGTACCTGATAAAAGCAAAGATTTACCCAGTTCCAAATCTGTTCCTGACTTTGCCTGTATTGAGATAACCATTCCTGTTATATACAAGTTCAGACATAAGTAACATTGTGAATATTGCATATAACAATTTTACTGTACACATCATCTGTTTATAGTATCTGTAGAAATTGTGTAAATTTCAAAAGTGGATTATAAAATACAATCACTGGAATCTAAACATAGAATTGCTCTTTATTTCACAGTACTGTATTTTCTGAACTGTCGATACTTTTTTTGTTGCAGGAACATCACTGCAGCTTTCAACGGTTTAACTGGGTGAGTGGTAACACCTTTTTCAGTTAAGAAGTGCATAAATGGAAGCATCGTCTCATTGTGTCAATACGGCATCATGCTTGGATTCATCTTTGTTCATAATGTGTGTGCCGGCTGTCCCTAGCTGTGTGGTTCAAATCCAGTGGTCCATGGATAACATACACTGGGATGTCACTGGCCAAACACTGCAGATGCATTATCTGACCCTTCTCACACCCGTCCTCTCCCCCAGCATTTTAAACATTTAAAGGTAGGATGCAAACAAATTTTAGATCTCTATTACTAAGTTTGATATCAAAAATTCTCAAGGGAGAGTATATTCATTCTTACTTTCCATTCAGCACTGTTACTTACACTTCAATGTGCAGCTATGGCAAAATAATTAATGAGATTGGGTCCTCACCAGTCAGGGTTCAGATAAATCCAGGCACTCTGAATTTACAATAATCATTTAAAAGCAAATTCTAAAATGATTTAAAATTTCACTTAGAGCACGCCAGTGTAGTTTATAAAACACGTGGAGCCATCATGCATTCTAATTCTTACCACAACTTTATGTGCAAGCAAAGGTGCTAAATCTGGGTTATGTTGCTTTGAATAAGACGCTCCAAGTTAATTTTTATTTTAATAATGTGCCTTTTTTCCTGTTGTTAAATTCACAATTTCTATACATTTAAAGCTTTCCACTATCACTTCTTCTTAATGTCAATTTTGTTGTACATCTTGCTATCCTGTGGCGAGCTGAGGTTTCCTGGGATAAGCTTTTAGCTTATACTAAGCACATACATATTGGAATCAAGAACTCTCTTCAAAGCTGTGGTAAAATATCTCCTAGTATCCCTCAGGCTTGGTTACCTATTTATCATAGTATTTTTACTATTTAGCATCATTAAAATTCAGATTGAATGCAAATATCCAGCGACTTTCCAATTAGATAACATTGAGGGATCAAAAGAGAGAGACAAACATGATACAAAATAGTGGAGCACTGATAGCTAACACAAAATACCAAAAACTATCACAAAGACATATTTCTGAAGGGATGGGATAACTAATGCAAATGAGATTCCTCCAATGTTACAGACTTGAAAATGAGCGCAGAAGTAATCTCCTAGTTTCAACATCCTACAACTAACTTTACACCTAGGACTGGGTATACGTTGTATCTTGTTGCAGAATTACATCTGGAGTTAGAGTGCACTCAGTGTGAATTCAAACTTTTGCCTCACTTTGCTACTTCTGATAGTTCCCAAATTACTCTTTTATTTCCCGCAAATGCTTACCCAAAAACAAATCAATGCAAAAATAGTAATATAACTGCTTTTTACAGCTACATAAATAATAGCCACAGCTGGAAATAGATGTGTGGATTTCAAGCTTGCTTTATAACTGCATATTTGGAACACTGCACCAAGCTCTACCCAACTCACCACACGTAACCCAGACTATCAAAGGAGTACTGCCAATACTTATTGTCTAATAAAATTGGCAATTAAACCTGTCTGAACCAAGATGATTGTGAGAAAATTATCCCACTTAAATAATAAAAAAGCAAACACTTAAAAGAAACAAAAAAATGTGGAAGTAAGAAACATAAGGCTGGCTAAATACCTTGGATCTTTTTGTAAGCAGTGACATTTTACCAGCTCTAACCACAATTTTGAAAGAAAATTTTACCAGCCACATTTTCCATTAAATTTGAATAAACTAGACACTGTCCTTTCACAGTGCTCCCAAATTATAAGGCAAATGCAGTGTGAATGGGAAAATAGAAAGCAAAAGAAATCAGATTACAGATTTCAGTTGTCCGAGTTGAAATGTAGCATTTTGGGAGTGCTTGTTTCTGAATCAAACACTAAACACACCAAACAACTTCAAGTGATGTGCTGGAGAATGGAAGTTTTTTTTTTCCCTAACAGGCTGAACTATCAATTTGCCAACAAAATCAATTCTCATTCAGATAGAATTGTTCCAGTTCACAGGAGCTTGCAGTTTCAGATTTCAGCCAAAGAGTAGTGTAGCATCACAAAGCTAGATCATGGAAAAGCCAGACGATGGATTCTCATGCTTACCTCCAGTACAACTGAAATGTTCAGAACAAAACTTAAAGCTAAACAAGCTGAAGAGCATACATAATTAAAGAGCAAAATATAACAATTTCCTCTATAAGCTGCATTTCAAAATTAGGTACTTCCAAAAATTTAATTACAGCTGAATACCTAGACAGAAGTGTCCTTTTCCAGATTAAATCTGATCACAAAACAAAAATATATACACATGAAAGGAAAAAATGTTGGACAAATAATAGAAAAAGACCAAAGGGTTAATAGACTAGATGGATTGTCAGGGCATCATGTAGCATCAAAAGTATTCAAAACCAGAAGAGCTTTCAATGCATTTACATATAATTAAGTAAATTGTAGTTAACACTGGCCTTCCAAGCATACAATGTGATTAATAATAGTGATAAACAACAGGGCAGGTTCACTATATCAGCAAGCAGAAGATGAACCCTAAATTCATACAGAATAGTAATTGTTATCATGAATATAATACCCTGTTGTTCATCCAACGAATGAATCTATGTAATTCCAAAGTTTGATATTAAATTCTCCAGTCAAACAAACCCTCAGACTATTACCTCAAATTAAGCCAGGAAAACAAACATCATAAAACATCAGTGTAAGTCGTTAAAAGATAAATTAATACAGATACTCGAAGAATTTCTTTACTCAAAGCAAAAAGTGATAAAATGTTTGCACTATTCTGCCAAGTCAGTAGCACAGACAAGGCATAAGGGAGATTCAGATGTAGCTAAATGTTTACCACTTCCCTGCTTCAATCAAGTTGTCTGATTTGTCCCAAATTTGAGTAAAAGCTATTGTGATTTTCTGCTCCAAAAGTGTGAATATACAAAATAGAATGCCTGCTTAACCAGATCAGCTCAGCATTTGCACTCATTCAGGAAAATCATCCTCTGTTTAAACAAGTGAGAATTGTAAATGTTATAAAAATACAATTTTTTTTCATTACACTGCTGAAGTAGCAAGTGCATTTACCTGGCATTTTATATATAGAGGCACACCATTTTTAACACAACTCATTTTCTACGGGACAACATTTTCAGTGTGTGTTGGGTGCAGCCAAATATTGATTTCATTCTTTTTAAAAAATGTTTATGGTTTTGTTACATCTTGCATACAGCAGTCTTCCAATCTACTCGCAACTGATAAAATAAGTCACTGAGCAGCCAATTAGTGTTCAATTACTACATACATTCAAATAGTCAGAAATACTGAGGCTTTCCAACATGGCAATTTTAAACCAGGAATCCAGAGAGGAAAAAAAAAGATATTTGTTTATCATAACTGTTGACAATCTGTCAACACAAAACCCTCAGTTTACAGAGGATATGTAAATTGTATAAATGGAGATTTTCTACTTTCTGAAAGAAAGCTGCTCTTGACTAAGCCGAAGACACATGACATTCCATTAATGGGTTCAGCTATTTTGGCTTTTGTAGTGGGTGAATTAATGATGAAACACAAATGGCTAAAACAAACCAACATTGTTTATGCAACCAAACACTATAAAAGTTTAGAAATCATGCTGTTGTTAGCTCCAATTTTCTCAGATCTCCTGCCATTGACTGTTCTATTGATGCTAGTGACACCGTTCAATGCCTCGCTTAACTTATGACACTTGTGTGATGAGAGTCAGTAAGTTGTGCAATCATGAAGGTGTCATGGTGAAATGTGATTATCCTCTTTCACTCCTCATGATCTTACGTCACAAGAAGAGAGAATTCACAGTAATCAGGAGTCAGAACTATGAGCGTACTGATCTGACCCTAACCAAGAAAGAATAAATGCCAATTGTAGCACCCCTATGTCGTCCCAGCAGGAGTCATGCACTCATGGCAGCCTAAGAATCAAACACCAGATACCTGGTCGACAGTTATTCCCTCATTTTAATTTCAATGCTGTGGACTTCAGCTGCAAGTAACATTAAGTATTCGTTTCACCCAGGGAAAAAACTAGATTAAATAAACCAAAATTCATATATTTAGCTATGAGTTTTTGAACAGTGTTTTCCTGGCATAAATTAATAGAAATTATGGAAAATGGAAATCTTTGGCAATGAATACAAGTAAAATTATAGGTCCATGGTACTTTTTCTACTAAAGTCACTGCAAAAGCAAATAATCCTGAATTTCAAGACTAATCCTCAAGCTAATTTTATGAGTTGATTTATGAACTATGAACAAAGTTTGTTCATATCTAATACTTGATGCTTATTACACTACTTTATTAATCTAAACTTCCTTGCCTGTTTTTAAAGTTCACATCGCTTTCCAGATTTGAGGAAGTCCTTACCCACAAGTAAGTTATAAAAAATTACAATCACAAATGGAATAGCTACTAGCATGTTTACTAATAGTGTTAACTTTAAAATGCTGATGTTGGGATCTCAATGTACAAAAGACCAAGTTCACAATGGTGAAAAAACTGTGAAACACAGTTTTATAAAAATCTGCCAGGAAATATTAAATTTCAGTTTCCCATCAGCTACTTCTATACATAAAAAAAGTAGAGAAACTGGGAACAAACAAACTATAAAACACAAACAAGATATCAGATCAACTAGTTCAAATACCAGCCCTATGCTAGCACCAGTGTTAGGGTTAATACTACCAAAACATACAGATATTGTATCTGATGTGCAAGGGCAGATAGGCACTGTTGAGTAAATGGCTAACAAAATATTAACAAAATTACCAATTCTGAACAGGAATTGAAACAATAATTATTTCCTTAACTTGCTATCAGGATTTGTACTGTATGATGCAATACACCCATGGTAATTTCACACAAATACTGGGTCGGAATGGTGGCAGCATTAAATTTATATAACAATAGCAGCTGAAAGGTCAGTAGAGGTAGATTGTAACCTCTCAAATGGTCTCCTTGCACAACTTCATAATGAAATGACCTCTTTCTATACGTGTGTGCTAAATATGTACAAGCACGCAAGTTGCATTTGCAGTGAAAAGCCAGTGAACCAACAGATTCTACATCCATATTAAAATCTATAAAGTTTGTATTAGCATACTTAGTTCCCATCAGTATGTTTATTCCATATGTCTCTTTCAGAACCATCTTAGGGAACTGATCAATCTTTTGTTATTTATAGAACCATATAAAATCTATTAAAATAGGTTGTTACTCATGTCACTCTCGTTTGCAGTACAGACCAGGGATGTCTCAGGTTCAATGCCAATTGATTCTGCATTGGTTAATGTGAACCTAGATGGCAGCAGGGGTCACTAAAATTAGACCGAACCCCTCCCGGAAACTAACCAAAAGCCAATCATGGTTTCACTCCTGATCACTGCCCAGTGCCTCCAACTGGAAGAGAAATTGAGCAATGACACAATCAGGCTCAAAAGCTTTAAAAGCCTAATTAGCAAAGCTTACATTTTCTAATTGGCAAGACCCAAAAAGATAGCAGTGCCGATGGGAATACACCCCTGCAAGGAATTAGTGCCTCAAGAAAGAAAGTAGCAAAAAAAAAATGTAGAATGTATTAAATATTCTTATAATATTAATCAACATTTGGAAGAAATGACATGGAACTGTGACTATGCCTATTATATACTATATGTCCCAAGAACTTATCTAGTTGGAAGTGGCAATTTAGGCATCACCTAAATTGGAAAAAAGTGAAATCAACTTGGCTAGGGACTTTTCTGACTGTTACATTAACAAATCACACCCTTCTGTTCTTTTCAAAATCTAAAGACCTGGCCTGCCCTGTATATTAGAAATACTATCTCAGAGGAAACGAGGGATAGGAGCACCAATAAGAATACATGCAAATCCAGACAACAGATTTGAGGTTTTCTGAATTATCAAATGGTAACAAATTACAAAACAAGCTTCCTTCATATCTATGCAATTTATAAAGTAAACAAGGTTTTGCAATAAACAAAAGGACTGGGACCAACGCTGCTGATGCCTTTAACAGAAGCCATTTACAAAGGCATTAAGAGGACAGAAAACAGATTATGAAGTTTGACTGGCTCTGCATGCATATAAATTTTTCAGATTTATGAAATAACATTTACCCATGCTATGCCATTTTGCTTTGTATCGAACGTGTGCATCATATACACAAAACTCAAATGAGTTTAAACCAGGATTAATATTTTGCTCTCAACTGGATTAGTTAAAATTTTAACTCCAGCATCTCCAGCTCAGCTGTTATTCGGTTGCACAGATTTCTTACAGCTGTAGGTTCAAGTACTGAACTCATCAGTCTTCCTTTTTAAAAGCAATTCTAAAAATTACTTCACTTCAAATTGCTGGTGCCTCAGAAGAGCTTTCGCTGTTGTCAGTCTGCTACAGGGTTCACCTCGGTGCCAGCTTTATTTCCAGAGGTTTCTAAGATCTGAAGCTTCAGTTCTTTAACCATAGCTTCCAGTTTTTCTCGTGCCTCACGTTCACACCTCAGTTCTTCTTGAAGTTCTCTGCGATCTGCCTCTGCTCGGTCCAGCCTCTGTCTCAACTCTGATAACTGCACGACGTAATGGAAGAAAGGGGATAAAAATGAAACTGAAGTTAAATCCTCATCTGTATGGATCTATTTCAGCAACCAGTTTATTTGGTAACTGCTTTAAGAGTATCCCAGGAATGACTTAGAAAAATAGATGAAAAATCTGTCAGAGTGCAAGAACATCAAGTATGGAAATATGCGCAGCTTTTTGCAGCTCAGCAACCCCCACTACAAACTGTGACTTTCACCACAGTTATCTGAATAGTGACCGTAACATTTAATAAGAAATTTGAACTCTATCATTAACTGATAACAAATGCATCACCAGACTTTACATTTTAAACAAAATACTACTAAGTTGACACTACATTTCACAAATAATCATTCATTGAAGCCTGAAAATCTCAACATTTTCCTTTCTATTTTTGTTTCCACCCAATAGTTTCTCTGCACTTCCCAGGATCCTGAAGGTTCCTTCATTTCTCCTGGGATCAAACCAAAGTCTGCTCCAGCTCTCAGGAATTCACTTTAACCTTCTCTGCAATTTCTTGGGATCTATCCGTTTGCATCCTACCACTGCATAAGCACATTTGGATTGTGGAAATCCCAACTCAAGAATGGGCTTCACTGCATTCTTGATTTAATTCCTCCAAATCAGAAAACACTTTTTTCATTCTTTAAGTAACTGTCTACGACTGGTACACAGCTTCTGTACAGCTCCAGACCTCGTCTTCAACTGCCCATCTCAAATCTGTGCCCAACCTGACAGCCCACCAGTGAGAATATATAGATCCAAAAGAAACAAAAGCCTTCCTGAAATCTATCCGCATGGCAACATGGCATATCCAGGGTGTCCGAGATAGCGATCTAAACTAAGTAACTTAATCTTCAAAATCTTTGATTCTGGGATCCACATGAAAAATGTGTCTATAATGGGACCAACTGTGATCAACCTAGGCTCACTGGCTGTCTTATAAAGCTAAGACAAGGCTACCTGTTGTATATTGTTTTAACGCCTCTGACTTTAATGACTCAAAGTAAATATGCTTGAAATTATAATTAACTTGCTTACCAGTTGCTCAAATCTGGTGTTTTCATTTATCTTGTATTAAAACACTCAATCCTCAAGTTTAAAGAGTTCTATTCCCAGAATATGATTGATTCCATCCCTGGCCATTATTTTGGACAGAGATGTGTCAAAAAACAAAGATGGTTTGTTTTGTTAAAATATTAGAAATAAGGTATAGGTTTCAGTGGGTTTAATTTTTTAAGACTCTAGTTAGATTCACAATAGACATAGGTGTTTGCATGTGTGGGAATTTAAGTCAGTTCAAAATGTCTCCTGTTGTGCTGAGAGGGGTTTATGGCATGATAAGCAAACAAAATCTCAGCGAAGGAAAGAATGGTTGCTTAGGGACACCTTTAAGATAGGAAGACTTCTTGTGATTGTTTTGAACTGAATTCATAGCAGTTGGTGCCAGGAGGCTAGGGGGGGAACATCTTTCCAAGTTTTGCTAGAGGAAAAACCAGATAATAAAGTAACGTTAAGAAAGCCACTGCCAGAAATCTAAAGAAAGCTTGTTAAGGAAACCAGAGTAACGAAGATGTGCTTCTAAGACTGAGGTTAAAGTGACAGAGGGAATGGGGACTGGAAAAGGGTAACACTTAGTGAAGATCGATAGCTGAAAAGCAGATAGTTAATTAGAAGCCAGAAAGATATCTGAAGTGATTCTAAAGTTTGTGATTTCTTACTGTAGTTTGTGAGGCAGAAGATTAAATAATTGTGGAGCAATAGGTGGCTGGATCTCAGAGTTTGTGTCAAAGCATTCAAGAAAGGAGAGTTGGAAAACCTGGAGCAGAACTTATTAAACAGCGAGAGGGAGTTTTGTTTGAAAGGAAAGTTGGAAAATTTGGGGGTGGATTCTTGATCGAAATAGTTGGTGAAAAGCATTGTTTGAAAGAAGGTTTCTGTGTTTTTTTTGAGAGAAGAATTTGGAGACACTCATATGACAGCCATCTGTGGGGAATTTCCAGAGAAACCCGTGGAAGATCAATTGAGTGGCATCGGCCATTTGGTTTCAGAGTGGGATGCTGTCCTCGAAATATGCCCACATTTGTGAAGCTACAGGGGGAGTGAAGGAGTATTGTATTATAACCAAACTGCTTTTACCTTCTTGTTAAAAACTAATTTATCAGTCTTCTGACTCTGTTTCTCCAAGATTTCGAAAAAAAGTAAAAATGTTAATCTTTTGAGCCATTCTGGGACCTTCACTTTCAATAGTAATACCAAACTATAATTAAAGCAGGTGGATAATCTGAAGCCTTCAAACCACAAAAATTACTTGCTTCTGAGCTAATGTGGTACAATAACTACATCTTAACCCATGAACATGATTTATCATTCTCCCTCCATAATTTCAACTTGTCCAAAACTCTGCCATTACAGTCTTGCTTTGCACAAGCCTCTCCATCATCTTTCACCCCCATCATCACTATCAATGCACCCCCAATGCATTAATTTCAAAATCCTTCTCCATCAGTCACTCAGAATCAGAGGGTAGAAAAACACATAGCACATATAAGTATACATTCAAAATCTGACTCAAATGGTGGTGCCTTGACATTTCACTCAAGATTTAATGTATTGAGAGCTAATAAATTATTTCATATGTCCACACTGTTGACATTGCTAACTGGCTCACTAATAACGCATGTCAGAAATACTTAAAAATACACAAAAATTTAAATGCAGTAAGTGACTGCTCAGCCTGAACAGTGAGTCAGTGCTTGTCTTCCATGTGAGCACACAATCCATATCCAATTATCCACCCTGCTTCTATGTCACAATATTCTCTTTTATTCTTGCACTCATCAAGACAGACACTTTTGTTCAAGTTCAAAAAAGGGCAAGTCTGTTGTAGAAGCAGAAAAAAACATGTCCGAGCATTGCACCTTTTTCAATTCAACAAAAGCTTGGGACAACTGTTCCCTGGTGGCATTCCCCCCATACCACCTTCACCAGAGACAACCTGCCTTTTTTGAATTCAAATAAACGTTTCAAATAAATGAACTACCAAGTTCAGTGCCACCACGCAACTAATCTCTTTTCCTTCATCAATTTATCCACTCTAATCTTGAATGCTGGCATTGTTTTGTCTCAATCAGAAATTTAGATACATACTGGATATGGTTTACACCCACTAATTAGTGGTTCCCACCTTCCCTATATGATCTATACTACTTTGCCTCTATGTTGTAACGAGCAATATTATTTTAATTTGCAGTTATGCAAATACCAGAATGTATCTCAACTGAGAATTTATAAGAACATAAGAACATAAGAAATAGGAGCAGGAGTAGGCCATCTGGCCCTTCGAGCCTGCCCCGCCATTCAATAAGATCATGGCTGATCTGTCGCTGCTCAGTTCCACTTTCCCGCCCTCTCCCCATAACCCTTAATCCCCTATCAAAAACCCATCAACCCGCTTCTTAAAAATATTTAGCGAGGCAGCCTCCACCACTTCAACGGGCAGAGAATTCCAGAGATTCACCACCCTTTGAGTGAAGAAGTTCCTCCTCAACTCCTTTCTAAACCGCCCCCCCTTTATCTTGAGGCTGTGCCCCCTAGTCCTACTGTCTTTTTTTATAGACAACTACTGCATATAGTTGGACCTGTACTACCTTATACAAATTTATAAATACCCCCAATAAATACTTCATCTTCAGCTGCAAGTGATTCTATATTCCTTTCAGCTTAACTGTAAATTTGTATGCTTTGTTTTCTTTTAATTCCTATTGTAAGAACCATTTTCAATAAATATGTACCTGTGCAGTGTACTCAGCCTCTTGGCTCCTTTCTGTTGTATGGTCGCACAAACAACCCTGTTTCAGCTGTTCTAGTCGCCACTCTAACTCTGCCTGTTCATCGCAGACTGCATTCATTCTTTGAGCATGCTCAGACTGCAGTGAATTCAGCTCTTGCTGCAAGCCAAGCTTCTCCTCAGTCAGTTCTTTGAGTTTCATCCGCTTTGTAACTTGCAATAACTCCACCTCCTGAACAGGAAAGAAGCGAAGACTTAAAATATGGACCTGATAAATTTCAGCATTTAGTCCAGGTTTTCTACGTCTGGGCTCGGAATTTCCAGCCTTTAGAATGAATGCATGAAAATTGTGAGCTAGTGTAAACAAGAATGGAAAATCCTGGCCACAAACTCAGACCAGTAAATCACAAAATGTTATTTTGCATGTGATTGGAAGTATATTATCAAGCAGGTTTAAAATTCTCACTGATAAAACTGAGGTGATAATGTATTTATTTCAGAAAAACAGCTTCTTTTTATAAGATCTTCACTCATTAAACGCATATGTCAATGTCACCACAAATGTCATGTTATTGACACTCAAATACACATTCACAGTCAAAGATCTCAAAATCCACTCAAAGAAGTTAATATTCTGAAAATTAGGGCAAATTTGCTTATCTTTTTAAACATTATCAACACGTTAAACCTCTATGTTGCCATTGTCTCATAACTACTTGTGATGATCAAAGTAAATAAGAGCTCTGAGAATAGAAAAATCCCAGATATTTGGGGTTTTCAACAAAGCAGATACATCCAGTATAAGTTTTCCCTTGTGCTCATTTGCAATCAGGGGTTATTGATTAAGAATTGTCCCCGCATAATGGTATAATGTTGGTACAAATTTCGATTTATAATTCTTAGGTTCATAGAATCCCTACAGTTTTTTTTTAAGTTTGCTTATTTCTGTATTTGCTGCTCTCACGATCATTTATTTTACTATCTGATTATTAACAAGCGAAGGACATTAAGTGCTTTTAACTACAGTGAGTCAAATTTGTAGGTTTCAAATCCCACTACAGGGGCTGCAACACAAAAATCTGGGCTGGCATTCAAGCAGAGGAATACGCTCCCTGGTGTCTTAGCCAATACTTATCTTTCAATCAATATAATGTAAAAAAAGACAAATCTGATCCTTATCACATTGATGTATCTGGGAGGTTGCTGTGTGCAAATTGACTGCCGTATTTCTTACTACAGTGACCACACAAACTACAATCAACAAAGTGCTTTTGAATAGGACCTTGGGGTGTCCCAATGTTATGAAAGGCACTTTTACAATTTCTTCCAACTGGTAAACTGGAAAATATAACAGCAGATTCATAGCTTACATTCATCTGCAACCCAAAAGCCCCAACATTTTTTGTGTAGTAGCACTCATAAGCAATGCATCAATCTGCATGTATAAAGCATTTTTTTAAAAATATAGTCACAGTTTTGTTTCTTTACCATTTGTAGATGTTTCTTCTGCTGAATTGTGGTATTTAGTTTCTCTTGCTGTTTACAGTACGTTTTCATGATCTGCTCCACTATTTTCTCATTCTCCTCTTCCGCACTCATTCCAATGCGCAGAGGTGAATTCCCAGTTTCTCTGTCAGTACTTATTGTATTGTTCAGTTCCATGGCAACTCCCTGCTTATTTTTGTCGCTGGCATGTTCCAATTTTATGTATTTTTCTGCATGTTCAGCAGAAGACTCTGACTCGCGATAACCTAAGAAGAAGATAAAGAAAGCAAAATTTTAATTCTTCACCTAGCTGCTCCTAAGCACATTTTTATCAAGGAGCTACATATAAAGGGGAGACATGGGGGAAATCACAGAATTCATTACTTACAATAACGTATTAAAATATAAACTGAAGTTACACATCCAAGATCTCAAGCAAGCAGTTTTCAAGGACAGTGATCATTAATTAAGTCATCATTAAAATGAGGCACATATTTAACATAGTAAAAAATTTGATGTAGCAATTTATGCCTCTCAGTAGAAACTGAATTAGGTCATTCAACCATTCAATTAGATCATGCCTAACCTCTACCCCAATTCAACTTGTGTAGCAAGTTTCAGAATGTCTCTTTCCGGTATGTGAAAAAATGCTTCCTAATTTCACTCCTAAATGACTCAGTTCTAACTTTAAGATTATGGCCCCGTGTTCTAATCATCACCTTCACGAGAGGAAATTGGTTCTCTTTATCTATCCTACCAAATCCTTGAATAATTTTAAATACTTTAATTAGATCACTTCTCAACCTTCTAAACTCAAGAGAATACAAATCAAGGTTATGCAACCTGCACTCAATTTAATCACTTTAAACCCAGCTATCATTCTAGCGAGCTGAATTTTCAGGACCAATATTGCCCAAGGATATTGCTGCAGGAATTCCTCAGGTACTGTCTGAAACGCAAACATCTTTAGTTGTTTTAATGTCCCTTCATCCATCACAAGATTAGCATTGGAGATGTTTGCCGATATTTACATAGCGTTCAGTGCCATTCACAACTCCTCAGATGGTGATGCAATTCATGCTTGCATGCAGAAAGACCTAGGCATCATTCAAACTTTGGCTGATTTGATGCAAATGTTACTTGTGGCTTAAGCACCTGGCAATGATCATCTCCAACAGTGAATATAATCATCTTTTCTTGCGGTTTAATAGTATTACAATCGTTAAAGCCTGACCATCAACATCTTGAACTCCCTTCTAACTGCATACTGGGTGTACTACATCACATGGACTGCAGCTGTTAGCCTGGCCATTGATGCTCACATCCCGAATAATACAAATGAAAGAAAATCTTCCCTAGATTCAGAGCCCATTACTGAACTCCATCTCTTACCAGCACTCCAACTGGGCTCTGAACAAGATTCCAAACAGGTAAAGTATCACTTCTTCATTTTCAAATGCCACCTTGAGCTAAGACCACCATTCCATTTACCTTTTGTTTTTACCTTTCACTGCTCTGCACTAGATTTAGTGATTTAGGCATATGGACACTTCAGTTCCTTTGCCCCTCCAAAGCCTAGTCTCTTACAATTGAAAAAAAATGATTTGCCTTTCCAAGTTCCAAATGGATAATTTCCCATCTCTCTGCAATGAATTTCACCTTCCACAGTTTTGTGCAACCACTTTGTAACTTCTCCCTCCTTCAATTACAAGACTTCAGCGTCCACCAACCTAGTGTCATCTGCATATAAACTCTCTATTTGTTTGTTCAAGTTAATAAATATGACAGAAAGCTAAGGCCCAGAACAGATCTCTGAAGGATACCATTTGTCACATCCTGTGAACCAGCGAATGAACTTTTATTCCTAATCTCCTGCCTGCCAAATAATTATCAATAGTTACTTCTAATTCCGTGCTTTCTAGTTTTTGCCAATAATGCTGTATGCAGAACATCCTATGATAACTGGTTTGTGATTATATTTGTGGAAAACATTAAATGCCAACACTTGTCTGAAATACATTTTCATTTTTTTTAAATATTGTGAAAGAAGCAAAGCACAAGTTCATGCCCAGACTCTTTTCTTTACTCTTTCATGGGATGTGGGTCTCGCTGGCAAGGCTAGTATTTGTTACCCATCCTTAATTGCCCTTGGACTTAATGGCTTGTGAGGCCATTTCAGAGGGCAGTTAAGAGTCACCACATTGCTGTGGGTCTGCAGTTACCCGTAAGCCAGAGCTAGTGAGGACAGTAGTGGTCATGGTCACCTGTACCAAGACTCTTTTTTCTTGTATTGAGTATTCAATTTAAATTCCACCAGCTGCCACGGTGGGATTTGAAACCTTATCCCAGAGCATTAGTCCTGGCCTTTGCAGCACTAGCCCAATGACATTATCACCACACCACCATCTCCCATATGTCATAACAGGTCCTGTAAATTATAACATCCAAATGACATTCCAGAAACAAGTTAAAATAGTCCACCCTACAAATCATAAAGGTATGTTTAATCACCATGCTGAACTCACAGAGATTGTAGGAATCTGTACTCGGAATGTTATTCCCTTCCTCTTCTGGAGACGATGCAAAACAGGAAATTGACTTCTTATTCACATTATCTCTCTGTTGTTTCACCTCCTCTTCCAAGGCTGTTGACGTGCTCATCATAGACTCCTTATTCACCAATTTAGTGGCATCTCTACATCGTTGTAAAGGTGGAGCCAATGAGACATTTGGAGCTATCACTTTATCGTACATGTACAGAAGACAGCTGCAGAATTTCAAACACAGCTTTTAGTAAAAAAAAGACCAGATACACATATATCACATTGTGAAATTTATGTATCTGTTATAATAATCCCTTTTGTGACTTGTATGATTTTACAGGAATATGGGTGCAAGATGATCAAAGTTGGGAATTGAATACTCGACAAATCTGACATGTAGGAAGGTCAGGGAGAAAGGAAATGCAAGGGGAGTAACTGCTAATAAAGGATGAGATCAGTACATTACGTGAGAAATTATCTTGGTTCCAATGATCAAGAGGTAGAATCAGTTTTAGGTGGAAATAACAAAAACAGCAAAGGAAGTCACTTTATTGTTTATCCATTCATGGGACATGAGCTACATTGACTAAACTGGCAATTACAGCCCATCCCTGATTGCCCTAGGTTGGAAGGCATTTCTCCTTCTCAAGTGTGATCTGGAAACAAGCACGTACAGCTCCCCATTTCTTCATTCATGTTAGCGTATGAGGCATAAAGCTAAGACCACAGAAAATATCTCTGGGAAACACCAATTCTCACTGCTTGTGTACGATGAGACACACGTGCGCAATTCGTGCGCGAGTGCGAACGTGAGACAGAGACATAAGTGTGTGACAATGTGAGTGTGAGAATGCCTTGTGGGTGCGAGAATATTTACGAGAGAGACAGATGCATGTCCAAAACTAGAATCAGCTTTCCAGGATCATTCCTCCATTAAAAATGACATGGGTGAGACATATATTTTTAATCAGAGAATTTTTAATCATTACCAGGTAAATGTATGTACAGACATACTGCACCCTGAAAACACTTGTTTACATTTGATTTCAGTGTTCACACCCATTTCGCAGCAATAAAGGGGTGATGACATTAAGAGAATATTTGGGAATCCCCAACTCTCTTGGGAGGTCACTCAGCGCTCTGCAGCTCAAAGAGTTTGGAAAACCTGCTGCAATTTATCTCCCTATGTGAATGCTTCACCAACGTCATTTGGATAATAACCATTAGGTGGTGTCCAAGTGCAACGAACACCACCTCCAACTCTCAACTGTTCGCAAGGCAGAATAGCTCAGATGGAAAAGTGTTAATTTAAATCAATTGCATTAATGAGTAAGTTTCATTTATAGAATCCTAGATTGATATGGAAGGTTTTTGACTACATTTGTCTGCAAAAAATATCTTCAGGAATTAACAAAGACAAAATGTTAAGCTTTCAAAAAACAAACTTGTCCAGTTTAGAAGTACACAGTTTGTGGCTAAGGAAACAAGCCATTAAGGTGCAATTTTGTATCATTAGTCTGGGTAGGAAATATGCAAAAAGATTGTGAACCTGCCTTGCAACTAAGGTGTCCTGACCTGCATTCACCTACTCAACTTTCAAATTCTGATTATATCAGTTATGTCCCACAGGGCAATGCCATTCCTCTGCTCTATCCAGTTCTACAAGTTTATTTACCATCCATCTAGTTTCCTTTTGATCGTCTTCACCTCCACCACTCCTGTAAGCAACAAATTTTACTACTCACTGTACACCAAAGTTCTTCTTCACATCCCACTCCCACATCTGTCCCCGCCCTCATCTCTTACCTAAAGCCTTAAATCTGTGTCCCCTAATTCACACTTTTAAACCCAAGTTTAGTGAGCAACATATCTGCATTTGTTTATCACAAAGCATCAGAAGCACCCCACCACCTCCCACACCCACTCCCCCATAGAGTAGTCTTCACAAATTTTCACAAAGGAATTGATGAGAAGCTAGGAAGGGCAGGATTCTCAAGGCTGACTGAAAGCTTTGTTGAAGAGATGAGTTTTAACAAGGTTTTTAATACAGAGCAGTAGAGAACTTTACTTCCCAATTAAGACCATAAGACATAGGAACATAATTAGGTCACTTGACCCTTCAAGTCTGCTCCACCATTCAATCATGGCTGTTTTATTCTCATCGCCATTTTCCTGCCTTTTCTCCATAACCCCTGATCCCTTTATTAATCAAGAAACTATCTATCTCTGTCTTAAAAGACACTCAAATGACCTGGCCTCCACAGCCTTCTGCAGCAAAAATTTCACAAATTCACCACTTGCTAGCTGAAGAAATTCCTCCTCATCTTTGTTCTAAAGGATCATCCCTTTAGCCTGAGGTTGGGCTGTCTGGTTCTAGTAATGGCAGCTAATTACTCTGCCATGGAATAAATCTGTTCCATATCATTTATACCTTGGATGGATAACTGATGCATGTTGCTGGGTCAGATGATCCATTTCTTGTTTGATGACTGGGTACCAATGCTGGAATGTAAGAGTTTGCTGGGAATCAGCCTGCAATAAAAGGAGCAAAAAACAAAAAAAATCCACAAATTCAGAATAAACCCAATGTTGTTACCATTTTAGATCAACAATTCCTTTACTAGGGTACCTGGTCTTTTTATGACATGCATTTAAAACAATTTTCATCACATCAAAATCTAGCTGTAATTCACGCTGAGATCAAACGTTACAGCAGTATTTTACTGAGACAGTAATATGATAACTGAACAGCTTAGCAGCTACAATACTGATGCTTTGATAAAGGCTGAGGAAATGTACTGGGCAGAGTAAATACATTTGCTGTTTAATGGAATAACAATTCATGTCAGTGAAAACTAATAATTAGGCACGTAAGATATTCCAGAGATTCCAGACATCGAGGCTGCTGTATTTTAAAGATTCCTCTTGGAACATACAAAACAATCAGTGATGGAAGTACAGGTTTCTGTTAGCTGAAAAAGCATTCACAATGCCAGGGCTCCAAGTTCAATTCCAGCCTTGGGTCACTGTCTGTGTGGCGTTTGCATGTTCTCCCCATGTCTGCGGGGGTTTCCTCCGGGTGCTCCGGTTTCTTCCCACAGTCCAATGATGTAGGGTTGACAGGATTAAGGAAGTGAATGGGTGGCTCAGGGATTGGTGTGGGAGGAATGGGTTTGAATTTATGGGGCATTGGCACCAGTATTGGGGTAGGTGGGACCTGTTCGGGAGGGATGGGGTTGGTCTGAACCGTGCTGGGACCAGAGTGCTGGCGAATCGAGTAAAGAGGACTGTAGACAGGGCTTTAAACTAATTGGGGGGGGGGGTTGTGAGGGTAGGTGACAGGTGACCTTACGAGGTCTAAAGTTAAGGAGAGTGTACATGTAAGGGAAGAGGCCGAGGATGTCCCAATAATAGAGGGAGTAGGGGGCGTGAGTATAGTTGGTGGCGTTGCGGCAAATAGGGTCCAGGTGAAGGCTGGGATGAAAGCACTTTATCTGAATGCACGAAGCATTCGGAATAAAGTGGATGAGCTGATGGCGCAGATCGACACAAATGGATACGATCTGGTGGCCATTACAGAGACCTGGCTGCAGGGTGACAGGGACTGGGAGCTGAATGTACAGGGCTATCAAGTGTTTAGGAAGGATAGACAAGAGGGAAAAGCGGGGGGCGTAGCTCTGCTGATTAAGGATAGCATCACGGTGGTAGCAAGGGATGATATTGGAGCCAAGGAGCAGAGGGTGGGTGGAGATTAGGAACAGCAAAGGGAGGAAGACGCTGGTGGGTGTCATCTATAGGCCCCCGAATAATGATCTGGAGATGGGGCGGGCTGTTAACGCGCAAATAAGTGCGACGTGCAGGAATGGGACGGCCGTAGTTATGGGGGATTTCAATCTGCATATTGATTGGTCGACCCATGTTGGACGTGGGGGGCTCGAGGAAGAGTTCTTGGAATGCTGCCGGGATAGTTTCCTCGAACAGTGTGTGTTGGAGCCGACGAGGGAGCGAGCTATCTTGGATCTGGTGCTATGTAATGAAGCGGGTAGAATTAGGGACCTTGTGGTGAAGGATCCTCTTGGGGAGAGTGATCATTGTATGGTGGAGTTTCTGGTGCAGATGGAGGAGGAGAAAGTGGGTTCCCGGACACGCGTCCTTTGTTTGAATAGAGGGGAATACGGTAGGATGAGAGAAGAATTGGCGAATGTGGACTGGGAGAGCGCGTTGGAAGGAGGGTCTGTTAAGGAGCAGTAGAGGATCTTTAAGGAGATCTTTCTTGGTGCTCAACGGAAATTTATTTCGATGGTCAAAAAGGATAGTAGGAGGAGAGGTAATAAGCCGTGGATAACCAAGGAGGTGAAGGACAGTGTTAAACTAAAAGCGGAGGAATTTAGAGTAGCTAAGAGTAGTGGGCGAGAAGAGGATTGGGAGAGGTTTAAATGTCAACAAAGATTGACAAAGAAGTTGATAAGGAAGGGTAGGAGAAACTATGAAGCTGGGCTAGCGCTTAATATAAAAAAGGATAGCAAGAGTTTTTATAAATATATAAAAAGGAAGAGGCTGGCTAGGGTGAATGTTGGTCCTTTAGAGGATGAGAAAGGGGACCTAGTGGTAGGGGATGGGGATATGGCTAAGGTATTGAATAACTTTTTTGTTTCTGTCTTCACGGAGGAGGACGTGAATAATTTACCGGGTGTTAGCGATAGAAAGGTGGTAGGACTGGAGGGTCTTAATGACATTACTGTTACTAGAAAGGCGGTGCTCGACAGACTGGAGGGGCTGATTGTGGACAAGTCCCCAGGACCGGATGGAATGCATCCGAGGGTTCTGAAAGAAATGGCGGAGGTGATAGTGGATGCCTTGGTGGTTATTTTCCAAACGTCGCTGGATTCCGGGGAAGTGCCAGATGATTGGAAAACGGCTAATGTTACGCCGTTGTTTAAGAAGGGTGCCAGGCAAAAGGCGGGGAATTATAGGCCGGTTAGTTTAACATCTGTGGTAGGTAAAATGTTAGAATCTGTCATTAAGGAGGAAATTGCGAGGCATCTTGAAGGGAATTGCTTGATAGAGCAGACGCAGCACGGTTTCATTAAAGGGAAGTCGTGTCTGACAAATTTACTGGAGTTCTATGAGGATGTGTCTAGGGCGGTGGATAGAGGAGAGCCGGTGGATGTGGTCTTTCTGGATTTTCAGAAAGCGTTTGACAAAGTGCCTCACAAGAGGTTATTGCAGAAGGTCGAGGGACATGGAGTTGGGGGTAGGGTGTTAGCGTGGATAGAGGATTGGTTGTCAAATAGGAGGCAGAGAGTGGGGGTCAACGGGTGCTATTCGGATTGGCGGATGATGGCTAGTGGAGTGCCCCAGGGGTCGGTGCTGGGGCCTCAGCTTTTTACCATTTATATAGATGATCTGGAGGAGGGAACCGAGTGTAGAGTGTCGAAATTTGCTGATGACACCAAGATTGGGGGAACGGCAAATTGTGCGGAGGGTGTGGAGAGTCTGCAGAAGGATCTAGATAGGCTGGGCGAATGGGCCAGGAAATGGCAAATGGAATTTAATGTTGGCAAGTGTGAGGTGGTCCACTTTGGTAGGAAAAATGGTAGGAAGGACTATTACTTACGAGGCGAAAAACTGCAGCAGGTGACGGTGCAGAGGGACCTCGGGGTCCTTGTGCATGAGTCGCAAAAACCCAGCTTGCAGGTGCAGCAGGTGGTCAGGAAGGCGAATGGGATGCTGGCCTTCATAGCGAGGGGGATTGAATATAAAAGTAGGGAGGTCTTGCTGCAGCTGTATCGGGCATTGGTGAGGCTGCAGCTGGAGTACTGTGTGCAGTTTTGGGCGCCGCACCTGCGCAAGGATATTTTGGCCCTGGAGGGAGTGCAGAGGAGGTTTACTAGGCTTATACCGGAGTTGAGGGGGTTGAGCTATGAGGAGAGGCTGAATAAACTGGGCTTGTACTCGTTAGAGTTTAGAAGAATGAGAGGAGATCTCATTGAGACGTATAAGATGATGAATGGGATGGATAGGATAGAGGTGGAAAGACTCTTCCCGCTCAAAAAAGACAATAGGACTAGGGGGCACAGCCTCAAGATAAAAGGGGTGCGGTTTAGAACGGAGTTGAGGAGGAACTTCTTCACTCAAAGGGTGGTGAATCTCTGGAATTCTCTGCCCGTTGAAGTGGTGGAGGCTGCCTCGCTAAATATTTTTAAGACGCGGGTTGATGGGTTTTTGATAGGAGAGGGGATTAAGGGTTATGGGGAGAGGGCGGGAAAGTGGAACTGAGCAGCGACAGATCAGCCATGATCTTATTGAATGGCGGGGCAGGCTCGAAGGGCTGGATGGCCTACTCCTGCTCCTATTTCTTATGTTCTTATGTTCTTATGTGCAGGTTAGGTTGACTTGCCATGCTAAATTGCCTTAATGTCCCACTATGTGTAGGTTAGGAGGATTAGCATGGTAAATACATGGGGCTACTGGGATAGGGCCTGGATAAGCTGCTCTGTTGAAGAGACAGTGCAGACTCGATAGGCCAAATGGACTTCTTCTGCAATGCTGGGATTCTATGATAAATTGTTGCTGACTGAAGTGATGAGGTACTGCTGGCTAGAATTCTCCAGCCATTCACACCAGCATGGTCTTCTGGTCCAGACGATGGCAAAGCCCCGCCACATATTTTCCAGCAGTGGGAGGATGAATAGAATACGAAACCCCGTTGACATCAATAGGATCAGAGGATCCCACTGCCAGCCAGTGATGGGACTCCACCACCACCATGAAACATGCCTGAAAATCCCATTCATAGAAAGCACCACCATGAAAACCACAGGGTCATAATGGTTAGTTTTCTTCCTCCAACGTATTTATTTCAAAAATTTTAAAATAAAGCCAACAAAAATTGATGCAGTAGGATCACTTCCAAACTGCTGAAATCTACCATTCCCTCCCAACCCCACCAAAATCGCATTTTAGGAGTACCTTTTTGTCGAGGCTTTTCTCAGGTTGTTCATCCTGGGGATCTGTACGCTCAACCCGTGTTTTCTTCAGCTGATGCTCCTCGGGGCCATACTGCTGCAACAGGGACAAATAATTACATTTTAATTTAAATTTGATATGTTCTTTAAATAGCAAAAACGTGCAATGTCTACACTTTGTGACCATAAAACACTAATTAATACAAGAGAAAAAATATCTGAACATTAAGTACTGAAAAATAAAGATGATTTTTGATCAACCATAATTTTATTGGCAAAGACTTGCTATGGTAACCCCACCCCCTCCGCCAAACCCACAAGAGCAAAACTAGTCATCTCCAAATTTTGTTACGCTGTTTATCGAATCCTCATGAAATACTCAGCACACTTGACTGGATGGTCCATAACTCCCAGCTCCCACCACCTCCCCCTCATCCATGTTAGCCAAAAATTTATTTATTCTTTCATGGGGCACAGGCATCACCAACTCAGTCAGCATTTTGCATCCATCCCTAATTGTCCTTGAGAAAAGGATGGTGAGCCACCTTCTTAACCGCTGCAGACCACGTGGTGTAGGTACACCCATCGTCCCATCTGGGTGTTCAAGAATTTTGTCCAAGTGACAGCAAAAGAACAGGCAATGTGGTTCACACTCAGGATGGTGCTTGACTTTGAGGGAAACTAAGTCATATTCACGAGGGAACAAACTTCAATCATAGGGATGGGACATTTTTTTCTATTTTGGGGATCTAATGTCAACATCAAGTACTCACAGATCAACACTAGAGCAGTCCCTATTTATCTCAACGATGCATCTTAAAGTGAAAAGCCTGCTTGCCACTGCAGATACTAAAGCTGGAATTTTCTGCACAACTTGTTGCATGTTTCATGGTGGAGGAGACAGTCTACCATTGGTCAGGGGCGGAATCTTCTGGTTGTTCCGTTATCAACAGTGTGTCCCCTTGAATGTACCCTTTGCTATCAGGAAGCCCGTGGTGGGGGTGCACTGTCAACAGAGCTAGAAGGTCCCACTGGTGTGAATGGCAAGAAAGTTCTAGCCAAATTTTTTGCATGTTTCACAACATCCTAATGGCTTCTCTTTGCACGGTTTTCAGGAAGCTAGGTTAAATTTATGGTGCGGCGCCCATCAGTAACTGTACTGAAAACGATTCAAATTTTTTCCACACTGGGCTGTTGGAACCACCAGACAAGAATGCCTTCTGTTGTAGCAATCTGGCCTTAGTTCAGTCCATGTGCAAGAATTGAGAAGGATTATGCTAACCAACATATGAACCAGTTCTCAAGTTGCAAGTTTTCCACCAATGGGAAATACTTGAAATGGAAAGTAAGGACTTTTTTTCAGAAGGAGAAATTGAGCAGAAAGATATGAATATGTAATCCTAAACTTTACGGACAATAACAGAAACTAATTCCCCTTGCTTATCCAATTTCAGTACTTAGCTGAATGAACCAAAACGTTACAATTAGCAATTTGGACTACTAACAATAGCTTGTATTTAAATAATGCCTTCAATATAATGAAATGTCCCAAGTAGCCTTAAGCAGGCAATACGAAGCAAAAGAGATAGCAAAATCAATAGTGAGAGACAATCTGGGGCAAATGAGCAAGAAAGGTAAATATTAAAGAGTGTCAAGGAGCAGAAAGAGAGTAATATCGGCAGAGAGGTTTAGGGAGGGAATTCCAGAGTTTAAGCCATAGGCAACTGAAGCTTCTGCAGCTGACAGTGTGGATGCTCAAAAGGCTGGAACTAAAGCAGCACAGATACCTGAGGACTGTGGAGCTGGAGGAGAAAAGAGAGACTACAGAAGGATAAGAAGATGGATGAAATTTTTAAATCAAGGTGATTCTTAATTGGGAGCTAACATAAATCACCGAGGGGAAAGGGTAAATATTTTGATGGTGACCATAAACTTTCACGGAAAACAATCACTGTCTTTAAATTCTAAGTAAAAAGTCTGACAACACCAGGTTTTAATCCAACCGATTTATTTGATAGTAAACGCACAAGCTTTCGGGGTTAGTCCCTTCGTCAGGTGAATGTGTTTTATATGCTCTGTCTGAGGCCAGAACTCTCCATTCACCTGACGAAGGGACTAACCCCGAAAGCTTGTGCGTTTACTATCAAATAGAATCCATAGAATCCCTACATTGCAGAAGGAGGCTATTCAGCCCATCAAGTCTGCACTGGCCACAATCCCACCCCGGCCCTATTCCTGAAACCCAAGCATTTACCCTAGCTAATCCCCCTGACACTAACAGGCAACTTAGCATGGCCAATCCACCTAACCCGCACATCTTTGGTCTGTGGGAGGAAACCCTTGCAGACATGGGGAGAAAGTGCAAACCCTACACTGACAGTGAACCAAGGCCAGAACTGGGACCCTGGTGCTGTGAGGCAGCACTGCTAACCACTGCGCCACCCACGTACAATCTGAACTCATTTTGGTTGCACACCCGATGATTTGTTTTGTCTTAACATTACAGAAGTTTACTAAATGGCAGCTTTTAAAACAGGTCCATTGCTTCCGCGGTCAGTTGTTTTCTTTATTCACAGGTTGACATTAAAAATCAGAAAGTCCACATAGTCGGCCACGAGACTGAAGCCCTCAGAATGAGTGCAGCTGGCTTTGCTCAGTTACTCAAGGCATTGCTTTACCTTTATCTGTAGGATGTATCAATACAAATAGTTGTCTGAAGCTTCGAGTACATTGCAGGGAATGGAATACAGGGAAACACACAGCTATTTCTACATCAAATAAATCGGTTGGATTAAAACCTGGTGTTGTCAGACTTTTTAATGTGTTTACGCCAGTCCAACGCCGGCATACCCACATCATTTAAATTCTAAGCCATTTTCCCTGCAGAGGAAAGAAAGTGATGTGGAGATGCCGGTGTTGGACTGGGGTAAAAAGAGTAAGAAGTCTCACAACATAAGAACATAAGAAATAGGAGCAGGAGTAGGCCATCTAGCCCTTCAAGCCTGCCCCGCCATTCAATAAGATCATAGCTGATCTGTCGTGGCTCAGTTCCATCTTCCCACCCTCTCCCCATAACCCTTAATCCCCTCTCCTATCAAAAACCCATCAACCCGCGTCTTAAAAATATTTAGCGAGGCAGCCTCCACCACTTCAATGGGCAGAGAATTCCAGAGATTCACCACCCTTTGAGTGAAGAAGTTCCTCCTCAACTCCGTTCTAAACCGCCCCCCCTTTATCTTGAGGCTGTGCCCCCTAGTCCTACTGTCTTTTTTGAGCGGGAAGAGTCTCTCCACCTCTATCCTATCCATCCCATTCATCATCTTATACATCTCAATGAGATCTCCCCTCATTCTTCTAAACTCTAACGAGTACAAGCCTAGTTTATTCAGCCTCTCCTCATAGCTCAACCCCCTCAACTCCGGTATCAGCCTAGTAAACCTCCTCTGCACTCCCTCCAAGGCCAAAATATCTTTGCGCAGGTGCGGCGCCCAAAATTGCACACAGTACTCCAGCTGCGGCCAAAGTCCAACAGTTTATTTAATAGCAAAAGCCACTAGCCACTAAGTGACATCAGTTAACAGAATTCCCATTTAACTGACGAAGGAGCAGCGCTCCGAAACCTAGTGGCTTTTGCTACCAAATAAACCTGTTGGATTTAACCTGGTGTTGTGAGGAAAGAAAGTGCAGACATTCATCATCAAGTGCTGCTTACCTACTCTCTCGCAAAGAGTTTGAAAGTCCCAAGAGTAATCGCCTCTGTTCTCTGACTTGCAGGAGGTACAGGGAATTAGAAGATAGGTAACTATTTGTGGGCAACAAATCTTTTATAGACTAACAATACCTATGGATTTAATGACTGTCAGGATTAGAGTGACTCAAATATTCTGATACACAGGTTAAAATTAATGGTTAATCTGGGTACGAGTGAGCAATTCAGTTTTGATTTTAGGTGGTGAAAGATAATTGAAATGTTACATATCTTTTAAAATGCAAGACCATCTCAGATTATCAGCAATCACAGGAAGAGGTTCAGTATTAAAGCAGATAATGCAATAGGTCTGCCATGAATCCGTGACAGAGTGTTCCATTATTTGAAGTGTGTTTTAAGTAGCTCAGATTAAAGTACGCCCTCAATTTCTTCTAATATACTAAACCCATTGCCATGGTTACTGTACCAGCCCATACGTCAAAACACAGTGAAGGCAGATGTATGCACATTTGATAGTTTAAAGTTATCACAGAGGAGGCATACATAAATTTCAGGAAATTGAAAACGGATAAGGCTCGTGAGGAATACATAGGTAGCAGGAAAGAACTTAAAATGGGATTTAGGAGGGCAAAAAAGGGCCATGAAATGTCCTTCGCAGACAGGATTAAAGAGAATCCCAAGGCTTTTTATATGTATGTTAAGGAAGAAGAGGGTAGCCAAAGAAAGGGTGGGTCCACTCAAGGACAGCGGAGGGACCGTGTGCATGGAGCCAGATGAGGTGGATGAGGTCCTGAACAACTAATTTGCATCAGTATTCAGAGAAGGATATGGTGGATGGTGAGTGTACAAAGGAGAATGTTGACATTCTAGGACATGTTGAGATAAAAAGGGAAGTGGTATTGGAGGTTTTAAAAAACATTAAGGTGGTCAAGTCCCCAAGGCCAGATAGGGTCTATCCCAGAATACTGAGAGAGGCAAGGGAAGAAATTGCTGAGGCCTTGGCCAAAATCTTTGTATCCTATTTTGCCACGGGTGAGGTACCAGAGTATTGGAAAGTAGCTAACTTTGTTCCTCTGTTTAAGGAGGACAGAAGAGACAATCTGGGAAATTACAGGTCTGTGAACCTTACATCAGCAGTGGGGAAATTATTGGAGAAGATTCTTAGAGACAGGATGTACTCACATCTGGAGGAGAATAGGCTTATTAGTGATAGCGTGGTTTTATGAAAGGAAGATAGTGTCTCACAAATTTGATTAGGTTCTTTGAAGAAGCAACAAGAAAAATTGACCAGGGCAGGGCAGTGGATGTTGTACACATGGACTTCAGTAAAGCCTTTGATAGGGTTCCTCATAGCAAGCTGATACAGAAGGTGAAAGTGAGCTGGTAAGATGGATACAAAACTGGCTTGCGCATAGAAAGCGGAGAGTGGCAGTGGATGGGCACTTTTCTAACTGGAGGTCTGTGACAAGCGATATTCCACAAGGATCACTGCTGGTGCCTCGATTGTCTATAACACATATAAATGATTTGGAGGAAAATGTAGGCGGTCTGACTAGTAAATTTGTAGATGATACAAAAATTGGGGGATTAACAGATAATTGTCAGAGGATACAGCAGAATATAAATCAGCTGGAGACCTGGCCAAAAGATGATGAAATTTAACCCAGACAAATATGAGGTGATACAAATTGCAGAAGGAAAATACATGGTAAATGATAGAGTCCTTAGAAATATTAGCATACAAAGGGATCCATCTAGACATGCAGCTCCACAGGTCCCTGAATATGGCAACACAGGTGGACAAGTTGGTCAAGAAGGCATATGGCCTTCATCAGTCAGGGCGTTGAACATAGGAATTGGAAAATCATGTTACAGCCGTATAAGACTTTGGTTAAACCACATTTGGAGTATTGTGTACAATTCTGAATGCCACACTGCCGGAAGGATGCAAGTGATTTGGAAAGTGTGCAGAAGAGATTTACCAGCACATTGCCTGGTTTGGAGGATATGGACTATGAAGAAAGGTGAACAAACTTGGATTGTTTTCGCTGGAGCATCGGGGGTGAGGGGGAAGCTGATAGAGGTTTACAAGATTATGACAGGCTTGGATAAAGTGGAGAGTCAGAATCTTTTTCCCACGGTCTAAGGGTCAATTAATCAGGGGCATAGGTTGAAAGTGAGGGAGGAAGTTTAAAACAGATGTTAGGGGCAATGGTGGTGAATGTCTGGAACTGTTTTTGGAGGAGGAGGTGGAAGCAGATTCTATAACAACATTCAAGAGGCATCTGGGTAGACAGTGAATAAAGGGATATGGGACTAAAGAGAAGCAAGAAAAGATTACATCAGAGAGGCATCTGTGGTGGCACAGACTTCGTGGGCCGAAGGGCCTGTTCCTGTGCTGGACTGTTCTTTGATATTAACCATCATCATCCTGTTTCAGATCGACTGGTGAGTGGGAACCTGGAAGCAAATGAGCTGCATGGAACTCCCACTTGCGCAACAGTGAATTGTGGAGGAACTCTCTATTCCTAATTTAACTTCAGCAGGGTTTCATAACGTCAAAGGAAGTTTCTAACTGCCTGTTGCAATGCATAACATTGGCCACAAGGTGACTCATATCTCTTTAAAGTTTTCAAAATTGTGCAGTCCATGGACTCGTCAGTTATGGATGTCTGGATTGCTATTTGTAAGCCTCAGTTACACCAATGTTTAATCATTAAAACTGTCTTTTTTCCCTGTTGGACTTTATTTAACTTGGTCTTGAGAGACTTCTCACTGTATACAAACAAAGAATCGGGGTTGTTACTTGACCCTTGGGTTTCTAGCACTCATGTTTAGACATTTTAGGGAGACGGAACAGAGGAAACCAAAGCTTGGCCTCCCTCAACACAAAGAAGAGGGAGCCTCCTTCACCTCCCTAGGCCAAAAGTTATTAATTAAAAGTCGACACAACCTCAGAGGAGAGAAACTGGTTAGTACACATAAATACACAGATCTTGCTGAAGTGAAACTTGTGCTGCATTTCCCAAAGTTCAGTATCCCCAGTGAGAAAGCCAAAAATGAAGGTGGCATGGAGAGTTCCAAATAAGAAGCCTGGACATGTTGGTATTTTGCCCTTCAATCGCAAAGCTTCATGGCACTTTCTGTTCCAATCAAAACAAACTACAGCCTCCACGAGCTTCTCCACTGAGCCGAATAGAAAGAGATATCACAAACCATAAGACAAGCTTACTCACTCAACCTATAAATTTAGATGCTAGCCAAATCCGGAGAAAGAAGTTTTGTGACAGCAATACTTCCATGGCAACAGCACATCAGTTTTTGCTCTTATCTTACTGTCTCTTTGGAAGTAATTCTACCATACCTATTCAGAGCTGTGAGAGGCTGTGTATGTAAGTATCAGATAACCACAGGCAGATTTAGCCAGACTGCCATTCATCCTCATTTTGAGAGTATTCATCTCAAATCAGAATACTTAAAGAACGTAATCAAATTAACACAAAACAACCTATTACAAACACCTGGCCAATTCACAGAGCTATTTAGGAATTCAGCTCATTTAAGAAAGGTCTTTTATTGTTAGCTTTGATGACCTTTGCAAGTTGTTTTGTCAATAATCTACCCACTTGTAGCACCTCGACCAGGTTTTAGCTCTTTCTAACATATGCCCAGTACTAACCTTGAATTGCCCTTCTACATATGCACTTAACTAGGCTCTACCTCTTGAATGTGATCAGCAGAGTTTTGCCAAAGGTTACAGTGGAAATCATACAGCTCAGAAAAGGCCCTTCAGCCAATTGATTCTGCACCAATAATTATCACTAAAGGCGCACTCATCCCATTTTCCAGCACTTGTCCCATATCCTTGATGTTAAGCTATTTCGAGTACTCATCTTAATATGTTTTAAAGCTTGTAGGGTTTCCGACCTCCACTATCTTCCCAGGCAGTGCATTCCAGATTCCCACCAATCTTTGAGTGAAAACGCTTTTCCTCAAATCCCTTCTGAATCTGCTACCCCTCACTCTAAAACCGTGCCCCTCCTGATTGACCCCTCAATCAAGGGTACAGCTGCTTCTTATTCACCCTGTCCATATCCCTCAATCTTATAGAATCATAGAATCCCTACAGTTCAGAAAAAGAGACTATTCGGCCCATCAAGTCTGCACCAACCACACAATCCCACCCAGGCCCTACCCCATATCTCTGCATATTTACCCATAATCCCTCTAACCTATGCATCTCAGGACACTAAGGGCAATTTTAGCATGGCCAATTAACCTAACCTGCACATCTTTGGACTGTGGGAGGAAACCGGAGCACCCGGAGGAAACCCACGTAGACACGAGGAAAATGTGCAAACTCCACACAAACAGTGAGCCAAACCGGGAATCAAACCCAGGTCCCTGGAGCTGTGAAGCAGCAGTGCTAACCACTGTGCTACTGTGCCACCCATTATACTTTGATTCAATTTATTGTCAGATGTATTAACATAGTGAAAAGTACTGTTTCTTGCACGCTATACAGACAAAACATACTGTTCTTACAGAAGAAAACGAGAGGGTGCAGAATGTAGTGTTACAGTCATAGCTAGGGTGTAGAGAAAAATCAACTTAATGCAAGATAAGTCCATTCAAAAGTCTAACAGCAGCAGGGAAGAAGCTGTTCTTGAGTCGGTTGGTACATGACCTCAGACTTTTGTATCTTTTTTCCAAAGGAAGGTGGTGGAAGAGAGAATGTCCAGGATGCGTGGGGTACTTAATTATGCTGGCTGCTTTGCCAAGTCAGCAGGAAGTGTAGACAGAGTCAATGGATGGGAGGCTGGTTTGCATGTTGGATTGGGCTACATTCATGACCTTCTGTAGTCCCTTGCGGTCTTGGGCAGAGCAGGAGCCATACCAAGCTGTGATACAACCAGAAAGAATGCTGTGGTGCATCTGTAAACATTGGAGAGAATTGTAGCTGACATGCCAAATTTCCATAGTCTTCTAAGAAAGTAGAGGTGTTGGTGGGCTTTCTCAATTATAGTGTCGGCATGGAGAGGAGGAGGAGGAGGAGGAGACACCAGGGCAGGTTATTGGTGATCTGGGCACCTAAAAACTTGAAGCTCTCAGCCCTTTCTACTTCATCCCCATTGATGTAGACAGGAGCATGTACTCCTTTACACTTCCTGAAGTCGATGACAATCTCCTTCATTTTGTTGACATTGAGGGAGAGATTATTGTTGCCACACCAGTTCACCAGATTCTCTATCTCATTCCTGCACTCTGTCTCTTCATTGTTTAAGATCCAACCCACTGCGGTGGTGTCGTCAGCAAACTTGAAAATCAAATTGGAGGGAATTTGGCTTTACAGTCATAGGTGCATAAGGAGTATAGCAGGGGGCTGAAAACACAGCCTTGTCTGGCACCAGTGTTGAGAATGACCGTGGAGGTGCTGTTGCGTATCCTTACTGATTGTGGTCTGTGAGTTAGGAAGTTCAGGATCCAGTGGTAGACGGAGGTGCCGAGGCCCAGGCCACAGAAGTAGGAGATGAGTTTTGTAGGAATAATAGTGTTGAAGGCTGAGCTGTAGTCAATAAATAGGAATCTGACATAGGTGCCCTTGTTATCTAGGTATTCCAGGGTTGAGTGCAGAACCAGGGAAATGGCATCTATTGTGGGCCTATTGCAAAGGTAAGCGAACTGCAGTGGATCCAGGTCATCTAGGAGGCTGACTCATGCCATGACTACCATGACGGATGTCAAGAGCCACCGGCTGATAGTCACTGAGGCATGCTGCTTTGTTTTTCTTAGGTAGCAGGATGATGGTCATCTTCTTGAAGCAGATAGGGACCTCAGATTGTTGTAAGGAGATTGTTATAAATTGTTGTACACCTCAATCATGTCCACCCTTTGCCTTCTCTGCTCTAAAGAAAACAATCCAAGCCTATGCAGTCTCTCCTTATAGCTCAAATGCTCCATCCCAGGCAACATCCTGGTGAACCTCAGCTATACCCGCTCTGCTGCTATTACATCCTTCATATAGTGAGGTGACCAAAACTGCACACAGTATTTCAGCTGTGGTCTAACAAATTGTGATGTTAAATAATTCCACTGCAGTGAGGCCCACAATTCCCTCTTGATATCTAGATTTGGGCTGCTAACATCTGAAGTCTGTCCCACTTAGCATGGAAGTGGTTCTACATTATATGATAGAGGATTTCCTCGCAGTGGAAATTAGATTTTTCTTTGCGATGATCACTTCTATCAATGCTATCAGAGACACACACACACGTGTGTGACAGGTTAATAAGATTCAGGTCAATTATGGTACTTTTTCATGTCGGTATCTTCACCAGCTCACATAAATCCAGCCTTTCAAAACCAAGATGTTTTAATAATCTGTCATACCATGGATGCACAAGTAGGCATAATGTCCATCTTCGGCATCAAAAGTAGAATTAATGACTAAATATCATTCAATCCACTATATGCCATTAAACATGACCTACCCAGTGAAGTAAAATTGTTAAAATAATCTAAACTAGATCAGCCTCCATACAGCAACTAGACTCCTCATGTACTTGCATCTTCAACTTCCTCAATTTTCACATTTATTGAAATTCTGCAATTGAAATTTTTAAGATCGAAGGAGGAAGCAATTTTATCAAATTGGAATGCAAGTGTTGCATCAGTGCGCAGACATTATCCAAGATCAACTTTGTGATTGCATTCAGTGGCCATTATAATGTCACATTATTGGCATTTTTCACATTTCTATGAGGATGCTGAACCTGTTTAAACAGAACAGACTCTTAATAGTTTTTTTAAAGTCCAGCTTTACGGCTATCTGGACAACATTGTAACGAGAACTTTCCTTTTCCACAGATTTCATTTCTATCAGCTTAACTTTAGTTAAAAATGAAAAATGGAATATTTTTCTTGAAACTAATTGCATATTTCTGAATTTTTTTTTAAATCAAATATTTCCAATGTACTGTGTTATGGAAAAAAATTGCTTCAATATGATATTTTTGCCACGCAATAAGGGGCAGTGCTGTTTATTGCTGTGACACTGACCGGGCACATTCAACTTGTCAATGTTCTAAATAAACAATGTCGAGAAGGATGGCAAAAGTTGCAGCAGGACATAGATAGGATGCAGGACTGGGCGGAGAAGTGGCAGATGGACTTCAACGCGGATAAACGTGTAGTCGTCCATTTTGGCAGAACCAACGGGATGAACGAGTACACTATCAAGGGCAGAAGTCTGAGTAGTGTTGAGGAGCAGAAGGACCTTGGGGTCCGGGTCCACAGGACTCTTAAATCGGCCTCGCAGGTGGAGGAGGTGGTCAAGAAGGCGTATGGTGTACTGGCCTTCATTAATCGAGGGATTGAGTTTAGGAGTCGGGAGGTAATGCTGGAACTTTATAAGACCCTTGTCAGGCCTCATTTGGAGTATTGTGCGCAGTTCTGGTCGCCTCACTATAGGAAGGATGTAGAAGCTATTGAAAGGGTGCAGAGGAGATTTACAAGGATGTTGCCTGGACTGGGAGGCATGCCTTATGAAGTTAGGTTGAGGGAGCTGGGACTCTTTTCCCTGGAGAGACGAAGGTTGAGAGGCGACCTGATAGAAGTTTACAAAATGTTGAGAGGAATAGATAGGGTGGACTCTCAGAGGCTATTTCCCCGGTTTGAAATGGTCGCTATGAGAGGACACAGATTTAAGGTGCGGGGAGGGAGGTTCAGAAGTGATGTTAGGGGTAAGTTTTTCACTCAGAGGGTGGTGAGTGAATGGAATCGGCTGCCGTCAGTGGTGGTGGAGGCGAACTCGCTGGGGTCTTTTAAAAGACTTCTGGATGAGTATATGGGGTTTAATGAGATTGAGGGTTATAGATAGGTCTGTAGGTTGGTAGGTGATGATGTGATCGGCGCAACTTGTGGGCCGAAGGGCCTGTTTGTGCTGTAGTGTTCTATGTTCTATGTTCTATAAGGTAAATCACATTACACAGTGCACAAGGCTGAAAAATAGTGACTATATTGCAGGACCTTGGGAGAGTACTTTGAACAAAGCTATCCCATCTAAATTGCCGTACGAAACAAAACTATTCCTGATCCTCAGAATAAATATATTCAACAAACCAAGATTATTTTGACAGGCTGCTTCTTGCAATTATAATGCATGCAATCTTGAATTCTATTGCACCTCAATCTGACCAAGTGCACAATGCATTCTCATTACTAAAAAAAAACAAGCATTAGAAATAATTGCAGATCCTAAGTGTAAAGTCAATCCAAAACAAAGAAAAGGCAGAAAACACAAACACTAGAAGCTGAAGGAGGCCATTCGAGCCTGCTCTGCCATTCATCTTCATCATGGCTGATCATCGAATTCAATATTCTGATTACCCACCTTCCTCCCAGATCCCCCGATCCCTTTAGTCCCAAGAGCTTTATCTAATTTCTTGAAATCAGACAATGTTTTGGCCTCAACTACATTCCCTAGTAGTGAATTCCACACATTCACCACTCTGAGTGAAGAAACTTCTCCTCTCCTCAGTTCTAAAAGGCTTACCCCCTTATCCTCAAACTATGACACCTAGGTCTGGACTTCCCCACCTTTGGGAACATTCTTTCTGAATGTACCCTGTTTAACCTTGTTAGAATTTTATAAGTTTCAATGAAATTCCCTCTCACACTTCTAGACTCCAGTGAATATAATCCTAACCGACTTAGTCTCTCCTCATATGACAGACCTGCCATCCTAGGAATCAGTCTGGTAAATCTTTGCTGTATTTCCTTTATAGCAAGGGCACCCTTCGTCATAAGAGCACCAAAATGGCACACAATACTCCAGATGTGGCCTCACCAACACCCTATACAATTGCAGCAAAACATCCCTGTCCTCAAATCCTCTCACTACAAAGGCCAACATACCATTTGCCTTCTTTACTGCACCTGCATGCTTACTTTCAGCGACTGATGCACGAGGACTCCAAGATCTTGTTGAGTTTCCACCTCTTTCAATTTATGGCCATTCAAGTACTAATCTGCCTTCCTATCATCACTACCAAAGTGGATAACCTCACATTCATCCACATTATACTGCATCTGCCATGTAGATGCCCACACACTCAGCCTGTCCAAATCACACTGAAGCATCTCTACACCCTCCTCCCCAACTTTGTATCATGTGCAAATTTGGAGATAATACATGCAATTCCCTCTTCCAAACTGTTAACATATAAGCGTGACTAATTGGGGTCCTAGCACAGATCCCCCAGCAGTACCCACCAGTCGCTGACTGCCAATCAGAACAAGACCCATTTATGCCAACTCTTTGCTGACTAACTGCTAACCAGCTTTCTATCCATTGCAAGACATTATCTGCAATCCCATGTGCTTTAACTTTACATACTAGTCTATTACGTGAGATCTCATCGAAAGCATTCCGAAAGTCTAAATAAACTACATCTACTGGTTCTCCTCGGTCAACTCTACTAGTTCCATCCTCAAAAAATTCCAATAGATTTGTCACACATAATTTCCTTTTTATAAGTCCATGCTGACTTTGTCTGATTATACCATTGCCTCCCAAATGCCAAATTATGAAATCTTTGATAATAGACTCAAGCAACTTCCCCAGTACCAACATTAGGCTCACTGGTCTAAAGTTCCTTTTTCTCTCTGCCTCCCTTTTTGAATAGCGGTTTTACATTAGCTACCCTCCAATCTGTAGGAACTATCGCAGAGTCCAAAGAATTTTGGAAAATAACCAATGGATCTACTATTTCCAGGGCCACTTCCTTAAGTGGGATGAGGAACGTCAGAATCTGGAGACTTATCAACCTTCAATCCTATCAATTTCCCCAAAATCATTTCTCTACAAACGTTGATTTCCTTCAACTCCTCAGCATTTCTGGCACATTATTCATGTCTTCTTTTGCAAAGACTGATGCAAAAGTACAAATTTAATTCCTCAGCCATTTCTTTATTCCCCGTTATGAATTCTCCCATTTCTGACTAAGGGGCTTACATTCGTTTTGTCAATCATTTTCTCTTTACATTTGCATAGAAACTTTTATGGTCAGTTTTTATGTTCCTTACTTTCTTTCACACACTATTTTTCCCTTCTTAATCAATCCCTTGATGCTCCTTTGCTGAATTTTAAATTTTAAATTGCTGATCTGAACGCTCAGGTCGATTGCTTTTTCTCGCCAATTTGTATGCTTCTTCCTTGAATCTGATATTATCTCTAATTTCCACTGTACGCTATTGTTTGGCCACAATTCTCTTACCACTCTTGCATCAAACAGGAATAAAAATCTTCAGGAGTTCACTTATTCACTCTTTAAAAGCCTGCCATTGCCTGTTCACTATCTTTCCTTTCAGTAATGTTTCCCAGTCCATCATGGCCAATTCATGCCTTGTACCATCATAGTTACCTTTATTGAGATTCAGGACCCTGGTCTCAGAATCAACTACAACACCGTGACAAAGAATTCTAACACATTACTGTCACTCATCCCCAAGGGTTCTCTCACAACCAGATTGCCAACTAATCTTTTCTCATTGCACAACACCCAATCCAAAACAGCCTGCTCCCTTGTTGGTTCCTTAATGTATCACCCCAGAAAACCATCCAGTACGGATTCCAGAAATTCCTCCATTATTGTACTGTAACTAATTTGAGTCTTCCAACCGCTCCTTGACACAAGTTCTGACTCTACCCACTATCCAGTCAGGGTGACTGTGACGGCTTCTTCCAGAATGGTCCTCGATGAAGTCTCTCTGTTGAATGCTCTTGTCTCTGGAGAGGCTATTCCTCTACCCACAATACAGTCAGTGTGACTGCAATAACTTCTCCCAGAATGCTCCTTGGTGAATACTCCTCAGTGAAGACGTTCATGTATATTTTCCCCTCACCACCAGCTTCTGAATTCATAGAAGTTTAGTCTCTCATTGGAACATTGGAGAAGTAAGCCATTCAGCCCATTGGGCTTGCTCTACAACTAACATGATAATGGCTGATCATCCACTTCAATGTCTTTTACCGCTCACTATCCCCATATCCATTTATGTCATTAGCATTTAAAAAATCTATCGATCTCAGATACAAACATGCTCAATGACAGATCTTCCGCAGCCTTCTAGGGTAGAGAATTCCAAAGGTTCACAACCTAAAAAAAAACTTTCCTCATCTTGGTCCTTAATGGCTTCTCCCTCATTTTAAAATTGTGTCCCTTTGTTCTAGACTCCCTAGCCAGGACAACCATCTTACTTCAATCCATGCTGTCTATCCTTTAAGTATTTTGTAGATGTCAACATCATCTCTCATTCTTCAAAACGCTGGAGAATACAGACTCAGTTTCCGCAATTTCTCTTCAAAGGACAGTCCTGCCACTCTGAGAACACAGCTGGTGAACCTTTGTTGTACATGCTATATGGCAATAATATCCTTCAAGGTAAGGGAATCAAAACTGCACATAGTATTCTAGTTGCGTCTAACAAAGGTTCTGTGCAACAGAAGCGAGACTTTGCCACTTCTACACTCAAATCCTATTGCAATAAACACCAACATACAATCAGCCTTCCCAACTGTCTGTTGCATCTGCACGTTAGCCTTCAATGACTTGCTAACGGGGACAATAGGGTCCTTTTGTACATTAATACTTTCTCATTTCTTACCTTTTAAGAAATACTCTGAACATCTTTTCCTCCTACCAATATGTAACCTCACATTTTCCACATTATATTCCATCTACCATGTTCTTGCTGTCTCACTAAGTCTGTCCAAATCCTTTTGAACCTGCTTTACATCATCTTCACAACATACATTCCCACCTAGATTTGTTCACCTGGTTCACCAGTTAGCACTGCTGCCTCACAGCACCAGGGACCCAGGTTCAATTCCCGAACTGGGGCACTGTGTGGAGTTTGCATATTCTTCCCCTGTCTGCGTGGGTTTCCTCCGGGTGCTCCAGTTTCCTCCCACAGTCCAAAGATTTGTGGGTTAAGCGGATTGGCCACACTAAATTTCCCCTTAGTGTCAGGTAAACTAGTTAGATTAAATGCGTGAGAATAGGGCCTCAGTGGGATTGTGGTCGGTGTGGACTCGATGGGTCGAATGGCCTCCTTCTGCACTGTAGGATTCTATGATCCTAACTTCAAGATATTATTACATTTGGTCTCCACATCCAAATCATTGGTACGTATTGTGAACAGCTGGGGTCCAAGTACTGATCCCTGCAGTGCCCCAACTAGTCACACCCTGCCAACACGAGAATGAGCAGACTGTTGACCACTCTTTAATCCATACTTTCTACTACCTCCGTTCCATGTGTTTGAATTTTGCAGTTTAGGCATCAGATTCTCTCCCAATGAAAACATTCTGTGTCCCCTCTTTCCATCATCATAATTAGCGTCACATTGCCAAGTCCAGTTTTTAATCTTGATTTGTCGATGGGCAAACAAATAATAAAGGATGCACGTGTGTCATGGCACTCTGTTATCCTAAAAATTACTCTAATAGTTAGAAGTAAAAATAGTTGGGATAAAGATGTTAATGTGTAAGCTCACCAAGGACAAGTGAAGGATTTATGATAAAAACGAGCTTACAGTTTAGAATAAGAGTAAACCAGAGGAAGTGGGAATGTCCAAAGAAAAAAAATGCAGGCATACCCAAAGATGCGTCCTGTGGGTTTTCAGTGAATGTAGTTTGAGTAGCCATTACATAAATGCCACATTAACTTCTCATTTCCACACTGCCATTGAATATATGCCACCAAAACAACTTGCTTCCATACCACCTTAAACATACTGAAATAGATCACAAGCAGTCTGACAATACAGAGAAGGTCACGAAATTAAGGCTTTCAGTAAAGAATGTCGTGACAGTACATACTCTGACACTTCCATGGCATAAGTGAAATATTTCAGTTCGCCTCAGATGCTCACTGACCATAACAATTTCTCCATCTGAGTGGAAACAGGCTACTGGAGAACTCGGTGGCTTATTGCACTGGGGGAAAGAGGCCATCAGTCTTCTGCCCAGACACATCTTTTAAAATTCTTAGAATCATAGAATCCCTACAGTGTAGAAGGCAGTCCATTGAGTCTGCACTGTCCACAGTCCCATCTAGGCTCCATCCCTATTACCCTACTTATTTACACTATTAACTCCCTGACACTAAAGGGCAATTTTAGCATGGCCAAATCAACCTAATCTGCACATCTTTGGAGTATGGGAGGAAACCGGAGCACCCGGAGGAAACCCACGCAGACACGGGGAGAATGAGCAAACTCCACACAGACTTTGACCCAAGCCAGGAATCAAACCCCGGTCCCTGGCACTGTGAGGCAGCACTGCTAACCACTGTGACGCCCATTTATTGTTGCATAAATAATCTTTTTCACTAATTCCTAATCTAAATGCTTATTAAAAAATGGCAAATGATCAAAACTATATTGGTATTTGATGTTCCAAATCAACCAGTTTAACAAATAAAATTAACATAAAGCTTAAACACAAGATTTTTGAAGATAATTAAAATAACAGCTGAAATCTCAAAAGCAATTCATTATTTTCCATTAATTTATTCTTCCTGTTTTAGTATACCTTTTCAAATTTTGCATTTTTTTTACTTTATTTAAAAAGCAGAATTTTCCATTTCCAATGTTGTTTCCTACCTTTTTCTGTTCTCAGACACACAGAATTAACATTAACAACCATAAAATAGTTGAAGGCAGAAAATTAGATGCAGAGTGAGTGTTTCATGAAAGTGCAGAAAAATGAGAATACAGAAAAATGAGACCAAATATAAACAGCTAAACTGAGAAAAAGGAAAAAGGTGTCCAGTAGCTGGCTCTTTGTTTTGCCAATCAGGAATCTGGTACTAGGGGTTAAATTCAAATTAAGTAGTGTGGATTATTGCACAAGTGATATTTTTGTCATTGTAGCTTATCCATTTTAACGCAGAACATGGGATTGTGGATTGTGAGAACATCCCTCCCAACAAAAGTTAGCAGATAGGTACAAAAATTGTAAAATTCATATATAATCCCTAATTTATGCTTATGGGGTGGCACAGTGGTTACCAATGCTGCCTCATATCACCAAGGAACTGGTTCAATTCCAGCTTTGGGCCACTGTCTGTGTGCAGTTTGCACATTCTCCCCATGTCTGCATGGGTTTCCTCTGGGTTTTCCAGTTTCCTCCCACACTCCAAAGATGTGCAGGTTAGCTTGATTAGCCATGCTAAACTGCCCCTTAGTGTCAGAGAGATTAGCTGGGTAAATATATGGGGTTACGGGGATAGGGCCTGGGTGGGATTGTTGTCAGTCACACTCGATGGGCCAAATGGTCTCCTTCTGCCCTGTAGAGATTCTGCGCTAGAGATTTAGATTGATTACAAATTAATCACGTATTGCATTTAAGGGGGAGGCAGTGGTGTGGAGGCATTGTCACTGAACTAGCAATCCAGAGACCCAGGTTTCCTGGTTTGAATCTCACTATGGCAACATACAGTGGAAATGGAATTCGGTCAATAAAAATATGGAATTAAAAGTCTTACGACGACCATGAAACCACAATCATCAAAAACCCACCTGATTCACTAATGCCATTCATCCTTACCTAGTCTGGCCAATTCGTGATCCAGGAGGTGGCTGAATCTTAAATGCCAAACAAGCTACTCAATAATTTCAAACTGTTAGAAAGTCAAGAAGGAATGAAACTGGATGGACGACCCAGCATCAACTTAGGCACTGGAAACCAAAACAACCCTATTGACTCTGCAAAGTCTTCTTGCTGACATCTGGGGGCTTACGCCAAAATTAGGAGAGACAGAAATACTCGCAAAATTATACCGTACAAACCATGACCCAGACACCACCATCACCATCCCTGCCCTGTCTCACCATCAAGACAGACCCAACAGAGGTGGCAACAGAGTGGTATACAGTCAGGAGAGATTTGCCTTCGGAATCCTCAACAGCCTTAAAGAGCGGCCAGTAGCTCTCTAGTTCAAGCACTACCAGAAGCTACAGTGGCCAGGGCTGGGAGTGCAAATAATCCACAGAGCCAAAATTGTGGGATTCTAGGAACAGCGTAGCTTTGAGATTGGACAGCGGAGGATTGTTATGGTGGTGGAGAGGCTGGCTGGAAAGAAGGTTCTGTGGATACTGGAACTTGAGGGAGGGCAGAGGTTCAAAGATGGCTGTTGATGGATGTACCCTTTCCTGCCAAAGGCCTGATCCAATGTATTTTTCAGGATTGCCACATATCCCAGGACGCTTCCCAGCAGCCTGAAAATACTATCTTAAGTAATAAATAATTGGCCACTTGAGCACTTCAACTGGGACAGGGGCAAGGAAGACCAGCCAAGATCTTGCATGTCCCAGCATAAAACTGGTGTCAGGGAAGGCAGTACCCCAGTGAGAAGCCCCACTAAAACAGTGAGCACTTTACACCCCCACTGCACCCACCCACAAACCCACCAGTAGGGGGTGTAAAGTGCTCACTATTTTAGGTTGAGATAGGTTATTGACAATTCCGATTCTGATTTGATACCGAGCAGAGTTCACAATTCAGAAAAATAGGTAAATGGAAGTTCTGTTTGTGAACAGAACTCCTGCTTAACTGACGAAGGGACAGCACTCCAAAACTTAGTGGATTTTGCTACCAAATAAATTTGTTGGATTTTAACCTGGTGTTGTGAGACTTCTTACTGCTAACAATACACACAACTGCTCTCTTTTCTTGATCTAAAATAAGGCCTATAGTGCAGAAGGAGGGCACTCGGCCCATCAAGACTGTCCCAAACACAAGCCCACCTAAGCCCTATTCCTGTAACCCCACATATTTACCCTACTAATCCGCTGACACTAGGGTCAATTTAGCATGGTCAGTCAACCTAGCCTGCACATCTTTAGATTGTGGGAGGAAACTGCAGCACCCAGAGGAAACACACACAGACACAGGGAGAACATGCAAACTCCATACACAGACAGGGACCTGAGGCTGGAATTGAACCCAGGTCCCTGGTGCTGTGAGGCAGCGGTGCCAACCACCATGCCACTTTGGTAGGAATAATGGTAGGAAGGACTACTACTTACAGGGTGAAAAACTGCAGCAGGCGACGGTGCAGAGGAACCTCGGGGTCCTTGTGCATGAGTCACAAAAACCCAGCCTGCAGGTGCAGCAGGTGATCAGGAAGGCGAATGGGATGCTGGCCTTCATAGCGAGGGGGATTGAATATAAAAGTAGGGAGGTCTTGCTGCGGCTGTATAGGGCATTGGTGAGGCCGCAGCTGGAGTACTGTGTGCAGTTTTGGTCGCCGTACTTACGCAAGGATATTTTGGCCTTGGAGGGAGTGCAGAGGAGGTTTACTAGGCTGATACCGGAGTTGAGGGGGTTGAGCTATGAGGAGAGGCTGAATAAACTAGGCTTGTACTTGTTAGAGTTTAGAAGAATGAGGGGAGATCTCATTGGGACATATAAGATGATGAATGGGATGGATAGGATAGAGATGGAGAGACTCTTCCTGCTCAGAAAGGACAGTAGGACTAGGGGGCACAGCCTCAAGATAAAGTGGGGGGGGGGGTTTTAGAACGGAGTTGAGGAGGAACTTCTTCACTCAAAGGGTGGTGAATCTCTGGAATTCTCTGCCCGTTGAGGTGGTGGAGGCTGCCTCGCTAAATATTTTTAAGACGCGGGTTGATGGGTTTTTGATAAGCGAGGGGATTAAGGGTTATGGGGAGAGGGCGGGAATGTGGAACTGAGCCACGACAGATCAGCCATGATCTTATTGAATGGCGGGGCAGGCTCAAAGGGCTAGATGGCCTACTCCTGCTCCTATTTCTTATGTTCTTATGTTCTTACATGCTGATATAAGGTAACGAGTAAGGACCAAATCAAGTTTTATTAATCTATTGTGCAGAGTAACACTTAAATAAGTGGTTTTAATCATTAAAATAATTGGAAAATTAAAGTTAAGGCAGAATATTAGTCTACCAACAAAAATGCACAGCAAAAGTGGTTTATGTAGTCAGATTTTTTTTAAATACTAAGTTCTGCAACAAGGTAAAAATAGAAGTTAAGCTGAAAGTCATCCTCTGTGGACAAGTAAGATTTCTCTCGATCTCACCCAAGAGTGGGAGGAGTTAACACTGTCCCTTTGTGAAATCTCACAGGAAAAGAGGTAATCTCTGGTGATTCATGGGCCCCAATATTTACAGCGCAGTGATGAGAAATGTGTAACAATACAAACTCTATACGTGGGTTTGCCGGGGTTCCTGCCCAATTTCACAACAAAACAAAACATCTTATTTTTGAATGTTACCGACCAGCAGCCAGCTAATATTCAGAATCTGACTAATGAGTGCTTATTGCGCAATCAGGCTTGCAGCATCAGGGATAGTAAGAATTGGCAGAAGGGGTTTTGGCCAGGAGGGACATAAGACGGGGGAGTGGGGAGGAGATTTGGATAGTTCAGCACAGCCATCAGATCTGGGTAGGGGCAGAGACAAGATCTGTGTAGATGAGGGGAGGACCTAGGAGATTGAAGCTATAATTAGTTAAGTCAAGGGAAGGGGCCTGGAGGGTTGCTGAAAAATCACAGGTCATGAATAGATTGTTGACGGCTAGGGCGACTGGCGAGGAGATCATAGGTTAAAATTCTCCCTCCACCCTAAAGTCTCACATGTTCAATTCTGTGACAACAGGACCATCAAATAGATTCACAACAAAACCCATATTACATAGCAACTGTAATGTTCAAACATCTAAAAGAATCAAGTTAGCACCAAGACTGATGCTTCCCATGAGAGAAATTGAAAATCATGCTGTGACCTTTCGCTTCATCATATTCTTTTTGCTAATTGGAGAATATGTGGGTGAATCCACTCAATCCCTGAAAGGTCAAAGATCACAGCAAATTCGCAGTCCTCAATTATCCAGAAATTCCAAGCCATCTTCCTGCAGCTAATGCCCAGTGATTAATCTCCACACCTCTATCTCTCCCTAAATCAACCTAAGCCAGCAAGATAAAACCTTGCCTGTGCATAATGATGCCCGGCGGACTTGTCTCTGTTTGATCATATGCGAAGTCTTGACTCTATACATCATTTAAATTCTTTCAAATTACCCAACATCCTGATGTAACAAATTTAGATGTTTCTTTGTCTTTCGCAATCTCTTTTAAAGTAGTCTACTCCTGATAAGTTTAAATTCTTTTACAAAATTATTTTTTAAAACTTAAATTAAGCAATTTATATGACACAGCAAAGTGAGAATATAATGCTTTAAAATATTAATGACCAAATAATGTAAATTAGGAAACTTTGAATTGAACATACCATCAACTTTTCAAGCAGGTTAAGTGAATAGTCTGCATCCACCTTTCTATTCTAACGCACAACGTACAAGCTAGTCAGTCTGTTTCACCCTCTGATATACCATTACCTTCCACAACAGTACAGTAATCTTACTGACGATTTTACATCCTTCAAAATAGCTGTCCTGTATCAACATGCCATATTACCTAATGGTATGGAAACAATGTAGCTTATAATCAATTGACAGAAATGCCCACTCATTATAATACCTTCAGTCGATTCCAGAGCAGTTCTTTTCTGGTCTTTGTAATCAACAATGCAGCATTTGCCAGGTTAGAAATGTTTAGATTAACTGCTACAAAGTTATAATGTAAACAAGAAACATTACAAGAAATGCTTGCCCATAAATATGGAAAATATCTCCAAGTTTGGTTTAGACATCTGTCCAACGTTTAGATTATAGTAGTTGAATTTATTTCATAAAATAAAGCACACAATTTAAAAGTTAGTGGCCAGCTGGGCTTAGCCCTAGGTAATTTCTTCAAACTTTAACAAGCGTTATATATGCTGGATTATAACATACGCTAGAGTTTGGGAAGGCCTCCACATAAATGGTAGATTACGACCTGCCACTTGAGTTCTGCAATCTCAGAAGCCAGTAACCAAAAAATTTCCCCACCTACTTTCAGTAAACTAATCACAGAAAGACAGAGGTCAGTTTTCAAAACGTTGCCTCACTACAGGGAAATGAATCATTTTGTGTACCCTCGACATGATGCTTTGTAAGATCTGGCCAGTCACTTTTCTTTAAAACTCCCACCTACTTTGAAGCTGACTAAAACGTTGACTGTGCGAAGTTTCAAATTGCTTTTATTCTTATAAAACCAGATTCCAAACGACTTTCATCACTGATTTCATAAACTTCCAATAATAATACTGTATGAAGTAACAATTTGATGTACATTAGTAGGTATGTACTCAGTCCCAAATAGGAGCATTCAACATAAACACAAAATATTGCAGATGCTGGAATCTGAAACAAAAACAGAAAACACTGAAAAATCTCAGCAGATCTGACAGCATCAGTGGAGAGAGTACAGCCAACATTTCGAGGCTAGGTGACCCTTTGTCAGGAAAGAGAGTCAGCAGAGATATATACCATAGAGGGAAGGGAAGGGTGGTGGACAAAGGAAATGTAAACGAGCATGTAGAAGACTGAGAAGGTATTGAAAGTGTCCATTAAGTGATCAGAATGCGTTAATAGCAAAACAAAGGTATAGCTTGGTAAAGGACTGCCTGAGGAATGTGGCAGTTGGCCTGAAAGAGGGGGGGGGGGTGGTGGTGGTGGTCAGAAGTACAATGTGATTAAATGAAATAAAATAAAAGGAAATGGGGAGGAGGGGAGAGCTCATGCTCTGAAGTTGTTGAACTCAATGTTCAATCCAGAAGACTGTAAAGTGCCCAATTGGAAGATGAGATGCTGTTCCTCCAGTTTGCGTTGGAGTTCACTAGAACATTGCAACAGGCAGGGTGGACATGTGGGCAGGAGAGCAGGGTGGTGTGTTGAAGTAACAAGCAACGGGAAGGTCTGGGTTCTGCTTGTGGATGGACACAAATCTGCCTTGGGTTGAAAATAATCAAGAAGTTTATTTTTCCCCAAACAATTAACGAATTGTGTAGCTTTCAGACACAATCTAAAAACATTAATCTAGCAACATTTGAAATATCCTGCTGCATCACATTCTGCTAGTCAGTTTATGTTCAAGCTCAGCCCTTCCTGCATTATACTGTCACAATCTCTTCCTGGGGTATGGAGCAAAACTTTGACTACCACTTATGGCTAAAAAAGTGTAGAAACACCAGATAGAAAGGAATTCCTGAAGAAACCACAAGATTACACATCTGGAACTGGTAAGGCTCTTTGCACATTATAGGAAGTCTCCAATGCTGTACAAGATGAAAACTAAAAATGGTGTCAAAACAGTACACCAAATCACTGTTTAAATTAGATTATTTTGTTAGCAATGGAAGGAAGAATGTAAAGATCAAACATTTGCAATTTTCCCTTTCCTTCTTAAATGAAGATCCTCACTGTCTTCAGAATATCTTAACACATGACATTGTGCAAATGGACACTCCAACAATGAGAGATTCAGTTTACTTGGGAGTTATCAGCAAACCAAATGTTAATCAAATTTATAACTAAGAGGTTAAATTTCTGCAAGAATTTTGATATTACGTACTGAGATGACTCAGTGGGTAGGTAGGTAAATGTGTCAGTAATTGACTGGGTTGATCAGACTACGTGGGTGCCTGAGTGGGAGAGCAAATAGTACTGATGTACTTTACATATTTGATGTGAACACTGAATTTTTTTTTTTGCTGGCATTCATCCTGGGCATGTGAATACAATTACTCTTGTAAAATTTGAGGTCTTTGAATTTTTTTTTAAAAAATACATCTGTTTAAAAAGCAACATGATTTTAAAATGCCATTATGCCTAATATTAGTAGTACTTCCCAAGTGAAATATTATCACTTGAGAAACATTAGTTATTATCCATGGTGAATCAAAAATTTTACACACACAGGTTCAAGACCTGACTGCGTCAAAACTGGATTCTCACAATATGCAGTGCTGCAGTACTCAATGTACTATAAAATGAAAGCAAACTGTGTTCCTTGCACTGACAGGAGCATTTGAATTTGCTTTATTTGTCAAGGATCCAAAACAAAGTAGACGCAGAACGTCAAGGCACTCTAATTTTTGCCCTCTAATTTTCCTCCTTTACATCCCTGTTTTGACTGAGCTTCAAAGTGAAGAAACTGGATCATGAATTCCACCACTCTCCAAACACTCAGTGTTTCAACACACATTGTCCACATTTAAGCCCCCTCCTTAACTCTTGAAAGGAGTAATATTTCAATTTCAGACTCAAAAATGTAATCAAGGCTGTATTTTTTAATGCATTAAAAATACAGAACATTTTATGGTTTGCTGCATTTCTCTAACTTTGATGCAAGATAAGCCAAAGAAATTTACAGCAAGATTTTTTATTCACCCGAGGGATGTGGGTGTCGCTGGCAGGGCCAGCATTTATTGTCCATCCCTTCCAGCCACTGAAAGGGTAGTGACGAACTGCCTTCTTGAATATAACTAAGTGACTTGCTATGCTATTCCTGAGGGCAATTAAGAGTCAACCTCATTGCTGTAAGTCAAGAGTTACATACAAGTCAGGATAGGAAAGGACAGCGAATTTGCTTCTCTGAAAGATATTGGTGAACCAGATGGGCTTTTCCGACAATTGGTAGTTTCATGATTACCATTATGGATTCCAGTTTTATTTCTGATTTATTTAATTAACTGATTTGAATTCCCCAGTTACCATGGTGGAATTTGAATTCATATCTCCAATCATTAATTCAGATTTCTCGATTATTAGTCCAGTAACATAATCACCATGTTACCATAACCCAAGTCTTATTTGCTGCTGTTATTTACAAAGGATTTAAAAATTATAAAAAACTTTAGATGATAAACTGGATCTTACATCATAAATTAGGAATAGATATTAAACTAATTTGCAATCATATGATCATTTTTACTTGGAAACACTATTGGAATGGCTGTAATTTTCCAAAAGCAAAATGCTGTCAAAATTACAAATTCATAGCTTGTGCTGTGATTCAATCTCTCCCACCAAGACCAGTTTTCTGCTATGCAGAAGTAACAGAAGGTTACACACGGTCACAAACAACTATGCTGCTGCAATGCGAGAGGGTGACGTAATCCCCAGTGTAATAAAGGTCAGCTGTTGTACAATGTACTGTCGGGAGTGTATCACCAGTGTACACTGTGCTGGGTAACTGCTGCAATAATGAACTTTACAGGATAGCTCACAATGTAATTTTATAAATAGGTATACGCTGGATCATAAAGTACTCAACAGTTAAGAAATCCAGAATGTGATAACTACATCAAGGTTACTGTCTTAACACATTTTTAATTATTCATTTCTAAGTTCTTTAGGAAAACAGAAATGTCATTTTAAAGACATACAACATCGTTCCTCTGTCCCAGTAGCACATTGTAATTAATCAGTTTAGAATGCTATTTAGAATGTCTATTTACAATTCCAAACTGCAAGATACCACTTAGACTGAAACATCACATCAACAGGAAAGTTGTTTGTTATCTCACCAAGATATCATCCCTCCAACTCTGTGCTAAGCAACTTTTCATTCCTGGTGACTGCAATCTCCAGTCTCACCTTGTTCTCTCTCCTGTGTTCGCCATTTTCCTGCCCTCCCTTAAGCTCTTCCTCTATTTAAAGATCTGTGGGTTAAGTTGATTGGCCATGTTAAATTGACCTTAGTCATGATGTGGAGATACCGGCGTTGGACTGGGGTAAACACAGTAAGAAGTCTGACAACACCACGTTTAAGTCCAACCGATTTATTTGATAGTAAGCTTGCGAGTTTACTATCAAATAAATTGGTTGGACTTGAACCTGGTGTTGTCAGGCTTCTTACTAAATTGACTTTAGTGTCAGGGGAATCAGCAGGGTAAATATATGGGGTTACAGGAATAAGGCCTGGGTGGGATTGTAGTCGATGCAAACTCGATGGGTCAAATGGCCTCCTTCTGCACTGTAGGGATTCTATGATTAAACTTAGCAATTGCAATCTCCAGGAAAGAAACACATTTTGTTCATCAAGCAAACTGCCCACGCTAGCCAACCCTGTAAATGTATGTTTACACTTCTGTAAAGTGTCTTTTAATATAATTTAATAATTGCAATTGAAATACAAGTAGAATGGTCTGCTCTTGACTGGTCAGAAGTGTGTTATTAATTATATTAAGTTAAGACAACTTCCTGGACACAACTTTGCTTCCAACACTTTAAAAATTTAATATCAAGAGTGACTGAATAAATATTTTTGATTAGCTCCCCTTTCAGTTCAAACCTTGAATTCATGCATCTTGCAGTCATAATACTTAACTCTTTACAACGAATTATGAGCTGGATCTAGGAAAGGATCTGGGTGGACATCCATGTGGATAAATTGGCATGGGTTGATAGGTTTTTGATAGGCAAGGGGATTAAGGGTTATGGGGAGAGGGCGGGAAAGTGGAACTGAGCCACGACAGATCAGCCATGATCTTATTGAATGGCGGGGCAGGCTCGAAGGGCTAGATGGCCTACTCCTGCTCCTATTTCTTATGTTCTTATATTAACCTAACCTGCGCACCTGTGGGAGGAAACCCACATAGATCCGTGGAGAATGTGCAAACTCCACACAGTCACGCAAGGCCAGAATTGAATCCAGGACTGATGCTGTGAGGCAGCAGAGCTAACCAATAAGCCACTGTGCAGCCCTTATGGAGGGGCTAGATCTGTCGTTTCATATATCTTTTAGGATATTGCTTATTTAATTATTGTAAAGTATTAAAAGAAAAACAGTTATTAAAACATTAATAGTGATTTCAGAATAAAAATAACTGCCTTCCATAAAAGCATCTGAACACTCCTACATTAAGTGTTCACATGGACAAATGTATCTAGGCCACACAACAATATCTGAGTTACTATGGCCATAATATTTAAAGCGAGGGTGCAGACGTGGTTGAAGAAGACCAGGAACACAGACAGAATGACAAAAGCATATTAAAATTTTCAGCTTGGTTTCCAACCCACAGGCAGCTAAGTGAACAATCTGGCCAGCTGGTGGGAGGGATCAAAAGCCACTGGTAGGGATCTTGGAAATAGTCCCAGGCAAGATGTCTGACAGATCCAGCAATAGATATATGAAAAATAGTGATCATAAGATGAAAGACTGACTACATGTTGGGGACAATTGGAAGGTAGAATAGGAGAGCTGGTTGTGTGGTCCTTAGAGCAGCACTTCAAAAAGTGCAACATCTCCACTGACACCTGGGAATGTCCAGCCCAAAATCACACAACGCGAAGGAAAAACATCTGGAAAGGAGCTGAACACCTAGAGTTTCATTACCGAGAGCAAGCTGAAGCCAAAAGTCAACAACAAAAGGAGTGCAACCTGGGCACCCCATCTACACAGTCTTCCAACCACGTTTTCTGCCCTGCAATAGAGACTGTACGTCACACATTGGGCTCCTCAGTCACCTGAGAATCATTTTTGGTGTGGAAGCAAGTCATCTTTGACTACGAGGAACTGCCTAAGACGACGACAACTCCTGCTCTGCTTGGCCCACAAAGAGTGCTGAAAGGGAAACCCATGCAGCGGTTGTCAATTTTAAATCTGGCTCTGTGAAAGCCCAATTTAGTTATGCTAATTAACCAGCTCCACAGTGCAAAATTCAATTAGCTTAATATCCCTTACCGCTCACCACAAAATAGCAGTGGGTGAATGTGAGGTGTGGCAAGAATCTCAGACCTGTATTTAACTCTTTAAGAAGTCTGACAACACCAGGTTTAAGTCCAACCGATTTATTTGATAGTAAACTCAGAAGCTTTCGGGGTTCCCTGCTTCGTCAGGTGAATGGAGAGTTCTGGCCTCAGACAGTACATATAACAGCACAGACAGTTTACAGATTCGCTTCCTAGTTGCCCATTTTCACATTTAGAGTATACCTCAATGACACATTGGGAAAATCCCTCCTGGAAGTTTGCACGCAAGGGTTTGCCCAACAATTGTTCAGCAATGCTAATTCTCCCTGGACAATTGCATTGGACTAGGAATCATCTGACAGAAGCAATTTAAATTTCTAACTTTAGATGGTTCTGCCGGTGTTATCCTGATAGTTACTTTGAAAGAGTTAGAACGGAAAAAAAAAACACTTCTGACACCAACATACCCACTTAAACACCCAGACCTGGCTTTGCACAGGACAGCCATGCACACACAAGCCCCTCCGCCCCATCCTCAGTCGGTTCCAACCATACAAGTGTCGATCTCTCTACTCTTTCACGTAAATCCATATCATATATGGTATATATCAAATACATCATTTGATATATCTTCCCAAATTTGATCCCTTGAGCCCATTATTTAGTATAAAACTCTCTTTACTTCCATAGTTATATGGCTCGCTAGAACATCAGCGCCAACATGGTTCAGGTGTAGAATGCCTCAGTGGCACAGATTCCACTTTCGCCCACGAACCTGAACCCACTTGGCCCTCACCAGTCTTTAAACCATGCACTAATTTCTCGAATTTTATTTCTCCTATGCCAGTTTGCATGCAACTCAGCTTATAATCCAGATATTATTGCCTTTGAAATTCTGCTTCTTAATTTGATGCCCAACTCAACTGGGTGGACATCCACGTGGATAAACTGGCACCATCAGCATAGGGTTCGATCCCTGTTGTAGCTTGGGGAGATTTGGGACCTGCCTCTTTGCCTTACACATGTTGGAGGTCAAGGTGCTGTGGATGGAACCTGAAAACTAAAGAGGAGGACACTAAGCCAAAGGAGGACATGTGAGGATGAAGCCCAAAAACTCAGTCAGAGAGATGGGCTAAAGAAGATCAAGCTGAAACCAGGTTCACAGAGAGAACATAAGAAATAGGAGCAGGAGTAGGCCATCTAGCCCTTCGAGCCTGCCCCGCCATTCAATAAGATCATGGCTGATCTGTCGCTGCTCAGTTCCACTTTCCCGCCCTCTCCCCATAACCCTTAATCCCCTCTCTTATCAAAAACCCATCAACCCACATCTTAAAAATATTTAGCGAGGCAGCCTCCACCACTTCAACGGGCAGAGAATACCAGAGATTCACCACCCTTTGAGTGAAGAAGTTCCTCCTCAACTCCATTCTAAACCGCCCCCCTTTTATCTTGAGGCTGTGCCCCCTAGTCCTACTGTCTTTTTTGAGCGGGAAGAGTCTTTCCACCTCTATCCTATCCATCCCATTCATCATCTTATACGTCTCAATGAGATCTCCCCTCATTCTTCTAAACTCTAACGAGTACAAGCCCAGTTTATTCAGCCTCTCCTCATAGCTCAACCCCCTCAACTCCGGTATCAGCCTAGTAAACCTCCTCTGCACTCCCTCCAAGGCCAAAATATCTTTGCGCAGGTGCGGCGCCCAAAACTGCACACAGTACTCCAGCTGCGGCCTCACCAATGCCCTATACAGCTGCAGCAAGACCTCCCTACTTTTATATTCAATCCCCCTCACTATGAAGGCCAGCATCCTATTCGCCTTCCTGACCACCTGCTGCACCTGCAAGCTGGGTTTTTGCGACTCATGCACAAGGACCCCGAGGTCCCTCTGCACCGTCGCCTGCTGCAGTTTTTCGCCCCGTAAGTAATAGTCCTTCCTACCATTCTTCCTACCAAAGTGGACCACCTCACACTTGCCAACATTAAATTCCATTTGCCATTTCCTGGCCCATTCGCCCAGCCTATCTAGATCCTTCTGCAGACTCTCCACACCCTCCGCACAATTTGCCGTTCCCCCAATCTTGGTGTCATCAGCAAATTTCGACACCCTACATTCGGTTCCCTCCTCCAGATCATCTATATAAATGGTAAAAAGCTGAGGCCCCAGCACCGACCCCTGGGGCACTCCACTAGTCACCATCCGCCAATCCGAATAGCACCCGTTGACCCCCACTCTCTGCCTCCTATTTGACAACCAATCCTCTATCCACGCTAACACCCTACCCCCAACTCCATGTCCCTCAACCTTCTGCAATAACCTCTTGTGAGGCACTTTGTCAAACGCCTTCTGAAAATCTAGAAAGACCACATCCACCGGCTCTCCTCTATCCACCGCCCTAGACACATCCTCATTCAATGTTGTGGGGCCTATGCTGCTAAAATCATGGCTGTTACTAGTAAACAATTGAGGATAATGTGCAAGAGGCTGAAGTCTAAAGACAGGACAGTTTGGAGATGTGGGAAATCATTCGTCAAACATTCACCATTAAGAATGGCATCTTTCTTAAAATAGCCCATTTTCAAAGCAACAAACTCATAAACCAGAGGCAAACATACTCCATGTATGAAACATTCATGATCTGACCCTAACTGCTCCATCAAAACTGTTAATTTTTTTAGAATATTGTATCTTATTCCTCTGCTCCAGTGGAAATATGATGTGGATGTGCCGGCGTTGGACTGGGGTAAACACAGTAAAAAGTCTGACAACACCAGGTTTTAGTCCAACCAATTTGGTTGGACTAAAACCTGGTGTTATCAGACTTTTTCCAGTGGAAATAGCCCATCGTTTGCAAGTCTTTCCTCACAAATACAACTTTTCATTCCAAATATCATCCAGTGAATTTATGCTGTATAATCTCTCTGACTTTAATGGCCTTTTCAATAATGTGGTAGTGGCAGACTGACCATTGCATATTCAAAGTAGCTAGTACACTGCAAGCTATCCTGCATAATTGTTTCAGAACACTGACTGCAAATGAAGGACAGTAAAAAGTCTGACAACACCAGGTTTTAGTCCAACCTATTTATTTGACAATATACTCACTAGCTTTCGGGGTTACCCCCTTCGTCACCTGAAAGCTAGTGAGTATATTATCAAATAAATAGGTTGGACTAAAACCTGGTGTTGTCAGACTTTTTACTGTGTTTACGCCAGTCCAACGCCGGCATACCCACATCATGCAAATGAAGGCACAGTGGTTAGCACTGTTGCCTCACAGTGGCTTTGGGGAACTGTGTGGAGTTTGCACATTCTCCCATGGGTTTCTTCAGGGTGCTCAGGTTTCCTCCCACAGTCCAAAGATGTGCAGGTTACATTGGTTAGCCATGCTAAGTTAACCCTATTGTCCAGGAGATTCACAGGGTAAACATGAGGGGTTATGGGAATACAGTGGGATTGTAGTCGGTGCAGACTCGATAGGTCAAATGATCGCCTTCTGCACTGTGGGAATTCTATGATTCAAACATTCAGTATGCTTGGTTCCATTGGTCAGAACACTGAATACAGGGGCTGGGACGTCTAGTTGAAGTTGTACATTGAAGTTGAAGTTGGGCATTGGTGAGGCCGCAGCTGGAGTACTGTGTGCAGTTTTGGGCGCCGCACCTGCGCAAGGATATTTTGGCCCTGGAGGGAGTGCAGAGGAGGTTTACTAGGCTGATACCGGAGTTGAGGGGATTGAGCTATGAGGAGAGGCTGAATAAACTAGGCTTGTACTCGTTAGAGTTTAGAAGAATGAGGGGAGATCTCATTGAGACGTATAAGATGATGAATGGGATGGATAGGATAGAGGTGGAGAGACTCTTCCCGCTCAAAAAAGACAGTAGGACTAGGGGGCACAGCCTCAAGATAAAGGGGAGGCGGTTTAGAACGGAGTTGAGGAGGAACTTCTTCACTCAAAGGGTGGTGAATCTCTGGAATTCTCTGCCCGTTGAAGTGGTGGAGGCTGCCTCGCTAAATATTTTTAAGAAGCGGGTTGATGGGTTCTTGATAAGAGAGGGGATTAAGGGTTATGGGGAGAGGGCGGGAAAGTGGAACTGAGCCACAACAGATCAGCCATGATCTTATTGAATGGCGGGGCAGGCTCAAAGGGCTAGATGGCCTACTCCTGCTCCTATTTCTTATGTTCTTATGTTCTTATGTACAAGACATTGACAAGGCCACACTTTGAATACTGTACACAGTTCTGGTCACCCTATTATAGAAAGGATATTATTAAACTAGAAAGAGTGCAGAAAAGATTTACTCGGATGGTACGGGGATTTGATGGTTTGAGATATAAGGAGAGGCTGGATAGTTTGCGACTTTTTTCTCTGCAGGCTGAGGGGTGATCTTATCGAGGTCTATAAAACAATGAAGGGCATTCTAGACTAGATCTAGACTCCCCTACCTTTTAGATTCCCAAAGGTAGGAGAGTCTAAAACTAGAGGGCATAGGTTTAAAGTGACAGGGGAGACACACAAAAGGGTCCTGAGGGGCAATTTTTTCACACAGAGGGTGGTGAGTGGCTGGAATAAGCTGCCAGAGGTGCGTATAATTCTGGTCTTTTAAAAAGCATTCAGACAGTTACATGGGTAAAATGAGTATAGAGAGACATGGGCCAAAAAAAGGCAATTGGGATTAGCTTAGGAGTTTAAAAAAAAGGCAGCATAGACAAGTTGGGCCGAAGGGCCTGTTTCCACGCTGTAAACCTCTATGACACTAAACATACATCATACGGCTGATGAAATTATAATTCTTAGAGTCATAGTTGAGATGTGAAGGAAAATATACATATATTCATCAGCTGGACTGCTTTATATAAAGCAATTTTTTTGTGCTTTTCAAAAGGGACAAATGCTGAACTGACAAGATGGCTCCAGTTGGTAACTTGCTGATTTCCATAAATTTCAAAATTAACAAAGGCTAGCACTTCAAACGTCTGGAATATAACACTCCTTGCATAGCACAAACATAGCACAACCCAGCCAACACATTGGTCCACAGACGACCACTCTGCTCTAGCCAACTTCAAACAAAGACAAACCCTGGATAAAAGCAAATTACTGTGGATGCTGGAATCTGAAACCAAAAGAGAAAGCGCTGGAAAATCTCAGCAGGTCTGGCAGCATCTGTCAGGAGAGAAGAGAGTTGACATTTCAAGTCCAGGCGACCCTTTGTCAAAGCTGGTCTGCTCCAGTCACCTTCAAACAAAGACAAACCTTCGCAGATTTTAATCTCCAAAACTGGTGATAATAGCCTGAGCATTAAATGTTCTAACACAATGGTTTCAACACATCAGCCTCGTTTAACAACTTTAAATCAACATCACTTGACTGAGACTTGGGCTGGCTAACTTCCTCTAACTTTGCAGCCTTAGGAACTTATGGACTGTTACTGTTTTGACCTCTGCTTGAGCAGAACTCCAGTCAAATCTGTGCTGATGACCATCAAGCTGGTGGTAGCAGAAAGACCTCCATCCTTCATCAAAAACTGCTAGAATCTGGAACTTATGCCTCCATTCTAACTTACGCATCATGCCTTCCCCCATTGTGGAAGTCTAGCTCTGGAAAGATGGATCATCCTATAGTCAGTCATTTGGTAGTGTGTAATGAGGTAGGTTTAATAAACAATCACAGACTAAAAGATCCCAGAGGAAGCAGTGATCCCCGAGGAAACATGGTAGAATCAGTTTGAGTGTGGGAAACTTGGGTCAGAAATAATTGTGCTACATTTAAATAAGGATAACTATACAGGAATAAGGGCAGAATTGGTTGGAAAGGACTGGAAAGGAGTTTAGCAAGATTAATCAGCAATGGCAGACATTTTTGAAAATAGTTCATGATTCACAACAAAAATATACCCAAGTGAGAAAGAAGGATTCAAAGATGGGGATAAGTCAACAATGGTTAACCATGGAAGTTAAAAGACAGTATTATACTGAAAGAAAATACATATAACATAGCAAGATTAGTGGTAAACCAGAGAATTGGGAAAGTTTTAAATACAACAAAAGATGATCCAAAAAAAAAGAAACTATAAGGGTAAACTAACAGGTAATATAAAACACAGACAGCTAGGGCTTCTTTAAATATATAAAAAGGAAGACAGAGGCCAAATAGAACACAGGCTCCAAAGTGAACACATGCCCCTAATCCTTATCCCCATTAATCGTGCAAGTGCAAAAGGAGTGGACGTTGCAAAATCTCTCTCATGTGTGTGTAAAAGTAAACCCACACTTTATTTAATCTTACCTTGAGTTTGCTCTGCAAGGTAATAATAGAAGATTAAAACACTCCACATTTGAGGATTGGGAAAAATCTGCCACCGTTTGTGAAGGGGGAGACCAGGAAAAGACAACTATTCAGGGGCAGGTAGAGTGAGGAAATCAGGGTTATTTAAATTGACCTCAGAATGGCACCAACAGTGAGATGGAGTTTGAGAATCTGTATTATCTCATCTGCAGCAAAGCCAAAATTACCTCAAGTTACTTGTGGCTCTCACTTTACCCGCAAATCATTAACTCAGAGTCATAGAGGTTTACAGTATGGAAATAGGCCCTTCAGCCCAAACCATCCATGCCGCCCATTTTTTTAAAACCGCTAAGCTAATCCCAATTGCCCGCATTTGGCCCATATCCTCTATACCCATCATACCCATGTAACTATCTAAATGTTTTTTAAAGATAAAATTGTACCCACCTCTACTACTACCCCTGGCAGCTTGTTCCAGCTTGTTAGTTCTTTAAAATTTGAAAAAATCATTAAGAATTCATCTCTGCACTGGTTCAGATGAGTGATCAAAAATACTTTTAAATAAACATTGACATTTTAGCAATGCTGAAACTGTTACCATAAAAGTTGTAGCATATTTCCCACTGCTTAACATTTGTAAAGCTAAATGGCTTTTGTGCTTTGAAATTCTCATAACAATCCCTTTCATAGATATAATACTTCCATTACTACTAAATATCTCATTTCATTTTACACAGAAAACAATAAATTTTGCTTTTATCGGAAAAATTTAACTCCTTCACGGAAAGCTACCTTTTACCTGATATAACACTGACTGGAAAGCACTGGTGACGACAGCAGTGGAAAAAATGATCAACAGCCCTGAAATAAAACCGCTGTGATAAGCACTCAATTGAACCAATATAGGACAAAAAAAAAGTTGAATTCATATTCGTTAGCATAAACGCAAACTATATTTAACCCATTTCTTGTGTGGTACAGTAGGACCAATGATTAACACTTAAAATATTATTCCATCATTTTACCTGTAACATTCTTTTGGCCTCATGCGTATTCTCCTGCCCCATTCTTTTTCCTCAACCATCTAGGTCCCATTCTCTGGAACATCTTCAACTCCCTCTTTTAAGACTCTCCTTGAAACTTGTGTCTTTATGTTAGATATTCTTTGTTGCTCCCAATTGAAATTCCATTTCAAACACAACAGATGTGTGTTTGCTTTATAAAATGTATGGCAGCTGCATACAACTTTTACTGATGTAACAAAAGACAGAAATTTGAACCTCTCTAGCTTAGACAAATTATTTGTTTTCAACTTTAAAGATGAACTAAGCCTTCAGCACTCAAACTGTTCAGCTAGTACTGTGCATAAGGACAAGATTGGTTCTTGTTTTGATCCCTGCTTTGTGGTGATTTTGCACGTCTCAACAAGAGTTGCTACAACTAGCCTCAGTTTCCCAGGCAATTAATATCCAGTAACCAATGTGGCAAGTGCATACATACATATACCCTGTAAGAAAAATCATTCGACTCAGGTATAGAAACAGAAAATGCTGGAAAATTTCAGATCTGGCACCATCCGTTGAGAGAGAAACAGAGTTAAAGTTCCAGGTCTGTATGACTCTTCAAAGCTGGAGAGAAGTAGAAATGTGGTAGAAATAGGGCAGATGGAGCAAAATAGGTCAGCGTTAGGTGGAAGCTCAGGAGGGATTTGACAGAGATTTCATGGACACAAGACAAAGGGAGTGGTAATTATTGTATTAAAGACAAAGGCAAGTGCTAACAGTGACATAAAGGTAAGATAGCAGAATGTATTCATTGCAGCATTCCCTGAAAGCAAAGTAGAAGAACAAGTTATAAACTGGTCCTCATGGGGGGAGGGGTTTGGTGAAAAATATACATCAAAATAGAGGACAGAGTTCATGGTCTGAAATTATCAAACTCAATGTTAAGTCCAGAAAGTTGTAAAACACCTAATCAGAAGATGAAATGCTATTCCTCTACTATGTATTGGGCTTCACTGGCACATTGTAATTGGCTAAGGACAAGAGAGTAACATTGTAAATTGAAATGGATACCAGGATGTGGGGAATCATACTTGTGGACTGAGCATAGGTTTTCCGCAAAGCGGTCAGCTAATCTGCATTTACTCTCCTCACTGTAGTCAATTAAATTGAAAAGTGAATCATTGCTTCAACTGGAAGAAGTGTTTGAGGCTTTGGACGGCATGGGGCAGGTGTTACACTTCCTAAGATTATAGGTGTTTTGAGAAGGGAAGGTGTTGGGTGTGATGGAGGAACGGACCAAGGTGTCACAGAAGAAATATCCCTACGGAATGCTGACAGGGGAGGTGAGGAGAAGATGTGTTTGGTGGTGGCATCATGCTGGAATTGCAGAAATGGCAAAGGATGACCCTTTGATTGTGGAGGCTGGCGGAGTGAAAAGCGAAAGTATGGGGAACCCTATCATAGTTCCGGGAGGGAGGGAGGGGAAGGGGGTGAGGGCAGATACGCCATTTTGGAAGGTAGCATCAGAACAGATGCAACAGAGGCAGCGAAACTAGAAAAGTGGGATGCTGTCTTCACAGGAAACAGGGTTTGAGGAAGAGTAGCCAAAGTAGTCATGGGCATTGGTGGACTTATAATGAATATTGGTAGATGTCTATCACCAGAAATGAAAAAAAGTGTCAGAATCTGACCGTGTGAAGGTGAGAGAGGTGGAAATTGGAAGCAAGATGGATAAATTTTTCCAGGTCCAGACAAGAGCATGAAGTGGCACCAATATAGTCATCCATGCACCAGAAAAAGAATTTTGGGAGGAGGAATAGGACTGAAACAAGAAATATTCCACATACCTCACAAAAAGGCAGAAATAACAAGGACCCACGCAGGTACCCATAGCCACATCTTTTATTTGGAAGAAGTGAGACAATTTAAAGGAGGAATCTTTCAATGAGAGAACAAGTCTAGCCAGGCAAAGGAGGACGGTGGTAGATGGGAAGTGCTCGAGTCTCTTTTCAAGGAAGAAGCAGAGAGCGTTTGTACCGTCCTGGTGAGGAATGGGGGAATACCGGCATCTCCACACTGAAGTACAGGGGTGCAGAGGGATTGGACATCCATACTGAAGAAGCAATGGTTAGGGCCAGGAAACTGGAAATTGTTAAACTGACATCAGAGGAATCATGAATGAGGGCAGTTTAGGCTCAGAAATGTTCAGTATAGTCAACTTGTCTGCTAATAACTTGCTGTTCCAATACAAGTATGAAGAATGACCATTTTGGCAAGGTACCACATATCAAAGACCGCCAATGGAATTTGAATACGAGTCAGCATCTTGAAATAGAAGGGAGAGGAATTTGAAAAATGGGAAAAATTAAATCCTGGTGTTTAGAAGTCTAACATCCCAAACTGTTTTATCAAAATTCACACTTAGAAAGTTAATAAAAAAGACAATTAATCGGATGGTGAAAATGAACTGAAAGTTTGACCAGCTGTGGTGATTTCTTAAGGTCAAAGCAGCATTCAATTAAATTAGGAAACAAAAGGCTCACAGAAATTTGGAATTCTCCTCCACAAAAAAAATGATGGCCAATTCTACATTCAAATCTGAGATCGACATATTCTTATTCGCCAATGGGTATCAGAGGATAAGGGCAATGGCAAGTATATGGAGTTAAAACACAGATCAACCATGATCACACTGAATAGAGGGATAGGCTCAAGGGACTAATCAGCTTACTCCTATTCCTATGTTCCTATAGTCATACTCCATGAAGGCCCCACACTCTCAACCTCTCCAGAGTTGTGGTGATCCTCAGGTTAAAATCGCAACCTCAAAAGGAGAGTCTTCTGGGACTATGGCGACTTCACTTTTATAGTCATACTTGCAAACCCTACAGTGCTGAAGCAGACCGTTTGGCCCATCAAGTCTCCACCGACTCTCCTATAGAGCATCCCACTCATCCCACAACCCCACATACTTACCTCACTAATCTACACATCTTGGAACACTAAGGAGCAATATAGCATGACCAATCAACCTAACTTGCACATGTTTGGACTCTGGGAGGAAACCAGAACACCCGAAGAAAACCCACGCAGACACAGGCAGATAATGCAAACTCCACACAGTCATCCAAAGCCAGAATCAAACCTGGATCTCTGGCGCTGTGAGGAAGCAATGCTAATCACTGTGCCATCCCACTGGGGGCTAGTGAAAAAGAATAGTTACTGGGAGCATGTTAAAAAGAAATACTTGAATTTGTAACTGAGTATTCATGACCATAGCATGCCAAAGCACTTACAGCCAAAGTCCTTTTGAAATGTAGGATAATAATTAGGAAACTCCGCAGTAAATTGGCATACAACAAGCTTCCACTAACAGCGATGTGATAATGAGCAGATAAACTGTTTTTTGACACTGAAGGATAAACATTGCTCTGGCTACCAAAATTGCTTCCCTGTTCTTCCGCACAAAAGTTCTGTGGGTGCTCCAGCATTACACTGAGTGTCAGCCTTGATTTTTGTGCTCAACTCTAGAGTTGACTTGGATCCCTAACCTTCTAGCTAAGGGGTGATGGAAAGGATTTCATTGGGATTCCTTCTGCTGTAAGTTTGAACTTCAGGGTGATCCTAACTTATTAGGATTTCTCCACAATTTCCTCTTTTTATGCAATTAAAATGTGTATCTCCATTATATTTGTTAGCTCAATGGTGCGGTACTGTAGTGCAGGCATCAAAATGGGTACTGAATAATTACATGCTTCTCTTCAAGTTACTTTGTGGTCACAATTTTCAAAGTCATGGCACAACAATAAAAAGCTGGGTTACTTCAAGAAAAATGTTGCTGCAGTATAAATAACATAGTGGAAAAATCAGAATTCTAAAAACAATTATATAGAATCAGAATCCTACAGCACAGAAAGAGGCCATTCGGCCCAACAAGTCTGCACCAACCACAATCCCACCTAGGCCCTATCCCATATCGCTACATATTTACCCATTAGTCCCTCTAACCTTCGCATCCCAGAACACTAAGGGGCAATTTAGAATGGCCAACCAACATAGCCCACACATCTTTGGACAGTGGGAGGAAAACAGAGTACCCAGTGGAAACCCATGCAGACACAAGGAGAAAATGCAAACTCCACACAAACAGTAACCTGAGCTGGAATTCAAACCAGGTCAAACCTGGCTCCCTGGTGCTGAGGAAGCAGTGCTAATCATTGTGCCACCCCACTGTGGGCTAGTAAAAAAAAATATTGGGAGCATGTTAAAAAGAGAAATATTTGAATCTATAACTGTGTATTCATGACCATAGCATGCCAAAGCACTTTACAGCCGAAGTTTCTTTTGAAGTGAATTACAGTATCTTCAGCCAGAACTATAAAAGCACACACAAAAATGATTTTTTCTGACCTAAAGTTTTGAAAAGTGCTATGTAGATACAAATTATTTCTTAGAATGAAGCCCAAAATTTGTTCAAGTCAAACAAATAAAACTGGATTTCAATGTAATTGCAGAATACTTAAGAAATTCTAATGAAAAGCAAAAGCCTGAGAAGGCTATTGTTGAAAAAAGCATGAACGGATCATACCCTACATTGGACAGTACTACTCATCTCTCACAGACTCCTACAATGCAGAAGGAAGCCATTCGGCCCATCGAGCCTACACAATCGCCAAAATCCCATGCATTTTCCTTAGCTAGTCCCTCTGACACTAAGGGGCAAATAAGCATGGCCAACCCACCTAACCCTTTGGTCTGTGGGAGGAAACTGGAGCACCCAGGGGAAAGCCACACAGACACAAGGAGAATATGCAAACTCCACACAGAGTGACCCAAGCTCGGAAATCGACATGACTGCCAATCTTTCAGTGATCTATTAGTTAGTCACCTACTCCAGATACAAATTACCATGGGATGGGGAGGGGAAGGGAAACACTTGATACAATCCCCTTTTATGAGCTGGAAATGCCAGTGATGTCAGCAGAGCCTGTATAGGCAGGGCGGAGAGGACAGGTTTCAGGTAGGAGTGGGAAAGGACAGTTATGACTCACACAGTTCCAAGTAAAAGAAAAAAAATGTGGTTGTCACAGCCCTAACCACTGGATTCACATCAGGCCCACAGAGATTACTTATTGACACTTGTGCTTCCTGTTCTTTCGTATCGTCAACCACAAGAACTTCGTGACACACTTAAAATACCTTCTAAAACAAAATTACGGTATCTTCAGCCAGAACTATAAAAGCACCCACAAACGTTTTTTCCTGACCTAAAGTTTTGAGAAGTGCTATATAAATACAAATTACTTCTTAGAATGAAGTTCAAAATTAATTGACAGCATCTCTGCAGAAAATATAGCCCATGTTGAGTCATGACAAAGGGTCATCCTGACTCGAAACATTGGCTCTATTCATAGATGCAGTCAGACCTGAGATTTTCCAGCATTTTCAGTTTTTGTTTCAGATCTCAGGATTCATAGTATTTTGCCTTTATCCAAAATTAATTAAATTTGCTCGATCATCACCCATTCATCTGCGCCTCCCCCCCTCCCCCCTCCCCCCCAACCCCCCACACCGCACTGTGTAAAATTAAACAGCTCCATTAATTTCACTAGGTCTGCGCTTCTCAAACAAGAAAAAGTATGTATTTTCATAAAATTTACAAATGGCAATTATCTATTAAAAAAAGAAAAACTTAATCTTTCATGATCATCAGATGTCTCAAAGCACTTTACATATACTTTTACTTTTGATGTGTAGACACTGAAGTAATTTAGAAAATATAACAGACAATTTACCCACAGCAAGCTCTCACAACAGTAATGTGACAATGGCCACATAACCTGTGCGATGTGGATTGAGGGATAATAAGTATTGACCACAACATCAGCAACAACTCTCACATTCTTCTTTGAAATAATGCCATATGGTTGTTTACATCCATCAAAGGGGTCAGACAGAACCTTTGTTTAATGTCTTATTCAAAAGACAATACCTCTGACAGCACAGCATTCTCTCATTACTGCACTGGAATGTCAAATTTGACTTTTGAGCTCAAGTCTTTGGAGTGAAACTTAAAAAAACCACAACTTTCTGATTTGGAGACACGAGTGCAGCCCAATGAGTCATGTCTGTCACACATCTGGTCATGGAGGCCAACTACAAACATGCTCAAAATTATAGCTGTAACTTTACAGTTTACAAGAACCAAGCATTCATATTACCAGTAGGCACCACACACTCTGTCCCCATTTCCTCCTCCAAGATTGCAGTTCATTAAATGTAGCGAAATTGTTAATTTTATAGTAACTATCAGGAAAATAAAGAAATGCTATACTTAATGCTGTGGCCAAAGGTTGTGCCTTTCCTAAGTGCTTTGTTCCCCAACTTACCTGACAATCCACTACCCACAACCTATCCTGAACAATGTCTTGCTCCTTCATCAGCATTATCCTTTCTGACCTAGATTGGCTCTCCATCTTCAAATGCAGAGACACTTTCAATGTGTCATGATCTCTGCACCAAGGACCTGATCAGCAACATAATTCCACTAAATTGTAAAAACAGTAGTTTAATTTTTTGTTCTTCCCTGCATAGTCTTTTCCTTCCTATATCTGTAACTTTCACCTGTATATTCTAGTATGCATCCTCCACTCTTAGAAAGAAGGACTCCTTTTCATTCCTCCTCTCTTTCCCACCACTGGTGGCTGTACTGCCAGGCACATAGGTCCTATGCTGTTTTTATATTATCAGGTCACAGCAGAGTGGCTCATGCATACCATTCTTAATGCAGTTGCTAACATAACAATCTAAAATATAAATTCTTGTATTTAGATAGTGCACACAGCAGTTGCAACTATCCACCTACAAAGTACTCAGGCCACGATATCCGTATTTGGGCAGCAGAGCATGGACAAAAGCCATCACACTTAACCACTGAGTGCGTCTACATGTTGATATAAAGGCATCATGATAAAAAGGCTGGACTTCACCTGAAACAATGCATTTATTGAAACCATATGGTACAACAACAGTTGGGAAAGCCTAGCAAAAACTAGCCCTCCCAACTACCAATTTTAGATGTACCAGTTGGTAGTCCTAGGCTTGCCTTGACAAATAGACAATGCTGAAAGAAAAATGTGTCACACAATCACATTTTCAAGATTTGTAATATCAGTACATCAAATATCATTCAAATGCTTATAGTGGAATACAAAGCCTGAACAGAAACAAATAATCCAACTCAGAACAAATCCCAAACATAAAGTTTGACTCAGCAGTTTGACTCCAGCAGGCCCGACCTGTAAGGCAAAGGTCACTAAAGGCCAAAACAACATTTTTCACTTTGCAGATGGAAGTATGTAAGATTTTTAATCAGCATCTTTCAGACAAACAACTCTTAAGGGCAAGTATAATTTTCTACATTGCCTCAATGCTTTGTTCTTGTCCTAACATTTAGCTACCAGCTACTGGATTTGAAAACAGCTGACATATTCAGGCTTTGATTGGCACAGAGCTTGAGTGTTACATAGCAAATACAGCATAAAACATACAATTGCTGTCAACATTAGCCCAGTTCAGAAGTTTATGGAGCCAGTCATCACAATCTAAAATTTAAACATTCCCTCCATTTCTCAGTGCCAAAGCCATTCCCCAGAATATCTCTTACCAAATCGATCCAAGGGAAAATCAGCCTTAAAATTCACTGAAACCAGAATCACCAATGAAGTCCCGTTCTTTCCAAACCAAAAAAAAGTTCAGCTTACACTGCAAGGACATTAGTCAAAAGCAGGTTACTTCAATCTAAGCTTCTTATACCAGTTGACAATAACTGAATAACCATTTCTTGTTCACATGGTTAACTACACACAATTTAACAGCTGGAATATCTCCACAAAAGGTGATGAAATTCAGTCCATCTCGGTACAATTTTCATAAGTTATGATTTGATGAGAAAAATAGATAATAAAATTATACTTTATTCTGGCACCAGTGATCAAGATTATATTGCACACATAATCCTTACACTCAATTATGTTTCACCATGTCCAATGGTGCCATACACCATATACAAGAACTAACAGCCTCAAATCTAGCTCCAAAATCTATTCCCCAACATCAGCAATGTTTTATTTTAGTAACATTCTACACTACCCTAATATGCCTCAAGCCCAACATGGCATCGGCAGCTACCACAGAGTGACTTTTGTTTCGTATTTCCCAAACCAGTAGTTGTACTGCCAGAATGAGATTGTCAGAGCACTGACTGGCAAAGAGTCATCCAGACTTAAAACATTAGCTCTGGTCTCTCTCCACAGATGCTGTCAGACCTGCTGAGATTTTCCAGCAGTGTGTTTTACAGGGCCAAATTAGGGCCAGTTTTGTTTCAAAGTTCAGCTCATAAAACCAGTTTGAGACTATCCAAGCTCTTCTCAGTCACAGTTAGGCAGTAAATCTTGTCCCATCCATCTGGGCTGAATTTTAACTTGGTCTGAGTTAAAATTAAAGCGTCCAAAGGTACCATCAGGTTCACACAGTGCAGATTTATGTCATCTTAAGAAAAAGGGAACAATTTAAGTTGATACAGCCTCGCTTCACAGTATCAAGCCATCCCAAAGCATTATGTTTCACCATGTCTAGCGGTAATAATTCATATTAAAGCATAAGAAACTGCACAAACAGTAACGAAATTCATGTTAGATAACCTCTTCAATGATGTTGGTTAAGAGATAAACATTGACCAGGAAATACTTGCTCATTATAACCTGTATCATTAGCAAATTTAGCCTTCAAATCAATTTTGGAACTTACCTTAGCAAGCATTCGTTTTCGCTGGTTATTGATGTTGAATCTCTCTTTCATTTCTTCCAGATATTGCTGCAGGAACTTTTCATCAGATGTTTCTGCATATTTACGGCTCAGCTGCACATAGCAGCGCCATTTAGCTGAATCAAAGCCCCAGTGGCAGGTTCTCTTGTCTGGCGACCTGTGCGAATGCAGCACAAACTTCTGGGGAGAAAACATCATGTGGCAGTCCAAGCACTGAATGCAGGCAGCATCAGGGTGATTGTAAGACTGCGGCACAAACAGGCCCTGACATTTCCCAAGACACCAATGTTCCACCTCAAAGCTGGAACCAGTGCTCTGGGAAAGGTATGTTTTGCCAGGGAGTTTGTTGGCATCTGGAGGCAGGATGCCTGGATGAACCAAGGCATTACATAACCTCTGAGCATCAGTCTGGGTTATAAGTCCACAAGAGGGAGCATTGAACGGCAAGATGCCTAAGACCTTGAGGATTTGTAGCTGTTCTGCTGTACATCTTGAGCAGTAAATATACAATTCGTCACAGACAGTGTTGATCTGTTGAAGTGAGAAATCTCGAAGCACTGAATTTAGGACCTGTGGCAAACACAGCCTCTTTTCCCCACCAACCATGAAGCATGAAATGGTCTCTCCCTCCAGTAAAGTGTGCGTGAGCTCAGTTGAACTGTCTGAGGGTATAAGCAGTGGTCCTGGCAGCACAGGGGGTGATGCCATGGGTACAAGCCCTCCTGGTGACATACATTCTTGGGTACAACGGGCTGAGAATGCTGCTGGCCCACCCAGTGAGCTCTGACTGCTCAAGTGAAATTGTGCCAACGTGTGTTTGAGGGCAGGGTTAAGGTCCAATGGACGAACTCCTGACATCAGACAAGCTTTGGATACACCTATGTCTGTGTGCACTGTCTCCTCCAGTCCAAGGCCATGCCCACTTTCCTGTTTTACTCCTGGGGTTTTGAGCACATTTGTAATTCTATCAAAATCCTTTCCTGCATTGCTTCTTTCTCCCATTCCATCGCATATTGGCTCTTTTTTCACCATTACTTCACCCAAGCTTACTCCATCCATCACTCTCAAAGCTCTTTGTACACTTGCCATCATCGCTGGGAAAACTGCCAGATGATTTTTTTTTGCAGTACAATTTTAGATTAAATGACTTTCTCCTAAAAAATCACCACGGAATGGTCGTCTTCGTGCATTTCAACACATTCTGATCACATACCACTGACAAACAGCAGAACGCTACGAAGAAGTCTCTGTATCACCAAGCTACTTAAGGCAAAAGACGAGGTTTTGATTGCTTCCACATTTATAGTTCTCTGTCGAATTAATCCCACGTACACAGCGTCGATTTGTGCAGTCCCATTTCCTTGCCAATATTCAGACGAGTACCAAGACCACACAGGCACACACTATCTGCTCGGCAGGTGGCGAACCAACAACCTCTCCTTATTTGAAATTCCTCAGCACTGATTTGATCGTTCGCCAGATGGGGAGGAAATACACCTTTCTAACCAGAAAGCACTTGGATCCGGACCACCATTTCACGTGGGGTGGGGGGGGATGTGCCAAAATGCACGGCGAACCGTCCTCACTCCTGCCCTCTTCGATTTAAATCTTCCTTTCTCGTTTCTGGCGGCTGGCGCGTCAATACATGTCCAATCCGAGGCACACGTCTGATGCGGCTCCTCACTTTGGGAAGAGTGTGGGTGTCAGAGAGAGAGAGAACAGGAGCCACTGCTGCACTTTCCTCCACAGAACGACGACAACGACGATTTTTCTGTCTGCCTCCTCTGCTGCATCAATGTGTGGGAGTGCCTGCCGACCGACCGAAACCTTGCCCCAACCCCCACTGAGTCAGTCCGGGCTGCTGATAATGACGGTGGCGTTTTCTCCTCCACAGACAGACAGAGAGAGAGAGAGAGAGAGCAGCTTGTCAATCGCAGTGAGGAGGAGGAGGAGGAGGGAGGAGGAGGGGGAAGTGCTGGTGACTGAGGGCTGACAGATCCCACACTCCGGGGCCGGCTCCTAGTTTAATTTCTCCCCTCTCTGGAGATCTGAGGTATATACTATATATATAAAAGAAAATAAGGGTTGTAAAGTCCCGGCGGCGGCTGGTTGGTGTTGGCTGACAGGCTGGAGGGGGAGGGGGAGGAGGAGGAGGAGGGGGGGGGGGTTGCTGGATTGTCCCAGGGAGAGTAGGGGGGACGGGGCTGGGGGTGAACCTGTCAACACTCGAGCCTGACCAGGCAGCCCCACACTCCGGCGGCCTCTCCTCCACCTCACACACACACACACACACACACACGGGCTTTTCCTTAATGAGCACTCTTCCTCCTCTCTCCGGATCCTCTGAGTCTTTTCACAATGGTGGGCCCGCCGGCTGTGTGACACAGACTGACTGTCTGTCTGTCTGTCTGTCTCCTCAGCGGCTCGCTCTCTTGTCTCTTGCTCCCTCCAGCCGCCGCCGCCGCCGCCGTGCGCTGACACCGATGACGTCACCGCCACACAGAAAGCGCTGACGTCAGCGCCGCCCACGCAGAAAACGCCGACGTCACGCGGCGAGACGGAGCGCTGACTCACAGGCGCCGCTCCTGTCACGTGACCACCCCCCTTCTCTGTCTCCTCCCTCCCTTCCCACACACGCACCAACTCACACGTTAAAGGGACACTCACAATAAGGGATTGCAGGGAGTGGGGCAAGGTTGATATCACTGGGCTGACAATCTCCAGGCTTGACCTAATATGAATTCATAGAACACCCCCTTGCAGTTTAAAGTGTATTTATTAGTGTCACAAGCAGGCTTACATTCACACCGCAATGAAGTTACTGTGAAAATCCCCTAGTCCGCCACACTCCAGAAGTAAGAACATGGGTGGGGGGGGGAGCGGTGCTTTGGGACATTCTTTCGGGTCGAACCAAGTAAACAAACTCAAATTACCTTAAGACAAAGAAAAAGGGGGAGGCTCCCCAAAAGGAGGGGTAACAGCCCGAACAGAAACAAAAAGTACAAAGGAAACTTAAGACACGTCAAATCAAAACGTGATTGTCGGGGTCTATGACGCGCCTCAGTCCCTGCGGTGCCCAACGGGCGCGGAAGGCGTCGACTGTGCCTGTGGACACCGCGTCCTCCCTCTCCAGGGACACCCAGCCGCGAACGTAGCCACTGTAGAGGGCCAGACAGTCGGGACGGACGGCCCCCCCAAGAACATAGGAATTAAGAGCAGAATTAGACAAATTCGGCCCTTCGAGCCTGCTCCGCCACTCACTCACATCATGGCTGATCTCTTCCTCCTCTCAAATTCATGTCCTCACCGGTTTGCCACATCCCTTTAACCAATTTTTAAAAATCAGATATATATCTCCTTGTTGAAACCATTCAACAAGGCTCTATGGGGCAGTGGGTTCCAGAGATTCACCACCCTCTGCGAGAAGTAGTCTCTCCTCATCTCAGTTTTAAATCTACTGCCTCTCAATCCATACCTGTGACTTCTTGTTCTAGATTGCCCCATAAGAGGAAACATTTGGTTTATGTTTACTTTATCAGTTCCTTGTAGTGTTTTATATACCTCAATCAGATCCCCTCTCAGCCTTCTAAACGCCAGTGAGTGTAAGCCCAAACAGTTTATTCTCTTCTCATAGGTCAACCCGCTCATCTCCGGAATCAATCTGGTGAACCTCCTCTGAACTGCCTCCAATGGTACCGCATCCTTCCTCAAATAAGGAAACTAAAACTGGGCACAATACTCCAGATGTGGTCTCACCAACACCCTAAACAATTGTAACAACACTTCGCTATTATTACACTCCATTTGGCCCACCAAGTCTACACTGACCCACTTTTTTACCTTAACCATCCTGGTAACCTCGCGTCTTTACCCCATTAATTTACACATCTTGGGACACTTAAGGGGCAATTTAGCACAGCCAATCCACCTAACATGTACATCTTTGGACAACAAAAAATGCTGGCCTTGCCAGTAATGGTCACATCCCCTTAAGGAATAAAATATCGTATCCTGCATCACCTCAGAATGTTCCAAAGAGCTTTACAATCCAGTTTCTTCAAACTCATTGTAATGTGGCCAATTTCTAAATTCACAGAGACAAACTCAAGGTGTTGGAGGGAGCATCCAGACAATCCATCAGTCCTTCAAGCACCTCCTGCCGTGCATGTGGCAGGATCTGCAGATCACTTATCGGATTTAATTTATCGGCCAGCTCAGAATCCATTGAGAAAGGAGTGGAAGAATATCAAACTCCATCCCAAGGGATTGCCCAAGAACAAGAAGCACTGACACTTTGTCAGAGCTGACTCAAAATGTTGGCTCTATTTTCTCTCCATGGATGCTGTCATTTTCCAGCATATTCCATTTTTGTTTTAGATTCCACCATCCGTAGTATTTTTCTTTTTTCTAAGCTGAATCCTGGGTGGGATTGTGGGGAGGGGACATGGAAACAGAGCCTTTGTATCTTCATGTTCATTCCTTGTTGAACCAAGGTCACTTTAAGAGTCCAATCACATGACATAATGATGACATCATCAGCTGTTTAAGCAGACAGATGTGTAGTCTATCCAAACAGCCTGTACTGTAAACATAGTTATAATAAAGCTCTTGTTTGTGTCTTTGTGGTCTGGAAGCCTATCTTTTAAAAATACCACACAGCTCAGTTGTACCCATACCATTTGAGTCTCTGTCTGGCCCTTATCCCACTCCCAGTTTAGGTTTTATAATTCTCTTCTAAACACAGTTTAGGAATAAGAGGTCTACCTTTAAACATTGAGATAAGGAGATTTTATTTCTTCATAAAGGATTTCTCTTATGTGGATCTTTTTCCATCGAAAGCAATGGAAGGCAAAGTTAGACAGATTCTTGATACACAAGGGAATTAAGTGTCATGAGAGCTGGACAGAAAAAAGGAGATTAAACCACAAACAGAACAGCAACAATCTTATTGAATGGCAGAGAAGGTCTGAAGGGTCAGATAGTCTTTCCCTGCTTCTTATATTCCTGGGAAGCCCACAGAGACTGGTTCCAGTCACTGCCCCTCAGTCTGGTTGACATTGGCCCCTGTTGATTCTGAGGCTGTTTCTGCTTCAGCTGAAGTGGCACTGTGGCACAGTGCTTAGCACTGCTGCCTCACAGCGCCAGGGAGCTAGGTTCAATTCCAGCCTCGGGTGACTGTCTGTGTGGAGTTTGCAGTCCGTGTCTGCGTGAGTTTCCTCCGGATGCTCCAGTTTCCTCCCACAGTCCAAAGATGCGCAGATTAGGTGGATTGGCCATGCTAAATTCCACCTTAGTGTCAGGGGATTAGAAGAGCAAATAGTTTGGGGTTACAGATATAGGGCCTGGGTGGAATTGTGGTTGGTGCAGACTTGATGGGGTGAATGGCCACCTTCTGCATTACAAGAATTATTTAATTCTTGCATAATTCTATGAATTATACTTGGGAACTATCTAAAAATTATCTATCTGAGGGTGGGCAAGTGTGATGTTTGTGGAACGGCCACAGAGTATGGCCTCTGTGGAATACTCTTCTGTGAGCATATTTTCTTTAATAAAAACAAAATTCTGTGGCTGCTGGAAATTTGAAATAAAAACAAACTACTGGAAACACCCAGTGCCGCATAACATGGGCAACAAACAAGTTGACTATCAACTGCAAATCCTTCCAATACTCCCACAGCAAAAGCAAAATTGTCTCCTGGTCAGCCAGAACTTCCAGAAGGTAACAGCAAACCACTGCAGTACCTTGCCAAGCGTAAGCAAGGGTCAACATGAGAAGTCCATGGTTGCTAATGCTGTCTTGGTGCATGGTACCTAGAGGGAGAGAGGTAAAAAGTAATAGTCTTGTCTAAAAGAGGTGTGAGTGAATGGTTACTTAGAAACCACTTGAATGACACATGAAGGAATAAAGAAAGAAAGAAAAGACCAACCCAGCAACACTAAAAAGGAGAGATGCAAAAACACATAGAACAAGGTGAAAGCAGAGGTTATGATCTTAGGACTTGACTTATTTTTTGTGTGGTCATTCACACCTCACTTGCACATAATCTTTGTTTTTTAACTATGCCTATAATCACCCTCTTTTGATGTTGCATCATGAAATCTCATGCTATGAAGTCCACTGGACTCCATCCTATAACAGACCTTCTCCTTTGTTCTTCCTGTCCCCTTCCCCTGGACTCTTATATTTCCATTTTTCTTCACTTCTGGGGGAAGGTCATTGGTCTGAAATTTTAACACTGTTTCATTGCACAGAAGCTGGAAACACTCAGCAGGCCAGGCAACAAGTTTGGTTTTTACATTATGCCTTCCTTTGTACATGTCTACTACTGATTAATTGATTGACATTCCTCCAATCTCACAAATCAGAACCTGCCATTCCACCCACATTATTAACTGACCTGCCAGGAGCTTGCAGTCATGTGGTTCCTGATTTGTACTTGTGTGATTATCAATGGCAGTAATAAGTAATGATAATTATTAGTTAAGATCGGTTAGCCCAATTGACTCATTAGCTAGAACCTGGTCCTAGAAGAACACTAACAACCCACGGGCGCGTTGACACCTCCGCGCCCGTTGGGCACCGCAGGGGCTGGGGTGCATTATAGACCGCGATAAACACATTATGATTTGATGTTTCAAGTTTCCTTTGTACTTCTGTTGTGTTTGGGCTGTTCCCCTTCTTTTCGGGGAGCTGCCCTTTTTACTTTGTGCCTGAGTTAATTTGACTTTTAAAAATTTTTGAAAAGGACACGAACAACACAGGTTCACTCCCTATACCAGCTGTGTTATTTCGTGGAGGCTTGTCTTGTCCCGTGCTTGATGTGAAAGCTATGGGTGAGATCTTCCGACTATCTACACCAGTGGGATCTTTCTGTTCCACTGATGGCACAATCCCATTGCAGATTTCCCAACAGCAGGGCATGGATTTAATGAGAAATTCCATCAACAGTGGTGAGACCAGAAGATCCCAATGGTTGGCTGCTTTTGCTGCCGATAAACATGCCATGGGGGTGGGCTAGAAAATCCATCCATATATAACATTGTCTCACCCAAACAGAAACAGTTGTCTCTGATTTTTTTGTAGACAATTGCTAATTATCAATTAGTCATAATCTTTCATTAGTGGACCAATTTTGTGGATCAGGGACATTGTTTGCCTGAAGACTGAATACTTCCGAAAGGGACTAGCCCCGGAAAACTGGGACATTTGGTCATCCTGGCAAAACAACAATGTTATAATGACCTGAACATTTCTTTAACATATTGCTTTTTATTTTGCTCACAAGATGTTGGCATTGCTGGCTACATCAGCATATAGTGTCCATCCCAAATTACCCTTGAGACTCTGACGCCACTTTCTTGAACCGTTCAGGTCCATGAGGCATAATAAGCACATGCAGAGTTGTTCAAAACTGAGTCCTGGGATTTTGACCCAGCAACAGTGAAGGAATGGCAATGTAGTTCCAACACCAGGTTAAAATCCAATAGGTTTATTTGGTAGCAAAAGCCACTAGCTTTTGGAGTGCTGCCCCTTCATCAGGTGAGTGGGAGTTCTATTCACAAATAGGGTATATAAAGACACAAATTCAATTTACAAAATAACGATTGGAATGCGAGTCTTTACAGGTAACCAAGTCTTAAAGGGACAGACAATGTGAGTGGAGAAAGGGTTAAGCACAGGTCCGGAGACAATACACATCTCTTTAATCTGTGCTCAACGCTCTCTCCACTCACATTGTCTGTACCTTTAAGACTTGATCACCTGTAAAGACTCACATTCCAACCATTATTTTATAAATTGAGTTTGTGTCTTTATATGCCCTGTTTGTGAATAGAACACCCACTCCCCTGACAAAGGGGCAGCACTCCGAAAGCTAGTAGCTTTTACTATCAAATAAACCTGTTGGACTTTAACCTGGTGTTGTGAGACGTCTTCCTGTGCTTACCCCAGTCCAATGCCGGCATCTCCACATAATGTAGTTTCAAGTCAGGATGGTGAGTGGCTTGGAGTGGAACTTCCAAGAGGGGATGTTCCCATGCAACTGTTGCCTTTGTCCTTCTAAGTGGTCATAGATGCAAGCTTGAAAGGTTCTGTCGAAGGAACCTTGGTGAGTTGCCGCAGTGTATCTTGTAGAATTTGATTTGATTTGATTTATATTGTCACATTTACTAGTATACAGTGAAAAGTATTGAAGTTAAAGTTTATTTATTGGTCACAAGTAAGGTTTACATTAACACTGCAATGAAGTTACTGTGGAATTCACCTAGTTACCACACTCCAACACCTGTTCAGGTCAATGCACCTAACAAAACATCTTTCAGACTGTGGGAAGAAACCCATGTAGACACGGGATGAATGTGAAAACCCCACACAGACAGCGACCCAAGCCGGGAATCAAACCTGGGTGCCTGGCACTGTAAGGTAGCAGTACTACCCACTGTGTCACCTTGCTGCCCTTACTGTTTCTTGCGTGATATACAGACAAAACATACCATTCATAGAGAAGGAAACGAGAGAGTGCAAAATGTCTTCACTTTCAACAACCAGTTCTTTATCCAGAATAGCCCTGGGGACCAAATTTGCACCTCAATATGCCAACGTCTTCATGCACAGGATCGAAAAAGGCCTCTTCACCACACAGGACCTTCAACCGATGCTATACACTAGATACATCGATGACACTTTCTTCCTTTGGACTCATGATGAACAATCACTATCACAACTATATGATGACATCAACAAGTTCCATCCCACAATCAGACTCACCATGGACTAATCTCCGGAATTGGTTGCATTCTTGGATACACACATCTCCATCAAGGATGGTCACCTCAGCACTTCCCTTTATCGCAAGCCCACAGATAACCTCACAATTCTCCACTTCTCCAGTTTCCACCCTAAATGCGTTAAAGAAGCCATCCACTAATTCAAGCCCTCCGTATACACAGGATCTGCTCAGGTGAGGAGGATCGCAACAGACACCTCCAGACGCTGAAAGATGCCCTCATAAGAACAAGATGTGGCACTCAACTCATCGATCGACAGTTCCGACACACCACAGCGAAAAACCGCACCGACCTCCTCAGTTGACAAACACAGGACACGGTGGACAGAGTACCCTTCATCATCCAGTACTTCCCCGGAGAGGAGAAACTACGACATCTTCTCCAGAGTCTTCAACATGTTATCAATGAAGACAAACATCTCGCCAAAGCCATCCCTACATGTTCACTTCTTGCCTTCAAACAACCACCTAACCTCAAACAGACCATTGTTCGCAGCAAACTACCCAGCCTTCAGGGGAACAGTGACCACGACACCACACAACCCTGCCACAGCAACCTCTGCAAAACATGCCAGATCATCAATATAGAGGCCATCATCTCAATTGAGAACACCATCCACCAGGTTCACGGTACATACTTTTGCAACTCAGCCAACATTGTCTACCTGATACACTGCAGGAAAGGATGTCCTGAGGCATGGTACATTGGGGAGACCATGTGGACGCTATGACAACAAATGAATGAACACCGCTCGACAATCACCAGGCAGGAATGTTCTCTTCCTGCTGGGGAACACTTCAGCATCAGCCTCTGATCTTCAGGTAAGTGTTCTCCAAGGCGGCCTTCAAGACAATGCACAATCGCTGAGCGGAAACTGATAGCCAAGTTCCACGCACATGAAATGGCCTCAACCGGGATCTTGAGTTCATGTCACACTATCTGTAACCCCTACAACTTGCCTGGGCTTGCAAAATCTCACTAATTGTTCTGTCTGGAGACAATACACATCTCTTTAACCTGTGCTTAACCCTCTCTCCACTCACATTGTCTGTACCTTTAAGACTTGATTACCTGTAAACACTCACATTCCAACCATTATTTTGTAAATTGAGTTTGTGTCTTTATATGTCCTCTTTGTGAACAGAACTCCCACTCACCTGATGAAGGAGTAGCGCTCTGAAAGCTTGTGGCTTGGGCTACCAAATAAACATGTTGGACTTTAACCTGGTGTTGTGAGACTTCTTACTGTGCTTACCCCAGTCCAATGCCGGCATCTCCACATCAAAAATATATAGAGCAGTTTGGGTTTTACAGCACAGTCCTGTATTCATTATCATTTTTCCTGGTACTCGCCCACAGATTTACTTGTAGGTTAATAGAGTTCAGGTTCACAAATTGGCATGTTGGGATTTGAACTTTCTGTCTGAGCTGTTAAACTGTTACAATCTCGCTGGAATTTTGCATCTTAATTTACTCATATGACTTTGATTTAATCCATAAATAGAGAGACCTGATATCTCAAAGCTTCTGAGCGCCTGAAACAACGCTTTAACCTCCTGTGAATTTAGTTGTGTCTTACAGTTCTGTCACAAGACTGAGTCTCAAGAAATGTTGTCAACCTATCGGAAAAAACAAAGTCGTCCTCCCCGGCTCCTACAAACTGTTAAGAGGATCCAACTTCAATTCCATCAACCATCCGGGCTGTGCAGCGCCAGCACCAGGGACCTGGGTTCAATTTCCGGCATGGATCACTGTCTGTGTGAAGTTTGCATGTTCTCCCTGGGTCTACATGGGTTCCCTCCGGGTGCTCCAGTTTCCACAGTCTGAAAGAGAAACTGGCTGGAATTCTCCAGATGTCCATGCTGGTGGAATTCTCAGGTCCCACCAGCAGCGCATCCCGGCCCGTGGGTATCCCGCTGGCATGGAGTGAGGTCAGTGGGAAATCCCATTGATAGCGGCTGGCCCAGAGAATCCCACCGCTAGCAAACAATGCACCACCTCCCGCCAGCAGGAAACCCACAGCAGGGGGGCTGGAGAATTTTGCCCAGTATCTTTTTTTATAGAATGCCTACAATGCGGAAGGAAGCCATTCAGCCCATCGAGTCTGGACCGACCGCAATCCCACCCAGGTCATATTCCCATAACCCTACATATTTACCTGCTAATTCCCTGACTCTAGGGACAATTTATCCTGGCCAATCAACCTAACCCGCACATCTTTGGACTGTGGGAGGAAACCGGAGCACCCAGAGGAAACCCACACAGACACAGGGAGAATGTGCAAACTCCATATAGACAGTGACCCGAGGCTGGAATTGAACCTGGCTCCCTGGTGCTGTGAGGCAGCAATGCTAACCATAGTGCTACCGTGCCACTTTGTCTTGTCATGAACATTATTTGTGCAATCTTGCTGTGTGCAAATGGCCTGCGTGTTTCCTATGTAAAGACTTGATTGGCTGTCAAGCACTGTGGGACAGTCAGAGATGCACTATAAATGCAAGCCTCTCCTTTTATTTTATTCCTTCAGCATGTATCCACACATTGATGTTTTGGATAGAGTTGCTCTGTAACAATCAGCAGACAGAAAACGAACAGAATTCATTACTTTCGCCAAATGTACCCCAAACAATTGTAAAGCTCCTAATCACCATTTTAGCTGTAAAGTATACTTTAATTTTTTTTATTATAAAAGAGATTGCAACTTTAAACAAAAATAAACTCCAAAAGTTTTCCCAGTGATTGAGAAAGATCTGTGGGTGCAACTAAAGCAAACAGCCTGCACTCTTGACAAATACATGGATAGGATGGGAATAGAGGGATATGGTCCCCAGAAGGAAGGAAGAATTGAAGATCAGTCATGATAGTGTTGAATGATGGAGCAAGCTCACAAAGCCAACTGGCCTATCCAGCTCCTATTTCTTAGGCTAATGATATAAGCAATCTTATCAGAAACCTTTTCCGTGGCTATCCAAATCCATGGGCCATTAATCCGCACCTTTCAAACACGGACACTGAAAGGTTACACTCTGTCTGAATTTATGAAAATACCAAGAACTTCACAGGAAATTGCCTTTTCTGTATTGGCAAATATTACAAGCATTTTGACATGAACCTTCATCCAAATCATTGATTATTTTGCTGCCAGGACACCATGAACATTTTCTTCTCAGTTTTCAGTGAGAGATTTGTGAAGTTTGGTATTACTATAGGAAATTTGCAATCAGGGTTGACTTGAATGGTGACTGACCGTGTGATTATAAACTACTCACTGGTTTCTGTGAAAGCAAAACCGTGCAGTACAAAGGTCCTGGGAAAGGAGGGTGTGTGCAGCATACGTAATGGCGTGAATTACTCATTCTATAATTTCCTTTCTTTGATGCTCCTACGATGTATACGTACTATTGCAATGGCGTAAGACCCCAGAAAATTCTTGACTGGTAAAGAATAAATAAAGAATAAATAAACATGTTGTCATGGGAAATAAACAGCCAAGTAACAGAAACAATACACATGACAGTGTGATAGACTGAAATATATGTCATCTGGGTTACACCAAGGTGCCAGGGTGGTACAGTGGTTAGCACTGCTGCCTCACAGCTCCAGGGACCTGGGTTCGATTTCCGGCATGGATCACTGTCTGTGTGGAGTTTGCATGTTCTCCCTGTGTCTACATGGGCTCCCTCCGGGTGCTCCAGTTTCCTTCCACAGCCTGAAAGACATGTTGGTTAGGTGCATGGACCCGAACAGGCACCGGAGTGTGGGGAATTTCAAAGTAACTTCATTGCAGTGTTAATGTAAGCCTTACTTGTGACTAATAAATAAACATAAATCTTGACTCAAGGGGAACCAATTACTTGCTTTAAGAGTGATTAAAGGTCCAGCGATTTTAATTATAATTAATTTTTTTTGAACCTTGACACATTTGCTTTGCAATGATGTCACACAGGAGATGAAGCATTTGGAACATTTTGAATTAACGTTTACTACATCGTTTTTATGGAAAGTTTATTCCAATTATGATGTTATGACATAGAATCATAAAATCATCAAATCATCAAAATGAGGCCATTCAGCCCATTAGGTATGCACCAACTCTCAGACAGAGCATCACACCCAGACACTATCCCCCTAACCCAACATACCAACCTACCCTGCTAATTCCCCTAACATACACAGCTTTGGGCACTACGGATTAACTTTCTGTGGCCAATCAACTTAACCTGCCTATTTTTGGAGTGTGGAAGGAAATTGGAGCACCAAGAAGAAACCCACGCAGACACAGGGAGAACGTGCAAACTCCACACGGACAGCAACCCTGGGCCGGAATTGAACCTGGGTCCCTGACACTGTGAGGCAGCAGCGCTAACCACTGTGTCACCCCATAGTAGCTTTCAAAGGAAATTTGATTTACACTGACTTGCAGGGCTATAGGGAAAGATCAGGAGAGTGTGGCTAATTGGATCGCTATTTCAAAACACCAGTACAGGCACAATGGGCCAAATGATCTCCTCCTCTGTTGTATCGTTCTAGGATAAAAAGGAATTCTTTTAATAACTTTAGGTTTTCACACTTCTGGGGGGGGATGAATGCGTGGGGAGTGAGGAAAATGTATCAAATAAACTGTAAAGCTGCAGGAGTCGTTGACACCAGTAACAGGAAAAGTGCAAATGAAGTTCATTAACTTAACACCAATTTTGCAATATGATTTTAACCTAACAATAGGCGCATTTATTCTGCTAACTTTAGTAATTCGTGCAATTACATTTTGATACCGGTTTTGTGCCTAAAAGACATTTTCTGCAAAACTACAAGTTTTTTTGCACAGTTGCCTCTATGTTAGTGCAGGTTGAGCTTGCATTCTGGGAGATCACTGTTATAGAATGAGGTTGTCATTGGGCCAGAGCTTGAGCCTGCAGTCCACATCCACCAGGCCGCGGGGGCTCCAGCAAACCTGGAAATCACAAACCTCACCAGCTAGATTGCAATCTCCCAGTTTCGCCAATCCTCACCGGTAATCAAAATAAGAACATAACATAAGAAATAGGAGCAGGAGTAGGCCATCTAGCCCCTCGAGCCTGCCCCGCCATTCGATAAGATCATGGCTGATCTGAAGTGGATCAGTTCCACTTTCCCGCTTTCTCCCCATAACCCTTAATTCCCCTGTCTATCAGAAACCTATCTACCCGTGTCTTAAATATATTTAGCGAGGCAGCCTCCACCACTTCAACGGGCAGAGAATTCCAGAGATTCACCACCCTTTGAGTGAAGAAGTTCCTCCTCAACTCCGATCTAAACTGCCCCCCCTTATCTTGAGGCTGTGCCCTCTAGTCCTGTATCCTTTCTAAGCGGGAAGAATCTCTCTACCTCTACCCTATCCATCCCCTTCATTATACTTCTCTATAAGATCCCCCCTCAGCCTTCTAAACTCCAACGAGTACAGACCCAGTCTATTCAGTCTCTCTTCATAGGCCAACCCCCTCATCTCCGGTATCAGCCTAGTGAACCTGCTCTGCACTCCCTCCAAGGCCAATATATCCTTCCGCAAGTGTGGCGACCAAAACTGCACACAGTACTCCAGTTGCGGCCTCACCAGTCCCCTGTACAGTTGCAGCAAGACTTCCCTACTTTTATATTCTATCCCCCTCGCTATAAACGCCAACATCCCATTCGCCTTTTTGATCACCCACCATCCCCACCTTGGCAGATTGCACCCGCCATGATATTTTCATACCTCACTTGACGTGACGCTGACACAGGCTCACCCAGACATGAGCATGATGAGGGGATCCCCTGGGAGGCACCAAGATCGCTATAGCTCCTGGGAGAGAGGGACATGGCCAGGAATGGCCTGTCAATGCCCCATGGTTGGCATTGCCAAATAGTGTCAACCTGACAGAGCACAGTGCCAGGGGTGGGCCCTAGAGGGAAGCCTCACATACAGGGACTTCTTTGAAATTAATTTGTGGGACACGGGCATCGCTGGCTGGGCCAGCATTTATTGCCCATCCCTGGTTGCCTTTGGAGGTCAGTTGAGAGTCAACCACATTGCTGTGGCTCTGGAGTCACATGTAGGCCAGACCAGGTTAGGATGGCAAATTTCCTTCCCTAAAGGACATTAGTGAGCCAGATGGGTTTTCCGTTAATTGATAATGGTTTCATGGTCATCAGTAGATTCCAAATACTTTTTTGAATTCAAATTCCACCAGCTGCCGTGAGGGGATTCGAACCCAGATCCCCAGAACATTAGCTGAGTTTCTGGATTAATAGTCTAGTGATAATACCACTAGGCCATCGCCTTCCCCTGTTTCATCTATTTGTGATGGGATGGGGAGCAGACAGAGAGAGTGCCGAGGATGCCAGTGATGATCGGTGAGGGGGGAGTGGGGGGATGATGGTGACGATCGGGGGAGGGGTGGGAAGAGCGGGCACGGGAATGCCGGCAATCATCGGGGAGGTGGGGGAAAGGCCACAGATACTTCCATGTTGGGATGGGAGTGGTAAGAGATTAATTCTTGTTTCAGCGATCAGGGAATCCTTTAAGAACGGCGTCCCGATCTCGCTGGAGGCGGTTCCCGGCCCCCCGCCATGCCAGAGTGATGGCACAAACAACACCCACTCTTTCTTTTTTGGGCAGTGACAAGAAGTGGAGAGAGAACTGGCCAGTAGACCTGGACAGTTCCACGCCAGTTTCCTCACCAGAACTGAGACTCGGCCAAATTCCCATAAGATCCCATCTTTTGTTTGCACCACTGGATCCGAATTTGTTTTCAAGCCACAAAATCAGAAATGCAGGTTCTCATGAAGATAAAGAATGAAAGATCTATATTTGTGCAGCATCTCTCATGACCTCAGGGAACCCAAACTGTGTCAGTTAATTGAAGTGCTTTTGAAGTGCAAGAATTGTGGTTATGTGGGAAATGCAGCAGACAATTTGTCCCCGGCAAGTTCCCATAAACAGCAGAGAACTGAGTGTTTTGGATCATCTGTGTTAATGGTTAGTGGATGGGCACATACTCACAGGACACCAAAGACAACTTCCCTGCTTTCCTTCAAACTATTTTTTTACACCGATGTGAGCAGGCAGATCAATTTAAATCCTTCTCCAAAAGACGTCACCCTCAAAACATCTGGAAATACCAACATGTGCTCAATGCTGGAGTGAGATTTGAACCCACAATCTTCTGACCCGCAGTAGTGAGCCCCCTATCCACTAAGTAGGCACGTAACTGGGACATCAGGGTTTGTTCGTGGGGTAAGAAAACTGAACCTGGTAGCACAAATGCTAAGAGGTGACTCACAAGCGCTGCTCCATCGGAATCTGAATTGAAACTGTGCCACTATAAAAATGACTGTAGGTACAATTGTGTTGGTGAGGCTGTCACCACAGGACTGCTGGGAATAGATTTAAAGTTAATATACCTCAAGTGAAATGACCTGGTTGGAGAAATCCCCCAAGGAAATGTGCACATGTAGAGTCAGAGGTCTGCTTGTGCTGATAAAATCAAGTGCATATGTCACTAGAAAATGAAAGCAGCAAATTCCACAGCAAATAAAAAAGCCAGCTGCTAAAACTGGTCAAAGCTGGCATCTATTATTCTCCACACAAATCCCCTTCCACTCCCTTCATCTAAACTGATTAACCCATCTCTTTATCCAGTTTTCCTTCAGATGCTGGAACTGGTTGATTCAATGTACAGTCGACAGGTAGCTTTCCCTCTGCTCTGCATATGGTAGCATTTCATTCCACTGAACATTTCCCCAAGTGGTGTGGCTGAGATGAGAAACTCCACCTTCAGAGAGAGCATTGACATTAATCAGTGTTCCAGACTTTTCGACCCAATGGATTGTCCCATTCGCACTGCCCAGTGACGAGGGATTTCAATTTTATGGAAAGATAGAGAAACTGGGCTTAGTCTCCAGACAACAGGGAATGTTAAAGGGAAATGTAATATAAGTGGCACACTGGTTAGCACTGCTGCCTCACAACGTCAGGGACCCAGGTTCAAATCTAGCCTGGGGTTATTGTCCGTGTGGACTTTGCATGTTCTCCCCGTGTCTGCATGGGTTTCCTCTCACAATCCAAAGGTGTGCAGGTTAGGTGGATGAGCCATGGTAAATTGCCCCTTAGTGTCCCTGGGTGTGTAGGTTGGATGGATTAAGTACGGTAAGTGTGTGGGGTTACGACCACAGGGTGAGATGGTGGGCCTGGGTAAGATGCCCTGTCAGAGATTTGATGGGCCAAACGGCCCCCTACAGCACTGTCGGGATTCTATAAAGCATTGTGTTTTGGAACAGTGGCTAAGGTTATATTATTTCCACTGTCAGGTGTGTCAGTAATTGTAATAGATCGAGGGTGACTCAATGTGGCTTGAATTAACAAAGGTTATATTGCCAACCATAATTATATATATATAAGGTAAGCCTGAAGCAACAACCTGACTGGACAGCTCTTTTCCCTGGCTCCAACAGCAAAACCTTCTTGACCCACGGTACGTGCCCTTGTTCCTGATTAGCTCAGCTTCCCACCTTGACAATCCATAGACACCACCCTGATCATGGTAATGCCCCTTAAAGGGCCACCCCACCACGCTCCTCCCCCTTAACTCCAGAATTCACCTACAGAGGAACATAGAACAGGATTAGTCAGGCAAACTATTCTTTTAATTAAAAGGCAACAGAAAAATACATCATAAATTTAGTCAGTCCAGAGACTGCCGGGCTCTGGAAGAGCGCTTCAGTTCTGTGGTAGAGGCAAATGGCAGACTCATCAATCCAGGCTCTTAATGCTTGTTGTTAGCAGCTGGCTCTTCACTTCCCATCACCATCGCTTGCTCTGGTCCCACATTCTCAACCGAAATCCCAGTAACCAAGCCTGGCATCTTTGAAATTAGGGCGGGGTCACCTGTTGATCCTACATCTGTCACTGCTCTCCTCCTCAGGTGGTCTACATGATTCTTGAGACAACAGCCTTGTACCTCCACAACATAGGAGGCTGTACCTGTTCTCTCCACAATCTCACCAGCCACCCATGCCATCCTGCTGCAAAATGTCTGACGGTGACTAAATGCTTAATTTGGAACACACTGTCTTTTTTCCTTGAATCGTGATTTTCCTTCTGAGGCTTGCCTTGCCTAGCCTCCATCCTCCTTACCAGATCTGGGCATATCATGCCCAATCGTGTACTTAAATGGTGCCCCAACTGTAACTCAGCTGCTGTGACCCTTGTGGTCATGTTTGACGTGATGTTATAAGACAACAAAAAGCTGGCTGTACGTAGAGGAAGAGATCTTGATTTGATTTATTATTGTCACATATATTAGCATACAGTGAAAAGTATTGTTTCTTGCGCGCTATACAGACAAAGCATACCGTTCATAGAGAAGAAAAGGAGAGAGTGCAGAATATAATGTTACAGTCATAGCTAGGGTCAGAGAAAGATCAACTTAATGCAAGGTAGGTCTATTCAAAAGTCTGATGGCAGCAGGGAAGAAACTGTTCTTGAGTCGGTTGGTACGTGACCTCAGACTTCTGTACCTTTTTTCTGATGGAAGAAAGTGAAAGAGAGAATGTCCAGGGTGTGTGGGGTCCTTAATTATGCTGGCTACTTTGCCAAGGTGGCGGGAAGTGTAGACAGAGTCAATGGATGGGATGGATTGGGCTACATTCATGACCTTTCTTAGCTTCTTGTGGTCTTGGGCAGAACAGGAGCCCATACCAACCTGAAAGAATGCTTTCTATTGTGCATCTGTAAAAGTTGGTGAGGGTTGTAGCGGACATGCCAAATTTCCTTAGCCTCCTGAGAAAGTAGTTGGTGGGCTTTCTTAACTATAGTTAATTTAATTAATAGTCTATTTGCTTGTTTTTCATTGATGACTTGAATGTTTGTGCTGCATCCTCCGCTAGTCCATTTGAGGCTGGGTGCTCAAGCGCTGACCTGACAAGGTAAATGCCGTTTGACTTTTCCAACTTTTGGAATCCTTCAGCTGTGAATGATGTACCAATGTCCGACACAACCACTCATGAGATGCAATGAGTAGCAAAGATTTTCCTTAACTTGTCAACAGTGGCTGTGGCTGTTGTAGACTTCATCACTTGTACATCTAACTAGTGTGTCTACTAATATAAGAAATATATGACCCACAAATGGTTCACCAAAATCAATGTGTAGTCTTGCCCATGGTCCACCAGGCCACTCCCATGGATCGAAATTGGCCCTGCAGCAGTAAAGTCTGTTGAGCTTTGCAACTAAGGCATTGACTTAACATCTTTTTTATTTCTTTATCAATACCCAGCCTCCTCCAGGCTCAGGTCTTCATTCTGCTTTGTCCTGGATGGTAGTCATGCAGTTCCTGCAACAGGAATAGGTTCCCCTGGGGTGGGATTATAACTCTAACCCCCCCACAGCAGCACTCTCATCTTCACAGGTTATTTCCATTCTTATGTACACAACTCTGGTGCGGCCGCACTTGGAGTACTGTGTGCAGTTCTGGTCCCCACACTACAGGAAGGATGTGGAGGCTTTGGAGAGGGTGCAGAGGAGGTTTACCAGGATGTTGCCTGGTATGGAGGGGAAGTCCTATGAGGAGAGACTGAGGGATTTGGGGTTGTTTTCGCTAGAAAGAAGGCGGCTAAGAGGGGATCTTATTGAAACATATAAGATGATTAGAGGTTTAGATAGGGTGGATAGTGATAGCCTTTTTCCTCGGATGGAGAAAGCTAGCACGAGGGGGCATGGCTTTAAATTAAGGGGGGGTAGTTATAGGACGGATGTCAGGGGTAGGTTCTTTACCCAGAGGGTGGTGAGGGATTGGAATGCCTTGCCTGCTGCAGTTGTAAATGCGCCTAGTTTGGGGGCATTTAAGAGATCCGTGGATAGGTTTATGGACGAGAAGGGATTGGTTTAGATTAGTGGGTCATTGTTTTTTAACTGGTCGGCGCAACATCGTGGGCCGAAGGGCCTGTTCTGCGCTGTAATGTTCTATGTTCTATGTTCTATGTTCTGTTTTTGTGAGGATTCTGCAACTCTGACCAGCCACCCTTGCATGATCATCTTTTAAACTTTCGATACTACAGGGTCTCTCTTTCTCTATCCACATCTTTATGTGTTCAGCAGGGACTGGCAAAGTCTCTCCCAGATGCAGCGCCAGTCCAATCCCTTGAGGGACCAGTGCTACTGTCTGCGGCTGGGGTAACCAGCTGAGCGTATCTGCATTTGATATCTGTGTTCCAGGGTGACGCTGTGATAGTAGTCACATGTAGACCAGACTAGATAAGGGTGGCAGACTTCCTTCCCTAAAGGATATTTGTGAACCAGAAGAGATTTTAATGACAAACTGGCAGTTTCATATTTACCACGACTAATACTAGTTTTTCATTATAGATTTGTTTTCATTTATTGATGGAATTTAAATTCCCCATTCCTGTGGTAGGATTTGAACTCATGGATCATTCATCCAGCAATGTATAAGCTCTTGGAAATGGGGCTTGGTGCTCTGCTTGGGCAAATAGGGTGGCGATGTTGCAATCAGTCTGGTTTAACCTGGGACAGTGACCGATGAGGGGCATGGGGTCCATAGCAATGTGGTTGACTCTTAACTGCCCTGTGAAGTAACCCTAGCAAGCCACTCAGTTGTATTCAGGAAAGTGGTTAACATCATCTTCTCAAGGGCAATTAGATTTTGGTGATAAATTCTAGCCTTATCAGTGATGCTCTCACTGTATGAATGAATTTTGAAAAAAATCTAATGCATCACAAAGTCCGTGTACTTTCAGCCCTGAGTCATGGGTCTTAGCTGAATTTGCGTCTACATGGGGACATTACATTTTAACCCAATAACTTTCCCATTCAATGACTACAATGTCCCATGTGATAGTATAGGTCACTGGATTGCTGCTAGGAATAGACCCCTGGGGCTGATATTCCCCTTCCTCCCTCCCTCCCTCCCTCCCACACAGCCTGTTGAACAATTTAAGCATCTCAGTTAGATAATGCTGCATAGACTCTGATTGAGAGACCTGTCAACTTTACCAGCCACTCAAAGGATTTTTGACATGTTCCAATTCTTTGCACGGCTTCTAAGGGATGCTGTGTGCTGCATTAAATGTAGGCGCAAGACTGAGGAGTAACCCACTGTGTAAAATCATCATATGTCCTCTTCTCAGAATTCCCAAATGGAGGCAACTGATGTGAGTCACTATGATGTTGAGTAGAAGCAGATACAGGAGCAGCTGTGATTTGGAAATCAGATATTGCATCGAAGTCCACCCACTCATTCAGATCTAATTGGAATTCTTGCAGCCTCCTCATCAGCTCACTTAAAAGGGCAATGCAAAAGAACTGCGGGGAAGGAAAGATCCTTGCTTTGGTTTTGCTAAGCTGCATGGTGATATATCAGTTTTAAAATATTGTTGACAAACCTTTGACATTACCAAGCTAAAGGGTATCAGTGCTGGTGGACTCCTGCAGGCTCCCACTGTCAACATCAAAGACAACTAATAACAAGAATAGCAGGGATAAAAAATGCTATCTCTTTGCTGCTATCCCTCCTCTAATCACCTTTCTGTGGAGGGTCGTGAGATATATTACTATGCTCTATAAATAAAAGTAGTTATTGGCGAATTGCTGTACTTTTCAAAGGAGATGTGAGGGGCAAGTTTTTACACAGAGTGGTAGGTGTCTGGAATGCGCTACCAAGAGTGGTGGTGGAGGCGGCAGATACAACAGGGGCAATTAAGGGGCTTTTAGATAAGTACATGAATATGCAAGGAATCAAGCGATATGGAGCAACAGTAGGCAGAAGGGGTTAGTTTAATTTGACATCGTATTTGGCACAACATCATGGGCCAAAGGGCCTGATCCTGATGCTGTACTGTTCTATGTTATGTTGATCTTATATTAAAACGACTATTGGAGCAGATTCTACCCCTTCAACCCGAAGCAGAGGAGGAATATTTGTGATTTTCCTTTAAAAGTGAATTTGAAAGGAAATGAGGAAAAGTTTTCCCCACACCTCATCCATAGGCTCAGTCATAGAATGATAGCAACACAGAAGGAGACTAGTGACTATCTGGGCCTTCATATTTCCTGCAAATCTTTCAACAATCATCCTGCAATATTTTTTAAGTAATCAAGTATTTCTAGGAACGAGTATAGGACAGAGGGAAATAGCTTGCATTTCTCTGGTGCTTTTCTTGCCCTAAGGAAATCTCAAAGCACTTGACAGTAATAAAGTACTATCTTGTTGAAGTGTAGACAGGGTTGTAAATTGCGAATCTTGGCAGTTAATTTGCCCAGAGCAAAATTCCACACACAGCAAGAAGATAATGACACATAGTTTGTTTTAGTGATATTGATTCAAGCATAAATTTTATCCAGTGCACCAAGGAATACCCCTGCTCTTCTTCGCAATACTGCTATGGGACTCTATATATCCACCCAAGACTCTGTGCGTCCATCTTTATTTAACTTCTCTTCCAAAAGACAGGACATCTGGGGTACAATTTTGTCCTTTAAAAAGCATTTAGATCGTTACATGAGTAAGATGGGTATGGAGGGATATGGGCCAAATGCAGTCAATTGGGATTAGCTTAGGGGTTTAAAAAAGACGGTGGCATGGACAAGTTAGGCCGAAGGGCCTGTTTCCATGCTGTAAACCTCCATGACTCTATGACTATGACATCTGACAGTGCAGCACTCCCTCAGTATTGAACTAGGAGTGTAGGCCTGGATGTTGCACTCACATCTCTGGAGTGAAACCTGAATCATAAGAACATAAGAACATAAGAAATAGGAGCAGGAGTAGGCCATCTAGCCCTTCGAGCCTGCCCCGCCATTCAATAAGATCATGGCTGATCTGTCGTGGCTCAGTTCCACTTTCCCGCCCTCTCCCCATAACCCTTAATCCCTTCTCTTATCAAAAACCCATCAACCCGCTTCTTAAAAATATTTAGCGAGGCAGCCTCCACCACTTCAACGGGCAGAGAATTCCAGAGATTCACCACCCTTTGAGTGAAGAAGTTCCTCCTCAACTCCGTTCTAAACCGCCTCCCCTTTATCTTGAGGCTGTGCCCCCTAGTCCTACTGTCTTTTTTGAGCGGGAAGAGTCTCTCCACCTCTATCCTATCCATCCCATTCATCATCTTATACGTCTCAATGAGATCTCCCCTCATTCTTCTAAACTCTAACGAGTACAAGCCTAGTTTATTCAGCCTCTCCTCATAGCTCAATCCCCTCAGCTCCGGTATCAGCCTAGTAAACCTCCTCTGCACTCCCTCCAGGGCCAAAATATCCTTGCGCAGGTGCGGCGCCCAAAACTGCACACAGTACTCCAGCTGCGGCCTCACCAATGCCCTATACAGCTGCAGCAAGACCTCCCTACTTTTATATTCAATCCCCCTCGCTATGAATCCACAGCCTACTGACTCAAGAACCAACTTATTGACTCTAACCAACTCAAGTGAACATACGTAAAAAAGAATCCTTCCCCTTGCTTCCACTTCACGACAGCATAATAAACTACCCTAATCATTTTCATGACCTCCCTGTGATTATCAGATTTGTATCAAATTTTTTACTTCGATTTGCTTTAGTATTGTCACATGTATTAGCATACAGTGGAAAGTATTGTTTCTTGTGTGTTATAGACAAAGCATACCATTCATGGAGAAGGAAACGAGATGGTGCAGAATGTAATGTTACAATCATAAGGTACATATAAGGTACGTAAGAAATAGGAGCAGGAGTAGGCCATCTAGCCCTTCGAGCCTGCCCCACCATTCAATAAGATCATGGCTGATCTGTCGTGGCTCAGTTCCACTTTCCCGCCCTCTCCCCATAACCCTTAATCCCCTCTCTTATCAAAAACCCATCAACCCGCGTCTTAAAAATATTTAGCGAGCACCACTTCAACGGGCAGAGAATTCCAGAGATTCACCACCCTTTGAGTGAAGAAGTTCCTCCTCAACTCTGTTCTAAACCGCCCCCCCTTTATCTTGAGGCTGTGCCCCCTAGTCCTACTGTCTTTTTTGAGCGGGAAGAGTCTCTCCACCTCTATCCTATCCATCCCATTCATCATCTTATACGTCTCAATGCGATCTCCCCTCATTCTTCTAAACTCTAACGAGTACAAGCCTAGTTTATTCAGCCTCTCCTCAGAGCTCAACCCCCTCAACTCCGGTATCAGCCTAGTAAACCTCCTCTGCACTCCCTCCAAGGCCAAAATATCTTTGCGCAGGTGCGGCGCCCAAAACTGCACACAGTACTCCAGCTGCGGCCTCACCAATGCCCTATACAGCTGCAGCAAGACCTCCTTACTTTTATATTCAATCCCCCTCGCTATGAAGGCCAGCATCCCATTCGCCTTCCTGACCTACAGTGTAGAGAAAGATCAACTTATTGTAAGATAGATCCATTCACAAGTCTGACAGCAGGAGGGAAGAAGCTGTTCTTTGAGTCAGTTGGTATGTCATCTCAGACTTTTGTATTTTTTTCCCAACGGAAGGAGGTGGAAGAGAGTATGTCCGGGCTGTGTGGGGTCTTTAATCATGCAAGCTGCTTTGCTGAGGCAGCAGGAAGTGTAGACAGAGTCAATGGATGGGCGGTTGGCTTGTGTGATGGATTTGGCTACATTCACGTCCGTTTGTGGCTTCATGTGGTCTTGTGCAGAGCAGGAGCCCATACCAAACTGTGATGCAACCTGAAAGAATGCTTTCTATCTTGCGTCTATAAAAGTTGGAGAGAGTCGTAGCTGACATGCCAAAGTTCCTTAGTCTTCTGAAAATGTAGAGGTGTTGTTGGGCTTTCTTAACTATAGTGTCAGCATGGAGGGACCAGGACAGGTTGTTGGTGATCTGGACACCTAAAAACCTGAAGCTCCCGACCCCTTCCACTTCATCCCTGTTGATGTAGACAGGGGCATGTTCTCCTTTACGCTTTCTGAAGTCAATGACAATTTTCTTCGTTTTGTTGACATTGAGGGAGAGATTATTGTTGCCACACCAGTTCACCAGATTCTGTATCTCATTCCTGTACTCTCTCTCATCATTGTTTGAGATCCAACCCATTACGGTGATATCATCAGTGAATTTGAAAACCGGGTTGGAGGGGAATTTGACCGCATAGTTATAGTTGTATAAGAAGTATAGTAGGGGGCTGAGAACACAGCTTTGTGGGCTACCAGTGTTGAGGATGATCATGGAGAAGGTGTTGATGCCTATCCTTACAGAGTGTGGTCTGAGTTAGGAAGGTCAGGATGCAGTCACAGAGAGAGGAGCTGAGGTCCAGAGTTTGGAGATGTGTTTCATAGGAATAATGGTATTTGAAGTGATGGTCACCATTGGCACACGTTTCACCCTTGGTAGACTGCAAAGATTCAATTAGATTTCAGTGGATTTGTATCTTAACACCATCTACCCACCCTGATTCTGTAGCCCACTAAAAACAATTTTGCCCAACCACATCCACCAATCTTCATTTCAACAATTTCAATGAGCCTCCAGTCTCAACATCTTCCTGAGGGGGAGTGATCCAGAAAATCTACTAACTTTTGTGCGATATCATCAATAAATATGAGTCTGACATCGATGTCATGGTTATCTAGCTGTTCCAGAGTTGAGTGCAGGGCCAGGGAAATTGGTCAGCTATGGTCCTGTTGTGGTGGTAGGTGAACTGTAGTGGATCCAGGCAGTCCGGGAGGCTGGAATTGATTTGTTCCATGACAAGCCTTTCGAAGCACTTCAAATTAGGGGAGAGTTGGGTTGGCAAGTGCAGAGAAGTAGGTTCACATATTTTAACTCAGCACATCACAGCTCTCTGATCTTAATATTGACATTAATAACTCTACCCAGCATTTTCTGCCCAGCACTTGAACCTGGCAGTGCAGAATGGATATGCCTCGTGTTCCTGTGGATCAGGATGGGGAGGGAAGGTGTCACACAATCAGTTGGTGTTTGAGGTGATGCTTGCTGTTAGCACATGGTGCTCCTCCCTTGGTAGATTGCATACATTCAATTAGATTGCAATGGAATTGTATCTTAACACCATCTACCCACCTTGGTTCTGTAGCCCATTAAAAAAAACCTTGCCTAACCAAATCCACCAATCTCCGTTTCTGCAATTTCAATGATCCTCCAGTCTCAACATCTCTTCTGAGGGGAAGTGATCCAGAAACTCTGCTAACTTTTGTGCAAAGTGCTTCCTGATATCATCTAATTTATGCCTCTTTGTCTTTGAGTGTCTCACCTGAGGAAAAAGTTAATAGGGTAAGATACAGAGGAACCCATTTAATCATCTTGAACACCTCAGCTATCCCCCCTTCATCTTCTAAAACAAAGGCGACGCAAGCCTAGACAGTGCATCCACAAGATTGCCCCAGGGATTTTCACAGTAATTTCACTGTGGTGTTAATGTAAGTCTATTTGCGACACTGATAAACTTAAAACAGTTTTAGCCCCATTATCATTCCAGTGAACCTATGTTGCATTGACTCCAAGGCCAATATATTCCTCAAAGTATAGTGTTCAGAACCATTGATCCCATAACTGGTATTTAATAATGTGGTTAGACTCCATTTAGAGTCCAATGTTTTTATTGCATGACTGAAACCGATTTCTTATAAAATCATAAAGATTGGATGAAAATACAAAGAACAAAGAACAGTACAGCACAGAAAGAGGCCCCTCGGTCTTCCAAGACTGCGCTGATCATGATGCCTGCCTAAATTAAAACCATATGCACTTACAGAGTCTGTATCCTTCCATTTCCATCCTGTTCATGTATTTGCCTAGTTGCCCCTTAAATGCCACTATTTTACCTGCTGCCACCACCTCCCCGGTGCATTCCAGACATTCACCACCTTCTATGTAAAAAGCTTGTCTCGCACATTGCCTCTAAACTTTCCCCCATGTACCTTGAACCTATGTCCCCTAGTACTTGACTTTTCTATCCTAGGAGAGGGCATCTGACTATCCACTTGGTCCTTAATGGTTCAAATAAATCAGAGTAGACCCTCATCTTTGTCATTACTTTCATCTCGTGAGAACCATCTCCTCTGCGTAGAGTGGAACAAATAATAAGGCTCTTTGTACAAGTATGGTTTGTGGTGAACTGTAAGAGCTGGGTCAAAGGTACACAAGTACAGATGGAGTGAATGCCGCTTCTTACAAAGCATCACTATTTCTGGGTAACAGGATGTGGTGCAGACAGGATGTGTTCCACCCTTCCCTCAGCCGCCTTCGATAAAATCTCCTTCACAGTCCGTTAGTGTTTGGCATCTTGTTAAATTCTTTAAAAACAGCAGTATCATAAGTTCAAACATCTATTAACAGCTTCTACATACTTGCAAAAAAAGAAATGAAGGAAATGCATTCAAATTTTAATTCTCCCCCTTGATTTGGTTCTAGGCTCTGTCAGCTCATCCTGTCTCTGATCTCAGCTGTTCCTTAGCTGCTATTCTCAGACAGGAATGTCTTCAAGTGCAAGTGCAAAATACCCTTCCAAGAAGAAAAACTGTTACATTAATATTCTAACCGACATAAGACTTCTCACACTCTTTTCTCATTTCCCTGCAAATTTTTTCCCCTTCAGCTACTTTTCCATTTCTAAGAGTTACTACTGAATCAGCTTCCACCATCCTTTCAGGCAATGCATTACATTTCCCTCATTCCCCTGTGGTTCCTTTGCCAATTACCTTAAGTCTGTGTCCTGCTGCGATAAACTCTCCTGCCAGTGGAGCCAATTTCTCCATAATTATTCCATAAAATCATTGAATAATGCTGAACATCTGTATCAAACTTGCCTTTAATTTTTTTCTGATCTTACAACAATCCCAGTTTCTCTGGTCACTCCATGTAAATTGGACTGGGACTTTTTTCCCTGGATCGTAGGAGGATTAGGGGTGATCATATAAGGCTCTATAAAACAATGAGAGGCATAGATCTGCTAGATAGTCAATATTGTTTTTCCCCAAAGGTAAGGGAGTCTAAAACTAGAGGGCATAGGTTTAAGGTGAGATGGGGAGAGATACAAAAGGGTCCAGAGGGGCAATTTTTTTCACACAGAGGGTGGTGAGTGGCTGGAACAAGCTGCCAGAGGCAGTAGCAGAGGTGGGTACAATTTTGTCTCTTAAAAAGCGGTTAGACAGTTACATGCATAAGATGGGTATAGAGGGATATGGGCCAAATGCGGGCAATTGGGACTAGTTTAGTGGTTAAAAAAAGGGCAACATGGACCAGTTTGGCCAAAGGGCCTGTCACCCTGTTACCTCTGACTCCAAATGAAGTCCCTATCCCTTGCACCATCCGAACAAGTCTCCAATGTTCTGACTTCCTTTTAAAACGTGATGCCTGGAATTGAACTCAGCACTCTCACACTTCACCCTGCATTTTTGTTCTGCCATTTACACATTCTGAATGGATGCTACCACCATTCTCAGCCTTTATCACCACTATTTACATTCCCTTTGTCTTTTTGTCCATGACATCTTGGTCATTTACACAAACCCCTCCATGTCCTCCTCACCCTTACAGTTTCATTTTCTTTGTCTTCAGCTCTGATGAAGGGTCATCCAGATTCAAAACGTTAGTTCTATTCTCTGTCCACAGATGCTGTAAAAAGTCTGACAACACCAGGTTTTAGTCCAACCGATTTATTTGATAGTCCATGTCATGACTACTATCGACACAGATGCTGTCAGACTTGATTTTCCAGCATTTTCTATTTTTGTTTCAGATCCTAGCATCTGCAGCAATTTGCTTTCAACACAACAATTCAGCAGGAGCCTAATTACTGATTTATAAAAGTTTTGCATAATTTCTAAAAGTTTAAAGTTTATTTATTAGTGTCACATTAACACTGCAATGAAGTTACTGTGAAAATCCCCCAGTCGCCACACTCCGGTGCCTCTTTGGGTACACCGAGGGAGTATTTATCACGGCCAATGCACCGCACCAGCACATCTTTCAGACTGTGGGAGGAAACCAGAGCACCCAGAGGAAACCCACGCAGACACGTAGAGAATGTGCAAGTTCCACACAAACAGCGACCCAAGGCCGGAATTGAACCCCAGTCCCTGGCACTGTGAGGTAGCAATGCTAATCACTGTGCCAGCGTGCCACCCAACTCCTTTATACACTTACTTAGACCCTGTAAGCAATAACATAATATTAAGAAAGAAAAAATGTGAAGTTTGCCAGCAAGTTTTGCTTGGTACAGGAAGTATTTGTAATGCTTTCAGGAACAACTTGGTCCACATTTCCCAGTCATGTTCAGCTCTTACACCTTTTGCTGTGGTTAAGGGCTAACTTGAAACCTCCAATTTATGCCTGATAAATTAGATTAAGGGGCTTTATGGTCTTTTCCCATTTGTTATGTTCTTAAAAGCGAACCTATCTGCTCACTCTGTTGTATGAAGGTGGGTTATTAAGCTGCTGAAGAGGCAGGGTAGCCACTTCTATTCACCCCATCATTTCTGGCTTGTTATTTGCTCCCATAAGGATAGAACAAAATAGGTTGGTGTAAAAATTACTAATAGGATAACATGTGGTTTCTGCCGATGGTTTGGTAACGCTTCCAATGAGTCAGAACGTTATGGGTTCAAACCCCACTCCAGAGACTTGAGCAGTGGGGTGTTGCAGGAGCACGGCACAGTTGGAGGTGCTATCTTTCATATGAGACATTAACTTGAGGCTTGGCATTCTATCCAATGTTTATCACTCAGCCAACAACAGTGAACAAATTATTTATGCTTTTGTTGCTTGTGGGATCTTGTTGTTTGCAAACTAACTGCAGCATTTTTCTATCTTACAACATCAGCTATCCTTCAAAAGTTCTTCACTGCCTTTGGTGTGTGGTAAGGCAATGAAAGGTTTGCTGTCAGGAAAGTTAACATTGCATTAATGTTATTGGACCAGACAGTCCAATAACATTATCCTGGAAACCACCCTGGTGGTCTACACATTTGAATTCAATTAAAAAGATGGGGCCATTTAAAGTACCCATGCAGCTACTGGATCATTATTAAAGCCTCAAATTGTTTTCTGTGTGTCCTATCATCAGGGAAACCTGTTGTCCTCACTCACCAGGTCTGGGCCATATGGCCCTCACACCAAAGTGTTTAAAACTGTCTGAAATAGTCCAGCGAGTCATTCAGTTGTAGCAACAGGATATAAGATCAACAAATGCTGCCCTCGCCAGCTTGGGAATGAATTTTAGAAAAAAATGTGAAAATGAATTGAGTTTGTCTAGAATGGACATACCTCACATTACGTTGATCTTTCTCTACGCCCTAGCTATGACTGTAACACTACATTCTGCACGCTCTCTTTTCTTTCTCTATGAATGGCATGCTTTGTCTGTATAGTGCACAAAAAATACTTTTCACTATACACTAATACACGTGACAATAATAAATCAAATCATATTCTTCACAATGTGGTTTCCCTATTAACAGAAATCATTTAGACGTATGAGGTTGATTGGCCACTCTGTTTGAAAGTGCTTACCTTGAAACCCAAGTGATCCAATTCAGCCTGACCTTCCGAGTCAGGCCGCGCAAGACCTGGGGAGAGCAGCAACGTCCAGCAGGGGCTGGCTGGTGGGGCAGGGGTTGCTGTGTGTGCAGCAAGGGTCAGGGGAAAAAATTGGGCATTAGGCCTGGCAGAGCAGTTCTGGAGCAGTGTGGGATACCCAGTGGGATAGGGAGTTCCTATCTGCATCGGGGGGTGGGGGGGGAGTGGGGGGAGGTGGTTGTGGGGGGATGCTAGTGTTGTGTTGTCCTGAAGTTCTGGAGGCGGGGGGAGTTGCCATTGCCCCTTGGTTTGCACGTCCGGTGTGGGGAAGGGGCTAAGCCTTGGTTGGGGCAGTCCAGATTCTCATGGGTTTTTGGGGGTGTGTGGGATCTCCCATGGGGGCTGCAGATAGTTATCCAGATGCTACAACTGTTTCTGGGTAAATATTGATACAATATAGAGTCATAGAGGTTTACAGCATGGAAACAGGCCCTTCAGTCCAATTTGTCCATGCTGCCCTTTTTCCTTAAAAACCCCTAAGCTAATCCCAATTGCCCGCATATCCCGCTATACCCATCTTACCCATATAACTATCTAAATGCTTTTTAAAAGATAAAATTATACCCGCCTCTACTACTACCTCTGGGAGCTTGTTCCAGACACTCATCACCCTCTGTGTGAAAAAATTGCCCCCTGGACATTTTTGTACCTCTCCCATCTCACCTTAAAACTATGCCCTCTATTTTAGGCTCCCATACCTTTGGGAAAAGATATTGACTATCTACCTTGAATATGCCCCTCATTATTTTACAGACCTCTATAAGGTCACCCCTCAGACTTCTACGCCCCAGAGAAAAAAGTCCCAGTTTATTCAGCCTCTCCTTATAACTCAAACCATCAAGTCCCAGTAGCATCCTAGTAAATCTTTTCTAGTTTAATAATATCCTTTCTATAATACGGTGACCAGAATTGCACACAGTATTACAAGTGTGGCCTTACCAATGTCTTGTACAACTTCAACAAGACGTCCCAACTCCTGTGTTCAATGTTCTGACCGATGAAACTAAGCATGCCAAATTCCTTCTTCACCACTCTGTTCACCTGTGATTTCATTTTCAAGGAGCTATGAACATGTACCCCTAGATCTCTTTGTTCTCTAGCTCTCCCCAACGCCCCACCATTAACTGAGTAAATTCTGCCCTGGTTCAATCGACCAAAATGCATCTCCTCACATTTGTCTAAATTAAACTCCATCTGCCATTCAGCAGCCCACTGGCCCAATTGATCAAGATCACATAGCAATTAGAGATAACTTCCGTCACTGTCCACTATGCCACCAATCTTAGTGTCATCTGCAAACTTACTAACCATGTCCCCTATATTCTTATCCAAATCATTAATATAAATGACAAACAACAGTGGACGCAGCACTGATCCCTGAGGCACACCGCTAGTCACAGGCCTACAGTTTGAAAAACAACTCTCTATAACCACCCTCTGGCTTCTGTCAAGAAGCCAATTTTGTATCCATTTAGATACCTCACCTATCCGAAACTTACGATTTACATCACATTTTTGAACAATCCCCAGTGAAAGATAATTGCTCGGGGGAAGTTTGCAGTTCCCAGGAAATTACTGTGCAAACCTTACTTGGGAACATGAGGCAGAGGAATCCCCAGCTAACTTTTGGGAGAACTCCCAAATGTGACACACTGGAGCTCAGAAATGATGATCCAATATATACAAGAGTGTAATTTGCTTTTTTTAAATTTCCACATTTCGAATGACATCAGCTAGCATGATTAGGATGTCCTTGCACACTCTCTAAATCGATGAGTGCCTTATTTTACATTCAGCGCCAACCATTCTTGTAGAAAAACTGTGAGCCATCTGTTTCACTTGTTCAATTGTAGGCACTGCTACAATTCTGATAGGGACCATTAAAAAGAGAAATTTGAGCACAGTATTTAACTGACAGAACTACGCCACAATATTTCATGTTCTTAAACAAAGAAAATGTTACAGTATATATTTTTTAAAAAGGTAAACATCACTAAGCTAACTTTGTGGCTTGTAACTACTGATAGTATAAAATCTAGTTCCTCTTCTGCTCCCCCACTTCTCAAGAGTTCCATTGTTTTTATGATATCTTAAAAGTTCATTCACTTCTTAAAAGCTATGCTATATCTCCAGAATCCGCTTCAATTCTCCTCAGTAGTGCAGATATCCCTTGACCCATATGTGTCATGAGGATCCTTCCATTAGCATTTGAAGAAGTGACCTAACCCCCATCCAACAACTTTCCTTTAAGATCTTATAACCGTGGACTCCTCAACTTAAGCACAGGCTTCCCTACCTATTTTCTTAGGGATTTAAAAATCAGGAACACACCTGCTTCCTAATAATCCTCTATGCTCCTAGTTCAGCTCCTGGTTCTCAGTTCTATATATTCTAGGGATGTATCTCTTACAGCTAAAGGGGTCAAGGGGTATGGGAGGAAAGCAGAGGGGGGGTGGAATCAGGATATTGAATTCGATGATCAGCCATGATCAAAATGAATGGTGGAACAGGCTTGAAGGGCCGAATGGCCTTCTCCTACTTCTAGTTTTTATGTTCCTGATCCCACACTCTGACTGACCTAGCTGACCCTGCTTCTCAGTTAGCGGCTTCAGAGAGCAAGCAAAAAGATTAATTCACAGTAACTTCATTGCAATGTTAATGTAGGCCTATTTCTGACTAATAAATAAATTTTAAACTTTAAAACAAAAGGAACCACCCTAATTTCCACAGCCCAGATCCAACATGGCAACACCACGTTTTGGAAGGCGCCAAACAGAAATGTAAACTAATTATTTGTTTAACTTAAACATAAGTCTTTGATCCTGTTATCTACATAACTAATTTATATGGGGCGGCATGGTGGCAGAGTGGTTAGCACTGCTGCTTCTCAGCGCCGGGGACCTGGGTTCGATTCCCGGCTTGGGTCACTGTCTGTGTGGAGTTTGCACGTTCTCCTCATGTCTGTGTGGGTTTCCTCTAGGTGCTCCGTTTTCCCCCCTCAGTCCAAAGATGTGCAGGTTGGTGGATTGGCTGTGCTAAATTGCCCCTTAGTGTCAGGGGGAATAGCTAGGGTAAATCCGTGGGGTTTTGGGGGTGGGACCTGGGTGGGATTGTGGTCAGTGCAGACTTGATGGGCCTCCTTCTGTACTGTGAGATTTTATGATATCTCTAATGATATGGTTTCCCTCTCTCCAGACTTGCTGAGTTCGTCAAGAAACCTATGCATTTAAAAAGCTGTATTCAGCTTATTTTGACGTGTGTGTGTGTGTGTGTGTGTGTGTGTGTGTTGGGGGGGGCAGGGGCAGGAGTGAGGTAAGTAATTTAAATCCCCTACTGGAATGAAATCGTAGAATTCCCAGACGGAGACCATTCAGCCCATCAAGTCTGCACCAAAAGAGCATCTTACCCTGGCTCATTCTACTGTCCTATCCCTGTTATCCCGCACATTTACCATGGCCAACCTACGTATTGTTGGACACTAAGGGGCAATCTAGCATGGCCAATCCACCTAATTATAGATGCCATGGCTCTACTCAAAGCCCACAAATGGGATTATCATTGTTTGTATTTTCCCATTATTAACTCAACTTATTTAATGAACGTGGGTTACCATTTACCTCTAAGTAATCTCAGTTTGTTCAATTTGCATTTACATCAAAGTTGTGTTTACCAGTTTCTCAACCAAATGTTGAGTACATTTATTTTAAAAATCCAGGTAGCTAAAAGTATGAGACTAGATATTCACAACACAGGCAAGGTTGTCAACTAGAAATAAGCAATGACAAACCAGAGGGCCTTACTCTATCTAGATCATAAGAATCTGTGCATTATAAGAATGGTGTGCAGCAATGCCAATTTCATAACATAATGAGTTACATGACTGCTCACCAAGAGGACTCCCTTCATATATAGTTGAAATACATATCGTGTCAGTGAGAAATCCAGCAATCTTTGACCTCTGGCTGTTAAATGGTGCAACTGTTGAAAGAGCAATGCTCTTCTACAATAACACTGAGCAGCACATATATATATATAAATATATATATCTCTGAATGGGCGATGGTGGGAGTTGTGCAGCGATAACGTCAGTAACACTTCTCTGCAGCATAAAGACAAGGCTGTTTGATCGAGTAATTAATCAGATAAGGGGCAGAAGTCTAACACAGTCTTCACACATTTTCTATTTGAGACAATATCAATCCACATACACTTGACAACTTCGCTATAATTGGTTAACTGTGAGGTAGGAGAATGTGTCATTTCTACCGCTTGTGTCAACACCCCCACCCCTTCCTTTCCAGCCCCACCACCCTTCCTTTTTGTAAATGATCATGTTTATTGATAGGGAGTGACTACTTGTCAATGGAAACAGGTGTTTGCATTGGCACCAAGTGTAAAGCATTGAGAAATAGCTCAACATAATAATTTGAATTTAGATAACACCTTGAAATTTCCCAAGGAACTTGAACAAAATTTGATACTAAGTCACAAGAACCTTGACATTACACAATAAAGGCGCCTTGATAGCAAAGACATCCCTATTAAAGAGAAGTTATTAGTTAATGAGTCAGTTACTGCAGGAAGGAGAGACAATATCTTGGAGGGGACATCAAATGAAGCTTTGTGGGGAGATCTTAGGAAAACAAAAGGGACAGCCACATTGCTAGTGGTGGCACATGGCACAGTGATTAGCACTGTGAAGTCAGACAGGTGGTTGGGGAGCATTTTAGTGATTTGCTATGACAATGAAATGGACACGTGCAAAATGAAAATTCTGGATTGGGAGAGGATGGATCTCGGTAAAATAAAGCAGGATCTGGCCAAGTTAGACTGGGAGCATCTGCTTGTGGGGAAATCTACAGAAGAGCAGCGTTCAAAAATTAAATGAGGATGGCCAACGTGTACCCTCTCGGGTGATGGAAAGGGGTAACAAACCCAAAAAAACCACAGCTGACCAGAGATATTCAGGATGTAATGAGAAGGAAAAGAAGCTATTAGCAGCTACAAGAGGAGCAAATCAGAGAAGCATTAGCGGAGTACAGAAAGTGCAAGGTGAAGCTTAAAAAGCAATTAGGAGATCAAAGAGGGGATATGAGACAGCTCTGGCTCGTAAAAGTAGGGAAAATCCCAAAATATTCTATAAGTATATCAATGGGAAGAGGATAACCAGGCAAGGAGCAGGGCCTATTAGGGAGCAAGGTGGAGCCAGTGGACATCGGTTGAGTGTTGAACAAACACTTCAACATAAGTACATATGAAATAGGAGCAGGAGTAGGCCACCTAGCCCTTCGAGCCTGCCCTGCCATTCAATAAGATCATGGCTGATCTGAAGTGGATCAGTTTCACTTTCCCGCTCTCTCTCCATAACCCTTAATTCCCTTGTCTATCAGAAACCTATCTACCCGTGACTTAAATATATTCAGTGAGGTAGCCTCCACCACTTCAACGGACAGAGAATTCCAGAGAGTCACCACCCTTTGAGTGAAGAAGTTCCTCCTCAACTCTGATCTAAACTGCGCCCCCCCTTACCTTGAGGCTGTGCCCTCTAGTCCTGTTTTCCTTTCTAAGCGGGAAGAATCTATCTACCTCTACCCTATCCATCCCCTTCATTATCTTATATGTCTCTATAAGATCCCCCCTCATCCTTCTAAACTCCAACGAGTACAGACCCAGTCTATTTAGTCTCTCTTCATAGTCCAACCCCCTCATCTCCGGTATCAGCCTAGTGAACCTCCTCTGCACTCCCTCCAAGGCCAATATATCTTTCCGCAAGTGCGGCGACCAAAACTGCACACAGTACTCCAGCTGTGGCCTCACCAGTGCCCTGTAGAGTTGTAAATCCATCTTCACCCAAGAGAATGAGGATGAAGGTATGAAATTCAGGGAGAAAGACTGTGAGGTTCTTGAGCAAATTGACAGAGGGTGTGAAAAGGTTTGGAGTCTTAGAAGTGTAGAAAACTCAAGGTCCAGATGAATTGTGTCCCAGGCCTCTGTGGGAGGCAAGGGAGGAGATTGTTGAGGTTCAGAAGATGGAAAACAGCTAATGTGGTTCTGCTATTTAAGAAGGATTGTAGAAATAAGCCAGGGAACTACAGACAAATGAATCTCACATCAGTAGTCAGGAAACTTGGAGAAAATTCTGAAGGAATCTCTCTCCTCTCAGAGAGACAAGGTTTGAGCAAGGATAGTCTTTGTTGGGGGGTGGGGGCAGGGAAGCAGAGTCAAAATTTGATTGAATTTTTTGAGGTGACACCAGGTGTGTAGATGAGGGTAATACAATTGACATTGTCTATATGGAATTCAACAAAGCCTTTGCAAGGTCCCACATGGGAGACTTATAAAGAAGGCAAATGCACATGGGATTCGGAGTAATTTGATAAGGTAAATGGATTCAAAATTGACTTAGCTGTAGGAGACAGAGAGTGATAATAAAAGGCTGAAGCCAGTGTCCAGTGATATACCACAGGAATCTGTGCTGGGTATCGATGATTGGTCATTTATATAAATGACATAGATGACTATGTAGGGGGTAGGATTAGTAAGTTTGCGGATGACATAAAGATGGTTAACAGTGAAACTGAGTGCCTTGGGCCACAAGAAGATACAGATGGGATGACGAAATGGGCATATAAGTAGCAGATGGAATTTAACCTTGAAAAGTGTGAGGTGATACATTTTGGAAGGAGTAATTTGACAAAAGTATTCAATGAATGGTCTGACACCCGGAAGTTCTGAGGAACAAAGGGACCTTGGCGTGTTTCTCCAGAGATCCCTGAAGGCAGAAGAGCAGGTTAGTGGGGTGGTGAAAAGGCATAGATAACAAAAACAGGAAGGTCACGTTGGAGTTGTGTAGAATTTTTGTGAGGCCACAGCTGGAGTACTGTGTGCAGTTCTAGTCACGTTATTGGAAGATGTGATTGCACTGGATGGGATGCAGTGAAGATTTACCAGGATGCCGTCTGGGATGTGCATTTAAGTTATGAAGAGAGATTGGATAGACTTGGGTTGCTTTTGCTGGAGCAGAGAAGACTGATGGGCACCTGATCAAGATATGCAAGATTATGAGGGACATAGGGAGCCCTGGAGTTGAAGGGTCAGTCACGAGGAGATAAAAGTTCAAGGTGAGGGGCAAGAGGTTTAGAGGGAATGTGAGGAACAGCCTTTTTATCCATAGGGTGGTGACAGTCTGCATTGCCTGGGAGGGTGGGGTGGAGGCAGGTTGCCTCATACCCTTTAAAAAGTACCTGGATGAGCACTTGGCACATCATAACATTCATGACTACAGGCCAAGTGCTAGTAATGGGATTAGGTAGGTAGGTCAGTTGTTTCTCATGTGTCGGTGCAGTCTTGATGGATGAAAGTGTCTCTGCTGCACAGCGTGATTCTGTATTTTACCTGCAAGGTTGATATTTAACCTCAAGGAAACTCTCCAGAGTCTGTCCCCATGTATTGTCACTGAAGATTCCTTGTTTTGCCCTCCACAGTTTCTTACCGACTGCCTTCTCCAACATTACAGACTTTCTCGCAAGATAGTCTAGCTCGGTTTAGCTGACAATAATTCTGTGGATGCATTCTGTCTACAAGGGCATGCCTTCTTCACTCAACCAGACTGTTGTTTTTGAAAAGTTTAAACACACAGGCACTCAAGTTTATCAAGTTTCAGAAATAGGATGTTCCAGACATGTTGTGGTTTTGGGTGTGCTCCACAGCAACTGGGTTTGGCTACTGGCAGTTAACAGCTTCAATTCAAACAGAACAGTTGATTGCTGTTGTTATTCATTTCTTTGTCTGACACGTATCAAATTTGTTAACATGGTACATTTGAGGAAATCAGCAAGGTTGGCTCCACACAACTGAGGTGTTGCTTGCTATGCTGAGTGTCTCATTTGTGGTTTTAGCTTTTAGCTTCTGGTTAGATCGATCATTGCCTCGTTGCAATAGTTTCAATTACATTTAACTTCTGGTGAACAGACTTTCAAAGAAGGTCAAGCCTCGACTACGTAAATTGTGATTCAAATATTAATACCTTAAAAATTAGTTTCTGGCTCTCAATAGCGATTGTCTTAATTGTTATTCGTGGTGCAACTATTTCAAATAAACCCATGTCTATACTGCAAAAAGCAAACTGGACTCTTACTTTGTTCCACTTACTGGAGAGACACGAGAAATACCAGACGGAATTTTCCGAGGTCAATGGATCTTTGCATGATCCACCCCGCCCCCCCCGCAATCTGCTCCAATTCCCATGGCGGTGGGGGAGGGAAACAGGAAAATTTCTCCCCAAGTATTTTCCCTGCCTTCATCGTTTCATTTTTACTTCCATGGGGCATTTACTGAAGTTGAAACACCTCAGTTTATTGACATTGCCGCTGTATATATTTGCCCATCAATCCATTGTGCTCCTTGGACTGTTTATTTACATCTTCCATAAGAACAGGAGTAAGCCATTCAGTCCGCCGAGCCTGCCCTGCTCCACCATTTAATACAATCGTGGCTATCGGACATTTCAACACCCACTATCCACATTACTGTTAATCAGAAATCTCCACTTTAGACAAAAAATGACTGCGTTTCCACACCTCTCTGAGGTAGAGAATTCAAAATCATTGATGTATATCAATTATTTAAACTATATATATATATATATATATATAATACAGTTTAAACTAATTTGGCAGGGGGAATGGGAAAATGAGCTGTAATCCCAAACCCAGTGTTGAGGGTTGTGAGGTACTGAGGAAGGTATCAAGGTCGCAGGAGTGTACAGGCAGACAAAATGGTGGGTTGAAGTATATCTACTTCAATGCAAGGAGCATCCGGAATAAGGTAGGTGAACTTGGAACTTGGATTGGTACTTGGGGCTATGATATTGTGGCCATTACAGAGGCATGGTTAGAACAGGGGCAGGAATGCTTGTTGGCAGTTCCGGGGTATAGATGTTTCAGTGAGAGGAGGGAAGGCGGTAAAAGAGGTGGAGGAGTAGCATTGTTAATCAAGGATAGTTTAACAGCTGCTGAAAGGCATTTCGAGGGGAATCTGCCTACTGAGGTAATATGGGCTGAAGTTAGAAATAGGAAAGGAGCGGTCACGTTGTTAGAGGAGTTTTCTACAGGCCCACAAATAATAATAGAGATAAGAACATAAGAACATAAGAAATAGGAGCAGGAGTAGGCCATCTAGCCCTTCGAGCCTGCCCCGCCATTCAATAAGATCATGGCTGATCTGTCGTGGCTCAGTTCCACTTTCCCGCCCTCTCCCCATAACCCTTAATCCCCTCTCTTATCAAAAACCCATCGACCCGCTTCTTAAAAATATTTAGCGAGGCAGCCTCCACCACTTCAACGGGTAGAGAATTCCAGAGATTCACCACCCTTTGAGTGAAGAAGTTCCTCCTCAACTCCGTTCTAAAACGCCCCCCCTTTATCTTGAGGCTGTGCCCCCTAGTCCTACTGTCTTTTTTGAGCGGGAAGAGTCTCTCCACCTCTATCCTATCCATCCCATTCATCATCTTATACGTCTCAATGAGATCTCCCCTCATTCTTCTAAACTCTAACGAGTACAAGCCTAGTTCATTCAGCCTCTCCTCATAGCTCAACCCCCTCAACTCCGGTATCAGCCTAGTAAACCTCCTCTGCACTCCCTCCAAGGCCAAAATATCTTTGCGCAGGTGCAGCGCCCAAAACTGCACACAGTACTCCAGCTGCGGCCTCACCAATGCCCTATACAGCTGCAGCAAGACCTCCCTACTTTTATATTCAATCCCCTTCGCTATGAAGGGGATTGAATATAAAATATATAATATAGATGTGGAGGAGGAAATGGCAAAGCAGGTTATGGATAGGTGTGGGGGTCACAGGGTAGTTATCATGGGTGACTTTAATTTTCCAAATATTGATTGGAACCTTTATAGGTTGAATAGTTCGGATGAGGCGCTTTTTATAGCATGTGCAGGAGGGTTTCCTGACACAGTATGTGGATAGGCCAACAAGAGGTGGGGCCACATTGGCCTCAGTAGTGGGTAATGAACCGGGCCAAGTGTTAGATTTATTTGTGGGAAAGCACTTTGGAGATAGTGACCACAATTTGGTGTCCTTCATTATGGCAATGGAGAGGGATAGGGTCACACAGCAGGGCAAGGTTTATATTTGGAGCAGGGGTAATTATGATGCAATTAGGCAAGAATTAGAAAGCATAAGATGGGAACAGAAATTGTCAGGTAAGGGCACAAACGAAAAATGGAGCTTGTTAAGTAACAAATACTGTGTGTCCTCGATAGGTATGTCCCTGTTAGGCAGGGAGGAAATGGTCGAGCAAGGGAACCATGGTTCACAAAGGAGGTTGAATGCCTTGTCAAGAGGAAAAAGGAAGCGTATGTAAGGATGAGAAAACAAGGTTCAGTTGGGTCACTTGAAGTTTACAAGGTAGCTCGAAATGAGTTAAAAAAAAGGGCTTGGGAGAGTCAGGAGGGGGCATGAGAAGGCCTTGGCAGGTTGGATAAAGGAAAACCCCAAGGCTTTTAACTCATGTGAGAAATAAAAGAATGACCAGAGTGAGGTTAGGGCCAGTCAAGGATAGTAGTGGGAGCTTGTGCATGGAGTCAGAAGAGATAGGTGAGGTGCTGAATGAATACTTCTCTTCAGTGTTCATGGAGGAGCCATATTTTTGAGGATGTGTGTGTGATACAGGCTGATAGGATGGAGGAGGTAGATGCTCTGAGGGAAGATGTATTAGCAATTTCGAAAGACCTGAGGGTCGGTAAGTCACATGGGCCAGATGGGATACATCCTAGGATACTTTGGGAGGCAAGGGATGAGATTGCGGAGCCTTTAGCTTTTATCTTTGGGTCCCCACTGCCCACGGGGATTGTGCCAGAGGATTGGAAAGTGGCGAATGTTGTTCCTCTCTTCAAGAAAGGAAATAGGAATGACCCTGGTAATTATAAACCAGTTAGTCTTACTTCAGTAATCGGTAAGTTAATGGAAAGGGTCCTGAGGGATAGGATTTATGACCACTGGGAAAGATGCAGCTTAATCCGAGATAGTCAACACAGTTTCATGAGGGGTAAGTCTTGCCTCACAAATTTGATTGCATTCTTTGAGGGGGTAACCAGGTGTGTAGATGAAGGTAGAGCAGCTAATGTCATATACATGGATTTTAGTAAAGCATTTGATAAGGTTCCCCGTGGTAGGCTTATGAAGAAAGTAAGGAAGTGTGAGATAGAAGGAAATGTGGCCATTTGGATAAGTAACTGGCTGTCTCATAGAAGACAGAGGGTGGTGGTGGAGGGAAAATTTTCAGACTGGAGGCCGGTTACCAGCGGTGTACCACAGGGATCGGTGCTGGGTCCTCTGCTATTTGTGACTTTTATCAATCACTTGGAAGAGGGGACTGAAGGGTGGGTTGGTAAATTTGCTGATGACACCAAGATTGGTGGAGTAGTGGATGAGGTGGAGGGCTCTTGTACGCTGCAAAGAGACATTGATAGGATGTAAAGCTGGGCAGAAAAATGGCAGATGGAGTTTAACCCTGGTAAGTGCGATGTGATTCATTTTGGTAGGACAAACTTGAATGCAGATTACTGGGTTAACGACAGGTTCTGAAGAATGTGGAGGAACAGAGAGATCTTGGGGTTCATATCCACAGATCTCTGAAGGTTGCCACTCAAGTGGATAGAGCCGTGAAGAAGGCTTATAGTGTGCTAGCATTCATGAACAGGGGTTTGAGTTTAAGAGTCGTGGGGTTATGCTGCAACTATACAGGACCTTGGTGAGACCACATTTAGAATATTGTGTGCAGTTCTGGTCACCTCACTATAAGAAGGATGTGGAAGCATTGGAGAGAGTGCAGAGATTTACTAGGATGCTGCCTGGTTTGGACGATAGGTCTTATGAGGTAAGGTTGAGATAGCTGGGGTTTGTCTCTTTAGAGCGGAGGAGGATGAGAGGTGACTTTGTAGAGGTTTATAAGATGATGAGGGGGAAAGATAGAGTGGATGTTCAGAGACTATTTCCTCGGGTGGATGTAGCAGCTACAAGGGGGCATAGCTATAAGGTTCACATAAGAGGGATGTCCAAGGTAGATTCTTTACTCGGAGAGGGGCTGAGGTGTGGAAATGCATTGCCTGCTGTGAAAGTGGAGTTGGACACTAAGAACTTTCAAGTGGTTATTGGATAGACATATGGAACATACATCTTGAGAAGGTGAGAGGGCATGGGATCCAAGGGGCTTTGGCCTTGTGGATCCAGAACTGGCTTGCCTGCAGAAGGCAGAGAGTGGTTGTGGATGGGTCTTTTTCTGCATGGAGGTCAGTTACCAGTGGAGTGCCCCAGGGATCTGTTCTAGGACCCTTGCTGTTTGTCATTTTCATAAATGACCTAGATGAGGAAGTGGAGGGATGGGTTAGTAAGTTCGCCGATGACACGAAGGTCGGTGGTGTTGTGGATGGTCTGGTAGGATGTCAGAAGTTGCAGTAGGACATAAATAGGATGCAAAACTGGGCAGAGAAGTGGCAGATGGACTTCAACGCAGGTAAATGTGTAGTGGTCCATTTTGGCAGGACCAATGGGATGAACGAGTACACTATCAAGGGCAGGAGTCTTAGCAGTGTTGAAGAGCAGAAGGATCTTGGGGTCCGGGTCCACAGGACTCTTAAATCGGCCTCGCAGGTGGAGGATGTGGTCAAGAAGGCATATGGTGTACTGGCCTTCATTAATCGAGGGATTGAGTTTAGGAGTCGGGAGGTAATGCTGCAACTTTATAGGACCCTTGTCAGGCCCCACTTGGAGTACTGTGCGCAGTTCTGGTCGCCTCACTATAGGAAGGACGTAGAAGCTATTGAAAGGGTACAGAGGAGATTTACAAGGATGTTGCCTGGGTTGGGAGGCATGCCTTATGAAGATCGGTTGAGGGAGCTGGGACTCTTCTCCCTGGAGAGACGACGGTTGAGTGGCGACCTGATAAAGGTTTATAAAATGTTGAGAGGAATAGATAGGGTGGATTCTCAGAGGCTATTTCCCAGGGCTGAAATGGTCGCTACGAGAGGACACAGATTTAAGGTGCAGGAAAGCAAGTACAGAGGTGATGTTAGGGGTAAGTTTTTCACTCAGAGGGTGGTGAGTGAATGGAATCGGCTGCCGTCAGTGGTGGTGGAGGCGAACTCACTGGGGTCTTTTAAAAGACTTCTGGATGAGTATATGGGATTTAATGGGATTGGGGGTTATAGATAGATCTATGGATTGGTAGGTATTGATGTGATCGGCGCAACTTGTGGGCCGAAGGGCCTGTTTGTGCTGTAGTGTTCTATGTTCTATACTAGAATTATAGGGAGTGGGATAGCTTGATCTTGGGTTCGGACGTAGCTCGGCACAACAGAGGGCCAAAGGACCTATACTGAGCTGTACTGTTTTATGTTCTATGTTTTATACTGTGAACAGCTAGGGCCCCAAGTACTGATCCTTGTGGTAGCCCATTAGTCACAGCCTGCCAATGCGAGAATGACCTATTTATTCCTATTCTTTGATCTGCCTGTTAGCCAATTTTCAATCCATGACGATATGTTGCCTCTTATTCCGTGTGCTTTTATTTTGCTAATTAACTGCATGTGGAGGACTTAACAAAAGCCTTCTGAAAATCCAAACATACTATGCCCATCGATTCTCCTTTTATCAATTTTGTTTTACTGAAAGCAGAACTTGCCTTTGTTATTCTGCAGTTAACTTCTGTGTCAATAGTCACTGCTTGGGAGAGGGTGCTACCAAGATAAGTGAACTGGTCCACTGCCTGTAGTTTCTGCCCTTTGATTATGATTATGGGTTCTGTGTACGGTGCATGAGGAGCAAACTGGTGCATAACTTTCGTCTTTTTAATGTTGATGGTGAGTCCAAAGTTGTCACAAGCTGTGGAAAATTTGTCCGTACTGACTTGCATCTCTGGCTCTGAGCAAGCATACAGGGCACAGTCATCGGCAAAGAGGAAATTTCTCAGAACAGTCTCCTTCACTTTGGTAATAGCTTGAAGTCTCCTCAAGTTGAAGAGCTTCCCATCCACTCTGTACTTGAGGCTGATTCCAACAACACTATCCTGGAAAGCATCATTCAGCATGGCAGTAAACATCATGCTGAACAGTGTGGATGCGAGCACACAGCCCTGCTTGACACCATTGGTGACTGGGAATGCTTCAGAGGATTCTTTGCCATCATAGAACTGGGCTACCATCTGAATAAATTTGGGGGGGGGGGCAGCCAAACTTTGACATGATCCTCCACTGGGTCCACTATATGGGAACGTCGAGGAATCAGCCCAGCAACAAAACTGAAGGTCTACAGCACCGTGGTACACACTACCCTCCTGTATGCCTGTGGAACGTGGACTGTGTATTGAAGGCATACAAGACAGCTCAATTATTTCCACATGACTTGTCTTCTCAGAATACTACACAGCAGATGGCAAGACAGAGTACCAGGCACTGAAGTTCTCTCTCATCACTGCTGATGAGAGCGCAGACCCAGTGGGCAGGTCATATTATCCGTATGCCAGACGAGCACATACCCAAGTAGTTCCTTTTTGGGGGACTCTCTGCTGGAAGACGCTCGCATGGAGGGCAGAAGAAACGTTACAAAGACACACTCAAGGCCTCCCTGAAGTCGCTTGACATTGACACGATCACCTGGGAAACGCTGGCACAAAACCGCCCTACTTGGCACTGCTTCATCCACAAAGGCTGTCAAGCTCACGAAACAAGGTGCATTGCTGGAGCACAACTTGAGCACGAGCTGCGCAAGCCCAGAACCACCAGCACAACAACTACAGTGTCTGTACAAGTCTGTCCAATATGTGCCAGGATATTCCATGCCTGGGTTGGCCTGATTAGTCATCTTCAGACACACCACATCCAACCTCAAAATGACTAATGGAGTCAATGATGGATGAACAATATTTTGTTAGTAACACCTTCAAAAAAAAGGCACAAGTTCATCAAACAAGATTTCCCTTTCGTAAATCCATGCTATGCCCAATCAGGTCACGATTGTCCAAGTTGTTTATCACATCCCTTATAATAGGTTCCAGCATTTTCCCTCCCACTGATGTAAAGCTAACAGGTCTATAATTCTGCTTTCTTTCTCCCTCCTTTCTTAAATAATGGGGCAACATTTGCTACCTTCCAATCTTAAGGAACCATTCCAGAATCTATAGATTCCAGGTAATTCAAATACTGTTTCAAAAAATACTAGCTGTGAGCTTCAACATTGTGTTTCCTTTGAATCATTCATGGAACATGGGTGTTGCTGGTTCATCAGCATTTGTTGCTCGTCCCTCGTTGCCCGAGAGCAGTTGAAAGTCAAACACATTGCTGTGGCTCTGGAATCACATGTAGGCAACACCAGATGGGATTTTCTGGCAATCAACAATTGTTTCATGGGGTCATAAGTAGATTTTTAATTCCAGGTCCTTTTCTGTTCAACTTCCACCAGCTGCAGTGGTGGGATTCGAACCAAGGTCCCTAGAACATTAGCTGAGTTTCTGAATTAACAGTCTAGTGATAATACTACCAGGCCATCACCTTTTCCAGTAGTGTGGTAGTAACGTGCCTAAGGGCAGGTTCTTTGCTCATTTGTCGACCTATGTGGTCTTGCACTTTCCTCTTCAGTTGCTTGCGAGAAACTTCCAATTTCAAGTAATGAGCACTATGACTCACAAAACGAATACACACAAGTCATATCCTGTTACCTGCCTCATGCGTGGTTCAGGAAATACAATCCATTTCAAGTAGGATTCTCCATTTGTAAGCAGCCACTGTCGTTGAAGTTCTAGCCCACCCAGCATTATTCTTCAGAATTCGCTGGTTTACTGTTGACCATGGTTCATAACTCTGAAATGTCGCAGCTGTTAAATTGTTCCTCAACAGCATTTCAATGAGATCACCTGCCTTTGAATGTAACACCAAGCACACAATTATCAGAGCAACTACGAATGGTATGTTCCGTAGATATTGAAAAAACATCTGAATCAACCAACTTTCTTCTGGCTTAGGAATGAATGAAATGAAACAGGAGGCGATTCAGTCCATCAAACCTGGACTGGCTTTTTGAAAAAACTATACAATTAGTCTCATTCTGCTGTCCATCCTCCATAGCATTGCCAATTTGTCCCTTTGAATTATTTATCCGATTCCTTTTGGAAAGTTATTTAATCTTTCACCACTCTTTCTGGCATTCCAGATCACAACTTGTTGCTTATACACAACAAATTCTCATCTCACTTCTGACTCATTTGCCTTAAATCTACGTTCTCTGCTTCCTCACCTTTTCAAAGTCTGACCACACCAGGTTTCAGTCCAACCAATTTATTTGATAGTAAATACACTAGCTTTCGGGTTAGCACCTGATGAAGGGGCTAACCCGATAGCTAGTGAATTTACTATCAAATAAATCGGTTGGACTGAAACCTGGTGTTGTCAGACTTTTTACTGTGTTTACCCCAGTCCAACGCCGGCATATCCACATCATCCTCACCTTTTCGCCAGTGGTAGTAATTTCTCCTATGTACTCTATCAAGACCATTCATCATGTTGAACATCTCTATTAAATCCCCCCTTCTTTTAAAGTTTATTTCTTAGTGTCACAAGTAGGCTTACATTAAGGCCACAATGAAAATCCCCTAGTCACCACACTCCGCTGCCTGTTCAGGAACAGAGGGAGAATTTAGCATGGCCAATGCACCTGTGGGATGAAGCCAGAGCGCCCAGAGGAAACTCATGCAGACACAGCGAGAACGTGCAGACTCTGCACAGAGAGTAACCCAAGCTGGGAATTGAACCTGGGTTCCTGGCGCTGTGAGGTAGCAGCGCTAATCACAGTGCCACCATTTTGATGGCACTATTTCAAATTGCAACACCTTGTTTGCCATCACTTCACAATTCACTGCTATGTCTTGCCCACTTCACCAGCCTATGTCTTCCTCACCACTGACTATGTTTTCAAATTGGGAGAATTAATCTTCTGATTAGTGGGCAGCACATTGGTTAGCACTGTTGCCTCTGGTTTCCCCCCATAGTCCAAAGGTGTGCAGATTCGGTGAAAGAAGCCACCGAACTCTCTAGTCTATCCACATAACTTAAATCCTTGAACTCAACGAATGTTCTACTAATTCTCCTCTGTACCTTGACATCCTTCCTAAAATGTGGCATCCAGGATTGGACACAGCACTCCAGTGGAGCTTAATTAAGGGATTTATTATGGTCTTGCATAGACTTCTTGGTTTTGTACTCTTATACCTATCTTAACAAATCTGTGGATCTCATGCTTCTTTGAAGAGCCTTCACATGTCCTACCACTTTTAAATATTTGTGCACACAAGCACCCATGTCTCTCTCCTCTTGTGTCCTCTAAAGTGTACTATTTATTTCAAATTGCATCACCATGTTTGCTATCACTTCACAATTCACTGCTATGTCTTGCCCACTTCACCAGCCTATGCCCTCCTCACCACTGACTATGTTTTCAAATTGGGAGAATTGATCTTCTGATTAGTGAGTAGCACATTGGTTAGCACTGTTGCCTCTCAGCTCTAGGGACCTGGTTCAATTCTGGCCTTGGGTGACTGTGTGGAGTTTGCACATTCTTTCACTGTTTGTGTGGGTTTCCTCTGGTTTCCCCCTACCACAGTCCAAAGACGTGCAGATTTGGTAGATGGCTATGCTAAATTGTCCCTTAGTGCCCCAAAATGGTGTAGATTAGACGGATTAGCGATGGTAAATATGTGGGGTAATATGAATAGGGCAGAGGAAAGAGCCTAGGTAAGATACTCTGTCAGAAAGTCAGTATAGACCCAATGGGCCAAAATGGCTTCTTCTGCACTGGAGGGATTCTACGACTGATTAACCTTATCATTGAATGGAGACAATCAAAAGATGAATGACATCATTTTGGAAATGTAGTAATCATTGAAGAGAATAACAGACTTTAGCACAAAATGTGTGTGGTGGTAGTGGTGATAGTGGTGAATACGGAGAGACAGTGGCATGATGACAATATGGCTGATCTGAAGTGGATCAGTTCCACTTTCCCGCTTTCTCCCCATAACCCTTAATTCCCCTGTTTATCAGAAACCTATCTACCCGTGACTTAAATATATTCAGCGAGGTAGCCTCCACCACTTCAATGGGCAGAGAATTCCAGAGATTCACCACCCTTTGAGTGAAGGAGTTCCTCCGCAACTCCGATCTAAGCTGCATTCCACACGCCCCCCCCCCCCCCCCCCCCCGCCCCTTATCTTGAGGCTGTGCCCTCTAGTCCTGCTATCCTTACTAAGCGGGAAGAATCTCTCTACTTCTACCCTATCTATCCCCTTCATTATCTTATGTGTCTCTATAAGATCCCCCCTCAGCTTTCTAAACTCCAGCGAGTACAGACCCAGTCTATTCAAGTCTCTCTTCATAGACTAACCCCCTCATCTCCGGTATCAGCCTAGTGAACCTTCTCTGTATTCCCTCCAAGGCCAATATATCCTTCCGCAAGTGCGGCAACCAAAACTGCACACAGTACTCCAGCTGTGGCCTCACCAGTACGCTGTACAGTTGCAGCAAGACCTCCCTGCTTTTATATTCTATCCCCCTCGCTATAAAGGGCAACATTCCATTCGCCTTCTTGATCACCTGCTGCACCTGCAGACTGGGTTTTTGCGATTTGCGCACAAGGACCCCCAGGTCCCTCTGCACTGTAGCATGCTGCAGCTTTTCGCCTTTTAAATAATAATCCCTCCTACTTTTATTTCTATCAAAGTGGATAACCTCACACTTGCTAACATTATACTCCATCTGCCAGGTCCTCGCCCACTCGCTCAGCCTATCCAGATCTCTCTGCCCCATTCTCCAGATCATCTATATAAATGGTAAACAGTTGAGGCCCCAGCACCGATCCCTGTGGCACTCCACTAGTCACCAACTGCCAACCAGAATAGCACGCATTGATTCCAACTCTCTGCTTCCTATTAGACAGCCAATCCTCTATCCACGCTAACACCCTACCCCCAGCTCCATGCACCCTAACCTTCTGCAGCAACCTTTTGTGAAGCACCTTAACAAAGGCCTTTTGGAAATCTAAAAACACCACATCCACCAGTTCCCCTCTGTCTACCGCACTAGTCACATCCTCATAGAAATCCAATAAATTCGTCAAACACGACTTCCCCTTAATGAATCATGCTGCGTCTGCTTGATCAAACCATTCTTTTCTAGGTGCCTTGCTATTTCTTCTTTGATGATGGATTCTAGCATTTTTCCAACTACAGACGTTAAACTAACTGGCCTATAATTCCCTGCCTTTTGTCTGCGACCTTTTTTAAACAGCGGCGTAACATTAGCCGTTTTCCAATCTTCCAGCACTTCCCCGGAGTCCAGTGAATTTTGATAAATAATTACTAAGGCATCCGCTATCACCTCTGCCATTTCTTTCAGAACCCTGGGATGCATTCCATCCGGTCCTGGGGACTTGTCTACCTTCAGTCCCATTAGTCTATCAAACACTACCTCTCTAGTGATAGTAATCGCATTAAGGCCCTCATCTCCTACCTTCTATCTTTAATATCCGGCAAACTATTTGTGTCCTCCTCCGTGAAGACCGAGGCAAAAAACTTTTTTAAAGCCTCAGCCATTTCCTCATCGCCCACCGCTAAATCCCCCTCTCATCCTCCAAGGGTCCAACCCCTTTACACGTTTGTAAAAACTTTTACTGTTATTTTTTATATTTAGAGCTAGTTTAGCTTCATACTCTATCTTTCCTTTATTACCTTCTTAGTCATTCTTTGTTGATTTTTAAATCTTTCCCAATCTTCTAATCGCTCACTATTTTTAGCCACTCTGATGTTCTTATGTTCTTACTGCTGCTTCACAGCTCCTGGGACCTGGGTTCGATTCCCAGCTTGGGTCACCGTCTGTGTGGAGTTTGCACATTCTCCTTGTCTCTGCGTGGGTTTCCTCCGGGTGCTCCGGTTTCCTCCCACAGTCCAAAGATGTGGTTAGGTTGATTGGCAATGCTAAAATTGCCCCTTAGTGTCCTGAGATGCGTAAGTTAGAGGGGTTAGTGGGTAAATGTGTGGGGATATGGGACTAGGGCCTGGGTGGGATTGTAGTCGGCGCAGACTTGATGGGCCAAATGGCCTTTCTGCACTGTAGGGTTTCTATGATTTCTATGAATGTCCTTTAGGGAAGGAAACCTGCCATTCTTACTTGTTCCTTAGATGTAACTCTAGACCCAGTGCGGTTGACTCTTAACTGCCCTTAAAATAACTTAGTTCAGATCAGGAGCAATTAGGAATCAGCAGCAAATGCTGGCCTTGCCTACATCCCATGAAAGAATTTTAAAAAATAAGACTGTGAAATGGGCAGTCACATGGCAGATGCAATTTAACACAGAAGTGTGAAGTGATGCAGTTTTTAAAGACAAACAAGGAACTGCAAATGGCACAATTTTAAAGGTGGTACAAGAGCAAAGAGACCAGGGAGCACGTGCACAAATATTTAGTTCAGATTTAAGGTTTAGCTGGCAATCAGGCAGCTGGGCTAGGAACAGCCCTTTTCAAGCATTCAAATGCACAGACTCAAACTAGCATAAAAATACATAAACACAAGTATAACTCGAATCCCTGGGCTTCCAAGCATGGTTTAGCCAGGCAGGGTTCCTAGATTAGTCACTGTTGCCGTAATGCTTCATTCTTGATGAGACACTATACTGAAGCCCCGTCTGACCATCTCAGGGATATCAAAGATCCCATAATACTTTTGCTAACAGCAGAACAGTCCTGGGCAATGAAAATCTTTCAACCAAGATCACTAAAACTGATAATATGATCATTATCACACTGCTATCTGAGGAACATGCTGTGCATAAATTGAGCATTTCCTTTGTTGCAATAGCAATACTTATAGAATACTTCTCACTGTATACTAATACATGTGACAATAATATATCAAATCAAATTCCAATCCCTAAAGTGCAGAAGGAGGCCATTTGGCCCATCAAGTCAATTCCAACCAGGCCCTATCCCCGTAACCCCATAACCCCATATATTTACCCCTGCTAATCACCCTGACGCTAAGGGTCAATTCAGCATGTCCAATTCACCTAACCTGAACATCTTTAGACTGTGGGAGGCAAATGGAGCACCCAGAGGAAAGTATTCTAATGGATGTTGAGCATTAGGGGACATTTGAGGTCATGAAAGATACTATGCAAACACAAGTTCTTTCCACCTTTATGGACAAATGTTGAGCATTTTGTCTTCCTTCCAGTAACTGGAGAAATTGCATTATTTAAACTCAGGATAGATGGCCAGGCAAAGCTTATCTAGGCACTAGTAGATTAAACACATACTATTCTACAAGCAGTTTCAAAAGGATGCTTCTTGTATTTTCCCATTCTCACCCAACATTCTCATGCAAGCACTTTCCAGAAGGAAGTTGGCAGTGATTTTCTCCTTTCCTTATATGTTTATTGACTGACAAAAAAAGTGAAGAATTCACTTGACATTCAATGCACAATAGGACACATTGTTATATTGTATCTTTCCCAAATCTTTATTAAAAAAAAATCCCACAGAATGTTCTCCCACATTCAGGAATGTCAATGACAGTATTTGGCATTTAGTGTTAATATACGCAGCATGATGCATCGATCTATGACAAGTTTTGCACCAATTCAGCAGTCAATGCAGTAGTTTTGAAAAGGTTTTTAACCCAGTGAATATATAAAGTATAAAGTACACATGTGTTGTGGCATCAGCCCAACTTAAAAAATTAAAATTTCAAGTTACAAAGTGAAAGCTAGAAAATGTGTAAGAAAAGTACACTATTTTGGACTAGTCTTATTTCAGCATTAGCACCACCTGCTCCACATGCACGCTCAAACACAAAGAAAAATTCAAAGTGATGTAATTAAATCATGAGGATGGACTCCAAGGCCCACAGGAGGGCTATACAAAATAAAGAACATTGGTTTAACTGAAAATACTTACAGTGGTATAGTTCCCTGAAAACTTATCCTAGGGACCAGAGCCCTTCTGCTATCCTTCACACGCTGAACATATAAAAACACCAAATTTACAAGAGCTGAGGGTGACAATATTTCTTTTACATAAGTTTGCTCAAAAGCAAAACTTAAGGATTCACTTGTGCTTTATCTTAAGAGCTGAATAGAAAGGGTAAATGAACAGGTTAAGACAACCGCACGTAAGAGAACCTGAACTCAAAAACCCAAGGTGTAGTTACAATATGAAAACTTAATTCATGTTTAAAGAGTTATAGTTCTGACTCAGCAACTCCAGCTACATTACTCTACAACACAAATTATTGCTCATTTTATATATATATATATATATATATACATATACATACATATCCACTACAGGGCTCTCGTGTAAAGTCACAAATTAGTACAATCTCTTTGAAGACTTACATTCTGATAGTTTCCTTGCACAAACCTGGAGTTCAAATTCCCACATCAAGACTTCAAATGTCACTCCCAAATTGACACTACTCTTCCCTTGTTCAAATTGAGTTTTTAAAAAAGCTGTATTAATAATGAGATGGAAAGGTCAAACAGCGAATCTGTGGAACTCTCTACAGCAAAGGGCTTTAGAGACCAGGTTAAGTATGTTCAATGCTGGGATAGACAGATTTTTAATCAGTAAGGAAATCAAGGGTAATCAGGATAAGGCAGGAAAGTGGATTTGAGGATTATATCAGATTAGTCAGATCAATGGGCCAAATGAACTACTTCTGCTCCTCCATTTTATGGTCCAACTTAACACCAGTAGGGACTTAAGACCAATTACTGAAATGCACATAACCATAAGTAACTGAGTTTGGGAACTACAATGCAAGTATACTATAGTCGCAAGATCAGGGCACTGAATATTTTCTGAAGATTCCTCAGAGATCCTTGTGTAGATCCTTGTTTAGTACAGCCTGAACATAATAGAAAACATTATTTCAGTAAACTATATTGCATTTTTATGAGATTCAGTATTAAGTTAATTGACAGGGACATCCCTCAACCTTGAGAGTAAAGCTTCACTATATGGAAAATGCAGTTGTCTTTTTCACTTCATTTCCAGACTTGAATTAGTTCCTTGTTTATCGCACAATAGTTCTTGGACCTGAAGTGCAGGCTGCCACGAGTATACATGGAGAATATATCATGCACAAACACGTTATGGGTAGAAAGAGATAATTACTGTTTTGATCTGGGTATTTTTGTCACCTTGTGAATTTGCCAGGCAAAATTGAGTTTTTGGGAAATTGGATTGCATCATAGCAGGTGGCTGAGACATTCCATTTGCACTAGCTAGCCAGCTAGTGATTCAATTCACTGAGTGGAAAATTACAGACTTGCGAGAGCAGAATTGGAAAACTCTAGTTAAAGCGGACAAATTCAAGAGATACCACATGCGCCAAATGACTTGCCCCAGCGGTAAGCTTGCACTAAAAAGGAGACTGATCTGACATCTCATAAAAGACAACACCATAGGCAAGTTATCAATCATATTCCCCCAGCTCTGACCTCACACAACATACACCAATGTCAGAATGACATGGTTAGACATCAACTTTCACTTTAAATGCAAATATGATTGGGTTGCTCTGAAGTGAAATCCGTTTTACTCCCCTTAAGACTTAGCCTGTCACCAACACCATTAAATTTGGCTAATGCGTAATGAAGACATATCCAAAGAGACAAAGACAAAGACACCAGAAGAATGATTTCCTATTCAACTGCAATTGGTGAGGCAGTCCCTCATCTTGCTGTGTCAAACAAGATGAGGAGCTGAAAAAATTGGGCTTATATTCTTGAGGTTAAGAAGAATGAGAGGTGATCTCATTGAAAAATACAGGATTCTGAAGCAAGATTGATATGTGAGGTTATTTCCCCTAACTGCGGAATCTAGAACATGACGGTACAGCCTGAGGTCAGCGTGTCAATCACTTAAGATGGGGATGACTGAGAAATCTCTTCAAAGGGTTGTGTATCTTTGGAAATTGCTACCAAAGGCGTTTGTGAATGCTCCATCACTGAATATATATTAATGGCTGAGATACACAGATATTTGATCTCTCAAGGAATCAAGGTATTTGGAGAGTAGGCATAGAAGTGGAGTTGGGGCAATCAGTTATAATTATATCAAATGCACACACACACATGGGTCATATGATTTATTCCTGCTCTTTTTTATTTGCTAATCGAGGCAAGGATCTCCTGGCAGTTAGTAAATTCTATTGCAGTATTGAACCACCAAAGATATCCCAGATTTATTCCCTGAAGCCTATTATTTCAAACAGGATATCAGTGGGGTCGGGCCTTGAGCTTGGGGAGGGAGCAAGGAAGACCACCTAGGATGCCTAAGCACAATCTTAGAAATCTGCTGGATAGTAAAGCGTGTAGAAATCATGTGAAAGCAAAGGTCAAACTGAGTGATGATACTTGTCAGAACCAAATAGTCTGTCAGCACTCACTGTCTGATCACATGTAATAACACTACACATGGTTGCCAATACAGTATTCACTTTTGAAGCATCACTTAAGGTTTAATAACCTTAGGCCTAGTGCAATGATGCCAATTTGAGACAACTTGTGCCTTTATGGGCTGCTGTTTGCTGACAGGGAGGAACTGCAGGAAATGACCAAAAGATCTATGTAAACTTGAGGTAGATTCCAAATCCCACCTACATTAACCTCCCCTTTAAAAAAATAAAAACATACCAGGCTATGTCTGTGGTATGTTTAATATGGAAATCATCACTACCCAGCTGAACATGCTCCAGACTAAAATGCCTCATTATGAAGATGTTAAATTCATGACTGTGAGATGTATAAAACTGGCTAATTATGGTCCCCTATTATTTACTTGTGGAATTAATTCAACCACACTCCCCATTAAAAAATGGTAAACAAAAAGGTTAACTATTCCTCCAAATCGAATAAAAAAAAAACATGACCTCTTTTACTATTTTTGTTGCATTTTGGCACATGCACATTGAATCAAGAATGGTCTGAGTCTCATTAAATCTCCTTTGCTTTGAGAAAGCTCCTGCAGCAATGTAGAGTTACTCAGTTCAGGATATATAAGATATTTAATATAGGGTAAGGGAAATCCAGATTGTTACTTAACTCCAAAATCAGGCAGAAAAAATAATGAAAATGGACAAAAAAAGATAAAAAATACTGCTCCACTCAAAGGAAATATTGATCCACTCATCAGCCAAGCAAACTTATTTCTGTAATTCAAGGGCAATTACATAAGTGTTACGGTAAAGACACCATTGTCCCAGATGACCATGAGAGGAGTTGACTGATGGTGATTTAATCTGAGGATCACCACGCCTGACATGAGGGACAAGGTTGAAATTCACGATTAACCTCAGACAGTACAGGAATCCACACTGTTGATATTACTCTGCTTCATTAACAAGCTGTCCAACCAACTGAGCTATCGAAGGGTTGGAGCTTGTCAGAGTGGCCCATTCTCATTCCTGATTTCACTTAAATTCATTGACTCAGATATGTGTCCATGTTTACTTACAGCACAGCATTTAAATGGATACCATATAAAAACTAGTAAAAATAGGTTAGATGTGTTAATTCTGAAAATATTGCATCATAATCAAATGGATCTTCATTAGGATATTCTCCATCCCCTCAATTCTATTCAACACTACTACAAACCACAATCCCATTTATAATATACCAGAACTAAGGCAGAGGCCATAGCTCAATATTCTGGACTCCTGATCAAGTCAATATTAATAGTGTAGCATTTGCAGAGCATACAGCAAATCATTCACCAGCCCCATGCACAGGAATCGAATCTCAATCTTTTTACAGTGGTCCGATGCTGACAAGAATTAAATTTCACTATTTACAATTGGTCTCTTCAGCTATTAATATTAGCCTGTAGAATCATCCTTCAAACAACTCCTCGGATAGATTCCAGGTCTTCACTGCAGTGCTCCAGTACACAAGTCTCTCTGCTCAGGCACACACACATGCGCTCACACACAAATACTGGGGGGATATTTCCAGAGATATGAGCCTGTTTCTGGAATCAGAGATTTCAGAATCTTAAGGCTTGAATTCATTACTTTACATTCAGACGAATGTGATCATGGAAATAGGTTGGAGGTGTTTTTCAGTAAAATTATTCAGACAGTATGGTTAACAAGCTAACACAGAATGCAGAGATTTGCCAACTCATCAGGGATATGATATTGCTGTAGAAGCTCCCTCAACTGCCACACAAATGTAGAGATCATTTATGCTTGAGAAAACTATCTTAACTTCAAACTAAAAATCAAAATTCCAATAACTCTCTTTCAAATCACTCCATGGGGAGATTTTTACTGTTCAGTGGTAATGTCAAAAACCTAGATGTTCATTTGTGTGCGTATTAGTGACTGTTACAAGCTGTGAGCAGAGAGAAATCTCTATCCTACATTTATCAGGTAGCTCCTCCTCCCAAGGAATTGCCACAACAGAAATAGTAGGACCAGAGCATTGGTTATTGGCGGGACTCACCTGAACTCACTGATTATTTCATAATACCACAATATGTTGCATCACTGGATCAGTGAAGTGTGGATATTAGATATAACCAAACTAACACAACACTCACTTCTCCCTCATCAAAATGACATGCAAATCACACCTACATGAGAAAATGAATTCTGTAAATCTTGGTCTCTTGCTGTAATGGAATGCTACCATATCAGAGCTTGCTTTAGGGCTGGCGCAAAGTGAATTTTTTTGGTTCAAGGGAAAGATAATCCATTAAGATAAACATCAGTGAAGAGAAGTGCAAGCCAGGGCTGATTTTTTATCTTGGGACAGATAACAAAATTGTGACTTCATGCAGTACAATGCAAGCTTAGAAGTTACACTCCAATGTAAAGGGCAAACACATGGTTCTGGGTATTAAGAATTAGCTTAATATACCATGTAAGCAGAACAGCAAGAGATACTGTCTAATGCAAGAAACCATACATATTAAGAAGAAATTAAATACTTATAACTATTCACAAATTGACAAAAGATAGATTCCCACTTAACCTGATGTTAGAGTATAATTGTAATTAGGGTAATTAACTGACCCAGTCCTTAGTACTGGATCCTACAGGAGACAAACTATATTAGTCTACATTGTACTTGAAAGGCAGTCATGCAGCATATGCATATGACAGGATAAAACTAAATTAATATTCTTTCACACTAGCAATATAAAAAGAGCAATCAGTAGTTGTTGCTAAATAGTTATGAATCAGAAAGATAACAGCAGAATCTTCTGCTTAACTGAAAGCTTGGCGCTTGAGATCTAATAAATCAAAAGAACCACAAACATTGGGGTTAAGATAAATGAAATTACAAAAATTACATAACAGCAATGAGCGGGGCAACAATGGGAAAAGAGCACATGTAACAATCAGAAATCCCAGAAACATACTTGCACTTGATCTCTCATTTAAAATAAACCAATATTCAATCAATTTTTAAAGCACTAATCATGTACATTAATGAAAAGATAGTGTTTAACTGCCAAATCCTCAAAATCCTGGTTCCGAGTTTTACTGAATTTCAACCAGGAACAACACTGAGGGTGCAATATGACTGTGGAACACCTCAAACCACCAATTTACTACTTTTAATTGATTTGGAGGTTACTGCCATCAGGGATTGGTTTATAGATGAATTGCAACTTGGTGAAAAAAGAGACATGGGAAACGTCATGGTAAGAATGCTGCCTGTTAAGGGCGCACAAATTAATACTATGACAAATATTGAAAGTTGCTCTTTCTCCTCTAACTCTTTTAAATGATAAAATTACCTGAATGAAAATGAGTTAGATAGGAGATAAAATTCATACAAGTAGGGGCTGTTGAACACCAATCCAGTTGGATCTTTAACAGCCTACAAACTTCTATTTCCACAGTGCTGAACACTTCCAGTATTTTTGTTTTTATTTCAAAAAACTTAACAATATAGCATCATGGTACCATTTCAGGATTTGGGTATGGTGTGGTCTATTAGGTCATGTTGATACATTTCCTATAGCAGATTTCTTGGACTGTTTAGGCTAGTCAGTGGAAACCACATTACTGACCTCTTTAAAAGGGAAAAGTGCTTGAATGACCAGCAAAACTCATCATGGGAAGCCCTTTCCTATAGTTAGTAAACCAATTTTTTATCTCTATAAAGTTAAAACATTAAAGGTTCTTTGAGGGATGGGGAACAAGAACAATTTAAAATAATAAATTACTACAGAGCAGTTAAGCACTTGGGTGGCCACATAGCATTTTACACCTGAACTATTTGGTTTACGAATCATTCCATATGTGAAGCTTTCAATCCATCACACAAAACAGCCTCCCATCCATTGACTCTGTCTACACTTCCCATTGCCTCAGCAAACTACTGTTACGCAGCTGTTTAAAAAAGGGAGACAAAAGGCGGGTAACTACAGACCGGTTAGCTTAACGTCCGTAGTTGGGAAAATGCTGGAATCCATCATTATAGAAGAAATAACAGGACACCTGGAAAAGAATGGTTCAATCAAGCAGATGCAGCATGGATTCATGAAGGGAAAGTCGTGTTTGACAAATTTATTGGATTTTTATGAAGATGTAACAAGTGCGGTTGACATAGGGGAATCGGTGGTTGTGGTGTTTTTAGATTTCCATAAGGTGTTCGATAAGGTGCCTCACAAAAGGGTTGCTGCAGAAGATTAAGATACACGGAGTTGGGGGTAAAGTGTTAGCGTGGATTGAGGATTGATTATCTAACAGGAAGCAGAGAGTTGGAATAAATGGGTGTTCTTCTGGTTGACAGTTGGTGACTAGTGGCGTACCACAGGGATTGGTGCTGGGGCCTCAACTGTTTACCATATACATAGACGACCTGCAGGAGGGGACCGAGTGTAGGGTAACAAAGTTTGCTGATGACACAAAGATGAGTGGGAAAGTGAACTGCGTGGAGGACATGGAAAGTCTGCAGAGAGATTTGGATAGGCTGAGAGAGTGGGCAAGGATCTGGCAGATGGAGTGTAACGTTGGCAAGTGTGAGGTTATCCACTTTGGAAGGAATAATACTAAAATGGACTATTATTTAAACGGTGAAAAATTACAACATGCAACGTGCAAAGGGACCTGGGGGTCTTTGTGCATGAATCGCAAAAACTCAGTCTATAGGTGCAGCAGATGATCAAGGCGGCAAATGGAATGTTGGCCTTTATCGTGAGGGAGTTGGAATATAAAAGCAGGGAGGTCTTGCTGCAATTGTTCAAGGTACTGGTGAGGCCGCAACTAGAGTACAGTGTGCAATTTTGGTCCCCTTATTTGTGAAAGGATACATTGGCCTCGGAGGGAGTACAGAGAAGGTTCACCAGGTTGATACCGGAGATGAGGGGGTTAGCTTATGAGGAGAGATTGAGTAGATTCGGCCTGTACTCGTTGGAGTTTAGAAGGCTGAGGGGGGACCTAATAGAGACATATAAGATAACGAAGGGGCTAGATAGGGTAGAGGTAGAGAGATTCTTTCCACTTAGAAAGGAAACAAGAATTAGAGGAAACAGCCTCAAAATAAGGGGGAGTCAGTTTAGAACAGAGTTGAGGAGGAACTTCTTCTCTCAGAGGGTAGTGAATCTCTGGAATTCTCTGCCCATTGAAGCAGTGGAAGCTACCTCATTGAATATGTTTAAGTCACAGGTAGGTAGATTTCTGATCGATAAGGGAATTAAGGGTTATGGGGAGCAGGGGGGTAAGTGGAACTGAACCACTTTCAGATCAGCCATGATCTCATTGAATGGCGGGGCAGGCTCAAAGGGCTAGATGGACTACTCCTGCTCCTATTTCTTATGTTCTTAAAGCAGCCAGCATAATTAAGGAACCAAGCACTTCGACATTCTCTCTTCTACCTCCTTCCGTTGGCAAAAAGATACAAAAGTCTGAGGTCACGTACCAACTGATCCAAGAACAGCTTCTTCCCAGCTGCTGTCAGGTTTTTTAATGAACTTACCTTGCATTAAGTTGATCTTTCTCTACACCTTATCTATGACTGTAACACTACATCCTGCATGCTCATTTCCTTCTCTATGAATGGTGTGCTTTATCTGTATAGCGTGCACAAAACAATACTTGTCACTGTATGTCAATACATGTGACAATAATAAATCAAAATCTTAATACATTTTTCAACCAAACTCCCTCTCTCTCAGCAATTAGACACAATCGAGAATAGTCTCCTACAAAAACCAAAAAGCTACTTTAAACTATATGCACACATTGATTCTCCTGTAAATTGGCCAATGATTCAGCGCTTTGACTGCACAGTCCACGACTAGGCATGCTCCAAATAACCTTGGAGTTGTATGACTAGTTCACTGGTATTTTATGAAGAAATGACATACAGTTTCCAAACTAAATTCTGCAATGAGTATTTCTGAATCATTAACAATGCTCATCCTGATGGGTTGGGCCTTCTGCATTTCAGCACTCTGATTGAATAAAGATTAAAGATGCCCTATTTCACTCTCAGTGTGTTAGCATGGATACTTTCACCTCAGCAATGACTGGTCACTGCTCCCTACAATTCATATTTGAACCCATCAACACTCATCGCTATCCACATGAAGAATACAGACTTTGCCAAGATACCCAAAGAACTGCTGACACCCAGTTTATATTCCCCAGGAAGCCTTGAGTTGAAAAAGAATGATTGCGAGTGGGGAGGGAGTCAAGAGTTTGGAAAAATATAATCTTACTCCAGCAATTGTACTATCCAGTTTGCAGTTTGACAACAATAAACTTCAACAATGGTGCAAGTTATAGTGGCAACCAACATCTGCACTGTTACATTCATCTGTCTAAATATACAGAAGTACTGTGTTATGACAGTGCTCAAAAAACAGATAATACCATTAAACAAGAAGGGGCTATCGTCTCTTTACTAAGTCTTCCAAATGCGTGACAAATTTGAAAAGGATGTGTATCATCTTGAACTACACCGCAATGCTAATGGTACATTTACTGGTATTTCGCAGATTTCCCAACAGCAATTATGTGCTTTAAATTGATAGGTGCCCAGAATGGGAAGTTAAATATTAAATGCATCATTCTTCCCATTGACACTCATTGCAGGAGAACATTTGAGTAATCATTAAGCCCATTTTGTCATCACAAAAAAGGATGATATTGCAAAACAAAAGTCTAAATATACCAAAATTCTAAAATGCAGCTGAATTTGACCTGTTCATTAAATGTAAACCAATAACTCTGAATGTAACAAAAAATATTCTCTTTCAGTCATAAGCAATGGCACTGGTTTTCCACTCTCACAGAACAATGGTCGGAATTGTTGAATGCAACCCCAAAACATCTTTAACATTTCCTGAATCCCAAGTAATTAAAAAAAACAAATTTAACTTACTCAGTTATTTAAACAAAGAGCTCTAAATAAGGACATACACAGAATGCCTCATTTTAGCTGGGCTGTATACAGCAGTCTTAAAATAAAATAAGAGATGTTGGTAGGGCAATGGGCAACGTTTAGGATTGTGTGACACTCGATAGAATAAAATTTCTTTCAGATAGGTAAGGAACTCAGTAACCATATGCTAAGTATGGAATGCAACTAAAATCTGAACTTTAAGTAGGTGTGGATAAGGCAGGAACATTAAAGAAACTAAGGTTATGGCAAGGTAGAATTGCAACCCATATCAGGCAATGTTGCATTTCTCACAATTTTTAACATATAATCAAAGCTATATTCTGTAAACTAATATGGATGGGGAAAAAAGGGACAGGAAGTCGTAACAGCACAAATATATAAAATCTGTTCAATTAGCTGTGGAAGAGATCACCAAAATAAATTCAATTTAGCTGGTTATGTCCCTTTGATATTTAAGTGTAATTGCAATTTATCAAAGTAATGTTAACGATTTCCTTTACAAGGGACAATGGGTGATCCTTCCAAGCTGTCACAAAACAGAAGAATTTGGGAAGATGGGAAATGTCAAGAGTGAAGTTGATAAATATTAGAATATATTTGCTCAGGAATCTGTACCTAGTTTCGCTTCTGCTTCTTCACTTGAAATTACTTAAGTTTGAACTTCTCATGGGGCAAGAAACAAACTTTATGTAGTGTCAGGTCTGTAGCACAGTATTTTGGTGAATGCTATTGATTTTTATTTATGTATTGAAATGTGTTTTTTTCCCCAGGGGAAGTGGGAGGAAGAAGGCTATGAATGCATCTTTCATTTCCAAGTATCTGAGCAATTCCTAGGAAAACCTTGTTCTGCTTCCTTGGCATCAGCTGCAAACACTACAAATAGCAGTAGACAGAAAATCATTTTAGTAATTTATGTATGAAGTATAACAGTGACAATATGTGGCAGATCACTCTCTGCTCTGCATAACCCCTTAGCAAGAAGTCTCACAACACCAGGTTAAAGTCCAACAGGTTTATTTGATTGTAAACGCCACAAGCTTTTGGAATGTTGTTGCTTTGTCAGGTGAGTGAACAGTTCTGATCAGAAACAAAACATATAAAGATACACACAGTTTACAGAATACTGATCAGAATACTAATCAGTATTCAGTAAACTGTGTGTGCCTTTACATGCCCTGTGTCTGATCAGAACTCTCCACTCACCTGACGAAGGAATAGCGTTCCGAAAGCTTGTGGCATTTACTATCAAATAAACCTGCTGGATTTTAACCTGGTGTTGTGAGACTTCTTACTGTGTTTACCCCAGTCCAACGCCGGCATCTCCACACCATAACCCCTTAGCTCCAGTGAACTATACTGGCAGGACTGAAAGCCTCAATTGACACAATGTGAAACAGAATAAAACTTTACCTGCTTATATATACATTTATATAAAAAAAGACACCTTTCACATCAGTGCAGACAAAAGTATAGTCACAGTACATTTGTGCACTTTTTTATAATTATCATTTATGTGGTCCGAAAACAATTCTGAGAACTTAAAAAAACTAATAGTCAAATGAAATAAATGCTGTCAGTTTTTCTACAAAACTCAGCTTCTGTACATGATCCTGCTGGTACTATGCAAGTAGCTGGAAGCAATGTTTGAAATGTTTTTCCTTCCATAACCTTTGACACACCTTCCCAGTACATAAGGGCAATGTTTTAACCAGCAAAAGCATTTTTTGTCAAAGCCATCAGCTGCCATCTCCCTGAGCAATACTAAAGCCACAGGCTGGTGGAGGAATCTTGGGGGAGTAAGTCGTGGACATAGGAATTGCCATAACACCAAGAGAATAAAGTTAAATTTCCATCCAACCTCCCAATGGAAAGGACAACAAGCAGTCATTTCTTAGGCAAATTAAGATAGCATGTGCTCCCTGACATAAACTATCCTGTTCATCAAGTTAATAGTCAGCAGGAAATATCGGGGAAAAAAGGTAATACCTCAGCTGCTGTGGCTGAGAACTCAGGCAATTAACCTGCAACCTATAGTTATACTGGAATAGAAATACACAAGTACTCATTGGCCATTTGCTGGATTACAGTTGGGATGAGCATTCTCAAACCATTAGATGTACAGAAAAAAGGCTTCTGCTACTAAAGCAAGGCATTCAATGTTTTTAGCTCTTTCACATGCAAGGTTGGAGGCACTAGGCACAGTGCACAGATTCCAGCTGCTCAGACGCATTCCTCAGCTGACATCAGAAGGGGATTGATATATTCAAAGCCTTCAAATTCTGATTGGTCAATCTTCTTTACAGCATCACTAAGGAAATAAAACAACAAAAAAGAACAATAATTTGGGAACATGGAAGGTATAACAAAAGTAACAATGACACATCAGATCAGGCTATCCACTTCTCATACTCCTATACACCACAACAGTGGGAATGGAGGGAGGGGAAGGGGAGCCCTATACAATTTCTTAACTGTAACATATAATTGTTGCTAAGCTGCCTTAGAGAAAGTAATTCTAGATATTCAGATGGGGGAAAATGAGTGGATACATAAATTCTTGCAATTCAGTACAATAGAGCAATAACAGAGATGGCAGCTGGGTGGCTGACTGTACTTTCAATTAGTTAAATAGCTCATGGCATGGACAGACGCAAGGGAAACCCAAGGCTAAAAGGTCAAGAATAAAACTAAAGTAGATGATTTTGTTGCAGTATGACAGCCTACAACATATCCTACCTGTAGATGAAATTGCTGATTGAGTTCTGCAATTGTGCACGAAAAGCTGCATTGCAGTGAAAACCGTTTGAGACACAACAGATCATTTGCTCTAAACATAATCTTACAAGAGTCAGAAACCATTACTAGGGATTTATGAAAGAAAATTTTGCATTTATCAAATTTTACACCATAATTCTTTGCATATAGAAAAACAAGTCGACGAAGCTGTTCACTAAAAAATAAAGTTGTGATCCTTGGCTTCATGAATAAAGGTATAAATCTTGATATTAACCACCAGATTTACCAGAATGCTACCAGTATTTAAATATTTAGGGAGTTCAGAAGTTGGGATTATTCTACTTAGATGAGGAGGACTAGGAGAGGAATCAAATTTTAATGCATTTAAATAAGAATGGACAAAACTATTTCCACTAGCAGGAAGGTCATCAAAGGATGCAGATTTAAGATAACTGCCAAAAGCAGTAGGGGGAAACAAAATAATTTTTTTTTTGATAATGTGAAATGCACTGCCTAAAGGCTTGCACTACAAGCAGACTCAGTAATAATTTCTATACTATATGGATATATACCTAGTAAGAAAATCGTTTCAAAGCTACAACGAGACAGCAGGGGAATAGGGCTAATTAGAAAACTCTCACAAAGAGCTAGCAAGGCCATGACGCCAGTTCTGGGCTGTATAAATCTATGACACTATTAGTTCAATTACAGATTATTTCATGTTAAATTCAATGTAAAATATCTATAGAATTAAAACAAAAAATGTTGGAAAATCTCGGCAAGTCCGACAGCATCTTGAATCTAGATGACCCTTCATCAGAGCTCTGACGAAGGGTCATCTAGACTCAAAATATTGGCTCTATTCTTTACCCACAGGTGCTGCCTGACCTGCTGAGATTTTCCAATATTTTCTGTTTTTGTTTCAGATTCCAGCATCCACAGTATTTTGTTTTTATCTATAGAATGAAGCTACATCAAAACCATAAGAATTTTTTTCTTGTTTATTCACAAGTATATGTCACATAAATGATTGCCAATGCAACAGATGCGCACAATATAGTTGTAGCTTCCTCGCTTCCTTTACAGCACATTTTTAATTAGAATGAAAACCAAGGCCAAATGAGGTATTAAAGGCACAAATAATTTAGACCAGCATGCAGAAGGTATACTGAAACAACTTCAGCTGTTCACAAGGTTTATAGTTTTGTTGGACGAGGGTGATAAACAGGACTGAATCAATCTCTTACAATCCCAGATATGCAATGTCAACTCTCTGGTGCCTAAACAGAGTACAGAAAAAAATGACCAGCAATGCTACTTACTCGTCATCAGGAGTGAGTTGGACGGGTTCATTCGTGAACTGCGAGTCAAAGTTGTCAAGTCCATATTCACCAGAAATGTGTGGCTTAAAGGGTGGGATGACCTGTCTCTGCTCCATCTAGATTATCAATAAGAATAAAAGGTTCAATTTTCACAAATTAGTCTTCTTTATGGTAAATTGTACAGTCAGTCTCATTCTGCCAGCTCCAGGGATTTGATGGGGAATGACTATTGTTAACACCAAAGCACTTCCTGATGCAAATTCTAAACACAAAACCACCCATCATTACATAGTAACTGTCACCAATTAATAACTTTGGAAAGTAAATAAGAATAGTAGCATGGGAACTAAAAATGACACATTGGTGAAAAAAGGAGATATCCTCTGAGATTCAGGTTGAAGTATATTTTTGCAGCAAAGCTTTTGACAAATGACAAATGGTCACTAGTTCAAACTTGCATTGCTCATGCAGCTCCTCCAAAACTTTGGAATAAAAGGAAAGTAATACAGATGCTGGAAGTCGAAAAAAAGGGCAGTACTTCAAGATCGGGATTCTTGGAAGCGAAAGAGTGGCAGGAAATTAAATACTTAAATAAAAGCAAAATGTTGAAATACTGAAGATTTATAGATTGCCTCTCCACAGAAGCTGCTAGATCTGCTGAGCTTTTCCAGCATTTTCTGTTTTTATTTCCCCCAAAGTTTTGGTCTAATTTCCCTAATTTAGTTCTACTGATTCAGTTTTAGTATGCAGTATTTAAACAGTTACATATTTCTTTATTTGTTCATGGGATGTGGGAATTGCTTGCTGGACCTGCATTTATTGGCCAACCCTAATTGCCCCAAAATGAGTAAGGATGGCAGATTCTCATCCTTTCCCTTTAGGACATAAGTGAATTAGATGGGCTTTCACAACAATTGACAATGGTTTTGTGGTTAATTTACAGATAAAAGCAAAACACTGCAGATGCTGGAATCAGAAACAAAAATAGAAAATCCTGGAAAGTCTCAGCAGGTCAAGCAGCATCTGAGAGGACAGAATAGAGCTAACACTTCGTGTTATTTTGTGGTTATTAGATTTTTAAATTCAGATTTTTATTAAATTCAAATTTCACCACCTGCTCTGGTGGGATTTGAATACAGGTCCCCAGAACATTACCCTGGGTCTCTGGGTTACTAGTCCACTGACAATACCACTATCCGATAAGGTGGTCATCTCTGGGCTACTGCCTGAACCGAGTGCAGACGGGCGTAGGGTTGATAGGATTAAGGAAGTGAATGGGTGGCTCAGGGATTGGTGTGGGAGGAATGGGTTTGAATTTATGGGGCATTGGCACCAGTATTGGGGTAGGTGGGACCTGTTCAGGTGGGATGGGGTTGGTCTGAACCGTGCTGGGATCAGAATGCTGGCTAATCGTGTAAAGAGGACTGTAGACAGGGCTTTAAACTAATTGGGGGGGGGGGGGGGGGGTGAGGGTAGGTGACATTACGGGGTCTAAAGTTAAGGGGACGGTACAGGTAAGGATAAAGGCCGAGGATGTCCCAATAATAGAGGGAGTAAGGGGCATGAGGATGGTTGGTGGCGTTTCGGCCAATAAGGTCCAGGTGAAGGCTGGGATGAAGGTGCTTTATCTGAATGCGCGAAGCATTAGGAATAAAGTGGATGAGTTGGTGGCGCAGATCGACACAAATGGATATGAGCTGGTGGCCATTACGGAGACGTGGCTGCAAGGTGACAGGAACTGGGAGCTGAATGTCCAGGGGTATCAAGTGTTTAGGAAGGATAGGCAGGAGGGAAAAGAGGGGGGCGTAGCTCTGCTGATTAAGGATAGCATCAGGGTGGTAGCAAGGGATGATATTGGAGCCAAGGAGCAGAAGGTGGAATCGTTGTGGGTAGAGATTAGGAACAGCAAAGGGAGGAGGACGCTGGTGGGTGTCGTCTATAGGCCCCCCAATAATGATCTGGAGGTGGGGCAGGCTGTTAACGCGCAAATAAGTGCGGCATGCAGGAATGGGACGGCCGTAGTTATGAGGGATTTCAATCTGCATATTGATTGGTCGACCCATGTTGGACGCGGTGGGCTCGAGGAGGAGTTCTTGGAATGCTGCCGGGATAGTTTCCTTGAACAGTGTGTGTTGGAGCCGACGAGGGAGCGAGCTATCTTGGATCTGGTGCTATGTAATGAGGCAGGTAGAATTAGGGAACTTGCGGTGAAGGATCCTCTTGGGGAGAGTGATCATTGTATGGTGGAGTTTCTGGTGCAGATGGAGGACGACAAAGTGGGTTCCCGGACACGCGTCCTTTGTTTGAACAGAGGGGAGTATGGTAGGATGAGAGAAGAATTGGCGAATGTGGACTGGGGGAGCGTGTTGGAAGGTAGGTCTGCTGAGGAGCAGTGGAGGATCTTTAAGGAGATCTTTCTTGGTGCTCAGCAGAAATTTATTCCGATGGTCAAAAAGGACCATAGGAGGAGAGGTAATAAGCCGTGGATAACGAAGGAGGTGAAGGAAAGTGTTAAATTAAAAGCGGAGGCGTTTAGAGTAGCTAAGAGTAGTGGGCGAGAAGAGGATTGGGAGAGGTTTAAATGTCAACAAAGATTGACAAAGAAGTTGATAAAGAAGGGTAGGAGAAACTATGAAGCTGGCCTAGCGCTTAATATAAAAAAGGATAGCAAGAGTTTTTATAAATATATAAAAAGGAAGAGGCTGGCTAGGGTGAACGTTGGTCCCTTAGAGGATGAGAAGGGGGACTTAGTGGTAGGGGATGGGGATATGGCGGAGGTCTTGAATAACTTTTTTGTTTTGGTCTTCACGGAAGAGGACGTGAATAATTTGCCGGATGTTAGAGATGGAAAGGTGGTAGGACTGGAGGGTCTTGATGACATTACTGTTACTAGAGAGGTGGTGCTCAACAGACTGGAGGGGCTGATTGTGGACAAATCCCCAGGACCGGATGGAATGCATCCGAGGGTTCCGAAAGAAATGGCGGAGGTGATAGTGGATGCCTTGGTGGTTATTTTCCAGACGTCGCTGGATTCCGGGGAAGTGCCGGAAGATTGGAAAACGGCTAATGTTACGCCGTTGTTTAAGAAGGGTGCCAGGCAAAAGGCGGGGAATTATAGGCCTGTTAGTTTAACGTCTGTTGTAGGTAAAATGTTAGAATCCGTCATCAAGGAGGAAATAGCGAGGCATCTTGAGGGGAACTGCTTGATAGAGCAGACGCAGCACGGTTTCCTTAAAGGGAAGTCGTGTCTGACAAATTTACTGGAGTTCGATGAGGATGTGTCTAGGGCGGTGGATAGAGGAGAGCCGGTGGATGTGGTCTTTCTGGATTTTCAGAAGGCGTTTGACAAGGTACCTCACAAGAGGTTATTGCAGAAGGTCAGGGGGCATGAAGTTGGGGGTAGGGTGTTAGCGTGGATAGAGGACTGGTTGTCAAATAGGAGGCAGAGAGTGGGGGTCAATGGGTGCTATTCGGATTGGCGGATGGTGACTAGTGGAGTGCCCCAGGGGTCGGTGCTGGGGCCTCAGCTATTTACCATTTATATAGATGATCTGGAGGAGGGAACCGAGTGTATGGTGTCGTAATTTGCTGATGACACCAAAATTGGTGGAAAGGCAAATTGTGCGGAGGGTGTGGAGAGTCTACAGAAGGATCTAGATAGGCTGGGCGAATGGGCCAGGAAATGGCAAATGGAATTTAATGTTGGCAAGTGCGAGGTGGTCCACTTTGGTAGGAATAATGGTAGGAAGGATTATTACTTACGTGGAGAAAAACTGCAGCAGGCGACGGTGCAGAGGGACCTCGGGGTCCTTGTGCATGAGTCGCAAAAACCCAGCTTGCAGGTGCAGCAGGTGGTCAGGAAGGCGAATGGGATGCTGGCCTTCATAGCGAGGGGGATTGAATATAAAAGTAGGGAGGTCTTGCTGCGGTTGTATAGGGCATTGGTGAGGCCGCAGCTGGAGTACTGTGTGCAGTTTTGGGCGCCGTACTTATGCAAGGATATTTTAGCCTTGGAGGGAGTGCAGAGGAGGTTTACTAGGCTGATGCCGGAGTTGAGGGGGTTGAGCTATGAGGAGAGGCTGAATAGATTAGGCTTGTACTCGTTAGAGTTTAGAAGAATGAGGGGAGATCGCATTGAGACGTATAAGATGATGAATGGGATGGATAGGATAGAGGTGGAGAGACTCTTCCCGCTCAGAAAGGATAGTGGGACTAGGGGGCATAGCCTCAAGATAAAGGGGGGGGTTTAGAACGGAGTTGAGGAGGAACTTCTTCACTCAAAGGGTGGTGAATCTCTGGAATTCTCTGCCCGTTGAAGTGGTGGAGGCTGCCTCGCTAAATATTTTTAAGACGCGGGTTGATGGGTTTTTGATGAGAGAGGGGATTAAGGGTTATGGGGAGAGGGCGGGAATGTGGAACTGAGCCACGACAGATCAGCCATGATCTTATTGAATGGCGGGGCAGGCTCGAAGGGCTAGTTGGCCTACTCCTGCTCCTATTTCTTATGTTATGTTCTTATGTTTTTCCCTCTGCCCAATTATTCCTTTTGTAAAATTTAAGCATTTGTCCACTTTAAAGGGGCATTTGTTACATAATCCAGACTCTGATACTCAATACAGACAATTACCAGATAGCTAAGGAATGGAGCATGTTTCCAAGGAGCATAAAATGGAAATCATGAAAAAGGAATTTAAGCTGACTTCCTATAATTAAACATATTATAATTGTTGGTCACAATGCAATTTCCAATATACTGGGGAAATCAAATGCAGGTTTGTTATCAATTTTAATTTTTGTTGTTTAAAGTGTGACACTGACCTCCCTGTGTGGTTTCTCCCTTTCCACACCTAACCTTTCTCCTTTTGCCTTTCATGTTATTCCAACTAAACTCAATGCAAGACTCAGAGAGATGTTATCCTATTGTTCTCCTAAGTACGCTAGTCTTTTGCCCCAAACCTTCATTCAGTAGCGTGGTGACCTTGCACACTTTCTCCTATCATTCTCTATTTCAATCCCCTCCTCTGTGGAAATTTCAAGAGTTTGTCGTGGCCATGCTTTTTCATAGCCTTACTTAGCTGTTTCATTCTAAACATAACTTTTAACCTTTACTGAAAAGATTGTGAGCTAGCTACCCATGATCAGACCTCCTTCACTCGATACAGACTATTAAGCCCATTAACCGATAGGAATCAGTGATCTTGACTTTTAAATGTTGCTGTTCTCTCCTGTCTCCAGTCCTATGAATGCATTTACAGTTCTAATCCTGACGAAAGATCTACACCTCGAACAATTTTAGAAACGTGGCTGGTGAGAATTCCTACACTGGGCAGTGGTGTCACAGTTGGATATATCAGGCAGTTTTCTGATTGTTGTGATTTAATGTAGCAGTAACGTATTGATTTAATTTAAATTAAACTGATTTAAAACAGTTCTCCCAGGCATAAAATAATGCTAATTGGAAAATTCAGGCATACTAATCTCTTTTTGAGATTGCAAAAAGAAGCAAATGTATAAGATGATGACAGGTTTAGATGAGGTAGGTACAAATTCTTCCCATCAGCTGATGGTACAAGGACTAGGGGACATAGGTGTAAGCTTTTGAGCAAGATATCCATGGGAGGGGGGAAAGAAAGAGGGAATGTGCACTGTAAGTGTATCCCCCTGCTCCAATACCCCCTCAACCCAGCAGTCCTTTCTTCATTCAGTTGTTGATGCTTTACTGAGTCATATAAATCAGGAATAGTGATCTCTGCCTTATGCTCTGTTTGATGATTTCATTTGCAACTGAAGCACGGTCCCATATCTAAGGTGCATTCATAACCCAAATTAGTGGTCAGTGACATTTGCTGATCAGTGCAATGATAATTATATGTAGAAATTTTTTTTCCCTTATTGCTTGAAGGCATGCCTGCACACACACATACATCAGGCAAAGATGAGATAAAGCATATCTTAAGTGCCCTATGTCTAGACTAGAATCATACACAAATTAAGATATTTTGGTCTCTACTCACTGGCTCAATAAATACTGAGTGTTGTAGAGGGCTGTCATGGCTAGCTATCATACCTCAGAATAAGCTATTTTTTTCATGGGATGGGAAAAAGGGGAGAAAGAGGGATAAAAGAGAAAATAACTGGTAAGAAAGGAAGATGAAATCTTAGCTGTACAGCACACAAAGCCTACTCCTGCACTGGTTCTCTATTTACTCACACTTTGTTCTTTTCCTTTTTCAATATTTAAAAAGCTAGCAATTTTGTTTCAACCACCACTTCAAATAAGTTTATGTCCTAACAATGCTTTATGTAAATAAAAATGATCTTAACCGTGCCAATCATTCTTTTACTTTAGACATTAAATGCATGCTTTCTAGGCACCAACTCACTGCAAAATCTTACGCCCAAACCCATTTTATTCTCATGGTGCCCTCTCATAATTTTGCACTTTTATTAGATATCTTTTTAACCTTGTTCATTCTAATGAAGAGAGCTACATGTTCTCCAGTTTCTGCTCATAACTAAATCCCTTATCTACCATCACCTACAGACAACACCAAAAGTTCCTGCTGATGAAAGAGATTGAAGAGTACATGTAGTTAACACAGACCCAAGCCAGATCTGAAGGGAGTTCTACTGTTATACTCTTGTCCCTGACTACTGCTCTAGGATTACATTCAAGTGGAGTCAACCTTCATTAAAAACAACCAATCAAACAGGTTGCTTAAAGAGAAACTGGCATAATTGAGAACAAATAGATGCCTATAACAGGTGGCCTTAAATCACAACATTGTCTATCAACCAACTTCCTGTTGCCATATCCCCATTAAAACAGTTTGCCTTCATTTTTATCAATGGGCCTTTATCCAGCACATCATGCAAATGCCTTAAATGCAAGTGAAACACATAGAAGCACTGCATTTCCTCCATCACTACGTAATGTTACATTGTCAGCATGATTACACCTGCTTACTGTTCTTAATTAACCCTTGGCTTTCCAGTTGAGTATAAATTTCATCCAAATTACAGTCACTAGAGTTTTAACCTCTAGTGAGCAGATACATGTTAACAATAGCCATCATACACCATATATAAAACATTAAACATTTTTAAAAGTTGTACAAACAAAACAACGAGTCATAAGAAAAAATATTCATTTGGTTGCACTATCATGCATTTTATACTGTAGCTTTTTTCTGAAGATGAATTTGTTCCAGTCCAAACCAAACCTACCAAGTCCCAGTCTACATTGCGGAAGAAAGGATTGCCCTGAATATCAGCAAACCCTGTTTGTGGGTGACATCCAAGCCGGTCTATTGGGTCCTGAAACAAAAACATAATTTATAAAACAATGCTAAAGAACAAAGTTAATCCTACGTCAGTCAGCATTTAGATTTTAGTTTTGTTTTCCTAATGTGAGTTTGGTGTTACTAAAAATGTTATAGTGTTGAGACTCCCAAGTCATGTAAAACCATCAGTGCAACCAAAGTTACTTCTTATCTACCCGAGCAATGTGTCGCAACCTACCTTTAAAAAGCATACCCCACATGGCACCAACCGAGTACCTAGCCACTTCCCAAATCTGCCAGTCTATGTCCTTTCAACATAAGATTACCAATTTGGTGTTAATTAGTATTGAGTTAGAATTCTGATTATGTTCTTTGGGACTGAGACTGGCAGCCTCATTTCATCTAGGTCCTTTATAGACAGCAAAGGCAACTCGCAAACCTAGAATGAATATGAACCAATGCTAGAGGCACAACACTAGCATTAACTTATCACAACACTCGGTCTCTTAGTGTTTTGGATTTTAAGGATAGTTGTCAAACATTTTCTCCTGCACTCTTACCTCCCTATTACAGAGCATTTCTGTTGAGTGGGGCTAGCTTTCTGTATCGCTTAATCCCTTATGATATTCTGCCTATCATGCTTGTTCCGCGAACAGCCAGTCCTAATGTTGAAATTCAATGAATGAAGATAGTGCTATTTAAACTAAAACACAGACAAATCTTAGCCATGTTTGCAATTCTGGGATTCTGTCAGCGTTAATATGTAATTGTGGGTTGTGCACGCTAATAATAATTTCATAGAATCATAAAAGCGTTACAATGCAGAAGGACGCCATTCAGCCCATCAAGTCTGCACTGACAACAATACCACCCAGGCCCTATCCTCAAACCCCACATATTTACACTGCTAATTCCTCTAACATGCACATCCCAGGACACTAAGGGGCAATTTAGCATGGCCAATCAACCCAATCTGCACATCTTTGGACTGTGGAAGGAATCCAGAGTACCTGGAGGAAACCCACGCAGACATGGGGAGAATGTGCAAACTCCACACAGACAGTGAACCAAGCTGGGAATCGCACCCAGATCCCTGGAGCTGTGAGGCAGCAGTGCTATCCACTGTGCCGCCCATATATACTATATATTTTATTTATATATATTATTTCAGGAACATTCTTACATGAAGAAAGCTTCCTGAGCTATACTAGCTAGTACAATCCTTACAACTTCTCAGAAGGAATTTCTGGTTTTCTAACCAGTGACAATGATTGAACAGCCATATATTTCTAAGGATGGTGAGCAGATTGGAGGGGAGCTTCCAGCTACTGGTGTTCCCATGCGCCTGCTGCTCTGGTCCTCATAGACAGTAGTGGTCAAGGGTTTGCAAGGTGCTGTCAAAGGAGTCTTGGTGATTTCCTGCAGCGCATCTTGTAGGTGGTACACACTGTTGCCAATGTGTGTTGGTGGAGGGAATGAATGTTTGTTGATGGGTGCCAATCAAGCAGGCTAATTTGTCCTGTTGAGCTTCATGAGTATTATTGGAGCTGCATTTATCCAGGCAGGTGGAGAGTATTTATCACATTCTTGACGTATGCCTTATAGATGATGGACAGGCTTGGGGAAGTCAGAAGACAGAGTTCCTTGCCACTGGATTCCAAACGTCTGACCTGCTCTTGAAGCCCCAGTATTTATATAGTTCATCCAGTTCAGTTTCTGGTCAACAGTAATCCCCAGGGCAGTGATAATGGGGGTTTCACCGATGGTAACGCATTTGAATGTCATGGGGAAATGATTAGATTCACTCTTGTTGGTGATGGTCATTGCCAGGCACTTGTGTGGCACAAACGTTACTTGCCACTCATCAGCTCAAGATTGGATATTGTCCAGGTCTTGCTGCATTTTGACCTGGACTGCTTCAGTATCTGAAAAGTTGCAAACAGTCCTGAACATTGCGCAATAATCAACGAACATCCCCACTTCTGACCTTATGAAGGAAGAACGGTCACTGATGAAGCAATTGAAGTTGCTGAACTGAGGACACTGCCCTGAGGAGCTCCTGCAGTGATGTCCTGCAACTGAGTTGATGAACCTCCAACAACCACAACTGTCTTCCTCTGCATGAAGTATGACTCCAAACATGCTGGCATTATTACAACTTTAACTCTACTTTTTTCCTTCCCCCTTAACCACAGCTTCCCTGTTAATCAAACATCAGTCTAACTCAGCTTTACATAAATTCAATGAGCCAGCTTCCACTGTCTCTGGGGAAGAATATTCCAAACACTGATGGCCCTGCGAGAAGAAATGCTGCATCATCTCAGTCTTAAATAAGAGATCCCTTATTTTTAAAATGTTCCCCCTAGTTCCAGATGCTCCTACAAGGATAAATTTATCATGTCAAGACCCTGCAGACTCTTACATGTTTCATTAAGAACACCTCTCATTTTACTAAACTCCAATGAGTATAGATCCAACCTGCTCAATCTTTTCTCATGAGACAAACCCCTCATCACAGAAATCAGCCTTGTGAACCTCTGAACTGTTTCCAGTACAAGTATGTGTCTCCTTAAGTAAGGTGACAAAAACTGTACGCAGTACTCAAGATGCAGTCTCACTAAAGCCTTTATAGTTCCAGTAAGACTTCCTTACTGTAATACTCCATTTCCCTTGCAAAATTTCAAAGGGATGGAAATATCTTCAGTTTTACACATTTATAAGTTGACAAATAAACTTAGCAAAAGTTGAAGTTTGTAATCTGCAAAACAAACAAGAAAAAATATGCTGATTATACCGATATCCTGCAATCGTTTTGTATTTCTAAGAAAGTCAAAGTATAAAACATAGCTAATAAAACAACCATACCTTGTTGAGAAATCCTTTCAATACACTTGCAGCTTTGACAGAGAGGGAACGTGGTATACGGATTTGTTTTTCCAAAATGACTGAAATTCACAAAGAGAGAGAATTGAATTAACAGTATGCTCAGCATCAGTACTATACCAATACTTAACATATCACCCTACTAGTTAAAACTTTGTGATCCTGATTGTATGCATTCCAGCTTAGGGGCGGCATGGTGGCTCAATGGTTAGCACTATTGCCTCAGAGCTCCAGGGACCTAAGTTTGATTGCCAACATGGGTCACTGTCTGTGTGGAATTTGCATGTTCTCTCTGTGTTTGCGCGAGTTTCCTCCGGGTACTCTGGTTTCTTTCCACAGTCCAAAGATTAGGGTTAGGTTGATTGGACATGCTAAATTAATCCCTAGTGCCCTGGGATGTGATAGGTTAGAGAGATTAGTAGGGTGACTAAATGTGAATACAACCTGGGTGAAATTGCTGTCAGTGCAGACTGGATGGGCTGAATGGCCTCCTTCTGCACTGTTGCGTTTCTATGATATCATTGCAGTTAACTTCAAAGAAGAAAGCTAATTTAGACTTAGGGCTGTAAAGAATCTGAAAAGAGAGTGGTTACTTTGAACAATGTTCGTTTCAGGTGCAAGTCTGATCAGGCTAAATGAAGGATCAGGACTTAACTGGACTTTCAGAAAATTAAAAATGCCCAGAATCAGGAACAACCATTATAATCCACTTGGGCAGTTTAAAATTACCACACTACATTCATAACTTATTAATTCCACATTTTTGTTCATTTCTCAAAATAAAAACTCAGCTTAACCTTGATTTTTGATGTAACCTCCACTGTGTCTCTGGATCAATACATGGGTTCACTAATTCTGAGTGAAGCTGATAACTCAGAGATTTCCATCTTATTTTTTCCTAGTTTGAGCACATGACCCTGGTTTCAGATTATGCCAAACAATTTTTTAGAATTCAGTTAACCTTTTGGAATATTGAAAATTCTTGATATGGTCTCCTTGGGACTCAATTTATCCAGTAACACTTTCCCCAGTCCTATTTTAAAATCTCCCAGCTTGATAGTTGCCAAATAGCAATCATACTGTATAGTTAACATGCAGATGGAGCAATGAGGGAGAGATTTTGTTTCTCATTGAGACAAAAGATAAAAATGTTGGGTCGTGAAAAGGGAAATACTCAGTGTACAGGCTTGGTGTCGTGAAGAAGGCTGGACAATTGAGCAAACTGATTGGGCTTAAAATGTAGCATTAGGTCAGCAAAACATCAAATAAAAGGGCCATTAAAAGGAAATAACATGGCTGGGACACGTTTTTAAAAGTTCTGCTAGGCAACACTGACCACCATTTCAACCTTACTGCAAAGAATACTGCGGATGCAGGAAATCTGAAATAAAGTCAGTAAACGCTAGAAATACTAAATAGGTCTGGCAACATCTGTGGATAGACAAGAGTTAATAAGAACATAAGAACTAGGAGCAGGAGTAGCCATCTAGCCCCTCGAGCCTGCTCCACCATTCAATAAAATCATGGCTGATCTTTTCATGGACTCAGCTCCACTGACCTGCCCACTCACCATAACCCTTAATACCTTTACTGCTCAAAAATTTATCTATCCTTGCCTTAAAAACATTCAATGAGGTAGCCTCAACTGCTTCACTGGGCACAGACTTCCACAGATTCACAACCCTTTGTGTGAAGGAGATCCTCCTCAACTCAGTCCTAAATCTGCTTAATTTGAGGCCACGCCCCCTAGTTCTAGTTTCACCCGCCAGTGGAAATAACCTCCCTGCTTCTATCTTATCTATTCCCTTCATAATCTTCTATGTTTCTATAAGATCTCCCCTCATTCTTCTGAATTGCAATGAGTATAGCCCCAGTCTACTCAGTCTCTCCTCACGTGCCAACCCTCTCAACTCCAGAATCAACCTAGTGAATCTCCTTTCCATCCCCTCCAGTGCCAGAATATCCTTTCTCAAGTCAGGAAAACAAAACTGTACACAGTAGTCCAAGTGTGGTCTCATGAGCACCTTATACAGCTGCAACATAACCTTGTTTTTAAACTCCATTCCTCTAGCAATGAAGGACAAAATTCCATTTGCCTTCTTAATTATCTGCTGCACCTGCAAATCAATTCCTTGTGATTCTTGCACAAGGACACCCAGGTCCCTCTGCACAGCAGCATGCTGCAATTTTTTGCCATTTAAATGATAGTATATTTTGCTGTTATTCCTACCAAAATGGATAACCTCACATTTACATTTAATGTTGTGAAGGTTATTGACTGTTTATCATTTTTACAGTTTCAGTATTTTCTGATAGAACATAATAGGAGCTGTATGCCATTTGGTCCCTCAAGCCTGCTTCGCCATTCAACTAGATGATGACTGATCTACCTCAACGTCATCTTCCCTCACCATCCTCATATCCTTTAATGCCTTTTTTATCTAGTTATCTATTGATCCCTAATGAACATACCCAATGACTAAGCCTCCACATCCCTTTGGGTAGAGAATTCCAAAGATTCACCATTCTCCGAGTGAAGAAATTCCTCCTCAGCTCTGTCCTAAATTGCCTACCCCTTATTCTGAGACTAGTCTCCTGGTTCTTGAGCCCCCAACCAGGAAAAACATTGTTCCCGCATCTACTCTGAAGAGTCCTGTAAGAATTTATACATTACAATGAAATCATCTCGCATTTTTCTAAAATCCAGAAGCAACAGATCCAGTTCCCTCAGTGCTAGGGATGGTGATGTACTGGTAATGTCACTGGGCTAGTCATCCAGAGGCACAGGATAATACTGGGAACACAAGTTCAAAGCCCATCAATTTAAAGTACAATCTGGAACTGAATATTGCTCTCAATAATGGGCTCCATGATCATGTGCTTGTACGCACGCATGCAAACAACTCTTTCTCCAGGAATTAGTCTGGTGAATCTTTCCAATCTCACCATTTAACAAATACCCCCTATTGCTGTTTTTCTTATCAATCTGGATAACTTTACACTTTCCATTACATTCTGTCATGTTCTTGGGCACTCAATTGGCCTGTCTAAATCCCCTTGAAGCCTCTATGCATCCTTCTCACAACTCAATGTGTCATCAGTGAACTTTGAAATATACATTTGGCTCCCAATCCAAATCATTGATATAGACTTGCATGTAGCTGGGGCCCAAACACAGATCATTGTGGTACCCTACTAGTCACAACCTACCAACCTGTGAATGACTTGTTTTCTGTCCATTAACCAATTCTCAATCCATGCCAGTATAGTATTCCCAATGTGCTCTAATTTTGTTTACTTGTGTGGGGGCTTATCGAAAGCCTTCCAAAAATCCAAATACTATACACTATATCAACAGGTTTCCCTATTCTGTTGATCAGAGCTTTAAAAAACTCCTACAGGTTTGTCAAATATGATTTTTCTTTTATAAATCCATGTTGACTTTGTCCAATCCAACTAAGTGTCCAGTATCACATTCTTTTCCAACAGATTCTTGCATTTTCTCCACGACTGATATCAGGCTAACAGGTCTATAGTTCCCTGATTAAATTTGCTACATTACAATCTGTCAGATTTTTTATACCCTATGAATCTGATTTGGCATTAGTCCAACTTCAGTTCCTTCCATTCTTGCCTAGGTATATTTGAAGTGGCGGCAATCTGTCACCATTTTGTGCAACCTTAGGTTCAAAAGAGACAGCCCCACCCAGTTTTTCCAATCAGTGCCTCAGCATAGCAGCAGCAACAAAAGTTGGCATCATGTTGCTAAGGAAACACTGGTGTAGTTTCAATTCTTTCCTTTTCTGCCTGAGGAACTGTAAATGAGATCAGTTACACAAACGCTGATGATGATTGAAATAAGGCCATGACAATGGGGAAAAATGAATCATTAAAGGGTTGTTTCAATAATTTTTTCCTTAGGCCTGATAAGTAAAATGAACGAACCCATGAGACCAAATCACAATCACAAAAGCAATCGAGCAGCCAAAAAATCTGAATTATGTGCATAGTTACACAGGTGATACTGAACTGAGTTGCTGATTGAACCTGAAGTTGCCAGCAAAATCTGGGCAAATTGCAAGGAAATTTCCAGACTGGATATCAGAAAAGAAAGCAGCCAGGGATTACTTTCCTATTCCTGATTACTTTTGAATCATTCATGTTGGAATGGAAGTGTTGGATGAGAACAGGAACAGGTTTAGCTGTCAGCACAACAATATACAATTAAAAAATCAAAAAAGAAATCAATGCAAGATAGAGGAAGGAACACAGAACTGATACACATAAACAATTAAACTTTGTGATACTTCACTAGATGAACAAACTTCCATCTTTCACAGCCTCAGAAAGTTCCAATATACTTCTGAAGTGTAGTCACTGTTATTTCGGAAAATTTGTGCATAAGACCGTACAAGAAGCAACGAGATGATCATCTATTTTAGTGATGTTGGTTGAGGAATAAATATTAGGCATGTTATGGAGTGCACCAGTCACAGAAAGCAAGCATGCAGATGCAGCAAGAAATTAAGAAGGCAAATAGTACATTGGCCTTCATTGCAAGGAGACTCAAGTACAGGAGAGACTGCAGCTCTAAGGTCCCAAGTAAGACCACACTGGAGTATTTTCACCAGAGGGTTATAGAGGCTGGATCGTTAAATATGTTTAAGGCTGAGACAGACTTTTAGTCAGTAAGGGAATCAAGGGTTATGAGGGATAAGGCAGGAAAGTAGAGTTCAGGATTATCATATCAGATTAGTCATTAACTCATTGAAAGCAGGGCAGACTCGATGGGCTGAATGGGCTACTTTTGCTCCAACAGTCTATGGAATTGTTCAACTGATCCTTTGTCCTCGCCCAAAAGGATTTAACAGCTCATCTGAAATGCAACTTCTGAAATGGGACTTGAACCACAACCATCTGACTCAGGGTGAGAGTGCAACCACTTAAGCTGAGGCCACCACTGTTACCATTAAACTACTTTTGTTCATCTCCTCACTTCCCTTCATTCCAAAACATTTTGAAGTGCTCCAACCTCCCGTTTTCCTTTTTCTCCTTTAACATCTGCTAAGAAATGTTGATTTTTAACTTTAATTTTAAAAAAACAAATCAAACTTTTCTTTCTTGCACATAGCATTCTTAATGAATCTGGCTGCTACATATCATGAGAAACACAAGCTATATGTCAGGTCTTTAACTGGTTTACAGTTAGTGATCCCAAGATGACTTGTTCTTGTTTCTGAATATTGTAGGTATTTTCCCACTTCTCATTTATTCATACGCAGGGGAATTCCTCTTCTTTGTCCCCAGTGACAACATTAAATACACCCTGATGAGGCACAGTTTAAATCTCGTTACACACACATACAAAATCTTTATAACTTAATCCAGTCTATATACAGCACCCTCTACTGGACCAAGGTTCCACCTTCATTGCCTGCCCCTGTAATTTATCATTATCTTTACAATGTTCTAAATTCTAATCTATAAATGCAGTCATTGATAAGGATCATTAATGATTAGCCCAAATAGACAATTCTAGTGTGAGAGTCCAGATGGAGTGTGCCAGCAGCTTAACTGGCACCATTATCACCAGCCTCAGAGCATGGAAGGAAAATCATATTTCACAAACATACTGCTGTTTTTTGACACAAGTAGAAGAGATAAGAATGAACCAGTGGATGTGGTGTATTTGGATTTTTAAGAAGCTTTTGACAAAGTTCTACATTAGAGGTTAGTGTGCAAAATTAAAACGTATGGGATTGAGGGTAAAATACTGACATGGATCAAGAACTGGTTTGAACACAGGAAACACAGTAGGGATAATGGGTCTTTTTGAAGTGGCATACAGTGACTGGTGGGATCCTACATGGATCAGTGCTTGGGCTCTCGCTGTTAACAATATACATCAATGATTTGGATGAGGAAACGAGAAGTAATATTTTCAAGTTTGCTGACGAGATGAAACTCAGTAAGAATGTGAGTGGTGAGGAAGCTGTTGAGAGGTTTCAAGGTGATGTAGACAAGTTGAATGAATGGACAAATACATGGCCAGTGCCATAAAACGTGGATGTGAGGTTTTCCACTTTGGACTGAGAAAGGGAACGGTAGAGATTATTTAACCGGTGAAGCATTGGAAAACATTGATCTAAAGAGACCCGATGTCCTAGCACACCAGTCAATGGAAGCAAGTATGCAGGTCCAAAAAGAAGCTGGGGAGGCAAATGCATGTTGGCTTTCATTGCAACAGTACAGGGTCAAGGATATCTTACTGCAGCAGTAAGGGCCTTGGTTAGACCACGCTTGGAGTATCATGCGCTGGAGTATTAACCAAAGGGCCATAGAGGCTGGTTCATTAGATATGTTCAAGGCTGAGATAGACAAATATTTAATCAGTAAAAGAATCAAGTGTAATGGGGATAAGGCAGGAAAATGGAGTTGTCACATCAGGATTGTCACATCAGCTTAATCATGATTTCATTGGATGGCGGAGCAGACTCGATGGACTGAATAGCCTACTTCTACTCCTACATCTTATGATCATATGATACAGTTTTGGTTTTCTTTTGATACAGTTTTGTTTCCTTAACTAAGAAAGGATAACGTGCTATTCAGGGATTTCAGCGAAGGTTCACTTGACTGATTCCTGAGATGGCGGGACTGTCATATGAGGAGAGATTGGGTTGAGTGGACCTGTATTCACTACAACTTACAAGAATAAGAGTGGATCTCATTGAAACATATAAAATTATGACAGGGCTGGACAGACTGAATACAGAGGTATTATTTCCACTGACTTGGAGAGGGTCTGGAAGGGTGGTCTAGAACAAGGATTGACTAGAATAAGAGGTCACAGTCTCAGGGTGTGTGGGAGACGATTTCAGACTGAGGTGAGGAGAAATTTCTTTAGTCAGAGGGTGCTGAATCTGTGGAATTCTCAATCACAGAAGGCTGTGGAGGCCAATTCATTGAATATATCCTATAAAGTGTCGTGTTATGGGGAGAGCACTGGAGTATGTTGTTGAAATAGAGGATCAACCATGATTATATTAGATGACAGAGCAGGCTTGGAGGACCAAATGGCCTTCTTCCTAATTTCTATTAATCAGAGTTGAGAGGAAAAATCAGAAATAAAAGTTGCAACATTTCACCTTGGAAGAGGTAATCCTCTGTGTTCTGATCTGGATTATCTGAGCTCCCCACTATATCAAAAGGTGATCGCCCTGCCATCATCTCGAACATCAGCACTCCCAGAGCCCACCAATCCACACTAAAACCTGCAGATAAAACAGATAAAGGTTTAAAATAAGATATAACATAAAAAGAATCAAAACCATATTTACAATTAAAAATATAATTTTATTCTTGAATTTCATTTTCATTTCTCCACACTATTCTGCTTTCAGAGTGGACTGGCAGGCAACTTGCTTCCAATTCTCTTCCAGTACCATCCTTTAACTCACTGTTCAGAAATAGATGCAGAATGGATTAGAATAACACACTTAAACTATAATTTGGTGTCTCTCTCCACACGGAGTCAAGGTACCTACCATCATGTGGTACCCTGGATTAAACTCCTCTCAGTTCTGCCTCTAGGATTTCATTAAAGTATGACTGTGGATGTTTTCACTAAAATTGTTAGAACTAAAAAAATGCTTTAATCTAAATCAAAACAGATGTGATAATAGGACACATAGAAAATAATGGTAGGAATGGGCAAAGTCAACATGGATTTATGAAAGGGAAATCACGTTTAAAAATCTGTTAAAGTTTCTTGACGATGCAACCAAAAGAAAAGATAAGGAGGAACCAGTGGATATGGTATACATGGATTTTGTTTTTGCTATATTTAGATTTCAGAAAGCTGAGCCCTTAAAGAAAATTACAGCACATTGGATTGGGGTAATTTTCTGGCATGAATGGAGGACTGGTTAATGAACAGAAAACAGTAGGAATAAATGGGTCATTTTCAGGTTGGCAGGCTGTGACTTGTGGGGTACCACAAGGATCAAGGACCCCAGATATTCACCATCAATGTCAATGATTTGAATGTTGGGATTAAAGTAGTCCTTCCACGTTTGCAAATGACATAAAACGAAGTGAAAATGTGAGTTGCGAGGAGGATGTAAAGACGCTTCAAGGGAATTTGGAGGGGCTAAGACAGTGGACAAAAATGTGACAGATGGAATACAATGTGGAGAAATGTGAGGTTGTGCACTTCCATCAGAAAAATAGAATACAGTGTATTTCATAAACAGAGATGCTGGGAAGTGCTGAACTTCCAAAGGACTGGTTGCTCTTGTTCATGACTGAAAGCAAACATGCAGGTATAACAATTAAGAAGGCAAATTGTGTTTTGGCCTAGATTTGAATCTTGGAGTAAACATGTCTTACTGCAATTATATAGAGCCTTGCTGAGACCACACGAAATAGTGTGCGCATTTTGGTCTCCTTACCTAAGCAAAAATATATTTGCCATACAGGAAGCGAAGCAAAGGTACACTAAATTAATTCCTGGGATGGAGGGACTGTCCTATGAGAAAAAATTAAAGGCCTTTATACTCTGAAGTTTAGAAGGAAGAGAGGTGATCTCATTCAAATAAACAAATTATTACAGGGCTCTCTACAAGGTAGATGCATGAAGGGGAATCTAGAATAAGGGGACTTGGTTTCAGAATAAAAAGGCAGGCCATTTAGGATTGAAATGAGGAGGAATTTTTTCATTCAGTGATGAATCTTTAGAATTCTCTGCCCTAAAGAGTCATGGAGCTCAGTCATTGAGTATGTTTAAGAGTGAGATCAATTTCTATATATTAAAAACATCAAGGGATATGGGGATGTAGTGCAGATAAAAGCTGTTGAAGTAGCAGATTCTGCATTAACTTGTCTGACTAAAAAGGCTGAATGGCCTGCTCATATTTCTATTTCTTATGTTCTTCTTCCCACCTCAACCCCTTCCAAGATTAAAAAAAATTAAGATTTCATCAGATGACTCATCACCGTTCATTGAAACCCCAGTTTATAAAAAAAAATTCTATTTCCTTGACCCATATGTATGAACAACACATTTTGTGCATCATATTTAGGATTAACCAAATCATTTACAGTTTGAGCGTCCTTCATCTGTAAATATGAAAACCAAACACATCCAAAGAGCAGCATTTTTTTTAAACCTCATCAACTTTTAGCATGAGAAATCCATGATCTGAACTGACACCTAAGCCTACATGAATCTCACCAACTGCACCTGACCTTTAGCACAGGAAGTCAAGTGGTTTGTCTGCACATTGACACTCAGAACATTCTTCTGTAAGCAGAGTCACAGATGGCGCAATGGGTGGGAACATATTGCTGATACCCTGAGTTTATTAGTCAGTGATATATCTTACTTTTCCTTTTCTTATTTACTTTGGAACATAATTTGGGCATAAGCTATTGTAAGTAGACCTAATCTTATATGTGGTATTCAAAACCAAAAATCAGCCCCAAGGATTTTGGATTACTTCACCAGTTGTCACAAGGAAAGTTGATTGAAAAAATCTTTTAAAAAATAAGTTTAGGTAATAAAAAACCCAATGAACTTTATAAACAAGCTTCAGGAAACAGCCTCGTTAAGCCAGTACCTACTCACTGTTGGGGATTTTAAATGATTACACCTCTTGGGAACATAACCCAATCACAAGAAAACACAAACCCACAAATACAATATCCAGCTCAATTCCAGGAAAATCAACTAATATTGCTCAACTGGCATTACTGTAGCTCCAAATGCATTGGAGGTATAATCTCACGTGGTCACATACATTGTATTTATATAAAGAAGTTCAATTATGTTCTTAATCAAACACTGACCAAAAATCTTTTAAAAAAATCCTCAAACAAAGCACTAACTACCGTGGCAGCAGTTGATTCCATGTGCCTAATTATTTGTTCGTTTGAAAATTGAGCTAATTATGTATCTAACAATATCCATTATAGTATAGAATTATAAAGCACACAAGGCAACCATTCAGCTTATTATGCTTGCATTGGCTTTTGAAAGAACTATCCGGTTGGTCTTTCCTCCGTTTGTTCCCTGACACAGCCCTGCAAATGTTTTTCTTTTCAAATATATGTTCTATTCCCTTTCAAAAGTTACTATTGAACCTGCTTCCACAACCCTTCTAAAAGTGCATTGCAGAACATAACTCACTCACTATTGATTGAATACTTTCCCAAAAAAAAGCTGATATTCAGGCACTGGTATCTGAACTACAGGTCAGCATTGTACACAATGCCAGCATTTAAAAATAGGATGGCTAGGTGGCTGCAGAAATCAAACTAAGGGAATGGAGTAAGATCATGGGATTAGGGTTACAGTTGCATGGAGGATAAGCACCAATATTGACTGCTTGGGTCAAAGAGCCACTTCCGTATTGGAATGGTATGCAATACTTCACTGGGCATTTGACAGAATACTCTCAAGATTATGTCATGCTGAAACAAAATTGTCAGTTTACTCTTACACTAACACATTACATCCAGCATTAAATGATGAAATAGTGGGTAAATAACAAAATACTAACAAGAAAGATTTGAGTAACACTTTGGGTAGCTGCAATCAAGCATAGAGGTTTTTTTTTAAGAAAACGAAGCTTGGTATTGTCCAAGTAATAGTCTGCTTTGATATTGCAGGATGTCACAAAAGGGCTAGGGTGCCCTATTTGAGTAAACAAGGGTTTATGAAGTTACAATAGGTATTATACAAAAACAGTTTAATCCTACAGTTGTCATGCTGACCACTTATAATTTACTTTTGGCCCTTTACTGCTTTAAGGTATAAAAATAAATTCTCTCCTTCCCGCGCGATATACCTTCCTCATCTGATGAGGTGAGGAGATGATTTGTTCACTGCAGCTCTACAAATGGCCCAATTGAAAACACATGGAAATTGAAGAATTAATGTTATGCTCTTCTTAGCATAGTCAGCACTTACAAACACAAACCTCCAAACTAGCACCTATCACGCTGTTCATAAGTTGATTAACACAGAAAGGGCTAGAATGCATTCTAGAATAAAGAACCACCAAAACACCATTACCATAATCCTCCCCTCGCAGGATCTCTGGAGCAATGTAATTGGGAGTACCACAGAATGTGCTGGTTGTATCGCCAGGCCTCAGACCTTCCTATAAGTAAAGTGAAGGATTAATTTTAATCATAATTCAATAGCGTACATCAGTAAATTTAACCTTTTTTGTGTCAATTGCTCTGTCACATTCTTTCAAGATAATGCAATCATAAGAATGCAAAAAACACTGTATAGATTTCAATAATGACTTTCTTCAGAACACTTTTCAAAAAAAAATTGCTTTTGGAAATGTTCTCAGTCCTAAAAATTGCAATTCATTTGCATATGTTTTTCTATCTATTAGGTTCTGAGCCACCATCTCTGTGCTTTCTTTTTCAGCCAAAATGTGGTTCTCAAGGCCTCATTTGAGTCACTACTAACGTTACTCCACAATAAAAGGGATGGAGAGGAACAGAGAGATGTTGCACAGTCAGGCAAACAAGTACCAGGCAACAATCACCTCCAATAAGACATAATCTATTCACCTTCCCTTAACATTCAATGGCATTACCATGGCCGAAGCCCCAACCATCAACATCCTAGGGGTTACCATTGAGCAGAAACTGAACTGGATCAGTCAAGTAAGTACTGTGGCCACAAGATCAGGTTAAAGGCTAGGAATTCTGCATTATCCAGCATTCAGCACAACAACATGGACTGAAGGACCTGTTCCAGTGCTGTACTGTTCTATACTCTATTTACAAGGCACAAGTTAGGAATGTGATAGAATTCTTCCTACTCGCTTGGATGAATGCTGTTCTGAACAAGTGGGTCAACATTCAAGATGGCAGTGTGTATCATCTGCAGGATGTACTGCAGCAACTTCACAAGGCTCCATTGATAGCATCTTATACTATCTAGAAAGACAGGGGCAGCATGTATAGGAACATCACCACCTCAAATTCTCTTCCAGATCACACACAATCTTGACTTGGAAACTGAAAGTCATCCTTTCTCTCAGTTGCTCAAATCCTTAAACACCCTCTCTAACAGCACTGTAGGTGTACCTACATCATGCGGCTCAAGAAAACAGTTCGCCCCCACCTCCTCATGGGCAATTATGAATGGACAACAAATGCTGACTTCCACAGAGACGCTCACATCCCAAAAACAAAACAAGGGCTACCTAATTACTCAACATTGACTAGTACACTGGCAATTGACCTGACAAAGAACAGGAAAAATATGCACAAAGAGGTCGAAGTAAATTCACACCAATTCAAAAACTGAACTCTCTGCATGTACCACACTCAAGCACTGGCTCATCTGAGCTAGCACTTTTTCAACTTCTGGTGAAAAATGGTTTTACCTTACACATTCCATAGTCAGTTAGTTTAATATGTCCTTCAGAATCCAGCAAGACATTGTCCAGTTTCAAATCTCTGTAAATGATCCCATGTTCATGAAGGTAGTTTAAGGCCAGACTGATCTCTGAAGAGTAAAATCTGTCACAAATGAAAAATTGTTCAAGTCTTTTGCAAAAGCAAAATTGGATAAAATGAAAACATATCTAGCTAGAAAGTCAATTTCATTTTTCTATCTTGTGTTTTCTTGACTAAGGGCATAACAACACTGATTGGTGAGTTCATAGTCAACCCTCGCTCATTGAAATCAGTACCATGTCCAATTCATTCTATTCCAAAACTGCTCCTAAATCTCACAGGTCTTCATTTCCACCAACAATGTCTGATTTTTTGCAACCTATACTTGTTGCAGGTAAATACCGCATCTTAATTTACCTGATCTGCAGCCAAAGGCTTTTCCGCTTTGATGGAGTCTTGCAGCATGGGTCTTTGTTGTAACTAGATTTCTCAGTTAACAAAAATCTCTAGTTCCCACAAGTTTAATCTTCTGAGCTCATTTAGTTTAAGAACAAAATACAGTGAAACCTTTACAAATGCATGCCCTCAAAACACAAACACCTGTAAAACATGAACACTTCTTGGCAGACCCAAAGTAATTAGCCTCTGATATAAGCAGCAACTTGATGCTATGGGCAATGCAAATAATGAAATGTAGACAACCGTCACAATCTACAACAGAAAATACAGGGCACACAGTCAAATAGTGGCTGAAACTGATTAAAGAAATGATGGAATGGAGGTCCCTTTGTCCAGCAATGATTGTAGCTGAAAAATTGTTCCATCTCTGAAATCAAATTCCTGCATGGTTCTGTTCCAAGGTTTCTCTGCACCCATGGATGCCATATAAAAACTCAATATTCTCCCTCAACCAGGAAGGTCAGGGTGAGATGGGACCTGGTGGGGGAGGGGGGTGTTCATTGGAGCCAGGTCGGAGGGAACTGGAGGAATGGAGCAATGGGGAGCCTGCACACTGGGAGATGGATAGATTCTTGATTACAAAGAAGATCAGGGGTTATGGGGAAAAAGCAAGAGAATGAAGATGAGAAAAATATCAGCCATGATTGAATGGTGGAACAGAATTGATGGGCTGAGCGGCCGAATTCTGCTCTTACATCTTATGGGAAGGGACTTTGGAGAACGGGTGCCTAGAGACAAGACACCAGGAAAGCATTCTATTTTTAAAATAAATGGAAACACAGCCCAATTCTTCTAACCTGGCATGTTCTTCTGGAAGCTTCCGTTGCCTCTGCATATGAAACATCAAGTCTCCACCATTCACATATTCTATGACGAAAAATAGCCTGCAACAAAATAATTTAAATCAACCATTAGACAACTGCAATTTTTTCCTTCACTGGATGAACAAAATCTTCAATTACATTTTTTTTTAAAAAGAGTTGCTCCTTTGACTAGTAAAAGGAATGTACCTTTATAATTTATTTAAGAAGTCAAAGCTATTGGGACATGGATGTGGATTGAAGAGAATTTAGAAAGCCAACTGATAAAATATTCACTAAAAGTTTTGGAACCTGTGTGAAGTCATCGCTGCCATGATTTGCTCCAAACTACCATTCCACAACACTAAAGACACTAATGAAAGTGAACACTGAGATCCTTCAAGAAAAATCATTTGCCACCATCATGGCTCTTTTTTTGAACAAATTAAACTGATTTAAATAATTACTCCACCCTAGGGAAGACACATTGGGCTTTATTTTGACTCCATCTCCAGGGAAGCTTGGGTGAGTTGTCGTATCCTCCCTGGCTAACTCAGGCACTACCACTGCGGATCAATGTAGTGATCTTCCTTTATCCATAACCCACCCCCCAGGATTTCAATTTGATTTGATTTATTGTCACATGTATTAACATACAGTGAAAGTATTGTTTCTTGTGCACTATACAGACAAAGCATACCATACATAGAGAGGGAAAGGAGACAGTGCAGAATGCAGTGTTACAGTCATAACTATGGTGTAGAGAAAGATCAACTTAATGCAAGTTAAGTCCATTCAAAAGTCTGAATGGCAGCAGGGAAGAAGGTGGTTTTGAGTCAGTTGGTACTTGTCCTGAGACTTTTGTATCTTTTCCCCGATGGAAGAAGGTGAAAAACGGTATGTCCTTGATTATGTTGACAGCTTTTCTCAGGCAGCAGAAAGTGTAGGCAGTGTCAATGGATGGGAGGCTAGCTTGAGTGGTGGACTGGCCTTCATTACGACTTCCGTCTTGGACAGATTAGGAGCCATACCAAGCTGTGATACAACTGGGAAGAATGCTTTCTATGATGCATCTGTAGAAGTAGGTGAGAGTCATAGCTGACATGACAAATGTTCTTAGCCTTCTGAGAAAGTAGAGGCATTGGTGGGCTTTCTTAACTATAGCGTCCGCACGGAGGGACCAAGACAGGTTGTTGGTGACTTGAAGCTTTTGACCATTTCTACTTCTTCCCACATATGTAGAAAGGGGCATGCCCTCCACTATGCTTCCTGAAGTCAATGACTCTCTCTTCACTTTGTTGACATTGAGGGAGAGATTATTGTGGTCACACCAATGCACCAGAATCTCTACCTCTTTCTTGTACTGTGTCTTGTTACTGTTTGAGATCTGACCCACAACAGTAGTGTCATCAGCAAATTTGAAAATCGAGTTGGAGGTGAATTTGGTCATATAGTCAGAGATGTAAAAGGAGTATAGTAAGAGGCTGTGGACACAGCCTTGAGGAACATCAATGTTGTTACCTGTCCTTATGGATTGCAGTCTGTGGGTTAGGAACTCTGGGATCCAGTTGCAGAGCGAGGAGCCGAGCTCCAGGCCAGGAAGTTTGAAGATGAGTCTCATAGGGATAATGATGTTAAAGTTTGAGCTGTAATCTATGAATAGGAGTCTGACATAGGTATCTTTGTTATCCAAGTGATCCAGGATTGAGTGTAGGGCCAGGGAGATGGCGTCTGCTGTGGACCTGTTGTGGCAATAGGCGAACTGTGTGGATCCAGTGTGGGAGGCAGAAATTGATTTGTGCCATGACTAACCTTCCAAAACACTTCATAATGATGGATGTCAGAGCCACCAGATGGTAGTCATTAAGGCACGTGTCTGGCTTTTCTTTGGTACTGGGGTGATAGCTGTTTCCTTGAAACAGGTAGGGACCTCAGATTGGTGTAGAGAGGTTGAAGATGCCTGCAAATACTCCTGCCAGCTGGTCCGTGCAGGACCTGAGTGCTCATCCACGTACCCCATTTTGGCCAGTTGCTTTCCATGGGTTGACTTTTGAGAAGGCTGCTCTGCTGTCAGCAATGGTGACCTAGGTACAGGTTCATCCAAGGCTTATGCTTTCCAGGGTGTGCTCTCACTGACTCCTTGCTCAAAATAGGCATAGAATGCATTCAGTTTGCTGGGGAGGGGTGCATTGGAGCCAGCGATTTTACACGCCTTCATTTGTAACCTGTTATGCCTTGCAGAGCATAAGACCAGAGCATGAGGGAAAATCTGAAGAGAAGCACCCTTTTCAATACAAAGATTCCAGGTTTCAGGCTGGTAGTTTATTCTTCTTTAAAATATAACCACTCTGTCCAATGTGATCTCTCTTCCAGTGTTTGTGCAATGCAGCATCTTGTGGAATTCAAAAGGAACTCCAACTGTATTTAGAATCTATGCTGGTCAATACTGCTTAGAGGCAACAACTCTGATCATCAGTCTCTTCCAAAGTAAGGGCTTCAATCATACTGGATTCATAGAATCAGAGAATCCCTACAGTGCAGAAGAGGCCATCCAGCCCACCAACTCTGCACTGAGTTCTCCAATAGATCATCTTACACAGGCCCTCTCCCCACACATTTCCCTTGGCTAATCGATCTAAACGACACATCGTGAGACACCAAGGGGCAATTTAGCATGACCAATCCACCGAACCATCTTAAGACTGTGGAAGGAAACTGGAACACCTGGAGGAAACCCACGCAGATACAGGGCGAATGTGCAAACCCCACACAGTCATCCAATGCCAGAATTGATCCCGCTCCCTGTTACTGTGAGGCAGCAGTGCTAACCACTGTGCCACCATGCTGCCCCATATGTTAAATGTTCAGAGACCAGTTTGGTCACTATAATGTTGACAGAAGCCATCATAGATGGTACACTATATTTAATTTAAATTTATCAAGTTACTACAACAAGCATACTCAGTTCACAAGTGAAATCTTGAAATACATGTGATTGCAAGTTAGTATTTTTAGGAAATTTGGATTTTAAAAATGAGGGAGAACCCTTCACTCAAAGTATAATAAGGTTGTGGAATTAATTATCAGGAAAGCTCATGTAAGTCCAAAGGTGTGCAGGTTAGGTGGACTGGCTATGCTAAATTGTCCCTTAGTGTCTCAAGAAGTATGGTTAGAGGGATTAACCAACAGAAGTGAGTGGGGGAGAGGGTCTGTGTAAGATACTCTGTCGGGTCATTGAAATTCATTCATGCAATTATCAGCCACAAAAATTCTATGGAGAAAATCTTATTTTGAAAGCCCCGAAAACATCCCCAGTTCAAACTACAAAAATCATTCATCTACTATCTTTGCTAAGCGAGACAAACATACAAACAACATGGCTGGGATGCAGCTTTTGAAAACTTATCCTACCTGCTTTCAGTCTGGAAGCAGGAATGCAGTCCTACTAGGAAGGGGTGATTTGATGCCTGTTCAAATACATGCTTTTCTGTCTGTACCCAATCAATATCCTGTTAAAATGATAGAAAAGTTACATTAACTTCAGATCAGACAAAATTTATATTTTACAATATGCTCTCCCCCTCAAAAACATAAATACTGCAGCACTAAAGGGATCTCAATCTAAATATCATGGTAAAACAATATGCTAAAATCTTAATATGCAGACATCAAATCAAAAGTAACACAAAAAAAAAATCATATTCAAATCAAGAAAGCTGGAGCATGCAGAAACCAAACTAAAAGGTCACAAACCTCAGTATGGTAAAGTCATTATTGAAATATAGCTAAACAAATACTTTAATTGACTTTACATTAATGCAAAAGGATTAAAAGAATGGGTAAATATTAGTTAAAACTGAAGAACCTGTTAATAAACAAAATGACACAGAACACAATGATAAAGGGAACAGAGATGGGATATTGAGATGGTGGCGTCCACATTTATAGACACTTGACTTGTATAGGCAGAAGAAAATCAAAGCACTCTCAAACGTAAACATCTTCCAAGTTTTCTTTGAAACTCATAAAACATCTTGGTCTCTGGATGGACATGCCCTGGATGTAACCCAAAAGATGTGCTGTGGAACCCGTTGGAGATCCCAATGCAAGAATTCTACAGCAAGTGCCTGGGAAGTTTCTACTTCTGATGGGCAAATTTCCATCTTCCCTGGGACCCTACTCTGAGTTAGAGTAGGAGCTTGGAATGGCTCTGACTTACTTACCTGGATAGTTACACCCAGGAAATGGAGGAAGAGTGAAAAAAAAACAGGTCAGCTGGCCTAATTACCCCCAAAATCTCAAAGATACCCATCCCTCACCCCCAATTCAGACTCCTCCCTCTCGCCTTGACTGCATGGTACCCGTTTGCTTTATGTACACTCATTCATTAATGCTATTTTAATGTCCTAAAGCTTTTCAGCGTGTTAGTGAATGAAAAGAGCGTCTAAAATGCAGGTGGAGGCACATGGCTTGGCTTTCCTTGATGATCCTGCTCTGCAAAGGACTCCCCCCAGAAAACATATTCCCAGGAAGGGCTGATTTATAAAATCTGGGCCAGAAATGTAGAGCTACATCTTATTGTAAAAGGAAGGAGTGAAGTGGCAAAGATGATGACTGTGTTTCTTTGAAAAATTTGGTCCAATATTGCTAACTGTGTCCAACTTCGACCGCCATGACAGAAGAGTTAACAATACCTCTCAACAGACAAAAGCTCACTTGCAAGTAATGAACACCCTCACTGGATACAATTGTCCTTTGCAGCAAATCAAACTAAGGTTTCCTGAATTACAAGAAAGCAGCCAAATAATTGTGTAGATTCCTTAAATTCAAGGTAATGAGAGCTGCAGTCCAAATGTGACTTTTCCATTCCCTCATACCACTCCCCTGCTCCATTTGAAATCAGTAAGAAGTCTCACAACACCAGGTTAAAGTCCAATAGGTTTATTTGGTAGCAAAATCCACTAGCTTTCGGAGTGCTGCCCCTTCTTCAGGGGAGTGGGAGTTCTATTCACAAACAGGGCATATAAAGACACAAACTCAATTTACAAAATAATGATTAGAATGCAAGTCTTTACAAGTAATCAAGTCTTAAAGGTACAAACAATGTGAGTGGAGAGAGCGTTAAGCACAGATTAAAGAGATGTGTATTGTCTTCAGACAGGACAGTTAGTGAGAATTTGCAAGTGCGGGCAAGTCGTTATGAGGGTTACAGATAGTGTGCCATGAACCCAAGGTCCAGGGTAAGTCCGTCCTTGTGTGTGCAGAACTTGGCTATCAATCTTTGCTCAGGACTCTGTGCTGTCGTGTGTCATGAAGGCTGCCTTGGAGAACGCTTACCCGAAGATCAGTGGCTGAACGCCCATGACCGCTGAAGTGTTCCCCAATAGGAAGAGAACAAGAAGGTGGCCATCACAACACACAACAGCACAGAGCTGCTGAGCAGAGACTGATATCCAAGTTCCACACACGAGGACAGCCTCAACCAGGATCTTGGGTTCATGTCACACTATCTGTAACCCCCAAAACGACTTGCCCACGCTTGCAAAATCTCATTAACTGTCCTGTCTGGAGACAATACGCACCTCTTTAACCTGTGCTTAACACCCTCTCCACTCACATTGTCAGTACCTTTAAGACTTGATTACCTGTAAAGACTCGCATTCCAATCATTATTTTGTAAATTGAGTTTGTATCTTTATATGCCTTATTTGTGAATACAACTCCCATTCACCTGATAAAAGGGCAGTGCTCCGAAAGCTAGTGGATTTTGCTACCAAATAAACCTGTTGGACTTTAACCTGGTGTTGTGAGACTTCTTACTGTGTGTACCACATTTCAATGCCGGCATCTCCCCATCTGAAATCAACCAGACATTTGAATGATTGTTAACTTTGGGGTTTGGAAAAGAAAATATTCAAGGAATACTTCAACAGAAAATGCACTTTTTAGCAGTCTCTCCCCTCAAAGAATGGATTCAATTAGCCAAGACTTACCATGAACATCATGCACTCTGGGTCTACTACAAATTTAAACCTGAAGTAGGAATTTTTTTAACTGAAAATCTGAAGTTCATTCCTTGGATTTCACTCCTATAGTATGATTTACAGTGAAGTTGGACGTACTCTGTACTCACTATCACATTATCAAAGAAACCACATTATTACACTCCATGCCAATGTGATTCAACAGCTTGAAGGCCAGTAAAGAAAACATGGATTGTTTCCAAACGATAATTAAAATAAGCCATTTGGATTAGTGAATCTTCTCAGCATAAGGTATGTGTATGGAGGATTTCCCGTGGCCAGAAAGTCAAGTAGTGCAGAAAGTCTTTCTGCTTTTGCAGAAATATACTGGGCTTATCGCCACAATTGTCCTTGGTGATTTTGATCTCTGGCTTCCTTACAAACTAAACTCAAGAAAAATGTACGAGACCCTCTTTCTTTTTAAACTGTGGCATTGGTAAGAACATTCCAAAATCTCTTCCATGTAATCCTTCAAAGATTTTGAAAATCTTTAATATCTCCAAGAAATAATTTTCTTAACATTCAATTTTCAAAATCTTATCTGTTCTCAGTTCTACCCTTTCAGAATCTAACAACTACAAACGCTTAAATGTTTCTCACCTCATCATCATTAACCAGTTCTTTCTTCACAACTTTCATTGCGTAAATGCGTTCTGTCTTTTTCAGTCGGACGAGGAGGACCTTGGCATAGCTGCCTCTTCCAATGACACGGATCAGATCGAAATCCGGAACACCTAAACTGGTGGGAGCTTTCCCGCTTTCCCTGCTGCTCATGGCCTGTCAGCAAAGACAGCAAACCAATATCAGTTTGCTCTTAAATGCAGCAAAACCAGAAATCTGAGTGATGATCTGAATAAGTTAGAGGCAACAGGTCTATTCAACTGCCTCTTTTGCAGGTAGCCTCATCTACGTTTGCAAATTGCATTCTGAGCACTTAACAATCCCTCACTATTATAACTCTCAATGAATCCACCTACAAAATATCAACAAAAATAAATCTTTGTTGACTATATTTTGACTATTTAAACTAAGTCTAGTCTGATCCAAAATAACTGCTATGTTGAATTTACATTCGAAATAGTAATTGGGAATTCTCAAATTATAATTTTTAACAATGTTGCATTTCATCAGGAAGGAACCTAGGGAAATACATACTTATTGTAAACATAATTATGATCCAAGCAGTACTCCATTACTTTTCTGTTATGCAGCACATCCATCTCAGTTTGAAACACCCTTCAAATTCTTTAAACTAACAACTAAATACTTACACAGGTTGAATGACAGTTCATGCTGGTGTTTATGCTCCACTTGAGTTTTCTTCATCTAAATCTACCATCAGAACCATCTATTCCCTTCTCCTTTATACATTTCTCTAGTTTCCCCTTAAGTGCATCCATACTATTCATTTCAACCAGTCTGCGCAGCGAGTTGCATATTCGCATCTCTTTCAGTTTCTTAGTAACCATCTTATATTCATGGCCTTTTTTATGGTCATCCTTACAAGAGGCATCATTCTGTAACCACTTTTATCAAAACATACCAAAAACATTTTAAATGCCTCTATTAAGTCACTCCATGACCTTTGTTCAAGAGAGAAATTCTGAATTTACAAACATATCTTCCTACAAACGGCAATTCAGCTCCATAACAATCATAGGATCATGCAGCACAGAAGCCCATTACTGGCCCTTGAAAAAGCGAATCAATGTTTATCACATACCTGTTCTTTGCCCAGAACCCTGCAAAATTCTATTTTTCAAGAATGTATCTCATTCCCTTTGCCAATTATCTTAAACCTGCGTCTTCTGACTGCTGATCCTCTTGCCAGTGGAAACAGTTTCTTCCTATCTACTTCAGCTATGTCAAGGGATGAAGAAGTTGAGTTGTTCGCCTTAAAGAAAAGAAGCCTAAAAGGAGATTTGGAAGAGATGTTCAAAATCATGAAGAGCCTTCATAGAGGAAATAAGGGCAAACTGTTTCTAGCAGCAAAAGGATCAGACGACACAGCTTTAAGGTGAATGGCAAAAAAATCAGAGCCAACATGGGAATTTTGTTTTTTCACAAATATAGCAAGTTGATGTAATCTCGCACACTTTGCGTGAAAGGGTTCTAGAAACAGATTTATCAGTAATTTTAAAAAGAAAGTGCGAAAATACCTGAGGGAGAAAACATGGATGGCTACGGGAAAGAGTGAACAAGTAGAACTAGGAACATAGCTCTGCTAAAAAGCTGACACAGGCACACGGCACCAAATTAGTCAATGATTCTATATTCTATGAAACCGTTAATGAGTCTCTCTTCTAAATCTTCCCCTAAGTTCAGTAAGCCTCACTAATTTCTTGAAGTCAATAATGGCACTGCATTACTCAACTTGCAGCTTAAACAAAAATCATTGATAAAGTTGTAAAACAGATGCAAGAGAAAGACATTCAACACCAGCAATAATTGTTTGCAACCACTGATGTTTCCCATCACTTCCCCCTTCACATACTGACACTGAAATTGACTATCTGCAAAGAAACCCGAAGGTTAGTCTCCTTCTTTAATTTAGTTCCAGCTCTTAAGATGTTACAGTGTTTTAAAATGTTAACCATCAACAAACACATAGACTTTGGTCCTGTACCTCTTTTTCCTCACCAACATGATCCAGGTTTTCTTGACTGGAAGATTTGTATGAGATAACTGCGGACAGCAAAGAATGAGATACATTATTACTCAAGATTTAAAAGGATAGGTTATTGTTAGGTATTAAATTGCTGGGGAAAAAACAGAGTTCAAATTCCTTATTAACATTCAATTGTTTATTGTAGAGATTGCTCATAGTCAGACTGGAAATTGGAAAAGCTCCCAAAGAGGATGCATTAAAAAAGTGCCCATGCTGTTTATTGAAGATGCCTCCACCACGTGAAATGGGCAGTAAAATGTGATGACGTAAAGATTATTAAATCAGTTAACAAAGAGGGGACTGCAGAATGTAATCCTGTAAGAACAATTTTGTTAAAAATTACAACCTAATTCACTGGTTGCATGAAGAAATTGAGAAAATCAACACCATGCCCAAAAGTTTTGTTGAACATGATGTCAGATCTCATTGAAATAATGGACTTAAAGAAGGTTGCTACTTATAAAAATCCATTTGTAAGTGTAGATACATCTTTAGGGAGGACAGTAAAAATTCACATTGCAGCATGTGATAAAAGTAAATAAGACTCAATTAAAAAATACAAAAATGCTGAAAGAATGCAAACTGCTCAAACTTGGTGTGGTTTATCATAATCGTTCACATATGCTAAAGATATTCAAACTGCTGCAATTGTGATACAAAAACAGAGAAAAAGGAACTAACAAAAGGAAAGCCCAGGCAGGATTTCTGAGACACCTGAATGCAACAATTAGAAACTTGAAACCTTATTTGGCACGGACTTTTCCAAATTCTTTTCGAAACAACATTTACGTACAAAGTATATTGCCAAAATGTCACCATTCCAGTCCCAAATCTGGTTCTGCAAGTTATGCAATCTCCATTCTTTGTTTAACAGAAATACAAATGATTTCACATCAACAAAGGAAATGACGAACTGGTCCATTAAGCATGAACTGTCCCATCATGGTGTAACTTACACACTAAATTAGTTATCTTTGCTTTCATGCTGCTTTTTGGCTCACTTCCAAGAGTAAAGGGAATCTAAGAAACAGGTGCAGCAACAGGCCATATGGCTTCTCGAGTCAGTTTCACCATTCAGTATCACTGTTGACTTTCTACATCAATTCCACTTTCTACCCTATCACATATCCCTTGTTTCCTTAGTATTCAAAAACCGATCCGTCTATGATGTACTTAATGCTTGAGCATTCAGGTTCATAGTCTTGACTGAAGAAATTACTCATCTCCGAAATGGCTGATTCCACAACCTGAGTTTCTAACCTTTAGTTCTAGACTCTTCAGCAAGTGTTAAACAGACCTAGGTATCTGCCATCCAAGCTCTCTCAGAATATAAGAAATAGAACAAACAGAACATTTGGCCCATTGAGCCTGCTCCATCATTCAAGAAGATTACAGCTGATCTATAATGGCTTTACCTCCAGTTTCCTGTCTCCTCCAACCAACAACCTTGGACTTTCTTGTAGAATTTTTAGACATTTCAAACGGATCATCTTTCAGTTGCCTAAACTTCATAGAAATAGGCCCATTCGACCCAATCTCACCTCATATATCAGACCTCTCCTCCCCCAACTCACCAAGTTTTCATTGACCTTTATTCTCCTGGGTCCTGCTGTCACAGCCTATTTTACACATATTATTTTTAAATAGTTCTATTTACACTTATTATTCTTAAACAGTTCTAAATTACTTCAGGTGGGCTTTGGTTTTCCAGCACAATTAATATTGATCCTTCTTCATGTAAAATCATACACATAAACCCAGAGGATTGGTTGTCAAAGAGCATACAAATCAGCAACTCAACAGGTTCTATTTGGTAAATAAAATGATGGCAGAATTTGAACAAAGAAAATTACAGCACAGGAACAGGCCCTTCGGCCCTTCAAGCCTGCACTGACCATGCTACCTGACTTAACTAAAACCCCCTACCCTTCAAGGTACATATCCCTGTATTCTCATCCTATTCATGTACTTGTCAAAAAGCTCCTTAAAAATCACTACCGTATCCGCTTCCATTACCTCCCCCAGCAACAAGTTCCAGGCACCCACAACTCTGTGTAAAAAATGCTATTTACCATTTATATAGATGATCTGGAGGAGGGGGCTGAGTGTAGGGTGACGAAATTTGCTGATGACACAAAGATGAGTGGAAAAGCAAATTGTGCGGAGGGTGTGGAAAGTCTGCAGAGGGATATAGATAGGCTGAGCAAGTGGGCGAGGAACTGGCAGATGGAGTACAATGTTAGCAAGTGTGAGGTTATCCACTTTGGCAGAAATAATAGTAGGAGGGATTACTATTTAAAGGGCGAAAAGCTGCAGCATGCTACGGTGCAGAGGGACCTGGGGGTCCTTGAGCATGAGTTGCAAAAACCCAACCTGCAGGTGCAGCAGGTGATCAAGAAGGCGAATAGGATGCTGGCCTTTATAGCAAGGGGGATAGAATATAAAAGCAGGGAAGTCTTGCTGCAACTGTACAGGGCACTGGTGAGGCCGCAGCTGGAGTACTGTGTGCAGTTTTGGTCGCCGCACTTGTGCAAGGATATTTTGGCCTTGGAATGCAGAGGACGTTCACTAGGCTGATACCAGAGATGAGGGGGTTAGACTATGAAGAGAGACTAAATAGACTGGGTCTGTACTCGTTGGAGTTTAGAAGGATGAGGGGGGATCTTATAGAGACGTATAAGATAATGAAAGGGTTGGATAGGGTAGAGGTAGAGAGATTCTTCCCACTCAGAAAGGACAGCAGGACTAGAGGGCACAGCCTCAAGATGGAGGGGAGCAGTTTAGAACGGAGTTGAGGAGGAACTTCTTCACTCAAAGGGTGGTGAATCTCTGGAATTCTCTGCCCATTGAAGTGGTGGAGGCTACCTTGCTAAATATATTTAAGACACGGGTAGGTAGGTTTTTGACAGACAAGGGAATTAAGGGTTACGGGGAGAAAGCAGAAAAGTGGAACTGAGCCACTTCAGATCAGCCATGATCTAACTGAATGGCGGGGCAGGCTCGAAGGGCTAGATGGCCTACTCCTGCTCCTATTTCTTATGTTCTTATGTGCCTCGTACATCTCTTTTCAACCTTGCCCCACGCACCTTAAACCTATGTTCCCTAGTAGTTGACTCTTCCACCCTGGGAAAAAGCTTCTGACGATCCACTCTGTCCATGCCTCTCATAATCTTGTAGGCTTTTATCAGGTCGCCCTTCAACCTTTGTCATTTCAGTGAGAACAAAACAAGTTTCTCCAACCTCTCCTCATACCTAATGCCCTCCATAGCATTTGATTGGTTTTATTATTGTCACATGAATTAATATACAGTGAAAAGTATTGTTTCTTGCGTGCTATAGAGACAAAGCATGCCGTTCATAGACAGAGAAATGAGAGAGTGCAGAATGTAGTATTACAGTCATAGGGTCAGAGAAAGATCAACTTAATGCAAGGCAGGCCCATTCAAAAATCTGACGACAGCAAGGAAGAAGCTGTTCTCGAGTTGAGTGGTACGTGACCTCAAACTTTTGTATCTTTTTCCTGACGGAAGAAAGTGGAAGAGAGAATGTCCAGGAGCGTGGGGTCCTTGATTATGCTGGCTGCTTTGCTGCGGCAGCAGGAAGCGTAGACAGAGTCAATGGATGGAAGGCTGGTTTGCGTGATGGATTGGGCTATATTTGCAATCTTTTGTAGTTTCTTGTGGTCTTGGGCAGGGCAGGAGCCATACCAAGCTGCGATACAACCAGAAAGAATGCTTTCTATGGTGCATTGGTAAAAGTCAGTGAGAGTCATAGCTGATATGCCAAATTGCCTGCGTCTTTTGAGAAAGTACAGACGTTGGGGGGCTTTCTTAACTATAGTGTCAGCACGGGGAGACCAAGACAGGTTGTTAGTGATCTGGGCACCTAAAAATTTGAAGTTCTCAAACCTTTCTACTTCATTCCCATTGATGTAGACGGGCACATGTTCTCCTCTGTGCTTCCTGAAGTCGATGACGATCTCCTTCGTTTTGTTGACAGTGAGGAAGAGATCATTGTCGCCGCACCAGTTCACCAGATTCTCTATCTCATTCCTGTACTGTCTCATCATTGTTTGAGATCTGTCTCATTACAGTGGTGTTGTCAACAAACTCAAAAATTGATTGGAAGGAAATTTGGCTACAGTCATAGGTGTATAAAGAGTATTGTAAGGGGTTGACAACATAGCCTTTTGGGGTGCTGGTGTTGAGAATGATTGTGGAGAAGGTGTTGTTGCCTCTCCTTATTGACTGTGGTCTCCGAGTTAGGAAGTTCAGGGTCCAGTTGCAGACGGAGGAGACCATTTGCCCCAACACACCTTCAATGTCTTTCAAAAAGCACTATCCATTTAATAGTATTTCCCTATCCCATTTTCCAAATATTTATCCATTTCCATCTTTAAAGCGGTTTTCAGTATCCTTCTACCACCGTGTCTGGAATGATGCTCGATGTATTAATACTCCAGTGGTAAATGGGATGGACAATGATGCAGGAGAAACAGAAATGACACAACAAAAGTAGAGAAGGGGAAAGAAGTAGATGAAGCACTCTGCTCTCTTAAGAATGGCAGCTAATGGAAAGGCAGCATCCAGCTGTGTACAAGTAATTCAGGCCCAAGGAGAAGCAGGAAGAACATTGAAAATGGCAAAAGGCAGGGAATTATGGGCCGGTTAGTTTAACGTCTGTTGTAGGTAAAATGTTAGAATCCGTCATCAAGGAGGAAATAGCGAGGCATCTTGAGGGGAATTGCTTGATAGAGCAGACGCAGCACGGTTTCGTTAAAGGGAAGTCGTGTCTGACAAATTTACTGGAGTTCTATGAGGATGTGTCTAGGGCGGTGGATAGAGGAGAGCCGGTGGATGTGGTCTTTCTTGATCTTCAGAAGGCGTTTGACAAGGTACCTCACAAGAGGTTATTGCAGAAGGTCAGGGGACATGAAGTTGGGGGTAGGGTGTTAGCGTGGATAGGGGATTGGTTGTCAAATAGGAGGCAGAGAGTGGGGGTCAATGGGTGCTATTCGGATTGGCGGTTGGTGACTAGTGGAGTGCCCCAGGGGTCGGTGCTGGGGCCTCAGCTATTTACCATTTACATAGATGATCTAGAGGAGGGAACCGAGTGTATGGTGTCGAAATTTGCTGATGACACCAAGATTGGTGGAACGGCAAATTGTGCGGAGGGTGTGGAGAGTCTACAGAAGGATCTAGATAGGCTGGGCGAATGGGCCAGGAAATGGCAAATGGAATTTAATGTTGGCAAGTGTGAGGTGGTCCACTTTGGTAGGAATAATGGTAGGAAGGATTATTACTTACGTGGAGAAAAACTGCAGCAGGCGACGGTACAGAGGGACCTCGGGGTCCTTGTGCATGAGTCGCAAAAACCCAGCTTGCAGGTGCAGCAGGTGGTCAGGAAGGCGAATGGGATGCTGGCCTTCATAGCGAGGGGGATTGAATATCAAAGTAGGGAGGTCTTGCTGCGGCTGTATAGGGCATTGGTGAGGCCGCAGCTGGAGTACTGTGTGCAGTTTTGGGCGCCGTACTTACGCAAGGATATTTTGGCCTTGGAGGGAGTGCAGAGGAGGTTTACGAGGCTGATGCCGGAATTGAGGGGGTTGAGCTATGAGGAGAGGCTGAATAAACTAGGCTTGTACTCGTTAGAGTTTAGAAGAATGAGGGGAGATCTCATTGAGACGTATAAGATGATGAATGGGATGGATGGGATAGAGGTGGAGAGACTCTTCCCGCTCAGAAAGGACAGTAGGACTAGGGGGCACAGCCTCAAGATAAAGGGGGGACGGTTTAGAACGGAGTTGAGGAAGAACTTCTTCACTCAAAGGGTGGTGAATCTCTGGAATTCTCTGCCCGTTGAAGTGGTGGAGGCTACCTCGCTAAATATTTTTAAGACGCGGGTTGATGGGTTTTTGATGAGAGGGGATTAAGGGTTATGGGGAGAGGGCGGGAATCTGGAACTGAGCCACGGCAGATCAGCCATGATCTTACTGAATGGCGGGGCAGGCTCGAAGGGCTAGATGGCCTACTCCTGCTCCTATTTCTTATGTTCTTAAGATAAGAAGAGGGAAAGAAATACTGTTTAACTTCTAACCTCACCCAGGGACCTAAATAGGCCTATATACTAGCCGAGATGAAAGGGTCAATTGAGTAAACCGACTTGAGCTGGTCTTGCTGTACCTGGGCTTAGCTGGTCCCTCTCTGCAGAGCATACAAATTCAGACAGTACTCCGTGCGACTAGCACTGGAGTGTGACTTGGAACAGAAGTTTGATGAAAAGATGAAGTTCAGTGAGGAGGAGGGGAGGAAGGTACTCCCTTGCTCTTTCTAATTTTTTCAATCTGCAGGAATTGGGTTCTGCTCTACTACAGGGGAGGAGCTGTGCTGCTGGTGAGTATCTGGTGTATATCCCATAAGTGGTATTTTCCAAAGTTAAAATAGTACCGGAGTTTGTGACAAGATTATAAATATTTAAAATAGATACCTGAAATTAACTAAGTAATTAAACTTCATAAGTATGGCAGGGTAGGTGATGTGTCATGGTTGCAACATGTGGGAACTCATGGATTCCAAGGGCAAGCATGTCTACAATAAATGTCTGTGGCTCGAGGAGCTTTGGCTCAGAGTCACTGTTGTGGACAGTGATACATCAGGGAGGGTGACAGTCACCTGGACACTTGCTGCAGGAGGCAGTCACACTCCTTAGGATGGAATCTTCTGACTTTACAAGCGGTCAGGAACAGGAAGGAATGACTGCAGCTGAGGCAGGAGTGTCAATCTCTGCAATTGCCCAACAGGTCTGAGGTTTCTTTCAGCTTGTTTGGATGAGCATGGGGTCTGCAAAGTGGAAGAGCTAGCTGACCATAGCACTGTGGTACAGAATGTCATTCAAGAGGGGGGAAGCACACAAGAATGCAGTGGTAGTAGGGGCCAGTATAGTGAGGGGATTGACACTGTTCTCTATAATAGAGTGAAAGTCCAGATGGCTGTGTTGCTTATTTGGTGCCAGGGCTCAGGACATTTGCTCTGGGTTGGAGAGGAACCTACAGTAGGAGGAGGAGGGTCCAGTGGTCATGGCCTATTGAGGTACCAAAGGCAGGACAAGAATGCAGGTTTTGAAAGTCAGCATGAGGATCTAGGCACCAAGTTAAGAAGCAGAATCTCAGGTAATAATTTCTGAATTATTACTTGAGCCACAAATTGGCACAGGACAAATAAGATTAGAGACATGAATGCATGGCTCAAAAACTAGTGTGGGAAAAGTGAGTTCCGGTTCATGGGCACTGGCATCAGTACTGGGGAAAGTGGGACTGTACCACTGGGATAGTCTACAGCAGAGTGCTGCAGCTGATGTTCTAGAGAGTCACACCAGAACTAGGGAAATAGAGAGTTTTAAACTAAATAATGGAGACAAAACATCAAATTTGGGCAGATGTGATACACCAAAGAGTAGGGACGAGAGATAGGTACTAATATGAGAAACGATAAACAGATCATGGCAATGCAGGGCTCTAAGGTGCAGACAGACATTGGTGTCCTCGTGCTTGAATCACAAAAGGCTTGGTTGCAGGTATAGTAAGTAATTAGGAAAGTTAATAGAATATCATTTATTGTGAGGAGAATTGATTACAGAAGTGTTTGGGGGGGGGGGTGGTTATACTTCTGATGTACTGGGCACCAGTGAGACTATGTCTGGAATACTATGTGTCGTATTGGTCTCCTTATTAAAGGAAAGATGTAAGTAGTTCTGAAGTTTACTAGACTAATACAGGAATGGGTGGGTTGCCTTTTGAGGAAAAGTTGGAAAGTTTATGCTTGTATCCACTAGACTCTAGAACAGTAAGAAGCGGCTTGATCAAAATCTTTATGATCCTGAGGGGCATTGACAAGGTGAATGTGGAGAGTATGTTCCTCTTGTGCAGAATCTAAAATGAAGGGTCGTTGTTCAAAAAAAAGGGGTTTGTTCATATAAGAAAGAGATGAGAAGAACTTTTTGCTGTCAGAGGGTTGGGAGTTTCTGGAACTCTCTTCCTGAAAAGGCAGTCGAAGCAGAGTATTTGAATATTTTTAAGGTAGAACTCGAGTCCTGATGAACAGAGGGGTGGCTGAAGGATTTTCAGAGGGAGGCAGGAATGTAAGATTGAAGTTACAGTCAGGTCAGCCATCAGTGTATTAAATAGTGGAGGAGGCTCAAGCTGCTGGGTGGCTTATTCCTGCTCTTAATTCATATACAAGAAAGAAAAAGAAAATGTACGGCAGAGTTGGAAAAGTATTCAAGAGCAGCACCCAGTGTGCCAATGTGTAAACTGTGAAGGTAACATTGCAAATTTGAACGAGAAACACAGAATTAGTTAATATGGTAAATACTGACTCATAAGTAATATTTGAAAGCAAGCAAGATTTTGGACAAAAAGTAAGCAGCCAACATTTACATGCAAATGCACACACACACTCAATATAATTTTATTCTATTTTCGCACTGCTTCCCATCCACAGGTAAGAACAGTGATGAACGCTCAGGACAATGTTATTTGCCAGAAAGTCTTCCTCTGCTGGCTTAATGAATACATCACCGACTGCAGTAGTGAGTTCTGAATGCCAGGGAGCTCTCAGACTCAATTTAATTTATGTTGAGTTAGCTTCAACAACACTGGACTCAGTAGAGATGGAAAAAGGTGAGGCAGGAGGAAATATCCATCCATACTTTCTCTTTCTTATATGAACAAACCCCTTTTTTTTGAACAACGACCCTTCATTTTAGATTCTGCACAAGAGGAACATACTCTCCACGTTCACCTTGTCAATGCCCCTCAGGATCGTAAAGATTTTGATCAAGCCGTTCTTACTCTTCTCGACTCTAGTGCATACAAACATAAACTTTCCAACCTTTCCTCAAAAGGCAACCCACCCATTCTCGTATTAATCTAGTAAACTTCAGAACTGCTTACATCTTCCCTTAAATAAAGAGACTAATACTACACATAGTATTCCAGACATAGTCTCACCGGTGCCCAGCACAACCAAAAGAGATGGGGGAGATACTAAATGTTTTTTTTGCATCCGTATTTACTGAGGAAACGGGCATGGAGTCTATGGAAATAGGGCAAACAGGTAGGGAGGTCATGGAACCTTTACATATTAAGAGGAGGTGGTGCTGGCTGTCTTGAGGCAAATCAGAGTGGATAAATCGCCAGGACCGCACAGGGTATTCCCACAGACCTTGAGGGAGGCTAGTAGTGAACTTGTAGGGGCCCTGGTTTACATATTTAAAATGTCAGTATGCATGGGGGAGGTGCCGGATGATTGGAGGGTGGCTCATGTTGTTTCGTTGTTTAAAAAAGGTTCCAAAAGAAATCCGGGAAATTATAGGCCAGTAAGTTTGACGTCTGTGGTGGGCAAGTTATTGGAAGGTGTGATAAGGGATAGGATCTACAAATATTTGGATAGACAGAGACTTATTAGGGAGAGTCAACATGGCTTTGTGCATGGTAGGTCATGTTTGACCAATCTATTAGAGTTTTTTGAGGAGGTTACCAGGAAAGTGGATGAAGGGAAGGCGGCGGACGTTGTCCACCTGGATTTTAGCAAGGCCTTTGACAAGGTCCCTCATGGGAGGTTAGTTAGGAAGATTCAGTCGCTAGATATACATGGGGAGGTAGTAAATTGGATTAGACACTGGCTCATTGGAAGAAGCCAGAGAGTGGTTGTGGAGGATTGCTTCTCTGAGTGGTGGTCTGTGACTAGTGGTGTGCCACAGGGATCGCTGTTGGGTCCATTGTTGTTTGTCATCTCTATCAACATTCTGGATGATAATGTGGTAAATTGGATCAGCAAATTTGCTGATGATACAAAGATTGGAGGTGTAGTGGACAGTGAGGAAGGTTTTCAAAGCGTGCAGAGGGATTTGGACCAACTAAAAAAATGGGCTGAAAAATGGCAAATGGAATTTAACGCAGACAAGTGTGAGGTATTGCACTTTAGAAGGACAAACCAAAGTAGAACGTGCAAGGTAAATGCTAGGACCCTGAAGAGTGCAGTTGAACAGGGGGTTCTAGGAATACAGGTACAGAATTCCCTAAATGTGACGTCACAGGTGGATAGGGTCGTAAAGAGTGCTATTGGTATATTGGCCTTTATAAATCTGAGTATCGAGTATAAAAGTTGGCGTGTTATGGTAAGGTTATATAAGGCATTGGTGAGGCCGAATTTAGAGTGTTGTGTACAGTTTTGGTCACCTAGTTACAGGAAGGATGTAAATAAGGTTGAAAGAGTGCAAAGAAGGTCCATGAGGATGTTGCTGGGACTTGAGAAGCTGAGTTACAGAGGGAGATTGAATAGGTTGGGACTTTATTCCCTGGAACGTAGAAGAATGAGGGGAGATTTGATAGAGGTGTATAAGATCTTGATGGGTATAGATAGAGTGAATGCAAGCAGGCTTTTTCCACAGAGGCTGGGGGAGAAAAAAACCAGAGGGCATGGGTTAAGGGTGAAAGGAGAAAAGTTTAAGGGAATATTAGCGCGCGGCGGGGGGGGGGGGCTTCATGCAGAGAGTGGTGGGAATGTGGAACGAGCTGCCGGATAAAGTGGTAAATGCGGGGTCACTTTTAACATTTAAGAAAAACTTGGACGGGTACATGGATGAGAGGGGTATGGAGGGATATGGTCCAAGTGCAGGTCAGTGGGACTAGGCAAAAAATGGTTCGGCACAGACAAGAAGAGCCAAAAGGCCTGTTTCTGAGCTGTAATTTTCGATGGCTTCTATGGTTTCTACAACAGAAGTATAACTCCCCAACTGCTATTTAATAACCCAAGCTGCAAGTGCAGTTGCCAGGTGAGAAAGAACTGAGTTCACTTATGCATCATCATGCAGCCTGCTGGCACTTGTTTTTCTTGCTCATACAAACAATGATTTTGGACGAATTACAAAAAGGTTGTCACCTGTGATCAAGTATGGGCCTTCATGGAAGGAGGGGAAAAAGTTGAAGGGAGCAAATGACTCAGTAAAAGTTTCACGCTATTAGTATGTCCACTAGTTCTGTCCATTTGATTCAAAACCATGGTGGCATACTGGTTAGCACTGCTATCTCTCAGCACGCTGGTTCTATTCCAGCCTTGGGTTACTGTGTGGAGTTTGCACATTCTCGCAGTGTCTGCATGGGTTCCCTCCAAATGCTCCTGTTTCTTCCCACAGTCCAAAGGTATGCAGGTTAGATGGACTGGCCATGCTAAATTGCCTCTTAGTGTTCCAAGATGTGTAGATCAGGGGGATTAGTGGGGTAAATGCATGGGGTTAAAGGAATAGAGTGGAGGTGGGCCTGGTTCAGATGCTCTGTTAGAGAGTCAGTGCAAACTTGAGGGCCTACTGCACTGTCGGAATTCTATGACCGCTGTGAGATGATGTGTTTAAAATATTCCCAGTTAAAAATAAAAATCCTCTTTACCTGGTACAATGTTTTCTGCATTTTCTGCACCCGGAATCATATGTTCCTAGGCCAAAGCACAACATTATGATTCTCAGCTGTGAAGCAGTATGCAAATTTAAATTATAACAAGTAAAATGCAAGAAGATAATTCAGCAATATCATCAAATTAATATCATCAAATCACTCTCACACCTGATCACCGCTTCCCCAAGGATAATGATGAGGATGTGTGTTGATCTGTAAAATAGAACACAGTTAATTACAAAAACATTCATTTTCATGGGCAGAAACCAAGTATTTTATGATGACACAAATATTGTCATTTTTCAATTTTGGATTTTGGAGCGTGGGCAACTAAAAGTTTAAAATTTGCATACCCTCAATAGTGCAATTACAAAGTTTTGCCCAAGCATGGCCATTCGTGAAGCGGGCATTTAAATGATATAAAATTGATATTCAGTACCCTCTATACTCAATCTTCTGCCTTTTCATTTCCCAATGAGCAAGGTGTGCCAAGAACGTTGAAGCTAAAATCTTGTCCATCATTTCAGTTCAATAACAGTCATAATTTTCAAAGTTTTCTTTACATTTTTATTATAACTTTACGAATACCAGAAGCATTTGATATTTCTCCAAAACTGAAGCATTATACATCTTTCAAAAGAATAATATGGAGTGAACATATGCTATGCTTGTTTCTCTTCCAGCTTTTCTTTCTTTCCTGGAAGCAAAGGTTTATATTGCATGCCGTTTCAAACATCACAGCAACTCTGCAGCAAGGTTCATTTTTCATAACAGCCGAGATGATGAGAGGGATAGAGTTGGCCTCAAAGGTAAGCCTAGTCTTGTCCTAAATCAATACCTGTGAAATGAGCAACAGGGTCTCTGACTAAGAGCAGGATTATGATCCTGCACTGATTTTTTTTTCTCGTCACTGGTTAAGGGCAACATCATTATTGTTAAAGATCTGCGCACAAACTTGCTGATTTTCCAGGTTCACACCAAATAAATACGCAAAAAATTTCTGCCTATTGGTACAGTTTTCCAGAACAATATGGTATTCAGTCATCAAGATAGTGGACCATGTTAGAGCTAGTATAGAGACTGTGGAAAATCAGTGAATGGGTCCAGTAAGGCTAAGAGAAGTAAAATACAGGGAGAGTGTACAAAATGACAGGATAGACGGTCTGAGGTGTGTTTGCTTTAACGCAATGAAGATGATAGGTAAGGCAGATGAACTTAAAGCTTGGATTACTACACGGAACTATGATGTGCAGCAATTACAGAGACTTGGATGAAAGAAGGGCAGGACTGGCAGCTTAGCATTCCAGGATTTAGATGCTTCAGGCAAGATAGAGAGGGTGACAAAAGAGATGGGGGTGTTGCTTTACTGATTAGGGAGAATGTCACAGCTATACAGAGGGAGTACACCTTGGTGGGATCATGCAGTGAGGCCATATGGATAGAACTAAGGAACAGGAGCAGTGAATTGCACTGTTGGAGTTGTACTACAGACCTCCCAACAGCCAGCGTGAAGTGGAGGAACTGATATGTCTGCAGGTTATGAGGATATGTGAAACAACAGGGTTGCTGTGATGGGCAATTTTAACTTCCCCAACATAGACTGAGATTTGGACAAGAATATTAAAGGCATGGTTAGTAAGTTTGCAGATGACACCAAGATTGGTGACACAGTGGACAGTGAAGAAGGTTATCTCAGATTGCAACAGGATCTTGATCAATTGGGCCAGTGGGCTGACGAATGGCAGATGGAGATTAATTCAGATAAATGTGAGGTGATGCATTTTGGTAGAGTGAACTGGGGCAGGACGTACGCAAGTAATGGCAGGGTGTTGGGAGAGCTACAGAACAAAGAGATCTAGGGGTACATGTTCGTAGCTCCTTGAAAGTGGAGTCACAGGTGGACAGAGTGGTGAAGAAAGCATTCAGCATGCTTGGTTGCATTGGTCAGAACGTTGACTAGAAGTTGGGACGTCTTGTTGAAGTTGTACAAGACATTGGTAAGGGCACACTTGGAATACTGTGTACAGTTCTGGTCACCCTATTATAGAAAGGATGTTATTAAACTAGAAAGAGGGGAGAAAAGATTTACTAGGATGCTACCGGGACTTGATGGTTTGAGTCATAAGGAGAAACTGGATAGACTGGGACTTTTTCCTCTGGAGTGTAGGAGTCTGAGAGGTGATCTTATAGAGGTCTATAAAATAATGAGGGGCATAGGTCAGCTAGACAGTCAATATCTTTTCCCAAAGGTAGGGGAGTCTAAAACTCGAGGGCAATAGTTTAAGGTGAGAGCGGAGAGGTACAAAAGGGTCCAGAGGGGCAATTTTTCACACAGAGGGTGCAGAGTATCTGGGACAAGCTGTCAGAGATAGTAGTAGAGGCGGGAACAATTTTGTCTTTTATAAAGCACTTAGACAGTCACATGAAGGGTTTTGAATTTATGGGGCATTAGCACCAGAATTGGGGCAGCTGAGACCTGTTCAGATGGGATGGTGTTAGTCTGAACCGTGCTGGGACCAGAGTCTTGGCGAATCGCCAAGGGGGGGGGGTGTGTGTGTGTGTGTGTGTGTGTGTGTGTGTGCGTGCGTGCAAGGGTAGGTGAAATTACAGTGTCTAAAGTAAAAGAGAGGGTACAGGTACGGGAAGAGGTCAAAGATGTCCCAATAATAAAGGGAGTAGGGAGTATGAGAAAGGTTGGTAGCGTTCCTTCAAATAGGGTCCAGATAAAGGCTGGGATAAAAACACTTTATCTGAATGCACGAAGCATTCGGAACAAAGCCAATGAGCTGGTGGCGCAGATCAGCACAAATGGATATGATCTGGTGGCCATTACGGAAACATGGTTGCAGGGTGACAGGGACTGGGAGCTGAATGTCCAGGGGTATCAAGTGTTTAGGAAGGATAGAAGGGAGGAAAAGGGGGGAGGGGTAGCTCTGCTGATTAAGGATAGTATCAGGGTGGTAGTAACGGAAGATATAGGCGCCAAAGAGCAGAACGTGGAATCGTTGTGGGTGGAGATAAGGAACAGCAAGGGGAGGAAGACGTTGGTGTGTGTGGTCTATAGGCCTCCAAATAATGACCTGGAGGTGGGGCGGGCTATAAACACACAAATAAATGATGTGTGCGGGAATGGAACGGCGATAATTATGGGGGATTTCAATCTACATATTGATTGGTCGACCCATGTTGGACGCGGTGGGCTTGAGGAAGAGTTCTTGGAATGCTGCCGGGATAGTTTCCTTGAACAGTGTGTGCTGGAGCCAACGAGGGAGCGAGCTATCTTAGGTATGGTGTTATGTAATGAGGCAGGTAGAATTAGGGACCTTGTTGTGAGGGATCCTCTTGGGAAGAGTGATCATTGTATGGTGGAGTTTTTGATGCAGATGGAGGATGAGAAAGTAGGATCCTGGACCTGTGTACTCTGTTTGAACAGAGGGGAGTACGATAGGATGAGAGAGGAATTGGCGAATGTAGATTGGTGGCGCAGATTGGTCGGTAGGACTGCTGAGGAACAGTGGAGGATCTTTAAGGAGATCTTTCTTGGTGCTCAGCAGAAATTTATTCTGATGATAAAGAAGGATCGTAGGAGAAGGGATAATCAGCCGTGGTTAACGAAGGAGATAGAGTATTAAATTAAAAGCTGATGCGTCTAGAGTGGCTAAAAGTGGTGGGCGAATAGAGAATTGGGAGAGGTTTAAAAATCAACAAAGAACGACGAAGAAGTTGATAAAGAAAGGAAGGATAGACTATGAAGCTAAACTAGCGCTAAATATAAAAAAGAATAGTAAGAGTTTTTACAAATATATGAAGAGGAGGAGGCTGGCTAGGGTGAATGTTGGACCCTTAGAGGATGAGAGGGGGGATTTAGTGGGGGGGGATGAGGAAATGGCTGAGGCCTTAAATAAGTTTTTTGCTTCGGTCTTCACGGAGGAGGACTCAAATAGTTTGCCGGGTATTAACGATAGAAGGATGGTAGGAGTTGAGGGCCTGAATGAGATCATTGTCACTAGAGAGGTAGTGCTTGACAGACTAGTGGGACTGATGGTGGACAAGTCCCCAGGACCGGATGGACTGCATCCCAGGGTTCTGAAGGAAATGGCGGAGGTGATAGTGGATGCCTTAGTGATTATTTTCCAAACCTCGCTGGATTCCGGGGAAGTGCCGGAAGATTGGAAAACGGCTAATGTTACGCCGCTGTTTAAAAAGGGTAGCAGGCAAAAGGCAGGGAATTATAGGCCGGTTAGTTTAATGTCTGTTGTAGGAAAAATGCTTGAATCCGTCATTAAAGAAGAAATAGCGAGTCATCTTGAGAAGAATTGTTTGATAGGGCAGACGCAGCAGGGATTCGTTAAAGGGAAATTGCGTCTGACGAATTTATTGGAATTCTATGAGGATGTGTCTAGTCCGGTGGACGGAGGGGAGCCGGTGGATGTGGTGTTTCTCGATTTTCAAAAGGCGTTTGATAAGGTACCGCACAAAAGGTTGTTACAGAAGGTTAAGGGGCATGGAGTTGGGGGTAAGGTGTTAGCGTGGATAGAGGATTGGCTGTCAAATAGGAGGCAGAGAGTAGGTGTCAATGGGTGCTATTCGGATTGGCGGTTGGTGACTAGTGGAATGCCCCAGGGATCGGTGCTGGGGCCTCAGCTATTTACCATTTATATAGATGATCTGGAGGAGGGAGCTGAGTGTAGGGTGTTGAAATTTGCTGATGACACAAAGATAAGTGGAAAAGCAAATTGTGCAGAGGGTGTAGAAAGTCTGCAGAGGGATCTAGATAGACGGAGCGAGTGGACGAGGACCTGGCAGATGGAATACAATGTTGGCAAGTGTGAGGTAATCCACTTTGGCAGGAATAATAGTAGGAGGGACGACTACTTAAAGGGCGAAAAGCTGCAGCATGCTACGGTGCAGAGGGACCTAGGGGTCCTTCTGCATGAGTCGCAAAAACCCAGCCTACAGGTGCAGCAGGTGATCAGGAAGGCAAATGAGATGCTGGCCTTCACAGCGAGGGGGATTGAATATAAAAGTAGGGAGATCTTGCTGCAACTGTACAGGGCACTGGTGAGGCCACAGCTGGAGTACCGTGTGCAGTTTTGATTGCCGCACTTGCGCAAGGATATTTTGGCCTTGGAGGGAGTGCAGAGGAGGTTCACTAGGCTGATACCGGAGTTGAGGGGGTTGAACTATGAAGAGAGGCTGAATAGACTGGGCTTGTACTCATTGGAGTTTAGAAGGATGAGGGGGGATCTTATTGAGACGTATAAGATGATGAAGGGGATGGAACGGAGTTGAGGAGGAACTTCTTCACTCAAAGGGTGGTGAATCTCTGGAATTCTCTGCCTGTTGAAGTGGTGGAGGCTACCTCGCTAAACATATTTAAGACGCGGGTAGATAGGTTTTTGGTAGGCGAGGGGATTAAGGGTTATGGGGAGAAAACGGGAAAGTGGAACTGAGCCACTTCAGATCAGCCATGACCTTACTGAATGGCGGGGCAGGCTCAAGGGGCTAGATGGTCTACTCCTGCTCCTATTTCTTATGTTCTTATGAGTAAGATGGGTATAGAGGGATATGGGCCAAATACATAAGCCATATACATAGATGATCTGGAGGAGGGGGCTGAGTGTAGGGAACAAAATTTGCTGATGACACGAAGATGAGTGGAAAAGCGAATTGCGTGGAGGACGCAGAAAGTCTGCAGACAGATCTGGATAGGCTGAGTGAGTGGGCGAGGAGCTGGTAGATGGAGTATAACATTAGCAAATGTGAGGTTATCCACTTTGGAAGAAATAGTAGTAGGATGGAATATTATTTAAATGGTGAAAAGTTGCAGCATGCTACTGTGCAGAGGGACCTGGGGGTCCTTTGCACGAATCGCAAAAACTCAGACTGCAGGTGCAGCGGGTGACCAAGAAGGTGAATGGAATGTTGGCCTTTATCGCAAGGGGGATAGAATATAAAAGCAGGGAGGTCTTGCTGCAACTGTACAAGGCACTGGTGGAGCCGCAACTGGACTGCAACTGTGCAGTTTTGGTCCCCTTATTTGCAAAAGGATATATTGGCCCTGGAAGGAATACAGAGAAGGTTCACCAGGCTGATACCGGAGATGAGGGGGTTAGCTTATGAGAAGAGATTAAATAGACTGGGCCTGTACTCGCTGGAGCTTAGAAAGCTGAGGGGGGATCTTATAGAGACTTACAACATAATGAAGGGGCTAGATAGGGTAAAGGTAGAGAGATTCTTCCAGCTTAGAAAGGAAACCAGAACTAGAGGGCACAGCCTCAAAATAAGCGGGGGCGGGGGGGAGTTTAGAACAGAGTTGAGGAGGAACTCCTTCACTCTCTGGAATTCTCTGCCCATTGAAGTGGTGGAGGCTACCTCGTTGAATATGTTTAAGTCACGGGTAGATAGATTTCTGATAGACAAGGGAATTAAGGGTTATGGGGAGCAGGCGGGAAAGTGGAACTGATCCACTCCAGATCAGCCATGATCTTACTGAATGGCGGGGCAGGCTCGGAGGGCTAGGTGGCCTTCTCCTGCTCCTATTTATGTTCTTAAATGCGGGCAATTGGGACTAGCCTAGGGTTTTAAGAAAAAATGGTGGACAGGTTGACCTGAAGAGCCTGTTTCCATGCTGCAAACCTCTATGACTGGGACTATACTCATTGGAATTTAGAAGAATGAGGGGGGATCTTATAGAAACATATAAGATTATGAAGGGAATATATAAGACAGAAGCAGGGAAGTTGTTTCCACTGGCAGGTGAAACTAGAACTAGGGGGTATAGCTTCAAAATAAGTGGAGCAGATTTAGGACTGAGCTGAGGAAGTTCTTCACCCAAGGGTTCTGAATCTGTGGAATTCCCTGTCCAGTGAAGCAGTTCAGACTCTCTCGTTGAATGTTTTTAATAAACATATTTTTGAACAGTAAAAGAATTAATGGCCCACTCCTGTTCTTGGTTCTTACGTTCTTATTATTTACCATGAGAAGGAACTAGAATCACAGAATTGCTACAGTGCAGGACGCAGCCATTTGGCCCATCGAGTCTGCATCAACTCTCCAAAGAGGCCCATTTCCCCATCATATCCTGGTATCCCGTGCATTTACCATAGCTAATCCGCGTAACCTGCAGACCTTGGGACACGATGGGGTAACTTAGCATGGCCAATCCATCCAACCTATACATATTTGGACTGTGGAAGGAAACTGGGAGAATGTGCAAACTCTACACAGGCTGTCGTCCAAGGCCGGAATTGAACCAGGGTCGCTGGCACCGAGGCAGCTGTGCCAACCACTGAACTAGACAAATTTAAATTTAATGCAAGCAAAACAAAAGCTGTGAGAGAAATGAGGGATATGGAAAACACCTCAGGAAGGATATTTTGACCTTGGAGTGGGTGCAGTGCAGATTCACTGGGGTGATACAAGGACTAAAAATTAAATTAGGTTCGGCCACAGCCAGAATTTTGTCAACAGTTCGGGCAGGACACAACTGATCTGGAGAGAATGCAGAGGAGACTTACAAGATCATTGCTAAGGTTTGAAAGCTGAAGCTATGCAGAGAACAAAGAACGAAGGAAAGTATAACACAGGGACAGGCCTTTCGGCCGTCCAGGCCTGTGCTGATCATGATGCCCTAAATAAAATAAAAAACCTTCTGTCCTTACTCGGCCCTGTATCCCTCTATTCCCTCCCTATTCATGTACTCAACCAGTTGCTAACGTGCCTGAACATAGAACGCCTACAGTGCAGAAAGAGGCCCTTCGGCCCATCGAGTCTGCACCGACCACAATCCCACCCAAGCTCTACCCCCATATCCCTACACATTTTACCTGCTAATCCCTCTAACCTATGCATCCCAGGACACTAAGGGGCAATTTTAACATGGCCAATCAACCTAACCCATGCATCTTTGGACTGTGGAAGGAAGCCGGAGGAAACCCACGCAGACACGAGGAGAATGTGCAAACTCCACACAGACGGTGACCCAAGCCGGGAATCGAACCCAGGTCCCTGGAGCTGTGAAGCAGCAGTGCTAACCACTGTGCTACCACGCCACCTGTGCCTGCTTCCACCACTTCCTCTGGCAGTGCATTCCAGATACCTACCACTGCGTGAAAAACTTACCTCTTACATCTCCCTTAAAATTTCCCCTCTTTCACCTTCAACCTGTGCCCCCTTGTAATTGACACTTCCATCCTTGGATAGCCTCTGACTATCCACCGTGTATGTCTCTCTTAATTTTGTAGACCTCTATTAGATCTTTCCTCATCCTCCATCTTTCCATTGAAAACAAACTAGCTTATTCAACATCTCCTCATAGTCAATATCTGAGACCAGGCAACATCCTAGTGAACCTTCTTTGCACTCTCTTCAAGGATTCTGGTAGTGTGATGACCAGAACTGCACACAATACTCCAAATGTGGCACAACCAAGGTTTTATATCACTGGAATTTCCCAACTCTTGTACTCAATGCCTCGGCTGATGAAGGAAAGCACACCATATGCTTTCTTAATCACCTTGGCCACCTGTGTTACCATTTTTAGGGAACTGTGGACCTGCACGCCTAGATCCCTCTGGATGTCCATGTTCCTAAGGGTTCTGCCATTTGCAGTATAATTCACACCTAAATCTGATCCTCCAAAATGCATCACCTCGCAGTTGTCCGGATTCAACTCCATCTGCCATTTCTGTGTCCAAGTCTCCAATCTATCTATATCCTATTGTATCCTCTGACAATCCCCAGCACTATCAGCAACTCCACCAACTTTCGTGTCATCAACAAACTTACTAATCAGACACCCGTATTTTCCTCTAGGTCATTTATATATACTACAAAAACAGAGTTCTCAATCGTGGCCCCCATGGAACACCATTAGCTACAGATCTCCATTCTGAGAAACACCCTTCCACTGCTACTCTCTGTCTCCTACAGCTAAGCCAGTTCTGTATCCATTCAACTAGCCCACCCCAAAGCCCATGCAACTCAGAGATCCTGAGTACGAACAACCTTGGGCACTCTTAGTCGACTTGAGTACAAACTGCACTAGACACCATGCATATTCCTTTCCGAGGTCTTTAATGATTTGAGCACAAGGAGAATCGCCTTTCAGTTCTCCTGCAAGTGTTTCTGAAGTTACAGAAAAACTAGCAATTTTAGTCAATTACAGCAAACAGAAACAAGCAATTTATCTAATCCTTCATTTGCATACATATTCGCCAATTAAATCTTGGCTTTTTGCCCTTTCTCATTCGATGAAAAACTGACTTTTGCTAATCCTTCATTTGCACAGCGTATCCCCATTTTTGGCTTTGGTATTTGTTATGAAAAAATCCGGTCTTGCTCACCCTCTGGTGAAGGCCAAAAAGCAGAATGTTATGGAGTTTATGCAGATGCTGCAATAGCAGACACTAACTCCTTTGAAGGTCTGCAAGCTGATAAACGTTTTAAAAAATTATACACAGAAGGCATGCAACTTTAATTTGAACATTTTAGCTTCTGCGCAATTTAGCTTCCAAACTACAAAACTTCAATCTGAGCATTTAACATCCACAGTACCAGTCTGCCGTATGGGACCTTGTCAAACACCTTGCTAAAGTCTATGTAGATTACATCTATATCCTTCCCTCATCAATTATCTTTGTCACCTCTTCAAAAAACTCAATCAAGTTGGCGAGACATGACCTTTAACTATTAACTATTCCAAATATTCTGTCTCTCAGTATCTTCTCCAAAAGCTTCCCTACCACTGACATCAGGCTCACTGGCCTTTGATAGGCTAGGGTAGTTTTCCTGAATGACATGATGAAGGTGCACCAAATTATGGCGGGCCAGGACAGGAAGTACTAATTTCCCCTAGCTGAGGGTTCAATCACCGGGGGGCATAGATTTAAGGTGATTGGTAGAAGGATTAGATTTCTTTTTTGGCCAGCGCAGACACAAAGAGCTGAATGGTCTCTTCCTGCACCGCAACTTTTCTGTGGTTCTCTGGTTGCATGAACTAAGCTTAAATTTCCTTGAACACAGAAGATTAAGGGTGATGTAATTGAAGTGTTTACGTTCAAAGTGGATTGATAACAGTAGGTAGAAAGTATTCCCTCCCCACTTCAGGAAGTACTTCTTCACACAACGTGTAGTGGAAATCTGGAAAACTGCCCTGCAAAAAGTTGTTGCAGGTAATAAGTCAACTGATATGGAGTTAAGATACAGAAGTTATGACCTCACTCAATGTCAGAACTGGCTTAAGCAGTTGAATGGTATCCTCCTGTTTCTACACCGCAATTAAATATTGGTAGTTTGTTAATGTAAATTGTATGTAACTACTTAGTGAATTTAAGCATTTAAGCTTTTATTCAATTCTAATTAATAAGGAAATTGTGCCTTGTTCTTGTGCGAAAGCAATCCTTTTCATGTACAGTACAGTACATTAAATAAAGGCAATCGTCATTTACTAGTACCAATTTCTAAACTAGCTTTAGAAGAAAAACTGCCACTGGTGGCTGCTTATTTCTGTGCTGAAACTATTTTCTCCCACTCAAAACTGAGAAACATTAGCAAGTCATATGATAATATGGGGATGAAGCCTTGGGAAAATGAATATAGCAGGGACAAAGAAGAAAAATCACAAGCACACCTTTCTCCTTCCAATGCTGACTAATTATGGCTGTAATCTTTCCTCTCCAAAACACTCTTTGTCACAACAGATACCAATGGAGGGTTTCAGACAAAGCATTACACTTTGTTGTGGAACAGATTTCTTACCAAAATAAAACTTTACTTTTGTTTTAACACAGCAAATTCTAATACACCTCAGCCAATGCCAATATTTTCAATGGAACCATTTCCCCCTCCCTAAACAGAGTTAAGATTTCAAATTTTTAAAAGAATAAAGACTTACTGCATGACGTCCACATTCAATTGTAACCAGTTTGTGACATTTCTTATGGACCAGAAGCTTACAGTTGATACATTTATAGCCTTGACGACCTAGGCCCCAGATCCGATCAGTACAAAATGCACAGTGCGCACGCTGTGAGGAAGAGAGCAAGAAAATAAACTCAGTTAAATGTTTAATGTTCAGCACAAACAGAACACGTTGGTTACAGTAACTTTTTGTTAACACAGCAAATTTTACTACTCATACTCCAAAATAACTTCTAAACTGTGACCTTAATTATTGTGTATACTTTTTATAAGACTAGAAATTTAGGTCACTGTTTGGAACTTGGAAGTGAGAGGGAGTGAAATTTTACACATGTTCCTGTAACTGTTCCTGTTGGAAATGTAGCTAAACTAGGGAACACTCCAATCTACTTCTGGTCTAGGCCCATTCCCCTAACTATTCTAGACTCTCAAGTGCTTTTGATTCTTATTCTTCCTCTCTCCTCCTGGGAACAGTACTTATTCTAGACTCTCAAAGTGCCTGTGCTATTCTCAGTCTTCCTCTCTCCTCCCAGGAACTATCTTTCCTTCATTGTGTCCGTATAGTGGTGATAACATGTAGTGCAGCTGCTGTGCATTAAATTTAAAATTTCCTGGTCTCCTAAAACTCTGGTGACTCACTTTGTCCATTTATTGCGCAAGGGTTGTTGATTCTTGAGAAGAAAGTGAGAGTGTGGGGAGGCTTTTTCTACAAGTAGATATGATATAATCTATAAAGAATTTAATAAGATGTGTTGAACTGCAACCTTGTACAAGCCCAAACAAGGTCTTGAACACAGTCAGGATCAACCAATAAAGAATGATAGTAAAACTGTATTATGGAGAAAGCACTTAGATCAGGAAGTGCCCATTCCTGGGCAAGTCTGGATATTACTTTTTCAAACAATCTATTTACAGACTTCTCTATTAATGAACCACATAATCTTAGCTTGTGTGCACGCTGTTTAAATTCTAATTCTAATTATGACTATCTGCGATTGGTATTTATTGCTCCTGAATGCAACAGTTAATCGCATGCACAAAATGCACAGAAGGAACTTTAATCCAGGTTATATCTCAATTGTGAGTGTCTGATGATGAGTGTCACAAGTGGAAAGTGTTATGTTCCCTGGCACTGACCTTGATGAACACATTGAAAATAAAAGGTAACAGTTGTTCTCACTCTGTTGAATCTTTTGGCTTGGAAAGTGTGTCCATTTACACAGTACAGCTTTCTCCAGCGCCGAGCACCCCGTCTGTAAATGGACTCTGCAAAATGATGCAAAAACTGATAGAAAAATCTGGAGCCATGTTTACAGTCTACTCGCAAGGACAAATTAAGTTGTCTGATTATTAAATTTTATCCCAGGAAAGTGATATCATATTTTGAAATGCCAAAATATTCATCAGAATAAATTGTGTGGTCACAGGGCCAAACTGGTCCTATTTCAACACTCTTTCTCCACCTTTTCTCCTGCCTGAACCCATAACTCAATCGTCTAGTGTTAGTGTGTCAGGAAAACCAGGTGGAACTTGGACATTTCAGCCAAAGTCGAAAACAACTGACAAGCAACTTTAAAGGTTATGTCAAAGGTGTGGAAAAGGTAAATCCTGAGCTCTACTTCAGCAGGACAAAGGGGACCAATTCAAAATCGCAAAGTCCAAATTTGAAACAATGTAAGAAGTTATATAAGGAGCTGTTTACATTCAGAGTAGTCAAAACTTGGAATGGAATTCTCCACTACATTCTTGCAATCATTGAGGGTATAGATGGACATTATGGTAAGCGTAATGCAATCTTCCTGGATTAATAAATTCACATAGACTGAACACTCTTTGGCAACCAAAGTTTTAATAGTTACTGAAGCAAAATGTAATCAAATTTTTGGAGCTGAGTTGGGAACCCACAGAACTACAAACCAATCTGTTCAGAAGCCAAATGAGGTTATTGAGGCTCATAAACACAATTAATCAAAAATATGATAAAGCTTGGTCACATATATAGGTGAACTGTTATGAGTTTCATGAAAATCTATCAGCACACAGTTGTACCTGCGGATGAATAGTTAATAAACTTGTACAAAATTATTTCAGCTGCTGTATTAATGATTACATTTCATCTACTATATGACTGCGCCTGAAGTGTGAAAAAAGAAATGTCTTCAAAATCTGCTAAAGTTTGTGTTCTAATATTGGATAACTTTAACCAGAACATTTTGTTCTAAAAGAATATACAGATTAGAACAAAACATCAATATAGTGTGACAGAAGGTCTGTTGGGGAGACGTACATAATTATGCTCTGGAGGTAGACTAGCATCTGTCCACATTTTAAGAAATTTTTCAGCAAGTTCTTCAAATCAAGACTTCCCACAAATTTTTAATGCAGATAGAAATGAAATACAATTTGAAAGACTAACTGTTTTATGATATAAGTTATTAAAATGCATAGAACAATTTTCAGTTTAAGCTATAATAGTGATTCGGAACAATGTAGTTTGTCTTTACTATGCCTGGAAGATGGAGGAGGGAGAATCTAACCAGAGGTTCCCGCTTCTAATTGGTAACTACTGATTTATACTGAGAGAAGCCAGAATCAGATTTTGTTGTAGTGCCTCCCACAATTAAGTAATCTAGCAACATTGGCTGTGTGAGTCAGTGTATTTAGGAAGGGAGGCGGAGGAGGAAAAAAAAACAAATATCAACATAATTTAAAGGGTGAAAAATGTAATCAATATTCAATGGGATTTGGCTAATAATTGATTTCATGAATTAATGGCGCAAATATACACCAAAAGCAGTCAAATCACGAAGGAAAATAAGAAATACTTACTGTCTTCCCCAGGACAGGGCATCCCTGGTCGCTCTGGTATACAGGGAAACACTGTGAAGATGAAAATCCAATCAATATCAGAGACACATATCATGTTGATTAGGCATAAACTTTCAACCAAGCAGCCTAGTGTGATGTGATGGTTAAGGGGCCAATACACTACTCTACAAGGGAGTACAATTAAGTCTGTAACTTCTTTATCTGGCTAGCTTCTATATTTAATATTTAGGAGCTAAGCCCACTTCACTTTCAAGTTATACAAATAGCACACATCCTACTCTTAGATTTTGGAGGAGGGTGTAACACAGTAACTGAATTTTGGGGCTGTGATTCAGTATGTGCGAAACATACACAGCATGCAATGTGATGAAGCTGTGCAACAGATGGTGGTTGGGGGAGGGGGAACACAGGGAGAGGAGAATGCAAAACCTCCAATACTCATATGTGGCAATATCTTTAGCAAATTTGCAAAAGATTTCTTCTATTAACTGTCTGTAATGAAATCTAAAAGACGAGTCAAAATAAAATCCATGATTTTTCTAGAATTGCCAGATAAAATATCCAGAATCTTTGATATTATCCTGAAGGAGGTGGGGTGGGGGGGCACAGCTTCCAAAGGCCAAATTATCAAATGCAACATACAAAAAAAAGTGTTCATCAAATATGAGAAACCCAGGGTTTAATTTTTAACCTTTGTCACCTTGAGAGTAAATGACTAGCTGATTAACATGTTTTTTGCTGATTTGGCACATAACTGCAATCTGCAATTATGAATGCTTCTTAATTGTATTCCCCACACAGGAACTTGCTATTCTCAGTTGAAAAGCAAAATCTGAAGACTGACTCGTATGCTCGTATGCATCATTATTGACCAGTGGCAGCCTACACTACTGGAGCAAGTAGCTAGTAAAAGGGTTCACACAAAGAGGAAAATATACACAATTTAAAATTCCATAGCCAAGGGGGAATCTGACTGGATACTACTTGCTAGGATTGATCAATGCACTATCTTCCTGTAATGGGATATGTTCGACAGATCACTTGCAGTTATAGAGTACTTTTAAAGACAGAAACCATCCAAAGATGTTCCATTAAAATGATCATAAATCCTGATTGTTCATTACAGCAAATGAAGGCTGACATTGATTCATCCCTGGTTTATCAAATCTCTGTGGCAATGCCAAATCCAGGTGTCAGCAATCACACAGGACAGAAGATTACATTTTCTTGATTCTGTGGAACCACAGAACTTTACAGTAGAGAAAGAAGCCATTCATTCCATCATATCTGTGCAATCACTTTGCTAAAATTGCCCCATTCTTGCTCTACAGCTCTGTAATCTTGCATCAGTCTTGTCAGTTCACAGGTCATGAAGAGCACAACATAAATGCAAATCTGCTCTTTTCTTCCTTTCTCTACTTCCAATAATTAATGAGTAGAGGATTTTACCACGGGTATAAGGATTTTTAGTACAAATCTTAATGATGTGGCACAGAATAAAGCTCATTCTAAATAAGGGCATGTTCTATGCACAGTGAAAATTCCAAATTAAATCACAATGTATTTTCTAACATCAAATGCAAACAAACTCCTCAAAAATTATAGCTTTCTATTTGTACATAGTTTTTAAGCATTGTTAAGACATCTTGCACCACAAATGCCATTACTACTGTAAGGCCTTTAACAAGGTCCCTCAATGCAAACTGGTACAGAAGGTGAAGTTGCATGGGATCAGAGGTGAGCTGGCAAGATGGATAGAGAACTGGCTAAGTCATAGAAGACAAAGGATAGCAGTGGATAGCATTTCTGAATGCAGTGTTGTGACTAGTGGCGTTCCTCAGGGATAATTGCTGGGATCTTTGCCATTTATATATATATTTATACGATTTGGTGGAAAATATAACTGGTTTGATTAGTAAGTTTGCAGACGACACAAAGGTTAGTGGAATTGCGAATAGTGATGAGGACTGTCAGAGGATACAGCAGGATATAGAATGGTTGGAGACTTGGGCGGAGAGATGGCAATTGGAGGTTAACTTGGACAAATGTGAAGTAATGCATTTTGGAAGGTCTAATACAGATAGGAAATATTCAGTAAATGGCAGAACCCTTAAGAGTACTGAAAGGCAGAGGGATCTGGGGGTACACAGGTCACTGAAAGTGGCAATGCAGGTGGAGAAGGTAGTCGAGAAGGCATACGACATGCTTGACTTCTTTGGCCAGAGCACTGAGTTTAAAAATTGGTAAGTCATGTTGCAGCTTTATAAAACCTTAGTTAGGCCACACTTGAAATACAGTGTTCAATTCTGGTCACCAGGATGTTGCCTGGTATGGAGGGCTTTAGCTATGAAGAGAGGTTGGAGAAGCTTGGTTTGTTCTCACTGGAATGACAGAGGTTGAGATAGAAGTCTACAAGACTATGAGGGACATGGACAGAGTGGATGGTCAGAAGTTTTCTCCCCAGGGTGGGAGATTCAATTATTAGGCGGCATGGTTTAAGGGAGATGTACAAGGCAAGCTTTCTTACACAGAAGGCGCTAGGTGTCTGGAGCTTGTTGCCAAGGAGGAATTGAAAGCAGAAGCAATAGTGACTTTTAAGGAACGTCTTGACAAATACATGAATAGGATGGGAATAGAGGGATATGGTCCTCGGAAAGGTAGGGGGTTTTAGTTCAGATAGGCAGCATGGTCAGTGCAGGAATGGAGGGCCGAAGGGCCTGTTCCTGTGCTGTAATTTTCTTTGTTCCTTATTCCTCCCTCAAGCAGCCACCTGAGCCTGGCCCAGATCTTGCAATCATGCTAGCATATCTGATCCCAAGACAAGCTTCTGCCACATGTTCGCTCCACCATCAAGACTGTTTAACTCCACTCCCATATCATTGAACCAACTCTACTCCGCTTTTGCTGCTGTAATTCTTATTTCTATCTTTGTTACTTCTAGGGATCTCTCAACACCAGTTTGAAGTCCAACAGGTTTATCTGGAATCATGAGCTTTCGGAGCACTGTTCCTTCATCAGGACTCACATGATGAAACTGCAGCACTCTGAAAGCTCCAAATAAACTGGTTGGGTTTTAAACTGGTGTCGTGAGACTACTTACTGTGCCCACCCCAGTCCAATGCTGGTGTCTCCACATCACTTCTAGACTTCTCTGATGTTCTCCTGGCCATTCTTCCATCTTTCACTCTGTAATAAGCTTAGCCAACATTCTGCTGTCTAAATGGCACCTGATTTATTCATTGAATGACATTAGCTCCTGACCCAGCAATGCCTCAATTTTAAAATTCTCATCGTCAAATGTCTCCATGGCCTTGCCCTTCCCTAACTCTATAACCTTCTTCAGTCATACAATTCTGAAATATCTCTGTGCTCCTCCATTTTTGGTTTCTTATGCATTCCTATTTTAACCTCTCTACCAACGGTGGTTTTGCTTTCAGTTTCCCAGACCCTAAGCTCTGGAATTTCCTGTCTAACTCTCTATCTTCCTTCAAACCTACTTCTTTGACCAAGCTTTTGGTCAACTGCCCTGTTATTTGCTCTTGTGGCTCTGAATCAAATATTATTTTTTGCCATTCCTGTGAAGCACCTTGGAATAAACAAAGAGACAACAAAGAAAATTACAGTGCAGGAACAGGCCCTTCAAGCCTGCATTGACCATGTTGCCTAACTGAACTAAAGCCCCCTACACTTCCCGTCCTATTCGTGTATTTAGCCAGATGTCCGTTAAAACTCACTATCGTATCTGCTTCCACTACATCCCCCGGCAGTGAGTTCCAGGCACCCAACACCTTCTGTGTAAAAAAAACTTGCCGTGTACATCTCCTTTAAACTGTGTCCCTCGCACCTTAAACCTGTGCCCCCTAGTAATTGACTCTTTTACCCTGGGAAAAAGCTTCTGACTATCCACTCTGTCCATGCCCCTCATAATCATGTAGACTTCTGTCAGGTTGCCCTCAACCTCCATCATTCCAGTGAGAACAAACCAAGTTTCTCCAATCTCTCCTCAGCTAGTGCCCTCCATGACCATGCTACAGTGCCTCACTACAATTAAGGCATGATATAAATTTAAATTATTGTAGCAGTAAGACCCCTGAAATAATCTACTCCAAGACCCACACAAATATTCCTTTCTACTAAGAGATATGCACAAGTGGCATAATGATTTTAAATTCTGCTGACTTAAAAATCTGGGGATTTACACTGTTACCATCAGGTCTGACTTGTTACTGCAGGAAACCAAAATTTGGGCAAAGTTAATTTTGGAAAGAGACTGACCTACTGGTACTGATAGCATTATGGGGTGCACAAAGTAACAATTTCAAGCAGTATAAAAGTTGCTACCTCAGACTGGCACAAACACCAAGGATCTAATGCAACAAAATCTCCTCCAGCATTAGCAGAAATCTGCTCACGCGTGCTCTAACAAAGGCATGAACTATACGCATTCCGTGACCTTCTTGGCACTTCACACTTGTCCAGTTCACACACTAAGAGATAATCGTCAAATTAGCTGTGCAATGGAAGAGGAGTGTTTTGCCTCTGAAAAATAATAATTCTACCACCAAATTACCTGAGGACTTATTACCATTACTTTTCCAGATAGTCAAAAGGTCCATCCCCTGTTGGGTTTAGTAAATATTCTGGTTCACAGTAATCATTCTGTAACATTCTTTATGAGTCTGCAATATGAAGTTTGGGCTGTAAAGTAAGATAATTAGCCTTGATGGAAATTGTTAATTAGTCAATGTTGGGCAACTTGTCTGCATGACCACATGTAGAGAGGGGTGGTGTGAGTCTGTGTGTGCATATCTGATATCAGAATCTAGCTCTCCAGCAACACTCTTAATATTAAATAAATTTGGGAGTAAAAGACGCAGCATCGCGACTCCCATTAGAAATTTCAAAAAGGTAAGACACATGGGGTAGCACAGTGGTTAGCATGGCTGCCTCACAGTGTTAGGGGCCTGGGTTCGATTCCCGGCTTGGGTCACCATCTGTGTGGAGTTTGCATGTTCTCCCTGTGTCTCCGTGGGTTTCCTCCGGGTGCTCTGGCTCCCTCCCACAGTCCAAAAATGTCCTGGTTAGGTGGATTGGCCATGCTAAATTGCCCCTTAGTGTCGGGGGAACAAATCAATGCCTAGGATTATGGGGCTAGGGCCTAGGTGGGATTGTGGTCGGTGTAGACTCAATGGGCCAAATGGTCTCTTTCTGCACTGTAGGGATTCTATAATGCTTACTTCATTATGAATTATTGTTCAAGGCTACATTTACTTTGATAAAATCTCTGTGCAATAACAATGGGAGCGATAAGATGGAGACTTTAATGCTTGCTTGCTGAAAGGCAGCAGAAGATGAATGTGAAAATTCAGAAATGCAAGCAGTTGATCGATGAATAGAAACATGAATGTTAGAACCTTTAGGAAAAACAGGAAACAGCTGCATTATGGTGTATAGGAAGTCCACGGACTGTGCGATCCAATCATATTAGTCAGGACAAAATAAAAGGGTGGCCCGGTGGCACAGTGGTATGGGCGGCACGGTGATTAGCACTGCTGCCGCACGGTGCCAGAGACCGGGGTTCGATTCCAGGCTTGGGTCACTGTCTGTGTGGAGTTTGTACATTCTACCCATATCTGCGTGGGCTTCCTCCATGTGTTTCCTCCCACATGCTGAAAGACGTGTTGGTGAGACGCACTGATCCAAACAGGCGCCAGACTGTGGTGACTAGGGGAATTTCACGGTAACTTCATTGCAGTGTTAATGTAAGCCTTACTTGTGAGGAATAAATAAACATTAAAAAAAACTGAAAACAAACCTAGACATAATGTGGAATGGTAATGGTCTCCCGGGGGATAACAGAAAGGGAGTTACAAGACATTATTGGCACACATCTAGAGGAAGACAGGCAGACTATAGTCAACAGGCCACAGGAAGAACTGAAGACTGTGCTCCAGAGAGTTTGAAAGCAGAAACCATAACAGCTGAGCCTTACTGTATACCTATTGCCATTATTTAGGCTTATTAGGGACAGGCAGCATGGTTTTGTGAAGGGGAGCTCTTGTCTCACAAACCTGATTGAGTTCTTAGAGGAAGTAACAAGAAAAATTGACCAAGGCAGGGCAGTGGACGTTGTATATGTCGACTTCAGTAAAGCCTTCAATAAGGTTCCTCATGGCAGGCTGATACAGAAAGTGAAATCATATAGGATCTGAGGTGAACTGGTAAGGTGGATATATGTGGGCAGCATGGTGGTACAGTGATTAGCACTGTTGCCTTGCAGCGTCAGGGACCCAAGTTCGATTCCTGGCTTGGGTCACTGTGCAAAGTCTACATGTTCTCCCAACGTCTGAGTGGGTTTCCTCTGAGTGCTCCAGTTTCCTCCCACACTTTGAAGATGTGCAGGTTAGGTGCATTGACCCAAACAGGCATTGGAGTGTGGTGACTAAGGGATTTTCATTGTCACTTCACTACAATGTTGATGTAAGCCTACTTGTAACACTAATAAACAAACAAACTTAAAATGGCTTGGGCATAGAAAACGGAAAGTAGCTGTGGGAGGATACTTTTCTAACTGGAGGTCTGTGACATGTGGTGTTCCACAAGGATCAGTGCTGGGGCCTCTGTTGTTTGTAATACATATTAATGACGTGGAGGAAAATGTAAGTGGTCTGAATGATAAATATGCAGATGATTCAAAAATTGAGGGAGTTGCGGATACACCAGGATATAAATCGGCTGGAGACCTTGGCCAAAAAATGGCAGATGAAATTTAACCCGGCCTAAAGTGTGGTGATGTGATTTGGAAGGTTTACTGCAGAAGGAAAGTATGCAGTAAATGGTACAGCCCTTCAAAATATTAGCATACGGACAGATCTAGGCATGCAGATCCAGAGTTCCCCGAAGGTGGCAACTCAGGTGGACAAGGCAGCATATGGCATGCTGGCCTTCATCAGTCAGGGGGTTGAATATAGAAATTGAAAAATCATGTTGCAGCTGTATAAGACTTTGGTTTGGCTGCATTTGGAGCATTGTGTACAATTCTGGTTGCCACACTGCTGGAAGAATGCTGATGCATTGGAAAGGGTGCAAAAGAGATTTACCAGCATTTTGCCTGGTTTGGAGGATATGGACTATGAAGAAAGGTTGAACAAACTTGGATTGTTTTCATTGGAGCGTCAGGGGATGAGGGGGGACCTGACAGAGGTTTACAAGATTATGACAGGCTCGGATAGACAATTTTCTCTTGTTTGAGCGGTTTTATATATCAGGAAATAAATATTTTTTTCCTTGACAAGTGTTAGGTACAGGAACAGAGTCCAATACACACTAACATATAGAAGATTGATGTTGTTACTAGATACAAGTGTATATTGTTTTATTCATATGTATTACTATCCTATCCCCTCAAAACACAGGCACAACTGGTTCTGTTTTCTCCACCAATAAATCAAATTTACTGGTGGAGAAAATTAAATCAAGTAAGTTTATTAGTTACAATTAAGGCTTAAATTGACACTGCAATGAAGTTACTGTTAAAATCCCCTAGTCGCCACATTCCAGCACCTGTTCGGGTACAGAGGGAGAATCTAGCATAGCCAATGCATCTAAGGAGCATGTCTTTCGGACTGTGGGAGCACCTGGAGGAAACTCACATAGACACGGGGAGAACGTGCAAATTTAACACAGACAGTGACCCAAGCGAAGAATTGAACCCAGGTCCCTGGCACTGTGAGACAGCAGTGCTAACCACTGAGCCACCGTGTAGTTGATTCTTCAAAATTAATGACAGCAAAAGTGCAAATATATGTTTATTTTACAGCTACTGAAAACTACAAGCTGTACCACCATTGCCAAGTGTTTTGATTGAGCAAAGGAGAATTATTTTACACCATTAACCCAAAACAACCAATATTTTTCAATTTTTTCCCTCATTACTGCTGCAAAATGTAAAGATTATAAAAGATTAGCATCTCACCATGAATGATCAACTCAGAATCTTTATTCAGCTCATAAAGCCGAAATGCCTCCTCTAACTCCAGCTGGGATGAGACAGTGCAAGGGTCACCTGTTCAATAAACAAGAACAACATAATTTATATCTTCAGGAAATTTTAATCTAGTTACACTGACTTCTGAAAATTGCATTACTTCAGTTTTAAGTACCCCAAGTTAAAGTTAGAATTGGCAAGAAGCTCATTGTAACAACAGATGAGACAAGGAGTGGGTGGAGGGAAAAAATACATATAAGCATGTAAAAAGAGCAGGTCATTCAGCCCTTCGGGCCTAATCTACCAATCAAGATCACGGCTGATTGGATTGTGACTTCAACATCACTATCCTCCCTATCCCCAGTATCCTTTGATTCCCTTGTTATTTAAGAATCTATCCACCTCTTACCTTAAAAATAATCAATGGCCCTGCCTTTGTTCCTCCACTCTGGGAAGAACGTTTCATCGACTCATTACCGTCAAGAGAAAACAAAACTCATTTCCATCTTAAATGAGAGACCCTTTGTTTTTAAATGGTGTCCCCTAGTTTTGGTCTGTGCCACAAGTGGTGGACTGGTGCAAAGACAATCTCTCCTTCAATGACAACAAAATGAAGGAGGTAGCCATCAAGTTCAGGTGGTGTAGTGGAGGGCATACCCCTGTCTACATCAATGTGATGAAGTCAAAATGGTCAAGAGCTTCAAGCTTTTAGGTGTTCAGATCACCAACGACCTGTCCTAGTCCCTCCATGTGGGATGCTATAATTAAGAAAGCCCAACAATGCCTCTACTTTCTCAGGAATCTAAGGAAACTTGGGATGTTCATTACAACTCTCACCAACTTCTACAGATGCACCACAGAAAACATTCTTTCCCGTTGTATCACAGCTTGGTATGGCTCTTGCTCTACCCAAGGCCGCAATAAATGACAAAGGGTCGCGAATGAAGCCCATCACTCAAACAGCCTCCCATCCATTAACACTGTTTACACTTCCCACAGCCTCAGAAAGCAGCCAGCATATCAAGGACTCCATGCATCCCAGACATAATTTCTTCCACCTTCATCCGTCAGGAAAAAGATACAAAAGTCGGCGGTCATGTTATCAACCAACTCAAGAACAGCTTCTCCCCTGCTGCCATCAAACTTTTGAATGAACCTACCTCGCATTAGGTTGATCTTTCTCTATACCCTAGCTATGACTGTAACAGTACATTCTGCACTCTCTCCTTTCCTCTCCGGTATGCTTTGTCTGCATAGTGCGTAAGAAACAATACTTTTCACTGTATATAATACATATGACAATAATAAATCAAAACAAAAAAGGGTTGCATCCTTTCAGCATGTCAATTCCTCTCAAGATATTGTATGTTTCATAAGATTATCTCTCATTTTTCTAAACTCCAATGGACCCAGCGCAACCTGTCCAGACTTTCCTCATAAGTTAACCGTCATGCCAGAATGGTAAAATGAAACTTCTCTGAATTCTAACGCAATTATGGTTTTTCTTAAGTGAGGGAACCAAAATTGTACACAGTAATCCAGATGTGATCTTACTAATGCCTTGTACAACTGTTGCAAAATAACCCTACTTTCATATCCCATTCCCCCTGCAATAAATGGCAACATTCCACTTGCCATCCTAATCACTGGCTGTAGTTCCATACTAACTTTTTGCGATTCACGTAACAGAACAGTCAGATCCCTCTTTACTGCCGAGTTCTGCAATCTTCCTCCATTTAGAAAATGTGTTGCTTTTTTATTCTCCCTGTCAAAGTGGACAATTCACACCACATCAGACTATCTGCCAAATTTTAGCTCATTAATTTAACCCATCTATATCCCTTTGCAGTCCCCATAACTTGACAACTTACTTCCTTTTTTTGTGTCAGTAACTATATTTTGGTTCTTTCATCCAAATCAGTAACATAGATTGGAAACAACTGACCCCCAGCACTGATCCCTGTGGCACTCCACTTGTTATATCTTGCCTACCCAAAAATAACTCATTAATGCCTACTATTTCTAATTAGCTCATCAATTCTTTATCCATGCTAACATGTTACCCTCAAAACCATGAACTTTTACTTTTGCAGCAACCTTTAATATGGCACCTTGTGAAAGGTCAAATGCCGAGACATTTTACACATTTCTGGCCAGTAACTTTCAAGCTCTTTTATGCATGAATTTCTCCCTGCAAATACAAATACACTTTTGGCAATCTGCACACTAATTTCCAAAAGGCAACACCAGCTTTTCTTGGGTAATGGAGGGAACCGAGTGTATGGTGTCGAAATTTGCTGATGACACCAAGATTGGTGGAACAGCAAACTGTGCGGAGGGTGCGGAGAGTCTACAGAAGGATCTAGATAGGCTGGGCGAATGGGCCAGGAACTGGCAAATGGAATTTAATGTTGGCAAGTGCGAGGTGGTCCATTTTGGTAGGAAGGATTATTACTTACGTGGCGAAAAACTGCAGCAGGCAATGGTGCAGAGGGATCTCGGGGTCCTTGTGCATGAGTCGCAAAAGCCCAGCTTGCAGGTGCAGCAGGTGGTTAGGAAGGCGAATGGGATGCTGGCCTTCATAGCGAGGGGGATTGAATATAAAAGTAGGGAGGTCTTGCTGCGGCTGTATAGGGCATTGGTGAGGCTGCAGCTGGAGTAGTGTGTGCAGTTTTGGGCGCCGTACTTACGCAAGGATATTTTGGCCTTGGAGGGAGTGCAGAGGAGGTTTACTAGGCTGATGCCGGAGTTGAGGGGGTTGAGCTATGAGGAGAGGCTGAATAAACTAGGCTTGTACTCGTTAGAGTTTAGAAGAATGAGGGCAGATCTCATTGAGACGTATAAGATGATGAATGGGATGGATAGGATAGAGGTGGAGAGACTCTTCCCGCTCAGAAAGGACAGTAGGACTAGGGGGCACAGCCTCAAGATAAAGGGGGGGCGGTTTAGAATGGAGTTGAGGAAGAATTTCTTCACTCAAAGGGTGGTGAATCTCTGGAATTCTCTGCCCGTTGAAGTGGTGGAGGCTACCTCGCTAAATATTTTTAAGAAGCGAGTTGATGGGTTTTTGAGAAGAGAGGGGGGGATTAAGGGTTATGGGGAGAGGGCGGGAATGTGGAACTGAGCCACGACAGATCAGCCATGATCTTATTGAATGGCGGGGCAGGCTCGAAGGGCTAGATGGCCTACTCCTGCTCCTATTTCTTATGTTCTTATGATTTGTTGCAATGGAAAAACATGGTAGCAAGTTAGCAAATACAGAAAAATGGAGAATTATTCATGTGTTTGTGGTGCATATTGTGCCTCAAACATAAATAATGACAACCATGTGGAGCCACCATCTCTCTGACTCAAAAATTTATCCTGCAACCAACATTTGTTTGCATTGACCACATTCATTAATAATGTCTGATGTCAGGAAAACAAAAGTAGCTTTCAGTGATCTATATTTATATTGTTAAATATTAGAAATAAGGCATAGATTTAAGTGGGTTTAATTTAATGTTTTGTGTAGGAAAGGGTACAGCTCTAGCTAGACTCATGTTAAACAAGGGTATTTGCATGTTTGGGGGTTTTTGGTTTCAGTTCAAACTATGATTCTATCATGCAAAGAGAGAGAGATTGGGGAAAGAATTAGTTTTTTTTAAGCAACCACAGTCTTTTTTAGAGAACACTCAGATCCCTCTTTACTGCCAAATTCTGCAATCTCTCTCAGTTTAGAAAATGTGCTCCTTTTTTATTCTTTGTGCCAAAGTGGACGAGTTCACATCACATCAGACTATCTGCCAAACTTTAGCCCATTCACTTAACCCATCTATATTCCTTTGCGAATCCCTGAAGTGTACTTTTCTACTCAAATTTTAGTGAACACCAGATTTGTTCACTTCAATAGTGAAACTCAGTCATATAATTATAGATTTTGCCACTTCATACATGGGTACTGTCTGGAAAAACTATTTAGAGTAGTATAATTCTGGGGTGAAAGATTGGTTCTGGTGTTGAGGCAGCAACTTAGGCAGGAAATTAAAGTGTCTCATAAGTAGCACAGGTTCAGGGCACATGACTGAAGTATAATGGTTTCCTATAGCTCAGAAGCACCAGTGAAAAAAGGAACTACGAAATAAAGGATTTGACAACAAGGGGGAAGAACACAAGGGTGGAATATCATCTGTTGGGGAAGATCCACCTTATTAAATGCCCATCTGGTACTCAAATTGTCAGTGCTGGGCTTTCCCAAGATTTAGTACTCAAGGGGTAGAACTGTCACTCTCCTACTGATTAAATATTTCACTGCCATGAAACCTGGCCAGTGGGCATTAAATTCCACAATGAGAGAGAAACATTGATCATTAGAGGGCTAGTCCTTGTTTCCTGGATCCCACTCCTGTTTGCAAACTGTCAGAAGGCTATGGTCAGGTTTCACATAAATTACTCTTTTTTTTAAAATGCACTTTTAGTGCTCTGGTATTTCCTGATAACACATCTACAGTCTATGTTTAACTGTCTCCTGGTAGTAGTGTATTTGTTACAAATTTAGAAGCATAATCTTCGTTTGGTTACAGAGAAATTCCACAGGCAGGACTGTGGCTTTTATTGAATCAGTGGATTTATTTAGTCTGGAAGTATAAAGCTTCAATAGTGGCTGCAAAACATTCAATGGTAAAGCTGCTGTCAAAATAATGGAGAGACTAATAACTCGCACTGTTATTGAACTGCAAACACTGCCTCACAGTGCAATGGACCTGGGTTCTATGCCACTCTTGGATGATGAGTCTGTGTGGGTTTCCTCTAAGTGGCTTCATCCCACAGTCCAAAGATGGGCAGGTTAAGATGACTGGCCATGTAAAATTGTCCCTTAGTGTCCCAAGATGTAAAGGTTAAGGGAATTAGCAGGGTAAATACCTGGTGTTATGGGGATAGGGCCTAAGCTGTGCTGTCACAGAGTTGGTGGAGTCTTGCTGGGCCAAATGGCTTCTTTCTGCACTGTGGGGATTCAATGATTCTATGATTCAGGGGAAAGTGCATGCTTCATTAAACACAGACAACAAGGATAAATGCAAAATACTATGGAGACCGGAATCTGAAGCAAAAACAAAAAATGCTGGAAAATCTCAGCAGGTCGGACGGCATCTGAGGAGAGAGAATAAAGCTAACGTTCTGAGTCTGGGTGGCCCCTCATCAGACAACAAGGAATTGCTGTTGGGGATATGCTACTCCTTTGGTAGCTTCATAAGAACTAGCAGCTTAGGGTGTAAGCAAGGGGGAAACCTGTTGAGATAATTTCTCATTCTTCTAAACTCCAAATTTATTTATTAGTCACAAGTAAAGCTTACATTAACACTGCAATAAAGCTACTGTGAAACTCCCCTAGTTGCCAGAGAATATAAATATCCCTTCTTAAATGTGGAGACCAAAGTGGCACAGTGTAGATGTGGTTTCACAAAAAACCTATACAGCTTGTAGCAAAGCTCCTTTATTCTTGTTCTCCAACCCTATTGCAATATAGGCCAATGTGCAATTTGTCTTACCAATTGCTTGCTATCCTTGCATGCTAATTTTCTGCACTCCTTGTGAAAGCATACCCAAGCCTCTTTGAACATCAACACTTACTCGTTTCTCACCTTTCAAAAAATATTTTCCTTTTTAATTCTTCTCACTAAAGTGAAACTTCACACTTCCTTATATTATACTCCATCTGCCATCTGGTTGCCCACTCACCTAATCTGTCTATAGCTGTTTGCAGCCTCTCTGCATCTTTCCCAGAGCTTAGCTTTCCACATAGTTAGGGACCATCAGCAAACTTGGATACGTTGCTCTCAGTCGTATTAAGTCATTAACATGGATTGTAAATGGCTGAGGCACCAGCACTGATTCTTGCTGCACTCCAAACCCAGGGACCTTTTGCACCTGAGGGGAACATGATAACCACTAGAAAAGAAACTCCAGTCCATATTTGCATGGAAGAAGGATTGGTTAGATAACAGGAAGCAGAACAGGAATAAATGAGTCATTTTTGGGTAGGCAAGCTGCAACTAGTAGAGTGCCACAGGAATCAATACTGGAGCCTGAACTATTTACATTCTACATCAATGTCTTATATGAATGTACCAAATGTAGGGTAGTTAAGTTTGTTGATGACATTAAAATAAGTAGGAAAGCAAGTTGCCAAGAGGTGGTGAACAGCCTGCAAAGGGATACAGATAGATTTAACATGGGCAGAAATTTGGCAGATGGGAGCATTATGCAGGAAAATGTGAATATGTCCACTTTTGCAGTAAAAATAGGAAAGCAGTACACTGTTTAAATGAGGAGAGACTGCAGAATTTAGTGATATAAAAAGGGAACTGGGTGTCCTGGTACATGGATCACAAAAACTAGAATGCTGATATAGCCAGTGATCAGGAAGGTAAATGGAATGTTGGTATTTAATGCAACCAGAACAGAAACATAGAATATAGGAGCAGGACGTCATTTGGCCCTTCGAGTCCGCTTCACCATCATGATCAAACAAATCCCACCTGATCCCACCTTCCTCCAATATTCATTGATCCCCTTCACCCCAATCTAACTGCTTCTTGAAAACATACAATCTTTTAGCCTCAACTACTTACTGTGGTAGCATATTCCACAGGCTAACGACTCTCCGGGTGAAGAAATTTCTCCTCCTCTCTGTTCTAACCTGTCTCCATGCATCCTTAGATTGTGACCCCTGGTTCTGGACACAAGCAACACCAGGATCTAACAACTTGTATCCAATCTGTCTAGTCTTGTTAGAATTTTGTAGATTTCATAGAATCATACTGTGCAGAAGAGGCCCTTTGGCCCATTGAGTCTTCACTGACACATGAGAAACATCTGAACTTCCAACTAATCCCATCTACCAGCGCTTGGCCCATAACCTTGAATGTTATGATGTACTAAGTGCTCATCCAGATACTTTTTAAAGAATGAGATCTCCTGCCTCTGTCACCCACCCAGGCAGCACACTTCAGACCGTCACCACCCTCTGGGTAAAAACATTTTTTCCCTCACATCCCCCCAACCCTCCTGCCCCTCACTTTGAACCTATGTCCCCTAATGACTGACCCTTCAACTAAAGGGAACAGTTGCTGTTTATTCACTCTGTCCACGTCCCTCAATCTTATACACCTTGAACAGGTCGCCCTTCAGTTTTCTCTGCTCCCATGAAAACAACTCAAGCCTACCTAACCGCTCTTCATAACTTAAAATGTTCTATCCCAGACAGCATCCCCAGCAGTCCTATAATGTGGCAACCAGAGCTGCACACAATATTCCAGCTGAGACCTCACCGAAGATCTATACAACTCCAATATAATTTGCCTGCTTTTGTAATCTGTGCCTCAATTGATGAAGGCAAAATGTCCTTTTTCACCATCCTACTAACATACCCTTCCACCTTCAGAGATCTGTGGACAAACGTGCCAAGGTTCCTTTGTTCCACAGAACTTCCTAGTATTCTACTGTTGTAGGTAAAAGACACATCTGAGACTGTGAGTGAGTTAAAATACAGTGAGTTTTATTTCAAAAACTTTTGGGAGAAACCTGGCCCTAACAGTAGTTTATCAGGCTTCTCACTGAACACAAATACAAGTGAGTATTTATACATCACGATTCTCAGCACCAGTCACAACACAAACACTGGTATCAGTTAGGACTCGCAATATTTCCACTTCCAGCCAGGATGCAGTTCCCAGCTTCAACCAGGACTCTCAGTCTGTCTGGCGGCTTCAATCACAATGCAGGCATCGGTACCGTCACAATTCACAGCCTCTCCGGCTGCTTCAGCAGCTTCTCCATTGAAGTTACTTGGGAGGTCGCAGTTGTCCCAGAAGAACTCCTCAGAAAAAGCCAGTATCGCAATCTACCAGCTGCAGCTGTTTAACGATGTTCAGTTAGCACAAACAAGTAAGTTTTGCAATGTCTGCAAAATAACATTCACATTTGACTGTCTGTCTTTGTGGAACTGAAAGTTAAAGAATGAAAGACATGAACAAGTAAGGAAAACATGAATAAGTAATTTATATTGATGCCAAGAGCAGTATAAGCTTGAGAAGATCAGCCATGAGGAAGGGTTATGTTTGTGTTATATGCTAGGTACAAAATGCATTAAATTCATTAACCCTTTCCCTACTTCATCTACCATTCATTGAATATTTCTTTGTCAAATTACTCCTTCCTAAGTGCATCACTTCAAACTTTTCAGGGTTGAATTCCATCTGCTACTTATCTGCCCATCTGACAATTCTGGCTATATCTTCTTGCAGCCCAAGACACACAGTCTCATTGTTAACCACTTGGCCAATCTGTGTGTCATCTGCAAACTTACTAATCCTACCTGACACAAAATCATCTATTTCATTTATGTAAATGATGAAAAATAGAGGACCCAACACATATCCCTGTGGTTCACCAATGGATACTGGCTTCCTGTCACTAAAGCAGCCTTCTGTTATCACCCTCTGTCTCCTACAACTGATCCAATTTTGAATCCACTCGATCAAATTACCCTGTATCCCATATGCATTTACCTTCTTTACAAGTGTCCATGTGGGACCTTGTAAAAGGCTTTGCCAAATCTATATAAACTACATCGACTGTACTACCATCATCTACACACCTGGAAGCTGCTACTTCCTCAAAAAACTCAACCAAATTTGTTGAATGATCTCCCTTTGATGAAGTTATGCTGACTATCCCTGATCAAGCCTTGCTTCTCCAAGTGGAGATAGCTGCTCTCCTTCAGGAGTTTGTCCCATAGTTTCCCTTCCACTAATGTGAGATTCATGGGTTTGTAGTTCCCCGATTTATCTCTACACCATTCCTTAAGTAGTTTCTAGGAGATTCCCCCCCCTCATTCTTCTGAACTTCAGTGAACAAAAGTCCCAACGACTCAAACTGTCCTCGTATGTCAGTTCCACCATCCCAGGAACCAGAATGTAAAAGTAGGGTGGTTTTGCTGCAATTATACAGGGTCTTGGTGAGACAGCATTGAGGTCTGTGTGCAATTTTTGTCTCCTTAAATGAAAACAGACATAACTGCTTTTGCAACAGATCAAATAAGGGCTTATTTTGTGAGTTGGGCCTATAATCCATTGAAGCTCAAAAATAGAGGGGTGATCTTCCTGAAGCATACAAGATCCTGATGGAATATTTTTAATATTCTATCGCAAGATATGGGTGTCACTGGCTAGGCCAGCATTTACTGCCAGTTCTGAATACCCCTCGAGAAGGCAGTGGTGAATTACCTTCTTGAACTGCTGCAGTCCATGTGGTGGAGGTAGGTACACCAACAGTGATATCATGGAAGGAGTTCCAGGATTTTGACCTGGCAACAATGAAGGAATGGTAATAAAGTTTCAAGTTGAGATATTATGTGGCTTGGAGGGAAACTTGCAGGTGATGGTGTTTGTAATGTCATAACGATGACAAAAAAAAGAATGTGGTCTGTATATATAGATTCAAAGTAACACACAACAGGTTTTATTAAAAGATGTTCTCTGCACTGCACAGAATACAAACTGAAAGAAAAACAGCCACTACAAACATTCGAATGACATCAAGTTATATGACCAGTTCTTAAAGCATTCATGCAATCTTTTAAAATATACATCTCTCCCTCTTTGCTTGTGTAGTCATGACAATAAACTACGACAATGTTATTGACAGAATCAATCCAGACTCAGTACTATGCATCCATAAACATTTTACAGTCAATAAAGTCGACCAGGAGGACATCTATTCCTTATTCCAGTGTGACACCCTGGAATTTGCCATCTTTGAGCCTAGAAATATAAATTTTGAATTTCAGTAGACATTTCTTCTCTCTCTACTTCTATACCATTCTCATTCGGTATCTTGGCTTTGTAGCATACATACAATCATCTGGCAACTCAGATCAACTAAGTCTACCATCATCAACAACACTAGGGACTAAAGAAGTTGGTACTTCTGGAAGTGATGCAGAGAAATCATTTCGCAATGACAATAATTGGTCAGCATGGCATCGCCAAACGAGTTTACCTTCGGTTTGAACCACGTACGAAATTGGACCTGATTTTACTAAATCTATGGCAGTTACCCATTTCTCATTCATGATATAATTACATGCCAACACTCAATCTCCTTATCTGCATGGGAATGTTGATAGCTTCATGGTTAATAGCTGAAAGTAAATTTTTTTAAAAGTTAATTTCTGTCTTCTCAGATATGTGCATCATGATCCTTGGACAGCTGCACCACATTCTGAACATTTTCTTATTTCCTCCCAACAATCTTAGCACAATGGATACCAGCTACATGTTCAATCAGGGCAACCCAGAAGAAACATGGGAGGAGTGTTTCATTTTGCCATGCACCATTGCCCAATTTGTCTTCCACCATTTCAGAGACCTGTTCTGTCCTCCCTGTTTGTTCTTTTCCTTGCCGTTGACTTTACTTAAAACCTGTTATGTCACTACCTTTTTCTAGCTGTGGGAAATGATCATAGATCTGAAACATTAATTGTTGCCCTCTCCCCAGTTGTTGCCTGACAGGTTTCTGTTTTTATTTTAATTTCTGTCATCCACAGTATTTTGTTTTTGTGTATTGCTGATTTTACATCAATAGCCACGCTATCCTACCATAAAATGAAAATTAAAAATAAACAAACACACTTTTGTTGAGGTTTAAGTATACAAAAACTTTGATACAAGGAATGTATATAAATTAAACTGTGGTACAACATAGTTAAACTTTGAAATTATTCTGCCACAGTACCACACTATAGCATACAACTTCTTGGTGTGATAAGTAAAAATAGTTCTGGGAAAAGCAAAATCTTTTAGCTGTATTCTAAATGAGCTATCTACAGCCCCAGTGGAAATAAAGCTAAAATTAATTGCTTTAAAACCCTTGCTATTGCTGGCATATTTAAACCCAGATCTCCCCTTCTCTTAAAATAGAAGATTGTCCACATTTTTCTAGGACAGTCAAAAGAATGGTGTCCCTTTACAATATCCTTTGAGACATCAGCCTATCACAGCTCCCTTACTGAAATCCATAAAACCAGTTATAGAACCATAGAATCATAGGACACTACAGCACAGAAACAGGTCTTTTGGCCCTTGTCTGTGCAGAACCATTTTTCTGCCTATTCCCACTGACCCACACCTGGACCATATCCCTCCACACCTCTATCACCTGTCCAAGTTTTTTTTTAAATGTTAATTGAGCTTGCATTCACCACTTCATCTGGCAGCTCATTCCACACTCCCACCACTCTGTGTGAAGAAGCCCCCATTAATATTCCCTTTAAACTTATCCCCCTTAACCCATGTCTTCTAGTTTTTATCTCCCCTAGCCTCAGTGGAAAAAGCCTGCTTGCATTCACTATCTATACCCATCATAATTTTATACACTAACAAACCTCTACCAAATCTCCCCTCATTCTTCTACACTCCAGGGAATAAAGTCCTAACCTTATACTTTCTTCTTTTTGTCCAGAGAGGTAAACTTTAATGGCATTTACCATAACAAAAGGATAAATTTGTTTGATGAAATTATGAAAGGGTGCTCCTGATACAAACTTTACCAGTCATTGAGTTATAAGGAATTAGAAGTTGAAGAATGATTTATTCACAGAACTAGGCAGCAGGCCGGGATGTAAACACAATCCCAAAAAGAATAAGAGGGTCAGAAAAAGGACGCACAAACAGATTGGAAACTGAAATATTCAAATTCTGTGCTATTAACTGACTATTTATATTCGGAAGTATTACGACTGAGTGGATCTGCAACATTCCAAATGATTTAAAAGATGGGTCACCTTATTCTGCTCACATCTCTGATCTATTTATATAAGTTACCATCATAATTTAACAGCATGTGTTTGTATTTCTCTAATAAGAATGTTGGATGCTACTTTACCAAATGCCGTGAAAATTCAGTTAGCAAGTTTAGGCACTTCTTTCTGCCTTTGAGCAGCAAATTTATTAGGATAACACGGGAAAAGGTAAAACTCAGAAATCAAAGACATCATGAGTCGCAAAATAAGAATATCTAGTTACTTAAAGTATGTATTTCACCAGAAAAGCTACATTGTGCTGTATACAATTAAGCATTTATAGCACATTGATGTTAAATATTGCTTCTGGCTAAAAAAATTACTTCAATGGGAAGCTCTCTTGCCAGTTTGTCCAAAGCATAGTGAAATAAAATTAATCGATTGTCATCCTGCAGTTCTCCTTGAAATATGCAGGTGTGCAGATGCTGAGCAAGACTGGATTAGGCCTAGCTATAATACTGTTCACAAGGCTGAAGAGGCTGCACACAAATTCACAGGCTTGCACATTAGTATCCTGTCCAAATGGCCAATAATTAATTAATTGTTCACACCACTTCAGATTTGAGTCAGCAGTTTGAGAAGAGTTGGAGGTAACCCGGGAGGAAATAAAAACGTTCTGATTATTTCATTGCAATGGGATATGCGTGGTAGAAACGCGAAACGTATTAGAAGTCAACAATTTACCATAAATGAGTCAGGTTTGCCTAATTCATTCAATTCTTCCCCTATAAACCACAACGGGTGTTGTCCATTTCAGAATGCGGTGCAGTTTCCTTTAGAACCTCCTCCACTTCCTCAAGAAACTGACTTGTTCCCACACATAGTAAGATCCATCAGACATTTTCAGTTTTGTTCCAAATCATTCACAAGCTTGAAATGGATTGCAATTTGCATTGTCACATTTCCTTTGGAAACACCAGACTGCCTCATCACAATAGCATCAGAAGAGGAATGAGATTCAGGCCACAGGGTTGATGCACACTGCCATCCCATGGTTTGAGAGAGACAGAAACTTCATTTTTTGCACATCTTTGCTAAAATTCTACAGACAATTTCAAATATTAGATAATAAAAAGAAGCAACAGCTAAGTTAATATGAAGGTGCAATATTGTCTAAATATTTCTCACCAGAAAATGTTGGATAATCATAACCCTGAAACTAGTTAAGTATAATTCAATCACATTTATCAACAATGTCCAGCACATAGTCATCTTGTACACTGATTTTCTCAGCTTTCTTCTGCAAACTGGCCTTTGTAAATCTGAAAATTTGAATAGGGGGCACTTAACCCAACTGGAATTGTAGAAACCCTACAGAACAGAAGGAAGCCATTCAGCCCATCGAGTGTGCACTGACTCTCTGAAAAAAAACACTACCACGAACCACCCCACCCTATCCCAGTAACCTCATGCATTGATCATGGCCAATCTGCCTACCCTGCAATCTTTGGAATGTGAGGGGAAACCAGAACACCCAGACAAAACCTACACAGACACTAGGAGGACATGCAAACTCCACACAGACAGCTAGCCAAAGCCGGAATCGAAGCTGGGTCCCTGGTCCCTTGAGACAGCAGTGCTAACCACTGTGTGCCATGTTGCCCAGATAAACAAAGTTTTATCAAACAAATCCATTCTCTCCACCTATTCTTAATCTGGGTATGTAACATATTTACAACACAACCTCAAGTAGAAAGAAAACAAACAGATATTCAGTCAGTGGAATCCAACCCATATAGCACCAACTGGAGCAACTTGAAAGTCATTATCTGCGACTTACTAACTTTATGGTAGTGGACTCAATGCCAGGGCAGACAATTGTCAGCGTACCATTTGTATAACTAAGCTATCAGGGGCAGATGAGAATTAGGAATTGTTACACATCAGGTCTGAGACACAAATGGTGCACTTCACTAAACAGGACAACTTGTAAGCTAATGTTCCTGTAGAACTAATGAAACAATTTATACTTTGGCAAAACTTGAAATGGTTTAATCTTTACGGCACCCAACACATAATCTTACGAAATGGCAGAGCAGGCTCAACGGAACAAATGGCCTACTTCTGCTTCTATTTCATATGCTTGTAAACTGATAGTTTCTTTAGCAACAATGTTCATTTACACTGCTGCTACAACCTCCAAAACCACCATGAAAAGAACAATTCCTTCATATAAGTCTTGGCACCTCTGCAAGAAGCAACAATTACAGTGCTGCAAGCGGAACAAGCTGAATAGCATACCTTGATGGACTCAAGCCTCACCCCAAGACTGGAGGTGGATGTTTCTGGGCGATACTGAATGAGTAATTACACTAACAGAGATGTTCCCTTTCAGATGAGAAGTTGCCTTTAAAGCCTTGTCTGCCTTGCAGATAAGGGAAAAACACTGCATGGTACCATTTGAAGAATATGGGAATTACACTGGTGTTCTGTTCAATATTAACTCCCCAACCAATGGTCAAGCAAATTAACTAATCACATGTCTCGATGTCTGTGGGAGCTTACTATAGGCAATTTGACTGCTGCATATTTCTGAATTACAATCATGTCTTCACTTCAAAGCTATTTCACTGTTGTAATCATTCTGGGTGTCCTGAGGTTGCGAAATATGCAATATAGATGCAAGTTATTTCTTTTTCCTAAGTGCAGCATAAGATACTAGATTCAACTCAAGTCAGAGAAGGACGAGAGTTTAGGAGAAATGATTAACTAGAAACAATCTACCAATTTCAGAGTTTCAAACAATGCTCAGATGAGTTACAGGAATTTCCTATTCAAAGCTATTGGGGGCGATTCTCCCAAAAATTTGACCAAGTGCCAAATTTATGTAAAAACTCGAGTAAATCATGCTGTTTTTTCCCCCAGGGGGTGTTTCAAAATGAATCTCCCACACTGTGCACTGCAGAGTGCACTAGCATAAACCAGTCCAAAAATCAGTGGGTGCGGCCTACTCCCACTGGAGAGACCGATAACATAGCACTGAGTGGGCCACTACACATGCACCAATCACCACAGCGGAGATCAGCACATGAAGTGGCCCTGCTCTGCCAGATCCTGATTGCTGGCCAACCCCATAGCCTTGCATCGCTAGCCATGGGACCCACCGACCTGAGTACTGGCCCCCCAAACATGTCTGGGCCAGCCTCCCTTCACTACAGCAGGGTACAGCCACCAGCTATACTAAAGTGAGGAGCTACACTAAACCCCATTGGAGGGAACCACTCCTGGCGGTGGGGGGGACACTCAGCGACAAATGATACTAGTGGGCCCAGAGATTCCATTAGCCTAATGAGATTTAAATGATACTAAAATTAGTATTTTAATATATTATGCAGCTCCATGCCAATTTCTGACACAAAACTGATGGCATCCAGCGCTTGAGACTCGCAGAGGCTATGGCATCTCATGGGAAGCCCACGAAATGGCTTCCGCTCAAGTCTCCTGGCCCGCTACACCACAAAAGCAGTGCACCGGGATAGGTGAATTGTCCCCATTATGTTTCATAATTACTAACAGACTTAATACTTCCATGAAGACAATGAAATCCTTCTTATCACATTATAACCTTTTACATCATTTAGAAACGTACAACGTTTCCTGTTCATTTTTATCCTTTGTTGGGTAATGTAAAGATTAAACCATTTCAAGTTTAGCCAAAGCATAAATTGTTTCATTAGTTCAACAGGAACATTACTAAACAGGACAACTTGTAAGCTAAAGTGCACCGTTTACATCTAAAACCTGATGTGTAACATTTCCACAACATTATATCTATATCCTCCCTGCATTCTAATATTTGTTTCACTTTTGTTTCAGCTTTTCTGCCCTTCTACTTCCTCAATAACAAAGTTACTGAGAGTGTGAGCAAGCTTACTTACGGAGGCGCAAATGAGACACCCCTCTCCTCGAAAGTGCTCTTCTCCTCTTCCAGCTTGCTTGTTATTCACCAGCCATTTGTCCCAAACTAATAGAAATAACGTGCTTCTATGCCAAGATATTGCTGTGATCATCTACAGGACATGATCTTATTTTCTTATTTCTCCTACCATTCTAATGCAGCACTCGCCCACAGCAGCAAGGCTGAAATTAGAATCAAGAAGAGTGGGCATGTGTGTAAATCACCAGATGAACTCTGGCACAGAATTCTAATCTGCTGTTAAAAGCCAACTAAAACTACAAACTGCAATGCGACAATAGATTTTTTCCTCTACTGTGATATAATATTTGGTCCTGTTATCATGCTTTTGTTTTCTGCATAAGCAAAACATTTCACAATCTGCAAATATAAAGGATGACATGATAATCAAGCTTCTGATTTTCTTTTTGCCACTAAATATGAAAAACTTGATTTGAAAAAGACAAGCTAGGGTCACACACCATTCACACATTTCTTCCTACCCTAGACCCTGTTAAAGACTTTTTATACCTGACATACAAAGTAAGCAAATAAACAATGAAGATTGTACCTTCTTCATCAATCCACTTCATCGTGAAGAGTTGTTCATTATCAAAGCAGCACATGTCACGAACCTCAGTGCAAAGATTTTCATATGTGATGGAGGGATCGAAGTGTGTGATCATTATGTCCCTGAGCAAAGAAATAAATAAGACCAGTGAGAAATAAATCAATGGCACCAAACAAATACTGTTTCACACAAATGCTATGAAATTGGAAAGTAAATTCTAACTAATTCCAAAACAGGGGCATCTTTCCTCCAAGATTCACACTAATGTTATTTCCGTTCATGATACTTCACAAGGGGAAAAAAAACAACTGCCAAGGAACTAATTTTTTAAAAAAATGAATGTGAAAACTCCATAAGAAACTGTGAAAGGCAGCAGTTGAAAGACTCCATATGAAAGAAATAACATTGTTCCGTATTTTATCTTTTTATTTCTAGCTTCTGCCTGCAATAAAAAGCAACAATAATTATCAAGATAAGAGATTTTGTGGGGATATTATCCAGCTGATGCTTTTCAAAGAACACACCACTATACTCCAAAGAAAGCTTCGTTTAATTTCAAAGTTCCCACAACACACAAAACAGCAATATACTTAATATTATTCCAACCATAGCGTATTATTAGATGAACGGTACTGGGTTCCTCCAAGATGTCTCACAACACCAGGCTAAATTTCAACAAGTTTATTTGGTAGCATGAGCTTTCACAGCACTGCCCCTTCTTCAGATGAATGGAGAATTGGGATCACAAAAAGAGGACATATATAGACACAAACTCAATTACAAGATAATGGCTGGAATGCGATCTTTTCATGGACTCAGCTCCACTTATCCACCTGCTCACCAAAACCCTTAATTTCTTCACCGTTCAAAAATTTATCTATTCTTGCCTTAAAAACATTCAATGAGGCAGCCTCAACTGCTTCACTGGGCAGGGAATTCCACAGATTCACAACCTTTTGTGTGAAGATGTTTCACCTCAACTCAGTCCTAAATCTGCTCCCCCTTATTTTGAGGCCATGCCCCCTAGTTCTAATTTCACCCTCCAGTGGAAACGATTTCCTGCTTCTACCTTATCTATTCCCTTCATAATCTTATACGTTTCTATAAGATCTTCCCTTGTTCTTCTGAATTCCAATGAGTATAGCCCCAGTCTACTCAGCCTCTCCTCATAAGCCAACCCTCAACTCCGGAATCAACCTAGCGAGTCTCTTCTGCACCCCTTCCAGTGCCAGCATACCCTTCCTCAAGTAAGGAGACCAAAACTGTACACAGTACTCCAGGTATGGCCTTACCAGCACCTTATACAGCTGCAACATAACCTCGCTGTTTTTAAACTCCATCCCTCTAGCAATGAAGGACAAAATTCCATTTGCCTTCTTAATTACCTGCTACGCCTGCAAACCAATTCCTTGTGATTCTTGCACAAGGACACACAGGTCCCTCTGCACAGTAGCATGCCACAATTTTTCACCATTTAAATAATAATCCACTCTGATCAAAATGGATGACCTCACAATTACCAATATTGTACTCCATCTGCCAGACCCTCACCCACTCAGACTATCTATATTCCTTTGCAAGCTTTCAGCATCCTCTGCACATTTTGCTCTGCCACTCATCTTAGTGTCATTTGCGAATTTTGGCACACTACACTTGGTCCCCAACTCCAAATCACCTATGTAAATCACAAACAATTGCGGTCCCAACACAGATCCTTAAAGCACACCACTAGTCATTGATCACCAATTAGAAAAACACCCATTCATCTCTTTGCTTTTGGTTAGCTAATCAATCCTTTATCCATGCTAATACATTACCCGTAACACCGCATACCTTTATCTTATGTAGCAGTCTTTGGTGCAGCATCTTGTCAAATGCCTTCTGGAAATCCAGATACACCACATCCATAAGTTCCCCATCGTCCACTATACATGTAATGTTCTCAAAGAATTCCACCAAATTAGTCAAACATGACCTTCCCTTCATGAATCCATGCTGCATCTTACCAATGGGACAATTTATATCCAGATGTCTCGCTATTTCTTCCTTGATGATAGATTCAAGCATTTTCCCTACTACAGAAGTTAAGCTAACTAGCCTATAGTTACCCACCTTTTGCCTACCTCCTTTGTTAAACAGTAGCGTCACATTTGCTGTTTTCCAATCTGCGGGAACCACCCCAGAGTCCAGCAAATTTTGGTAAATTACCACTAGTGCATTTGCTATTTCTCCTGCCATCTCTTAGGACCCTGGGATGCATTGCATCAGGACCAGGAGACTTGCCTACCTTTAGCCCTATTAACTTGCCCAACACTACCTCTTTTATAATGATGATAGTTTCTAGGTCCACACCTGCCATAGGATTCCTGTCATCAATTTTTGGCATGTTGTTTGTGTCTTCCAGACACAAAATACCTGTTCAATACCTCAGTCATTTTCTCATTTCCAGTTATTACATCTCCCTTCTCATCCTCTAAAGGACCAATGATCACTTTAGCCACTCTTTCATTTTATATATATTGTAGAAACTTTTGCTTTTTTTTTTAAATATTGAGCTAGTTTACTCTCATAATTCATCTTCCTTTTCTTTATAGCTTTTCTCGTGACCGTTTACCTTTAAAGATTTCCCAATCCTCTAGGTTCCCAATAATCTTTGCCACTTTGTATGTCTTTTCTTTCAATTTGATATCCTCCTTTATTTCCTTAGATATCCATGGCTGATTATCTCTTTTTCTATAGTCCTTCCTTATCACTGGTATATAGGTTTGCTGAGCACTATGAAAGATCACTTTGAAAGTCCTCCACTGTTCCTCAATTGTCCCAGTCTACCTTAGCCAACATCTCCCTTATCCCTTTGTATTCTCCTTTGTTTAAGTACAAGATATTGGTATTGGATTTTACCTTCCCACACTCAAACTGCATTTTAAATTCAACCATATTATGATCACTTCTTCTGAGAGGATCTCTAACTGCAAGATCATTAATTATTCCTGCCTCATTACACAGGACCAAGTCTACGATAGCTTGCTCCCTCATAGGTTCCATTACATACTGTTAAAAGGAAGCTATCGCAGATCCATTCCATCAACTCCTCCTAAAGGCTGCCTTGACCAACCTGGTTTGACTAATTGATATGTAGATCAAAATCCCCCATGATAACTGCTGTACCATTTTTACATGCATCAGTTATTTCTTTGTTTATTTCTCACCCCACTATGATTCCATTTGGTGGCCTATACACTATGCCTATCAGTGACATTTTCCCCTTACTATTTCTAATTTCCACCCAAATGGATTCAACCTTTTTTCTTATGGAACCTATATCATCTCTCACTGCCGCCCTGGTGGCATCCTTAAATATCAGAGCTGCACTATCTTCATTACCTTGCTGTCGGTCCCTTCAAAAAGTCTGATACCCCTTGGTATTTAGCTCCCAGTCGTGATCATCCTGCAACCATGTCTCTATAATGGCCATCAAATCATACCCGTTCGCAACGATTTGTGCCGTCAACTTATTTACCTTCATCTTCAGAGATATGATTTTGATAGATTTCAACTGGACACAGCATTCAATGAAATTGACCTTTTTGAGAAAGTGTCAACTGGAGACTGCTAAAGCCTGGATTCAACCTTAATGAGGAACTGTCTTAACGGGGGTGGGGGGGCGTTTACACTACTATGGTGTTTTCATACATTTCAAGTAGTTGTGTAAGTAATCATTAGTTTCACTGACTGATGGAAAAGTCTGCTTTATATGCAAGTACAAATGTCAAAAATGAAGCGGCATTTGTTTTTATTCCAATTCAATCAAATGAAGTCCAATTCAGAGTCTCAACAAGTTGAGACATTCCTGATCCAAGCTGACAAGACAGGGCTCTCACCTCCTGTCTTGGGCTTGATTCATTTGCATCTTAGCCAAAAGGCTGAGATGCCACTTTTAAAAATTGCTTCAAATGAAGCTAAAATGTAACCTAATGAATTCAACCAAGCACAGCATGTCGATACTACACTGATCTTAGCCAAAAGAGTTCTCAAAAAGTCAACGTGAAAATTTGGATCATGACAAAATGATGATTCTCTCAAAAATACAGCAGGTGCATTTTACTCATACAATAAGAATTAACATTAACCCTGTCCACAAACTTTATGGAGTCAAAAACATTATTCACCCGAAACTAACAGCTCCCAATCCACACCTAAGTGATCAGTCAGCATTGATTCACCACAGTACAGATCAGAGTGATTCATGCTCCTGACTTTGGAATGTTCTGCAGTTAAAGATCTGAGTCTGCAGGAATAAGGTAAAAGTGTGAGAGTACAGTCACCTCTGAGAACTGGGTTTGAATGCAACTCTGCCTGACACAATGAGACCCTCTCCTTGCCAAGTCTTTCTTTGTAAAACTTAGTTTACGAGATCAGAACTTGTCACTTTCGAAGTGCGGGTCACAACACCGAACTCAAGCTCACAGATCAGTGACATAAGAAATAAATGTATCACATTTTTGCATTTGGAAGTGCCCTTGGAAAAATTCAAGCAACATTGTTCTTAGGCAAGGTGTACGGGATGCTGCTCATACAACAGGTAACAATGGGGGCGGGGGTTGCTAAAATAGGAAACAAACCCATTCTCCAGTTATAACATCACCTTTTATTCTACAGCTTCAATTTGATGCAACTCTGCAGTTAACAAACATGCAATCTAAATAAGAAAAATACTCTCCATAATATTGTGCAAACTGGATATAACACCATGACACATGATCCACATCCCTGGAGCAGACTTTAACGCTGTAGCCAGCAACCCTGGCTTTCAATATACCAGAGGGAAGGATGTGTCACACAGGCATCTCTGCAGGAAACATCACCCAGCGTCAACAGCAAATATAAGCTGCTAACGAGATGGAATTAATTTTTCAGACTATTCCATTATAATTTCTTTACTCTTATACTTTATGCCCTAAAAAAATCTTTGCCTTTTGACTGCCTACACTTTCACAGAATTATGAATTTACATCTCTCATTAATGCAAACATCCACTCCCTTCAGCACCAACGCTCAGTAGCAGCAGTGTGTACTACCTACAAGATGCATTACAGAAATTCTACAAGATCCTTAGACAGCACCTTGCAAACCCACAACCATTTAGAAGGACAAGGGCAAGAGATACATGGGAACACCCCTGGCTTGCAAGCTCCTCTCCAAGCCTTTCATCACTCTGACTTGGAAATATATCATCATTCCTTCGTAGTCGCTGGGTCAAAATCCTGGAATTCCCTCCCTAACAGCATTGTGGGACAACCCACAGCACATGGAGGGCAGCATTTCAACAAAACAACTCACCACCACTACCTTCTCAAGGGCAACTAGGGACGGGCAATAAATGGTCACCAACATATCCCACAAATGAGTGAAAAATATGCTGGAAATAGGAGAAAGTCACCCGAGATGCTGAAATTGCTCAGCATTTGAAAGAGTGTAAAGACAGTTGTTGATTGAAATCAGAAAATGTGCAAAAATGATCAACGATTATCTGAAATAACTAAAGAGTTAGCAGTTACAACTTCAAAAAAAAATGCCTGATTACAACACTAAACTACACAGTGGACAATCTAATAGCAAGCATTTTACTCATCTGAGCATAAAACTGCTAAATTATTCCATTCCATTTTTCAGGTTGAATATAACTCAACTTGTTTAAAATGGGCTCACTGTCTCAGAAAAATCACACTGAAACCAGTCTCACTTTTCCAACACACCACCTCTTCACTTGGATTTTTTTCAGGTACAGCCTGTTATTCAAACTAAAATAGAGGAATTTGCAATGCAAAACTGTCAGAAACACAAGATCAGCCAGGGTGTGTGGAGTGTCATGCCAATCTTTTTGACAAATCAAATAAATCAAGGGACAAAGTAAAAAGGGGAGCCGCCTAAAAATTACCAACAGCCTCAATGTGGTGTAGTTGCATTAGGTTTTTACTATTTATAATATGTTAGCCTATCTCAACTGAGATTTCTTTTAAGTGATGAATCCATCTAGTATAATTAACAGGAGAGGAACATACTGAGAATTCAGCTATTGTGCTATTTAGCAACAAAGGAGCTTTGCAGGTTAAACAAGCTATAGAAGTAGCAAAACCAATAACTGGGTGCCAAAATAATAATTGTCATAAATATAAAATGAATCTTTTCCAGCCAATATCAAAATTTTAAAAACCAATTTTAACAAGTAATCATTGTCGAGCAAAATAACGGAAACATGCAAGTCAAAGGTAAATAATTTATATAATCAGAAAAAAAAAATCAGCGATGCCAAATGGAAATGAGAAGTTCAGGAGTTTAACAGCATTCCCAAAATTTTCAACATGGACTAGATTTTCCAGGCCTGCCTTTTCTCAGCGATTACTAAGCTGTCTTCACAGAGTGTCCACGAGAGTGAAATGTAACAAAACAAAAAGAGCAAGCACATATTTTATGAAGCAGTAAAGGAAAAATCTTGCTTATCTAGCTAAGACATGTACAACTCAACCACTAAATGCCATGTCAACAATGAGTGCTATGTGTCAAAAAAAAATCGCAAGACTAATGATAACCATTTACACCCTTGGGAGGATATCAGTGCTGTTTCAGGAATCTTAAGTTAGCCGCTTCTTTCAAAATGGTCAAACTTGTTCTGTTTTTAAATGTTTTATTCTGCTGATGGGTTTTTGATAAGAGAAGGGATTAAGGGTTATGGGGAGAGGGCGGGAAAGTGGAACTGAGCCACGACAGATCAGCCATGATCTTATTGAATGGCGGGGCAGGCTCGAAGGGCCAGATGGCCTACTTCTGCTCCTATTTCTTATGTTTCTTATGTTTCTTATGTTTTGTTCTCATCATTCTCAGGTTCCATTAATTTGGGTAATTTCCCATTTTCTTAAAATTCAACTTACATTTACAATGCATCTTCTTTAGATTGAATTTTGATAAGAGAAACTTGGTGAAGAGGATGCAACGAATGATGCGCATATGGACTCAAAAAAACTCAGTTCACAAAGTTTTAAACTTTATTTATTAGTTTCACAAGTAGGCTTACATTAACACTGCAATGAAATTACTGTGAAAATCCCCTAGTCACCACACTTTGGCGCCCGAGGTAGAATTTAAGCATGGTCAATGCATTTAACCAGCCCTTCTTTCAGACTGTGGGAAGAATCCAGAGCACCCGGAGGTAACTCGTGCAGACACAGGGAGAATGTGCAGACTCTACACAGACACTGACCAAAACCGGGAATCGAACCCAGGTCCCTGGTACTGTGTCACATTGCCTCCCCACCTAAAAAGCTGGTTAACAATATTGTTTCTGTGATCGTGACTTGATCCCAGGATTCGTTAGTTTCATTTTCTAAAAGAGATCTAGCTGAAGGCTAGATGTTAGAAACATTTATTTTGCATGCAAACTATTTACAAAGGTTAGCTAAGGCTACGACAGAGACGCAGGACCATGATAGAGACGCTACTCAGCAATCTGCTCTCAATGAGTGACGTCACTAGCTTCTTTTGCACATGCTCAGTACGTTCTTTTTGGGTTAAGCCCTTATTCTACAAGTATCAACTTGGATTTTTTAAAAAAAACTGCTTAAGGACAGAAAACACCGAGTCATATTAGATAGCTATTTTTCAGAGGATGGTAGACAGCAAAATCCCTTAGTCAATTTTTTTTTAAATAAATGACTTGCATATTGAACAAGGAATAAAATTTCAAAATTTGATGGTAACAAACTTGGGGAAGTATAACAGTGAGGATGATACTAATTGACAGCAACAGAACATAGGCTAGCAGAATGGGCAGATGAGTAGCAGATAGAATTTAATAACAGAAATATATATGAGGTAATGCATTTTCACAGATATAACAAAGGGAAGCAATATAGACTTCCCTGCACCTAATGGATTGCCCCACGGAGAGCCAGCAAAGACTCCATAAGCCAAATGGCCTCCTCCTTGGTAGTAAATTTGAATCCATGAGACCACACAGGCTTTACAACATGACAGGCAAAAAGCACGCTGCAAGGTCCAAACAGCAAATGAATGGATCAAATATTCTACTTTTTTGGTAGTTTTAATCAGTGGAGAAATGTTTGCCGAGATATTGGAAGAACACCCTGCTCATTTTTGAACACTACCATGGAATCTTTTAACATCCATCTGAAATGGCAAATATCTCTGACGATGCAGCATTTTCTCAGTACTCCACTGATGTCAGCCTACGTTATACAATCAAGTCCACAATAGGATTTCAAGACTTATAAACTGCTCACTGGCTTTCTTCTCACCAATCCTGGACAACTCAGTAGCTTACTTAATTGCAATGTACAAACTAAAGTTGTACCTATCTGTTCATCTTTCATAGTCAACCACAATTAATGAAGAAACAGGGAGCTATCTGTAATTCAGGCCAGAATTCATCTTTTAGTAAATGCCAACAAAAAAATGAACGATGAATCATGGTTGTATATATGGTATTAACAGGACGCCACCAAATCTATTCTGCCACTTAAATGTGATCATGGCTGGTCTGCAACATAATTCATTATTACCTCAATATTGTTGGTCAGCAAAGTCAAAGTGTTTGCTAATTTTACTCCTGAAAGGGTCTGGCTCCAATTTGTAGACTATGCCCCCAGTCATAGGCTCCCCACCTAGCAAAATCTGTCTTCCAGATTTCCTAACTGTTTTAATATTGTGAAAACTTCAATAAAATTTTGCTTCATTCTTACAATTTCCAGGGAATACAATCCTAGTCTCCTTAACCTCTCCTTGTAGCCCAGGTGCCATTCCAGTAAATACATGCTGCAATCTCAAGGTTATTACAATCACTCCTGAAGTATGGTGCCCAGAACTGCTTACAGTACTTGATCTAACCAGGGCTTATATTCTATTCCTCTGGATACAAAGGGTAGCATTCCAACAGGTAGCCTATTTAATTACTTAACAACATGCGAGACAGTAGAAAAGGGTCCACCTTGTTTGTCTTCTGTTATTCTGACAGCCATATAATAAAATATTGGAACTCTTTACCCGTCATGGCAATCAACATCCATTAGCTTGTCTATAACAGGAGACCAATAAACAGGAATCAAGGAAAGCCCCATAGTGGTGGAAAACTTTGGCAATTTGCAGTCCAAAGTTAACTATTCATTCTGAGCATGCAACACTTCCTTTACAACTCAAATTACTCATCAAACAACACTCCAAAATATTTAAATTTGAATGAATCAACAATATTTGCTTCCAGGCTAGTTACTCACTAACATATCTGTTGATCCTGTTGAACTATCCCCTTCAGGTGTAACAATTGTGTTTACATCACTCCCTTAACATAAAGAAACATCCTAAGACACATTGTAGGAGCATTATAAAACAATGTAGGACACTGGGCCATGTAAAGAGATATGTCAGATGACCAAAAAGCTTAATCACAGGGCTAAAGTTTAAGGAATGTCTTAGGAGAAGCAGAGAAATGTAGGGAAGAAATTCTAGAGCTTGAGACTAGGCAACTGAAGGTATGGTGGAGTGATCATAATTGGGAATCTTGGCCTACCCTTAAGCATGTGTTTGTCCCAGTTGATACATCATAAATGTTATGGAGTTATTGGCTGACAAGGGCAGCATCCTCACAAATTATACTGTGATAAAATTCAAACAATTACATAAACATCTTAATTTCATCCTACTGAATAATATAGTTGTCAACTTTGACGAGAATCTCACCTTCAAAGCACAATGAATAAAATGATCTTAACTTTGCACAAGGGCAGACTTAAGTCTATCCATGTACAAACCACGCTATATTTTATCATAGTATTTGTTTTCAATTTTCTATAATCTGTTTACAATACAGGGGAAATCATGAGTCTCAGCTGTGGTGATATTTACCAACATCAGTCCTCACTTCTGAAAATAAAGGTTTGTTAACCAGCTATGCGAAGTGTTGGCCTACCTCTGCTACCACACGCATATTTCTCTTAAGAATGTTTACTCAAAGAGACATCCAGGAGCTTTAACATTCCACTTACATTCCTACATCTCTGTCTGATCTTCAATATGTTTTTTTAAAAAGGGAACAGGTGGAAATTTTCCAAATGACAATGAATCATAATCATGAGATACAAATTTATATTCAACTTCCTGAAATATTACTGTAAGATGGTATCGGACAAGATCTAGGTACAGAAGGAGACCAATTCCGCTTTATGGGACTAGTCCACCATTCGATTAGATTTATCGTTTTCATTCAGTATTGCCATCCCTAGTTGCCCTTGAGAAGGTGATTGAAAGCTGCTTTCTTGATTTTCTGACCGACTGGCTTGCTAGTCCATATCAGATACAGTTAAGGATCAACCACATCGCTGCAGGACCAGATTCACCTATGAATCAAATCTGATAGTTAACAGATTTCCATCACTAAGGGACGTAGAAAGGAAGGTCCCTCTTGTAGGGGAGTCCAGACCCCCAGGGGGCACTAATGTAAAATTAGGGGTCTTCCTTATAGGACAGAGAAGGAGAATATTTTTCTCCCAGAGCATTGAGAGGCTTTGGAACTATCTGCCTCAGAGGGCAGTGGAGATAGGGTTATCGAGATTTTTTAAGACAGAGGTAGATAAGATTCTTATTAGGCAACAGAATCAATGGAGACAGGGTTATTGAACTTTTTAAGGCGGAGATAGATAGATTTACTAGGCAAGGGAATCAAAGATGGTAGATGGGAATGTGGAATTCAAAACACAAAAAGAGTGGCCTTGATTCTATTGAATGGTGGGGCAGGCTCAAGGGGCTGAATGGCCTCCTTCCACTCCTATTCTGTATGTTTGTACAACAGGTAATAAACAAACAAGATGGGTAGGTTATGACAATCCAGGAGGTGCCCAATAATTTAATAGATTGAAAATTACAATATAACTGAGTATAAATTCCTCAGCTGGGATTAAAACTCATCTCTGGGTTGTTAGCCCAAGTCTGTAGAATTTTATCCCAGTAAACAAAACACTACGCTACTGTTAGTAAAAGCGATATTGCCAATGCTCGAATCTGAAACAAAAACAAAGAAAACTGGAAAAACTTAGGTTGGGCAGCATCCTTAGGAAGAGAACACAGTTAATGTTTTAAGTCCACATGAGCCTTCTCCAGAACTGAAGAGAGATAAAAATGTGGGTTAAGGGTATATACTATATAAGAGGGGGTGGGCCACCTTGAACACTGATCAGTAGGAGCTGGGAGAGATTGCAACAAAGATGTAGCAAAATTCAAGAACAAGTGACAGATGACCCAGTGAGGGAGGAAGAAAGAAGGTTTTTGCATTGACAATAAATGTTTGGGATATATAAAAAAAATTAAGTTGGAGGAGAAAGGTCACAGTCTAAAGTTGTTGAACTCAACATCGAATCCTAAGGGCTGTAGCATGCCTAAACTGCTCCACTAGTTTCCTCCAGTTTCACTGGAGTACTGCAGCAGGCCAAGGACAGACCCATAGGCATGAGATCAAGATGTTGAATTGAAATGGCAAGCAAGAGGAAGGTTGGGGTCATCTTTCCAGGTGCATTTCAAGTGCCAAGCAGTGACTACTGATACAGAAATTAACTGCAGAATAGCAAAGGCAAGTTCTGCTTTTGGTAGACTGTGCTCCACTGTATGGGAATGTTGAGGAATCAGCCCAGCAACAAAACTGAAGGTCTACAGCACCATGGTACTCACTACCGTCCTGTATGCCTGTGAAACATGGACTGTGTATCAAAGACATGCAAGACAGCTCAATCATTCCCACATGATTTGTCTTCACAGAATATTACGCATCAGATGGCAAGACAAAGTGCCAGACACTGAAGTTCTCTCTAGAGCAAGTCCACACACTGCTGATGAGCGCGCAGACCCAGTGGGCAGGTCATGTCATCCGTGTGTCAGACGAGCGCATACCCAAGCAGCTCCTTTTTGGGGAACTCTCTGCTGGAAGACGCTCGCATGGAGGGCAGAATATTACAAAGACACACTCAAGGCCTCCCTGAAGTCACCTAACATTGACGCGACCACCTTGGAAACACTGGCACAAAACTGCCCTACCTGGCACTGCCTCATCCACAAGGGCTGTTAAGCTTACGAAGCAAGGTGCATTGCTGAAGCACAACTTAAGTGCGAGCTGCGCAAGTCCAGAGCTACCAGCACAACAACTACAGTGCCTACACAAGTCTGTCCAATTTGTGCCTGGACATTCCATGTCCGAATTGGCCTGATCAGTCACCTTTGGACACATCGCATCCACCCTCAAAACGACTAATGGTCCTCATCGACGACGATTGGACGATCAACAATATGTACTTAGATAGATGCTACCCGAGGGAATACAGGTGTCATAAAGTTCCTTGAATTGCATCAATACCTCAATCAGCACTTGGTTCATTTAAAAATGTAAATATTCGTTTCAAATCATCTATTGGATTATCCTTGTTAAAAAGTGGCCATTAATTCAAAATATTCAGAACAAAATACCATGCAGCCTCAAAATATATTTTTATTTACAGTCCTACTCAATTTCTAGTAATGCAACAACATATTCATGTAGAGGCAGAGTTGCCAGCTTTCATATAATGACAGTCAAGTCTGATCCTGTCCTCACCTGAAATCCAACAGTCTTTAAATTGTCTCGGAATGATGATGCCCAGCAAAAATCTTACTGATTTTCTCCTCCCTTAATAAAGGAGCACTAAGCTTAACTATATCACATCTACCAGGCAAAAACCAAAGATCAAATTTCAGGTCTTCATTATCAGTAGTGCTTTGTAACAATTAGTACAAAGCATACAAAATCCTTCTGGACATTCTTCCAACAACACAGACACAAAGTGTACATTTTTGATAAGTAGCAGAGTCTGTACTGATTTGTGGATAGAGTGGTTTTGACACTCAGCTCCTTTAAGTGCACAATATTGGTACCAAACTGTTCAACAAAGAATAGCACACCAAGTATGCATCAATGCTGAGCAATTATTTTTGTAATACTCTTAATTTATCACCTAAACCACTTCACAACACCACTGCCAATATTTTACCCCAGCGTTGCATGACTTGGGACAAGCGTGGCCTTGCAGGAAACGCAGCCTGCAGTTGTGGTGCATCCCAAGCAGTGACTCATCACTGAAGGCTGCCCCTGACAAAATTTAGTGAAGGGCTCAGAAAGTTCCACTTAACTACTGCAGAAGCTACTGTCTGACTTGGTGATTATTGCTCATGATTAAAAAAAGGGCTGAAATGCTGTCTGTAGACATTATCCAAATATGACGGGTCACAGAAGAGTTTTTCCATAGGTGAGATGGACAACATGAAAATTTCACAGAACCAATTAAAAAATTTAATGACCACAATAAAGCTGGTTTAAGATCGCAGGGGTCATACTGGAGCCACTCTAGAAAAACTGAAGTATATTGTCCATCCTTTTCATAATATTTAATTACCTCTATCCTTCATTATGGTAGACAGCTCTTTTTGTACTCATGACTTGATTTAATTTCGGTTTGCCTAGAAACAACTTTGGTCAGAGGATAAAGTCATCCTATCACAAAATTCTGTGAAATCCTGACAGCATTTCAAGGACAAAACTGCAGCAAACTAAATGATTTTGATTGCACCTTCTGTTATTAGAAATCAATCAGCACAAAGTGATCCTCGGTTTCTCTGCATAAGAGAAGGGATTAAGGGTTATGGGGAGAGGGCGGGAAAGTGGAACTGAGCCACGACAGATCAGCCATGATCTTATTGAATGGCGGGGCAGGCTCGAAGGGCTAGATGGCCTACTCCTGCTCCTATTTCTTATGTTTCTTATGTTTCATATTAATATCAGTCCTGTCTGTGCAGCAATGCAAGATACTTTGCTGTGTTGTATAAATGCAAGTTATCATATAATGTATGTACTAACAATTTAATGTTGCAGCTAGCAAATCCCATTTTGTTGATAATACTCCAACTGTTATGAAACTACATGTCTTCCGATCACCATTAACACCACCACCACAGGAGATATGTTAATATGTTAAAGCAATTGACAGATGTCAAGCCCAGGTCAGCTTTTCCCACTTAGTTCACTGTGCTCAAACAACTTCCAAAAAGATGCTCTTAACACTTAATCACTTAACACTTAAAAACAAATTAAGTTGCTAAATTGAATTCAGGTGAATAAAGAATGATCAGTTATTGGCAACATATCAAATGACACTGCAACTCCAAGCCAATAGATTTTTTCTATATCGCAAAGTGCTTTGCAGCCAATGAAGTTCTTTTGAATGAGAATCACTTCTATAATGTGTGGAAATCTGGGAGCCAATTTGCACACCTTTTTCGGGTCAAACAAGTAAACAAACTTAAATTACGTTCGGACAAAGAAAAAGGGGGCAGCTCCCCAAAAGGAGGGGGAACGGCCCGAACAGAAACAAAAGGTACAAAGGAAACTTAAAGCACGTCAAACAGCAACGGGATAACTGATGAAATCAAAACAAAATACCACAAATGCTGGAATCTGAAACAAAAACAGAAAATGTTAGAAAATCTCAGCAGGTCTGACAGCATGATTTTCCAGCATGTTCTGTGTTTGTAATTGATGAGATAATCTGTTTCAGCAAGACTGCTGAAAGGATGGTCACCAGGGTACTGTGGAGAATACAACTGCTTCCCTTCAAGTGTAACCTCAGTTCAGCCCAACCTACTGAGATTATTCACTACTCTCAGGAAAACTCTAGACATGAAGAAACTAATAAACAAATATAATGTAACAACTAATTGGAACGGCATGATGGCAAAGTGATAAACACTGTCACCTCAGTGCCAGGGACATGGGCTCAATTCCAGCCTCAAGTTACTGTCTGTGTAGAGTTTACATGTTCTCCCCATGTCTATGTGGGCTTCCTCCAGGTGTTCTGGTTTCCTCCCAAAGATGTGTAGGTTAAGTGGACTGATCATGCTAAAATTGCCTCTTAGTGTCAAGAGGATGAGTAGGGCAAATAGTGTAAAGTTTATTATTAGTATCACAAGTAGGCTTACATTAACACTGCAATGAAGTAACTGAAAATCCTTTAGTGAACACATTTCAACACCTGTCCACGTACAGTGTGGGGGAATTTAGCATGGCCAATGCACCTAACCAGCATGTCTTTCGGACTGTGGGAGGAAATGGGTGCACCCGAATAAAACTCATGCAGACACGGGGAAAACGTGCAAACCCCACACAGACAGTGACCCACGCTGGGGATCAAACCCAGGTCCCTGGCGTTGTGAGGTAGCAGTGCTAACCACTGCTCCACCATGCCGCCCACAATCCAAGATATGGCTTGGGTGGGATTGCTGTCAGTGCAGAGTTGATGAGCTGAATGGCCTCCTTCTGTACTATAAAGGTGCTATGATTCGAATTTATTACAAATTCCTCTGCAATACTGTCTGGGGTGACTAAAAGACCATTTTTCTTTGGCTTACAAGGTAAGGATTCCTGCAATAGGTCAATTATCTCCAGTCAAGATTTACACAGCACAAAAAACAAAATGTTGTTCCCTTTGTCGTATCAGCTGTGATTCAAAGGGCACTCTTGCCTCAGTTTGCAGTTTTGGCTTCAAGTCCCACTCCAAAGGGCCTGAGCACACAACCTAAGTTGACACTGCCAGTGCAGCCCTAACTGGCACCTTTCAGATAACAAAGTAACCCAACTGCCTGCCTTCTCGGGTGCATATAGAAGATGCCTTGGCCACTCGAACAATAAGTCTCGCAACACTCGAACAAAAGCAGGGGAGTTTTGCCTACCATCCTAGTCAACAGCCAACCCGCAATCGACGTAATTAAAACCCAATTACGTGGGCATTGTCCCACCGGTCGTTGCTGGGAGTATGCTGCGTGCAATTTGGCTCTCACATCTCCAATAGAACAGTCACAATCCTCGGTCGGAGTTACTTCCCGGGCTTTGGGACAGCCCGAGGTTGGCCAGGTGAATGGAGGCGAGCACCTACTTTACCTCAAAGCTGTTGCTCTGGTACAGGGTGATCCTCCCCTTCAAAGTCTCGGATCCTAGCACCGATCCGATCCCCCCACCCAGCCCCCGCATCCAACGGTACAACCGAGGCCCCCCCCTCGCTGTGCCCAGGCCCCACTCAGGGAGTACCCCCCCCCCAGCCCGGCCGTGCCTCTCTAACTCTTACCCTTTGTAATAGGCTTTCATCCGGACCTGGTGGTGATTCTCCGCCGTGTAGGACATCATGCTGTCCCGGTTCGTGGGCATCTCCCTGTCGGAAGCACGCAGACTGGCCGCTCTCATAGGGCCGGCCCCACACACACACACAGACAGACAGACTCTCTCACACCTCCCTCGGCAAACCTCTCGCGCCCGGCTCGGCCCAGCCAACCGACAACCGCTGCGCGCGCAGCGCCGGGCCCGCTCACTCCACCACCAGGCACAGGAGCGAGGGAGGAGGGGGGGGGAAAACAGCAACATCAACCAATATCATCACAAAGTATATTTGACACCAATACCCCTGAAACCACTAAAAAAGTTAACATGTTACATTTTCTTATTCTACATGTGTTTGGAGCATGTCTTTTTCAGTGTAATCTATCTCGGATAGGACAAATTGCAAACCTGTTCACCCTACCTTCTCAGTTTGGATCGGTCGCATTCCAGACCTCCTGTGTCTAACGCATACCGAATGAACACGCATGCGCATCAGCGGGAATTCTGGGATTTGTAGTCCAGGATCTCTGGCGAGGATTGGTGGCTCACCTGATTGACCAGGTGTCTGATAAACACTCTGACGAACGGTCATCTAGACTCGGAACGTTGGCTGTACTCTCTTCCCCACAGATGCTGTCAAGCCTGCTGAGATTTTCCAGCCTTTTTTTTCTGTTTTTGGTCAGCTGTGTGTCTGATCAAAAAACTCACCTGGGTGATCAGGTGTGTGTCTGGTTAAAAAAGGTGCAGGGTCCAGTTCCTTGTGTCACAAGTAGGCTTACATTAACACTGCAATGAAATTATTGTGAAAATCCCCTAGTCGCCACACTCTGACGCCTGTTCGCGTACACTGACGGAGAAGTTAACTTGGCCAATGCACCTAATCTGCACGTCTTTCGGATTGTGGGAGGAAACTGGAGCACCCGGAGGAAACCCGTGTAGGCACAGGGAGAACATGCACTCTTCACACAGACAGTGACCCAAGCTGGGGATCAATCCCAGTGCTAAGAACTGTGTCACCATGCTGTTCAAATGTAAGATCAATGTGAAGTGACATGGGACATTTTCTGAACGTTAAAAAAGCTATATAAATGCAAGTTTTTTTTTGTAGAACTGCTTCATGTTCTATCTTTTTTGCTTTTGCCTTTGTCCTATAACAAAAGCAGTGATTGCAATAAAACTTTATCCAAACAGAACAGGAAATAAGGGCAATAATTGGAGTTACATAGATCTGTTTGATGTAGAGATGTTGATTACTCATTGTAGGTGTGTTGCACTCATTATTTATTTTAACATTCATCAAGGCCAATTGTATACCGCCTACAAGAAGGTGACCTACAGCTACCTAAATATTATTCTTTCAACACTACTTTGTCTTATCAAAACAGGGCACCATTGCATCAGTGTCAGCTAAAAAAGATCAATACAGCCTACTGCCATTTTCCAGAATTAGGTCTGTAGACCTGTATGTTTACAGCACTTCAAGTGCACATCTAATTGTTTTTTAAATGCAATCATGAAGTTTTCTACCTCCACCATGTTCAGGCAGTGAGTTCCAGATCCAAACCATACTCTTGGTGAAAATAAATTCTCCCCAACTCTTCTTTCCGCATTTCTGTTTTGTAATCAAAGGGAAAGTAAAAGTAACAACAATGAGTATTTATATAGGATCTTTAAAGTAGTAAAAACGTCCTAAGTCACTTCACAGAAGTGTTATCAAACAAGTATTGATACCGAAACATAAAAGGAGATGTTAGTACAGATGCAGCTTGTTCAATTAAATAGTTTTTAAGAAACATTTCCAAGGAGGTGGAGAGCTTTAGGGAGAGAATTCTCAAGTTAGTGCCTCGGCAGCTGAGGGCACAGCTACAAATGTCTTTTTTAAATTATTTATGGAATGTGGGCGTTGTTGGCTAGGCAGCATTTATTGTCCATCCCAAATTGCCCTTGAAGATGATGGTGAGATGATGTCTTGGAACAGCTGCAAGCCATGTTACCTAGGTACATCCACAGTGCTGTTAGAGAGGGAATTCCAGAATTTTGACCCAGCGACAGTGAAGGAATGATGACATATTTCCAAATCAGAATGGTGAGTGACTTGGAGGGCAGCCTCCCGTTGATAGTGTTCCCAGGTATCTGCTGAGTTACTCGCTGCAGGGTTCCCAGCCTCTGACCTGCTCTTGTAGCCACAGTATTTATGTAGCTAGTCCCATTGAGCTTCTGGACAATGGTAACCACCAGATTGTCGATGATGGGGGGTTTCAGTAATGGTAGTGCCATTGAATGTTAAGATGGAATAATTAAAATTGGGGATATGAAAAAGGCCAGAATTGGAGGAGTAAAGTATTCTCAGAGTGTTGTATAACTGGATGAGGTTATAGGGCAGGAAGTGGTGAGACCATGGAGAGGTTTCAGAAAAAGCTGAGTATTTTAAAACCAAAATATTGCTAGACTGAGAACCACTGTGTGTTGGTGAGAACAAGGGTGATCTGTGAACAGGACTTGGTGCAAATTAAGATATGATTACAGGATTTTAGATGAGCTCAAAATTGTTGAGAGTGCATGATGAGAGGCCAGACAGGAGTGTATTGGAAATAGCCAAGTACAGACATGAATGAAACTCTCAACAGCAGATCAGACGAGACATGGGCAAAACTAGATAACGTTACAGAGGTGAAAGTGGACAAACATGTGACCAGATGCTCATCTCAAATTCAAATTTGTTTTAATTCATTCAGAGATGTGGGCATTGCTGGCTTGGTAAGCATTTATTCCCCATCCCTAATTGCCCTTGAGAAGGTGGCAATGTAAGCCATCTTCTTGAACTACTGCAATATACCGACAGTGCTGTTGGAGAGGGAGTTCAATAATTTTGATGTAGTGACAGTGAAGGAACAACAATATAGTTTAAAGTCAGGACGCTCTGTGGCTTGGAGGGAACTTGCAAGTTGTGGTACTGCCATAGTCCCTCCGGTTGGTAGAGTTTGCAGGTTTGGAAGGTGCTGTCAAAGGAACATTGGTGAGTTGCTGTAGTGCACCTTGTAGATGGTACACACCGCTGCCACTCTGCATCAGTAGTGGAATGAATGAATGTTTAAGGTAGTGAACTGGACTGCTTTGTCCTCAATGGTGTCAAGCTTCTCGAGTGTTGTTGGATCCGTGCTCATCCAGGCAAGTGGGGAGTATTCCACCACACACTAACTTGTGATGAGCGTCATGATGCTGGAGTTGGATTCGCTGTCAGGAGTCACCTTGTTCGGAAACTTGATAGTCCACCCAAGGGTGTGAAGGACCGGCTTATGACATTACAGCTTCCGCTACAGAACAGAAGTCAAGCCACCCTGATCAGCACCTATGCCCCCACAATGAACAATCCGGATGAGATGAAAGACAAGTTCTACGAAGAACTAAATGCCCTACTATCAGCAGTGGGCAGTACCGACAAGCTGATCTTGCTTGGCGATTTCAATGCAAGAGTAGGGTGTGACTCTGCAGTCTGGCAGGGAGTCATTGGGAGGCATGGAGTGGGCAAGTGTAACAGTAATGGCCTACTCTTATTGAAGTTCCGTGCAGCACACGACCTCCTCATCACCAACACAACCTTCCATTTGCCTACCCGGGACAAGACCTCCTGGATGCACCCCTGCTCTAAGCATTGGCATTTTATCGACTATGTCATTGTTAGGAGAAAAGACAGACAGGATGTCAGAGTAACCAAGGCCATGCGTGGTGCTGACTGCTGGACAGATCACAGGCTCATTGTCTCCAAAATGAGGCTCCGCATCAGACCCAAGAGGTGACCACAAGGAAGCAAGGTTATGAAAAGAATCAATGCGGCCAAGCTAAAGAACCCCAGCATAGCTTCAGCACTGGCTGAAGACTTAGAAATCAAGCTTGCTGACCTACACCTCGTAGGCAGCGCCGAGGATGACTGGGAACGCTTCAGGGATGCTATCCATACATCTGCGTTGAAGACGCTTGGGCCCTCCACCCGCAAGCAGCATGATTGGTTTGATGAGAATGATGAGGAGGTACAGGCTCTACTTGTTGAAAAGCACTGTCTTCATCGGGCCTGTCAGAACGACCCATCTTCAGCTGCCAAGAAAAATGCTTTTATCAGTGCTCACAGGACAGTCCAGAATAAACTGCATAAAATGCAGGATGCCTGGCTGAGCGCCAAGGCAGATGAAATACAGGGATATGCTGACAGAAACAACTTGTAACAGTTCTATGAAGCCCTCAACACTCTCTATGGACCTCAATCTCTCGGGAGTTCCCACCTGCTGAGTACAGATGTTACAACTCTCATTACAGAGAAGGCTCAGATCCTGCAAAGGTGGGCTGAACACTTTGAAGCCGTCCTCAACCAACCGTCATCTATTAACATGAGGCAATAGACAGGATTCCCCAGATTGAAATCAACATTGCCAACTGGAATTGGGGTACAGATCCATCGCAATCACAGGACCCATCACGATCAAATGGAGCTGAATTGCCTGCTGCTGTTACACTCTGCAATATTCATGAAAGTTTACCCAACACCTTCTTCAATTATATGTTGTCTTTGGACCAGCTCAATGGGAATTTCAATAACTGGTTCCATTCATCTTGTCCCAGTGCAGCCAGCAGCTCTTCATCAATATCTCCTCCTTCTAATTAGGTTATTTATCTTTGGGTTTCCTCAATAATCTATCTCAGAGCACACTGAGGGGCCCACACAGAGCCCCTTGTTTTCCTGATCTACAATCCACCTGTCATAACATCAAAGCTAAACATAAGGTTAACTCCATTTACATGCTGATGATATCCAATTATAACTTTCTAAAATTTCTTTTGTCCCTAGGACTATGAATATAGATCACACTATCTGACATTAACAAAGCAAAAATTGTTCACAAACCAAAATATTATTTGATCAAAATATTTAGTCGTCTTATGTAAATTCATTCTAACTTGCCATTCAATTAGACATCATATATGAGGGACTGACAATGGACATATTTTAATTAGTTTTGATCAAAGCCAAACTTCTCATCAAATAGAGGTGCACGGTGGCACAGTAGTTTGCATTGCTGTCTCACAGTGCTAGGAGCCCGAGTTCATTTCCTGGCTTGGGTCACTGTGTGGAGTTCATATGTTTTCCCGAAGTCTGCATGGGTTTCCTCCGGGCACTCCAGTTTCCTCCCACAGTCTGAAAGATGTACTGATTAGGCGCATTGGCCATGCTAAATTCTTCCTCAGTGTACCCGAACAGGTGACTAGGGGATAACCTCATTGCAGTGTTAATGTAACCCTCATTGTGACATCAATAAATAAACTTAATCTTAATATTCACTCCATCCTTGTCCCAGCACTTGAATTGTAATAAGGAAGGCAAGTTCCTGTTATCTGCATTTTTCAAGGGTCCTCTTTATTTGTTGTTTGTTCAGACAATTTGTCTAGTAGGCTTGCAACCTTGACAGATTTATCTCTATCCATTCCAGTTGTATGACTCAGCTTTCTTTGAGTCTGTTAATCAGTTCTCTGGGAAATTTAGTAACAATCTTTTTTGTTTTCTCTGAATTCAGTATTATACTATTGAAGGCAACCTTGACCACAGCACAAGGTCAATAAATTAAAGCAAAAAAGTGGAACTTGAAAGCCTTGATAGTAGGCTGTTTGTATGGTGGAGGTGGCTTAGGCTTCCTAGTGCATATATGCACAGGGGTATAGAGTAAAAAAATTGGAAAGTCATGTTGCAACTGTATGGAACTTTAGTTAGGCCACATTTGGAATATTGCATACAGTTCTGGTCACCACACTACCAAAAGGATGTGGAGGCTTTGGAGAGGGTGCAGAAAAGGTTTATCATGATGTTGCCAGATTTGGAGGGTTTTAGCCATGAGGAGAGGTTGGACAAACTTGGTTTATTTTCACTTTAACGTCAGAGGCTGAGGGGAGAACTGACAAAGTTCACAAACTTATGAGAGGCATGGATAGAATGGGTAGTTGGATTCTTTTTCCCAGGTAGAAATGTCAATTACTGGGGGACATTTAAGGTAAAGGAGATGTGAGAGGCAAGTTTTTTTTTTACACAGAAGGTGGCAAGTACTGGAATGTACTGCCAGAGGAGATGGTAGAAGCAGATACAGTAGCAGCATTTAAGCGACTTGACAGATACATCAATCAGCAGGGAATAGAGGGATGGAGACTGCATAGAGGCAAAAGTTCTTTAGTTTAGAAAGGTGTCATGTTTTGATTTGATTTATTATTGTTGCATGTATCAGGATACAGTGAAAAGTATTGTTTCCTGCATGATATATAGGTAAAACATACCTCTGTGTTGGCGCAGGCTTGGTGGGCCGAAGAACGTGTTCCAAAGTACCATACTTTGTTCTTTAGCACTATCTTGTGCAAGTTCCCCCAGTCCCACAGTCTCCTGAATTGGAACTTTATCACCATTCCTTCACTTCAAAATCCTGGAACTCCCTTCCTAGCAGCACTGTGGCTGTACCTACAACACAGTTCTGGCCACCCTACTATAGAAAGGATATTACTAAACTAGAAAGGGTGCAGAAAAGATTTATTAGGATGCTACTGGGACTTGATGGTTTGAGTTATAAGGAGAGGTCGGATAGACTGGGACTTTTTTTTCCGAAGCATAGAAGGCTGAGGGGTGATCTTATAGCGTCTACAAAATAATGAGGGGCATAGATCAGCTAGATAGTCAATATCTTTTCCCAAAGGTAGGGTAGTCTAAAACTAGAGGGCATAGGTTTAAGGTGAGAGGGGAAAAGTTCAAAAGTGTCCAGAGGGGCATTTTTTTTTTCACACAGAACGTGGTGAGTGCCTGGATTAAGCTGTCTGAGGTAGTAGTTGAGGTGGGTACAATTTTGTCTTTAAAAAGCGTTTAAACAGTTACATGGGTAAGATGGGTATCAAGAGATATGGGCCAAAAGCAGGCAACTAGGGCTAGCTAAAAAAAAGATGGCATGGACAAGTTGAGCTGAAGGGCCTGTTTCCATGCTGTAAATCTCTGTGATTCTATAACATGGATCACAATGGTTCAAGTAGGTGGCTCACCACCACTTTCCCAAGGGCAACTGGAGATGGTTAACAAATGCTGACCATACCAGTGACATCCACATCCTGTGAAATTCAGTCAGAAAAGGTATTGTTGAATTAAAACTGGAATTTTGTATTTTTATTTTGATAAATTAATACACTTGCAATTACCTTCTTATCAGTGATACAGTGGTTTAACTCTGGCTATCAGTCATGAGATTCCTTTGGTGCATTATTTCATATCCTCATTTAAATTGCATTCAGTCTACTCATTAGACACTAGCTGGCAATCCTACTGAGTCAACTTGGGCACCAAAAATGTTGATACGCAGGACAGCAGGAATGTGAAGCATTTACTTTTCATTGGGAAGGTATGTCACTGGTTAAAGGATAACTATTTTACTAGATTTTAGGCAGCTTCCACTCCAAGAAGGCATCTCCCACCACTGGCAGTTACTAAGAGGCACAATTACATTTATTGTTTCATTTTGTTTTTTTCAGTTGTTGTAGATAATAAAATGCTGAGGAAATTTACATCAAAGAGTTCAAAATGAACCAGGCTTTAAATCAGTAAAACGTACTTATAGCTCCTATCCCATTATTATCAGAGGAGCAATGCTGTTCTTCTTCTCAAAAGTTGCTGCCAAATCTGCCGTTCTGCATCCCCCACCCCCATCCTAATTGAGTGGAGATTTCTACATTCCATGAGCTCTGGGAGTTTCTGCCTACAGGGTTACTGCTAAACCACATCACCAAAGCCACAAAATCCATCCTGTGGCACAACATGCAATTAGTTACTTTAAAAAGATTATATTTAACACTTAGCTTCAATTCAGTATCACATGGTATTTGTCTAAAGCATATGATGTAAACCTTTACTTAAGTGAATTCCTTAAAACTTGCTGTATCTTTTTTTCAGAAGAATTCACAATGATGCTATCCGAAGGCTTAGTTTGGGTATTGTTATGAAATTTGCTATAAGACACATCCATTAGTCAGAAGGTATTCCCAAACTTTTCCATATTCAGTTTATATACATTAGAAGATATCAGTCTGATCTTCATACATGAGGAATGAACTGAACTTATGTCAGCTTTATTTACATTTATAAGATGTTAAAATTATCTCACATCTGAGCTATCTTAAATACCCAGTCCAAAGTATTTCATAGTTACATGCTGAAGCACTGAACACAGAATGATAATAATACCCTAGTGGAGTGAGTTGCCACACGCCAGAGTCAACAATGAAGACAGACATAAATATATGAACTTCTTTATTCAAAACTGCACATCTAATACCATTGATAAGTTCAAAATTGTGAATTATATTAGGAACTTAATTGACTATTGTTTGATATCACGATACCACAAGATACCATTATTACCACAAGTACGAACAGAGAGCTTCTCTTTTGCAAAATAAATTAGGGTCAATATTCAAGGCCAACATATCGCTTACAAATGTTTAGTTTTTGGTTGTTTGTTGAACTACTTTCAACATGATAACTAGTGCCCCATGGTATCAGTGTAAAAGAAAAAAAACCTTTATTTACATTACACTTTTCATGATCACCAAATGTCTTAAGGCACTTTGCAGCTGATGAAGTACTTTTGAAGCACAGTCACATCCCTTTGTGCACAGCGAACTCCCACAAACAACAACAAGATAATGACCATTCTTCATGATGTTAATTGAGGGATGAATGTTGACCAGGATGCCAAGGATAATTTGCCCTTCTCTTCCACAAAATAGCGTCATGGGATCTTTTACTTACACGTGAGCAAGCAGACAGGGCCTTGGTTTAAGATCTCATCCAAAGATCACATATATGACAGAATAGCCTCCTCAGTACTGCACTGGAGTGTCAGTCTTGATCTTTCTGCTCATGTAACTCAAGTGCTACCAACTGAACTATTTTTCAAGTAAGTTAGAATTTTAGACATTAGCTGATTGGAGGTGCTTGCTGTATTAACCATTTGTTGCCATCATTTTATTTTGCCCAATTTTTTTTCATCCTGGCTTAACTAATTTATATCCAAAGATGACAAATTTAATTTGGTTGGATAATGCCAGGTTCTGGGTGGAATATGAAGAACTTCATGGGTGGGATTTTCCAGCACTGCTTGCCCCAAGGTCCATGTCCCACCTGTTACAATTCCCCTGGCGGGAGGGACAGAAAATATTTATTTTCTGAGTGAGAAGATTTTCCGGACAGCACGGTGGTATTGTGGTTAGCACGGCTGCCTCACAGTCCCAGGGAACCAGGTTTGATTCCAGCCTTGGGTGAGGGTCTCTGTGAACTTTGCATGTTTACCCAGTATCTGTGTGGGTTTCATCCCACATGGTAAATTGCCCTTTAGTATCTGAAGATGTGTAGGTTAGGGAGCACTAGTGGGGTAAATAGGTGGGGTTACAGGGACCAGGAAACTGTCAGGTAAAGGCACAAATGAAAAGTGGAGCTTGTTCAAGGAACAAATACTGTGTGTCCTTGATAGGTATGTCCCTGTCAGTCAGGGAGGAAATGGCCGAGTGAGGGAACCATGGTTCACAAAGGAGTTGAACGTCTTGTCAAGAGGAAAAAGGTAGCTTATTTAAGAATGAGAAAACAAGGTTCAGTTGGGTCGCTTGAGGATTACGAGGTAGCAAGGAATGAGCTAAAAGAAAGGGCTTAGGAGAGTTAGGAGGGGGCATGAGAAGTCCTTGGCGGGTCGGATCAAGGAAAATCCCAAGGCTTTTACTCTTATGTGAGAAATAAAAGAATGACCAGGGTGAGGTTAGGGCCAGTCAAGGATAGTTGTGGGAACTTGTGCATGGAGTCAGAAGAATTAGAGGGGTGATAAATGAATACTTTTCTTCAGTGTTCACCAAGGACAGGGGCTATGTTTTTGAGGATGTGTGTGTGATACAGGCTGATAGGATGGAGGAAGTAGATGTTCTGAGGAAAGATGTATTAGCAATTTTGAAAAACCTGAGGGTTGATAAGTCCCCTGGGCCAGATGGGATATATCCTAGGATTCTTTGGGAGGCAAGGGATGAAATTGCAGAGCCTTTGGCTTTGATCTTGGGGTCCTCACTGTCCACGGGGATACTGCCAGAGGACTGGAGAGTGGTGAATGTTGTTCCTCTATTCAAGAAAGGAAATAGGAATGACCCTGATAATTATAGGCCAGTTAGTCTTACTTCGGTAGTTGGTAAGTTAATGGAAAAGGCCCTGAGGGATAGGATTTATGACCATTTGGAAAGATGCAGCTTAGTCTGGGATAGTCAGCACAGATTCATGAAGGGTAAATCTTGCCTCACAAATTTGATTGAATTCTTTAAGGAGGTAACTAAGTATGTTGATGAAAGTAGAGCAGTTGATGTCGTATACATGGATTTTAGTAAGGCATTTGTTAAGGTTCCACATGGTAGGCTTATGAAGAAAGTAAGGAGATGTGGGATACAGGGAAATTTGGCAGATTGGATAAATAACTGGCTATCTCGTGGAAGACAGAGGATGGTGGTGGATGGAAAATCTCAGATTGGAAAACAATTATCAGCGGTGTACCACAGGAATCAGTACTGGGTCCTCTGCTATTTGTGATTTTTATCAATGACTTGGAGGAGTGGGCTGAAGGGTAGGTCACTAAATTTGCTGATGACACCAAGATTGGTGGAGTAGTGAATGAGGTGGGGGGCTGTTGTAGGCTACATTGATAGGATGTGGAGCTGGGCTGAAAAATGGCAGACGGAGTTTAACTCTGATAAGTGTGAGGTGATTCATTTTGGTAGGACAAATTTGAATGCAGATTACAGGGTCAACAGCAAAGTTCTGAGGAATGTGGAGGAACAGAGAGATCTTGGGGTTCATATCCACAGATTTCTGAAGGTTGCCACTCAGGTCGATAGAGCTGTGAAGAAGGCCTATGATGTGTTAACGTTTATTAACAGGGGGATTGAGTTTAAAAGCTGTGGGATTATGCTGCAACTGTACAGGACCTTGGTGGGACTGCATTTGGAATATTGTGCGCAGTTCTGGTCACCTCACTAAAAGAAGGATGTGGAAGCATTGGAGAGAGTGCAGAGGAGACCTACCAGGATGCCACCTGATTTGGAGTGTAGGTTTTTTGAGGAAAGTTTGAGGGAGCTAGGACTTTTCTCTTTAGAATGGAGGATGAGAGGCGACTTAGTAGAGGTTTATAACATGGTGAGGGGAATAGATAGAGTGGACATTCAGAGACTACTTCCTCAGGTGGATGTAGCTGTTACTAGGGGGCATAACTAAGGTTCATGGTGGGAGATACAGGAGGGATGTCGGAGATAGGTTCTTTACTCAGAAAGTGGTTGGGGTGTGGAATGCACTGACTGCTGTGATAGTGGAGTCGGACACTTTAGGAACATTCAAGTGGTTATTGGATAGACACATGGAACGCACCAGAATGATAGGGAGTGGGATAGCTTGATCTTGGGTTCGGGCACAGCTCAGTACAACATTGAGGGCCAAAGGGCCTGTACTGTGCTGTACTGTTCTATGTTCTAAAGCATCTAACTGATTCCAGCATTTGACTGATTCCAGCACTATTGCTTCTATTTCACTACCTAGAAGACGATTCTAGTTACTAATCACTCACTGGTGTCAGAAGTATGTTATGACATCAGTCCTGAATTGATAGTTTGTATTAATGCCCCTTTATCTGTTGTTATGCTTTAATTTGGAACAATTTCAGAATCAATTTTTTTTGCATCTGATGTTGTATACATGTGTCCTCTTATTCATCTTCCTAGGTTGAAATGCAAGTTTTACAAATATTTACTTGTAATTCACTCCTCTGGCACAAGGGGTCAGCATCAATGCTGTTCTCTGCACCATTTCCAGAAATTTGGAGTTTTGATTAGTCTCTGTCAGCAGAATTAAATGTTTAAAGTGCAGCTTTAGAAATTATGTCCTTTGGCTTGAAATTTGCTAACTTTGGTAATCCAGATCATCATTTGGTTTGTATTGTTCTCTTCAGATTTAACAGTTCTTATGCTCCCTGAGTTGTCCTCCTATCCATAACACGCCAGAAACTTGAGCATATCCAAATGCCTGGCTTTATCCTAACTTTCTCCAAGTCCCATTCAGCCAACACCCTGCTGCACACTGGCTCCTGATTTAAAATTATCGTGATTTTAAGATTCTCATACTCATGTTTAAATCCCTCCATGGCCTTGATCCTCCCTATCTCCATAACCTCCTCCAGCTCTAAAAACCTCCACAAATATGGTGTTACTGTAGCTTAGGCCTCTTGTACATTCTCCACCGCCTTTGTTCTACAATTAGCTGCCGTGCCTTTTGCCATTTCGGCACCAAGCTCTGAAGTTCCCTCCCCAAATCTCATTATCATTCCATCTCTCTCCTCCTATAAGACGCTACTTAACACATAGTACATTGAATAAGCAGTTGGTCAGATGTCTCAATGACTCCTCCTTTAGCTTGTCAACACCTTCTGTCTCAGTGCTCTCCTGAAAGATCCCTTAAACTGTTGCATTCCATTATTCCTCAGCTCTCCATCTGAAGTCAGGTCCAAACTATGGTGCCACCCTGGATAGGGCAAGGAGACAGATCCCGAATCAACCCCAGCTGAAATGACAATTGAACCTATCTGATCCACAAGAGGGAATTTAACAGGAGGAATAAGGGATTTCCTTAAACCCACAAGCAGTTTTTGAAAGCAGAGTTTTGTCTAAAGCTTTGTGAAATTCAAAGATGTACCTCTGGCCTACTTTTAGACTGGAATACAAAGTATCTGGGCTAGAATTTAAAATAAAATGTATGTTAGCAACTAGAAAGAGTACAGAAAAGATTGGATGTTACCAGGACCCGATGGTTTGTGTTATAAGGAGAGGCTGGATAGATTGGGACTTTTTACCCTAGAACATAGGAGGCTTAGGGGTGATCTTATTGAGGTTTATAAAATAATGAGGGGTATAGATAAGGTAGATAGTCAACATCTTTTCCCAAAGTAGGGGAGTCTAAAACTAGAGGGCATAGGTTTAAGATGAGAAGGGAGAGATACTAAAGGGTCCAGAGAGGTAATTTTTTCCACACAGTGGGTGGTAAATGTTTGGAACAAGTTGATAGGTAGTAGTAGAGGTGGGTACAATTTTGTCTTTTAAAAAGCATTTAGACAGTTACATGGGTAAAATGGGTATAGGGGGACATGGGCCAAATGTGCACAATTGGGATTAGCTCAGTGGTCAAAACTGAGCGGCATGGGCAATTTGGGTCAAAGGGCCTGTTTCCCTGCTGTAAACCTCTAACACTCTGTAACTTATGCCAATAGAAATAACATGCTACTTGGTGTTGGACCTGTAACTTTCTGTTCAGTGTGGCAGTGGAAGTGTTGGGAGAAATGAGATGTACTAGTCATTCACGTCACACTCCCACTGCAGCAAGGTCAGAGAATTTGGCACCCAGCCTAACCTCCACTCACTGCAGCGGGATGGGAAAATTCTGCTGGCATGAATGGCCGTAGGATTCTGGCCACATAATAGCACTACCAGTGATTAGCAAGCACACACAGTAATGGAAGTATCACAGCCTTTGGCTAAAGTGCATCAATTGCAAATAATAGTGATGTTTAAATTCCTCAAACATTTGTCATCTGTTGTATTTCTCCCGTGCAGAGAGCTGCTCAGTGTAGTGCTTTGCAGACCTCTGGAATCCTTAAGAAGAACTCCGTAATGTGCATCAAAAAGTAAAACTTCAAGGTTGTAAGCATTCTTGCTTCCTTAGCTTTTTAAAGAAATAGACAAATTAATTCACTCCACCTCAAGCAAAAGACTGCAAAATAAGAAAGTTGCCATTTGGATTCAATTAATTCAGCAAAAGCTTTAGAAACAAGAAGTGAGAGGGCAGCTTATAACATTCTTTCACAAGACAATGGTGCCAAACTTCAGAAGTAATTTTACAAGCCTCCATTCCTGACACGGAGAATTGCTATAGGGCATGGCAGTTTGCAAAAATAAGCTCCAAAAGGCTTATAGTTGTATCCTTGACCAGTACTACCAAGGAGAAAGGCCCCAGGATACGGTATGTGCAGGAAACCAGCTTTTAAAATTCTCATCCATGTTTTTAAATTCATTCACGGTCTCATCTTTTGCTACCTCTGTAATTTCCACCGTTCCGCAACCATCAGAGATATCTGCACTCCTCTAATTTTGAAGTATTGAGCATCCTTGATTTAATTGCTCCATTACTGGTGGCTGTGCCTTCAGCTGCCTCGGTCTTGAACTCTGGAATTCCTCCCTAAATATCTCCATCTCACTTTCCTTCTTTCAAATCCTCTCTGACTGAGCTTTTGGCTATCTGCTGTAATATTACTTATAAGACTCAATCTAAGTTTGTTTTATAAAGTTCCTGTGAAATGCCTTCAGCCTTTTTACATGAAACATGACTTATTGTAGGAAAACAGTTTGTGGTGAATCCATAGTTTTACTGCAATCTAGTGCAAGGCCATTAATGCAGCAAGTTATAAAAAGTACACTGGCAATCAACATCCAAAAGTCTTCCAGCAAGAACCAAAGTGAAGCTGGGCAGCATTAGAAATTGAATTATATAAGTCACTGTAACATTACTCTCATGGCTTTTAAGAGCAGAGTATTTTCTTTCCTATCCAATATTTTCAGAGTGCAAATGTTTAAACTTAAGAACATAATAAGAACATAAGAAATAGGAGCAGGAGTAGGCCATCTAGCCCCTCGAGCTTGCCCCGCCATTCAATAAGATCATAGCTGATCTGTCAAATTATTGGTTGGGCAAATTATTGGTTGATGAGCTATGAATGTTTGCTAATCCCTTGAGTGAAGGAACTGCTTTGATTTGATTTGATTTATTATTGTCACATGTATTAACACACTGTGAAAAGTATTGTTTCTTGCACACTATACAAAGCATACTGTTCATAGAGAAGGAAACAAGAGAGTGCAGAATGTAGTGTTACAGTCATAGCTAGGGTGCAAAGAAAGATCAATTTAATGCGAGGTAAGTCCATTCAAAATCTGACAGCAGCAGGGAAGAAGTTGTTCTTGAGTCAGTTGGTGCGTGACCTCAGACTCTTGCGTCTTTGTCCTGAAGGAAGAAAGTGGAAGAGAGAATGTTTGGGGTGTGTGGAGTCCTTAATTATGCTGGTTGCTTTGCAGAAGCAGTAGGAATTGTAGACGGAGTCAATGGATAGGAGGCTGGCTTACAAGATGAATTTGGCTACATTCATGATCCTTTGTAAATCATTGCAGTCTTGGGCAGATCAGTAGCCATACCAAGCTGTGATACAACCAGAATGAATGCTTTCCATGGTGCATCTATAAAAGTTCTGAGAGTCGTCGCTGACATGCCAAATTTCTTTAGTCTTCTGAGAAAGTAGAGACATTGGTGGGCTTTCTTATCTATAGTGTCAGCATGGGGGGATCAGGACAGGTTGTTGGTGATCTGGACACCTAAAACCTTGAAGCTCTCTTTCTACTTCGTCCCCATTGATGTAGACAGGGGCACGTTCTCCTTTGTGCTTCCTGAAGTCGATGACTATCTCCTTCGTTTTGTTGACATTGAGGGAGAGATTATTGTTGCCACACCAGTTCACCAGATTCTGTATCCCATTTCTGTACTCTATCTCGTCATTGTTCGAGATCCGACCCACTACGGTGGTCATCAGCAAACTTGAAAATCAAATTGGAGGGGAACTTGGTGAGAGGTGTATAAAGAGTATAGTAGGGGATTGAGAATACAGCCTTGTGGGGCACCAGTGTTGAGGATGATCATGGAGGAGGTGTTGTTGTCTATCCTTACTGATTGTACCCATTCACTCAGTTATTTCAAAAAAAGTTTTTTTTCAATATCATTTGTTAAGAAATTGAGTTGACTATGATAACTAAAACATCTGGAATATACAAAAAGCTTTCAAAGTACAATATTTACCAAGTTTTAGAAGTATGTTTAAAATAGGTTTACATGGTGAAACTAATCCAGTGTAGCCATCTCTGTGATGCTTTCCCATGAAAATTACTGCTTTCCTCAAGCAATGTTACACTCGTTCTCTTCTACTCTGAGCAGTGCTGCTGAGATAAGGAACTCAATTTGGAAGAAGTGGGAATTTAGGGAAACAATTCTTTAATCTGCACTATCAAATGGCCACCACAAAGTATATTTCCATTTGGTTAAAACCCTGTTCATTTTTAATTAAACCAATGGCCAAGCAATAATCATTCTGTCCCAAGTAAAGTTAAAATAGCATTTACATGCACCACTACTGCATTCCATTTAATAGTGGCATCTGGCAGATGTCATACCGTGTGACAAAAATCTCAGCCCAAAGAGAAAGCAGTCACTGTATCTGTTTCAAATTTCAAACATTTCCAGTTTTCTTTATTATGTGGTAACTCCTGCTTTCAATCTGAAATTATATTTTTTTCTGCAGTTTGAACTTTACTTTTCTGGGCTGTAACTTTCAAAAATCTTGACTCAAGTTTTCTATTTGACCCATATGAAACCACACTATTGCTGTTGGATTAGCATTAGTGTTTATACAGAGCTACAGCTTGGGGAAAGAAGGTGAGTGAGTGCCAATGATTTCAGTTTGGCTTCAGAAGTAACAATTTTAGAAATGACTTTGTTATTTACAAAAGCATTTATAGCACAGAAAACATTTCTTACACGAAAAAGACTTTCTTGCAGCTTACCTTATTCACAACAGATTCCAGTTTAACCTAAATTTAGTCAGGGAATCAGATTAAACATTATGTGGATACGTACATTTCAAGGACAAGTATCAGTGGTGTTACGATGTTGCTTAGCAGTAGAATTAAGGTCTGTCCCCAGGGGTATGCAACTGTATTTTTTTTGTTACATGTTGACAACATTATCAATGATTCTGGATCAACTTCAGCAAGGATAGCATCAAGAATCTTGGATGGAAACACAGTGTAACATTAAACAGTCAGTGCAAACTCTACTGTGTTAAATTAACTAACATTTTGTTAAAGTGTAATTATGACTAGGAGACATATCAAGATGATGCATATTTGATGGTGCCACTCCTTACAGCACAGAAGGTACGTTATGTGTAAAGGTCTGCCCTAGAATACTTCTAAGCGTCCCTAGCAGGACACAAAGGAGAACAAAAGCCAAAGTAAACAGATAATATTTCCATTTATAACAAAAAGGGATTGTAGTGCAACATTAAAAACTTGACTGATCAGTTTACTTTGCTATTAATTAGCACATGACTCTGTTGGTGAGTCTCTGTGAAGCTTTAAGTTGTACTGATGAAATAATTTTACAAAAGTGCACAAACTTATTTTGCTTAGTCCATTTTCTGGGAAGTTTAAACACAGTTTTGTTGTCAAATTTGAAACTTACGTTAAAAAAAGAATGTGTTAGGAATTCTAGTCACAACATCGTTCAAGGTTAAAGCACATTTTTTCTTCAAGCAGCTTTAAACTGAAAATGCAAACTACTGAGTATAACAGGATACATGACTTTATATAGAAGACAGAAAAAATACTATTCCTTCAGGCAATAACATAACAAGCAAACGACATAGCTTGGTTTTTCACAATAACTTTTTTGAGCAACTTTTTCCTGAAAGTCAAGGCAAGTCATAAAGGGAATACATTAATTCAAGTTCCCCCCCCGTCCCCCACAAAGAGATAGAGTGGCTTCAAAGATAGCTGGTAAAAGAAAACATTGCTCTGCATTACATCAATGGTTATGTCTTCATTGGTTGATTGGTTTTAAGATTCTATGCATATTTGGTAGTATGTCTTGAATCAGGAATGCAAAATCCATGGATTCAGTTCATTTTTAATTCTTTGGGTTTTGCTGTCCACTTAGTTCAGGCTGATGAAAAGAAGAGAGAATTTCAGACTTTGGACATGCGAGAACCAAATGTTAACACATTTCCAATTCGTTAAATTCAAACCTAGGAGACAAAGGGTTGGATGACAAGCTCTACACATGTCCTATTCCCTGCCATTATTACATGGCAGCTGGTTCCAATTTTGAGTCTTACACTAGATACTTTCCTAATTTTCTGTGTTGGACACCAGCCTTGTGAACGATCAGCCATCACAACCCAGAGCATGCCTTTAATTGGGGATCTAACAAGAGAACCCTTGTTTTTGTCCTCTAGCTCATTGGATATATAGTTTCCTCACCAATGGAAAGGCAGAAAGAAAAAAAATCAAAATCAGGCTACTTTTAAAATTGTTCATTGGATTTGAGCATCACTGACTAGGCCAGCATTTATCGCCCATTCCCGTTGCCCTGGAGGTGGAAGTGAGATGCTTCCTTGAACTGCTGCTGTCCACGTGTTGCAGGAAAACCCAGAGTGCTGTTGGGAGGGGGAGTTTCAAGGTTTTGGACCAGCAACATGAAGGAGAGACAACATAGTTCAAAGTCAGGGTAGTGTGGCAAAAAACCTTTTTCACACAATGAGTCATTGAGTGGTTCAAGTCTGGAATGAACTGCCTTCACTGTGGTGGAGACAGGTGCAGTTGAGGCATTCAAGAGACTCATTAGATGATTACCTGGATCAATGTGCAGGGGAATGGCACAAAGTCATGATCCTCATTTGGAGAGCCGGTGCAGACAGGATGGGCCAAATAGCCTCCTTCTGGGTCCTAACAATTCTGTGATTGTGTGACTTGGAGAGAACTTGCAGGTGGTGGTGTTCCCATGCATCTGCTGCCCTTGTTTTTCTACGTAGTAAAAGTCACAGGTTTGAAAAGTGCTGTCAAAGGAGCCCTGGTGATTTGTTGCAGTGCATCTTGCAGATATTAACACTATTGCCACTGCATACGAATGGTGGATGGAGTGAGTGTTTAGGTGGTGGATGGGGTGCGAATCATGTGGGTTGCTTTGTCCTGAATGATATCCAGCTCCTTGTCAGAGCTGTACTCATTCAGGTAAGTGGAGAATACTCCATCACACTCCTAATTTGTGCCCACAGTTGATGGATGAGCTTCCGGGAGTCAGGTGGTGAGTTACTCTCTGCAGAATTCCCAGGTCTCACCTGCTCCAGTAGCCACAGTATTTATATGGCTGATTCAGTTCAGTTTATGGTCAATGGTAACTTCAAGAATGTTCATAGTGGGGCATACAGTGATTGGATTATTTTGTTGGAGATGGTCATTGCCTGGCATTTGTGTGGTGTGAATGTTACTTGCTGCTTATCAGCTCAAGCCTGAATATTGTCCAGCTGTTGCTGCATTTGGACTCAGACTGCTTCAGTGTCTGAGGAATCATGAATCACCAGTGAACATTCCCACTTCTGACATCATGATGGAAGGAGGATTTCAGTCACTGACAGTTGAAGGTCCATCAATAACATCCAAGCATTTCTGCAGCAATTCTCCAATGTCCCATCCCACTGCCACCAGAGTTAATAAAAGGCCAATAACCCTTCTTGCATTCTTATGAAACTATCCCTCTACATTGGCAATAGTTTCTACAAATATAAGCATAATTACATCAGTTCAATAATCTCTTCACAAATTTGCTGAATTGTGCTACATAAAATGTTAAATATTTTTACCTGTGCCATTTTAGCCTGATTTAAGTCCTGTTGCTGCCTTCTTCTAACTTCGTCTTGTGTCAGCGTACCTCCTTAAAAAAAATCAAAATTCCACGTGTCCACCATAAAATTTAGCCACTCCCAGAAAAGCATTTTCTCTGGTTCGGATTAAACATTTAAGATTTAGTCTGCTGTTCCCTCAATTGCTCATACTTGTCAGTTAAAGAAATTGGAGACATCTTCATATTTTGTTCCATACAAGTTATAAAACTCCCAGTATATGTTAACTTCGAGGTAGAGGTTATATCACTGTACTAATAATCCTAATGAGGGGCACATATCAGCTAGATAGTCAAGCCTTTTCCCAAAGGTAGAGGAGTCTAAAACTGGAGGGCATAGGTTTAAGGTGAGAGGGGAAAGATACAAAAGAGTCCTGAGGGGCAATTTGTTCACACAGAGGGTGGTGGGTGTCTGGAACAAGCTGCCAGAAGTATAAGTAGAAACAGGTACAATTTTGTCTTTTAAAAGGCGTTTAGACAGTTACATGGGTAAGATGGCTTTAGAGGGATATGGGCCAAATGCAGGCAATTGAGACTAACTTGGTGATTAAAAAAAAGGGTGGCATGGACAGGTTGGGCCGAAGAGCCTATTTTCATGCTGTAAACCTCTATGACATGGGTTCAAATATCACTATGGCAGTTTGTGACACTGATTTCAGTATAAGTAATAGTAAAAGTAACCATGAATTTGTCAAGTTGTTGCAAAAATCAAATGATACAGGAATTTGATCAGTCTGATCTCATATCAATGAATTTCCCTCTGAAATAGCCTAGCAAGAAATATAAACATTGCTATGGAAACAAAAAGCACCACATGGACTGCAGTGGTTCAAGAGGTCAGTTCACCACGGAGCCTCGTTAGTGGTGCCCATATCCAAGATTTTTTTTGGACATATTTTCTTTAAAGCTTTAGAATATGTGTTACATTTAAAAATTCAGACAATTGTGAGTTAATTAAATACCTTGGTTTGGTTTTAAAAATTAGACTTTGTGATAATGTTTCACTCACCAACAGTGCTTGGAGTGATAGAAACATGCCCAATATGCCGGCATTTCAACTTTTCCAAAGCAGCCAACTCTGCACTTGCTTCTAAATGGAAGTTAAGTAAAACAAATTGGACACAAGTATAAATGCTGAAGCTTTCACTCCACAATGGGAATGCTACAAGACAAAACGAGTGACTTTTAGTTCAGCTCAAAAGACTTCCTGGCCAGAATCTTACCACCATTCTCGCCGGTGGGATTTTCCCATCCCACTGCAGTGAATGGAGGTTTGACTGGCCGGCAAATTCCCCGACTTTGTTGTAGCAGAAGTGTGGCATGAATGGCAGGTAAGATCACGCCACCTGTGTTAACTAACCTAACCTCAAAGTTCAAATGCTCGATCCAGACAGCAAACAAATTAGTTTCCATTAACTCTGAAAAGAGCAATGCTGTTTATCTTAGATTGCCTGCTTGTCACTAATGGTGAAGGTCTCATCAACAGTAAGCCAGCATCAAAACATACAGATCTCAAGTCATCCCTTCCCTCAAGTATGTTCTACCTTGACAGAATTTATTCTACGTAAAAGGTAAGGTTGTCATGGTCTCAGATGATCATAGACTGCTCTCCCCTTTGAGGGGGAGAGCTGACTGGTGGTGATTTAACTTGAGGATTAGCACACTTCAGGAAAGGGGCAAGGTTGAGAAGGCAGAGCCTTCATGAATAACCTCTGCTTATTTTGCATATAGATTGCGGCAATGCTGCCATGGCAGTTCCACCATCTGAGGCAAGTACATATTCTTCTGGTGTAACATTTCCTGTGCTAGATGTCAGAAACATTTCCAATGTTATTATGAAATAAACCTGAGACTTTAATTCATTCATTTTTTGTGAAGCATCATCTTCAGCTCCAGAGATCCAAACAGATATCAAGTTACCATTATTATCAGGCACCCATTAATACAACTTCTACTTGATGTTTTATGAAAGATAGCAAAACTGGCCATTCACAGAGTGCACGTGGACCTACTGCTGGTAAGTCATGTTCAACTCATTTCAAAATTACCACAAAAAAGAATGGAAAGTATATGAATATCTGGAAAGAAGGCATGAACTCCAACATTTTGGAAGCTTTCTTTGAAAGCAAAAACATTTACTATACACTTTTTCTGTACACGTACAATTACAAGAACATTCAAACTCAAATACGCAAAGTGAGAAAATTGACCAATAGGAAACATTTTTTATATTGTCACGCAGTTCTAAAGCTACAGCAACTGCTTTTCATTTCATTTAAGATTTTTTGAGAAAAAATGATTTGAAAATACAAGGTAAGTTGTCAATTCAGCACAGTACCGAGGTACTGAATACATACACACATGGTCTTCTGAAGGACGAACAATCTTAATTTGTCATTCAGCCATTGAGTTGTGTGGGTGCAGAGGTGGTAGATGAGTCTTATCTTGACACAAAAGTTTCTAGTGCACTGAGGGCAGGAAAATGAGGATGGCAGGGTGTTGGGGACACTGTTCTCATGGTTTTTGCATGCCCTGCATTTATTTTGGGCTGACACTGTACATTGCTGATGAGGCTTTGTCAATTGCACTATGCCAGGCTGAGCAATCCTCAGCATGGGTCTCCCCATCAATTTTAAAGTCCTTGAGGGAGGATTTCAGGGTATCCTTGAAGCATTTCTTCTGGCTGCCATGGGAGGCTACAGTTTACCATAGAATATTTGGTTATAGAGCCAGTTGTCAGGCATTCAGGTAACATGTCCAGCTCATCAGAGCAGTTTCTATTGTAACATTGTGAAGATGCTAACCATACCAGTTCCCCTGAGGATCCTGTGTCTGGGACTGGGTTTTGCCACTTGACATTGAGGAGCTTGCAGAGGCAGCAAAGGTGAAAGCAATTGATTTTGTGTGTCGCTGGTAGACAGTCCAGATCTCACTCGGTAGATAAGAGTGGGGAACGCAACTGTTCAGTAGACCTTGGACTTGGTTTTTAGGCTCAACAAATTGAACAGTGAAATCTTCCAAAGGACACACTGGCCGTGGTGATTCTGACATCCATCTAACAATTAATATGAACACAGCAATGCTGCCTAGGTAAGTGAACTTGTCCAAAGTGGTCAGCCATACTTGACCCCTTCCCAGGAGCATACCAAAGAATCAGTCTCAGCCTCAGTCTCAAGATGACTCAAGTTATTTATCAACCTGCCCCATCTCTCCCTCCATCTTGACCAATGGTGAAACCTTCCCAAATGTGGAACATTTCCCCTATCTGGGGGGCCACCTCGCATTAGCCGGAGTTGAGGGGGTTGAGCTATGAGGAGAGGCTGAATAAACTGGGCTTGTACTTGTTGGAGTTTAGAAGAATGAGGGGAGATCTCATTGAGACATATAAGATGATGAATGGGATGGATAGGATAGTGGTGGAGAGACTCTTCCCGCTCAGAAAGGACAGTAGGACTAGGGGGCACAGCCTCAAGATAAAGGGGGGGTGGTTTAGAACGGAGTTGAGGAGGAACTTCTTCACTCAAAGGGTGGTGAATCTCTGGAATTCTCTGCCCGTTGAGGTGGTGGAGGCTGCCTCGCTAAATATTTTTAAGACGCGGGTTGATGGGTTTTTGATAAGCGAGGGGATTAAGGGTTATGGGGAGAGGGCGGGAAAGTGGAACTGAGCCACGACAGATCAGCCATGATCTTATTGAATGGCGGGGCAGGCTCGAGGGGCTAGATGGTCTACTCCTGCTCCTATTTCTTATGTTCTTATTTAAGGCAGACATTGAAGCGGAGATCCAACAACAAGTGCCGCCTTTGGACACCCATGGACGAGAGTCTTTGACGACCACGACACTCGTGCTGACAAGAAGATCCTTGTGTACAAGACAGTCATCCTCCCAACGCTTCCATACAGCTCAGAAACTTGAACAACGTACAGACCCCACTTCAAGGTCCTGAAGAGGTACTACAATGCTGTCCAAGATGAATTCGCCACATCAGCTGGGAGAGCAGGCATACTATCATTAGCGTCCTTGAAGGAAGAGTACCAGCATCAAAGCCATGATCATCTAAAACTAACTCTGCCAGGCCGGCCATGTGCTTAGAATGTCAGAGCCCAACTGCCAAAGCAAATCTTCTTCACCCAGCTCCAGGAAGGCTCCCAAACAAGAGGAGCAAAGGAAGCACTTTAAAGACATCCTGAAGGCTTACCTCAAGAAATGCAACATAGACTGGGAGATCCTCGCTCAGAAAAGATCTACTTGGAGGAGCCTCCTGATCGAAGGGACACAATTCTTCAAGGACACCAGATGACAAGACAATGCCTGGAAAAGGGGCTTGAGAAAGGAATATCCGCGATCTAGACTGAACCCACCTCTTAGAAACATCTGCCAAGTGCGCAGATGCGGCTCTAAAACTGGGCTCATCAGCCATGGAGTTTCTTTGGTGGACAATCAAACTCATTAGCAAGTGATCATCGATGAAGACAATGACGACGAATCCATGGTATGATTTTCATCTAGTAACGTTGAGAGAGATATTCCCTCTCCATCATTCTAAACCAACTGTCAATAAATTCAGCCAAAACTAAATCCAAAACACCTTCCTATCTTAAAAGGGCTCTGGTTGCTAAGCAACAACCTCCTGCTTCTGCTAAGCTTTTGTTTACTTTTCGCGCCATAACCTAAGCACAATAGAAGCACAATTTGAATTGAAAGCCAATCCCAACACATACAAACAACTTGGTCCAGCAGGAATCTAACCTTCCTTACAGAGAAACACTACATTAAAGCTACTTAAAACTAAATCCTATAAAACTACCCTTACTTTCTTAACAAAAAGCACGATATAAATACAAGTGTTGTATAATCTTTTAATAACACTAATTACTCCTATGGAACAAAATTTTCAATTAGTTTATTGTTTTACTGTGCACATTGTTGTTCTGTACCTTTCTAAACATTTTTAAAACAGAAAAATAGATCAATACTGGAGGCTAAGGGCTCTTCCTACAATGAGATGGAGAAATGTATTTATTTGGACAAGCGTTGTATGTGAGGGCAACAAATTTACCCACTGACAGCAGATGAATAAATTATTTTCCCAGAGAACAAACTACAATGGCTGGGAAGATTTATTTTAAATGTTTTTCCAAAGTCTACTTGTGAATGCACACCTTCCAGAATTGCTATATCTCAGCACACCAAGACGTTTTGCAGGAACATGAATTAAACTATCAGTGGCAGAAGTTCTAAAAATTTCAATAATTAGGCACTACTTTAGTAAACTCTTGACTTACCTTTCACAGAAATTTAAAATAGATATTACAATTAATCGGATTCTGTCATTTATGGATTTCCTACAACAATAAAAACAACAGGGAATCTCTCTAGTGGGAGTTACTCAATATCCAAGAACTAGCTGATAACTTGCTCTCAGCCAGGAATTCAAAATACATCACAACGTAAACTACAAAGGTGAAAAATAAAAACAATACACTTACTTTTCTGTAAATCACTCCACTTCTTCTGATCTGGTACAGTTACAGAATACGCACCATAACTGGAAAAAATTCCAAGTTGGAAAATTAAAGACTACAAAGCCTACATCATTTTGAATAGTGATGATTGACTTAAATTATTAATGACATCACAATAAAAATTGATATCACAGCGAGCCCTGAGTTATCAACACCTAGTGATTTAGAGTTTGGGAGTCAGGAGTTTGGTATTTTCACTATTATCTCAAATAATGTCTCCCAAAATCACTTCAGGTTAGGAGATTACTATTAAGGTTAACAGATTAGGAATTGTGGTTCTAGTTCAAAACAGCAGGAATGTTCTCTGCAGTATCCTCATTAATATTTATCCCTGAATCACTGTCACTACAACTAGTCACCATGAAACTTTGTGGGAACTTGCAGTGCAGAAATTTCCTGTTACATTTCCTACATTACATCTGTCGCTACATTGCAAAAGTACTTTGTGGGTTCAAGTGCTTTGGGAGATCCTGAATAGCACTTTTATTGCAAGATAGTTCAATTTATTGTTCAACATCATAATAAAATTCACAATTTTAAAATTCTGCAACATCTCTTCTTATTTTATCACATTAGCCAAAAGAAGTTTTCAGAAAAATTCTGTATGCAGCTATAATTTGGAATCTTGGAATATGTTGCTACGCTAAAAGGCACTTTGAGTTTTTTTTTAGTTTTATTTATTAGTTTCACAAGTAGGCTTATGTTAACACTACAATGAAGTTACTGTGAATATCTGTCACTCGCCACACTCTGGCACCTTCTCGGGTACACGTAAGGAGAATTTAGCATGGCCAATGCACCCAACCAGCACATCTTTGAGAGTGTGGGAGAAAAGTAGAGCACCCAGAGGAAACCCATGCAGACACGGAGAGAACGTGCAGACTCCACACAGATAGTTACCCAAGCCAGGAATCAAACCCAAGTCCCTGCACTATGAGGCAACAGTGCTGTGCCACCAGATGCAAGTGGTAGTTGCTGTCTTATAGAACTGCAATAATAAATTTCTACTCAAAACAGATTGCTTACTTGCGTGTAGTTTTTTGAGGTGATTTGTGATGGGTGGCCACATTTCTCCGCATGACAGTGCTGCTGCCTTTATGTATACCTGCTGTATCCTTAACTGTGCTTTTACCTATATTCTTATCTGACCTTACAGTTGTCTCCTTATCTGTGATTTCACCTATGTTCTTACCTGTACTTATAGTTGTACCCTTACCTGTATGTGTACCTTTAGCCACATCTGGACCCCTACCTTTAGCTGGGACCCTTTGCCCTTCCAACTCATCTGTGCCCATTGCCCTATTCTCATCGTGATCACCATCCCCCACTATCGCCCGAGTCCTCGTCTGGATCACCCTGGGTTTTCTCACAACCGAGTAAGACATGTCAAAATAGAAATAGGAAACATAAAGTTAATGTTTCTCTCTCCCACTCTCTCACTAACGAAACAGCCGGTCGCCACGCAAAGGTCGCTGGGAGATGTAGGCCGTTCGGTCACGTGTCTCTACCTGACACCGTTGAGCCTCTTCCCAGGAGAACTACAACACCCAGAATCCAAGGCGGCAAACGGATATCCGGCAAGGGGGAGCTGAGTTGGGCGTTACTATAGCAACAGCAGGAGCCCCTCTTCGGAGCGCTAATTTGCACCTTTGCCAAACACTGAAAGGATTATCTTTAAAGCAGTCCCATCCGCCCCGAATGTGTATGTATTTATTTATATTTAGAGTGTTATTCTCTGTAAGTTTTGATAATCAGGTTAAATCATAACTTGTTTTAAAAGAAACGTTTTTCGTGTTTCTTTTTGCTTAAGATTATTTTAAGCAAAAAACAGAAAGCACTGGAAAATCTCATACTGAGATTACCCAGCATTTTCTGTTCTTGTTTCAGATTCCAGTATCTGCAGTATTTTGCCTTTATAAAGTAAAGTTTATTTATCAGTCACCAGTAGACTTACAAAATTACGGTGAAAAACCTCTAGTCGCCACACTCCAGCACCTGTTTGGGTACACTGAGGGACAATTTAGCATGTTCAATGCACCTAACCAGCAGATCTTTGGACTGTGGGAGGCAACCAGAGCACCTGGCGAAAAGCCACACAAACAGGGAGAATGTGCAAGCTCCACACAGACAGTGGAATTGAACCGGGTCCTTGGTGCTGTGAGGCAGCAGTGCTAACCACTCTGCCACCCCGTGCCGGCCCCAAACAAGGCTTCGCCAAGATTTGAACTGGGATCGTTGGATTCAGAGTCCAGAGGGCTCACCATTACACCACAAAACCCAACACACTCATCTTATGCTCATCTTAAGGTTAGGAAAGCTGGTATCAGAGTTGCTAAAAGTTGACAATGGGAATTAAGGTTGTGGCTACCAGTTGTCATGTAGGAGTCAGGCACATATGAGGTTAATTCATTTACGGTCTCTGGGCGTCGCTGGCTAGGCTAACATTTCTAGTTTCCCTTTGTTATGGTTCTGGTCAGAAATTGTGAAAGTACCAAACTCTGAACTACCAAAGTGTTTTATGAAGCCTGTGAGGATCACAGGTTTTGCATCTTGAATTTGGCTAGGATAAGTATGAAAGGTTGCACTTCAGTATGATTCAAATGACTGACAAGGGAGCTTTTATCAAACAAAGCTTATTTAAGAATATAGTTAACTTGCAAAGTAAGAAAATTAGAAATACTTTCTATCAAATAGAAACAACACCAAAACAACCATGATGATATATAACCCTGAATGAATATAGGAGCTGCCCCAATCAAATCAATCCCATAAACAAGACCCTTCAAACAGATTTAATACGGCATAGACTAATGCTCACGTGATACTGGAATTGAATCCTTTGGATGAAGTCAGAACATCTTCCCAAAACAGCAGGGACTCTAGGCAAGCCACCAATAGCAGATTCCCCCCCTTCAGAAAGGGGGAATCTGCAGATGACCAGCAGAATTTCTGAAACCAGGGAGAGACTTCTTTTTAGCTTGATGTCCCTTGTAAAACTAAAGACTCAAACTGCAGCTCCAAACTGCAAACAAAAGAATTTACGTTGCCTGATCTGCTAACCAGTTTTTCTTCTAACAATGCAGTCATAAACATCCCAGTAAAAATAAACAAGACCCATTTAAGCAGCTTTCCTCCTATATCCCTACTTTATTTAATTAGTTTTTAATTTTTAAAAAGTTTTCAATTGTTCTTTAGTTTCATGATCTGTAAAATATTTCTTTTCATTTCCTTTAATCTGAAAGCAACTTAGGTCATTCAAAATAGCAGTTACCTTTCAACCAATGAAGTTACCATTTTCCTGAGACGTTACCCCTGATTGTTTTTCAAACTCAGGCCAGTGTACCAGTACAGTGTGTCCCTCACAGATCTGGCTGTCTCCGCTCCCAGAAGGTATTTATAATCCAATGGTATTCAGGTTATGATAACTTGGATGACTCTGTCAGATTCTGGTGAACATTGGGTTTGAGCTTCTTGATCAACACGATTTCATTGAACTATCCATGAGGAATAAAATCTGATTCTATTATATCCTTGTTGTGCCAAGGTTGCGGCGTGGTGTGGGACTCTGCCCATCTTGCTTTTGGCCCTGTCTCAAAATTAATTAAATCCTTATAGTTTTGTACTTGAAGAACTTGAGATGTTACCCTGGCACTGGCAGTACAGGAAAATATCCTTTGCTTATAATTGGTGGTGGGTCTCCTTCGTTTTGTTGAGGACCCACTGTAGAAGTTGTATAGCACTTATCCTATCTATACGTTATGTGGCTCTATCTCTTGTATCGTATAACAAGGACACCATTATGCCATGAATTCGTGGCTTTATCCTGTTATTCCCCAATCTCTGAAACATCCTTTCATTGGTTGTATTTTTGGAGGCACCATTTGCAATAAATAATGAATAATCCAAACCAATTGCATTGGTGCTCTCTTGCCTCTTTCTGTATGTATATGTGAAAAAATGATTCTGCTGAACTGTACCAATCATTGAGGATTTGTTGTGTTTGTGAAAATGGGGAAAAGTCTTCAATAAAAATGTATTTTTTAAAAACCTGAAGTGAAACCTGGCATTTTGAATAAACCAGCCACATAATTCATCATCAGCAACCAAGGAGAAAGAAATTCCAAATGCTACCATCATGAAGCTTTGTCAGGCAGTGACATCATATCAAGGACAATGCTGCCCAATCAAATTCAAACCACCTTAAGTTAAATAAAAGAAGATGACTCCCTGTGGTTGCGATTTTGATGGGCCCTGATTGGATTCGTGAAGTTTAAATTTTATTGAAGATTTGGACGTGAGCTGCAGTATTTATCTAATAGCAATGGACATGAGCAGGGGTTTCAGATCGCTTCACTGTGGATCAGGTCATTGATTCGTCCCGGTCAAAAGACAAATGGGAAAATATACATCCACGTCAACCTGGCTACCCTATGAACTTATTAATTCTATTTTAGGAATCAACAATGCATGACTCATACCAGAGAAATTTCTAACCTTCAGAAAACCAGCAAGGACCTTATTATCATTAAAGAGCTACTAATGTCCTCTGTGACTTTGGCAATCAAATTTCAAACAAATACATCAATGCCCTTTTACATTTCTAAGACAGTGCTCTAGCCAACAGGGACCGTGACATAAACTACCTAGTCCTGCCTGCTGCGGGAACGTCACGGGCGCATGGAGAAGTTGAGAGACAAGCAAAAGGTCCGTAAACAGCAACAGCTCAGTGACTATCACTGCTAGCTGTGCAGATACATGGATTTGGGCCTGTGTCTGTGGGAGTTTGTGCATTCTCCCTGTGGTTGCGTGGGTTTCTTCCGGGCGCTCCAGTTTCCTCCCACACCCCAAAGATGTGCTCTTAGGCTGATTGGTGTACCAAATTGACACTATTCTCCCCTGAAATTCTTAGGTTCTTATGTTCTTATGAATCTGGCTACATTAGGGGTTCCACTCACATACACACAGGGCAGGGTAGGTGTAGGAAGATGCGACGGCGCTGGCTCGTTGGGCCGAAGGGCCTGTTTCCCGTGCTGGGTTGTTCTTTGTTTGTTCTCTTTTGTTCTTTGTAAATTGAGGGGTGATAGATATAGGACAGATGTCAGAGGTAGGTCCTTTACTCAGAGAGTCGTATGGAATGCCGTGCCTGCAACAGTAGTGGACTCGCCAACACTGATGGCATTTAAATGGTCATTGGATAAACATATGAATGATATTGATATAGTGTAGGTTAGATGGGCTTTAGATTGGTTTCACAGGTCAGCGCAACATCAAGAACCGAAGCTCCTGTACTATGCTGGAATGTTCTACGTTCTATTTCAGAGGGCATTTCTGTGAACCTGGAATCACATATAGGCCAACCAAGGTAAGATGGCAGATTTCCTCCCTTAAAGGACATTAGTGGACTAGATTTTTTTTACAACAATGGTTCATTAAACTTTAAATCTCACCATCTGCCATGGCAGAATTCCAACCTGGGTCCCTGGATTACTAGCCCAGTGACAATACCACTGAGCCACAGCTTCTCCATTAGGTCCAAATAGACACACACTCCTGTTGTAGATGGAGTTCCAGGATTTTGACCATGATAGTGAAGGAAAAGCGACACATTTCTAAGCCAGGATTGGTGAGTGGCTTGGAAGGGAACTTGCTGGTAGTGGTGTTTCCATGGGTCTGCTGCCCTTCTCTTTCTAAGGATTTGGCATGTTAACTTGGCATGTCAGCTATGACTCTCACCAACTTTTACAGATGCACCATAGGAAGCATTTTTTTTGGTTGTATTGCAGCTTGGTATGGCTCCTGCCCTGCCCATGTCTGCAAGGATCTACAAAAGATCGTGAATGTAGCCCAATCCATCACACAAACCAGCCTCCCATCCATTGACTCTGTCTACACTTCCCGCTGCCTTGGCAAAGCAGCCAGCATAATTAAGGACCTCACACACCCCATTCTCTCTTTCACCTTCTTCCTTTCGAGAAAGAGATACAAAAGTCTGAGGTCACGAACAATTCAATAACAGCTTCTTCTCTGCTGCTGTCAGACTTTTGAATGGATTTACCTTGCATTAAGTTGACCTTTCTCTACACCCTAGCTATGACTAACACTACATTCTGCACTCTCGTTTCATTCTCTATGAATGGTATGCTTTGTCTGTATAGCGTGCAAAAATCAATACTATTCACTGTATGATAATACATGTGCCTGTAATAAATCAAACCAAATCAAAGTGGTAGAGATCACGGATTCAGAAGGTGTGATTGAAGGAGCTTTGGTGAGTTGTTACAGCGCGTCTTGTAGATAAGGGATAAGCATAAGGAATAATAGTTAGGCATGACACCTTCAGCCATCGACCTGCAAAAGGCACGGGAAACTTGAAAACAAACCATCATACAAATTCTTACATCTATTCAAACGTTTTCATCACTCGACCTGTTCTACTCCTGTGCTCTGTGTGGTGCTGTGCTATACTTTAGAAAAAAAAATCAACTTTAGTGTCGATCTGCCTTTCGCCCTCCCCTCCTCCCTGCTCGCACCAGACTACGCAGTGCAATACGTGACTGCGTTTCTGATACTGTATTCAGAACCCGTGTCTGGTCAATACGAGATGCATTAAATAGGAGAGAAAGAGATGCAAGCTCCGTGACACCGGTGCATTGCAGGTAAGTCCATGCACTCTTCCCGCAAAAAATAATGCATAAAAATCATGTTCACTTACCTGCGGAGATGCTCCCCCTCCCCGTCCCCAATTAATACCACACCGGTAATAATTGTATTGACTAATTAAGGTGATCGCAATTTTGCTTATAATTGCAGCTTTTGGCAGAATCTATTTCCGAAGGTATTCTAAGTAAGTTCTGCTCGAATTCGATCTGAAAATGACATGCACTCAAATTGCACTCAGTATTTAGATTTCAGGTCTAGAAATACGAGGCTGTTTGAATTGTGTCTGTGCATGTGTTTGCATCAGGGTTGTCACGGTCTAAAAAAAAGCCTCACTGTGAAGAATTAATCAGTCGAAACAAAATATTTAAAATACATTTATGAAACGTCTGGAATATTGATGTAGGTTTCACTATCGTTTGTTGCAATTTGCAGACCCGCCGCAATTAGCGGAAGCCGCGGAGTTGTAATTCGCTGATGGACATCGCACCGTGCAATATAGAGACCGTATTTTAATTGCACATTGTTGATGGTTCATTTTTTTTTACAAATTGCCTGTTACAACTGTGAGGTCAGCTTTGTTTAGTGGACTTAACAGTTACTGCAGTTAAATTAACATGTTGGTACAAGGACCTCCAATACAATGAATGGAGTTTTATTCAGATACATGGCACCTTACTCCTCCTGGCTACTCAAAAGCTTTCAGCTTTTAATTTTTTTTGTGCAGTTAAGAGAAATGCCATTACTGGATATATGCGAGACGTGACGTCTTTACTATAGACGGCAGCAACTGAGCTTGCGTGGAGCCTTGCAATGTTCTCTGGGTGTTGTAGTCCCCTGGGCTCTGGCCCAACCTTCATGATGGGCTTCATCAAAGCTTCACCTTGGGCAACCATGGTTTGGAGAGAAGGCTTCCAACAAAAACAATGTGAACAATTTCATTATCATGTTACATATTAGTGTTCCAATTATGGTGCTTAATGATCTTTCTGCTATGTATCTGTAAATAAATAAAACAATCTTGCATTTATATATCGCCTCCTTATGATGTCCCAAAGTGCTTTATAGCCATTGGGTTATTGTTGAAATCGGTGACAGTTGTAAAGCAGGAAATGTGGCAGCCACTGTGAGCACAGCAGGTCCCACAAGCAGCAAAGCAATAATGACCAGATGATCTGCTTCAGTAGATGGTTGAGGGATAAACAACGGCCGTGACGTAGGGAAGAGTTCCTCAACACTTTTAATGCATTTTCTGACACTGATCCTAAATTGCTGTTATTACATAGGCAAATGTGGCACCCAGTTAATATGCAAGAAAGTCCCACAAATTGAAAATGAACGGATGACCAAATATTCATGATTTTTGATGGTGTCAGGTAAAGGATAAATATTGACCAGGAGAATTCTCTGTCACGGGATGTTTTGATTCCATCTGAGAGGGTAGATGGGATCTTCGTTGAAAGCCTTGTTTGAAAGGCAGCACCTATGCCAGTTTAGCAATCCTTCAGTGCTGCACTGAAGTGTCAGCCTGGTTAATGAGCTCAAAGTCTCTGGACGGGGACTATAAATGCACAACTTTTGACTTAGAGGCTACCAACCGCGTCATAGCTCACAGTAAAAAGGGCAGAGTGCAAGTTGAAGAAATTCATTATTGTTTGCGTTATACTCAAGAAAGCCACATGATGATAGGATAGTACTGGTGCCATTCTTTATTTAGTATTACATTTATTTACAGAGTGAAAGTTTGTTAGCATGCATCTTGTAACCCAATCACACCATACATCAGTGTCCCATTCGTATATGTACTCAAATAAGACTCCAATTAATGTCCACCACCTGCATTCAATTAAACCCAATCAATATCCAATTAACAATAAGATCACATTTTCAGCACTATTTCTACAGTGGATCAGTGACTACTTATTATTGTCTATAAACCATGTGGGATGTCCTGAGCCTGTAGAAGGAGATATATAAATGCAAATCTGTTTATGTCCATTTTTGGTCACTGAGACATAGGAAAGAGGTTGAAACCAGGATGGGGTGCATTAATGAGCCTTACGATTGTTGCAAAGGATTGAATTAGTTGTGATTTCATTGAATGACTGAACAGACTTGATGGGCTGAATGGCCTACTTATGCTCCTATCATTTTATTTATGCTGTAAAGCTGAGTTGTAATACCAAATTGTAAATAACATAGTAGAGACAAATCAAAAATGTTAGTGCAGATCAAATCGTGACAATGAGGAAAGGGTCCTATAGTCAAATGAGTGAAGGGAATTTAAAACTAATGTTATTATAGTACTGATTGAAGAGAACCATGACAGTTTCCCTCTATGCCTTAGTCCATACTTATTTCTGACACACAGAAAAACAGATTGTCTGTATCATTATTGCACTGCTGTTTGTGCTATATAAATCTAAGTTGTTAGATTATTTATGAACATACGAACATAGCCACTTAGCCCAGAGTTCTAAAGATTAACGATCCTCTGAGGAAACAAATCCCCCCGTCTTAAATGGGTGATACTTAGTTTTTAAATAGTGACCCTTAATTCTATATTCTCTCACAAGATGAAACACCCTCTTCACATCCATTCTGTCAAGACCCCTCAGGATAATAAGGGTGGGATTCTCCCAAAAAAATTTGAAGTGTCAAATTCACATAAAAACTGGAGTAAATCCTGCTGGCATTTTCAGTGGGTCTTTTCAAAATGAATCTCCCACACCCTGTGCATCACAGAATGCCCTAGGGTGAATCACATTAGACATCAGTAGGTGGGGCCTATTGTCACCTGAGAGGCCAGCAGCATACCACTGAGTGAGCCACTGCACATGCGCAGCTGTCAGCACCGAAATCGGTGCGCACGCAGTATCGCCGGCCTTCCAGTCACTGGCCAGTTCGATTGCCGTATTCCATATCGCTGGCCATGCAACACCCACCACCACCTGATTGCTGGGCTCCTGGATGTCTCCAGGCCACCTCCCCCCCAACCCTAGTAGATCTCCCAATTTCACCCCCTGCATTCTCCCTCGATGACCGGTCCCAATCACTGGCCTCCCTTCCTCTGACACTGTCGAGTGCAGAGTGGCAGTAGCACCCCATCCCCTGCCATTTTGGCAGTGTCTGATGCCCAGTGGGCAGTGCTAAGGTGCCCCCAGGCATTGCCCTCTTGGGCAGTGCCGGGGACCAGGCTGGCAGTGCCAAGTTGGAAATGCACACTCGCATCCCCCTTACACCCCGATCACCCTTGGGGCCTCCATGGCCCTCCTTCACCCCAGCAGGGTCAGGCCACCTTCAGGCTAAAGCAGCACAGTGGGCTGGGAGAATCACCCCCTATATGTTTCATCAAGTCACCTCTTAATCTCTGAGCAGATATAAGCATAGCCTGTCCAAACTCTTCTCCTAAGACAACCTGCCTATTCCAGGCTTTAGTCCAGTTAACCTTCTCTGAACTGCTTTACATACTTAAATAAGAAGACAAATACTGTACATATGACTCCAGATGTGGTCTCACCAGTGCTTTGTATAAATAATGCATACTAATCAAATATCTATTCCATCTCGCATGGCCAATTCACAAAGGTGGGGGTTTTATGTATGAACTGCAAATGAGCTATAAAAATGGCTTCAGAATCCTTACAGAACCACCTACTGTCTCAAGGCTGCAACTATATTGTGACAGTTGAGATGGCAAAACTGAATGAGGAATGTTGACATAGTCTCTTACATAGAAATAACAAACTTTTCATTTATATAGTGTGTTTCAGGACCTCAGGGCATCCCACTATTAATAAAGAACATTTTGTTCTTGTATTGTCACCTTTACAATGTAAGGAAATATGATACCCAAATTGCACACAGCAAGCCCCCACTTATAATCATATGATAAGTTACTAATCAACTTGTTTTGTTTCAATCATGTTGATTGAAGAATAAATTTGGGTGAGACAACCCATAACCAAGAATTATGAGAGTGGGAAGTGAGACTTCTCACGGACAAATGCCTCCTGGAATTTTTATTAAAATGCAGATATGTAAATTGACTATTGGAAAATGCACCAAATTAGGTGACTAAAGATAAAAATTCACCGTAGGTCTATCCAGAAATTAGGCTTTATATTGCAATACACTTCAAAAATGGTCTCCAGACTACTTGTACCGTGCTGGGTCATTGAACTTTGGTAGAACCTGTTCTGCCATTCTTTCTCTACTGCCAATTATGCACTTTACTTAATACCTACAGCTTTGATTGGTAGCTTACTATTGATTGGCAACTCATTAGTTGGGTGAAGTCCAGGGTCATTTTTGCTCAGGCTGCCATTTGAAGCTGAGAATCTACTTAAAGCACTATGCCAATAAATTACTGGCAGTAGGCATAAATTTTTCTCAAGCTAAAAAAAAGAGTGGGAAAAACTGCATCTTACAGTGCTGGTGCATTAATATGCACTGCTTTCAGGAAGTTTCCAAATTTAGTGGGAATAATATGGAGGTGGTGAAAGAAAGTTGGCAAAAAACGCAATTAAAAGCAAATTTTTTGGTGTTAAGCTTTGGAAGAGATAGGTATGATCCAAAGGGAATGGTGCCTGCATATAACAAGACATGAGGCGAGAGAGATTGGGAAGAAAAATAAGTTTATCAAACAACTAGGAAGCAAAATTCAATATTCAGAAGATTAACAATGCATGTTTCTTTCAATATTTAATTGGTTTGCTGTCAAATCTGTGGAGAATCAGGAAAATTTTCCATTGGGAGAAAGATACTGAAGTCTGAGCACACGTGTCGACTGACTCAAGAAACCCTTCTTCCCTGCTGCCATTAGACCCCTACCTCACATCTTCCTCTACACCCTAGCTATGACTGTAACTATATTCTGCACTCTCTGCTTTCCTTGTATATGAATGGTATACTTTGTCTGTATAGCGTGCAAGAAACAATTCTTTTCACTGTATATGAGTACATGTGACAATAACAAATCAAATCAGAATCAAGTGCAAACTTGCTTGCCACATTAAATTACTGTATCAGTAAATATTAGCTCAATGGATATTTTTCTTAACCCTGGACTGTCAAGATGTTTATGTAAAAAATAATTTTTCTGAGAGATGTTTGTGCACATGTATTTAAACATAGTGATATATGAAAGTAATAATGCTCAAGCTTTCTGATTTGCTCTTCAGATAACTCAGCAATACACATTGCAAATTATTTATTCTGTTTATTACCTTGTCTGGTTATTTTCCCATTACTGCTGTCACTGAATTAGCATGGACCATACTAAAACATACCTTCCTGTAATCCTCATCTACATTGTTACACCTTCCCTCGCTTCGTCCACACCATTCCACCTTCATATTGGTATCCTTAGAAGGTTATAGGGAGAGTCCCATCTTCTGTCATCTGTGTACATGCCCTGGCCACCAAATTCTTCTTGCCTTTCCCCCATCTTACGGCATGCCCGTTTCTTCTCTTTACTTAAGAATTGGTCATTTCGCTCACACATCTAGGCAGGTGCAGCAGAGTCCACAGTCATCTATCTTTTGCTTCTGTTCTTTTCAGGGAAAACACTGAGAAATCAGTTAAGGTAGAATCTGTCAGGGAAGATATATGGGTGAAGAATAGGAGATATGCAGACAACAGAAAATTTCCATACAAAGGCAGAAATGCTGAGATGGAAGAGAGGTGCAAGGAAAAATAGACAGGAGTCAATTAAATAATTATATGAAAAAGAATGTGAGGGGGAAGACAACTTGCACATTTGGGCAACAACCATTTCAATAACTCTTGAACTATTGTTGGGCTCAGATTGTTGGTCACGTTAGAGGTTAAATGAAGAGCTGGCTGAATTGCAGAGAAATTATTTGAAAAATGAAGAGAAACCTGGGACATGAGTGAAATTGTGACTGGAAGACTCACAAAGGAAGTCAGAGTTGATGAATAAAAGCCTGTCTGTGGCACCACAGACTGAAGAAGGTGTTTACAGATTGGAAATTGGCAATCATAAAATCTTACCGCGTAGCATTTGATTCTTCGTACTTACTGTACTTACTTTGAGAGAGCTATCCCACTCTCCTTTTTTTCCCCAAAGCCCTGAAAAGCTCAGATACGTATCTAAGTTTTATGTATTGTAAACCTCTTTGTGTAGTGTGTCACGTGATTCTGGTGACATCATCAGAGGCATTTGGGAGATTTTGCTTTTTTCCATCCTGGGCTGTAAGCAAGCAACACCTATCTGATAAAGCTGGTCAAGTAACCTTTTCGTTATTTTATCTTTGCTATTAAAATGAGCTGACCACTTTAACATACAACAGTAAAAGACAAAATTGGCAATGAAGGTTTTCCAGCAAAATTAGTCTGAAGAAACAATTCAGACCTGGACCATGAGTCAAGGATACATTTTCAGAGACCATTCCACTATCAATTAAAGTGTGCTAAATCTGGCCATTGGAAACAGGTTTTTAGCCTTCCTGAGGCTGTACATTAATTTTAAAATTAATCAAAAGCTCTCCGGATCATTCCATAATTTTTTTGATTTGGCCACAACCTCTAGAGTGCTTGGAGAGCTGGAGGTGGGAAAAGGGAAAAAAATTCAACCAGCGCATTGATGGTAATTAATTAGTAAATTGGTGGCCTCAAAATATCCTAGAAAATAAGGAAAGAAAATAAAGCTATGTAAAAATAGATTTACTTACCAAAGCTGAAGAGTTTTTTCTAGCTGCATACCTTCACATATGGCAGACTGCAAGATTGAGTCCTCAAACTCAGTAAGAGAGAAAAAAACCTGTTTTTGGAGAGGCGACTGCTCAAAAAGGAAAACAATGTGATATCAACCAAGATTTAGCAGAATTAAAACTGAAATCTCCTGGATTGGCGTTTGCAAAAAAAAGGGAATTGTTTTCCTTAATGTTACAGAGTCTTTTTTGAAAGCAACAAAAGAAATAATACAAACTAAATTGGAAGAAAAGAGAAATTGGAAGGGAGGAAAAGTTAAAGAAAGAATTACAACTTAAGAACCAGTAACAGATGCACCATAGAAAGCATTCTTTCTGGTTGTATGACAGCTTTGTATGGCTCCTGCTCTGCCCAAGACTGCAAGGAACTACAAATGTAACCCAATATAGCCCAATCCATCATGCAAACGAGTCTCCCATCCATTGACTTTGTCTACATTTCCCGCTGCCTTGGCAAAGCAGCCAGCATAATTATGGACCCCACACACCCCAGACATTTTCTCTTACATCTTCTTCCATTGGGAAAAAGATACAAAAGTCTGAGGTCACATACCAACTGACTCAAGCACAGCTTCTTACCTGTTGCTGCCAGACTTTTGAATTGACTTACCTTGCTTGAAGTTGAATTTTCTCTACCCTAGCTATGACTGTAACACTACATTCTGCACTCACTCATTTCCTTCTCTATGAAGGTATGTTTGGTCTGCATAGCGCGCAAGAAACAATACTTTTCACTGCATGTTAATACACATGGCAATAATAAATCAAATCGGATCAAAATCAAACTGCAATGGCAGAAAAAGGTGGCGCTATGGAACCATTTCACAAGAATGCAGAATCATGGAGTACCTATGAAAAGAAAGTTCAACATTATTTTGCTGCAAACAGGATACCGGATGAAATCAAAGTAGCAACTTTTCTGAGTGTAATAGGACAGAAACCTTCATTCTGTTTGCAAAGTCTTATCCATTCTGTCAAACCTGGTACAAAAACCTATGAGAAATTGGCCAAAAACCCTTGAAGAACACTTCTCACCCAACTTTTAATAATAGTGGAAAGATTCACATTTCATTGACAGAGCCAAAAAGAGTGTGAAAATATTCCACAATTTGTAGCCGTACTACAGAAACTAGCAAAGGGTTGTGAGCTTGGTCTGACCATTGAAGGTAGTCTGTGTGACAGACTTGTTTGTGAACTTCGAAAAGAAGAAATTCAAAGATGATTGCACACCAAAACACACTAAAACTTGCTATTGCGATTGCAGTGTCCATGGAATTGGTCACTAAAGAAGCTTTCTCAATTGGAGTTGATGCCAAAATACCCAAGATGAATACTGAGAAAATAAAATCTCTCAACATGCAAGCATGCCATAGGTACGCCCAGCTGGGGCATTCTCCATAGGAATGTTGGTGTCGAGAAAATGAATGTCGTAAGTGTGGCAAGAAAGGTCACATGATCAAGGTGTGCTGGGCTAAACCAGATTCTCAAATCTTGTAGATGAGTAAATACAAGAAAGCACCCAAATCCACAAAAAGGTCCACAGAATGACCAAAGACAATGAAGATTCCCAGAAATATCTGTGGAGATCAAAGAATTAAAGCTTGGTGTATTATCGATGCAAGGTGATGCACAGAGATTTTGGGCCTATCCAAAACTGAGTGGGAGCAAAATTAAAATGGAAGCAGATACGGGAGCCGCTAAGTTTCTGTCTCTGAACAGGGTGACATGATGGCACAATGGTTAGCACTTCAGCCTTACAACGCCAGGGACCCAGGTTCAATTCCCAGCTTAGGCCACTTTCTTTGTGGAGTCGGCATGTTTTCCCTGTGTCTGTGTGGGTTTCTTCTGGGTGCTCCCATTTCCTCCCTCAGTCCAAAGATGTGTGAGTAAGGTGCATTGACCATGGTAAATTCTCCCTCAATGTACCCAAAAAGGTGCCGGAGTGTGGTCACTAGGGAATTTTCACAGTAACTTCATTGCAGTTTTAATGTGAGCCTACTTGTGACTAATAAATAAACTTTAAAAATATTTATATCAACAAAAGCTCAAGAATGTACCATTAAAGCCTTCTAATTTTATCCTGAGAACATACATGAAAGAGGTGGTTTCAGTGAAGGGTTATATCATGGTGCAAGTTGAAGCAAATGATCAGTCTGAAAAATTGTCATTACAAGTTGTGAAAGGAAATTTTCCTGCACTTTTTGGAAGAGAACAAAATCAAACTAAATTGGCAAACAATAAACCAATTGGTTGATGGAAAAAATACATTACAGAAACTCTTAAAAAAAATACAAGAAGGTACTTGAAAATACTTTAGGGGAAATGACTAGAGTTGAGGCACTACTTAAGATAAAACCTACTAGCAACCCAGAATACTTAAAGGCAAGAAATGTGCCATACGCTATTAAGCCAATTAGAAATGGAACTTGAAAAAGGAATCAAGGGTGGAGTGATCGAGTCCATAACTGCCAAACAATTGGGCAATCCAATTGTCTCTGTCATTAAATTAGATGATCTGTACAAATATGTGGTGACTTCAAAACAATGATAAATCCAGTACTGTGTGTTGACCAGTACCCCTTCTCATTAATTGCGAATCAATTTGTTGGATTATCTGGGGATCAGCACTACAGTATTATAATCTTATCCCAAGCATACCTCCAAATGAAGGTGGCAACTGAGTCGCAAAAGGTATAAATGTCCACTATTCGGATTAACATTGATGCCGGCCTTATTCCAAAAATCTAAGGGTCAAATCCTTAAGTGGCCGTAACGATGTCCAGTGTTATCTAGACGACATTTTAGTCATGGACAATAATGAACAGGCACATTTACAGAACTAGAGAAGCACAATCTTCATGTGAAGAAAGAAAAATGTGAATTTTTCAAGTCATGTAATTGAGAAGGATGGATTCTGCAAGGAATCCATAAAAATGACTGCGATTTTAGATGTGCCTAGACTAAAGAATATGTTGCAATTGAGATCTTTTTTATGACTTATCAATTATTATGGAAAATTTATTCCAAATATCACTACCATATTAAAACCACTCCATACATTATTATGTACAGGTCACCACTGGATTTGGACAAAAGACTACTAGGGGAATTTCACAGTAACTTCATTGCAGTGTTAATGTAAGCCTTATTTGGGACTAATAAATAAACTTTACTTACTTCTACTTTAAAAAGGTATATAATGAAGTTAAAAATACGCTAACAAAATCACTAGTTTTAATTCATTTCAACCCTAATTTACAATACAACTTTAATGTGGCGCATATAATGCCAAATGGAGATGAAAGAACAATAGTTTTCACTTTGAGAATGTTGACAAACGCTGAACAAAATTATGCTCAATTGGAAGAAGAGCACCTGAGTATAGTTTTGGAATCAAAAGATTTCATCATTATCTGTATGGAAGACATCTTATCTTGTTAGCAGACCACAGGCCTTTAACAACTATCTTTGGTACATACAAAGGAATACAGTCTCTAGCTGCGAGTCATTTGCAGAGTTGGTCCCTCATCAGCACATAATTACAAGATTAAATACAGAAGGTCTGGGCAATATGCAAATAAAGCCAAATCACAAGACAACCATGCAAATATTTTGTACTTTTCCCAGGTTAATGATGTACCTATTACAGCCTCCTGAGTGTAAAGGTGCATGAGGTCAGATCGAGTGATGTTGAAGGTCATGGACATTATCTCAAAAGGAATACCATTGGATAAACAGAGGAGGAATGTGGAATTCAAGCTGTAAGGGAATTCAAATTAATGGTACAAACAGAAAACTGTATGGGGGAATTGAGTGATTATTTCTCCATATTTGCAGATCAACTTCACAAAGGATATCCAAGATTTGTACATGTGAAAAAAATCGCAAAAAGTGATTGCTAGTGGCCAGGATGAGACTCACAGATTGAAGAATGAAAAGAATAGTCAATCTTGTGCTAGGGCACAAAATATTCCACTTTTACAACCACTTCATCCATGGGATTAGCCGAGACAACCTTGGCAAAGAGTTCATATTGACTTCGCAGAACCAACTGAGGGATATATGTTCCTCATCTGAACGGACGCACATTCCAAATGGCCCAAAATAATAATGATTGATGTCCATGAGCTACTGAAAAGGCAATGATTAGACAAAGTATTTGCATGGTTTGGCAAACTGGAGCAATTGGTTAATGATAATGGAACTCAGTTCATGTCAGGGAAATTCATGGACAGACATCATTGGCGTACAGCATATCAGAACAGTGGATTGGCAGAGTGTGTGGTGCTGTCATTAAAGAGTACCATTAAAGCATCAAAGGATGAAGGCCACTTGCCAAAAGAGTAAGCACCTTTCTCATATTCTAAGGAACATAGCCTATGCGACAACACAAACCTGTCGCAATATTGTTTTTAAAGAGAAAGTTGAGAACCAAATTTGATTTGCTCTTACTGCCTGACACTTCAGTCGTAGTGGAGCGACAACAACAATACCAAGTTATGCACCATGAACAGACATTGAAACCAAGAAGTTTTGATCAAGGTAAAAGTTTTAGCAACAAACCAGTTTGGGAAGTACCACTTCACGTGAGAAGTGGTACTTCCCCACAATACTCCCAAATACTTCATATACAGTGCAAACCGATGATGAGAGTTTGGAGGAGGCACACAGATCAAATCCTTGCTTCAAACAGCATTTGCAGAGTTGGCATGTGAAAAGTCAACATCTGACGCTCAAGGTTGGAAATCACTGAAACTATGATCACAATTGAATCAAATTCAGATTCTACACCAGTTGAATCAACAGCACCATAGAAGCTGAAGAAGAACCAACTTTATCAGATGATGTTCATGAGTCAGGTGGTGAATGGACTACCGAGAGCATGAAAGCAAAGACCCCTGAAGGATGAACCAACATCCACCTAAAAGACTCTGGTACTGACTGTAAAACTTTATATGATGATGCTTATTAAAATAATTTTTGTTTTCATAAGAGTTAAAGTTAATGATAGTTGTTGTACTACTGGAGTAAATGGGAGGGTTATGTATTGTTTAAACCATTTATCTTAAAACCATTGCATCTCTGTGTTATGTGTCACATTTCTATGTGGTGACATCATCAGTGGTATTTGGGAGATATTTCCTCTCTTCCATCCTGGACTAGAGGCAAGCAGCACCTATCTAATAAAGCTCCACAAACTGGTTAAATAACCCACCATGTGGCAACCTTTTCGTCCTTTTATTTTTGCTGCTAAAGTGAGCTGAAATAAAGAAACAAAGTTGCACCCTTTCAGGCTGTGCATTCCAGGTAATAGCAATTCATTGTGTATTAAAACAAAATCCTCAGCTCTCCTTTATTTCTTGTGCCTATTTCTTTAAAATAATAGTGATAGTGCCATTTTTTGAAAGAACTTAATCTGCTAAGCTTTTGCGTGGAAGTGATAGAAAACTATTGGTAGGTTGTGTTTGAAAATAATTCACAACCCCCAGAAAAAATTGATTTTTGACATTTTAATTGGTATATAGCAAGAGTTAGCAAAGGTGACTCTGATTCATCCTCCCACAGTCAAGAAATAAAAGCTTAATTTTTAGGTGTAGCTGCTTTTGTAATTGGAAAACACAGCAGCCAATTTGTGTATATCAAGTTTCTGATACTTTTAGGAACAGGAGTAGGCCATTCAACCCCTCAATTACTGACTGGCGTTTCAAAACCCATTAACTTGTCTTTGATCCACATTCTTTGATATACTAAACTAACAAAAATCAATTAATTTTGGTCTCAATATTTTCCATTGACACGGCATTCATTTGGATGAAAGTTGCAGAAACTGTGTTATATTGGTATTGGTTAAGTATGTATTGGCTTGAATAGCTGGGAAGATATTCTCTTACAAAGTTAGTGCTTTTACATTCACCTGAGATATCAGATGGCTGATTAAAAAAAAGCACCTCTGAGAGTACAGCACTCCCTCAGCACGGGAGCTTAGATTTTGTGGGTCTGGACTGGGTTTCAAAGCCAGAGCATTCAGTCACAGAGATGAGAGTACTGCCACCTGAACCACTGCTGACGATAATGTAATGTAGAAGTGACAAAATGGAACCATGGCTGAATTATCTCTTTCCTTCTTGACCCAAGAAATCTGTTATCACAGAAACAATCTTTCCAACTCTTATCAGATTGTCTATCGCATCTCAAAGTGTCTAAATATGATGGTCTTCAAGTTAAACCTGTCAAGACAGGTTCCGTTTGTCAGCAATTAGAAATCAGCCCCTATATAGAGCTTAGTAGAGGCTTAGACACAGGAATCACTTAGGTGTGATATGGTTACATTGATATTTTTATGCACTGGAATAGGCTGTTCAGCCCCTCAAGTCTGCTGTGCACTCAGATCATTACTGATGAGTGTTTCAAACACATTAACTCTACATTCCTTGATACGCTTAATTAACAAAAATCAATTCACCTTGGTCTCAATATTTTCAATTGATGCGGTATTCGTTTGGATGAAAGTTCCAAATTTCTACCATCTTGTCGATGAAAAATGTGCCTCCTGAATTCACTCCTAAATGTCTTCACTGTAACATTAACATTATTTCCCTGCATCCAACAGAGGGAATGGGGTAGATCTGATTTTGATTTGACTTATTTTTGTCACATGTATAGGTATACAGTGAAAAGTGTTGTTTCTTACGCACTATACAGGCAAAGCATACAGTATATATTAAAGGAAAGGAGAGAATGCAGAATGTAGTGTTACAGACAGAGCTAGGGTGTAGCAAAAAATCAACTTAATGCGAGATAGGTCCATTGAAATGTCTGATGGCAGCAGAGAAGAAGCTGTTCTTGAGTCAGTTGGTACAAGTCCTCAGACTTTAGTATCTTTTTCTCAACAGAAGAAGGTGGAAGAGAGAACGTCTAGGGTGCGTGCAGTCTTTAATTATGCTGGCTGCTTTTCCGAGGCAGCGGGAAGTGTAGACAGTATCAGTGGATGAGAGGCTGGTTTGTGTGATGGGCTGGGCTTCGTTCATGACCCTGTGCAGTTTATTGTAGTCTTGGACAGAGCAGGAGCCACAACCAGAAATAATACTTTCTATGATACATCTGTAGAAGTTGATGAGAGTCGTAGCAGACATGCCAAATTTCCTTAGTGTCCTGAGAAAGTAGAGGCGGGCTTTCTTAACTATAGCGTCGGGATGGAAGGACCAGGACAGGTTGTTGGTGATCTGGACACCTAAAAATTTGAAGCTCTTCGCCCCCATTGATGTAGACAGGGGCATGTCCTTCACTATGCTTCCTGAAGTCGATGAATATCTCCTTTGTTTTGTTAACATTAAGGGAGAGATTATTTTCATCTCACCAGTTCACCAGATTCTCTATCTCTTCCATGTACTCCGTCTCATTGTTTGAGATCCAACCCACTGTGGTGGTGTCATGAGCAAACCTGAAAATCGAGTTGAAAGGAATTTGGTCACACAGCCATAGGTGTATAAGGTGCATTGGAAGAGACTGAAGGTACAGCGTTATGGGGCACCAGTGTTAAGGATGATTGAAGAGGAGGTGTTGTTGCTTATCCTTACTGATTTGGTCTGTGGGTTAGGAAGTCTAGGATCCAGTTGCAGAGGGAGGAGTTGAGTTCCAGACTACAGAGCTTGGAGATGAATTTCGTAGGAATAATGATATTGAAGGCTGAGTTATATTTGATAAATAGGAGACCAACGTAGGTGTCTTTGTTATCTAGGTGTCCCAGGGTTGAGTGTAGAGCTAGGGAGATGGCAGCTGCTGTGGACATGTTGCGGCAGTAGGCAAGCTGTAGCGGATCGAGGCAGTGTGGGAGGCTGGAATTGATTTGTGCCATGACTAACCTTTTGAAGCACTTCATAATGATTGATGTCAGGGCTACAGGCCGATAGTCATTAAGGCATGCCACCTGGCTTTTCTTTTGCACCGGGATGATGGTTGTCTTGAAGCAGATAGGGACCTCAGATTGGTACAAAGAGAGGTAGAGGATGTCTGTGAATACCCCCACCAGCTGGTCTGTGGAGGATCTGGCTGCCCAGGTACCCTATCCGGGACAGTCACTTTCTGTGGGTTCCATAGAGGCAGACAAGCTGCTGTATCCATTCATAATTCTGATGGCTTTGATTAGCTCACCCCTCAGTTTTATAAATGCAGCCTGCATTTACTCAGTACAGACTGGAAATCTAACAAAGGACTTGACAATACTGCATTTCTCCATTCTGCAATAGACAGTGCACTTATCAGCTCCCAGCTGGAATGAAAATGAGTGTAAAGCAATGTGAAGGGAGGGCTGTGACTACATATGACACAGGTTATAATCAATCATTGCCTGGCTCATTTTGAACAGTGGACCCAGTGTCCAGAATTGCCTCATCATTCTGTGAATGCCAAAAACTGAGCCTGGGAACTGGTGTGGCCAATGGCCAGAATAGTCTCAATGCACAGGGTAGTTTGTGAACTGAAAAGTAAAATAAAACCAGAAGATAGATTTCACATTTTTTAAAAGCAGTTTTGTAGCCTTGCTTAAAAACGCCCTTGCTAAGCTTCCAAGACATTGTTCAACCATCTGATTTAAATGATTGGAAAGTGAGCCAAATGGTGAAGGGTTGATTCTTTTAGAATAGCGATCCAACCCCCATCCTCCTCCCCTTCCTCCAAAATTGTTGTTGAATAGAATCAAAATATTCAGACAAACAAAAACTGTTTGAGAACTTGATTCATTGTCCCAGAATATCAACATCCCTATTTTCCATTGTAACGCCAAGCTGTTTCTTAAGCAAGTCTCTTAACCTGGCCTCAGACACCCTTTCTGGCAACGCTTTTCCAGCTGCTGTTCATCCTCTGTGGAGAGAAATACTATGTAGCGCCTGTCTCCGACTTGCCCTTCACCACACTGAACTTGTGCGCTGCTGCCTGACTGTATCACAGTCTGCCAAATCATGTGGCAGACATTATTAATAATAGTTCTATTAAGAAAGAATTCCGAGTGAAGTAGCACATCTGCCAGCTTAGTGAGGGATGAATGCTATTTTTCAGTGCAGACGTTTCTTGAGGAAATGATAGCTGCATGTTTCCGCCCACCTGCCATCTGATGGTATTTGCTCGGGATGTCAACCCCATAACAAAATATATGATATCCTTACTGTTGTTATCATTAATCTTCCTGGCCAGGTTGAAAGAGGAAGAGCTGTGCAATACTGGTGTAATTCAGAAGGGGTAGTTTAATCAGAGGCAAAATGGAGCTGAGCCTGACAAGCTTAGTCCTGGTCGGCATTGTGGTTATTCATTTCTGGCGGGTAAGTAAACAAATTTAAGAGATACTGTTGCATGAAATGTGAGCTGCTGCTTATGTACAGGCTACAGCAGAGATCAGGCGAGCAGCAAAGTCCTGGCAAGCTTTAGGAAAGGATTAAAGAAACACAAATATGATGCTTTCACATGCCTGGAATCCCACTTACAGAGGCCAGCTGTGAGCAGAGAAAATTCAGAACAGATTCTGAAATGTAGTCTGATGTCCAGTGCCCTCATTAGGGTGCTCTCTTTTGCCACTATCAACCCTCTGGAGATTTCTGTATGCCTCCAATCCTGGCCTTTTGCGCATTCCCGATTTCCACCACTTCATTGCTGGTGGCTGTACATTCAGCTAACAAGCCCTAAAGTTTGCAACTCCCTCCCTCACTCTCCCTTTCTTAAAACCTAATTCTTTGACCAAGCTTTTGGTCCCCACATCCTAAAGGTGGTGGCGGTATAGTGGAAACATCACTGGACTAGTAATGCAGAGACGCAGGCTAATGCTTCTGGGAACATGGGTTCAGCACTGCTGCTTCACAGCTTCAGCGACCTGCGTTCAATTCTGGCCTTGGGTGACTGTCTGTGTGGAGTTTGCACATTCTCCCCATGTTTGTGGGTTTCCTCCGGGTGCTCCGGTTTCCTCCCATGTCCAGAGATGTGCAGGTTTTGGTGGGTTGGCCATGCCCCTTAGTGTAGGTTAGATGGATTAGCCATGGCAAATGTGTGGTGTTATGGAGATAGGATGTAGAGAGGGCCTGGATAAGATACTCTGTCAGAAAGTTGGTGCAGATTTGATGGGCCAAATGGCCTCTTCCGCTCTGTAGGAATTCCATGAAAACTCATCACAGCAGCTGTAGAATTTTAATATAATTAAAGCAAAAAGGATTGCAAATGAAAGCTAGTTATTTTGAAGCTGTTGTAAAAACCCATTTCATTCACTAATGTCCTTTAGGGAAGAAAATCTGTCATCCTTATCCAGTTTGACCTACATCTGACTCTTGTTCCACAGTAATGTGCTTAACTCTTAAGTTGCCTCTGAAGTGGCCTAGCAAGCCAATCAGTTCAAGTGCAGTAGAGATGGGCAACAAATGCTGGCCTTGCCAGTTATACCAGCATCCTATGAAATAATTTTTTTAAAATCACTATATATGTCTGTTTCTAACTTTGTTTGATAATGCTCCTGTGAATCACCTTGTGATAGTTTTGCTACATTAAAGGCGCCTTATAAATGCCAGTTATTGTATTGAAAGCAATCTAAAATTTGTCACCACTTTGCATTCAAACCCACCCTGTGCTCCCACTGTCAACATAATCCAGGCCAACCATGGGTGAGATTTGATTGTACAGTCGATGAAAACTCCAATGTGATGTGAGAAAAAGCTTTTTCACACAGTGAATGGTTTGGGTCTGGAATTCACTGCCTGGAAGTGTGGTAAAGGTAGGTTCAATTGAGGCAATCATTTGAAATAGCATTATTGGAATGGAAACATAGAAGATAGGAAGAGGAGGAGGCCATTTGGCCCTTCGAGCCTGCTCTGTCACTCATTATGATCATGGCTGATTGTCCAATTCAATAATATAATCCTGCTTTCTCCCCATAACCTTTGATCCCATTCTTTCCAAGTGCTATATCTAGCCATCTCTTGAATACATTCAATGTTTTGGCATCAATTACTTCCTGCGGTAATGAATTTCCCAGGCAGGCCACTCTTTGGGTGAAGAAATGTCTCCTTACCTCATCCTAAATGATCTACCCCAATTCTCAGACCATGACCCCAGGTTCTGAACTCCCCCACCATCAGGAGTATTCTTCCTGCATCTACCCTGTCTGGTCCTGTTAGAATTTTATACGTCTGTGAGATCCCTCCTCATTCATCTGAACTCCAGCAAAAACAATCCTAACTTAGTCAATCTGTCCTCATGTATCAGTCCTGCCATCTCTGGAATCAGCCTGGTAAACCTTTGCTGCATTCTCGAGAGACTAAGAATATCCTTCTTCAGAAACGGAGACCAAAACTGTGCACAATACTCTAGGTATGGCCTCACCAAGGCCCTGTATAATTGTAACAACACATCCCTGCCCCTGCACTCGAAACCTTTCGCAATGAAGGCCAACACATCATTTGCCGCCTTTACCGCCTGCTGCACCTGTGTGCTTACTTTCAGTGACTGGTGTACGAGGACACCCGGGTTCCCTGCACACTACCCTGTCCCAATTTACAGCCATTCAGGTAGTAATCTGCCTTCTTGTTTTTGCTTCCAAAGTGAATAACCTCACGTTTCTCTAAATTACACTGCGTCTACCATTGATTTGCCCACTCACCCAATCCGTCCGGATCGTGCTGAAGCATCTCTGCATCCTCATCACAGTTCACTCTTCCATTCAACTTGGTATCATCTGCAAACTTTGAAATGTTACATTTTGTTCCCATGTCCAAACCATGAATATATTGTGAATAGCTGGGGTCCCAGCACCAATCTCTGTGGCACCCCACTAGTAACTGCTTGCCAATTTAAAAAAGACCCATTAATTCCTACTCTTTGTTTCTTCTCTGCCAACCAGTTTTCTGTCCATCTCAATACACTTACCCCAATCTCATGTGCTTAAGTCTTGCGCGAAATAATGTGCAGGAACATGGGGAAGGGTACTGAGCCATAATACTCGTCTGGAGAGCCGGCACAGACACAATGGGTCAAATAGTCTCCTTCTGTGGGTAACAATTCTATGATTCTGTGAACTCATCCATTAGTCTTCAATCAACCCTCCAGTATAAAGTCCAAGGGATGAAAGACGTGATGAAAGTGGGGAAACTGAGTTTCTTTTCCTTACGTTCTTCAGCTGAGGACGCAAATGGCCTTGAAGAGTCTGATGAATGCCCGCCTGCCTGTTTTCCTAGCCAATGCTACAAAGACTGTAGAGATACTCTGGGATTTCGCACTGCAGCACAATAACACCAAAAGCACATTGGCCTGTATTGACAACATGGCGGACTGTGTCAAGCATGTCTGAACACTGTGCTAAAAAGAAAAAGACGATAAGAGATTTTCCAGAGCTAACTCATGGCATTTTTCAAAGAAACCATTGGCCTTTTACAAGGTCAGGCTATAGTAAAGTGTGAACAAGTTGAATAAAGGCATTTTTCACGTATTTACTGCTTTACTATGTTCTCATTTGGCACTTGAGTCTATTGGTTTTGATATAGCTCACGTTTGTAGACATATTGGTCACATAAACGCACATTCACATTCAAAGTGGGAAAGGGGCCTCCTCTCATGAAGCTGTGCTGAACATGGATTCAGCCCATCACAATTTTATTGTAATTGGACAGCGCTACCAAAGATCTGGCATAGGCACAATGAGCTGAATGGCCTCCTTTTCTGCTGTATAATTCTGTGATTTAACATACCCTTTACTTGCTTACAGAGATCAGTATCCTTCATCAATATGATGGTAGCTGCATACTGTCGCAAAGTGTTACTTCCCGGGCAATTATTTTGGCATTTATTCAGAGTGTGATGCATAAGTTAATGATATATTATCAGACTTCTTTCCCTAGTCTACAAATCAGGTAATTCCTAAACACTACAGCTATCCTTTCCTGCAAATGAAGTGACTCCAGAAACATATTGGCAGCGGTAAGGTGGTATTGTGTGTCAGCTTGTAAATATGCTCTGGCTCACAACTTTTCACGGTGTGATTATGAACTGCAGTAAGTCATCACTATTATTCTCACTGCACTTAATTATCACTGTCTGGGTCCATTCCAACACCTGGGGAATAGTTCCAAGTCCTAAGCTATTCCTGACTTTGGTCCAAACTCGCAATACTTTTGCAGGTCTGCAAAATACATTGGGTTGACAGAATATAAGAAACAGAAGTAGGAATCAGCCATATGACTGCCCGAACCTTCTCTGTCATTGAATAGGATTGTGGCTGATCTCTGACCACAGCTCTAGGAAGGATGTGATAACACTGGTAACTTGCCTCTGCAGCCTTCCCAGGATGTTGCCTGGGCTGGAGCATTTTAGTTATGAAGAGAGATTGAATAGACTGGGGTTGTTTTTCTTGGAGCAGGGGAGGCTGAGGCAGGGTGCGGAGACGGGGCGGGGGGGTGAGGGTGCGAGATGATTAAGATGTATAAGATTGAGAGGCATAGAAAGACAGGAAGAAACCTTTCTCCTTGGTATTGGGATCAATGACCAGGGGGCAGAGATTTAAAATAAGAGACAGGAGGTTTAGAGGGAATGTGAGGAAAAACATTTTCATCCAGAGGGTGCTGGGAGTCAGGAACTCATTGCCTGAAAGGTTGGTGGAAGCGGAGACCCTCAACATTTATGAAATATTTAGATGTGCATCTGCTATGCCAAGGTTATAGACCAAATGTTGGAAAATGGGACCAGAAATAGTTGAATGATTTGTCTTTGACTGGCACATACGTGATGGGCCAAGGGCCTTTTTCTGTGCATAGACCTCTGTCTCCACAAGGACTGTATGTTATAGTCAAAGTCCCTTCTCACACTCCATTGTGTTCTGTTGCACTACCACCGTGTTAAATGGGATAGATTTAAAACATCTTCTAACTTAAACCTGGCCATCCATGAGGTGCTGTGGACATCAACAGCAGCAGAATTGTACTCAACCACAATCTGTAACCTCATGGCCCTGCATATCCATGGGATACATCCTAGGATACTTGGGAGGCAAGGGATGAGATTGCAGAGCCTTTAGCTTTGATCTTTGGGTCCTCGCTGCCCACAGGGATTGTAAAAAGTCTGACAACACCAGGTTTTAGTCCAACCGACTTATTTGATAGTAAACGCACAAGCTTTCGGGTTAGTCCCTTTAAGATTCGCATTCTAATCAGTAATCTGTAAACTGTCTGTGCTTTATATGCTCTGTCTGAGGCCAGAACTCTCCAGTCACCTGACGAAGGGACTAACCCGAAAGCTTGTGCGTTTACTATCAAATAAGTTGGTTGGACTAAAACCTGGTGTTGTCAGACTTTTTACTGTGTTTACCCCAGTCCAATGCCGGCACATCCACATCATCATAGGGATTGTGCCAGGGGATGGGAGAATGGTGAGTGTTGTTCCTCTGTTCAAGAAAGGAAATAGGAATGAATCTGGTAATTATAGGCCTGTTAGTCTTACTTTGGTGATTGGTAAGTTCATGGAAAAGGTCCTGAGGGATAGGATTTATGACCATTTGGAAAGATGCAGCTTAATGTGGGATAGTCAGCACGGATTCGTGAGGGGTAAGTTTTGCCTTACAAATTTGTTTGAATTCTTTGAGGAGATAACTAAGTGTGTAGACGAAGGTAGAGCAGTTGATGTCGTGTACATGGATTTTAGTAAGGCATTTGATAAGGTTCCCCATGGTATGCTCATGAAGAAAATAAGGAGGTGTGGGATAGTAGGAAATTTGGCCAATTGGATAAGTAACTGGCTATCATGTAGAAGACAAAGGGTGGTGGTGGAGGGAAAATTTTCAGACTGGACTCCAGTTACCAGCAGTGTACCACAGGAATTAGTGCTGGGTCCTCTGCTATTTGTGATTTTTATCAATGACTTGGAAGAGGGGGCTGAAGGGTGGGTCAGTAAATTTGCTGATGACACCAAGATTGGTGAAGTAGTGGATGAGGTGGCGGGCTCTTGCAGGCTGCAAAGAGACGTTGATAGGATGCAGAACTCAGCCAAAAAGTGACAGATGGAGTTTAACCCTGATAAGTGTGAGGTGATTCATTTTGGTAGGACAAACTTGAATGTGGATTACAGGGTCAATGGCAGGGTTCTGAGGAACAGAGAGATCTTGGAGTTCATATCCACAGATCTCTGAAAGTTACCACTCAAGTGGATAGAGCCATGAAGAAGCTTATCGTGTGTTAGCGTTTATTAACAGGGGGTTTGAGTTTAAGAGCCGTGGGGTTATGCTGCAACTATACTGAACTTTGGTGAGACCACATTTGGAATATTGTGTGTAGTTCTGGTCACCTCACTCTAAGAAGTATGTGGAAGCATTGGAGAGAGTGCAGAGGAGATTTAGCAGGATGCTGCCTGGTTTGGAGGTAGGTGTTATGAGGAAAGGTTGAGGGAGCTGGGGCTTTTTTCTTTACATCTCCTTTAAACCTTGCCCCTCACGCCAAAAACCTATGCCCCTGAATCTTTGACTCTTTCACCCTGGGAAAAGCTTCTGACTATCCAATCTGTCTATGCCCCTCATCTTGTAGACTTCTATCAGCTTGCCCCTCAACTAATACATGTGACAATACATGTGACAGTATTGTTTCTTGCATGCTATACAGACAAGCCTACCATACATAGAGAAGGAAAGGAGAGAATGCAGGATATAATGTTACAGTCATAGCTAGGGTGTGGAGGAAAGTCAACTTAATGCAAGATAACTCCATTCAAAAGTCTGATGGCAGCAGGGAAGAAGCTGTTCTTGAACTGGTTCTTACGTGACCTCCGACTTCTGTACCTTTTTTCCGACGTAAGAAGGTGGAAGAGAGTATGTACGAGGTGTGTGGGGTCCTTAATCAGTGGTGAACTCTCCATTCACCTGACGAAGGGGCTAACCCGAAAGCTAGTGAATTTACTATCAAATAAATCGGTTGGACTGAAACCTGGTGTTGTCAGACTTTTTACTGTGTTTTCTCTTTAGAGCAGAGGAGGATGAGAGGCGACTTAATAGAAGTTTATAAGATGATGAAGGGGATAGATAGAGTGAACATTCGGAGACTATTTCCTCAGGTGGATGTAGCTGTTACTAGGGGGCATAACTATAAGGGAGATATGGGAGGGATGTCCGAAGTAGGTTCTTTAGAGAGTGATTGAGGTGTGGAATGCACTGCCTGCTGTGATAGTGGAGTCGGACACTTTAGGAATTTTCAATCAGTTATTGATAGGCGTATGGAACACACCAGAACGGTAGAGAGTGGGATAGCTTGATCTTGGGTTCAGACAAAGCTCGGCATAACGTCGAGGGCCAAAGGGCCTGTACTGTTTTATGTTCTATGTTCATTTACCTATCTAGCCTCCTATTCCCTTGATTCTTTTATAATCCAAAAATCATTTGATCTCAGTCCTGCATATACTGAATAACTGAGCACCCACAGCCCTCTGAGAATGAACTGTAAGGATTCAGAACCTCTGAATGAAGAAATTTCTCCTCTGCTCAGTCTTAAATGGCTGTCCCCTTATTCTGGGACTATGTGCCCTAGATCTAGACTCTGCAGCTGCGGAGAAGCAGCCTTTCAGCATCTACTTTGTCAAATGTTTCAATGAGATCAATCTTCATCCTCCCAGACTTTCCAAAATAGAAGCACTTTTTACTCTTTTTTTTCTGTTGGTACAGAGTTTGGAGAACTCCGAAGAGTTGGCGGTATGGATGAGGATTGTCTTGTCATAAGAACAATACTTTTCACTGTATACCAATACATGTGACAATAATAAATCAAATCAACTCATACTGGTCTGATGAACTGCCAAGCTACACTTCTTAAAGTGCCTGGAAAAACACCGGGGTAGATGCAGACATTGTACAATAGTAAAAACAAAAGGCATCATAGCCATTTTTATATCTGAAATAACTCTGTGAGGCCCGCTTTCCTTCATCAAAACTGATTTATTTACAGTGGTTTGCAATACTCAGCAGGTAGCTCCCATTACAGTGTATTCACCCACATGCAGGTGACTTGAACATTCCACATTATATGTCTCTGTCGTGGTCCCTGATTGGGCAGCCTTAACAGGCCTCACTTAGAGAGCTCATATTCCAGCTGGTCCAACTCATGATTTGATATTGATTTGATTTATTATTGTCACACGTATTAGTATACAGTAAAAAGTATTGTTTCTTGCATGCTATACAGACAAAGCCTACCGTACATAGAGAAGGAAGGGAGAGAATGCAGAATATAATGTTACAGTCATAGCTAGGGTGTGGAGGAAAATCAACTTAATGCGAGATAACTCCATTCAAAAGTCTGATGGCAGCAGGGAAGAAGCTGTTCTTGAACTGGTTCGTACGTGACCTCCGACTTCTGTATCTTTTTTCCGACATAAGAAGGTGGAAGAGAGTATGTACGAGGTGTGAGGGCCCCTTAATTATGCTGGCTGCTTTTCTGAGGCAGCGGGAAGTAGACAGAGTCAATGGATGGGAGGCTGTTTTGCGTGATTGACAGGGTTTCATTCGCGACCTTTTGTAGTGTGCTCCTTGTTGAGGTCATTAGTGTATCTCTCTCTCTCAAATTTACACAGCCATTCCAGTGGCCCTGCCAAATCACCTGAAATAGACAGCGTGCTTCGTTTGGCAGTTCTCTGTGTGAGTGACTTCAGTGTAAATGGCAGTCAGTTATTCCCCAGTTAAATTTGGGTGGTTGCTCATGATATCTTGGTGGGGTAGGTGGTGAGGAATATGTGTAAATTTTCCTTGTTTTGCTATGTTTTCAGCTCTGAAGCTTCGTGCCCCTGATCTTCGTAGCTGATGTGTTGAGCGCCTGAAGCCGTGCAAGGATCAGCCATGGAAAATGACCAAAGCACAACAACATCAACCACAACGACAACAGTCAGCACATCACCCAGGACACAGGCGCCACAAATCTCTGTCTACAGTAGCTCCGACAGACAAGCTGTTCAAGTATGTAGCTGTGATACTGTTTGGCTTATATAATTCATTTGGAAAGGTCCTGGATTGTGTGGGATTACATCTGGAGTGGAAGTCAGGCTGGAGAATCAAGTTTGATATGGAATTTATATTACATATGTGGACTAAATATATGCCACATGGATCATATCTTTCTGATTGTTCAGACAATTAGAAGCACTTCCACATAATGATAGTACTCAACTTCCGCCATTGCCTCCCCTCACCCCCCCATTCCCCTGTCTGTTATGTGACGAATGAGAAACATCTGTCTTCAGCCCTGTTAGGTTCTTCTACTCACATCTGTCCATGTTTCACTGGCTGCATAACCATGGATGAAGAGAGAAAATGCTTGCATTTCTATAGTGCATTTCATGACCTCAGGGTGTCCCAAAGTGTTTTATAGCCATTGAAGTATCTATTGAAGTGTAGTCACTGTTGTCATTTGGGGAACAAAGCAAGGTCCCACATCAGCAATGAGATAACTAGCCAGGTAATCTGTTTTTAACGATGTTGGTTGAAAGATGGCTGTTGCTCAGGGAATCTTCGAAATAATGCCACCAGATCTTTTTACATCCCTCTGATGTGGAAGACTGGGCCTTATTTCAACATCTCATTCATAAGATGGTACGTGTGACAGTACAGCACACCCTCGGGGGGCAGTTTCCGGCTGCATTGTGCCCAGTGTAGATCGCGTTGGGGCAATGTGGGGTGGGAGAATTGAGGAGGAGGGGTCTAGCATGTTTAGTGCCAGCGAAAACTCATTTTGGGATTCTCCCCATGCCCAGACATAATCTGGTTCACGCCCAACAAGGGAAGGGAGCCAATTAGCATATTTAAATAACTGTTTAAATTATTCTTAGTCAATTTCAGACTGGGAACCCCCAACCCCCAGGATGCAGTGGGAACTCAGTGAGAATCACTACTGGTCACCAAAAGCAGAATATGTTGGCATACGAATGTGCTGGGGCAGTGCAAAGGGAGCTAGGCCTGAGAGGAGTGGGCCCTGAGGGGAGGATCATGAAGCGGGGGGGGGGATGGTCATGAAGGAGCAGAGCATCAAGGAGGCACATGAAGGAGATATGAAGGGGATGAAGCATGATAGGGGTGGAGCAGGAAGGAGGGGCCTGAATATGATCAAACATGAAAGGGATGCTGAAAGTCCCCATGACGGTGATCTATACTGGGGAGAGAAGGGGTTCTTCAATTTCACTTTGAGAATGGAGTGCCTTTTAAAAATGGCACCTGATCTCTGGGAAGGTGGGCTCCCCACCAAGTTTGGGCTCCACCCTCAGAACGGATGCAAAACTCACCCCTCTACCAAAAAATGGGGAGAGTGTGGAAGATTGAGATTTGATTTGTATCGTCATGTGGCTTTTCTTGCCCAAAATGATATTGAGTCATTTTTTGGGAAAATTCCATCCTCTGCAGTGGGGTTTGAACTGACAGCTTTCTGATCCAGAGGCTTGTATGCTGCCAACTTAGCCACAGTTAACAGCTTGATACTGTTTAAAGTTTTATTTGTTAGTCGCAAGTGCGCTTACATTAACACTGCACTGAAGTTACTGTGAAAACCCCTCGTCGCCACACTCCAGTGCCTCGGGTACACTGAGGGAGAATTTAGCATGGCCAACGCACCTAACTAGCACGTCTTTCAGACTGTGGGAGGAAACCGGAGCACCCAGAGAAAACCCACAAAGACACAGGGAGAACGTGCACACTCTGCATAGTGATCCAAGCTGGGATTTGAACCCAGGTCCCTGCCGCTGTGAGGCAGCAGCGCTAATCTCTGAGCCCTAATCTGACTTCCTGATTAGATTTATTTATTGATGATTACCTTATTTTTATGGCTGCTAACATCTTTTCTACATCACACTGTGATACTGGAGAGCAGTTAGAAGCAACTATACCTAAGACAGATAATCCACAAGTTTAATGCTGGTAATTTTGGAGAGTGGTGTCATAGTGAAGCAGGCTCCCTTGATATCAGTTGCTTTATAAACATTTTTAGTTGCAAGATTCCAGCTTTCCCTGGGGTTTGATATTTGAGACCAAACCTTGAATAAGTTAATTTATTTCCACATCCACTAAATGTTATTATAAACCGATCTGTACCAGTGGGAATGTAAGTGCAGGTTTGATCTTTCCTTTTGATATTTACATTTGTTCCAGGACTGGGGAGCCAGTTTCAGGTCCAGAAATAACAAACTTTTCCATATTCGTCAATCCTTTTCAAACAAGGGGCAGGGAACACTCGGTTCATGATTTGATTAGCAATATTATGGCTTTAACAAGACATAGAGAGTGGGAGAAAATACATCAGCTTGAAGCTGGGCTGATCAGAGTGGTTTTCAGTGCAAGATCTGTGCACAGAATTGCTTTTTCTTCACACGAAGGCTGACATTCAAACTGCTGATAGTTCATAAGAACATAAGAAATAGGAGCAGGAGTAGGCCATCTAGCCCTTTGAGCCTGCCCTGCCATCCAACAAGATCATGGCTGATCTGAAGTGGATCAGTTCCACTTTCCCGCTTTCTCCCCATAACCCTTAATTCCCTTGTCTATCAGAAATCTCTCTACCGTGACTTAAGTGTATTTAGTGAGGTAGCCTCCACCACTTCAACGGGCAGAGAATTCCAGAGACTCACCACCCTTTGAGTGAAGAAGTTCCTCCTCAACTCTGATCTAAACTGTCCCCTCCCTTATTTTGAGGCTGTGCTATTCTTTCTAAGCGGAAGAATCTCTCTACCTCTACCCTATCTGGCCCCTTCATTATCTTGTAAGTCTCTGTAAGATCCCCCCTCAGCCTTCTAAACTCTAACAAGTACAGACCCAGTCTATTCAATCTCCCTTCACCCCGTCATTTCCGGTATCAGCCTGGTGAACCTTCTCTGTACTCCCTCCAAGGCCAATATATCCTTTTGCAAATGCGGTGACCAAAGTTCAAAGTTTCTTCTGCTCATTTGAAGGAAACAAGTTTTTGAATTTGGTGGAGCATTAGGTGATGTGTTTTATTCTCGGTGGATAGAGTTAGGATACATGATCAAATTGAATAATGGAACAGGTTCAAGTGGCTGAGTGGCCTCCTCCTGTTCCTAATATTCTCTTTTAATCCTTAAAGGACTGAAGTACCCTGACTTTTTTTCTTCTAATTGAGCAATGTCGGTGGAGAGACAAGGTTGACATTTAGGGAGAGTTATTTGTTTGAGGGAGGTCATGTCCAACAAATTTCACTGAATTTTTTGTGCATGTAACCAAGTCTGTAGATGAGGGTAGTGAGGTTGATGTCGTTTACCTGGATTACAGCAAAGCCTTTGACAAAATCCCACATGGGAGACTTATTGAGAAGGCTAATGCACATGGGATACAGGATGATCTGACAAGCTGGATTCATAATTGGCTTAGCAGTAGGAAACAGAGGGTGGTGACAGATGGCTGCTTTCGTTACTGGAGGCCAGTAACCAGTTGGGTACTACAGGGATCCGTGCTGGACCCCCTATTGCTCATTGTTTATATAAATGACATACAAGACTATGTTGGGTGTAGGGTCAGTACGTTTGCCGATGACACAAAGATTGGCTGGGTGGTTAACAGTGAGGTTAAGTATCTTGGGTTACAGGAAGATATAGGTGAGATGGTCAAATAGGCAAGTAAGCAGCAGATGGAATTTAACCCTGATAAGTGTGAAGTGATGCACCTTGAAAGGAAAGGATGTTCCGAGGCATGGTACATTGGCGAAACCATGCAGATGCTACAATAACGGATGAATGGACACTGCTCAACAATCACCAGGCAGGAGTGTTTCCTTCCTGTTGGGGAACACTTCAGCAGTCAAGAGCATTCAGTCTCTGATCTTCTGATAAGCATTCTCCAAGGCGGCCTTCATGACACAAGACAATGCAGAATCGCTGAGCAGAACAGATAGCCAAGTTCCGCACGCATGAGGACGGCCTCAACTGGGATCTTGGGTTCATGTCACACTGCCCATAACTCCCACGGCTTGCCTGGACTTGCAAAATCTCACTAACTGTCCTGGCTGGAGACAATTCACACCTCTTTAACCTGTGCTTGACCCTCTCTCCACTCACATTGTCTGCACCTGTAAAAACTTGATTACCTGTTAAGACTCACATTCCAACCATTATCTTGTAATTGAGTTTGTGTCTATATATGCCCTGTTTGTGAACTGAACTCTTCACTCACCTGATGAAGGGACAGTGCTCTGAAAGCTTGTGCTACCAAATAAACCTGTTGGACTTCAACCTGGTGTTGTGAGACGAGTTACTGTGCCTACCCCAGTCCAACATCGGCAACCTCACATCATGATTTTGGAAGGAATAATTTGACAAGGAAGTATACTATGAAAGGTCTGACACTGGGAAGTTCTGAAGGACAAAGGAACCTTGGCATGTTTGTCCATAAATCTCTGAAGGTGGAAAGGCAGGTTAATAGGATGGTGAAAAAGGCATATGGCATACTTGCCTTTATCAATCGGGGTACAGATTACAAAAGCAGAGAATTCATGATGGAGTTGTACAGAACTCGGGGAGGCCAATTGTGAAAATAATTGAAAATTATTATCTTATAATTAAGGATATTTGCTGTAGGATATTGTTGCTTTTTGATGGGCCAGAGTTCTCAGTCAAGGAATGGAATATGTGGTGCCACAATGTCAAGATGTAGCGGTGCTATCTGGGGGGGGCGGTGTGCGGTGGATAACAGTTTATTTTGTGTGAGCGTTGGGGAATGCTGTTTTGGTATGTAAGCATGGGAGAGTATAGTTTGATGGTCCCAAATGGATCAATACTAGTTTGATATTTCCAGAGCAGTAAAGTACTGGCCTGGTATTCCTAGAATGGGATTATGTAGCGCGGAGAGCTCTCCTAGTTTTGAAGCTCTGGCTTCAGTTTCTACTTCAGGACTTGATGGCCATGACAGGTGTGTTGATAATGTGGTGAAACAGGTTTATTAGTAGCCTGTACACCCTCCCAATTTACCTGATGGCAGGCAGTAAGAGTGAATGTCCATGGTTGCCAGTGCTTTCTTAGGGCAAGGTATCTGAAGAGGAGGAGGAGGAGAATACTGGCTAATTCAGAATGATGCTGGCTTGGTTTTCCAGAGTGAGAGAACACTCAATTTATATTTGAGAGTGGGAGAACATTGAATTGGTATTCAAGAGTGAGAGAATGCGAGATTGATATTTGAGAATGTGAGAATGCTGGATTGGTATCCGAGAGTGAGAGAACACTGGATTGGTATTCGACGGTGGGAGAATATTGGATTGATATTTGAGATTGGGAGAATATTGGATTGATATTCAAGAGTGTGAAAATGCTGGATTGGTATTCCAGAATAGGAGAACAGTGAACTGGTTCTCTAGAGTGAGAGAGCATTGGATTGGTATTCCAGAGTGGGAGAGTACTGAATTGGTATTCCAGAGTGGAGAATACTCATTTGGTATTGCAGAGTGAGATGGGAGAATACTGGTTTGGTTTGTTTTTGGCAGAAGGATTCTTGCTTCGTATTCCTAGAATGTGGGAACACTAGTTAAGTATTTCCCTAACTCAGAGATTGCAGGTTTGGTAATCTCATTGTGGGAGAATACTGGTTTTGTATTCCTAGTGCAGGAAAATGTGAGTTTTCATTTCTCTGTTTCAGATATCAGCTACACTGAAATAAAAACATGAAGCGATAGAAAAACTCAGCAAATCTAGCAGCACCTGTGGAGAGAGAAACTGAGTTAACATTTCAATCCCAATATGACTCTTCCATAGTGGCTCAGGAGAAATACTACATATTTTCCTCTGAACTTTACCAGTGCCACATGCTAAATGATTGCTAGGCACTGGTGACTTGGATTAGAAAATAAATCAATTCACATTTCCAGGCAGCAGTAGCAAATTCATTATTCTGAAATGGAAGCTTAACATTCCCTGAAAATAAAATGGAAATAAATGGAAGATGACAAGCAGCTGGTGACTTTGAGGTTGGTTAGTGATAGAAAAAATTATTGTACTTGTTTCCATGACAGCTTCAACAAGACGTGCCAGTGCCACAAGGTTGATGCTGCTAATGGCACAGGTTTCTATTTTGTATTCAATAACAGGGCCTTCATTTTACTGTGAGCAAACAAGCATTGGAAACAAGTACATTATTGTTTTACAGAAACGCAGAGGTGGAAATTCCTTGCCTTTGAAGGTTCCCTTTTTAGTGATAATGAGGGATCGGCCAAAATTGAGAACCAGAATCAGGAGGGTGATGGAATGCTCCCCCTTTGCCTGGATGGGTTCAGCTCCAACAACAGTCAAGAAGCTCGACACCATCCAAGACAAAGCAGTCCGCTTGATTGGCAGCACATCTACAAACATTCAATCCCTCCGCCACTGACGTTCAGTAGCAGCAGTGTATACTGTCTACAAGATACACTGTAGCAATTCACCAAAGATCCTGAGACAGCATCTTCCAAACCCATGACCACTTCCATTTAGATGAACAAGGGCAGCAGATAAATGGGACCACCACCTGTATGTTCCCTTTCCACTCAATGTATTGTCATTCCTTCGCAGTCGCTGAGTAAAATTCCTGGAATTCCTTCCCCAACGGCATTGTAGGTCACCCCACAGAACACAGACTGCAGCGATTCAAGAAGGTGGCTCACCACCACCTTCTCAAGGGCAATTAGAGATGGGTAATAAATGCTGGCCAGCCAGTGACATCCATGTCCCAAAAATTAATTTTAAAAAATTGGTTTGCAGGTTTTTTGATTGTGGCTGAAAGCCTGAAAAATCAGCATCTCCTCACTTTATAATCTTCAAAAAGGTGGGTTTTCATTGCTTAGTGCTCAGTGGGAGCGCCGTTGCTACTGTCTTTATTACAAGAGCAAGCAAATCAATCATGCAGTGTTTGCTTCATTCTTGGATGAAATTGATGTGCAGCTCTCCTGTGTGATTTGAGCTGTTCATTGTTTACACATCCACTCTTTTGTTAGGCATTTACAGAGTCTGACTGTCTGCCACCACCTACATTATCATTGATTAAAAATGTACCTTTATTCATTCACTCTTCACGCTTGGGATGTGGTCATTGTAGATGTGGCCAGCATATTGCCCACCTCTAATTGCTGTTAGAACAACTGAGTTGCTTGTTCAGCCGTTTCAGAGGGCAGTTAAGGGTCAACCACATTGCTAGGATCTGGACTCTAATATTGGCCAGACGAGATAAAGGACATTTGTGGACCAATTTGTTTTTATTTTATGAGAATCCAGTAGTTTCATGATCATTACTCGTATGAGTTATTTTAATTCAGATTTATTTAATTAACTGAATTTAAATTCCCCAGCTGCCATAGTGTAATTTGAATTCATGTCTCTGAGACCTTAGGAATACTAGTAACATTAACATCATGCTACATCCTATAATGTAGTTAAAGCTAGGCATGTCCCTCTAAGATAACACAGTGCTAGAGAAGAAGGTGTTATATATTACAATAAACCTCATTTCCAACAGTGGATAGCACTCTTGAAAGGCCAACTCAGACAGGGTGGGCTGAATGGCCTTCTGTACAGAATGATTCTATGATTCTAATATTTTCTCCCTTTAGCCACTTCTGAACCACAATTAAAAAAAACATATAGATTCAAGTTTTGTGAATCAAATATTTGGGAATAAGCTGTTTATCTTTTCACTTTTCTCTTTTCAGTACAGTTTAGAGGGAGCACTTCCTTGTCAAAATTTAAGAGATATTTAGGCTGGCGGAAATAAAGGTTCTTCAACGTCACTCAAAGAAGGACAGTGGGTTCTCCCCAGTGATGATCTTTCTCCAGTATTAAAAGGGGAGACAGTAGTGTAGTGGTACAAGCGCTGGACTAGGAATTCCTAGACCCCAGGGACTGTTCTGGGATCTGGATCCAAATCCTACCATGGCAGATGGTGAAATTTGAATTCAATAAAGATCTGGAATTAAAAGTCTAATGATAACCATGATACCATTGCCAACTGTTGTAGAAACCCATCTGGTTCACTAATGCCCTTTCGGAAGGAAATTTGTCATCCTTACCTACATATTACTGCAGATCCACAGGGGTGGATCATCGATGTTGGGGTGAGCAATAAATGCTGGCCTAGTGAGCGACACCCACATCCCACGAACAAATATAATAAAACTGGGTTGCTGTATAACCTTACCCCACACATCAAGACCATTCATTTTAAGTGACATGTTTTGAAAATTACTAGCTTTGGAGAGGTAGCACCCGATGCTTGGGTCTCATGGTTAAAGGGTGATCTACTTGCGATGTTAAGATGTCAGGAGGAGCTTCTTCATGCAAGGAGTAATGGATATCTAGAAGGCTGTCCCCAAAAAAACCTGTTGAAACTAAGGCCCAGATCATACCCCCAAAATACCTCACAAGATGCACTGTGGGACCCCTCAGAAGTCCCAATACACTGACCATGTGGGAATGGCCCAGAAAAGTGTGAACTTCCAATGGGCAGTTACTGCGGCTGAAACTCTCAAACTCCAATTAAAAGTTGGAGACTTCAGGTCGTTCCAACTCACTAAACAGAACATTTATCCAGGAAAAGACAGAAGGATTAAAATAAGTTCTAACTCCAGGGTAACTATAATAGTGAACTCTGCTCCTGATTGGGCCCCTGAGTATCTGCCCTGACCATTTTGTTTACACAGCCTGACCACCCAACTACCCTGCCAAACCCCTGACTAACCCTCTATGCCAACTACCTCCCCCATTTAACCCTCCTTGCCCAATTACCTACCCTTCTCTCGTAATTACCTACCCTACTACCCACTGACCACTCATTCTACTTCCTTATCCACCAATCCACCCCTCACCCACTGAATTGTCCCCCACTGGGTGGAGATTGGAGGATTGTGGCTTTGCATCCCCCGACACTGATGAGGAACTCCAGGGACAGGAAGCTCCACACTCCTAAGGATGCCCAGCTCGGAGATCTGATGCAAGATGATTAAATCGGAGCAGAGTGACAATCCTCAACAGATTTGGTCCTAGGTCTGTTGAAGGTTTCTGAAGTGGGAATATTGCGATCATTATTTCAGCCTGAAAGTGGACAAGGTTAGATTTAGTGTCTCAAATTAAAGACAGCACCTCCAACAGTACAGCACTCCAGCATGAGATTGATTGTATGCTTAAATTACTTGAGTGGGACTTGAACCCATGAACCTCTGACTTAAAGGCAAGAGTGCAATTCATTGGCTATAGAGGAGGTCCCAGAGGATTGGAGACTAGCAATGTTCCTTTGTTTAAGAAGGGTAGCAAGAATAATCCAGGTAATTACAGGCCAGTGAGCCTTACATCAATGGTAGGGAAATTATTGGAGAGGATTCTTCATAACATAACACAAGATAACATAACATAAGAAATAGGAGCAGGAGTAGGCCATCTAGCCCTTCGAGCCTGCCCCGCCATTCAATAAGATCATGGCTGATCTGTCGTGGCTCAGTTCCACTTTCCCGCCCTCTCCCCATAAACTCCCACTTGGAAATAAGTGGACATATTAGTGGGAGGCAATATGGTTTTGTGAAGGGGTGGGGGGGGGGGGGGGGGTCGAGTCTCACTAATCTGAACGAGGTTTCCGAGTCAGTGACAAAGATGATTGACAAGGGTAGGGCAGTGGATGTTGTCCATGGACTTCCGTAAGGCCTTTGACAAGGTCCATCATGGCAGATTGGTGCAGAAGGTGAAGTCACATGGGATCAGATCTGGCAAGGTGGAAACAGTACTGGCTCAATCATAGAAGACAGAGGGTAGCAGTGAAAGGGTGTGTTTCTGAATGGAGGGCTGTGACAAGTGGTGTTCCTCAGGGATCAGTGCTGGGACCTTTGTTGTTTGTAATATATATAAATGATTGGACAAAATTGTAACCAGTTTGATTAATAAGTTTGCGGACGACACAAAGGTTGGTGGATTTGTGGATAGTGATGGGGACCATCAGAAGATATAGCAGGATATAGATCAGTTGGAGACTTGGGTGGAAAGATGCCAAATGGAGTTTAATCCGGACAAATGTGAGGTAATGTCTTTGGAATGTTTAATACAGATAGGAAATACACAGTAAATGGCAGAACCCTAAAGAGTATTGATAGGTAGAGGTATCTGGGTGTACAGATACACAGGAAGGTGGCAACGCAGGTGGAGAAGCATATGGCATGCTTGCCTTCATCAGCCAGGGCATTGAGTTTAAAAATCGGCAAGTCATGTTGCAGCTTTATAAAACCTTAGTTAGGCTGCTTTTGGAATATAGTGTTCAATTCTGGTCGCCACACTACCGCAAGGATGTGGAGGCTTTGAAAAGATTTACCAGATGTTGCCTGGCATGGAGGGCATTAGGTATGAGGAGAGATTGGAGAAACTTGGTTTGTTCTCACTGGAATAACGGAGGTTGAGGGCCAACCTGATAGAAGTCTACAAGATTATGAGGGGCATGGACAGAGTGGATATTCAGAAGCTTTTTCCCAGGGTGGAAGAGTCAATTACTGGGGGGCATAGGTTTAAGGTGCGAGGGGCAAGACTTAAAGGAGATGTATGAGGCAAGTTTTTTACACAGGGTGGTGGATGCCTGGAACTCACTGCCGAGAGAAGTAGTGGGAGCAGATACGATAGTGAGTTTTAAGGGGCGTCTACACAAATACATGAATATGATGGGAATAGAGGGATATGGTCCCCAGAAGAGGAGGGAGCTTTGGTTCAATCAGGCGGCATGGTCGGTGCAAGCTTGGAGGGTCGAAGGGCCTGTTCCTGTGCTGTCATTTTCTTTGTTCTTTGTTCAGGGATAGGGCCTGGCTGAGATTGTTGTCAGTGCAGACTTGATGGGCCAAATGACCTCCTTCTGCACTGTAGGGATTCTATGTCTCCTCTATGATAACTTCAATCCCGGTCCTTCTGAATCAGGCTACTAAATGAATCAAAGTTGACCCACATATTGCATGTTAGAGGATGAGGATGTTGAGAAAAGAGGAGATGGGACACCTTCTGCACTGTTGTAGTAAACATGTCTTTTAAAATTTGTTGAGGTATTTCTGTGTCTTGTTCAATGCAGGTGATCCAGCAAGCTTTGCACCGACAGCCCAGTACTGCAGCTCAGTACCTGCAGCAGATGTATGCAGCACAGCAGCAGCACCTAATGCTGCAGACTGCAGCTCTCCAACAGCAGCACCTGAGCAGCACACAACTGCAGAGCCTGGCAGCTGTCCAACAGGTGAGATGTTGCAATTCAAAAATCAGGGAGCAGTATTCTAGGACAAATTAGATTGGTGGGGACGGACACAAATAAAATTTTGCTTTGGGCAGGAATGGCCTAAAGTCTTCAACAGCCAACCACATTTGAGATTTCACATCTCGCACCAACCTTTCGCTTAAATTTCATTTTATGGTCAGATATGTGTTAGCAATTGCTTTGGCAAGGTCCGCATGAATTTTAATCACTCAGGTTGGTCTGCATAGTGTCACTGTAAATTGTAAAATATTGGGGATCTGGGTAATACTGTAAAACTATTCTGTTAATGCAGGTATCCTTTGTACATATGTCCTAATTAAAGTCAACATACAATGAATATGCAAGTTGGTACAAGCTGTTTTAAACTAATAGCCAAAGTCAGTAAGACCTTCAATGAGTGTGGTTTAGCTAGAAATTGTGAATGGGGGAGTAGAGATCATAGAACCATGGAAATTTACTGCCTGAAGGAGGCCATTTGGCCCATTGTATCTGTGAGAACTGACAACTCATTATCCAGTTTAATTCCACTTTTCAGCTCTTGGTCGGTAGCCTTGTTGGTTATGGCACTTCAAGTACTTCTTAAATGATTTACATACACATTTATAATATTGCTACTCAATATTACCAGATTAATTCTCAGGGCCTGATTTTAACTTTTATGTACTTAGCTTCTGGAACTGAGAGCTGGACACTCCCCTAACTCCGTAATTGCATTGCCTTACTGCACACTTGACTAGCTTCACCTTCCATCGTTAGCCTCTCCCTCCTACAATTTCAAAAATGTATAAAAGATTGACACGTGTGACCCCATCAGTCTTTTCTCTTTGACATTTGATTGGCTGAAAGCTCACCTTTGGCTCTTAGCTAATTCACTGACAATTATTTTCCAAAGTTGCTTCCCTGTTTAAATACAAAGTAGGGACAGAGAGGTAATGAAACTAAGCTAAAGGCGGAAACATGAAAATAAAATCTTAAGTAGAAAGAATCCACCCTTTTTGGCTGCTGCTACTACCTAGAATCCTCTGGCTTTAATCCCGTCACACACTTTGCCACTCATGCTCGATGAAGAATCTCTGCATGCTGCAGGACTCTTGTCACACACCTACTGCATTACTTTTTTCCCATTTCCACCCTCCCTCTGTCCCATTGATAGCATGGGCTACACCATTGATATTGGTGTAGCCCATGCTTTTCTCACTGATACTTGATTGAATATCTCTTTAGGTGTCAAACATCCAAATGTAGCAAAACAGTGAAAGGCACTGCAACCTGTGTATTCAATGACACAAAGATTTTGGCTCCCACCACAATACCACTGCCCTCCCAGAACTCTAGCAACTCCCCTTAAATTCCTCCACTAGCTTGTCTCCCTATAGCTTAGACATCTGTCCCAGCTTTTTGCAAATGATGTGTTCCCCTACATAGTCTGTTCCAACTTTGGTGAAATATTGTTTCAACAACTACCCTTCCTATTCTTGACGATCCCTTTTGCCATGTTGCCATGCTTTCAAAATCCTTCCTTCTCTTTACTGTGCCTTGATTTCCCTCTCACCATATTTGCCTGCTTTTCCCTCAAAACTGTATAGGAAGTTCTTTATCACACAAATGGCAGTAGAAATTTGGAACTCTGTTCTCTTCATACTGGGTCAGTTATCATTTTCAAGAGTGAGAATTAATTGTGATAAGGCACCAAGAATTATACAAAAAAGTTGAATATATGGAATTGTGGTGCAGATCTATTAGAATGGTGGAATAGATCCAACAGGCTGATTTGCCACCTCTACTTCCTAACATTTTTAAAAGAGTTCACTCCAGAGAGACATGGAAATCTCATTGCTCACTGGCAACCCATGAGTTTGACAAGCAGAATTTGCAGAAGTTTATTGAGGCTCATGCAGGTTCATTGTTGCCTGCCCTTAGTATAAGCAGATCCTTGTTTCACTCTGAACTTTATGAACTGGGACATATTTAAGACACCTATATTAATGTGGTAACTCCAGAGAGCAATGGATGAATGGGCACAAAATTGTGCTAGATCTTGCAGGTAATATATATATGTATTCCAGTTGAATTTGGGAACAGGATCAATTGAATGTAGTGAGTTATGAGTAACTGGAGCCTCAGAGACAGGTTTCCCACCCCCTGTATTAGCCTCTGGTCTCTTTTCATACACTGTGGAATTATCTGATTGTTCTTTGTACTCCATTTTCAGGCAGGCGGGCGTCAGTCTTCTTCACCTACAGGGAGCATCAGCCAACAATCAAGTGTGTCGCAGACCTCAGTGAGTCACCAGTAACCCTCTTGGTATCTTAGTGCTAATGCAGTTCTTAACAGTCATCTTGGATCCATCTTTAAAGGCCAGTCAGCCTGGCAAAGGCAATGCCAGGTGTAACTGGATTCGTATGAAATGCCCGTGGTCATGACTCTAGCAGAACACATGATTATCTGTTTTATTTTCTCAGTGGTTAATGTGGCCATTAGAATTGCAGTTTTCTTTCAAGCGCTTTAAAGGGACCACTGCATGATCTGGTTCTCCCATGAGTGAATGAATCAGGAATACTGCAAATGGACAGCCCATAATTTATCCACCAGTTAAAATGAATAGACAGAAAATCAGGAGCTGGACAGCTGCTGCTTCCCGCAAAACGTTTCTTGCAGTCTCAGCTTCCCGCTGGAAGCGCAGGATTGTGAATTCGCCCCTTACAAGTTGCACGCTAATATGGGCACGGCCCAATTTCTGGGCTCAAGTTGCACAGAGAAAATTTGGTCAGACTGTTACTCTTTAACCGAGCAACGTTTCTTCTGAACTGTACCAAACACATGTTTTCCCAGACATTCTGTTTCAAATATCCCTCCGCAAATAAACTTCCCTTTCCTGAGTTTACAGAGAGGTCATTCTGGTTTCTTAAAGCATTTTGCCTCATTTCTCTTGTTACTGGAGCTTCATTTTTAGCACAGTTACTCAATTGTTCTGATTGATCTACCGTTACCCATTGCCCACTTATTAGGAGCCATGACAGCATATCACATACCCAGCCACAAGTGACAGGGAGGGTGCCGTTTGCCCAGGTCTGGTACTGTTCTGCAGCTTAAGAAATGTGTGAGACAAGCCTGGGTTTATTTGCTCTGTTTTTATCCATCCCTCCAATTGCAATGTTGTCATTCAACATAACTGAGATTAGGTACAAAAACAGAAAATGCTGGAGAAACTCAGCAAGCCTGACAGCATCTGTGGAGAGAGAATGGAGCCAACATTTCATCCGGATGATTTCATCAGAGCTGAGGTACTCACAGTATTGGGAATTATATGCCTACAGCAGCATCTTTTCATGTTGGAGCATTTGTCTGCTCAATAGATGGCTGGTCAAGTAATGCAGCCTCTGTCAGAGGAATTGGGTTAAAACTTTAATTTGCTTCAGTTTATATTGTTCTGGTTTGGATTCTGGCAGACCTGTGAGCCGATCCCTGTTCACACCACTTGATCCAATTCCTTCTTCCTGGCATTGAGCTCACTTCCCTATGTTACAACGATGACTGTTGCTTCATAAACACTTCATTAGCTGTAAGGTGGTCTGGGAAGTCCTGAAGTTGTGAAAGCTGTTAAATGTATACAAGCCTTTCTTTGAAGATTCAAAATATTTAGGTCTGTGACTTTCTTGCCAGGATTACATACAGTGTTGGATCCCTCTGATCTATACAGCCTGTCCCTAACAGACTGGGATACCTTCACATCACAATTGACACAGCCAGACGTTATGTGCGAGAACCGCAAAAACTCAAGGCCAACGAGGGGGAACAGAATCTGTGAAATGTTTCTCTGACCCTCTTTAGGTACCAACTGAAGTCCATAAGAACACTGTAACCCTCAATATTGTTATGCATCTTATATAAGATGTGTCCTGCCCAGCTGAAATAGGCCAACTCTTTCTTCTGGATTTGAATGTCGGCGCATTTAACAGATGCAACAACAAGGTAACCACAAACTTCCCCAAAGCTCCCTCTATGAATCCTTTAATTTTGGACCCCTCTCTTGATACACCAGTGAGACAACTCTGACGAAAATCACCAACATCTGTGGCTGCAGCTGTGGTGTTTTATCCCTTGTTTAAAGATTTTAAGTTTATTTATTAGTGTCAAAAGTAGTAATGAAGTTATTGTGAAAATCCCTGAGTTGCCACACTCTGGCACCTGTTCAGGTACACTGAGGGAGAATTTAGCTTGGCCAATGTACTTAACCAGAACGTCTTTTGGACTGTACAAGGAAACCAGAGTACCTGGAGGAAACCCATGCAGATGTGGGGAGAACTCCGCATAGATGGTGGCCCAAGCCGGGAATCAAACCCAGGCTCCTGGCGCTATGAGTCAGCAGTGCTAACCACTGTGTCATATTGTGCCTTGACATCTCTCTAGTGCCAAACACTGTCTGATTGCGGGCAGCATGGTAGCACAGTGGTTAGCACTGCTGCTTCACAGCTCCAGGGACCTGGGTTCGAATCCCGGCTCGGGTCACTGTCTGTCTGGAGTTTGCACGTTCTCCTCGTGTCTGTGTGGGTTTCCTCCGGGTGCTCCGGTTTCCTCCCACAGTCCAAAGATGTGTGGGTTAGGTTGATTGGTCATGCTAAAATTGCCCCATAGTGTCCTGGGATGTGTAGGTTAGAGGGATTAGCGAGTAAATGTGTAGGGATAGGTCCTGGCTGGGATTGTGGTCAGTGCAGACTCGATGGGCCGAAGGGCCTGTTTCTGCTCTGTAGGATTCTATCAGCACATCGTTACTTTACTGCCTTCCCTCAGTGGCACTGCCCTTGCATAGTTTACGCCTACTTGTTCCAAGGCTACCAGTGTATGCCTAGCAATTGTTTGTTCCCCAGCTTTTACATGGTCACCACTTCAGTTTCCCAAGGATCCATTCTTGGTCTCTGATCGGGTTTTGTCCTGCCACACTAATGAAATGTCACAAATGTTGTCCTCTGCAGCTGTGAACTCTCCCTTCCTGATCTCTCTGCAACCTTTGACATGGTTGGTCACACCATTTTCCTTCTACACCACACCTCCATTGTCCAGTTCAGAGGATTGTCTTCGGTGGTTTCCACTCTTAACTAATAGTAACCTCAGCATCTCCAGCAGTGGATTCTATTCACATCCCCAAACATTTATCTTTGGTGTCCCCGCAAGGATCTGTCCTTGGCCCTTCTATTTTTGTATCTACATACTCACCCTCTGTAACATACAGTCACTGATGACTTGCAACAGTTTCTCTCCGCCAGTTCATCTTTGCAATTTGACACTGTCTAACTCTTGTTAATTCATGTGCAAATCTGAATTTTGTACAATTGAACATTGCTGGAATGGAAACCATGCAGAAACACTGCAAGCTTACCATTCTTCGTATCCCCTGGCTATTTGCTGAAGCTGAACCAGATGGCATAACAATCCCAGCCTTCTCTTCAAACAAGCGTATCAGCTCATCTAGTAAAAAGAGCACTTCATTTCGCGTAGTGAAACAACTTTCACCTCAGTAGAATTGCATAGAATGTACAGCACAGAAACAGGCCATTCAGCCCAACATGTCTGTGCTAGTGTTTGTACTCTATATGAGCTCCCTCTCAACCATCTTCATCCAACCGTATTTGCATATCCTTTTATTCATTTCTTCCTCGTGTACTTCCCCACTTTCTGCTTAACTGCACCTGTACTGCTCACCTGTGTAATCAAGTTCTACATTCCAATCACTCTTGCAGCAAATAAGTTCTTTTTGACTTCCTTTATTACGTTTCTTAGTGACTGTCTATATTTATGACGCCAAGTTTGAGGGGGTCTCCCCTCAAATGGAAATGTCTTCTTTATGTCCACCCTGTGATAATTTTACAGTCACCTCTCATTACTGGAGCAGGGAGCCCCAATCTGACCAGTCCTTCCTGAACTAGCATAATTTATTTCTCCACCATATCTTAGTTGTTAGCACCCTTGTCGTAAGACGCTGAGTTCAAGTTCCATACTAGAGCTTAAGAACAAAAATGTCGGCGACACTTCAGCGCAGTACTGAGGGGATGTGGCACTATTAGAGGTGCCATCTTTCAGATGAGTTTCAAACAAAGGCTCCCGCCTATCTTCATGCAAAGCACTACATAAAGCCTTTTTTTTATTTTTCCTCATTTCTGGCATCATCCTTCTGCATGATATTTTGCCCATCGCTGACAAGGCCAGTATTTGTTACTGTGTGTACCCCAACACCCTTTTTGCAATATGGAGGCTAGAACTGTATCCTCTGACAGGTAAAGGTAAAAGTCGCAGAAGTCCCAACTGACCATAGGGCTGCTCCCCCCTTTGAGGTGGAGAGCTGACTGGTGGTGATTTTACCCAACGATTACCACACCTCAGGCAAGGGGCAGGGTTGAGAAGGCAGGGCCTTCGTGAATAACCTCAGCTGATATGAGAATTGAACCTGTGTTGTTGGCATTACTCTGCATCATGAACCAGCTGTCCAAGCTAACTGACTCCCCTGACAGGTATCCGAATGTGGTTTGCCTTTTCTAACAAAATGTATTTATTGTTAGATAACCCCATTATCTTTGAAACAAATTAGGTTCAGAAACCGTATGAATAATGTTCTATTTTGGTTCTGTGTGCATCACTGCACTCAACCTTTAATAGGCCTCTGGGTCCCTGTTGTGCAGATTAACCTCTCGGCATCTCCTTCTGCTACTCAGCTGATAAGCCGTGCTCAGACCTCCAGCACTTCAGGCAATGGGATCACCCAGCAAGCCATGCTTCTCGGCAACACCACTCCCACCCTCACGGCAAGCCAGGCACAGATGTACCTCAGGGCCCAAATGGTAAGTTGTGCAGCTCAGGAATAGCAGTGCAACAACAAAAAAAAATGGAATTTGGAAACACCCCATTAATCATCGAGCCCATGAAGTTAAGCACGCCTGTAGCCTCTCATACTGCAACCTTTATTCCTGGTTTTAATCACTTTTCCAGTGGTCGTTATGCCTTCAGTTGCCTTGTCCCTAAGCCCTGGAATTCCCTATCCAAAACCTTCAGCTTCCACCTCCCTCTATTTAATATGGTCCTTAAAACATACTACATTGACCAAACTTGTGTTCTTCTGTCCAAATATCTCCTTACATGATCCAGTATCAGATTCTGTTTGGTAACTCTCTTATAAAGTTCATTTTTGAATGTTTTAGTGTATATTCTAAAGGAGCTATGTAAATTCAAGTTATTGTTTAACAGCATGTCCTTAACAAAAGCATTTCTGACAAATCTCTTTATTTGGCTACAAATGTATGAGACAATCGCTCTCCAAAACAGGATTGCCTCTCACATCTCTTAGCAGTCTTAAAACTACCCAGGCAATCCTATGCCTACAGAGGAGGGATAGTAATTCCCTTTATATTTTTCTCATGCTCCTCTAAGTTCCTTGAACTTAACCTTGAGTAACTCCTGTATTGTTTGTGCTTGCGCTGGTTTTTCATTTTTTGTTATGCGCCCTGCAAGCACTTTGTATTTTAAATTTGATTTAATCCCTTGTATTTTTATGAAATCTTGGTTTTCAAGATTCTCCTCTGAGGTAATCAAGGGCTATGGAGACAATGCAGGAAAGTGGAACTGGATGGAAGATCAGTTATGATTGAGTGGCAAAGCTTTCCTTCTGGGGAGGGGTGGAGGGAGGAATCCATCCACCACAACCACCCACCACCGTTCTGATATTCTGCCCAGTATTCAGTGTTTCACAATTGCCTACACTTTCTTGAACTGTGTTTGTTTTTCTGTCAGTTAACTGGAAGGTAGTACAAAATATAATTAAACAATTTGGTGAAATCTAATCCAGATTGTTTTGTCTAGATTAGATTTTGTGGGTTTGGAAGTTTGGAGGAGGAAGTTCCTAGTGTTACTGCTCATTGGTCAGAAAGGAAAATCTTGAATCAGAACACTAGGCTCCAGTCGTGTCGATAGCTTCAAATATATGGAAATTAATGGGCACCAAATAAACCTGTTGGACTTCAATCTGGTGTTGTGAGACTTCTTACTATGTTTATCCTGGTTCAATGCCAGCATCTCCACATCATACATATTTGATCACAGAGGGTAAAGTGCATGCTCATTTAATGTCTCTGCTGTGCGCTTCCCTAGACATGGATAATGATGGTAATCCTGGCTAATATTCTATATCATTGGATCCAATGGTCATATTTCTTCTGTTGTTCCAATTGAGAACAGTTAATGGATCCAGATTCAAACCAGCTTTCTTTGGTTTAATATTTGGTAGATAAACTTACAAGGCAGGCACCTGTGGAATTAAAATTGTGTCTAAAGCTACACCAATTTTGCACAAATCCTTTAATACTTCCGCAGATCAGTGATGCCCAAAACCATATGCAGTGCAGAAGTTCTGGTTATCCAGCTGTTGAAGCTCCTGCGACTCTGTCCTGTTTGTGCTTATATTTCATATTAATGGGACTGTTTTGTCTAGGTTAGATTTTGTGGGTTTGGAAGTTCGGAGGAAGAAGTTCCTAGTGTTACTGTTCATTGGTCAGAAAGGAAAATCTTGAATCAGAACACTAGGCTCCAGTCATGTCGATAGCTTCAAATATATGGAAATTAATGGGAACACCAACCCAGAGTGGGCTCCCAGTCAATCTCTGTGACTTCACCGAAATGTTGGAAGGTCCTGTCATGCTTCTCTGGCAGATCATGGCCATGAATTTAAAATTTCCACTCACATTGTCTGAATTGGAGCAGTGGCCGCTCATTGACTTCAGTTGAGTTACTGCCAATGTTACAATTTGTAAATATGCTTCCTGTTCTCTGTTGTACACACTCGTGGCTAAAGGATAAAGATTTTAGGCAGTCCAGCTGTTAAGTACAATCAGTGTTTAATCCTACCATTAAGGATAGCATCAGGAGACATCATTGTACCTTGTCATAAAGTCTTTACAGCACAAAAGGAGACCTTTCCCTCCATTGGGTCCATGCCATGGTTGAGGCAAAGCAATCTGATTTAACCAGAATTGTTCCATTTGCGTAGATGTTCTTGACTCTCATACCTTTGTACCTGCTCTTTCCCTGATCTGCTCTCTGTCTCTGCAGCTGATTTTCACTCCCACTGCTACTGTAGCTACTGTCCAGCCAGATCTTCCTGTCGCCTCCTCTTCTTCTTCCTCAGTGTCTGCATCTACACAGGTGAGCTAAGACCAAATCATATCCCCAAACTCAGGGAACCAGAGAAACTTGACAAAATGTTATTCATAAAGTTCATTTTACACATGTCCCTACTGATGTTGAGTTTTATCATTTAAAAAATGTTTAAACATACGTGTATGTCTGCAGGGATAATTCCTACCTGTTTACTGCCAAGAAGTTCTTTGCTGCCGAGATACTTCCATGAGTGAAGGTATTAAGGTTCTCATAAGGAAGGATTACACCATCCAAGACACAGCAGCCTGCCTGATTAATGCCCCTTCCACCACACAAGAACATAAGAAATAGGAGCAGGAGTAGACCATCTAGCCCCTTGAGCCTGCCCTGCCATTCAATAAGATCATGGCTGATCTGAAGTGGATCAATTCCACTTATCCACTTGCTCCCCATAACCCTTAATTCCCTTATCGATCAGAAATCTATCTACCTGTGACTTAAACATATTCAATGAGGTAGCCTCCACCACTTCAATGGGCAGAGAATTCCAGAGATTCACTACCCTCTGAGAGAAGAAGTTCCTCCTCAACTCTGTTCTAAACTGACCCCCCCCTCTTATTTTGAGGCTGTGCCCTCGGTTTCCTTTCTAAGTGGAAAGAATCTGTCTACCTCTATCCTATCTAGCCCCTTCATTATCTTATATGTGTCTATAAGATCACCCCTCAGCCTTCTAAATTCCAACGAGTACAGGCCCAATCTACTCAATCTCTCCTCATAAGCTAATCCCCTCATCTCTGGTATCAACCTGGTGAACCTTCTCTGTACTCCCTCCAAGGCCAATATATCCTTTCGCAAATAAGGGGACCAAAATTGCACACAGTACTCCAGTTGCAGCCTCACCAGTACCCTGTACAGTTGCAGCAAGACCTCCCTGCTTTTATACTCCAACCCCCTCGCAATGAAGGCCAACATTCCATTCACCTTCTTGATCATCTGCTGTACCTGCAGACTGAGGTTTCGCAATTTGTGCACAAGGACCCCCAGGTCCCTCTGCGCAATAGCATATTGTAATTTTTCACCATTTAAATAATATTCCATTTTACTATTATTTGTTCCAAAGTGGATAACCTCACATTTGCCAACATTATATTCCATCTGCCAGATCCTCGCCCATTCACTCACCTTAAACATTGACTCCCTCCACCTCCGACGCAGAGTAGCAGCAGTGTGTATCAACTGCAAGACACACTGCTGCCCCTCACCAAGGCTCCTTGGACAGCACATTCCAAATCTGTGATCTCTGCCACCTAGAAATACCAATGCAGTAAGTACATGGGAACAACATCATCTCCAAGATTCCCTCCCAAGTCAAACATCAGCCCAACTTGGAAGTATATCAGCCATTCCTTCACTGCCAAAATTAGGCATTAAACGTTTACTGACATTGTGAAAATCCTTGAGGTGCATATTATAGAGTGAAGCTTTTTTCTGACACTCTATCACGGAGAAGTATTTGCACTCCCTGCTCCCCTGCTAATGCCCCAATACTAGAGTTAATTTAACATGGTCAATCAACCTAATCTATATATCTTTGGACTGTGGGAGGAAACCGGAGCACACAGACATGGGAAAACATGCAAACTCCACAGACAGTGACCCGAGGCTGGAATTGAACCCAGGTCTCTGGCGCTGTGAGGCAGCAGTGCTAACCACTGTGCCACCGTGCCGCCAAACTTATTACTCTAAATAATTATCCAGTTTCCTTTTGAAGGTTACTATTGAATCTATTTCCATTGTCCTTCCAGGCGGTAAATTCATAATGTGTTAAAGCATTTTGCAAATCTGTCCTTCTGATTCTTTTGCCAATTATCTTAAATCTGTATCCTCTGGTTATTGATCCAGCTGCCAATGAAAATACTCTGTCAAAATGATGCACACAAGGAATGCAAACAGTGTCTTTTCCTTGCCATTATTCCTCTCTTTTAGCAAAAATCTAGCTCACTTGTTCAAGATCATTTAATTATTTCCAGTAATTTGGTAATTTCCTTTTCCTCTGTTTGGTGGTAGGTTCAGAATCTGGCAGTCCGGAGCCAGCAGTCAAGTGTATTGCCTGCTCCATCGCCTCAGAGCGTCCCGCTGAAAGGCACCTGTCAGAGCCAGCAACTCCCGATGAACCACAGCAAGCAGGCAGGGCAAGGAGCTGGCCCCAAGGCCAGCCAACACGACCCGGTCCCTGAGAGCAGCAAGAAAGGAGAGAGTCTGGCTTCAGCCAGCCCCGAGACCCGGGTGTCTACTGTCACACGGTTACAAATGCCAACAAACACGCAGCAGCTAATAGCCCCTGGTGAGTTGCAAGCTCATGATGAGTTGGAAAGTCATTGTCATAGTCATAGAGTTTTACAGCACAGCAAGAGGCTGTTCGGCCCATTGTGTCAGCGCCAGCCGTTGAGCACCTCTGTATTCTAATCCCATTTTCCAGCACTTGGTCCACTGCCTAGCATACTATGGCATTTCAAGTGCCCATTTCAATGTTTCAAATGTTGTAATGGTTTCCGCCTCTACCCATCCTTTCAGGCAGTGAGTTCCAGATTTCCATGACACTTCGGAAGAAAAGGTTTTTCCTCAAATCCCCCCTCAGTCTCCTGCACCTTAACTTAAATCTCTGTCCCCTGATTGACCCCTATACTAAGGGAAAAACTTACTTCCTATCTACTCTATCTGTGTCCCTTGTAATTTTGTACACCTCAAACAGCTTCCTCTATTCTAAGGAGAACAACCCCAGTCTCACCAGTCTCTCTTCAGAGCTGAAACACTCGGACTAGACAACATCCTGGTGAATCTTCTTTGTGCCCTTTCCAGTGCAATCACATCCTTCCTATAGTGTGGTGATCAGAACTGCACATAGTACTCCAGCTGTGGCTGAATGAGCATTTTATACAGCTCCAACATAATCTCCCTGCTCTTGTATTTAATGTCCCGGCAAATAAAGGCAAGTATCCCATATGCTTCTTAACCAATTTATCTACCTGTCCTGTTACCTTCGAAGATCTTTGGATGTACACCGCAAGGTCCTTCTGGTCCTCCGAACTTTCTAGCACCCTACCGTTCATTATGTTTTTCGTTGCCTTGTTAGTCCTCTCAGAGTGCATCATAAGGACTAGGAGCAGGAGTAGGGCATCTAGTCCCTCGAGCCTGTTCCGCCAGTCAATAAGATCATGGCTGATCTTTTTGTGGACTCAGTTCCACTGATCCACCTGCTCACCATAATCCTTAATTCCTTTACAGTTCAAAAATCTATCTATCTTTGCCTTAAAAACATTCAATTAGTTAGCCTCAACTGCTTCACTGGGCAGGGAATGCCACAGATTCACAACCCTTTGGGTGAAGAAGTTCCTTCTCATCTCAGTCCTAAATTTGCTTTCCCTTATTTTGAGGCCATGCCCCCGAGTTCTAGGTTCACCTGCCAGTGGAAACAACCTCCCTGCTTCTATCTTATCTGTTCCCTTCCTAACTCTATATGTTTCTATAAATCCCCCTCATTCTTCTGAATTCCAATGTGCCCAGTCTACTCAGTCTATCCTGATAAGCCAACCCTCTCAATCGTCTTACACTGTTCAGAGTTAAATTTCATTTTCCACGATTCTGCCCATCTGACCAGTCTGTCTATATTGTTGTGTAATCTTAGGCTTTCCTCCTACTGTTTACCACATTACCAATTCTTGTGCTAAGAGGTGCATTTTAATTTGACTATGACAGCTTGGGGTTGAATTTCTGCTTGGTCCTACTTTGTGAGCGCACTGATTAACATGCTTTGAGTGAGACTCGATGTGCATTATTTTTACAGAAGTGGTGCAATAAAGGCAGGACGTGGTGTAATTCTATAACAACTTAGGAAATAGGAGCTGGAGTAAGTCTTACACCTACTCAAGGCTGCTCTGCTATTCAGTAAATTCATGGCAGATTTTATATTCTAACTCCACTTTGCCACTCTGTCCTCCTGTATCTGATTCCCTTAGTATTTGAAATGTGTTGGTCTCAGTCTTAACTATACAATAGAACATTTGCAGCTCTTTTGGGTACAGAATTTCAAAGATTCACTAATCTCTGAGTGAATACATTTCTCCCGATCTCAACCCCAATTGTCTGGCCCCTTAAATTTGTGATTTTGTGTTTGAGACTCTCCAGCCAGGGAAACAACCTCTCAGCATCTACTCTGCACATTTCAGTGAGATCACCTTATTTTTCTGAGGATGTAGGTCTATTCAGTCCAGCAACATCTCGTGAAACCAGGAAGGAAGGTTGTCCAGGTGGAACTTCTTTTTGCTATACAAAATGGATAGTTGATCACACAATGAATTAGGAACAGGAATAGGCCATGCAGTCCTTGAGTCTGTTGCATGAAATAACTCCTCAGAGGCCTGTGTCCCTTCACCAGATTCCCTTCATTTGCAAACTTATCTCAACTCCTTAGAGCGCTTCAGGTAGAAAGTCAGAACCATGAGTGCCAGTAGACCTGACAACCCTCAATATATAACCAGGTGAGACCCCCTGATTGGGCAGACAATCATTATCTCAATCAGGGAGCTCGTACTCCAAGAGACCTACCTCATGGGCCTTGCTGCACCATTCAGTTAGATTATGGTTTATGTACATCCTAGTGCCATTTACCCATCCACCTTGGTTCTGTGCACATAATACACTTTTTGGAGGTTGATGGGGGAAGACGTAGACAGTTCCAAATTTCCAGTGCCCTTGTGGAGGATTCCTCCCCAGAACAGCCTCATTCAAATTATAACGCTATAACCCCTTGTTATTGAAGAAGTAGTTTCTGTGCATTGGCCCTACTGAATCCTTTGAGCACCTTAAATAACTCAGTTACATCATCAGTTAATATTGTTTAGTTAAGAGAATACAAGCTAAGTCTAGGTCGCCTATCTTAAGTTAACTCAGAAACATGACTTAGGTTAATGGCAATAGGGAATGAGTGCAATTTAACTCTTTCACTGGAAGAATTGGTAAGTTCTTCAAAGCATTATCCTCGATTATGAAACTTAAAGAAGAGTCAATGCAGTTGGAAAAAGTTAATCATAATATTTTGGGACTTTGATATTTAACAATTGTTTTGATAATGAGGTTTATTATTTTGTTTGTTGAGACTTCATATCGTAGCTGGAGTTACAAAGAAAGGGTATTTTGCTGTACTCTGTTAACTCTGTTGTTTTTCCTCTATAGCACCTTATACTCCAATTCAGCCACACCAGCTGATGAAACAGCAGCAGATTCCACTGCACCAGGCGACGCCGAAAGCACATCATCAGCTTATTATTCAGCAGCAGATCCAACACAGACAGCAATTGCAGCCCCTGGCACTTCAGGCCCAGGCTTCTGACCCTCCACAGTCTCAGCACTGCCTGCCGATCCAAGCTCACAGCCAATCCTTAATTCAGGTCTCTTCCCAATCACCGCACTGCATATCGACCCAAGCCCACAGCCAACCACTGAGCCAACCTTCAGCTCACTCTCACCCCCAGAGCCAGCAGCAGACAGTTGTGGTCTCTCCAGTACCTTCTCAATCGCCACCTAGCCCATCAGCATCCACAATCATCATCCAGCCACAAGCATTGATACAGGCACAGTCTCACACCCTGGTTCATGCGCCTCTGCCATTGAGTTCCAACCAGCAGCCAACTTCGGCCCATGTGCCGCCCAACCAGCAATCACAGCCAGCACACTTACCGCCAGCTCATCGCTCACCAGTGGCTCAAATTGGACCGTTGCGACAATCGAGCCCAGTGACGGCGCACTTAACTGCATCGCAGCAGAATCCACCCCTGGGGTCTCCTCCGCAAGAGATCCCGTCAACAGCACCAGCTCATCTCCAGCGTCTGCCCTTGCAGTCAGTGCAGACCCTAACAGTACCACCTGAGATTGTTTCCCCTACACAGGTACTGCCACAGACTGTTCTACATTCACGGGAACAGCTCCCTGCAGCCCAGGCCCTGATCCAAATGCCTTTTCAGGCTCTTCCCCCACCCCAGACTATTGCTGTTAATCTTCAAGTCCAGCCGTCGCCCCCAGTGGATGTGCCACTGGTAGGGATTTACTGAATCTTTTACATCTTGCATGAAAAGTTGTTTGTTTTTTTAATCACCAATTGTTGGAATATTTGCCTTCTACAGTGAATGTATTCATATGTTTTATAATGAAACTATGCATTTCACATCCTTTAAAAGAAATTCAAAGTACCATCTAGCCAATGGCTTTGCACCTTCACAATTATTCTTGTGTTTGAATGGTAGTCAAGGCTAGGATTTAAATTCGGTTTCAGAAGGATTTGTGTTTTGTGTTCTTCTCTACTCATGTATACATTAGTGATCTTCTGAAGCCCACAGTTGACAGTGTTGTCCAATTCTGAATGAGAATGTTCCCATTAGCTGATGAGTACTCCCACTGAATGCAAAGATCATGCATGGTTACCTACAGGGGACTTAGCATAATTCAGGGCTGAATTAGTCACTGTACCAGTGACATAGTTATAATTACACCTTTAAGCACAGATGCCCTACTACCTCTGCAGAAACCAGGGCCAGAATTTCCCAGTACTGCTCACCATGGGAATCATAGCGGGCAGGATGGTGGCACAGTGGTTCGCACTGCTGCCTACCAGTGCCATGGACGTGGGTTCGATTCCCAGCTTGGGTCACTGTCTGTGTGAAGTCTGCATATTCTCCCTGTGTCTGCATGTGTATCTTCCGGGTGTTTGGGTTTCCTTCCACAGTCCAAAGATGTGCAGGTTGGGTGAATTGGCTGTGCAGTATTCTCCCTCAGTGTACCCGAACAGGTGCCGGAGTGTGGCAACTAGGGGATTTTCACAGTAACTTCATTGCAGTGTTAATGTAAGCCTACTTGTGACTAATAAATAAACTTTTTACTTTTACTTTGTGACATGGACCACCTGAGATTGTTTCCCCTACACAGGTACTTCCACAGACTGTTCTACATTCACAGGAACAGTCTCCTGCAACAAAGGGTCTGAACCAAATGCCCGTGGCCTTGGGCCAGATATTCCGGCATTGGAGTGAGCACAGCCGGAAGAACCTGCCTTGGGATGAAACGTGTTTACCTAGAAGGTCATACTTAAAAACAGAACACATTTATTCTTCTGACATACCTTCCAAATTAACCACAATTCCCACTGTAAACCCATCCATATGTCCTGATTAAGAACAGTAATGTTTCTGTGCAAAGGAGTCAAATTCACCCTGATCTGAAACATATAGTTTCAAATTTTTGGGGGTTAAATATGAATTTCAGTCCAATTTCTACCAGTTCAGATTTGCTCTCTGTAACATGATGACATGCGCAAGCAGCCAGTGACAAGGTATACTGACCTTTCTGTTAATTGGGCTTAAAGCATTCCTCCACCAAACCATGTATCGACTGAATGTTTCTTCAGAGGTAGGTAAATTGATTTGCTCTATTCACTTCATTCTCTTGTATGTATGTATTTTGTCGATAGTGAAGGCTGTGGTTGAGGCCTGTACTCATGGCGCATATTACATAGAATTACATGTAGAATCATAGAATCCTGCAGTGCAGAAGGAGAATGTGCACCGACCACAATCCCACCCAGGCCCTATCCCCACAACCCCATGCATTTAGCCTAGCTAGCCCCTCCGACGCTAAGGGGCAATTTAGTATGGCCAATCCACCTAACCCGCACATCTTTGGAATGTGGGTGGAAACTGGAGCACCCAGAGGAAACCCATGCAGACACGGAGAGAACGCGCAAACTCCACACAAACAGTGACCCAAGCCGGGATGTAATTTAAGCTCCCAACTTGTTCATGCTCCAGACATGCCTCCCTTTGGTTTTCTTCATCAAACTCAGTCAGAATGGCTTTCCATCCCTTTCTATCTCAAGTGTTTATCTAACTTGCCGTTGAAATCATCAATGTCATTGACTAATAATAGTACATATTGTTGTGACTGCCACATTTCTCACCACTTTGGTAAAGAAGTTTGCTCTGAATTCCTTATCCGATTTATTGGTGACTGACTGAAAATTTATAGCATCCAGTTTCAGTTTCCACAAAAATAGACAAAGCTTCACTATGTCTACCCCGTCAAACTCTTTCATAATCCTGAAGGTATGCCTATCGTAGCCTTCTGGTTTAGTTGGGAGAGATGTAAATTTAATCTCTTTTTGTGGTTCTGTGTTCAGGTCCTTGGTGTTCTACTTGTGGGTTTGAATCTAAAAGCTAGTGGCATATTAAGGGCTTCAATTCAACAACAACTAAATTAGATTTGACTGTCACAAATCCAAAATTTGAATGCAGTGTAAAGAACAAAGTAAATGAATGTGACATGTTTGAATACTGAATGTGATGGTACTGGAGGACGGAACAATGGCACAGTGATTAGCACAGCTGCCTCACAGCTTCAGGCACTTCGGTTCGATTCATGTCTTGGGTCACTGTCTGTGTGGAGTTTGCATGTTCTCCCCATGTCTCCTGGGTTTCCTCTGGGTGCTCTGGTTTCCTCCCACAATCCAAAGATGTGCAGGTTAGATTGATTGGCCATGCTAAATTGCCCCTAGTTTAGGGGTGAGTAGCAGGGTAAATATGTAGGTTTATGGGAATAGGGTGAGACTGTTGTTGGTGCAGCCTTGATGGGCTGAATGGACTCCATCTGTACTGTAGGGATTCTATTATTTTATAAAGCTTGTCACCCTTGATGTTTGGCTTTTACTTGTACTTTAAATACAGAATAATCACTAAATTAGTAAAAAGAAAAGATGTAATTTGTAAAAATTAGTCCTTGCTTGATTTTAAGACATAGAATAGATTATCACTTTCACTGTTCAGGTGGTAATCTGGTCATTCAGTCTGTATAGAACCCATGTCAGTGTCATTGTGATGATTTCTCTAGTGAATAAAGAGCAAGTGATTCAGTCCTCCTAAATTACCATCAAGCAGTGATCAGGAAAAATTGCCTGTATTGATTTATTTTTTTCTTCTCCATTTCATCCATTGTTAATCTCTGGGTCTCAGATGAAACCAGTCAACTGAGGAACAAATAAACAAACTTTACAATGGATCATAAAGTGGTGTAAAACTTTTGAAAGGAGTTTTCCATCCCTCATTCTCAGCATGTGCTCATGAGGGCACATTTGGAATATTGTGTTTGTTCCCTTCCTTCAAAAGGATACTGCTGTGTTGGTGAAACAAAGAGTGGATGATTCCAGACTAATGAACAAATTTCAGGCAAATGCCAATATTCATCCTGTCAACCATTGAGCCTGCAGCAAATAAACGGTTTGTGCTAATGCATGCACAGTTGTTAATGTCAAGATGGTTTAGCAAGGAGTCGCATTTGCAGAGGCTTGTGAAGGAGGCTATGGTTCCACATTTTCACTGAGTGAAACACTCAATAAAATTAACCAAACATATTTCTAAGTTCAAGCAGTTCCTTCTGAATAATCCCTTGCCCTGATGTTAGTGCCAGGATTCGGCCATATCATTGGAGACCTCATCCTTTATTTGTGGTGCTACAACATTATACAAATCTAGGACTGTCCTTCAGCATGGTCCCAGAGGATGGTGAAAACAAATGTCATGCGTATTTCCATCCATGTGATTGTCCATCATTGAAGTGAACTCCTTGGAACTGAAGTGTGGTGATGTGGTCACCACATCATTTGTGGTTGGCATTTTTCCAAGTGGAACCCTTCATACATCTGGCATGTTGCTATCATTCAAAGGTCACTTGGTGAGTGCTCTGAGGGTTGAGTTCAGGTGGATAGCTTTCTTAATATTGAAACAAAAATATTTCTCATGAGGTTCTCTCAATGGAATTATCACATTGGTAAAGTATGTACAATGTAAATATAGCCTAGGAGCTTCTTCTAGTCTTACATTACGCTTGTTAATATTAAACCAGTCCTCGGCTCATAGTCCAGGTCATGCAGCCTGGTTACAGGAAAATTATTACTTTGTCATCAAGAAGTCTGGATTAGGTGTCCACTTCGTTGTGTGCTTGTGTTTATTGGAGACGGCATTGAGATGGAGAGAATTAATTGGGGTCAGCACCCTGGTTTTAATTTTAACAAAGAATGAAACATGTTGAGCTGCGTAGTCTAACTTAGTGTCATGCCTTGTCAGGTCTGCCCAGTGGAAGACACCTGTGACCAGGAGATGAGGGAAGACCAGGAAGAATGCTTTGCAGCACGCCGACCAGTTTCAACACCACCCTCTGAATCTGAATCCTCGATTTCTGCAGCACAAGGAGAAGCTCTGACAGCTGTGGACATTTGCCAAGGTTAGGTGTCATGCAGAGGGAAGTAAAGGTGGTTTAAGAAATGAAATTAACAAGAAACTTACTGGTGGCCCGCTAACTATTCAGCTGTGCAAATTTGTCTCGTGTAATACGTATAGACTAATGGAATGAAAGTCTTTGCTGGTTATTAGAAACCCACATTAAATGTCTCAGCATAACCTTAATACTAATTTTTCACTGAAGTAACACTAATTGATTGGTGTATGAAAGTGGAAAATTATTGCTGTTGAGAGAAAGATTTGCATTTATATCAAGCCTTCCACAAAAGAAGGCTGAAGCATTTGCAACCACCTGCAACAAGAAATGCTAGGTTGTTGATCTGTCTTGGTCTCCTTCTTAGATGCCAGTCTCCAGCCAATTCAGTTCACTCGCCATGATATCAAGAAATGGCTGAAGGCTCTGGATACAGCAAAAGTTATAGACCCTGATAACATCCTGATTGTAATACTGAAGACTTGCGCTCCAGAACTAACTGTGCTCCTAGCCGGGCTCTTCCAGTACAGCTACTGCTACTCACCAAGCCAGAAACTCCCATAACATTTATGGAATTATGGAATGAGCTGCCAGGGAAGGTGATTGAGCGAGATTCAAAAGCAACATTTAAGAAGCATTTGGATAAGTACATGGATGGAAAAGGATTAGAGTGATATAGACCAAATGCAGGCAACTGGGATGGCACTATGGTCAATATGGATCGGTTGGGCCGAAGGGCTTGTTTCCTTGCGGTATTTCTCTGACTCTATAACATTTAAGTATTTAGATATTTACTTGCGTTGCTATAACCTCCAGGGCTATAAACCAAGCATTGAAAAGTGGGATTCGTGTAGTTATATCTTTGTTGACCAGTGTGGATTTGATGGGTGTATGGCCATCTTCTGTGCTATGAACACCTATGATTGAACAGCACTGGCATCTACCCGAAAATATGGAAAATTGCCCAGTTATTTCCTATCCAGAAAAAGCAAGACAAATGCAATCCAGCCAAATTACTGGCTCATCATTCTCGTCTCAATCATGAGTAAAGTGATGGAAGGTGCCATTGACAGTGCTATCCAATGGTACTTCTTCAGTGATAACTTGCCAGCCAATGTTCAATTTGGGTTTTGCCAGATCTCATTACAACCTTGGTCCAAACATGAACAAAAGAGCTGAACTGATTTTTTAAAAATTTGATTTATTACTGTCACATGTATTAACATACAGTGAAAAATATTGTTTCTTGTGCGCTATACAGTCAAAGCATGCTGTACATAGAAAATGAAAGGACAGAGTGCAGAATGTAATGTTACCCTCATAGCTAGGGTGTAAAGAAAGGTCAACTTAATGCAAGGTGGGTCCATTTAAAAGTCCGATGGCAGCAAGGAAGAAGCCGTTCTTGAGTCGGTTGATATATGACCTCAGACTTTTGTATCTTTTCCCAACAGAAGAAGATGGAAGAATGTATGTCCAGGGTGCGTGGGGTCCTTGATTATGCTGGCTGCTTTTCCGAGGCAGCAGGAAGTGTAGTCAAAGTCAATGGATGGAAGTCTGGTTTGCTTGATGGACTGGACTGAAGAGGGGGAGAGAGAATGACTGTCCTTGACCTCAAGACAACATTTGATTGAGTGTTGCATCAAGGAGCCCAAGCAAAACTGGAGTCACTGGGAATCAATGGGCAATTTCTCCACTGGTTGGAGTCATACCTGGCACAAAAGAAGATGGTTATGGTGGTGAAGACCAATCAATTTAGACCCAGAACATCATTGCAGGAGTTCCTCAGGGCGGTGTTCTAGGCCCAGCCATCTTCAGCTGCTTTATCAATGACCATCCCTTCACCATAAAGTCAGAAATGGGGCTGTTTGCTGATGCCTTTACAGTGTTCAGTAATACTTGCAACTCCTTTGATACTGAAGCAGTTCATGCCTGCATACAGCCAGACCTGGACAACATTCAGGCTTGAGCTACTAAGGGTGGTACAGTGGTTAACACTGTTGCCTCATGGTGCCAGGGATCTGGGTTAGGTTCTCAGCTTGGGTCACTGCCTGTGCGGAGTTTGCAGGATCCCCCCATGTCTGCATGTGTTTCCTCCGGGTGCTGTGGTTTCACCCACAGTCCGAAAGACGTGCTGATAAGGTGCATCAGCTACGCTAAATTCTCCCTCAGTGTACCAAATAGGCGGAGTGTGGCGACTAGGGGATTTTCACAGTAACTTCATTGCAGTGTTAATGTAAGCCTACTGGTGACACTAATAAAATAAACTTTAGGCTAAGTAGGAAATAACACTTGTGCCACACAAGTGCCAAGCAACCATCTCCAACAAGGGATCTCCAACATCTTTAACTATCTCCCCTTGAAAGCCATTGACATTATTATACCTAAAACTCTCACTATCATCACCCTAGGGGTTACAATTGATCAGAAACTGAACTGATAGGCTAAATAAATACTGTGGCTACAAAAGCAGATCAGAGGCAAAGAATTCTGACAAGCAACTAACCTGACTCCCCAGGCCTATCCTGCATCTGCAAAGCATAAGTGAAAAGCGTGATGGAATACTCGCCACTTGCTGGGAAGGGTGCAACTCCAAAAACACTTGGAGTTTGATATGATCCAGATCAAAGCAGCCTGCTTGATCACCACCCCCTCCACCAACTTAATCATTAACTGCCTCCAAGACTGTTGCACAGTGGAAGCAGTGTGTGCCATTAGCAAGAAGCACTGCAGCAATTCAGCAAACCTCTTCAGACAGCAAATTCCAAAACCTTTTTAATGCCTAGAGGAAGAAAGGCAGCAGACAAATGGGAACACCACCACCTGCAAGCTCCTCTCAAGCCACTCATGATCTTGACTTAGAATTATATTGCTGTTCCTTCTCTGTCACTGGGTCAGAAATCCTAACCCTTGCCCTCCCTAACAGCATTGTGGGTGCACCTAGGCACTACAGTGGTTCAAGAAGATGGCTGACCATCACCTATTAAAAGTTAATTAGCGATGGGTAACAAATGCTGCTTTTGCCAGCAACACTCACATCTGATAAACAAATTTTTAAAAGACGATTCGAAGCACTTAACATTCAGTTAAATGTTTTTTTTAAGTGCAGAGAGTATAGGAAGCATAACAGCCAAATTACGCATAGCAAGGTCCCACAAGAGGCAGTGAACTGAGGCATATTGAACTTGAAATGTTAACTCTGTCCACAGATGCAGCAGACTTGCTGAGATTTTCCTGCATTTTCTGTTTTTATCATGGAGACCTCCTGTTTTCCAACATAGTGCCCTATGATCTTCTTTGTGATTACATTTCCTGTAGGCATTAGTCATGGTTCAGTTTAGTAGCGCTCTTGCCATGGAGTCAGTGGATCATGAGTTCTAGTTCCACTACAGAGAATTGAACACAATCCAAGCTGTCACTCTGGTGCAGTGTTGAGGGCGTACTACAGTTTTGGAGCTGCTGCCTTTTCAGATGAAACCCCACTCAGATGGATATATCAGAATTACTTGATGAGCAGGAGAGCTCTTGCCATTGTCCTGGTCAATACTTAATCCTCAATCAATGCTGGTCATTAAATTGCTTTTTGTGGGAGTTGGCTGCCATGATTCCTAAATTACAACAGTGATTACACTTCAAAAATATTTCTTTGGTCTTGAAGTGCTTTGGGACATCCTGAGATTGTGGAAGGAATGATATAAATGGAAACACGATTTCTTTTCCATTGAAAGAGGTTTTACTTTAACAACATTTCTCTGTCTTACAGAACGAGCAGGACCACCTCTTGTGACCTCAGCAAGTGCTTCCGTTATTAGGTCCTCTGCAGACACACTGAGGTTCTCCAGTCCTTCATCTCTCATTATCCCACCCGCCAAACTGAAACCTAGTGGTGCAGTCTCTACCAGCAACCTCCCTGGGACGGATAACAAGCCACCACAGGCCATTGTCAAACCGCAGATCCTGACTCACGTCATTGAAGGATTTGTTATTCAGGAGGGACTGGAGCCATTCCCCGTGAGTAGACCTTTTTTGTTCTGGGTCAATTATAATGTCACTAATGATTCTCCCCCTTCATTTCATAAAGTTGCTGATCATGAAAGGAGATTGCTGATGACCGCAAACTCAGCCTGATTTCTATAAGGGGATGTTCGGGCAGATGACCAAACGTTTGGTCAAAGAGATAGATCTTAAGGAACATCTTTAAGATGGAGGAAAAGGTTGAGAAGCAGAGACATTCAGAAAGGGAATTCCGGAGCTTAGGGCCGAGGCACATGAAGATTGGCTGACCGTGCTTGAGCAATTAAATGCAAGGATGCTCAAGAGACCAGGAAAGGTGGAATGCAGATATCTCTGAAGGTTGTAAGCCTGGGGGATATTGCACAAATTGAGAGGGGCAAGACAATGGAAGGATTTGAAAATAAGAATGAAAGTTTAAAATTTTGAAACTACATAAATAGGCAACCTATTGAACCATTGGCGAATACTGCCAGAACTTGTTTTATCCAACACGCAGACTGTTTAATAGCAATCATTGGACAGTGATCAGGAGCAGGAAGCTTGGCTGTTGAGTTTTGTTTCGGCTCCTTCTGGCCCTGGATGTTGAAGTTTCAGGACCACTGTGATCCCCGGATGATATTAACTAATTTAGTGTAGAAAGAGGGTCGAACATGAAGAATTTCTGGGTCTGTGCAGCTCAGCTTCAGATGAGTCAGCAAAGTTTTGATTCTATCCTGCAAGGTTGCTACAGTAAGCAGCAGTACATAGAGCAGCTGTGACTCAATGGTGGTTACTGGGCAGGATTTTCCAGACCTGAAACTGGTGGGGATGTTTGTGACTCTCCAAATTTTCTTATCCCCCCCTGCCTACAACAGTGCCTATTAGAGTTGGGATGGGAAATCCCTACCCACTAACTCTGAGTCCTAGGGCTGTGTGTTGTGTTTCTAATGCAGGGTTTGAACACACAATCCAGGCTAACAGTCCAGTGCAGCACAAAGGAAATGCTGCGCTGTTTGAGCTGCCATCTTTCAAATGAAATGTTCAGCTGCAGCCCTGTCTGTCCTCGAAGGTAGATGCAAAAGATTTTATGGCACTTACTTTGAGTAACAGCAGGGAATATCCCCTCTGGTATCCTGGTCAGCATTTTTTGAATTCATTCTTGGGACGTGGGTGTCGCTGGCTGAGGTAACATTTATTGCTCATCCCTGAGGGCATTTAAGAGTCAACCACATTTCTGTGGGTCTGGAGTTACGTGTAGGCCAGACCAGTTAAGGGCGGAAGATTTCCTTCCCTAATGGATATTACCGAACCAGATGGGTTTTTACAACAATCGACAATGGTTTCATGGTCATCGGTAGGCTTTTAAGTCCAGATTTTTATTTAATTCAAATGTAGCCCTCAAAATATCACTAAAACTGTTTAATTGACCATTTAATTAACCATTTGCTCTGTGTAATTTCCCGATGTTACGGTAGCGAATTCATTTCAAAATTGCATTTTTAAGGCTGGCGGATATTGTTAACAAAGCTTGTGTTTATTGACCAGCTCTAGTTGCCCTGAGAAGATGGTTGTGGGCCACCTTCTGTAGATGCTTCATAAAGCTGAATGACCTATCCGACCTTAACTCCATTCTTCCTGTAGAGCCAGTGACTGTTCTCCAGAATGTCACATAGACAGAAATAGCATTAGGCTTCCAACTTGCTCCGCCATTCATTTTGGTCATGGCTGATCATCTATAGCCTGATCCCGCCTTCCTTCCATATCCCTTGATCCCTTTAGCCCCAAGAGCTATATCTAATTTCTTCTTAAACTCACACAATGTTTTGGCCTCAACTACTTTCTGTGATAGTGAATTCCACAGATATTCACCACTGTCTGGATGAAGAAATTTCTTCTCACCTAAAAGGTTCTAATTATCCTTCAACTATGTCCCACCGTTTTTTCCTGAATGGTCCCTGTCTAATCCTGTTAGAATTTTATAAGTTTCTATGAGATTCCCTCTCACTCTTCTAAACTCCAATGAATACAATCCTAACCGACTCAGTCTGTCCTCACATGATGGACCTGCCATCCCAGGAATCAGCCTGGTAAACCTTTGCTGAATTCCCTCTATAGCATGGGCATCTTCCCTCAGGTATGGACACCAAAACTGTACACAATTTTCCAGGTGTGGCCTCACCAACGCTGTGTGCAATTTCAGTAAATCTTCCCTGTGCCTCTACTCACGTCCTTCAGGGAAAGAAATTTGCCATCCTTACCTGGTCTGACCTACATGTGTCTCCAGAGCTACAGCAATGTGGTTGATTCTCAGCTGCCCTTGGGCAAGTAGGGATGGGCTATAAATTCTGGCCAGCCAGCAACTCCCAAGTTCCACAAATGTATAAAAGAAATGAATTAAAAAAATACTCAAAGCCTCAAGTTCCATGATTGATGGCCACGGGGGGGAACCACATCTTAATCCGAGAGTTCAGAGAATGGAGATAACAGCCCTTTCATTTAATCAGCCTACTTTATGCAAACAGTTAGATAGAAAATTGCACCCAATTCCTGTCTACTTTATAATAGTGGATAGTACTTAAAGCATGTAAATTGACAGGCATTTTCAAAATTTACAGAATTTATAAGATCACTCATTTCAGGATTGCTTAAAAGAGATAACCGTTGCATAGCTGCTACACTATCATATCTTGTAACTTCATTGATTGTGAAGCAGTTTGAGACCTCCTGGGGTGGTGACAGATGTTTTACAAATTCAAGTTTCTTTATTTGTTTTTTTATGATAGACTAAATTCACATTTTATTAAAACACTTAGAGTAAGAACATTTCCAATATTTATGGCACTTGGCCTTCAAATTATATATCGCGCAAAGTTTGGAATTAAACAAATCGGGAAGAGCATTTAGAAGTCTCCACACTACACAATTTTAGAGGTGTGATTAATTCGTGCTCAATTTTGGGATCTGAAATGAGAAATGTTGGCTATTGTTACTGAAATTGTATATTACAAAACTGTTTGCACTGCCTAAATAGTGAATTACAACCATTGCCTTCTGTTATTTATTGTTATGTTGTATTAAAAAAGAACAGGACGAATTGTACGCATAATTTTTCTTCCTGACCCTGCTAACAGTGATGTGATAGTAGGGTCAGAAAACTTGGCTTGGGCAAATTATCTATTTCTTTTGCTTTCGCGGGGATACAATGCCACATACAGCAGTTACTTACTGCTGACTGAATAACCTTATTTTCTGCAACATTTTATTCCCTTGACAGAAGATCATTGCAAACTTCCAGGCAGAATTTTATGATTTTAATCTCACTTTAATTAAAATTAAAGATTGATCTGACACACAGTTAGCGTGGGACTTTATGGCCTCGGTCATTCTGAAACTGTAAAACCCCACCGAAGGGCGGACAGTGGAAAGGTCTGTTGACCTCTGGCAGGGTTTTATAGTTTCGGGACAAGCGAGACCGTAAAGTCCCGCCCATCCCAAAACCATAAAACCCCACCCATTGAAAGGTCAATGGACCTTTCCGTTGTCCATCTTGCGCCCGCTGCAATTCCTGTGGCAGGCAGGCTGGTAAAGTTCTGGCCTCTGTATCTCAGAATTAATACTTCAAGCTTATAGATTGCTCAGAAGCTGATATGATGCAATGTGCGGAGGCCTGTAAACCTGGGTAGGAATAATGCTCTTTTAAAGGGGAACCATGTTCTGTGGGATTATCTGTGTGATAAACCTGTCTACTTACAAATGGATGCTTCTTCATTGCCTCTTGCTTTATATTGGCTGGATAGGGATAGATTAGGAACAACCACTGGAATGAATTACAGAGGAAAGATTTGCAGGGCTACGGAGAAAGAACAGAGAGTGTCGGTTTTTGGATAGTTCTTTCAAAGAACCAGCATAGGGTTGAATGGCCTCCAATTGTGTTGTAAGATTGTACCATTCCAAACATTAATGAAGTCATTGGTATTGGTGCCCCATTTATTGATTTTTAATGATGTTATCATCCATAAAGTGGGTTAATGTGCAGGTTTCTGAAAGGTAGGAACAAAGCTAGGTCATTTGGTCCATCAAAGTTCTTCCACCATTCAGTTAGATTGTGGCTTCTCTGTATTGCGGCTACATCTGCTCACCTTGGTTCTATAATTCCTAATTTCCTTGTCTATCAAAAATCCATCAATCTTGGTTTTCATATTTCCTTTGATGCATCTCCCACTGGCCCCTATGATTTTTTTTTGAGGAGAGACTCCATTACCATTTATGAGAAGCTGTGCTTCCTGACATCACCCCTGCATGGCCTAGCTCTAGATTTAAGGTTATGTCCCCTTGTTCTGGACTCCTCGCCTCAGAAGGAAATGGGTCTCACTAACCTATTAGCCCCTTTAGTCATTTTAACCACAATGAGATCATCCTTTAATCTTCTACACTTGAGGGAATAAAAGTGCAGCCTATGTAACCTGATGTCATGTTTAATGTTGTTTGAGTTTCATTGAGATGACTTTGATAACTTGACTAGAATGACCTCCCTCTGACAGGTGAGCCGCTCCTCACTGTTGACTGATCAGCCGGTCAAGCAGAAGATGCACTGCGAAGGTCCAGCTACATCCCCCACCTCTGTCCAGTCAGTTGGTGAGCTCCAGAGCAGTACGGGCAAACAGCTCGAAGGGTCTCTTGACAGCGATTTGGATGACCTCACCGGTGAAGGTTTGTAACCCATTACATGCGGAGCAGGTGAAAAAGTGAAAAGACGCAAATCAGAATGAATGAGACCATGTTCATCCGATTTGCTATCCTGAACACGGACATTAAAATCAGGAAGAGTGACTAATTATTTAGCACTACATTGAATTTTGCAGTACAGGAGGAAGTCATTGATATTAGCTGGTCCACAGATACGTAGTCATGATGTGGACGACACACGACAGCGCAGAGTCGCTGAGCAGAGACTGATAGCCAAGTTCCGCACACATGAGGACGGTCTCAACAGGGATCTTGGGTTCATGTCGCACTATCTGTAACCCCCGTGACTTGCCTGGGTTTTCAAAACCTCACTTACTGTACTGTCTGGAGACAATACACATCTCTTTAAACTGTGATCAGTGCTCCTTCCACTCACATTATCAGCCACTTCAGGTCTTGAACAGCAGGTTAGGTGTAAGGATTCGCATTTTAATCAGTAATCTCTAAACTGTCTGTGCTTTATATGCTCTGTCTGAGGCCAGAACTCTCCATTCACCTGACAAAGAGGCAGTCCCCTCGAAAGCTTGTGAGTATATTATCAAATAAATAGGTTGGACTAAAACCTGGTGTTGTCAGACTTTTTACACAGATACGTCCCACACAAGCCTTCTCCTGCCTTTTCTTTTAATCCAATTGACATACTCTTCTATTCCATTTTCCATCAAGTACTTATCTTGCATCCCCTCGAATACTTCTATGCTTTCTGTCTCAACTGTTTTTTGTGGAAACAAGTTCTACATCTGGGTAAACAAGGCTCTCTATTGTAGGGAGATAGATTTTCAGAGCAGGATCTTGAGCCCGCACTCACTGTCTGCCTGTTGCATCTCCAATTAAAATTGTAATTGGTCAGATGGAAGTGGAAAAGGAGTGGGGGAATTCCACTCTGCTACTTTCCCCCACACCTCATGTTTTCTTGTCCTTTGTCTGAGGCTCCCTTCATCTTGAAGAGTTGACCCAGGTAGACTGATTGTAATTTTGAAGGTTCACATGCAAGCTAAAAATACGGAAGTTATGAGTAAGGTGGGATGGTGACACAGAACCCAAAAGCAATCATTTACCAGAAAAAATCAATGTTCTTAAGATTTCTTACGTTATGTTCAGAGAGTGGACAAAATCCATTTTAGATTTCCCCCTCTGACAAGAACAGATTAGGAAAGTGTTGTGCCTAAAATCGTGGAGCTAGGGCAGATGCAATACTGTGTTGGAGTCCCCTTCTGTTGGCATGGATGTTGAGCTGGAAGTGGGAACCTTGACAATAAATTTGAAAGAGGGCAAGAAGATAGTTATCAGGCAGAAACAGTAAGAACAGCCTGTTTTTAGATACAAGTTACCTCATGAGATGAATTTTTTCACTTCTGATTGCGATTTCAGAAGGGATGGAGGGCAGTGATCCAGACATGCTGAAGTGTGAGTTCTGTGGGAAGATGGATTATGCTCACAAATTCAGAAGATCAAAGCGTTTCTGTTCTATGTCATGCGCTAAGAGGTATGAAACTCACTTTAGTATATTTTGTGTTGTTCTGTGCTGATTAAGTTTTCTTTATTTTTCATGGGATGTGGGAGCCGCTGGCAAAGCCAGCATTTATTGCCCAACCTTAATTGCCCTTGAACTGAGGCTCTCTAGGCCATTTCAGCGGGTGGTTAAAGGTCAACCACATTGCTGTGGGCTGGAGTTAAACTTAGATAAAACCAAATTAGGTAAGGATGGCTGATTAAAGGATGTGATAGGGTTTTATGACAATCGATGATAGTTTCATGGTCACGATTACTGACACCAGTTTTCCATTCCAAATTTAGTAACTGAATTCAAATTCCTACTGCTGCGGGAATTGAGCTGTTGTCCCCAGAGCATTAGCCTGGGCCCCTAAATTACTAGTCAAGTGGCATTATCACTACGCCACTATTCACCCATTAAGTCATGTTTTCAATAAATTAGTTACCTTTTCACTAAACTCTTTATCTTTTCGATAATTCAGCAACTATTTAATTGTAACTTTATACTGTAAATGCAGCTATTTTACAAAATATGTCCACATGTATCCTTTATCACAGCACTTCATGGGTTTAAAAATAACGCACTTATAAGCCTAGTTACTATTCACACCCTTAACCTACAACTACCTAATATGTTAATTAAACATTTCCACCTGCTACATTTACACAACTGTTAACCTGTTTAGAATATCTAATAGTGAAAGGAATGTCACATGCACACATTAAGCAGTCTCTGGTAGCAATATATGTTCCTGGCTGTAATGAAGATAAAGTTATCTAATCAATCAGAAGGACTTTCACTATTCACTGGTATGTGCGGCCATTGCCACTTCTCTCTTTGTGTGATCAGTTCTACTTTCAGTGTTGGACATATCCTCTGTGTTTAATCTATTAGATTCTTTTCATCCCCTTGCATTAAGATGGATTGCGTGCAATGGAAAACAGCTGGAATGCTCTCTGTCCAACAGAAATCTGATCTGCTAGTCTTGCAGACTTGAGCCAGCATTCTTAAGTGGCATTAGCTAGTAAAACACTTTGCAATCTGCTGGACAAAAACAGTAAAATGAGTCGGCAGCATAAATTGAGCAACTGCGTTCGAAACGTTGGGATGTAGGATTTTTCGGCGGAGGAGGATTGTGTTGTCTGTTGCATTATACGATTTAAAAATACACCAAATTCTCCCCAGGGGAGGTATTCTCAACAACTATAACTCATATTTACATAGCACCTTCATAGCAAAATGTGTCAAGGTGTTTTACATGAACGTTATCAGACAAAATATAACACCAAATCATATTAGGACATAGTTCTGGCGAAGAGTCATATTGGACTCAAAACGTTACCTCTGTTCCTCTCTTCACAGATGCCTGACCTGCTGAGTTTATCCAGCACTTTTTGTTTTTGTTTAGGACATATTAGAACAGACAACCAATAATATAATCAAAGAGATTATTTTTAAAGAGCGTCTTAAAGGAAGAGTGGCAAAGAGGTTTAGGGAGGGAATTCCAGAGGTTGAGGCCAGGCAGCTATGGGCATGGCTGGCTAGGGGTGTGGCAATGGAAATTGGGGGGATGTGTAGGATGTCAGAATTGGGAGAGGCTTGTAAGGTTGGAGGATCACCACAAAGCTAGAAGGGAACCCACTCTAAATAGTTCACATTAATAATATCAACCTGGAAGAGTTTCTCTAGACTTGAATGTACTGGAAATCAGCCAGTTTTGCCATTATTGGTTCTTTTCAGAATAAATATTTTTCATGCCTAATGCAATTTGGTGATTGTGTTTTAGGTTACCTGGAATCACATAGAATTCAAAGCACAGAAACAGATAACTTGGTCTCCACACAAAACTCATGCAATCTTACTTAATCTAACTTATTCACTTATCCTTTCTCCTTCATGTACTTAACTAGATTCTCCTTAAAACCTTTTATTGATCTAGTGACTTGTTTTGAAAGTCATTGACTCTTTTAATGACAATCCACTTTCCATGACAAAAATTACCTGAAGTGGATCTGTGGCTTTCCCTGGTGAATCCGATTTTAAGAATGTCAGGACTGGTACAATGAACTCCCACCAGATCCACAAGATAATAGCCTGATTTTCTAGGGAGCAATGCAGATCATGCTGCATACCAAGCACTGCAGCTACAGATCGTAGGCTGCTATCTGAATAAATCAGGTCCCATTTCATCTGCCCAGGTAAACTCAACCAAGTCCAATCCCCAACCTCACCTTCAAAACCACCCCGACCCCAAACCAACCACACCACATCCCATCCGCAACCACAACCCCATTCACACCTCCATCCACAATCCCATCCACAACCACATTTCCATCCACGTCCCAACCCCATCCACATCCCCATTTGCAACCACATCCCATCCGCAACCACATCCCCATCCCCATCCCAACCATATCCACAACCCCATCCACAACCACATTCCTATCCACATCCCTATCCATAATCATATCCACAACCACATCCACATCCCATCCATATTCACATCCACATCCCATCCATATCCATAACCACATCCACAACCACATCCCTATCTGCAACCACATCCATCCCATTCCCAACTGCATCCCCATCCCCAACCCCATCCACCACATCCCCATTCCCGACCACATCCCATCCCATTCCCAACCACATCCACATCCCTATCCCCAACCCATCCACCACATCCCCATCCCCGACCACGTCCATCCACATCCCAACCACATCCGCATCCCCAACCCCAACCACACTCTCAACCGCAACCACACCCCCAAACCCAATACAAACATATCAACATCTCAAACCCTAGTCTCAAATTCAAATGCATTCCCATCTTCCGCTTGCAATGCAAACTCAACCTCTACACCATCCATAACCCAACCCTAAATAACAACCACATCCCCAAACTCACCCCTTTTGTAATGAAACATGCTGATTCTTGAGCATATATGTGTTAATAAATGTGCTGGTTTGGCAACATTTCTATGGATTATCTGTCAGCAGATGGCACATCTACAACTAGATGTGGACCAATATTGAATTCTAAAATGTTGATTTTACATAATTATGCAGTTTAGAAAGTCCCCATTTGGCCCATTGTGTTTCTGCTAACTCTTTGCAAGTGCTATGCAATGAGCTCCAAACCCCTGCACTTTGCCCATAGTCTTGCAAATTGTTCCTTTTGAAGTGTATGTCCAGTTTTCTTTTGAAAGTTGCTACTGAAACAACATCCATCACCCTTCTAGGCAGAGCATTCAATATCTCAACAATAAGGAGCACTTATCTCCACGCTCTTTGTTTTGCCTACTATGTTAAATCTGTGATCTCTGGTTACTATTTCTCATGTCAGTGGGAACATTTTTTCCCTTTGTACACTTATCAAAACCTCATATCATTTTGACAAATTGTATTAAATCTGCCCTTAAGTTTCTTTGTTCCAAGAGAAACGCACCCAGTTTCTTTTAAAACGATTGTACAAAACCATATCAGTTTCAACAACAATGTGACACCAGCATAGTTAACATGGAGCATAGTTACAGAGAATACTGGCGTTAATCATCAAGTGAATGACGAGCTCTGGATTCCGCCCTACTAGACCTCTGGAAGATATAAAGACATGATGTGGGTATGCCGGCGTTGGACTGGCGTAAACACAGTGAAAAGTCTGACAACGCCAGGTTTTAGTCCAACCTATTTATTTGATAATATACTATATTAAATAGGTTGGACTAAAACCTGGTGTTGTCAGACTTTTCACTAGATATAAAGACAGGCAGGGGAACATCAGGCAAGGTTGTCACAGGCCATCTACAGATTGGATCAAAGGCTGGACTCTATCTGTGTTCTGAGTGCTCTTGTGACTGCATCACATGAGCACATTGAAGCCTCCATGGGAGGAGTGGGGGCACTTTGGAGACCCAGGTCCAGCACTTTCTCCTGAATTTGCACCAGAACCTGCCCACCATCGTTCTTGCCACGAATGCATTTCAGCAGTGGCTAAGCGAGAGGTAACTGGACACCTCAACCTGCCTCCAGATGCCTGCTCTCAAGGAGTCAAGGAGACGCCATCAAGCACCCACAAGGATGAGGTACACCAGCCAAGTACTCTGGGGCACCCACCCAGGAGACTCCAAGCATGCCTGCATGCTCCACCTCTCCTCTGCCAGTGACCCCATCAACTCCAACAGTTCAGGTTGGGGAGAGGGCATCTTCACCTGAGCAGGATAACGTGAGCAGGTTGGAGTCTTCAAGGTCTCAGGCCATCGGAAGATGTCCACTACAGTCATTTCAGACATCAGTGAAGCACCTCCACTTCACCCGTGGATGCTGTACCCCAAGTAGTAGTAAGATTTGAAAAATTAAATAGTATTGAATTTGCCTTGGTGGTGTAGGTGCTCACTTATTGCATATAGTTGTCACATTTGTAAATATACGTTGCATTTATCAATCTCCAAGGCTTCCATTTTTATTCAATTTGTTTCAACATTTCATGGTCATTTAGGGGTCCTGAAAGTTGCCTCCCAATGTAGTCCCATCAATTGCTTCAGTTCTCCTGCATTTTCAGCAGAGTGAGTCATCTGTATTTTCAAATCAGTAACATCAGGCAATGTCCATAATTTTTTACTGTGCTGCCTGGCCTGTACCTCTGACCACCCAGGTCCTGCTTCCCCCTCACTTCCCTTCGCTTGCCATGCCTCCCAATCTGAATCTTGGCATAGTTTGTGTGACTGGCACCCAATATGTTTCAGTAGCTGGAAGAAGGGAAAATAAAAATAGCATCCATTGACATTCATGTCTTGGATGAAATGAAGCCCGCCAAGCTCATGCTACTTATATGCCTTTGTAAAATAGAATCGCGAGCAGGAAATTTAATTCGGAGGGGGAATGTGTTTCTGTCAAGTTGGTCTACTAATGAGCCATGATGTACTAATGAATGCAAATGGGGAGCTCCCAACATTACTCGATGAGGATCCTAGGCACCTCCCATCCTTTACTTCCTCGGGAGAACAAAATTCCAACTTATTTTCCTTCTATCAGGAGACCGATTTTTAGATACACACTGAATTACATACCTCTGCCCAACACAATTCCCACTGTTGGTAGGAGCGGAAGATTCTGTCCATCATCTCCAACAGTGCAGCATTCCCTCAGTACTGCATTGGGAGTGTCAGTCTAGATCATGTGTTCACGTCCCTCGAGTGGGTCTTGAACACTGACTGAGAGGCAAGAGTGCTACCAAACTCAATCCCAACTGGGCTCTGCATAATTGGCAGATGCCTTCATTAAAATGAGAGGGAAAGAGAGTAGTGCTGCTATGGCACTGTCCTCCCATTCCCTGCCCCTGACCCTTCCTCACCCCCTGAGTGATATCGGTGAATAGTGAGTTTGTGTGGTTGATTCACCAAATTTCCACAGTAATATTATATTTGCACAAAGTTAGAGAAGATATTTTCAAATGTTTCTCAGCAGAAGGCCATGGCACAATTTACCAGGCATGTGTGTTGCCGCTGTTTTATTTTCAAAGTGTTGATTTGCAAAGTGTAGGCGTATGGGAACATGAAGGAAAATACAGCATTGAAATAGACCTTTTGTTGCCATTTTGGACGCTGAACTGCCTGTTATGTCATTGCAACTTGTAGTGCTTTATCACAATAACTAACTGTGAGGCAGACTGCAAGAGTTAAGAAAATTTTCAAGAGTTATTTATATGCAGCTTATTATCCTGGACAAAGGAAAATAGTTCCTCATTTGGCATTGCTGATTGCTCCCAGGCATGATACACTGTTTCCAAAGTTGTGCATGACATCTCCAAGCTGACCCAGAACTGTCAGCTTTAGTAGTTCCCCATCCAAGACATTGCCAGAAGATGTGATGAAAGTGATCTGTATCAGATTGGCAGATCTGCCAAGCCTTCTCATATGCACAAAAACCTTGAAAACCATCCAGCCATTTCGTTTGAAGCTCTCAGGGGGAAAAATCAATAGGGTTCAAAGTAAATGGTGATGGCATTCTTTCCATTTGGCAACGAGGCTCAGAGTGTACAGTCAGACAGTGGGAACAATCCCGATGTTTACATTACAGGTCGCTGTTATTAACTCGGTGCCAAGTCAAACTAGATTGTCCTATATAAATACCATCACAAACTGAACTAAACTAAACACTATGATTTGAAATATGGGCCGCCACATGTACTAAGGCATGCCTTGGAATTTTAGAGTCATTGCAAAGCTGTTTGCTGACTGTTAAACAAGAGTTATATTTTCAATAAAGTTTATCAGAGCTTGCCAACTCCAGACTTGCAGCACTGTATCACATTAAAAAGGCTCAAACATTGCTGCGACCTTTGCATTCAATTGATACAAGTCTGCGAAACTAATGAGTTCCTTGAAAATATGGAACTGTGTTTAGTACAACAATGCCAAACAAAATCCCCATAAACTCACTATGGGGCAGACGTGGAGTACTTAACAATGTCAAAATGCGTGAGTGTGTGATTTAGGGAAGATGTAATCAATATCAGTTAACAGCCCTCTCAAGATCTCCATGTTCCTCCAGTTATTCCCTCACTTCCTTTGTCCCACAATTGATGACCATTCTTCCAGCAGCCTGGGTTCTCAAGTTCTAGAATCCGTCACTAAACCAGCTTTTCACCCCTACTCCATTAAAACACACCTTAAAATCTAAATCTTTGACCAAGCTTTCACTTACCTGTCCTAATATCTTTGTAGGTCAAAATAGAAAATTTGGAAACACTCAGCAAGTCAGGTAGTACCTGTGGAGAAATGAACAAAGTTAATGAGCAGAATTTAATCCCTCCCAAACTGAGTTTTGAAAGCAGGGGGCATTTAATCAGCTGGGAGGGTGCCGAGTGGGGACCCCACCACCTTCTCAACTCCACTGGATGAAGTCAGGCAGGAAGGCTCATGGATGGCATTCCTGCCCGGATGCTAATTGAGGCTCCTAAGTGGGGAATTAATGTCTGTTCAAGTAGCAATGGTGGGATGAGGCCCTTTTCAACCTGTGGGCAGGGGACTCGCCATGCGGAGAGCCTGAGAAACAGGCACAGTTGAGTTTGCTTCACGGCTTCTGGGGGATCCCAGTTTAAAGACATTGAGTAAAGGACCAGCATTGGGACAGGGGTAAGGACACGCTGAAAGTCATGCCCATGCCTGGCACCTGATGCCTCACTTCTCCTACTTCACAGTCCCCGCCCCACTCTTACTTATCTTTGTCCCGAGTGCCTGTGTTGCTGGACCTCTGGTGGATGCATTACCAGCAGTTGATACTGCTCCCAATGGTGTTAATGAGCGATGAATTACTGCTGGCCTCTGATTGGCTGGCAGCTCTTTTGGGAGAGGTGGTATTCTGCCAGGGTATTTGCTGGGGTCCTTGATCCTGGGGAATGCCAAAGATGGCCACGTGAGACTCTGATAGACACTTAATATGGCACACAATCCCCCCTAGAAGCAACATGGGTTTTTGCCAGTTCTCCAGCTAGCCATTGCCTGGATTAACTTCTGCACATTTCAGCTTTCTGACCTATCATCAGACCATTAGCATGTTCTCTGGCTTGGCATCAAAATGCGTCTGAGTAAGAAGTCAGAATATGTTACTGCATTACAGACACTATATAAGTGCAAGTTCTTACTCTGATTGTCAGGTGGAAGTGTTGGCGCAGAATAGGAAGCTTCCTCTGGGAGTATAAAACTAACATTACAGACTAAAAGGCCCAAAATTTAAAGTTGGACAGTTTCTGTAACGGGCAGCTGGTTTGCAACACCAGTTCTACACCCAGGCAGCATCTTAAAATTCCAACAAATGCATGTTACCTTAAAGGATCTCGGAAAGAATCATAAAATGTAATTGCCAGGGTTATCCCTGTGCACTTTTTAAAACAGGGTTGTAATTTTGTGTTTGGTATTTGCAGTCCTCCAATCTCCTAGTCCTATACTCATACCTAAGAAGGATAGGAAGATTGTAACTGATCCTGTACAATTTTCACCCTTGATTTTCTCAGCAATCTAGGATGCGTCCCAACTGAACTGACTGGCCTTTCAACTTTGTGCACAGCCAACCTAATAAGTATCTCCTCTTTACCTATTTTTATCCATTCCAATTTCTCTATTACTTCTCCTTTACTGTGACATTGACAACATCATCTTCTGGTACCGTCTGTATTTGAAGGAGTATGACCTCATCTTCTATGCCATTGAAGTCCCTCATCCCTGGTACCTTCCTAATAAACCCCCCTTGCACCTTCAATAAAGCCTTGACATCCTTCTTATGGAGAAGTGCCCAGAATTGGACAGTACTCCTCACCCATGTTTTATAAAGGTTCATTGTAACTTCCTTTTTCTTCCTTGTACTCAGTGCTTTTGTTTGTGAAGCCATGGATCACTTACGCACTTTATTATCATCCTTCTCAACTTGCCCTGCCCCTTCCAAAGATTTTGTATACACCCCATATCTCTCTTTGTTCTTGCACTCCATCTAGGGGAATATATTGTCTTCCTCAGTTGAAGAGTTCTCAATCTTTGCTGCTCATTTCCAGGTACAATGTTGGTTGCAGTAAACGGATGGGGCTTTTTAAATCAGACAAGAGCACACGGTGGACCAAAAAAACAGAGCCCCATGGATTCAGCCGACGAGGGAGGAGGCCCAATATAATTGAAGGAGCATCAGGCGAACACTTTATGAGACAGGTATGAGGGACACGAAAATAAGACTTTTAGACTTGTGGTACGATCATTATATTTTGAGATTAGTTCATGTTGATCATGTAGATTCCTGGGTCCAGAGGGACCGTGCTCGCCAGGGTGTATGTTCTGTTTTGCAAACAAGTCCCTTAAAAATTGGGAAATGCAGCTTCCCCACAGATTGCTTCCACTTTTGTGTTCCTGCTAGTCTCGATAATGTCGTTTAGTACGTGTATCAGTGTGTCCATTATGCCAATAAAAAAGCCTTTACCCATTTTAACATAAGAACAAGGAGCAGGAGTAGACCATCTGCCCCCCACCCCCCCCGCCCCCAGCCTGCTCCATCATTTAATAAGATCATGGCCGATCTTTTTGTGGACTCAGCTTCACTTACCCATCCATTCACCAGAACCCTTAATTCCCTTACTGTTCAAAAGTTTATCAATCCTTGCCTTAAAAATATTCAGTGAGGTAGCCTCAACTGCTTCACTTGGCAGGGATTTCCACAGATTCACAACCTTTTGTGTAAAGATGTTCCTCCTCAACTCAGTCCTAAATTAGCTTCCCCTTATTTTAAGGCAATGTCTCCTCGTTCTAGTTTCACCCGCCAGTGGAAACAACATCCCTGCTTCTACCTTATCTATTCCCATCATAATCTTATATGTTTCTATAAGATGTCCCCTCATTCTTCTGAATTTCAAAGAGTATAGTCCCAATCTACTCAGTCTCTCCTCATAAGCCAACCCTCTCAACTCCAGAATCAATCTAGTGAATCTCCTCTGCACCCCCTCCAGTGCCAGTATATTCTTTCTCAAGTAAGGAGACCAAAACTGTACACTGTACTCCAGGTGTGGCCTCACCAGCACCTTTTGCAGCTGTAACATAATCTTGCTGTTTTTAAGTTCCATCCCTCTAGCAATGAAGAACAAAATTCCATTTGCCTTCTTAATTACCTGCTATACCTGCAAACCAACACCTTGTGATTCTTGCACAAGGACACCCAGGTCCCTCTGCACAGCAGTATGTTCCAATTATTTACCATTTAAATAATAGTCCATTTTGCTGTTATTCCTACCAAAATGGATGACCTCACATTTACCAACATTGTACTCCATCTGCCAGACCCTTGCCCACTCACTTAGATTATCTATAATCCTTTGCAGACTTTCAGCGTCCTTTGCACACTTTGCTCTTCCCATCTTAGTGTCGTCTGCGAAGTTTGACACACTACACTTGGTCCCCAACTCCAAATCATCGATGTAAATCATAAACAATTGCAGTCCCAACACTGATCCCTGAGGCACACCACTAGTCACTGATCCACCAACCAGAAAAACACCCATTTACTCCCACTCTTTGCTTTCTCTTAGTTAACCAACCCTCTATCCATGCTAATACATTACCCGTAATACTGTGCACCTTTATCTTATGTGGCAGTCTTTGGTGTGGCACCTTGTCAGATGCCTTCTGGAAATCCAGAAATATCACATCCAGATACATCACACCACAATTTTGGATGCTCCTTTTGTTCAAAAAATCAAATTATCCATCATTTTCTCTGTCCTCTTCTTAACAGTAGCTCTGTTGCATTCAAAAATTCCATCTAGCTGACTTTTATTGATGTGAACATATTTTGGAAAATGTGTTGAACCTTCTGAGGGAGAATAGCATCTTTCAAGTGATTACTTTTTCATTAAAATATATAAGAATATAAGAAATAGGAGCAGGAGTAGGCCATCTAGCCCTTCGAGCCTGCCCCGCCATTCAATAAGATCATGGCTGATCTGTCGTGGCTCAGTTCCACATTCCCGCTCTCTCCCCATAACCCTTAATCCCCTTGCTTATCAAAAACCCATCAACTCGCGTCTTAAAAATATTTAGCGAGGCAGCCTCCACCACCTCAACGGGCAGAGAATTCCAGAGATTCACCACCCTTCGAGTGAAGAAGTTCCTCCTCAACTCCGTTCTAAACCGTGCCCCCTTTATTTTGAGGCTGTGCCCCCTAGTCCTACTATCCTTTCTGAGCGGGAAGAGTCTCTCCACCTCTATCCTATCCATCACATTCATCATCTTATATGTCTCAATGAGATCTCCCCTCATTCTTCTAAACTCTAATGAGTACAAGCCTAGTTTATTCAGCCTCTCCTCATAGCTCAACCCCCTCAACTCTGGTATCAGCCTAGTAAACCTCCTCCAAGGCCAAAATATCCTTGCGTAAGTACGGCGACCAAAACTGCACACAGTACTCCAGCTGCGGCCTCACCAATGCCCTATACAGCCGCAGCAAGATCTCCCTACTTTTATATTCAACCCCCCTCGCTATGAAGGTCAGCATCCCATTAGCCTTCCTGACCACCTGCTGCACCTGCAGGCTGGGTTTTTGCGACTCATGCACAAGGACCCCAAGGTCCCTCTGCACCGTCGCCTGCTGCAGTTTTTCGCCACGTAAGTAATAGTCCTTCCTACCATTATTCCTACCAAAGTGGACCACCTCGCACTTACCAACATTAAATTCCATTTGCCATTTCCTGGCCCAATGAACACAGCCAATTTAGATGATCGTTGATTGTATTCTAACATTAATTTTCTTTCAGTAACTTGATTAAGGTAAATTATCATTTCCTCATTGTTATCTTTTGAAGGAAAACTGCAAGGGGGCACAAGTTCAAGATAAAGGGGGAAAGGTTCAGTGGAGATATGCGGGGGAAGTTTTTTACACAGAGTAAGTGCACTGCCAAGTGAAGTGGTTGAGGCAGATATGTTAGTGACATTTAAGATGTATCTTGACAGGCATATGAACAAATGAGGAATAGAGGGATATAAGCAGTTGGTCTACATGGAACAATGTTATTGACATAGGCTTGGAGGGCTGTAGGGCCTGTTCCTGTGCTGTACTGTTCATTGTTCTTTTCTTGGTGTAGGGTGTTGCATTCTTAACCAGTTGATCTTGGATTGTCACAATGAAGATTGTATTGTTAGAGGAAGGGTGAAGTTTAAGTGTACAAATTGACCAAGCATTGTGTTCATATTGTCTAACAGCATTTGGTGTGATGTTAAAGAGAAAGACTTGGAACCATTTCACGAGGCCTGCAGAACTACATATAACAGGCTCAATTCACCTGAATCGGATCAATGTGCCCACACTTGTGGGAAAACCGGAGTGTTTCCTGCTGGTGATAGCTATGACTGTGAGGTGTGATTCACCCACATTAACCATTTAAGTTTATGCAGAGCATGAAACGGTCCCACATTTGAATATGGGACAAGGTGTAGCAAGGTAAAGAGGGTGAAACGTTGTACCACTGATAACAGAGCAGAAAAGGAGAGGATATGTGGTAGAGTCATTGAATGAGCTGAAGTTCCACCTTTGACTCCTGTCTTCTTGGACATTTTAACAATTGCATTTTAGCAAATTAGATCAGTTCCTAACTCACCCAGCTGAGGGAGCATGGTGATAGGGTTAGATGGGAGAATGGAAGGAGGCTTGTGTGCTGCATAAACACCAACAGAGAATGGTTGTGCAAAATGGCCTTTCCTAGTTCTGTCTCTTCTACATGTTATGAAAGGTCACCTGTTCATCTTTTGAAGCATTGGATAAAAGAAAAGCTACTGAGATTAGGGCACCACGGTGGCACAGTGGTTAGCACTGCTGCCTCACAGTGCCAGTGACCCGTGTTCGATTCCAGCCTCAGGTCACTGTTTGTGTAGAGTTTGCACATTCTCCCCGTGTCTGCGTGGTTTTCCTCTGGGTGCTCCGGTTTTCTCCCATAGTCCAAAGATGTGTGGCTAAGGTTGATTGTCCATGCTAAATTGACCTTAGTGCCAGGGGATTAATAGGGTAAATATGTGGGGTTATGGGAATAAGGATGTAGGTGGGATTGTAGTGGTGCAGACTCAATGAACCGAATGGCCTCCTCCTGCACTGCAGGGATTCTATGATTGCTCCTGGCATGCTGAATTGAATCTCAAGCTAATTGTGAAGCAGTATTGATAATGGTGTTGGAAAAATCTATAATCCAACAAAGCACAGTTCTACAATGCCTCTGACATAATCAGATATCTCAAGCTACTTTATTGGTACAACATCAAACAAAATTTAATACTTGAGCTACATCAGGAGATACGAGAGCAGGTGATCAAAAACTTGGTCAAAGCAGCTGCGTTTTAAGAAGCGGCTTAAAGGAGAGAGAGAGGTGGAGAAATAGAGAGGTTCAGAGGGAATTCCAAACAGTGATGGCGCAGTTGCTAATGGTAAAGCAATTAAAATCAAATTATGCACAAGGGTCCAGAGTTGAAGGAATACCAAGACCTTGAAAGATGAAAAAACTGGAGGAAGCTCCAGAGGTTTTAAGGGGAGAAATCATGACTGATATTAAAAAGAATTGTGAGAAATGTAAAATTGAGTGGGAGGTGAGGGAGGTAGTGGTGTCGTGGTATTGTCACTGAACTAGTAATCCAGAGAGGCAGGGAGTCAGGGCAATGTTCTGGGGACCAGAGTTTGAATCCCACCGTGGCAGATGGTGAAATTTGAAATCAATCAAAATCTGGAATTTAAAAAAGTCTGATGATGATCATGAAACCATTGCCGATTGTTGTAAAAACCCGTCTGGTTCACTGATGTCCTTTAGAGAAGGAAATCTGCCATCCTTACATGTGACTCCAGACCAACAGCAATGTGGTTAATACTTAAATATCTTCAGGGATGGGCAGTAAACGCTGGCCCAGCTGGAGACACCCACATCCCATGAATGACTAAATAAGTCTAAAATAAGGTAGTGCGCACATTTAAAGATACTGGAAGAAACCAAATTGCCGATGTCCATGATAGCCTAATAATGAGGTTGTATTGTACAGCACCTTTGTATCATTTGAAAATCTGCAAATGACCAAATTATTAACCCCTTCTAGATTCCTGTCAGTTTTACTCCTGTAGAAGAGGCCACAACAACCTCCAACCCACCGCTTCCTGAAGAAACTGTTACTGTCGCCATGACAACACGCCGCCGGCAGAATGAGCGGGAACGCGAGCGGGAGATGCGAGAACTGAGGATGAGGGAGGTGACAGACTGCAGTGAAACATTACACGTTGACCCAACAATGTGGACAGTTGACCATGTGTGGGAATTCATACACTCACTGCCAGGTGAGTGCCCTGCTCAGTCACTGTACCTGCCTACCTGTCAGCTTGTTTAAGTGGGAGTGTGTTGGGGTTGGGGTGGGAGGTGAGGGGTTCCATGGTTACTGTCCATTACCTTCTGCAGAACTGTGCAATAGCCCCAGCTTCTTACATTCTTATCTATTTTTTCTTGGTGTTCTCCAATGGTTTTACTACTTGCCTTTCATCTTAATTCAAAATGAATACAGCTTCAATTATGTTGATGTCCATTTTGTATGGTTTTCATACACAGGTTGCAAAGACATTGCCGATGAATTCCGATCCCAGGAAATTGATGGCCAGGCCCTGCTCTTGCTAAAGGAGGATCATCTAATGAGTGCTATGAACATCAAGCTGGGTCCAGCACTCAAAATCTGTGCTCGGATCAACATGCTGAAGGAATCGTAACCTTCATCATCTTCAGAAGAAAGGTTGCTAAATTCTTCCACTTTGCTGATCACTGATTTAAAAGAGCATGCATCTGACCATGTGCCAAGGTGTCGCAGTTGATACATCACAAGGACCAATTGTTATGAGAGCAAGGAATCAGTGTAATGTAACCTGAGGATCTTGGTCTTCAGATAGAAAAAATCTTTACTGAACTGACTGGCTTCCTGAAATTTGCCAATGACAGGCCTTTTGCCAAAAACTGTAACTTGCCAATAAGACTCTTTTAGCCACTGCTTCCCATTGCAGATCCTCTTCTCACCAGTGATCATGATGCATCCTTGTTAAATTTGTTGATTTACACCCTCCTTATGTTATGACTATTTCAATCATTTTCGAGATATTGGTGTCACTGGTTAGTTTATTATTACTTATCATTTATTACCGAATTCTATTGCCCCGTAAGAAGGTTGTGGTGGGGCTTCCTCTCGAACTACTGCAGACCATGTGGTGTAGGTACAGTGACAGTGCCGTTAGGTAGAATTTGTCCCAGCGACGATGAAACAACAGTGATAATATCTCCATACAGGAATGGTGCTTGGCTTGGAGCAGAACATGAAGTGTTAATATGTGTCAGCTGTCCTAGTCTTTGTAGGTGATGGAGGCCACAGGTTTGAAAGATGCTATTGAAGAAGGCTTACTGTGTTGCTGCAGTACATATCGTTTATGGTATACTCTGCTGCCCCTCTGCATCAGTGGTGGAGGCAATAACCATTTAAGGCAGTGGATGGGTGCTGGTGAAGCTGGCTGCTTTGTCAGCACACTAATGCAGCAGCAGATCAGATTAGACTCCGATAATTTTTTTGGGCCCAACCTGCCGAATTATCTCTTGGCTGAGCAAAGGGAGCAATGGTGGATTCTACCCACAAGGAGGCGCATCCTGTGAACAAAGGCTTCTTTGACGGTGTTTCCCTAATCTGTGACCTCTGTCATTTAGAAGGTTAATGGCAAAGGACATATTGGAACCCTTAACATCTCCAAGTCCACCATCTTGACTGAGAACTAGGTTGCTCTTCCTTCGTCACCGCTGGGTCAGAATACTGAAACTCTCATGTATGGTGTAAGTATACTGTGCTTACACCTATACTGCACAGGCTGTAGCAATTCCAGAATAGGGCAACTCACCATCGCTTTCTCAAGGGTTGCTTAGAGAGGAGCAATACATGCTGGCCTCACCAACGATGCCCACATCCTGAGAATGAAAGAAAATAGTCACAATCTAAGGAGGTTGTCAACCAAAGAGGACCCCACCTTCTTGGGGCTGGTAGCCCTGCTCCCAGCAATTTAAAATTGGAATCAATCAGATTGTGGTGAGAAAGGAGAGAGTGTTTCCCACACACTCTCCCTGCTCCATTTACATTCTCCAATTCCCCACAACCTCTGTAGGACCTGATTTCCATCAAGCATGGGGCAGGGAAATTGTATCAAGGCCGGTGCTGTGACTGCCAATGGACTGCTGACCGATCTCAAGAGCAGTTTTTCAAAGCTCTAGGGGCAGCAGTGCTGAATATGACTCCAGATGCCCTGGGCTAGCACCATTCTTCCTCCCTACTGATGGTCTTGAATTCTGTGCCTGTCCAGTAGGGAAATGTGGTGATCCTCATACTTAGAGCCTGCAGAAATCTTCCACAGATACTGGGCAAAGTTCAGATTTGGATAGTCAATTACAGATGAGAAAACCAGAACAACAGCACTTGACACAAGCTTCCTCAGATTGGGTCAGACTTTTATCAAGGACTCTTTAAGATGACACATTAAAAAATGAGTCCTGGTAATAGAATATCCCAATAAATTTAGAAAAGTATTCACATAATTTCATCTTGTTGATTTCATCAACCCCGTTATAGCCAATCCTGCAAGAAACGGATTATTGAATTAACAAATAATCCAAACATGTTTTCTCAACACCAGCATTTATCTACACCAGTGTGGTACTGGCGCTCTTCCACCTCAGATTGAGTTTACACCTCTTCCCGCCATATTGGAAGGAAAGGCAGCCAGATTTTCTGACTCAAATTTACAAACTTTCGCGCCTGTGCATCCACACAAAATGCCCCACAAAATTACATCAGGTGTAATATACCTCAGAACATGCATATTTTAGCATTCTGCTTTTGTGCCAGATCTCATCCCCCACAACCCTGAAATGTTTAGCTGAACATTGTCCATACCGCACATCAACTCATTGACTCCCCTGCAATTTTTTGCTGCCTCTCTAAAGTTCATCATAATCATAGAACGTGGCGTAGTCCACTGCAAGATGTATTCACTCGCCTTCTCCTTTCCTGTAAGGAGAACAGTTGTGACTTCTCTGATCTTTCCATGGAATTGAAGTTTCTTATCCCATGTACCATTCTAGTAAATCTCCTCTGCACCCTCTCAAAGCCTTTGGCAAGCTTCCTAAAGTTTGATGCCCAGAACCAGACACAATACCCCAGCTACATAGGGTTGTTTTCAAAATAGTGGGTTTTCTTTTGTAATCTTCGAAGCAGCCCGGCCTCTAGTGAAGTGCTGCACGAAGGAGTAATGGTACCTAGCATTTCAACATGAAAGGTGGATTATGTGCTTTGCATGATTCATGCATGACTCACCAGTGCACTGCGGAAATTCAGAGGGCGTGTAAACTTGCTCTCACAGGAATTAGTTTATTAAGCTAAAAGACTGCCTGATGCCAAGAATCTATGAGAAAGTATTAAGTATTGTAAAACATATAATTTTATTGGTAATTGAACTTTTTTAACATTGAGCAGGACAACCTCAAGAGACAGTTGTCTTTTGTTTCCTTTGGACTTGTATTTATATCAGACAGAACTCAAGGTGGCGGATCTGGAATCCCTTCAGTGCAATCTTAACTTAAAACTGCAGGTACAAGATACTGTTGAGTGTAAAGCATGATTTATTTGCTCTTTTATTTTTTTTTCATCCCCTTCTTCAGTCTCCTGGAGGCATGACCTTGCTCTGAGTTCTGATTGGGATGGGGTGTTGCCAGTGATCCTCTGCAATAATGAACATTGATTGATCTTCCAGTGTAGGCCAACACACAAGTGTTGGCAGTCTGACCCTTGGAGTAATGTTGCTCTGTCCATTATCCCCTGCCCATTATCCACAGTTTCTAGCAGGGGGTCACTGAACCGTGATGAGGAGTGAGAATTATGATTGAACTCCATTCCCACCCTCCCACCCTCAGCCCCCCCAAATTCAAGGATGACAAACCAATTGTAGTGACCCAGTCCCTCAACGCTATAGGTTGCCTTCTTTCCGGGGATGAAAAACTGATACCTAGAACACCTTTGCTTGCTAGTTATAAAAATATTGGACCTGATCAAATATGGCTGAGAGACAGTCAAGGGCCATCCAAGTGGATAATGAAGTTTCTCTTCACTTCAATTGACACAGGAAGGTGAAGCAGGTTAGGAGGGGCATGCTAGATGACTGTTGAAAATTGGGGGGAGCATGGAATGTTTTAATGAAGAAGGTCATGTGATGAAACCACCAGTGAAATGTCCAATCTGAGTTGGAAACCCCTAGTCCTATCTATTACAGTTCTGACACCTGAATGGTACAAGCTAATATAGCACAGGGTTCAAACAGGGCACCTTCCTGTTTGGACATGAGCTGGTACCACTCTGACTGGTGTCCATTGTAACTGAGCTTGTTCCTTTCTCCTCATAAAGCTTGCTTCTTAAGCCCAAGACACTCTACTATTCCATTTTGTCTGTGATGTGGTATACTGCTGAGTAAAGGAAGATTTGTCCCCTGATCGATTAACATGTACTACTGCAGCAGCTGAAACACAAGGGAAGTCAGAAGGGATTCTTACTAACTTTTAGTTCAAGTTCATCATCAGTAATGATGCAATGCTGTTAAACATGGGACATCTGAGGAAGAGACAGCTTCAGAACAAAGTGATTTATTATTGCTGTTTAGTTGCTTGCAAACTAGATAGTAAGACAAGACTTCTCAGGCATAATGGTGTCATGTTTAAGACTCAGTCAGCCTTGCTACTGTATTATGTCTCTTCCTGAATCTCTAGTAGTTATGACCGTCCAGTGATTATCTGAATAGATTATTTTAATTACTTCTCCTCAAGCAACAGAGTTACTTTGACTGCCATAAAATGCTTTAAAACCAATCACAAATTTAATCATGCAGCTTTAACATTGAACTAAATATGATCTGGAATTAATTTTGACTTGGTGTCATGTTGCAGATGTTGCTATGTTTTTAAGTGTGTTTCCTATTTGGGTTCATCACCCATAGTCACATTATTCTGTTAACACCATGCCTCAGAGTATTAGCCAGGGCTTATGGATTACTTGTCTATTGGCAGAACCACTATGCCACTATCTCCCCTGTATAAAGTGAACAGCCTAGGTATCTTCAGTCCCCCTTCCCCTTTAAACCTCAGGCTTTTACAACTCCAGTCTAGAAATGCTGCGAGGATTAGACTTTCAACCTATCACCTGGGAGTGAGACCATCATATCTCACCATCTTTCCATCAGTGATTTAGAACATAGAACATTACAGCGCAGAACAGGCCCTTCGGCCCACGATGTTGCGCCGACCAGTTACAAAACAATGACCCACTAACCTAAACCAATCCCTTGTCGTCCATAATTATGGAATTTATGGAATCAAGTGTCAGCTGTGTCACTGTGTAGTTTTGCCTGAGCCATAAGGTACCAGGTTGAAGTCTCACTCTGGGGCTTGTGAACAAAAATCTACATTGACACTCCAGTGCAGTACTAAGGGAGTGTTCCTCTGTCACTGATGCTGACTTTTGGATAAGACATTAAACCGAAGCCCTGTCTGTCTGCTCGTGTGAACATTTTTTTACATACTAATTTACAGGATGTGAGCATCACTAGCTAGGCCAACTTTTATTGTCCATCCCTAAATGCCGTTGAGAAGTTGGTACTGTGTTGTCTTCTTGAACTGCTGCAGTCCCTTCGGTGTAGGTAGACTCACAGTGCTGTTAGGAATTGAGTTTCAGGATTTTGACCAGCAAAAGAGAAGAAATGGCAAAATATTTCTAAGATAGAGTGGTGAGTGGTTTAGAGGGAAACTTCCTGGTGGTTTTTCGCTGATAGCTGTTATAAGTTGGAAGGTGCTACCTAAGGAGCCTTGTAGAGTTCCTGCTGTGTGTTCACACAGTGAATGTTCATCAGTGAAGGAGGGATTGACTGTTTTTGGAAGGGATGCGAATCAAGCAAGGCTACTTTGGCCTGAATGGTCTAAAGCTTCTTGAGTGTTTTTGGAGTCTCACTGATCAAGGCAAGTGAAGAGTATTCTATCACGTTTCTGACTTGTGCCTTGTAGATGGAGGACAGGCTTTAGGAAGTCAGGAAGACTAGGAAGCTGCAGGATTCCTAGTCTCAAACCTATTCTTGTAGCCGCAGCATTTAAATGACTTGTCCAATTTGGTAACAAATGTGTTTTGTGGTAGGTGTCCTGGCTAATATTAACCCCTTATCAACATCACAAAAAAGCAGATTACCTCTGCTAACTATCGTATTGCCGTTTGTGTTCAGAATAAGATCATTCCACCAGGGAACTAGCCAATCAGTTCCATGCTCCTGCACTTTTTTTTTATTTTTTCCTGGGATGTGGGCATTTGCCAGCATTTCTTATCCATCCCTGAGGGCATTTAAGAGTCAACCATATTGTTGTGGATTTGGAGTATGCAGGTAGGGTTGACGGATTTCCTTCCCTAAAGGGAGTTACTGAAATATGGGTTTTTACAACAGTAGCCAACATGGTGAAGATTAGACTTTTAATTGCAGATTTTTATTGAATTCAAATTTCAGCATTTGCCATGGTGAGATTCAAATTCAGGCCCCCTGAGTGTTGCCCTGGTCTCTGAGTTACCCAAATGACGATACCACTACACCACCATCTCCCCTAAAGTCTTGCAAAGTTTTCCTATTCAAATATTTATCCAATTCTCTTTTAACCATTAGCAAGTGAATCTGCTAGCACCATTATTTTCAGGCAATGCATTCCAGATCACAACATTAAACAAAATTCTCATCTCCTCTGTGGTTCTTTGCTAATTACCTTAAACCTGTGCCTTCAGGTTACCGACCCTTCTGTCACTCAAAACAGTTTCTCTGTTTTTACTCCATTTGGTCATTTATGAACTGTGATCTAATGAACAGACTAGGGTCATACTCCCTTTGTCACGTGCAGAGTTTCTTTGTGGAACCCTCATTTTGCCTGTCCATGCTTCACCCTCTAATGAAAATAGACCTACTTCTTCATGCCATCAACCAGCCTAGGTACCTGAGAGACCATGTACATTTACAAAATACATAGCTTCCACCACCTTCCTACTCTTAAGTTTGCCAATCATGTGTATTTTATTGATCACTAAAATGGACAGCATAGTTAGTCAGAACAGACACATAGATTAAAATTACTAAGACTCCCATTCAAGGTTTACAATACATTTTAATTATTGACAACCGCAATGGTAATCCAAGTAATCAGAAAGATTTGTGGCAGATTTTATTCTTGAGTAATCATAAAGGCATTCAGATGCAGAATTTGAATGAAAGGATGATTGCAGTGGAATGTATATGAAAATGGTAAGTCTGCTCGTCAAGTTTTATATTAAGACTCCTGGACCACATGATCCCATGTAAAGAGTGAAGTTGGGAAAGGATTCTACACACAGAAAGTGATGGATATTTGGAACTGTCTTCAACAAATGGTAATTGATGCAAGAAAATTGTTAATTTTAAAACTCAGATTGATAAATTTTAGTTAACCAAATGTATTGAGGGCTATGTGCTTAAGGAATTTGGTCATAAATCAGCCATGTTCTCACTGAATGGTAGATCCAGCTTCAGGGGAAAATGTGCCTGTCCCCTGTACCTATGTCAGTATAATTCTAGATGGACAAAATTGTGTTTGGTGTGTGTTTAAGTTTATTTATTAGTGTTACAAGTCGGCTTATATTGACACTGCAATGAAATTTCTGTGAAAGTCCCCTAGTCGCCACACTCTGGTGCCTGTTCGGATACACTGAGGGAGAGTTTATCATTGCCAATGCACCTAATCATATGTCTTTCGGACTGGGAGAAAACCGGAGCACCAGAGGAAGCCCATGCAGACATTGGGAGAATGTGCAGACTCCACACTGACAGTGACCCAAGCCAGTACCGAACCTGGGTCCCTGGTGCTGTGAGGTAGCAATGCTAACCATTGTGCCACCTTGCTACTCGCTGATGATGTAATGTGCTATACTTGCTGTGTGGTGACTTTTCCCCCCTCCAGAAGATTTGGAAGGGAATACCTGCCATTACATAGCGACGTTGTACCCTGGCTTTAATTCTGATCCAAGGATTGCTTCTGTCAGCAGAACTTGAAGATCCAACAGAAATATAGAAGTAGGTGAAGTCAGCATGTGAGATACATGAGCTCGAAACGCTAACTTGCTCATCCTTTTTAATGCTTGCCAACATTAAGAGCATTTAAACGATCATTGGATAAACATATGGATGATATAGGAATAGTGTAGGTTAGATGGGCTTTAGATTGGTTTCACAGGTCAGCGCAACATCGACGGCCGCAGGGTTTTATGTTCTATTCCATGTTCTTTCTTCACAGGAAGTTGTCAAAAAAGCACAATTTTCTTTTAATTGTTACAAGGGTTACTGCTATCAGTGTTCTTCGCCATCCTTTTAAACCACACATAAGATAAAGACTTGCATTCATATGTAAGAGAAAATATAAATAGAATGTGCTGGAAAAACTGATTTGAAGAAGAGCCATATTGGACTTGAGACATTAACTCTATCCTCTCTCCACAAACGCTGCCAGACCTGCTGAGTTTATCCAGCTGTTATTGTTTTTGTTAAAGATTTGCAGCATTTTGCTTCTTATTTTGTATTTGTACACCATCTTCCACAATGTCAGGACATCTTAAAATGTTCTCCTGGAATGAAGTGTTATTACTATTATAGTGTGAAAGAATTGCAGCAACCAATTTGTGTACAGCAAGCTCTTACAAAACAGCACCATGATAACTGACCAAATAATGTTTTTAGTGATGTTGGTTGAGAGATAAATATTTGTTAGAGCACCAGAGAGACCTCTGATCTTCCTTGAAATTGTGCCATGGTGTCTTTGGGTGGCATGGTGGCACAGTGGTTAACACTGTTGCCTCAGCGCCAGGGACCCAGGTTTGATTCCCAGCTGGGATCACTGTTTGTGCAGAGTCTGTATGTTCTCCTTGTATCTGCATGGATTTCCTGCAGATGCTCCCGTTTCCTCCCACGGTCCGAAAGACATGCTGGTTAGGTGCATTGACCATGCTAAATTCTTCCTCAATGTACCCAAACAGGTGCCAATGTGTGGCAACTTGGGGATTTTCACTATAACTTCATTACAAGCCTCCTTCTGACACTAATAAACTTTACTTCCACATGCAAGGGAACATGGAGGCCTTGATTTTAAAGTCTGATTGGACAGACAGTACCTCGAACAATGTTGTTGTGCTTCAGTGCTACACTCCTGTGTCAGCCTGCATTTTTGTACTCCAATCTATGGAGTGAGACTTGAATCTGCAACCTCTAACTCAGGTTGAGCGAGCTACTTGATTTTTCTCCTCTTTTCTTCCCAATGCCTCTCGACTCTAAGTGTTTTTGAAAACCCATTAGGACTCAGCGAAGAATTGTACAGATTTCATCAGGAAAGGCTGAGGGACTTGAGGTTGTTTTCGTTAGAGAGAAGAAGATTAAGAGGTGACCTAATTGAGGCATACATGACGATCAGAGGATTAGATAGGGTGGACAGTGAGAGCCTTTTTCCTCAGATGGTGATGGCTAACACAAGGGGACATAGCTTTTAATTGAGGGGTGATAATTATGGGATGGATGTCAGAGGTAAGTTCCTTACTCAGAGGGTAGTAAGGGCGTGGAATGCCCTGCCTGCAGCAGTTGTGGACTCGTCAACTTCAAGGGCATTCAAATGGTCATTGGATAGGCATATGGATAATATTGGAATAGTTTAGATTAGAGCGTCATTAGATTGGTTCCACTGGTCGGCGCAACATCAAGGGCCAAAGGGCCTGTACTGCGCTGTAAGGTTCTATGTTTCTATGATTACCAAACTGGGCAAGGGAATCACTGGTTTTGGTATGGTATGATGCAAATTGTCATCTTTTTTACAACCTAGGCTGAGACTCATCATGCAGTACCGAAGCATGATGCACTGTCCAAGGCGCTGTCATTCAGACAAGATATTGAATCAAGGCTTCTTCTACTCTCTCAGCTGGATGTAAAAGATTCCACGGCACTATTTTGAAAAAAAGGTCTGGAGTTTTTCCTGGACTTCTGACCAATAACTATCCCTCAACTATACCACTGAAATATCTGATTATCTAGTCTTTGCAAATTGGCTACTGTGTTTTCTACAACATAACTCTAGTGACACTTCTCAAAGACTTAATTGACTAAAACAGTTTAGTATGTCCTGCGATCATGGAAAGCGCTGTATTAATTCAGGTCTTTCTGACTAAGTGATGGTACAATACAGTCAGCCACAATCTGGTGAATTGTTCCCTTCCATTCCTATGTTTAGTAAGAAGTCTCACAACACCAGGTTAAAGTCCAACAGGTTTATCTGGTAGCACAAGCTTTTGGAGTGCTGCTGCTTCATCAGGTAAGTGGAGAGTTGGGTTCACAAACAGGACATATATAGGACACAGACTCAATTACAAGATATTGCTTGGAATGCAAGTGGAGAGAGGGTCACTCGCATTGTCTGCACCTGTAAAGACTTCATTACCTGTTAAGACTTGCTTTCCAAGCATTATCTTGTAATTGAGTCTTTATCTATATATGCCCTATTAGTGAACCCAACTCTCCACTCACCTGATGAAGGAGCAGCGCTCTGAAAGCGTGTGCTACCAAATAAGCCTGTTGGACTTTAACCTGGTGTTGTGCGACTTCTTACTGTGCCTACACCAGTCCAAGGCCGGCATCTCCACATCATTCTGATGCTTCTAATGCACACGTCCTTGCCAAAGAACAAAAATAAAGAATTATCACAGGTACTTGCTGAGAAATCTAACGTTCGCAGACAAAGAGGCATAACCAAAGGAAAACAATGGGACCAGATCAGGTATTCAAGTGTAATCTTACTTGGTTTTCATCCTTCTTAAAAGAGGCGCCAAGACCAAGGAGACTTGGATTTATACCGGAGATCTGTTTTATGCCATATTTAGTTGCAAGCCAACCTGTTTGGTTTGAATATGACAGAATGCTAATTTTTAAAAAATGGCTGCCTGGGGACACGATATTATTATGGCCTGTTGCTAGACATTGAAGAGGTCCTTAAAAATCTTGCAACAGAATTTTACAATGGAGGCTGTGCCTGTTTCAGTTACCTGCGGCAAGTAACTTGTAACTATTAATAATCATAAAAATACTTGCTGAACTTTTCAGTACTAAGCCAAGGAGGCTATGTCATTTGTAATTTGTTGCAGATAATTTGAAGTTTCTGGCAAAGCCACCTTTGATTGTTTTTGAGAAGTTATTTTGTGCTTTAAGAGATAAAATCTCACAGTGTTGACTCGCCATCTGTGCTGGGTGGCTACTCAATATCTGACTGGATTAGGTGCAGTTACACTCTGCAGCCTATTCTGATCTTTGTCAGGGCCCCACCTGTTTCTGGACAATCTTTGACAGCAGATATCGCCACTTCAGTTTGTAGATGACTTTGGGTTTTCCAGTTGACATCACTATGTTGATGGATTATTTTCTAGCTTCCATGCATAGTCCCCAGGACCAATGGAAAAACTTCAAACTATTATAAAATGAGACTTTGGGAAACAGCATATAGCTGTATTATTGTATTTCTTAAAACTATTCATGTTTCTAGTATGCTGATAAGCATTTGATTTGCTGATTCCATTGAAAACTTCAATGCACATCAAAGCTTTGACAAGGCCAACTTTGATAATTTTGAGAATGCATATTGTGTTTAAGAGTTAAAAGGCTCACAGTGTTGACATACCACTTACACTGGCTGGCTGCCCAGTGGCTGGAGCAGGAGCAACTCTGGCACTTTCTAGGAGTTTGTAAATAGCATCCCCTGAGATAGGAACATGCTCACTGTCAAATCCCATTGCCGCACTCATTGATGACACGATCGCTGTGGTTTGTGTGCCAATCCTACTGAGTCATCATACATTATTACTTCGCCAAAAGAAAAACGTCAGGCTTTCAAGTTGGATAATTGCATTGTACTGTTTTGTACATGGTGTATTTTATTTGTTAAATGTGCAATAGTTGTTTAAGGACTGTGCATCTTCCTTAGTGTCACTGTGCTAAACTACACTGTGACAAAGTGTTTAGTGTGTATCCAACCAGCCCAAGGCTCGTGACCATACATCCCAAATACCCTCATTCCCCTCATGTGCCAAGTTTTCAGTTAATAAAAAACATTGAGAAAATAAGGTTTAAGTTTTCTTTTATCTTTAACAATTCACAGGCTGTAGGGATGGTGGTACAGTCAGATTAATCAGCCATCCCTAATCAGTGGGAGATGTTGAGGTTTTCTCCTTGAATTTCTGCTGTCATTGTGATGCTGTTGGAGAATTCTACAGCAAGCTTGAAAAGGGTAAATTGTAGATCATAGTACTTACATATCATTGCTTTTGTCAGGTATCAAAAACATCCCATAGGTTTTAAAACTCAGATCAAAATCCAGCAGTAGTTAACCTACACGGCAGCTACATCTCTTAAGGAAGTGCATTTGGCTTCTCTTTTGAACTTCTAACCCCTGGAATTCTATGCCCAATTATTATCTACTTGATATAGGTAAACATTTGTTTATGATGTTGCGAGGCTAATCCACATACCAAAAAACCTCAGTTCCTTCACTTCAACTAATATCTTCCTAGCCAATTTCTATTTAAAAAGAACACACACAGCAGTTACATCTCTTAAGGGGTTAATGACCAGATAATCTCTCTTTCATACTCACACTGACCTCTCTCTCACACACATGGACACTTGGTTGGTAACACACTAACCTGAGTCTAAAGATTGTAGATTCAACCCTCACTCCAGACTGGCAGCACAAAGTCCAGCTGACACTGTTCATCTGTCCATCTATTCTTTTGGATGGTCATAAAAGGAATCATAAGCTCTGTATAAGCAACATATCTTAATTTAATTCTCTAAACCCTGGTTTAATCTAGTGAATCTGAATTCTAGCCTTTCTGTAGTCAGGATATCTTGCCTGAAGCTTGCTTCCCAAAAATCAACTTGGTCCTTGAGGGATAACCAAAGATCTGCTCAACTTTCTTGCTTTGGAATTCCAATCTGCTTAAAGTAAGAGGCAACATTTCTTAGCTGTTTTAATTACTTTATGTATCGGTTCACATATTCCAGTTCCTGATTTGTTTAGTGTCACAAGTAGGCTTACATAAACACTAAGTGAAGTTACTGTGAAAATCTTCTACTGGGCACACTCCAGCACCTGTCTGGGTACACTGAAGGAGAAGTTCGCATGGCCAATGCATCTAACCAGCACGTTTTTCAGACTGTGGGAGGAAACTGGAGCACCCGGAAGAAACCTATGCAGACTCGGGGAGATCACCCAGATTCACAGATTTGTGACCGAAGCTGGGAATTGAATCCGGATCCCTGGCACTGAGGCAGCAGTGCTAACCACCGTGCTGCAGCAGTGTGTCACCATGCCACTCAATAGTGTCTCACTAGTGAACAAAAATCTTCCTTGGATGCAAATATCTGATCTCATACTTCCTTTGTAGCGAGCTTCATTTGCTGTACCTTTTGGCCAAATCACTTCGTCTATGTCATTTTGTAAATTCCTCCTCCCATCCACACAATTTACTGTGTCTCCTTACCTTGCTATCTGCAAATTTCATCCAAGTTATTATAGAGTAGGCTGGGAATCAGAGGCCCCATTACAGAAACACTACTTATGCCAGTTATCAGAGAATGGATAATCTCTTTCACCCCATCTCCCCGTCAATTAGCAACCTGCAACAGAACATAATAGCAATTTGTGGAATGTAAATTATTGCATTTGCATCAATAAAAGTTGTTCTTTATTTCTCGAATTGTAGGTGCAAAATTAGAGGGCAAAGTACAAATGTAACAAGAATTAAACAAGCTTTGAGAAAGATCAGGTGGCCCATGTGTCAAAGCAACTCCCACTTGATGCTTCATCCATCAACCAAATAACAGTGATAAGTGTTAGTTAACTCTTTAGAAAGAGGATTGAAAGTTTGATGGACATTTATTGATGATTCGAATTCTGGGTCACATGCAAGTTCTACCACCATTTGGCACCGGTGTCCAAGCAGTAGCAACTGGGCAGGCTTGTGACAAAGTCAGGAGCTTTGCTTGCTGAGCCATTTGGAGTTCAAGGTGCAGGAGGTGAAATGTGTTGTTGAAGTCCATAATACAGCAGACTACCTGGTCAGGCTGAACGAGACTTACTCCATCCATTCGTGTCTCATAGCCAGATTAAGTGCAGCCACTACAGGTTAACATTGACAATGTTCTGCAGAGAGATTGGAGGTGTGCTTTACATGCCACTGGAGGTGGCAAAGGGCAGACATAGGAGGTCAGGTTTGTTGAAAGGTAATAGAACATACAGATGATGATTTGCTGCCGCAGAATTAACCATACAAGTACACAATGCATTTGTAGCACAAATCATTTTATTTTTCATTGTCACCCTCCATCTCACTGCATTAAATATCCTCCATAGAAAAATGCTGGATTTATTTCCCTGTGTTATGTGCTTAATAAGTACAGGTTTTTGTCATTTCTTCAGATGTAAACGAAAGGTAAATTTTGCCATGGATAAAGAATTAAGATCGGTCCAAGAAAACAATCCTAACGGGTAGGAAATCCAAAAAACCCTTTTTAAAAATTATGACCTTTTTCCCTGCAAAAATGCTTCAAAAACGTGAAGACAAAATACCTTCTGAAATAAAACTGACAGGTTGGATTATTGGATCGCTGCCTGGAAGTTTTAAGAGATTGGTGTGTGGGGAGAGCAAGGTTTTGAAAATCCTATTTAACTCTTGCACAAATCACCAAAATTAATGAAAGACCAGAAAACAAGACTAATCAATATCTGGATTGATAATTACAGCATGACACTTTCAGGAAGAACACAAGCTCCTTCAGGCAATTAGAATATTTGGATCATTGTCCTCTCTCTCTGAGTTCCATTCCTCTTTATCTGTAGTGCAGCCTTGCTGAAGGTGGCAGAACTTCCAATGGCAGAAACTGTCAGGAAATGAGGAAATGGCATCCTGAGAGATCTCACTATACCTCAGCCAATAGATGGCTCCAATGAGGAAGCTGTTAATGAAACAAAGCCATGGAACATTCAAATCCATGTAAGCAGGAAGAGGAGCCCAGATAAAAACAACGGCCAGCTGAAGCAAAATAAACGGGCTCCAGCTCAAGAGAAAGCACATGGTGATATTAGTCAGGAGTTGTTTCTTGAACGAGTGGGACTGAAGCCACACGTTGGAGTGTGAACACGACACCACAATTTCTTCAACGTAGGAAATCACTCTCAGAGATCTGACAAGGGAGCTCAAACCAGACCAGCAATAAATAGTCACAAATAATACAGTTAGAAGTATCATGACTGAAAGAAAGTGGCTCTGGAGGCTGATAGTAACTTCACATTGGAACAAGTAGTAGTAGAGGATTGCTTTTAATGGTGGGTAAAGGCTGTGGATGTCAAAAACATAGGCAATGGCTCCAATCCATAACAACGTGATGGTGAATATATATAGCAATTTCCGGAAGGTGCTTGCTGGCTTGGGGAGATCAGGTAAGTTTAGGTAATAATCAAGACCAGACAGGAAGAAGATGGGCAAATGCAGGACACTGTAAATGCTCGAGAAAACCTGGAGAAGCAGGCAGATATGATGGTTGCTGACTTGAGTTCCGAGAATCACACGGGTCTTAAAGAACGAAATCATTAGCACATTCACAAATAATGCAAGGTCCATCAGTGACATGGAGATGCAGAAATAACCAATAAAACTCTGGAGTATGTTTCGTTTTGCGATCAAGATGAGCAAGTTGAGGATCACCTTTGCAAACAGGATAATCAGCAATAAACTTCTGCCATCAATGACCTGGTAGAAATACAGGCTAGTGTCAATCTTTATGCAGTTCTCACAGAAAGCAGCTTCCATGTTTGCCTAATCGCAAACCATTGCTCATCTTCCAGGGCAAGTAAAGTGAGAGATGGATCTGTATCTTAATGTTGCTAGGATTTCTGCAGGATTGAAAATACAAACACACAGTTAGTTTGTCATACCGACATGAAGCAGTGAAATATCTAAAACATACAGATTAACATACGAAATTTGACCCTTCCAGCTGCTCCAGTAAGTCTCAGAGTCAGTCCCTATCACTAACCCCACCTAAGCTATTTCACCTCTTCAGCAAAGATGTACACGCACCCAACAGGCAAAAACAGACCAGTCAGCCCTATTTACAACCGTTTTCATCTCAGCCTATTAGTAAAACTCCCTGTTCCTTGCCCCCTTGTCTGCTTATCTGGCTTCCTTTGATTTAGCAGCATTGACCTCTGATCTCCAAAGCTAAAGCATGCAAAGTATTTTAACCTTATAAATGATTCATCATTAGTCACTGACTTTCCCGTGAGTGATATTGCCATTATGCCTTCATGACTTTCAACCTGTTCTAGACCAGATACTCATTAGCAAATAACAAAAGTAAAATCAGCACTGTTCCTATTGAGAGTCTATTCTCCACTGAATGGGATGAAAGTTGAGGTTAATTGCTTTTGAACCCAGATATGCATACAGCACAGAAGGCGGCTCTTCAGCCCATCAAATATGTGCAAGGTCTTTAAAAAGTTACCCAATTATTCCATTCTGCTTGCTCCTTTGAAGTATTTATTCAATTCCTCTTTGAAAGTTACTATTGCATCTCTTTCCACCACCCTTTCAAATAGTGTCCCACAGATCATACCTCCCTGCACAGTGGCACAGTGGTTAGTACCAGGGACCTGGGTTCAATTCAGGATTGTGTGGAGTTTGTACATTTTCCCCATGTCTGTGTGGGTTTTCTCCAGGTGCTCTGGTTCCCCCCAACGCGCAAAACTCCAGCAACATGTGGGTTAGGTTGATTGGCCATGCTAAATTGCCCCTTAGTGTCAGGAGGACTAGCAGGGTAAATATGCGAGGTTATGGGGAAAACGGTCTGGGTGGGATTGTGGTCAGTGCAGACTCAATGGACCAAATGGCCTCCTTCTGCTCAGTAGGGATTCTATTATTCTACACATAAAATAAAATTTTCCTCATCAGTTTGAGTTGTCACTCAGCTGAGCTTTATTACAGCTTTGGTTCAGACAAACAAAAGAGCTGAACTGAGGAGAGAGAGACTGCCCTTGACATCAAGGCAGCCTTTACTGAGGCTGGGACTTTCTGCCTTCCCCACAGCATGTTTTTTGGTGGCAGAGGCAGCTCACCATTGGCCACCCATAGGATCTTACAGTCCCAGAGATGTCTACAGTGTTTGGCATGGCTCACCTGTCCCATAACTGGGGAACCCACCACAGGGGGTTGCCTTCTGCAGGGCCAGAAATTCCCACTGGCCGGAAGGGCCAGAAGATCCCACCTCGCATGAGGCATCACAGAGATCTAGCAAAACTAAAGTCAATGGGAATCATTGAAAACCTCTCCACTGATAGAGATATACAAAATGATGAGGGGAAGAGACAGAGTGGACAGGATAAAACTGCTTCCCTTCAGTGGAGAATTCTGGAACCAGGGAACATACATAAGTAGTAGCAGGTGTAGATGGGACATGAGGAAGAACACTTTCATGCAGAAGGTGGGGGGTGTGTGGAATTCACTGCTGGAGTTGGTGGTGGAAGCAGAGACTCTAATCTCTTCTAAAAAGTACCTGCATCTGCACTTTAAGTAATGCAAGCCCCGGGGCTACGGACATGTGGGATTAGAAAGAGCACCTGGGTGTCCTTGGGCGGGAATGGACAAGATGGGCCAAATGGCCTCTTTAAAAACACAAGAACTAGGAGCAGGAGTATGCCATCTGGCCCCTTGAGCCTGCTCCACCATTCAATAAGATCACGGCTGATCTTTTCCTGGACTCCACTCCACGTGCCCACCCGCTCACCTCATTCTTCTGAATTCCAATGAATTTCACCCCAGTCTACTCAGTCTCTCTTCATAAGCCAACCCTCTTAACTCTGGAATCAATCTATGAATCTCCCCCTACACCCCCTATGCTGGTATATCCTTTCTCAAGTAAGGAAACAAAACTATACACAGTACTCCAGGTGTGGCCTCACCAGCACCTTATACAGCTGCAATATAACCTCGCTGTTTTTAAACTCCATCCCTCTAGCAATGAAGAACAAAATTCCATTTGCCTTCTTAATTATCTGCTGTACCTGCAAACCAACTCCTTGGGATTCTTGCACAAGGACACCCAGGTCCCTCTGCATAGCAGTATGCTGCAATTTTTTTACCATTTAAATAATAGTCCATTTTGCTGCTATTCCTACCAAAATGGATGACCTCACATTTACCAATATTGTACTCCATCTGCCAGACCCTCGCCCACTCAGATTATCTATGTCCCTTTGCAGACTTTCAGCATCCACTGCACACTTTGCTCTGCCACTCATCTTAGTGTCATCTGCGAATTTTGACACACTACACTTAGTCCCCAACTCCAAATCATCTATGTAAATCGTGAACAATTGCAGTCCCAACACTGATCCCTGAGAACATAACATAAGAACATAAGAAATAGGAGCAGGACCACTAGTCACTGATTGCCAACCAGAAAGCACCCATTTACCCCCACTCTTTGATTTCTGTTAGTTAACCAATCCTCTACCCATGCTGATACATTACCCGTAACACCACGCACCTTTATCTTATGCAGCAGTTTTTGGTGCGGCATCTTGTCAATGCCTTCTGGAAATCCAGATACACCACATCCACAGGTTCCCCATTGTCCACTGCACATGTAATGTTCACAAAGAATTCCACCAAATTAGTCAAACATGACCTTCCCTTCATGAACCCATGCTGCGTCTTATCAATGGGATGATTTATATCCAGACATCTCGCTATTTCTTCCTTGATAATGGATTCAAGCATTTTCCGTCCTACAGAAATTAAGCTAACCGGCCTATAGTTATCCACCTTTTGTCTACCTCCTTTTTTAAACAGTGGAAAACAGCAATCATGATGCCAATCTGCAGGAACCACCCCAGAGTCCAGTGAATTTTGGGAAATTATAACTAGTGTATTTGCTATTTCTCCCACCATCTTTTTCAGTACCCTGGAATGCATTCCATCAGGATCAGGAGACTTGTCTACCTTTAGCCATATTAACTAGCCCAACATTAATTACCTCTTTCATGTCAATGATAGTTTCTAGGTCCTCACCTGCTATAGGCTTCCTATTATCAATTTTTGGCACGTTAATTGTATCTTCCACAGTGAAGACCAACACAAAATATCTGTTCAATGCCTCAGCCATTTTCTCATTTCCAGTTATTACATCCCCCTTCTCATCCTCTAAAGAACCAATGTTTACTTGAGCCACTCTTTTTCGTTTTATACAGTGTAGAAACTTTCTGTACTTAAATTTTTCTATGGTTCTTTTTCTGTGGTTCACTGGTTGGGGTCAAACCTGGCACAAAGGAAATCAGTTGTGGTTATTAGCCCATCTATTTTCAGCTGCTTCATCAACAACCTTTCCTCCGTTACAAGGTCAGGAATGGGGATGTTCACTGATGATTGCGCAATGTTCAGAATCATTCACAACTCCTCAGATACTGTGTCCACAAGCAGCAAGGTAAGGACGACATTCAAGCTTGGCCTGATAAGTGGCAAGTAACGTAACAAGTGTCAGGCAATAACCATCACTTACAAGAAAGAATGAAACCATTTCACCTCAACCTTCAATGGTATTACCATCACTGTTAAGAACATAAGAAACAGGAGCAGGAGTAGGCCATCTAGCCCTTCGAGCCTGCCCCGCCATTCAATAAGATCATGGCTGATCTGTCATGGCTTAGTTCCACCTTCCCGCCCTCTCCCCATAACCCTTAATTCCCTTGTCTATCAAAAACCTATCAACCCGCGTCTTAAATATATTTAGCGAGGCAGCCTCCACCACTTCAATGGGCAGAGAATTCCAGAGATTCACCACCCTTTGAGTGAAGAAGTTCCTCCTCAACTCTGTTCTAAACTGCCCCCCCTCCCTTATCTTGAGGCTGTGCCCCCTAGTCCTACTGTCCTTTCTGAGCGGGAAGAGTCTCTCCACCTCTATCCTATCCATCCCATTCATCATCTTATACGTCTCAATGATATCTCCCCTCATTCTTCTAAACTCTAACGAGTACAAGCCTAGTTTATTCAGCTGCTCCTCATAGCTCAACCCCCTCAAATCCGGTTGAGGGGGTTGAACTGTTGCTTTTTCTTTCATCGCTGGCTGGGCCAGTATTTGTTGCCCGTCCCGAACTGCCCTTGGTCTGAGTGGTTTGCTAGTCCATTTCAGACAGCAGTTAAGACTCAACAACATTGATGGTAAGACTGACAGATTCCCTTCTTCCAATGACCTGAGTGACTGGATGGGTTTTTTAAAACAACTGAAAGTTGTTTCTTAGTCACCGTTACTGGGACTGCTACATATTCCAGATATACTCCATTCAATGCAAATTCCACCAGCGGCCTTGGTGGGATTTGAACCAATGTTCTGAAAGAATTCACCGAGGCCTCGAGATTGCTGGTCAAGTGACAATACCACTCTGCTTCCATATTCCCCAATTCCACCCACTGTTAATACCCTGGGGATGCTGAAACTGAACTGAACTGAACCAGCATATAAATACTGAGGGCGGAGGGAGGGAGGAGGGGGTGAGGGCGGAGGGAGGGAGGAGGGGGTGAGGGCGGAGGGAGGGAGGAGGGGGTGAGGGCGGAGGGAGGGAGGAGGGGGTGAGGGCGGAGGGAGGGAGGAGGGGGTGAGGGCGGAGGGAGGGAGGAGGGGGTGAGGGCGGAGGGAGGGAGGAGGGGTGAGGGCGGAGGGAGGGAGAGGGGGTGAGGGCGGAGGGAGGGGGAGGAGGGGTGAGGGCGGAGAGGGAGGGAGGGGGGTGAGGGCGGAGGGAGGGAGGAGGGGGTGAGGGCGGAGGGAGGGAGGAGGGGGTGAGGGCGGAGGGAGGAGGAGGGGGTGAGGGCGGAGGGGGGAGGAGGGGGTGAGGGCGGAGGGAGGGAGGAGGGGGTGAGGCGGAGGAGGGAGGAGGGGGTGAGGGCGGAGGGAGGAGGGAGGAGGGGGGTGGAAGGTGAGGGTGGAGGGAGGAGGGGGCGGGAGGTGAGGGTGGAGGGAGGAGGAGGGGGGGCGGGGGGGAGGGGAGGGAGGAGGGGGGTGAGGGGGGGAGGGAGGAGGGGGTGAGGGCGGGGAGGGAGGGGGAGGGGGGGGGAGGGAGAGGGAGGAGGGAGGAGGGGGGTGGAGGTGAGGGTGGGAGGGAGGAGGGGGGCGGGAGGTGAAGGGAGGAGGGGGAGAGGGGGAGGGGAGGGTGGGGGAGGAGGGAGGGGGCGGGAGGGGTGGAGGGAGGAGGGGGGGTCGGGGAGTGCTGGAGGGGGGGGGGGGGAGGGAGGGGAGGAGGGGAGGGAGGGGTGGAAAATCCTTTCCTAACTTTTTGAACAGGGTGACCAGGCTGTGTAAACGTGTGAGGAAGAACTGAGAGCCGGTCACCAGCCCCCCTCACCCCCCCCCCCCTCACCCCCCCCCCCCTCACCCTCACCACCCTCTCCCGCCCCCCCCCTCACCCTCACCACCCCCTCACCAGCTCCAGGTGAACATCAGCAGCAGCTGCACCACCTGCTCGGTCTGAGGACAAACTCATCGGGCGACAAACAAAAGCCTCATTCAAATCGAGGTGAGTCAGCGGTTTCCGTGGTTTCCAATTGTTCTTTAGGAGTCCATTGCACCTGGTAATATTTGCTGTGTTGCATTCAAAGTGGATCAGTAAAAAACAACTTTAAGGCCCAAACAAACATACTGAAACTTAATAATACTTCAGCTTTATAAAGCTTCTCCCCCCCTCATTTTGTCAAACAACAAAGCCACCTAAGATTTGACCTCTGACTCATGACATCAGGTGTGAGTCTCAAAATCTCACAATGTCATTCAACAACGGAGGGTAAAATATTCAGCGGAACAAATTTTCCTTTGGCTCATCAACTCTGGAATATGTCAAAAAGGGGCAAGGGGCAGAGGAACATTGGTGTATGTGTGCATAAATCATTGGAGGTGGCAGGACAGGCAGAGAAAGTAGTTAATAAAGCATATAACATTCTGGGTTTTATTCATAGGGACATGGGATGCAAAAGCAAGGACATTATGCTGAACATGCTGAACTTGCAGCACAGATTCGTGAAGGGGAAGTCGCGTTTAACGAATTTACTGGATTTTTATGAAGTTGTGACTAGTGACAGAGGGGAATTGGTGGTTGTGGTGTTTTTAGATCTTCAGAAGGCGTTCGATAAGGTGCCTCACAAAAGGTTGCTGCAGAAGGTTAGGGTACACGGAGTTGGGATAAAGTGTTAGCGTGGATTGAGGATTGGTTATCTAACAGGAAGCAGAGAGTTGGAATCAATGGGTGCTTTTCTGGTTGGCAGTTGGTGACTAGTGGCATGCCGCAGGGATCGGTGCTGGGGCCTCAACTGTTTACCATTTACATAGACGATCTGGAGGAGGGGGCTGAGTGTAGGGTAACGAAATTTGCTGATGTCACGAAGATGAGTGGAAAAGCGAATTGCATGGAGGGTGCGGAAAGTCTGCAGACAGATCTGGATAGGCTGAGTGAGTGGGCGAGGACCTGGCAGATGGAGTATAACGTTAGCAAATGTGAGTGCAGAGAAGGATTGAGCGCAGGTCCCTGCACGCTGTGAGGCAGCAGTGCCAACCACTGTGCCACCAAATGTCAGTAATGAAGATAGATTGGAGAGCTTAGGACAGTGCTCCTGTTTTCACTTGAAAAAAGATCATGAATGAGGGGGCACAGATCTAAAGTGATTTGCCAAAGAAGCTAATGTGATGTGAGAAAAAAAACTTTCATGCAATAAACGGTTGTGGTCTGGAGTGCACCACCTGGGTGTGTGGTGGAGGCAGAATCAATTGAGATATTGAAGAGGGCATTAGATGACTATTCAAATAAAAACATTGCAGGGCTATGGGGTAAGGCAGGGAATTGGTATTAAGGCATGATCTGAGTTTGGAGAGCTGGTGCAGACATAATGGGCCAAATGGCCTCATTCTGCACTGTAACAACTCAGTGAACTTCTGTGTTTTCAAAAATAACTAATCTGATTTGCCAGAGGCTACATGAAGAGTTTTCTTTATACGGGGGAGCTATGATGACCTGGGAGTACACTACCAGACAGGGTAACGGAAGCAGATTCAACAGTAACTTTTAAAACAGAATTGGATGGGTACTTGAGGAGGAAACAACAGCAGGCATGGGTGAATTTTGGTAGCTTTGTCAAACAGCCGGCACAGACACAGTGACTTCCTTCTGTGCTGCATCATTGTATGAATTAAAGCAACAATTTTCTGTATAATTAACAGAAATTGTATTACCATAATACAAGGGGCAGCACGGTGGCACAGTGGTTAGCACTGCTGTTTCACAGCGCCAGGGACGCAGGTTCGATTCCCAGCTTGGGTCACTCTCTGTGTGGAGTTTGCATATTCCCCCGTGTCTGCGTGGGTTTCCTCTCACATTCTGAAAGACGTGCTGGTTAGGTGCATTGATCTGAACAGGCGCCAGAGTGCGGCAACTAGGGGAATTTCACAGTAACTTCATTGCAGTGTTAATGTAAGCCTTACTTGTGACGAATTAATAAATAAATAAACTTTAATTGGAAGACTGTCAATGTTGTGCTGATAAAACTCCTTTATATAGAGTTAAGAATCTGAACATTAAGATGTTATAAAGAGATAATAAAACAAGAACATGGGCTACAGGAGCACAAGAGCACTGTTAGCGTGGCAGAATGCTCAATATCGGAGATACATCTTTCGAACTCACCAGGCATTTTTTGGAGTTTTCAAGAGTTACAAATAATCTCTTAAATACTGCTGGAGGAACAGCATTTTGGGACATTACAAAAGGGAAAGCAAACCTCTTTCTCTTTTTTATAGCTGGAAGACCATGGTCTGAAATGGTGTGATCTCGAATAACAGGAATAATTTCTCCTGGGTTTCTCCACTCTATGTGGTATACCATTCTACCAACTTTGGCAGTAACTCTGGAGAAACGGGGGAAATTTTATCTTCCAGAAATGGATGGGGTCACCGTCAGATGTCAAGTTTTTAAAACTCTCAAACTCAGACCCAACCTGGCTCCAGCTGCCCACTTTGGGTTTTAACAAAGGAGAAACGGAGGACAACCAACCAACTTTCTCCCAGGAATCGAGATGTTTATTTAAATAAGGCTGTCGGGTCCAGATTTTATCACTCCACCAGCTTTAGCACTGATTGGTTAGCCAGGTTGCCCAAGTCTTGGGAAATCTGGCATCTGAAGAGAGATGAGGACAGCATTGAGGAGGTAAGTTCTTTTCTAGCACTGCTTCTAGACCAGAAGTTGGAGCACTTCTCATTCCCAATCTTCAAGGAGACATGCTTAACTTCCTTCAGCCATCATCAACTCCCATCTCTACTCCCAACCTAGAAAGCAAGCTAAAATTGTGGATGGCTAGATCACAATTCTTATGAAATCACATCTTACATCAGTATCAGTTTTTGTACTAGGCTAACTGAAAAGTCTGGGATTTGTAAGTTACAACAGAAATTCACACACACAAAAAAAAACAACTTGTTTTCATATAGGGCCTTTTCATGTAGCAAAATTTCCCAAGCATCTTCACAGGAACAATCAATCCAAATGGGAAGTGACTTAGGAGCAGGGAATAGCTTCAGAGAGGACCTTCCAGATGTTAGTGCCTAGGCAGCTGAAGGTGTGGCTGATAATCTTGGAAGGGGGTAAAATGAGGGATGTACAAGGGACCAGAATTGGAATGATAAGATTTGAGAGGGTTGTAGGGCTGGAAAGTATTAGAGGAGAGTTGGAGCCACAGAGGGAATTGAAAACGAAGAGGAGGAGCACTTTAGTCCATTTTAAAATTTATGCAAAGTTTTATTGCCAACCTTCATTCAGAGATCTCAAAACTGTTTCATTTTCATTTCATCTTTGCTCAGAGCAGTTTTGTAAAATGAAGTTGATTTTAAGTACAGATCAATTCAGCCAGAAACTCTTGGCAAAACACTACCAGCCACAGTCTTTAATATTTTACTACCTTCAACATGAACACACAAGCGCAGGATTTGTTATTTGGTAAACATCTGTCCCAATAGAAACTAAACACCTGATACCAGCTCACTCATTGACCCTTGCTGAAATCTCTACAAGATCTGTTTACTTCAAAAAGAAATCATCCCAAAAATAAGATAAATAGATGGTGTCTTATTCAGATTTATTGTAAACAATTTGTACTAACCTTCCACACAGACATCCTTACACTGACTTGGTTTACAGGGAAGGCACAGAATCTCCTCCCTCCAGCCTAATATCTACATCATTGGTTGGTTAGAAGTAAACCTTCATCTATTAACCAATGACAACATGTTTGTAATTGAACAGAGTTCCAGCAATCCCTAGCAACAGGTGTACCTGCAATTAAAGTACAATTAAAACTCATGCATTCCAGTAAAAATGATTACAGTTGTAATATTTTTGGAACAATTTGTTCCCCAAGTTTGCCATCAGTTCTGATTACAGCTGTAACAAGTGTAATGAGACCTCTTGTCTGAAGAGCTCGAAGTACATTTCTGGTGTCCGGAACTGGGGGGGGGGTGTCACTGTCTAAAAATAAGGGGTCACTCGTTTAAGACAGAGGTGAGGAGAATTTTTTTTCTCAGATGGTCGTGAGTCTCTGGGACTCTTCCTCAAGAGAATCCCAGAATATTTTTAAAGTGGAGATGGTTTCTTGATTAACAAAGGGGTGAAATGTAATCGGGGGTAGACAGGAAGAACATAAGAACATAAGAAATAGGAGCAGGAGTAGGCCATCCAGCCCTTCGAGCCTGCCCCGCCATTCAATAAGATCATGGCTGATCTGTCGTGGCTCAGTTCCACATTCCCGCCCTCTCCCCATAACCCTTAATCCCCTCTCTTATCAAAAACCCATCAACCCGCGTCTTAAAAATATTTAGCGAGGCAGCCTCCACCACTTCAACGGGCAGAGAATTCCAGAGATTCACCACCCTTTGAGTGAAGAAGTTCCTCCTCAACTCCGTTCTAAACCGCCCCCCTTTTATCTTGAGGCTGTGCCCCCTAGTCCTACTGTCTTTTTTGAGCGGGAAGAGTCTCTCCACCTCTATGCTATCCATCCCATTCATCATCTTATACGTCTTAATGAGATCGCCCCTCATTCTTCTAAACTCTAACGAGTACAAGCCTAGTTTATTCAGCCTCTCCTCATAGCTCAATCCCCTCAACTCTGGTATCAGCCTAGTAAACCTCCTCTGCACTCCCTCCAAGGCCAAAATATCTTTGCGCAGGTGCGGCGCCCAAAACTGCACACAGTACTCCAGCTGCGGCCTCACCAATGCCCTATACAGCTGCAGCAAGACCTCCCTACTTTTATATTCAATCCCCCTCGCTATGAAGGCCAGCATCCCATTCGCCTTCCTGACCACCTGCTGCACCTGCAAGCTGGGTTTTTGCGACTCATGCACAAGGACCCCGAGGTCCCTCTGCACCGTCGCCTGCTGCAGTTTTTCGCCCCGTAAGTAATAGTCCTTCCTACCATTCTTCCTACCAAAGTGGACCACCTCACACTTGCCAACATTAAATTCCATTTGCCATTTCCTGGCCCATTCGCCCAGCCTATCTAGATCCTTCTGCAGACTCTCCACACCCTCCGCACAATTTGCCGTTCCCCCAATCTTGGTGTCATCAGCAAATTTCGACACCCTACACTCGGTTCCCTCCTCCAGATCATCTATATAAATGGTAAAAAGCTGAGGCCCCAGCACCGACCCCTGGGGCACTCCACTAGTCACCATCCGCCAATCCGAATAGCACCCGTTGACCCCCACTCTCTGCCTCCTATTTGACAACCAATCCTCTATCCACGCTAACACCCTACCCCCAACTCCATGTCCCTCGACCTTCTGCAATAACCTCTTGTGAGGTACTTTGTCAAACGCCTTCTGAAAATCCAGAAAGACCACATCCACCGGCTCTCCTCTATCCACTGCCCTAGACACATCCTCATAGAACTCCAGTAAATTTGTCAGACACGACTTCCCTTTAATGAAACCGTGCTGCGTCTGCTCTATCAAGCAAGGAATATGGAGTTGAAGTTACAGTCAGGTCACCCATGATCTTACCGATTGGCAGAGCAAGGCTCGAGGGGCCAGTTGGCTCCTAATTCATGTTTGTATGACTCAGAGTTGCTCCTTTTTCAATTAAATAAAGCAATTATCACAATCAGTGGTTAGTCGTTCAACAATGAAAAGAATTAATATTAAACATTCACACTCTTGGGATACATAAAGAAGGTCGCGGAAGATCCACTTGAGAGACTTGTACACAAAAGCTAGGCTGAGGCTCCCGATGCAGTACTGAGGGAGTGCTGTACCGTCAGAGGTTTTTCTTTATTCATTCGTGGGACATCGGTGTCACTGGCTGGCCAATATGTATTGCCCATTCCTGAGTTGCCTTTGGAGGGCAGTTGAGAATCAACCACATTGCCGTGGCTCTGGGGTCACGTGTAGGCCAGACTGGGCAAAGACAGCAGATTCCATTCCCTGAAGTTCAGTAGTTATCCAGATGGGTTTTTCCGACAATGGTTTCATGGTCATCAGTAGATTCTTAATTCCAGATATTTTTTATTGAATTTAAACTTTTCCTTTTCTTTTATGAAATGCTTTGCAAATCCGTGTCCATCTTTCTCTGAACTCGATGCTTCAATCCCCCTCGTCAGGTTTCCCACCTCGGCCACAGAACGACACAGCTCTTATCAAAATCACAAAGAACATCCTTTGCGATCGTGACGACAGTAAATTATCCCTCCTCATCCTTCTCAGCCTGCCTGCCGTCTTCCAAAAGGTTCATCAAACCATCCTCCTGCATCACCTCTCCGCCTGCATCCCACTGAATGGGACTGCACTGGTTTGGTTCTATTCTTAGCTTCATAATCATGGCCAGAGGACCTAAAAAAACGTGACATCAGTCTCCATGGCCACAGGTTTAAGCTCCTCCCACCCCGGTGGGCTCTGAGGCAGGGTGGGGAGTGTGAAATTCCATGAATGGGATTCCCTCTGGGAATCCACTTGTCTGATGTGGTAGCGAATTCATGCTGGAGTGGGCAGGACCTCAGGCTGGAAGCCCACCCTTGCCCCCAGTTGATGCCCTTAAGTGGCCACTTAATGGCCTTTTCCCACCCAGCCTTTGCCCCTGGGGAAGCTAAAAACTGAACAGACTTGAATCACCCTTGGGAAGGCAGATGGGAGAGGGACCTCCATCAGGTGCCCCCTACTAAAAGGAGGCACCTTCCCCATAAAGCCCTGGTGAATTCTGGACCTCCCTGTCCATCCATCTCCCGACCTACCCTCCAAGATCATATTCAGTACCTTTGTGATGCTCCACCCCCTGACAACACCGTCCTGGGACCTCTGCCACTTATCTCTCCTCAAATTCTTGGGAGTTGGTTCCAAGCACCTGCCTGCAGTACCTCTTCCATCCATTGCAGCGCTGTGCCTGGAGGGACTGGAGAACTGCCAGACAATCTGATTGGCCAGTCGCTTTCCAAGGTGGGATTTCTCCCTGAGTGAGGGGCAAGAATCTCATCTTCTGCCAATCAGCATTTGTTAGAGCGTGAAATGGCATTGGAGCTGCTGGAGCTGGCAGCAATGTTGGCCAGACCCTCACCATAATGAAAGTCCTGGCCCAAATGTAAACTGATGCCACCCAGCTCCACTCCACCACCACCTCTACGACCCCTCCAAAGTTCCTAAATGATCAGACTGCTTGTCTGACATCCAGGGCTCAACTACAGAGATTTCCTCTAATCACGGCCAGGGTTCCAGTTTTAATTTGGCCTCCCATTTAGCCACTTCCAGAGCAACGTCCATCGTCCTCCCCTTGGATTCCTGGTCAGCTTCCCAGATGCTACCCTGGGGAAACCTGAGATCAGCCAAAACTCTACTGCAGGTATCCCAACCTGCACCATGACTTGTTCACACATCACCCACTGCGGTCGCTGTCCCCAGTCAAGCAATGCACCATTTTAAAATGACCATCCTTGTTTTCAAAGCCCACCATGCCCCTCTGTATTATCTAAACCAGTCCTACAACCCTCCCAGGCATCAGTGGGCTGTACTCCCTAGTCCTTGGGCAAATCTAATTTCAATTGTTCCGTCATTGATAGCTGTGCCCTCAGCCACTTAGTCCTAAACTCCGAATTCCCTCCCCAAACCTCTCGACTTCTCTCTCCTCCTCTGAGACCTGTCTTAAAACCCACTTCATTGACCAAACTTTTGGTCATCCATCCTAATACCTCTTTATGTAGCCCTACCTGTTTGGTAACCCTCCTGTGAAATATTTTGGGGTGTCTTATTAAACATAAATTGTTGTTGTTGTGGTATGTCTGGAGACTCCAGGTAAATTTTGGAGGGGTGGCAACATTACATCCTGATCTTTCACTTAAAATGGAAAGTTACGCACCTGACACGACATATCAACATAAGAACATAAGAAATAGGAGCAGGAGTAGGCCATCTAGCCCTTTGAGCCTGGCCCGCCATTCAATAAGATCATGGCTGATCTGAAGTGGATCAGTTCCACTTTCCCGCTTTCTCCCCATAACCCTTAATTCCTTTGTCTATCAGAAATATGAAGGTGAAAATGTTATCTTGCTCGTCCCCCGCAACCAGCTTCTGTTCCCACCGACAGAAATATTGAAAGAAGATGGCTAAATCCCTTCATATCTGAACCTTTTTAACAATTCGATGTTGCATTGAGCTGCTCTTGCTTTGTAGGTAGTGCTGTTACAGACCCTGAATTATCGAACAGACAAGGTTATCAACAAACATTTCCAAATGGATTTCCGTCAATGAAGGCCAGCCATAAATTGCGTAATTTCAATTAGCTTCCGCATTCTTAAAAGCAGTGTGGCAGAGAATCACCAGGCAGATATGGATGAAGAGAGTGTGCTTGTCATAACTGAACACATCAAGAAAGAAAACAACAACTCACCTTCTCCAAACTGGCCTTGCAAAAACTCTGCAGAGCAATCACTTCCCCCTCCACCTCCCCCTCCATTCTCTTCCAACAACACGACCCCTCCCTTCTCCCATCATCCGTACTCCTTCCCCCATCCATACGCCCTCTCACCCTCCAACATCATGAATACTCCCCTCGCCACCCACACCTCCCCTTCGCCTCTCATGGTCACCCACTGCCCCACCACCCAACCTTACCTGAGTTCCCTGGATAAAAGCAAATTACTGCGGATGCTGAAATCCGAAAGAAAAAGAGAAAATGCTGGAAAATCTCAGCAGGTCTGGCAGCATCTGTAAGGAGAGAAAAGAGCTGATGTTTCGAGTCCAGATAACCCTTTGTCAGCTGGCAAAGGGTCACCTGGACTCGAAACGTCAGTTCTTTTCTCTCCTCATAGATGCTGCCAGACCTCATACAGTCGTACAGTCATTGAGGTTCACAGCATGGAAACATTTCAAATATTTATCTTATCAGGAGCACTTTTGGGTTAAACATTAAACCCAGGCCTGCCCTTTTGGTGTATGAAAATAGCCCCATGGTCATTATCCAAAGCAGATCTCTTCTGGTTGGCCAGACAATATTTATCCCTCAACAAACTTCTAATAATAGATTTGCTGATCATTTGTCGTCTTTCTGTTTGTAGGATCCTGCTTTATGAAAATTGGCAAACAGATTTCTGACATCACAACAGTGAGTGCACTTCGAAAATACTTCATTGGCTGCAGAGTACTTTAGGAAGTCCTCAGGTTGAATGCAACTTATTAAATGACCGTGTACCATTTAGTTCCATTATTCAACACATTGTTGTAATGCAGTAGTTAACCAGTTTATTTTGAGATATTTTAACCCCTGGAATGTAAGGGATGGAGAATGTTTGCTAACACACTATCAATGACCATTTCTACATTATTAGAGTCATAGTCATGGAGATTTACAGCATAGAAACAGGCCCTTCGGCCCAACTTGTCCATGCTGCTTTTCTTTTTCTTAAACCCCTAAGTTAATCCCAATTGTCCCCATTTGGCCCATATCCCTTTATAGCCATCTTACTCATGTAACTATCTACAGCTTGTCCATGCCACCCTCCGTTTCTTTTTGAACCCCTGAGCTAGTCCCAATTGCCTGCATTTGGTAAAGTGGGTAAAGTTTCCTCTTTTGCTACTTACAGTGAAAAGCTTCTGACTTTGAACATACAAAACAGAAGCAGAAGTAAGCCATTTGGTTCCTCTAGCCTGCTCCTTCATTCAATAAGATCATGGCTGACACGTTTGTATTTTGAATTCCACTTTTCCATTTACCCTTTGATTCCCTTGGCTAACATGAACCTACTGACTTCAGTCTTAAAAATATTCAATGCCTCTCACCTTCTAAGGCAGAGAGTTCCAAAGTCACAAAACCTGTTGAGAGAAAAAAATGTCTCCTCCTCTCTGTCCTAAAAGGGCAATTCTTAATTTAAAAATAATACCCCCTTTCTCTGGACTCACCCACTAAAGGAAAAAAATCAATCCCACATCTACCTCATCAAAACCAAGCATGATCTTATAGAAATGTACAAAATAGAAGCAGAAGTAGGCCATTCAGCCCTTCGAACCTGCTGTGCTATTCATTTTGATCATGGCTGATCATCAAATTTAACGTCCTGGTCCCACCTTCTCCCCATATTCCTTGGTCCCTTTAGTCCCAAGAATAGAAATGTATCCAGATTCGAAAGGGTAAATCTATCCTTCCTCCTCATTTGCTGAGAAACCTGTTGAGATTTTCCATCATTTTCTGCTTTTGTTTCAGATTCCAGCATTCGCAGTAATTTTCTTTTATCTTTATTTTTATGTTCAATTCCTCTCATAAAAAAAGTATTTTTTTTATCAGAGGTCCTCTTCATTATTTGGTGTAACTGCACACTAAAGTTTTATGATACTAGAACACAAGGATCAGTCCGTATCTTGGTATTCTGCAGCTCTGTAAGCGATACTCTGCCTTCTTATTCCTCCTGCTAAAGTGAATTTTTTGGTGAAATGGACCCTGTATCCTGTAACCTGTGGATAAATACATGTAACAATAAGAGGGCATTGGGGAGAGCTAGAGAACAAATAGATCTAAGGGTGCAGGGTTCATAGCTCCTTGAAAGTGGAGTCACTGGTGGACAGTGTGGTGAAGAAGGCATTCAGCATGCTTGCTTTCATCGGTCAGAACATTGAATACAGGAGTTGGGACGTCTTGTTGAAGTTGTACAAGACACTGGTAAGGCCACACTTGGAATACTGTGTACAGTTCTGGTCACCCTATTATAGAAAGGATACTATTAAACTAGAAAGAGTGGAGAAAAGATTTACTAGAATGCTACCAAGACCTGATGATTTGAGTTATAAGGAGAGGATGGATAGACCAGGATGTTTTTCTCCAGAGCGTAAAAGGCTGAAGAGTTACCTTATTGAGGTCTATAAAATAATGAGGGGCCGAGATCAGCTGGATAGTCAATATCTTTTCCCAAAGGTAGGGGAGTCTAAAACTAGAGGGCATAGGTTTAAGGTGAGAGAGGAAAGATACAAAAGTGTCCAGGGGGGCAGTTTTTTTCACACAGAGGGTGGTGGGTGTCTGGAACAAGCTGCCAGAGGTCACAGTGGGGCGGGTACAATTTTGTCTTTTAAAAAATGTTTAGACAGTTACGTGAGTAAGATGGGTGTAGAGGGATATGGGCCAAATGGGGACAATTGGGACTAGCTTAGGGGTTTAAAAAAAGAAAGGCAGCATGGATGAGTTGGGCCACAGGGCCTGTTTCTATGCTGTAAATCTCAATGACTATGACTCTAATAATGTAGAAATGGTCATTGATAGTGTATTAGCAAACATTCTCCATCCTTTACATTCCAGGAGTTAAAATATCTCAAAATAAACTGGTTAACTACTGCATTACAACAATGTGTTGAATAATGGAATTAAATGGTACACGGTCATTTAATAAGTTGCATTCAACCCGAGGACTTCCTAAAGTACTCTGCAGCCAATGAAGTATTTTCGAAGTGCACTCACTGTTGTGATGTCAGAAATCTGTTTGCCAATTTTCATAAAGCAGGACCTACAAACAGAAAGACGACAAATGATCAGCAAATCTATTATTAGAAGTTTGTTGAGGGATAAATATTGTCAGGCCAACCAGAAGAGCTCTGCTTTGGATAATGGCCATGGGGCTATTTTCATACACCAAAAGGGCAGGCCTGGGTTTAATGTTTAACCCAAAAGTCAGCATCTCTGACCAACAGTACTCCTGATAAGATAAATATTTGAAACAGAACAAGGTATGCAACCATGGAGAGCACTGGGCTGCGAGATTAGCCTGAGGTTGATTCAGGGCTATGGAGAAAGAGCAGGGCAGTGAGATTAGCTTGAGATTGATGCAGGGCTACAGGGAGCCGACAGGGTGGTGGGATTAGTTTCGGATTTACGGAGGGCTATGCGGACAGCGTAGGGCAATGGGATTAGGATTGATGCAAGGCTACGGAGAGAAGTGGGACTGATTAGTTTGGGATCGACACAAAGCTGTGGGGAGAGAGTGGGGCAGTGGGATTAGTTCAAAGTTGGTACAGGGCTATGGGGAGAGAGTAGGGCAGCGGGATTAGTTTGAGGTTGGTGCAGGACTATAGGGAGAGAATGGATCACTGGGATTAGTTTGAGGATTGATTCAGGGCTATGGGGGAAGAGTGGGGCAGTGGGATGAGATTGGGATTGATACAGGACTATGGGGACAGCTCGGGAAATGGAATTAATTTTAGATTGAAAATGGATGTTTGGGAAAGCACAATAAGAAGTCTACAACACCGGATTAAAGTCTTGCACCTTTGTAGAAACTTAATGTCTGTGTCGACTTCTTACTGTATTTACCCTAATCCAATGCCAGCATCTCCACACGATTGGGAGAGCACAGGAGAGTGGGATGCATGAAGGTACGCTGAGTTCTCAGAATTTAACTTCCACTCAAGCTTCCCACTTCCTCCTATCTGGGTAGAAGACAGTCTAGTGAGTGCTGAACGGTGTTATTACCTCTCTGAGCCTCTTCTGCCCCGAGAATTTTTGGCCTCCAGTTAATATCACAGTCCAAGCCGGGATGGTTTCCCCAAATCCTGCATATTGGAAGAACAACAATGCCTTTGTGTGACTGCCCTTGCCACACGACACTTAGGCTGGGATTCTTTAGTCTCATTTGCCTGCCACCAGAACGGAGAACTTGGCTCCCAGCCAAAACTCCAATCAGTGCAGTGAGATTGGAGATTCCCAGCCATGGATGATGTCAGAGAATTCTGACCTTAGAATCGCACACTGAGGGAGAATGTAATAAAGTACTTAGCACCATTTTTTTTAACAATTTCACATTTACCCTATGAATGTGAAACAAATATACTTATAATAATTGCGGATGTGACATCAGCTCTGAATGGAAGTAGGGATGGGGAATAAACACTGGCCCAGTCAGCAACGCCCACAATACATTTAAACACAGGGAGAATTTAGCATGGCCAAGGCACCTAACCAGCACGTCTTTCCGACTGTGGGAGGAAACCGGAGCACCCAGAGGAAACCCACATAGACACGGGGAGAATGTGCACTCTCCGCACAGATGGTGACCCAAGCTGGGAATCAAACCTGGGTCCCTGGTGCCGAGAGGCGTCAGTGCTAACCCACTGTGCCACCGTGAAATTCCGCGTAAAATGAAAATGAGCAAATGTAGTGCATTGCTGCCTTCGCAATCAGCTTCAAAAGGAGTTTCCCTATTTACAACCAACCTATTGTATAAATTGTATGTTGGGGTTTTGGGGTAGGGATCGTTTAAGAATGCAGGTCAGGTGACTGTTGAGCAGTTTTATCCCTGAGTGTGAATCAATGCTCACCTCAAATAAAGAGCTCCCACTGTTTAATTTACCAAGTCTACCTCACGATTCTTTATGCCCCCTTAGTCCATTGGGACATACGTAACAAACCAGGAAAAGCAACTGTTGAATACGCCAGTCACTATTTTTCATTTCAAGTGAAAAGCAAGGCATTGAGAAAGTGTAATAAGTCTTCAGAGGCAGAAGTCTCTTCACCAAAATTCTTTTATTTACAAACTCTAATAGCAATACACAGAGTGATAGTAATTAGTGGTCTATCTCTGGATGTCAGAGGAAATGACACTCCCGGGTCAAGTACAAGGCAAAGGTTCCCTGATTTGAACATAAGAACATATAAGAAATAGGAGCAGGAGTAGGCCATCTAGCCCCTCGAGCCTGCCCCGCCATTCAATAAGATCATGGCTGATCTGTCGTGGCTCAGTTCCACATTCCCGCCCTCTCCCCATAACCCTTAATCCCCATGCCTATCAAAAACCTATCAACCCGCGTCTTAAAAATATTGAACGAGGCAGCCTCCACCACTTCAACGGGCAGAGAATTCCAGAGATTCACCACCCTTTGAGTGAAGAAGTTCCTCCTCAACTCCGTTCTAAACCACCCCCCCTTTATCTTGAGGCTGTGCCCTTTAGTCCTACTGTCCTTTCTGAGCGGGAAGAGCCTCTCCACCTCTATCCTATCCATCCCATTCATCATCTTATACGTCTCAATGAGATCTCCCCTCATTCTTCTAAACTCTAACGAGTACAAGCCTAGTTTATTTTGTCCATCAATTCGACCTTTAATCGGGGATAGCTTTTTGTGTTGAATCAAATAAATGAAATCAAACTGACAGCTCAAAAAGGGACAGCTCCCTAAAAGGAGGGGAACTGCCCGAAACAAAAGACAAAGCGGAAAGGAAACTTAAAGCATCAGATTAGAATGTGACAAAGCAATCTTCAGTCAGGAGTTCATACTCCAATAGGCCAACCTCAATGGCCTAAATATCGAAAGGCACTCAAAGCTAGCACAACACATAAAGTGCAGTTACTGCACATACTAGTTAGTGCATGGTCAGTGATCATTCTTAATCACAAAGTTAAATCAACACAGCCTAAGCAAAACAGACAGGCAGTGGTTACAGGGAAAGAACGTTTTTCATTATTTATAAACACTAACTGTATACATCAACAGTGTTTAAATTTATTCATTTTACGGGATGTGGGTGCCGCTGGCTGGACCAGCATTTATTGCCCATCCTCTAGTTGCCCTTCAGATGTGATCTCACATCTGCAATAATTGTAGGTACGTTTGTTTCACATTCTTAGTGCAAATTGTTAAAGTACATGGTGCTAAATACATTGCCTCACTGTGCAGCACAACTGATCGTCTCTGATCTGGTTACTCTGTTGCACCCCTAATCTTTATGTTCTTAAATTCAGTTTAGAGAAGGCCATCCTAAGGTAACATCCCCACATAAATGACATAATTTAAAACGATTTTCAAATTTTCGAATCAGCATTCCCACTCTGGTTACATGGATTCTTACCTTAGCTTAAAGCCACTCTGGGTTTGTGTGCATTCAGTATTCCCTTCTTGTGAGCAGAACCTTCTTTACACTCAGTTAATCCCAAAATCGCATCTCTCACCATCGCACACACTCACCAGTTGAGCAAACATTATATTGTAAACGCAGGAGAATGGAGCGAGAATAGTGAGAGGAAGAACCGCAAAAACTGAAGGTGGAGAAGAAATGTATTCCCTTCCTGATCCCTTAATCCCTCCCTCCGATGAAATCAAGCCTAACCCCCAGGCCATGGGTGGGACGCACAGCTCAAACATTGACAAGAAAGACAAATAGGCCACAAGAAAAACCATAATTGTGATGCTTGTGTGATTGGTTTCCAAGGTTAAGGAGTTCATCTCCCTCCCTTTCTGTAAATGGATAAAGAAGTGTTTTATCTGTTTGACTACATCAGCTATAATTCCGGTGCCAATGCACATTTTATTGCAAAACAAACTGTGGCCAGCGGATGTGCGTATTCCAAATGGTTGGAAATTCATCTGAGTCCTTCTCAACCAAACAACTGAGGAATTCACATAATGAGTTTTTTTTCTGATGAAGTGTCCACATCTTCATCAGAGTAAAAAAGAACATTCACGTATGTATGTAGTTTCTTTTTAATTATTTGTGGGACATGGGCGTCGCAGGCTGGCCAACATTTATTGCTCATCCCTAGTTACCCTTGTTCAGAGGGCAGTTGAGAGTCAACCACATTGCTGTAGCTCTGGAATCACATGTAGGTCAGACCAGGTAAGGGTGGCAAATTTCCTTCCCTAAAGGATATTAGTGAACCAGATGTAGTAGAAGGAGATTGTCAGCTACGACGGTCACCAGCTTTTGCAGGTGCACTGTAGAAAGCATTCTTTTTGGTTGTATCACAGCTTGGAATGGGCTCCTGCTCTGCCCAAGGCTGCAAGAAACCACAAAGGATCATGAATGAAGCCCAGTCCATCACGCAAACCAGCCTTCCATCCATTGACTCTGTGAACACTCCCCGCTGCCTTGGCAAAGCGGCCATCATAATCAAGGACCCCACGCACCCTGCTCATTCTCTCCTCCCCCTTCTATCGTCAGGAAAAAGATACGAAAACCTGAGGTCACATACCAAACAACTCGAGAAAAATTTCTGCCCTACAGCCATCAGAATTTTGAATAGACCTTCCTCATGTTAAGCTGATAGTTTGCTACACCCTAGCAATGAATGTAACACTACATTCTGCACTCTCTCCTTTCCTTCTCTACCTACGGTATGCTTTGTCTGTATAGTGTTTTAGAAACAATACTTTTCACTGTACACTAATACATGTGAAAATAATAAATCAAATCGAATCAAAATCGGTACATTAGGTTTAACCTGGAACTGAGTATAGGTTTGCCCACTGGTAAGAAGGTGCCTGACCTCAGGCTTCAGGCAGCAGTGTAGAGCTGGGTAGCAACAGGTATGGACATGCTAGGGCACCCTCACCACACCTGTACCCTCCAAGGTACATATGTGCATAGTTCAGTAATGTTAATAAAGACAGCTTGGTAACTTCCATATGACTGTTTAACGATGCCTGGATAGTAACAGTGAAACTAAACAATATATGTGCCTTACTTGGGGCTATCCCAATATTTCGCAGTTAATCAAGTATTTTTGAAGGGAGACCTGGTAATTCAATTTGAACACATCAAAGTCCCACAATTAGCTATGTGATCATTTAATAATATTGGTTGCAAATGGAACACAAAAAACTTGTTAAACTTGTAACGTAACCAGAACAAGGTATGACAGTTGGAGGGTGGCACCTGGGGTGTTTATCATCTGCAGTGTGTTGTCTGGCATGTGCTGGCATATCCTTTGCACATACATCTGGCAAACCTCCCGTTTTTACCTGTACAAAAATTCACTTTAAAGATCACGCGGGCGATTCTCTTGGCCCACTGTGTTGCTCGAGTAATGATGTGGAGATGCCAGCATTGGGCTGGGCCAGCCAGCACTCTGAAAGCTAGTGGGTTTTGCTACCAAATAAACCTGTTGGACTTTAACCTGGTGTTGTGAGACTTCTTACTGTGTTTGCTCAAGTAATGCAGCAGGTAGGGGACATCTGGGGCAGTGTCCAGCTGATCGCGAGTCTCCCAGGCAATGTTTTCTGATATAATCAGCCACACGCTGGAAATTGGCCTGAGGCTGATTACAGATGGAAATGTCAATTAGTGAGCTCGGGATGGTAATCTCCGGGCTTGCTTGCTTCTCCCCCACACCCACCGACGGGAGAGGTTCCCACCAGTTGGGATTACAACCGGTCCCCATTAATGGCGACCAGGCATTATCACCTCACTGGTGGGGATAGAGACCACTGAGGCCCCCTGGGACGTCGGGGGCAGAGGCAGTGCCCCTTCGACAGTGCCAGGCTGGCACCCTGGCAGTGCCGCCCTGATACCCTGGCACTGCCCACTGGGCATTGGGTAGTGTCAAAGGGGTGGAGCCAGAAGGTGCAGGGCCTATTGACGAGTGGGACCTACTGGGGGCCAGTCGGTAGTGTTGGGGTATCCACTACATGCTCTGAAATTGGATTGGTGGGGGAGAGAAGGAGGAGGTGATTGAGGCTGCACATGGGGCGGGGTTATCGGGGTTGTACATTGGGTGGGTGGGGTGTTGGGTAGGCTGGCGGTCAGGGTGGTGGCGTCGGGTAGGCAGATGTCGGGGGGGCTGGTGGATTGGTAAAATGGCAATCGGGGAGGGTGTTGCAGTTGGTAAGCCATCGGGAAGTCTGGTGATTGGGAGGCCAGCCATGGCGTTGGGGGGAGTGGAAGTGCACATGCACTGATCTCCCCACTGACAGATTGGTGCATGCACGGTGGCCCACTCAGCACGCTGATTCTCATCTCCCCAGTGGGATGAGGTCTTGCCCCCCACTTATAAGCAAGAATCTCCCTGAGGCACACTGTGGTTGTCCCTTGTGGAGCAAGAGTGCTGGAGATTTGTTCCACAAAGTATGCCCAAAAAAATAGTTGGGAAAATCACTCTTTTTCCCGCTTGTTGGGCACTTAGTTATTTTTTTGGGAGAATCTGGGCCCATGTTTTAAACGACACTGCAATGTGTTTCTTATGTGATCTCTTGAGCCACGTAGCTAAACACTGGAAAAAGCAATGAAGTTACTGTGAAAATCCCCAAGTCGCCATACTCCGGCACCTGCTCAGGTACCCTGAGGGAGAATTTCGCTTGGCCAATACGCCTAACCAGCACGTCTTTCAGACTGTGGAAGGAAACTGAAACCCACGCAGAGATGGGGAGAATTTACAGACTCTGCACAGACAATGGCCCAAGCCAGGAATTGAACCCAGATCCTGGCGCTATGAGGCGGCTGTGCTAACCACTATGCCACCATGTGTAGTGCAATGGTAGCATCCCTACCTCTGGGCCAAAAGCACCAGATTCAAATCCCACTTCAGGAAATGATGACCATGGAAGGTACATTCACAACATTGGCCAAACAGGTTGACCATCAGCCTGTACATCCTTCAATATGACTGATGGTAGCCTGTAGGGGCAAAATTTCCTGATAAGTCATGCTTTTTCCTTGCATAAATATATTTATTCATAAAATATCTAAAAGAACTTTACATTGTTATTCCAAAATGGCCATTCCAGAAAGTGCAATGACTTTTTTTTTACGTAGATCACGTTGCATTCTGAGATACTGCAATACAATTTGATACGTACAATATTTACTGCATACATTCATTGTGAGTCTTACAGCCCGATGGGTTTCCATTTCCAGACTTTGGTGTACAGTGGCTAGGTCTCAGACAGTGACCTTCCCCTATTGTGGCTCAGTAGTGGCTGCCCCAAGCTTTAGGGAATCCCTCAGCACTCACTCCTGGGTGTTGGAATGTAGCAGTCTGCAACATTTGGTTGAGAACAACTCAGCCATATTGCACAGGACAATGGTAAACTGCAGTATTTGGGCAAGTGTACTTGAAGGAGGGGGAATGAAGATTTCTACATGACAACACTTCAAAGGCACTTAATTGGTTGCAAAACACTTTGGAATGTTAAACAAAAATAGGAAATGCTGCAAAACCACAGCAGGTCTGATAACGTTTTTGGAGAGAACATAAGAACATAAGAAATAGGAGCAGGAGTAGGCCATCTAGCCCCTCGAGCCTGCCCCGAGAGAAGTTCACAAACTCTGACAAAAGGTCATCCAGACTTGAAATGCAGCTTTATTCTCTCTCCACAGATTTTCTAGCATTTTCTGCTTTTGTCTCAAATTCCAGCAACCCCAGTAAATTGCTTTTAACGTTGGAATGTCCTTATGGGTGTTGAAAGTGCTCAATAAATGCTGTTTCTTTCTAAAAGTGTTTCTTTCCTGTTCAGAGAATCATAGAATCTCTACAGTGCTGAAGGAGGCTATTCAGCCCATTGAGTCTGCACTGACCACAATCCCATCCAGGCCCTATCCCCGCAACCCCACACATTTACCCTGCCAATCCCCCTGACACTTGCATTGACTTATCATGGGCAACCAACCTCAACCTGCACATCTTTGGACTGTGGAAGGAAATTGGAGTACCCAGAGAAAACCCATGCAGACATGGGGAAAATGTGCAAACTCCACACAGTGACCTGGGATGCAATTGAAGCGGGGTCCCTGGCGCTGTGAGGCAGCAGTGCGAACCACCATGCTGCCCCTGTTCAGTCTGAAGAAGTCATATGATTGTTTTTCTCTCTCCACAGATACTGCTAGACCTGCTCAGTTCTTTTTGTAAATCAGATCCTTAGCATTTAGTTATATTTTACTATTTCTTTCCTGTAATCATATTAAAGAATAGAATCCCAATAGTATAGAAGGAGGCCATTCGGCCCATTGCGCCTGCACCAACAACATTTCCACCCACGCCGTATCCAATAACTCCATGTACTTACTTTGCTTACCCACCCCCCCCACAACCGCCTTCCAACACTAAGGGGTAATTTAGTATGGCCAATCATACTAACCTGCACATCTTCAGATTGTGGGAGGAAACTAGAGCACTTGGAGGAAACCCATGCAGCCACGGGGAGAACTACAAACTCCACACAGTCTACATTTTCCGCTGCCTCGGGAAAGCAGCAGTATAACCAAAGATCCTGGACATTCTCCCTTCCACCTTCTTCAGTTGGGAGAAAGATATAAAGTCTGAGATCACGAATCAATTCAAGAACAGCTTCTTCCCTGCTGCCATCAGAATTTTGAATGGACCTACCAGATATTAAGCTGAGCTTTCTCTTCACCCTAGCTATAACTGTAACACTACATGCACCCTCTCCTATCCTTCTCGCCTCTGTACTCTATGAATTGTATGCTTTGTATGTATAGCGCACAAGAAACAATACTTTTCACTGTATTCCAATGCATGTGACAATAATAAATCAAATCAAACACTCTAGACTGAAATTGAACCTGGGTCCCAGGCACATTGAGGCAATAGTGCCAACCACTGTGCCAACGGTGCCAAAGCCTTAAATGTCAGAAAGTCGTGCAATGTTGGCCTGAGGAATTGGATGATCTCCTACGGGACTGCTTGGAGTCAGTGGACTGGTCAGTATTTATAAACTCCAAGACCAGCCTGAAGGAGTACGCCACTACAGTAACTGACTTTATCAGTAAGTGTGTAGAAGGCTGTGTGTCAAAGAAGCAAATCTGTGTGTTCCCCAACCAGAAACCATGGATGAATCCATTGCTTGCTGAAATCCAAGGTCTGAGGCATTCAAGTCAGGTGACCCTGACCTATACAAGAAATCCAGTTAGGATGTAAGGAGATCCATCAAAGATGCCAAAGACAGCACCGGACCAAGCTAGAGTCCCAGGCTAGCCAACTGACCCCTGCCGACTATGACAAAGTCCGCAAGACATAACAGGCTACAAGATGAAGACATGTAAAATCGCCAGCTTCAACGCACCCCTCCCTGATGAGCTCAATGCATCTATGCTGGTTTTGAGCAAGAGGTCAGCAAAACCATGTCCTCCAACCTGGAAGCCCTGGATGAACCTATATCTGGGGTCACCAGATATCAGAGCAGCTTTCTCGAAGGTCAACCCATGGAAAGTGACTGGCCCAGATGGGTTACCAGGAAAAGCACTCAGAACCTGTGCAGATCAGCTGCTGGGGGTATTCACAGACATTTTCAACCTTTCTTTACAACAACTGAGGACCCTATCTGCTTTAAGAAGATGACCATCATCCCGGTACCTAAGAGAAACCAAGCAGCGTGCCTTAATGACTACCGGTCGGTGACTCCAACATCCATCATTATGAAGTGCTTCAAAAGGCTAGTCATGGTGTGAATCAATTCCAGCCGCCCAAACTACCTGGATCCACTACAATTTGCCTACTGACACAACGGTCCATAGCAGATGCCATCTTCCTGGCCCTGCACTCAACCCTGGAATACCTAGATAACAAAGACACATATGTCAGACTCCTATTTATTGACTACAGCTCAGCCCTCAACACCATTATTTCCATGAAACTCATCTCCAAACTCTGTGGGCTGGGCCTCAGCATGACCCTTTGCAACTGGATCCTGAATATCCTACCTCACAGACCACAATCAATAAGGATTGGCAACAACACCTTCTCCACGATCATCCTCAATACTGGTGCTCCACAAGGCTGTGTTCTCCTTATACACCTATGAGTGTATGGCCAAATTCCCCTCCAATTTGATATTCAAGTTTGTTGATGACACCATTGTAGTGTGTCGGACCTCAAACACAGGAATGAGTTAGAGGACCTGATGAACTGGTTCGGCGACAATAATCTCTCCCTCAACATCAACAAACATAAAGGAGAAAGGACAAAGTAGAAAGGGTTGAGAGCTTCAAGTTTTTAGGCATCCAGATCACCAACAACCTGTCCTGGTCCCCCCATGCCGACACTATTGTTAAGAAAGCCCATCAATGCCTCTACTTTCTCAGAAGATTCAGGAAATTTGGTATGTCAGATGACACTCTCACCAACTTTTACAAGTGCATCATAGAAAGCATTATTTCTGGCTGTATTACAGCTTAAAGTCTGACAACACCAGGTTTAAGTCCAACCAATTTATTTGATAGTAAACTCACAAGCTTTCGAGGTTAAGCTGTTCTTCAGGTGAATGGAGAGTTCTCTCCATGTTGTTCCCCAGTTCTCTGAACTCTCCATTCACCTGAAGAAGAGCTTAACCTCGAAAGCTTGTGAGTTTACTATCAAATACATCGACTGGACTTAAACCTGGTGTTGTCAGACTTTTTACTGTGTTTACCCCAGTCCAACGCCAGCATATCCACATCATGTATTACAGCTTGGCATGGCTCCTGCTCTGTCCAAGGCTGCAAGAAACTACAAAAGGTCGTGAATGTAGCCCAATCCATCAGGCAAACCAGACTCCCATTTATTGACTCTGTTTACATTTCCCGCTGCTTGGGCAAAGCAGCCAGCATAATTAAGGACCTTATGCACCCTGGACATTCTCTCTTCCACCTTGTTCTGTTGTGAAAAAGATATAAAAGTTTGAGGTCACATACCAATGGACTCAAGAACAGCTTCTTCCCTGCTGCCATCAGACTTTTGAATGGACCGCATTAAGTTGATCTTTCTCTACACCCTAACTATGATGACTGTAACAGTATATTCTGCACTCTCTCATTTCCTTCTCTATGGACAGTATGCTTCGTCTGTATAGCATGCAAGAAACAATACTTTCACTGTATACTATTACGTGACAAGAATAAATCAAATCAAAATCAAATATATAGAGCATTAACAACAATGTGGACTGGTTGGGTCAAACATGATATATTTTTGGATGGTTTTTATTTAACACATGCTCTTTATAATTCAACATCAATTGGGAATTTGCACAGTTTAATTAATGTATTTAACATTACAGATTGGAATGCAAAGGTCCAATCAGATTGCAGCAGCGCCGTCCAATCAAAGGCGGGCTTTCTTTCGCAGCCCATTGGCTGGAAGCAGGAGGACCAATCAGGGGGCGCGGATTGAGTAACCAATCGCGGGCGGTATAACTGGTTAACGGCGGCGAATGGGCGCTGCTGTTGTTGGTGGGTGGGCGCTGAGGGATAGGGTCGGGCTGTGGGGCCGAGTAACAGTTGCCGCTGCCGGCAGGCCAGGCGGGAGGGAGACGGTAAGGCGGCTGGGCCCGGCCCGCGGGGAGTTGCTGCGCTCTCCCCCTCCCCGCTCGCAGGTTCTCGCTGCTCCTCGATCCGCAGGTAAGGTGATGGGGAAGGTTAGCCCCCCCTGACCCACAGGCCCACTCCTGACCTCAGAATCATATCCAGCATGGTCAGCAATGGCCATTTAATTGTGTACATTACTGACTTAGATTTATATTGTCAATATAAACATTTAAATATTAAATTAAAACTAATGAAATCTTGGTACAATTAAATGTAAACATTGTCAAATTTAAATTAAATTAAAACTAATGACATTTTCAAATCTTGGTACAATTAAATGTAAGCATTTTGTCAAATTTAAATATTAAATTAAAACTAATGACACTTTCAAATCTTGATGCAATTAAATGTAAGCATTTTGTCAAATTTAAGTAAATTGAATGCTAATGACAATTTTAAATTTTAGTACAATTAAATGTAAACATTTTAATGTTAAATTTGAATATTAAATGCTAATTACACTTTCAAACTGATACAATTAATGCAAATATTTGAAAATCTAAATATAAAATGTAAATGTTAATACCATTTTCAAATCATAGTACATTTAAATTTGAATATTTTAATGTCAAATTTCAATGTTAATGATTTTCATGTACTTTAAATGTGCATTTTAATATCAAATTTAAATATTAAATGTGAATAATACTTTCAAATCTTAGTACAATTGAATGTGAATATTTTAATGTTGAATTTAAATGCTAATGACACTTTTTCAAATTTAAGCTCGTTCAAATAACATGTTGATGTCAAATTTCAATATTAAATCTAAAATGTTGATTACACTTTCAAATCTTAATACATTTCGTGTGTGTTAACGCCAAAGCGAAATGCTTTGGATACTGGAATATAAAGAGTAAATAAGCAGCAGATCTGATAATATCAGCAGAGAAAGTGAGAATGTATGTTTTAAGTCAATGATCTACAAAAATGTGACCAGTCATCTAGAGGGTTGGGCTAATCACTTGAGGAATGTCAGGTCAAACCCTACCAGGGCACTGCTGACTCGTTTTATTCTTGCATGGAAAATTTTGAAATGTACTGTCAAGAATTGAAATATTTATCAGTTTATTGTGTCTTGTAGCAGTTACGCTACTCGACTAATCTTCCTGACACTGGAAGATACAAAGACAGCACTCATCCCACCACTGTGTCTGGGGATTTTGAGTTTGCTGAAGTAAGAAATTAAATAGGGAATAAAAAGCTGGAATCAGTAATGGGGACTGGGATTATGTGAAAATCCAATTGGTTCATTTAATGGTTATTAGGGAAGGAAGTTGTGTTTATACCTAGTCTGGTCTCTATGGCAGTATGGCTGACTCTCCTGCAGTGGTCTAGCTGTAACAAATCATTATGTAAAAGTGATACAAAAACAGAAAATGCTGGAAAATCTCAGCAGGTCTGACAACATCCAGGAGTAGAGGGCACAGCCTCATGTTGGGGTTGGGGGGGTGGGGTGGCAGTTTAGATCGGAGTTGAGGAGGAACTTCTTCACTCAAAGGGTGCTGAATCTCTGGAATTCTCTGCCCGTTGAAGTGGTGGAGGCTGCCTTGCTAAATATGTTTAAGTCACGGGTAGATAGGTTTTTGACGGACAGAGGAATTAAGGGTTATGGGGAGAGAGTGGGAAAGTGGAACTGATCCACTTCAGATCAGCCATGGTCTTTTTGAATGGCAGGGCAGGCTCGAAGGGCTAGATGGCCGACTCCTGCTCCTATTTCTTATGTTCTTATGTAAGATCTGTGGAGAGAGAATAGAGCCTATGTTTCAAGTCTGGATGACCCTTCGTCAGAGCTCTTGTTTCAGACTCCAGCATCCTCAGTGCTTTGCTTTTATTTTGCTGTAAAAGTCATAATTCAGTACTCTGTTTCTTCACCACTTGGAAGAAGCATTGAAACAAGGGCACAGGATATATCCTGGGTGGGGAACTTCAGTATCAAAAGTGGCTTTGTATTTGCAGGTCAATCCCATAATCAATGGTAATACCAAGCTGTGATGTGGAGCTGCCAGCATTGGACTGCAGTAAACACAGTAAGAAGTTTCACAACACCAGGTTAAAGTCCAACAAGTTTATTTGGTAGCACAAGCCACTAACTTTCAGAGTGCTCCCCTTCATCTGGTAATTCAAGTATTACCAAGAATATTTGGTAATATTTGACTTACCAGGTGCTGGCCATGTCCTGGAGAATATTTCTGCCAGACTAGTGCGGCAGGACCAACAGAAGGAGGGGAAAAAAATCTTGACTCCATCCTTTCTATCAGTGTATTGCAGATGCATCTAGTCATGATGGTCTTGGCAGAGTGACCACCCTACTGTCGTTTGTTCACATGAAGCCCTGTCTTCACGCTGAGGCCATCCTCCCTGATGTGTGGCACTGCCAGTATGTTAAGTGGTATAAATTCAGAACAGATCTAGCAGTTCACTAGCGAGCTTCCATGAGGTGGTGTGGGGTATCAGCATCACCAGAATTATATTCCATCATGATTTCTAAACTCATGACCTGTCACATCCCTCACTCTGTCATTGCCATCAAACCAGGAAACCAGCCCTGGCTCATTGAGGTGTGCAGGAGAGCAGCCAGTAGGAGTGGTGTCTGCTGAAGCTATAAAATACAGGACAACATTGATACTAAACAACTGAAGAAGCGTGCTTTAGTTAGAGCTCAGTGATCCCATAATCAGTGAAGTTGATCAAAGTTCTGCACTGACACTTTAAGTTGTGAATGGTGGTGGACAATTTAAATAACCAGTCAGGGACTTGATAAATAGTTCCGTCTTCAATAATGGCAGAGTTTCGCAAAAAAAAAGTGGAAGCATTAGCAGCCATCTTCAGCTGGAACTGCTCAATAGATGATGCATCTCTGCCCTTCTCTCATTGCAGAAGTCAGTCTTCTGTGAAGTCTCTGCATGATAGAAATGATTGAGCTCAATGGATCCAAAAAAGGCTGTGAATCATGACAGCTTCTTGGCAGCAATGCTGCCGATACACGCTCCAGAAAGCTTAGCCTTCCCAGTGCAACTACAACACTGCCATCTACCTGGCAAAGTGGAAAAGTTGTCCAACTAAGGCCACATAGGCAGGTACAATCCAAACTGGCCAACTGCATCTGGAATATTGAGTTATGGGTTTGGCCTCCTTGGCTATGGAAAGAATATTTGCCAGAGATGGAGTGCAACAGTGATTCACCAGTCAGAGTCCTGTGATGGCAGGATTTAAAAAAAAATGTTCATGGAATGTGGGTGTTGCTAGCAATGATGTGGAGATGCTGGTGTTGGACTGGGTTAAACACCAGTAAGAACATAGAACATTACAGCGCAGAACAGGCCCTTCGGCCCACGATGTTGCGCCGACCAGCTTTTTAAAAAAAAACAACACTAACCCACTAATCTAAACCAATCCCATTTCGTCCATAAACCTATCCACAGATCTCTTAAACGCCCCCAAACTAGGCGCATTTACAACTGCAGCTGGCAGGGCATTCCAGTACCTCACCACCCTCTGGGTAAGAAGTTTCACAACACCAGGTTAAAGTCCAACAGGTTTATTTGGTAGCAAAAGCCACTAGCTTTTGGAGCGCTTGCTGCCCCTTTGTCAGGTGAATGGGAGTTCTATTCACATACAGGGCATATAAAGACACAAACTCAATTTACAAAATAATGATTGAAATGCGAGTCTTTACAGTTAATCAATTCTTAAAGGTACAGACAACGTGTGGAGAGAGCATCAAGCACAGGTTAAAGAGATGTGTACTGTCTCCAGACAGGACAGTTAGTGAGGTTTTGCAAGCCCAGACAAGTTGTGGGGGTTACACATAGTGTGACATGAACCCAAGATCCCGGTTGAGGCCGTCCTCGTATGCGGAACTTGGCTATCAGTCTCTGCTCAGCGACTCTGCGCTGTTGTGTGTCGTGAAGGCTGCCTTGGAGAATGCTTACCTGAAGATCAGAGGCTGAATGCCCGTGACCACTGAAGTGTTCCCAACAGGAAGAGAACACTTTCTTGCCTAGTGATTGTTGAGCAGCGTTCATTCATCCATTGTCGTAGTGTCTGCATGGTCTCCCCAATGTACCAAGCCTTGGGACATCCTTTCCTTCAGCGTATCAGGTAGACAATGTTGGCTGAGTTGCAAGAGTATGTACCGTGTACCTGGTGGATGGTGTTCTCGCGTGCGCTGATGGCATCTGTTCAATGAACCAGCACGTCTTGCAGAGGTTGCTATGGCAGGATTGTGTGGTGTTCTGGTCACTGTTCTCCTGAAGTCTGGGTAGTTTGCTGTGGATAATGGTCTGTTTTTGAAGTTGTGCGGTTGTTTGAAGGCAAGAAGTGGGGGCGTGGGGATGGCCTTGGCGAGATGTTCGTCTTCCTCAATGACATGTTGAAAACTCCGGAGAAGATGTTGTAGTTTCTCCGCTCTGGGGAAGTACTGGACAACAAAGGATACTCTGTCCACTGTGTCCTGTGTGCCTCTTCTGATGAGTTCGATGCACCACCAGCGAAAAACTGCATTGGAACTGTCGATTGAGTCGAGGGCCATGTTCTGTTCTTATGAGGGCATCTTTTCGGCGTCTGGAGATGGTTGTTGCGATCCTCCTCATCTGAGCAGATCCTGTGTATTTGGAGGGCTTGTCTGTAGGGGATGGCTTCTTTTAACATGTTTAGGGTGGAAGCTGGAGAAGTGGAGCATTGTGAGGTTATCTATGGGCTTGCAGTACAGTGAAGTGCTGAGGTGACTGTCCCTAATGGAGATGCGTGTGTCCAAGAGTGCAACTGATTCCAGAGAGTAGTCTATGGTGAGTCTGATAGTGGAATGGAACTTGTTGATGTCATGTAGTTGTTTCACCATTAGTCCAAAGGAAGAAAATATCACTGATGTATCTAGTGTATAGCATCGGTTGAAGGATGTGTGGTGAAGTGGTCTTGTTTGAGCCTGTGCATGAAGTTGTGGCATATTGAGGTGCGAATTTGGTCCCCATGGCTGTTCCGTGTGTCTGGATGAAGGTGAAGACATTGTGGTCCAGGGTAAAGTGGATGAGTTGTAAAATTGCATCTGGAAACTGGCAGTTGTCGGTGTTGAGTACTGAGGCAGTTGTAGCATTGCCATTGTCGTGGGGATGCTGGTGTAGAGTGCCAAGACATCCGTTGTGACAAGGAGTGCTCCTGGTTCAACTGCTCCATGTGTGCTGAGTTTCTGTAGGAAGTCCATAGTGTTGCGACAAAAGCTGGGGGTTCTTTGTACAGTGGCTTTCGGGATACCCTCGATGTAGCCGGACAGGTTCTCACACAGGGCCCAATTGCCCGATACGTCCCTTTGTGTGTTTGCCTTGTGTATCTTCGGGAGGCAGTAGAGATCTCCAGTGTGGGGAGTACGTGGGATGAGAGCGTGGAGGGTGCTCTGAAGGTCTGGATCAAAGATCTTGAGTCTGATTTAATGGTGTGTTCTTTGGTCAGATCTATGGGTAACTGTTTGTAGTGTTCCCCGTTGTTCAGTTGTCGGTACACTTAAGAACATAAGAACGTAAGAAATAGGAGCAAGAGTAGGCCATCTGGCCCTTCGAGCCTGCCCCGCCATTTAATAAGATCATGGCTGATCTGTTGTGGCTCAGTTCCACATTCCCGCCCTCTCCCCATAACTCCTAATCCCCTCTCTTATCAAAAACCCATCAACCCGCTTCTTAAAAATATTTAGCGAGGTAGCCTCCACCACTTCAACGGGCAGAGAATTCCAGAGATTCACCACCCTTTGAGTGAAGTTCTTCCTCAACTCCGTTCTAAACCGCCCCCCCCCCTTTATTTTGAGGCTGTGCCCCCTAGTCCTACTGTCCTTTCTGAGCGGGAAGAGTCTCTCCACCTCTATCCTATCCATCCCATTCATCATCTTATACGTCTCAATGAGATCTCCCCTCATTCTTCTAAACTCTAACGAGTACAAGCCTAGTTTATTCAGCCTCTCCTCATAGCTCAACTCCGGCATCAGCCTAGTTAACCTCCTCTGCACTCCCTCCAAGGCCAAAATATCCTTGCGTAAGTACGGCGCCCAAAACTGCACACAGTACTCCAGCTGTGGCCTCACCAATGCCCTATATAGCCTCAGCAAGACCTCCCTACTTTTATATTCAATCCCCCTCGCTATGAAGGCCAGCATCCCATTCGCCTTCCTGACCACCTGCAAGCTGGGTTTTTGTGACTCATGCACAAGGACCCTCTGCACCGTCGCATGCTGCAGTTTTTCTCCACGTAAGTAATAATCCTTCCTACCATTCTTCCTACCAAAGTGGACCACCTCGCACTTGCCAACATTAAATTCCATTTGTCAGTTCCTGGCCCATTCGCCCAGCCTATCTAGATCCTTCTGCAGACTCTCCACACCCTCCGCACAATTTGCCTTTCCACCAATCTTGGTGTCATCAGCAAATTTCGACACCGTACACTCGGTTCCCTCCTCCAGATCACCTATATAAATGGTAAATAGCTGAGGCCCCAGCACCGACCCCTGAGGCACTCCACTAGTCTCCATCCGCCAATCCGAATAGCACCCATTGACCCCCACTCTCTGCCTCCTATTTGACAACCAGTCCTCTATCCACACTAACACCCTATCCCCAACTCCATGTCCCCTGACCTTCTGCAATAACCTCTTGTGAGGTACCTTGTCAAACGCTTTCTGAAAATCAAGAAAGACCACATCCACCGGCTCTCCTCTATCCACTGCTCTAGACACATCCTCATAGAACTCAAGTAAATTCATCAGACACGACTTCCCCTTAACGAAACCGTGCTGCGTCTGCTCTATCAAGCAATTCCCCTCAAGATGCCTTGCTATTTCCTCCTTGATGACGGATTCTAACATTTTACCTACAACAGACGTTAAACTAACCGGCCTATAATTCCCCGCCTTTTGCCTGGCACCCTTAAACAACGGCATAACATTAGCTGTTTTCCAATCTTCCGGCACTTCCCCAGAATCCAGCGACATCTGGAAAATAACGACCAAGGCATCCACTATCACCTCCGCCATTTCTTTCAGAACCCTCGGATGCATTCCATCCGGTCCTGGGGACTTGTCCACAATCAGCCCCTCCAGTCTGTCGAGCATCACCTCTCTAGTAACAGTAATGTCATTGAGACCCTCCAGTCCTACCACCTTGCCATCTCTAACACCCGGCAAATTATTCACGTCCTCCTCCTTGAAAACCGAAACAAAAAGGTCATTCAAGACCTCAGCCATTTCCCCATCCCCTACCACTAAGTCCCCCTTCTCATCCTCTAAGAGTCCAACGTTCACCCTAGCCAGCCTCTTTTTATATACTTATAAAAACTCTTGCTATCCTTTTTTATATTAAGCGCTAGCCCAGCTTCATAGTTTCTCCTACCCTTCTTTATCAATTTCTTTGTCAATCTTTGTTGACATTTAAACCTCTCCCAATCCGCTTCTCGCCCACTACTCTTAGCTACTCTAAACGCCTCCGCTTTTAATTTAACACTTTCCTTCACCTCCTTCGTTATCCACGGCTTATTACCTCTCCTCCTACGGTCCTTGTTGACCATCGGAATAAATTTCTGCTGAGCACCAAGAAAGATCTCCTTAAAAATCCTCCACTGCTCCTCAGCAGACCTACCTTCCAACGTGCTCCCCCAGTCCACATTCGCTCATTCCTCTCTCATCCTACCGTACTCCCCTCTGTTCAAACAAAGGACGCGTGTCCGGGAACCCACTTTGTCGTCCTCCATCTGCACCAGGAACTCCACCGTACAATGATCACTCTCCCCAAGAGGATCCTTCACCGCAAGGTCCCTGATTCTACCCGCCTCATTACATAACACCAGATCCAAGACAGCTCGCTCCCTCGTCGGCTCCAACACACACTGTTCAAGGAAACTATCCCGGCAGCATTCCAAGAACTCCCCCTCGAGCCCACCGCGTCCAACATGGGTCGACCAATCAATATGCAGATTGAAATCCCCCATAACTACGGCCGTCCCATTCCTGCACGCCGCACTTATTTGCGCGTTAACAGCCCGCCCCACCTCCAGATCGTTATTCGGGGGCCTATAGACGACACCCACCAGCGTCTTCCTCCCTTTGTTGTTCCTAATCTCCACCCACAACGATTCCACTTTCTGCTGTTTGGCTCCAGTATCATCCCTTGCTACCACCCTGATGCTATCCTTAATCAGCAGAGCGCCGCCCCCCCCCCCCCCCCCCCTGCCTATCCTTCCTAAACACTTGATACCCCTGGACATTCAGCTTCCAGTCCCTGTCACCTTGCAGCCACATCTCTGTAATGGCCACCAGATCATATCCATTTGTGTCGATCTGCGCCACCAGCTCATCCACTTTATTCCGAATGCTTCGTGCATTCAGATAAAGTGCCTTCATCCCAGCCTTCCCCTGGACCCTATTCATACTCATGCCCCCTATTCCCTTTAATATTGGGACATGCTCAGCCTCCACCCTTACCTGTACCCTCTCCTTAACTTTAGGCCTCGTAATGTCACCTACCCTCGCACCCTCCCCCCCACTAATTAATTAGTTTAAAGCCCTGTCTACAGTCCTCTTTACACGATTTGCCAGGACTGTGGTCCCAGCACGGTTCAGACCCACCCCATCCCGCCCGAACAGGTCCCACCTACCCCAAAACTTCTTTGTAGTAATCCATTCTGTTCAGTATGACAATGGCCCCTCCTTTGCTGCTTTGATGACAATTTTGCGGTTGGTAGTTGAGAGCGTGGATGGTGTTGCATTGTGCTTGGGTGATGTTCAGGGCTGTCGTGAGCGTGGCCAATGAATCTGGTGTTGATGCACTTCCTGATGTCTTGGGCATACGTGTCAAGTCGAGGGCAGCAGCCTTCCGGAGGAGTCCAATTTGACTCTTTCCTCTTCGGTTGCTGCATTGCGGATCTCTGTCTAACATGCACTACAAGGGCTCCTCAGGGTAGTGTTCTAGGCCCAGCCATTTTCAACTGCTTCATCAGTGGCTTTGCATCTTAAATCTGAAGTGGGGATGTTCATTGATTGCATAATGCTTAAATTGTTTGCAATTCCTCAAATACTGAAGCAGTCAGTGCCCGTGCACAGCAAAACCTGGATAACATTAAGGTTTGGACTGACGGGTGACAGGTAATATTGACTCCACCCAAGTACCAGGCAATGAGCATCTTCTACAAGAGAATCTGATCCACTTCATACCATAGAATCTACAATGTGCAGAAAGAAGTTATTCAAGTCTGCACCGACTTTCCACTGGCATCTTAACCAGGGATCAATCATTTAGCAGAGATGAGAAATATTTTCCTTTTGAAGGATTGTAAATCTTCCCTCATTGATTATATTTAAAGGTCGATTTAAATTTTTGAGATCTCAGCGTATCAAGGGAATTAGAGTGGGCAGGAAAGCAGAGTTGAGGTACAAGATTAACTGTGATCATAAATGGTGGAGCTCACTCAAGGGGCTCAATGGGCCACCCCTCTGATTCTGCATATTTTTCCATCCATGCCATTCCTTCTCCTAGTCAAAAATCCTAATTTGGAAATATATTGCCCTTCCTTCATTGTCAGTGGGTCAAAATCCTCTCCTGCATAGCTCCCATGAGGGAGTATGTTTGCCACAGTGTTATGACTGCAGCTGATAATGCTGAGCACATCAGATCCCGGATTGAAATCCATCTCATCTGACTGTACTTTTGTATTGTGGAAATAAGGTTGGAAAGCTCTTGAGCACAGGATTCACATTTGAAGAATTAAAATGTTTGTTAAAGGAGGGGGAAAAAAAGTTTAAAAACAGGATAAAAGATAGAGCTAGAGAAAGAAATTTAAAATGTAACCCCCCTCTCAGAAAATGCTTTATCAAAGGTACAACGCAATAAAGCTGACCTTTTGACAACAGCCCTTAAATTCTTTAAGCATAACATCATCCAGGATTATTACCCAAACAGAAGTTGCTTTCACTTTTAAAGAAAAGTACTATCCATGATATCCCAGATAATCCACACTGATTATGGTTTCTCCAAAGGGAGATTCAGATCACGCTTTCTCATATTTGCCTGGCCCAACGCTGAGTTGCTTTTCTTCAGTTACAGTACTTTAACAGCTTCCTTACCGCCTCCCTCCAAAGCAACTCGCAACTGCTGAAACCTTGTCATAAATACCCTTTTTATTTTACCCCTTTTGTCTTTGTTCTCCATTGTCTTCAAATATCTCTTTAAAACCTTGGGTCCCCAAATATTAAATCAGTTCATGTTCATATTTTCTCTTTTGGTTCAATAAAGTTTAAAACACCTGCCCCTGTTTGCTCATGAATCTCCTGTGAAATACAACTTTTTTTGTCTCCTTTGAGACTCCCTTTTAAATGTGATTCAATTTCAACACTTATCCCCAGATGCAAATTTCAAATTTATTGTTTGCTATTACCAAATGCAAAAAGAAAATACTTTTAATCTTTCACCCCTCAGGTTCCACAGACTCCCTTCTGGCTCTGAACTATCACTCCTTCAATTAATCCTCGGCACACAGCTTTACCCTTACTGACACAGAATATATAGATAAACACAGAAATATAAAAAGAGATATCATCACAACCAGGGACTGCAACGGTTCAACAAGGCAGCTCCACATCACCACCTTAAGTGCAATTGAGGATGGACAATAAGCATGGGTCTTGCCAGTGATGCCCAACTCCCATGAGTGATATTTTTAAGCGTGCGTCCTAACTCCCAATATGTTGCATGTGATTCTTGAACCATTTAACAGGGAGGAGTAGCACTAGTGGTTTCTCTTTGCTTTCCTATGGATTTTTCATCTTCGGAGTGCTTTCTCCTAAGTGTACATTAATCAAGGCTAGGAAATACCTGCAACCTGATCCTTTACTAAAGGGAGAACTACCTGCACTCATTACATCAGGAGTCAGTTAGCACCTGATGCTTTGTTTTCCACAACACTGCTGAGGCAGAAATATAGTAACTGAACCAAATGGTCATTCCCTCTTCAGATGCAAATAACCTGATATAGGTCAAATTCTGACTCCACTCGCCTGGGGTTGTTTTCAGTGTGGTTCACTTTCTGATTTAGAACCAGTTTGATGTTTATTGTAATGCAACTATTTATGAATAATATCTGCACAACATGAGACTATGTTTTAGTTTTGATCATTTTGCTTTGTTATTTTGTTTCTCCCCATTAGTTATATGATGGATGCAGCAGATAAAGGTGGTGCCCTGAATGGGGAAGGAACAGTCTCAACCACCTCCGAGTCTAGGCCTCAGACTGAAGCTGAACACAGGCCCTGTCCTGGCGAGGAGATGTGGGATCGTACCCGATATGGGCGCTCGTCCAAGAAGCGAGAGGGAACATCACCACCAACTGCTGAAAAATTGGACTGTGTCACAACGACAAAGAAACGGGACCAAATGTCACCCAAGAGGCGGGAGCAGGTAGAAAAATCTCCGCGGAAAAGTAAGACCCATCGAAAGGTTGGACACAGGTACAGTAATGGTACCTGCATGGGGATAGTAACACCCCCACCCTCCTGGGAACATTGCCAGCACTGTCACATTTTAGGAACAGTTAGCACTTTGATATCTTTGGGGAAAGCAGTAACTTCATCCACTAGGAAAAAAACAGTACTGTAGAGATTGGAAGGTGCAGAGATTTGCCAAAATGGTATCAATGATGACTTCTGTCGTATGGAGAGAGTCGACAAGCTGGGATTGGCTTTCTCAGTAGAGAAGGGGTGGTTAATAAAAGTATTTGGACTTGTGGAGCATTTCACCAGAGTAAATGAGCTGAATCTGTTAGCAGATTAGCAGAGGACGTAAATTAAAGATAATTGGCAAAGGAACCAGAAGGGAAGTTAGAATGTTTTTTGTGTTATCTGTGATGTGCAGAACCATAGAATTGTTATGGCACAGAAGGAAACCATTTGACTGATTGTGGTCTGGATGCCTGAAGAGGTGGAGAATGCAGATCCAGCCATTACTTTCAAATGAGAGTTAGATATGCACTTAAAGGAAAAACATTGCAGAGCTATGGGGGATGTGTAAGGAGGTGTCAATGAGTTGGCACAGAGCAAAGAGATGGAGCAAATGACCTTTTTCTGTGTTGTGAGATTCTGACTCACTGTGACCTCCTATGAACAGCTTTTTCTTGCCCTATAAGACCCTTTAACATTTTGTTGTGGTTCACAATTGAAGGTTGGAGGTGATCTGAACCTCAGCTAGTCAGCCTTTCCTGATTGAGCACCACAGTTCTGGCATCGTTCCAGTATATCTGTTTTATAGCTATCCATTGCCTCTATGATCTTTTCATAAATGTTGGACACCTGGACTCTGCATTGTAATCTTAAGTGTGGTCTATACAAGTTAACATTTTTGTCTGTAGGAATGAACCCTTCTGCTTTTGTTTTTTTGATAACCTTATTAACCTATGTTACTATTTGTGCATCTGTATCTCAGGATCCCTTTCTTCGTTGACACTGTTTAGGCACTTTTCCTAGAACTATGTGGCTTGTTATTCTTCCTATCACTCATTTATATTCAAGTTATTTTGCTAATTTCTCACCCATTCTATGAGTTGATGAATGTTTTCTCACAGCTCTTCTATTACCTACACCTCCCACAGTTTGATGTCATCCACAAATTTTGAAATTATATTTACACTTCCTAATTCCAAGTCCTTTATGTAAACGTAGTGTTCAGAGAATCAATCCTTCTGGAACACTCTGGAATACACTTAAAAGCTGTACTTCTGTTTTGTAGCCAGCTAGCTGTCCACTCTGCTAGCTGTCCCATGACATGTTCTGACCTTTTGAGTCTACAATGTGGTACCTTATCAAAGGAGTTTTTGATATAGAGATGTAGTACGGGCATTTACGTTATGTAAATATTGCATGTACATCACATAAATGTGTAAAATTATATTGCATCTACTGCATTACCCTTATCTACCCCCCCCCCCCCCCCCCCTTTTACTTCAAAGAGCTCAATGAGATTGGTTAAGCATGACCCAACTTTTTGGAATTTATTATATTTTCACTTTCGGGATGTTTTTCTGATGAGATCACATGGCACTAAGTTATAGTCCAACAGGTTTATTTGAAATCACAAGCTTTTTGGAGCATTGCACCTTCGTCAGGTGAGGTTCTGCTGCTCGTTCGTCAGGTGAAGAAGCAGCGCTCTGCAAGCTTGTGATTTCAGATAAACCTGTTGGACTATAATCTGGTGTCGTGAGATCTCTCATCTTGTCCACCCCAGTCCAACACCAGCATCTCTGCATCAAGATGTGTCTCTGTTGCAATTTTGAGCAAGGATTCCACGATCCACTGTAGTGTGCAGACTTCTGAGCATTAATTCCTAACCCCGTAAAGTCTTGTGGCATCAGGTCAAAAGTGGGCACGGAAATCTCCTACTGATCACCATCGACTTCTCTCCCTCAGATGGTGAATTGGTACTCCACCTACTCCCCTTTCTTAGCCGAAGAATTAGCACTCCTCCATGTTAAACACCACTTGGAAGAAACAGCGGTTGGCAAGGGAACAGAATGTGCTCTGGATGGGGGCTTCAGTGTCCAACAGGAGGCTCAGTAACATCGGCCGAACTGGCTGAGCCCTGAAGGACATAGCTGCCAGACTGGGTCTGCAGCTGGTGATAAGGGAACTAAGAAGGAAAACCTACTTGACTAATTTATCCTCACTAATCTATCTGTCACAGATGAATCTGTCGATGACACTTTCATAGGAGTGACCATTGCACAGTCCTTGCGGAGAAGGAATGCTGTCTTCACATTAAGGATACTCTCCATTGTATTGTGTGGCACCACCACTGTGCTAAATGGGGTAGATTTTAAACCGATCTAAGAACTCAAGACTGAATGCTGTGGACGATCAACAGCAGCAGAATTGTACTCAACCACAATCTGTAACCTCGTGGCCTAGCATATCTCTTGTTCTACCTTTACGGTCAAGCTGGGGACTCAATCCTGGTTTTGTGAAGAGTACGGAGATATGTCAGCAGCAGCACCAGGCATATCTCAAAATGAGGTGTCAACCTGGTGAGACTTTAACGCAGAATAACTTGCATGCTAAGCAGCATGCAATAGGCAGAGCTAAGTGATCTCACAACAAGCAAATCAGATCTAAGCTCTGCAGTCCTGCCACATGCAGTTGAGTGGTGGTGGACAATTAAACAACTAACCAAAGGAGGAGATGCCACAAACTTAGCCATCTTTAATGATGGGGAGTCCAGCATATTAGTGCAAAGGGCAAAGCAAAAGCATTTGCATCCATCTTTAGCCAGAAGTATTGAGTGAAAGATCCATTTTATCCTTTTCTTGAGATCCCTAGCATCACAGATGCCAGTCTTTAGCCAATTTGATTCACTTCATGTGATACCAAGAAACAGCTGGAAGTACTTAGTACAGCAAAGGCTTTAGGCTACGTCAACATCCTGGCTGTAGTATTGAAGATGTGCTCCAAACTAGTTGCGCTCTGAGCCAAGCTATTCTAGAATAGCTATAATGCTGATGTCTACCTAGTCAAACATTTCAGTCACAGGACATTCATGCCCCCTTGGACTTAACCATCTTCAGCTGCTTCATCAACGATCTTAATGTCATTATAAGTTCAGAAGTGGGGATCCGTGTATGGCATGCTGAAGAACATCCAAGTTTGGGCTAATAAATGTCAAATCAGATTTCTTAGCACTTGTACGAGATTAATGACTCTCTCCAATATCCACCAACTCTCTACCATCCCCTTTGAGCTTCAGTGGCATTACTGTTGATGAATTCCCATGCCATCAACATCCTGGATGTAATCATTGACCAGAAATAAACTGGGCCAGTCATAAATAGTGTGATCTTAAGAATAGTTCAGATCTGGGAATTCTGCAATAAGTAACTCATCTCCTGACTCTCTAAAGCCTGTCCACCATCTATAAAGCACAAGTCAGAGTGAGATGGAATGGCCTCTACTTCCATCTCACTCTTCACTTGCCTGAATGAGTGCAGCTCCAAAGATACCATCCAGGGTTAAGCATCTTGAGGACCACTGGGGATGGCTAATTCTGGTCACGTCAACGACACCCACGTCCTGTGATAGGAAAAATGTTTTTTAATTCTATCATTGATGTTAAAGCTACTTGCTCTGTAGTCCCTTCACCTTCTTTGAGTTCCATTTTTTAAGTACTGAATTTTAATCTTGTGTATCAAGCCTACAGGTGGTGAAATTCTTCTTGGATTATAAAACAAGCAATGGCCAACTGGCAGCATGACTTCTGTTTCTGAATGGGCTTTCTTTCCATTGAGAACAGTCAGAAAGAGCTTTTGGTGAAGACTAAAACTGATATTTTAACTATCCTGTTTATACTATTGGCCAAGTTGAAGTTTGCCCCAAAATCTTTTAAGAAATACATGATGATTATACTTGGGTAACTAAATGATATGCACATGTCCTGAGGGGCTACCCGTTTAAAGAGGAAAGTTTTAAGTAGAAATACTGAAATCAAGTATTTCCTTTTGCATCTGAAAGAGAAAATGCTGGAAAATCTCAGCAGGTCTGGCGGCATCTGCAGGAGAGAAAAGAGCTGACGTTTTTGAGTCCAGATTCACCCTTTGTTAAAGCTAAAAGGCAGAAAAAGTGGGAGATATTTGTACTGTAGGGTGAGGGAATGGAAGATGAGTCCTAGCCACAAAAATAAGGGGAAAAGGCAGTGCATAGAGAATAAAATGTGTGAAAGGCCAAACAGCAGATAAGCTGAAATCATAGGATAAGCTGTGACAGATGAAGATGAGGGTGGCGGCAGCGGTGAGAGAGGTAAACTTGAGGCAAACAGAATAAAATAAGGGGAAAGGGGGGGGAATGAAAAATAAAGACACAAGGTAGAGAACAGTAAAAATTGAATAAAATGAAAAGAGAGGTTTTTTGTGTGCCTGCTTGTTTCCTTCCTAACTATTTCTGTTCTGTGTGTTATTGCCCATGTTTTATCTTCAGTTTCTTTAATCACACAGAAGAAAAATGAGGCACACTGTCAAGGTTCTGATTTCATTTGTCTTTGAAGTGTTTGTTTGGCAATGGGAAAGCAAAGGCAAGAATGCTTGTTCACAATCAATTATTTTGGAAGCAACTGCGACTATCGCATATGCAAATGTAGCAACCATTCCATCTCAGCACTGTTCCATGAACAGTGATGAGTAGAGTGACCAGTTACTTATATTTTTGATTATATAGTTAAAGGAAAACGTTGCCCAGTGCACTGGGTCAGATAGAACATATTTGCATTTATGTAATATATTTGGCAACCTCAGGCCACCCCACAAAATGAAACATTTTTTAATGTGCTTTATTTTTTTTTGCTATAACTAATTGAATGAGGTAATGATTTTTGTTTTCAGTCACGGGATTAGCCCAGGAGAACTTCCCTGCTTTTTTTTTTTTTGAATCATGCTGTGGGATCTTGTACATCCATCTGAGATCGTAGAATGAATCTTTGTTCAGTGTCTCATCTGAAAGATAGTGGCTTTGTCAGAAAATGACCTGCAGTGAAAATGGACTTCAGATGGAATGTGAATGGGTGAAGCACTTGCTCCTAAATTTTTTTATACAAACCCAGAGTGGTTAGCATATGAAACTCACTCACACAAGGTGTTAGGTTAAATAACATAAATTAAGGGGGAGCTAGAAAAGTAATTAAGAGAGTGAAGGTGTTTGATAAGGTCCCCCATGCAAGACTTCTTGAGAAGGTGAGAGGGCATGGGATTCAGGGGCTTTGGCCTTGTAGATCCAGAACTGGCTTGCCTGCAGAAGGCAGAGAGTGGTTGTGGATGGGTCTTTTTCTGCATGGAGGTTGGTCACCAGTGGAGTGCCCCAGGGATCTGTTCTAGGACCCTTGCTGTTTGTCATTTTCATAAATGACCTGGATGAGGAAGTGGAGGGATGGGTTAGTAAGTTCGCAGATGATACGAAGGTTGGTGGTGTTGTGGATGGTCTGGAGGGATGTCAGAAGTTGCAGCGGGACATAGGTTGCAAGACTGGGCGGAGAAGTGGCAGATGGACTTCAACGCAGATAAATGTGTAGTGGTCTATTTTGGCAGGACCAATGGGATGAAGGAATATCAAGGGTAGGAGTCTTGGCTGTGTTGAAGAGCAGAGGGATCTTGGGGTCTGGGTCCATAGGACTCTTAAATCAGCCTCGCAGGTGGAGAATGTGGTCAAGAAGGCGTATGGTGTATTGGCCTTCATTAATCGAGGGATTGAGTTTAGGAGTTGGGAGGTAATGCTGCAACTTTATAAGACCCTTGTCAGACCCCACTTGGAGTACTGTGCACAGTTCTGGTCGCCTCACTATAGGAAGGACGTGGAAGCTATTGAAAGGGTGCAGAGGAGATTTACAAGGATGTTGCCTGGATTGGGAGGCATGCCTTAGGTTGAGGGAGCTGGGACTCTTCTCCCTGGAGAGACGACGGTTGAGAGGCGACCTGATAGAGGCTTATAAGATGTTGAGAGGAATAGATAGGGTGGATTCTCAGAGGCTGTTCCCCAGGGCTGAAATGGTCGCTACGAGAGGACACAGATTTAAGGTGCAGGGAAGCAAGTACAGAGGAGATGTTAGGGGTAAGTTTTTCACTCAGGGTGGTGAGTGAATGGAATCAGCTGCCGTTGGTGGTGGTGGAGGCGAACTCGCTGGGGTCTTTTAAAAGACTTCTGGATGAGTATATGGGATCTAATGGGATTGGGGGTTATAGATAGGTCTATGGCTTAGTAGGTATAGAAGTGATCGGTGCAACTAGTGGGCCGAAGGGCCTGTTTGTGCTGTAGTGTTCTATGTTCTATGAAGTGTAGAAAATTAGAAACTGAAAGTAGGGGTAGCCATTTGGTCTGCTTCTAGAAACCAGACAATGTTTTGGCCTCAATTACTTTCTGTAGTAGTGAATGCCACTGATTAACTACTCACTGGGCGAAGAAATTTCTCCTCAACTCAGTCCTAAAAGATTTAACACTTATCCTCAAACTATGACCCCATCATCAGGAACATCCTTTCTGAATCTGCTGGTAGAATGAAGTCGGGTGAAAAGAGACTTGTCTGGAAAGTAAACCCAGATCAGTTGAAACAAATGATCTGTTTGTGTTAATTTTATGTACATCAGTGCCAGTTTTTAATTAAGAATGAAGCATTAGAAACTGTTGCCCCGATGCATGGTTCCTGCATTCTGAATTTCTACGGTGTCCTGTTTTTACAAGTCTCTTTATGATCTCAATAAAACTGATTTGCTAAATGGTAGAGACTTTCTGCAGCAATGGTGAAGTGCAGCTGCTGCCTTATCAAAAAAATTGTTTAACCTTGTTTTGTTTGTAATTGTGGAGCCTGCCCTTGACTTGTGCACCAGTGTACTATGTGCATTTTTGACTCATACCTCTGTTCTAACTTTTTTTTCTCCTGGCTCTTTGCAGAGGTTGGGGAGGGGGGCAGAGAGTGTAAAAGGCAATGACCAATGAGGGAAAGTGATATTGTAGAAAGGAAACAAACTAATAACACTGCCTTCTCTCCTTTTTAGACAAGCACACTTCCTCCATGGCCCGTCTCCTGACATACACTTTGGACCTAAAGCCTCCATTCTGCAGAACTCCACCAGCATCATGTAAGTAAAAGTTATCCTTTCCCTCCCTTCATAAATTTTGTTGAACAGAATTCCGGATAATTGAGTTTCATTTAGTCTTTTGAAGTCGTTTTCTTGACTTTGAAAGCTGAGGGAATTCGAGGTCAGAGAATGCAGTTTTTGCATTCGTGTGAGAAACCGTTCTGAGTGTGAGCAGAAACAATGTTTTACTACTGTCAGATTGAAGAGGTTGCCTTGCACTACTTGGAGTTTGCGTTACTCTTGTGTAACGTCATGTTTCAAAGGTGCACAGGTGATGCCTTCAGAGGCTGAGCCACCACCTCCAGGAATGACATTGTGGTTATTCTTGAGCAAGTAATGTGCTGCTGCCAGGTATGGCAAGTAGCAAGTGTTGGCACCACTTGCTATCTGCATTGCTGCTTTATCCTGGATAAAGCTGCAGGTTGTTCACATGGACCAGTCCTTTATCTAAGAAATACCCCTGGCTTGAACCTCATGTTCATGTTACTCTCGAGCATGTACGAATATGCGCACATCTCCAGATTGGGCCCTTCAGCTAAATGAGACAAATTCCAAACCCAGGCAAATGCAACGAGTTGTGGAACTAAAAGTAGAGGACGTAGCTGCACGATTAAGTGGGCAGTCAGATTGTATTTCCAGTACATTGTTGTGGATGGGCAGCCTCAATTGTTTTATCCATTCTATTTCCAACCACACCTTTACCTTTACCCACAGAGTAAGTTTCCTTGATGCTATTCATTAGCGATAGGTGTGGAAGAGTTGCTGGGCAAGAAAGCAATGGAATTACAGGGGATGCTAGTTTTATTTTGTAACCTGCTCATTGACTTTGGTAGAAAGCTAAATTGGGCCATGTGTAAAATGACCAATGCACCTGATCTCATCAGTTCCCTTTAATGTGGCACAATGGTTAGCACTGCTGCCTCACATATACCATGCCAGGGATCTGTGTTTGATTCCCAGCTTGGGTCACTGTCTGTGTGGAGTTTGCACGTTCTCCCCCCTGAGTGCGTGGGTTCCCTCTGGGTGTTGCGGTTTCCTCCCACAATCTGAAAGGTGTGCTGGTTAGGTGCATTCGTCATGCTAAATTCTTCCTCTGTGTACCCGCACAGATGCCAGAGTATGGCGACGGGGGGATTTTCACAGTAACTTCATTGCAGTGTTAATATCAGCCTACTTGTGCCACAAATAAATAAACTTAAACTTAATTTTAGCAAAAATTGTCCCCCAGTGATTTACGCAACAGTTTCAAAATGGATAGAGACAGAGTGTAAAGATAAAGACAGAAAATGCTGTAATCGCTGCAGTGAACAGGGCAAAAGGAAGGCTATGGTTTTGTTAGAACTCTGTCTAGAAAGTTGAAAACCAGGGGAAATGTCCCAAGTTCTCTGCAACAACTGCCCAGTGATATTCAAAATTTGCTGACCACCCCCCCCCCCAGCAAAATTTACCGATTTTTCTAAAGAAGTCACCTTCAACTTAAAATTTTAACTCTATTTTGTTCTTCCAGCATTTACCGTCCTTATTTCAGTTTTCCAGCATTTGCAGTGTCTGCTATAATACTGACATCACCTGCTGTTTTTCTGAAATCTTTACTTGAGATTTTCTTCTTGAGGAACAAGAGAAGCCATATATGGGTTCAAAGTTATTCTTTTGAAGAATGTTAGGATTAATGTTCATCTTATGCTTGTGTTTTCAAACACACTTGGTACTTTTAGCTTTTAGTCCTGGGGATCTCCAGAATCGCTTCATCATTACTGGTCCTGTCAGTTATCAAGGATTGATGCAAAGTTGCATATCAAAACTTTCATTTTTAACTTCCATTTCCTTTCCATTCACGTGCACAGACTGTCCCAGCTGCTGGCACTCAGGCGTGAGAATTAATGGTATTTTATTCTCTTCCCAGCTAGAGATGCATGAGGCAGTTGAAGCGCATGCATGCGTCCATTTCCTCTAGCAAGATTTTCCAGGAACCGGTCACTAGCCTGTCATCTTATAGCTTGGGGGGGGTGCCATTCTGCATCAAACATGGTTGACCAGGAGACTGTCCTGTTCCTACCGCCTGTCCTAGACATATTAGAAGAAATTAAGGCTGATAATCCAACCTGTTTGGGATTCAAACCCAGGTCACCTGAGCATTATCCTGAGTTACTAGTCTCATGGCAGTATCACTACACCCCACCTCCCCTCATAGTCAGAAGAAATTCTAAATACTAAAAATTGCCTCATAGAGATGTGTAGGTTAGAGGGATTAGCGGGTAAATAGCTAGGGATATGGAGTTGGGCCTGCGTGGGATTGTAGTTGGTGCAGACTCAATGGGCCAAATGTCCTCTTTCTTCACTGTAGAGTTTCTATGATTTCTATGATTCTGTGAAATCAATTGGATTTCCTTTAATGTTCGTCGACCCTTACTGGTCCATGATGTCGTATTTGACTGCAAGCTGAGCTGCTGACTGCCGATTTTCACCTCTGACATTATCTGACTCTTGCCCTGAATTGGTTTATCTGCTGCTGAAGGCAGTATCTGTATCTTTCTGGCTTGAGACTTGACCATTATTACCACACTCCTGACCAGCTGGCATTTTCCACACTCTAAATGCTGTCTAGGCTAGCGGAGAAAAAAACCAGAGGGCATGGATTAAGGGTGAAAGGAGAAAAGTTTAAAGGGAATATTAGGATGGGGGGGGGCTTCTTCACGTGGAGAGTGGTGGGAGTGTGGAATGAGCTGCCAGATAAAGTGGTAAATGCGGGGCCATTTTTAACATTTATGAAAAATTTGGACAGGTACATGGATGAGAGGGGTGTGGAGGGATATGGTCCAAGTGCGGGTCAGTGGGACTCGGCAGAAAATGGTTCGGCACAGACAAGAAGGGCCAAAAGGCATGTTTCTGAGCTATAATTTTCTATGGTTCTAAACTTGAGGCCATCCAAACTCTGCTACTGAGGTCTTGCCTTGTGCCAAGACCCTTTCACCCATCATTGTTGTGTTACTTTCAATTAAGAAATGCCTTCATTTAAAAATTCTCATCTTTGTATGTTCACATAATTCTGTGGCTTTGATGCTTCAAGTCCTTAGCCTCTTGTTCAAAGGCTTTATTTGTTTTGTTCTAATTTATATTCAGGCACATTCAGGATCCAACTAGTCAAAGGCTGACCTGGGACAAGCCTCCAACAAATGTACTGGTCATCAAAAAGGTCAAGGATGAAGCACTTCTGGAGCCATTCAAAGAACTGTGCACTTTCCTCATTGAGGTGAGGACACTTGACACTACATAGAGACTGTACAGCAAGTTTATTTATCTTTTGGTGGTGGGTTCATACCAAGCATTATTTTACTGCAATGAAAACAGACAATACTGGAAGCAGTCAGTAGGTTGGATAGCATTTATGGAGAGAGAAACAGTATTGATATTTTTAGTTCTGATGAAAAGTCATAAACTAGAAGAAATTGGAGATGGAGCAGGTTTTAAGCAAGTATAGATCAATCAGGAGTGGGGCGGGGGAGGGATTGGAGAACCAAAGGGAAGTTGTGATATAGGGTGGAAGGTAGGAGAGATTGTATGATGAGAGATAATGGTGCAAGGTGAAAGTGTATGTTATTAGTTTATTTGTTAGTGTCGCAAGTAGGCTTACATTAACACTGCAATGAAGTTACTGTGAATAATGGAACAAAGAAACAAAACATGGGTGTGGAGGAGGTATAATTGAATCCTTACCAAAAGCTGCTGTCTGAAAAACTGCAGGAGCAGAGGTAAAATCTGAAATTGTTGAACCCTGCAGGCCATAAAGTGCCACATTGCTCCCTGAAGTTGCACTGAGCTTCATTGGAACATTGCAGGAACCAAGAACAGGAATCAAAGTATATCGGAGAATTAAAATGATAACCAGAAACTCTGGGTTAGAGTTGTGGACTGAATGAAGGTGTTGTGCTGAGCGTTTGCCAATATGTGTTTCTCTCCCCACTGTCGGAGATAGCACATTGTAAGTGAATGCAGTAAACTCAACTGAAAGAAGCCCAAATAAATCGTAGTTTCCTCTGTTCAGAGTGTTGGGCTTCTGGGCGTTGGGAAGGAAGGAGGCTAATGGATAGGTTTGGCATCTCCTTATGCTTGTATGAGAAGGTGGGCCGGAGGGGGTATGGTGGTGGGGGTGGAATGCAGTGTTGTGGGTAACTGAGGAGTGGACAAGGCTGTTGCACCTTGCTGTCTTCCACAACACTGAAAAGGAAGAGGAAGATGTGCTTTTTGCTGTTGGCATCACACTGGAAAGGGTGGAAGATGATCATTAAATGTGGAAATTGTGGGTGGTAATTGATGATGGCTTTAAGGGGGATGAGGTGAGAACAGATATGTGGCAATGAAATAGACATTATTGAGTAGAGTGCTCGGTTGAGGTAAAAAGGTGTCTTGGAAGGTGGCGCAGTCAGAACAGACGTGACGGGGACAAAAAGTTGGAAAATAGAATAGAAATGGTTGGGAGGAAGTGTTACCAAGGTGGCTATGGGTGTCATTGAGCTTACAGCGGATATTTGTGGACAGCCTAGACCTAGAAATGGCAGTAGAAAAGTCAAGGAAGGGAAGAGTTGAAGGGAAGGGAAATTTGAAACAAAAACTATGAATTTTTTTAGGAAATGGCATTGATTACAGTCATCTGTGTACCAGGAAAAAGAGATGAGGCAGAGGATTCCACATATCTTGTGAAAGGGCAAACATGGCTACGACTTGTATAAGTTCCCATAGCAACATCTTTTATTCGAAGGAAGTGAAATCAAAGGAGGAGTTACTCAATATAAGAACAAGTTCGATCACCCAGAGGACAACATACCCCCCAAATTTGTAATATGCAACCCTTAAATTATGGGTGGCTGTGCATGCGTGTTAGAGTATAAGGGTGGTTTACACAGTTTCTTTCAGGTTTGCTTCATAGATGTGCAGCTTGAGAGAACATTGGCTGACGAGACTTGAGGATAAGGACTTGTGTCTTTGTTCAATTGGAGATAGTAAAGAGAGTTTGGAAGCCTGTGGTGAAAGGGAGATGTTTATTACCTGGAAACCAGAAACAACAAAAACGCTTGAGAGCTAAATTACTTTCTCCCATGTCCTTTTATTTCTAAGTGATGGAAGATATCTGTATAGTTGTGGCATTAGGCAGGAAGAGACTGGATAAAGGAGTCTAGATGGGAAGAAATCAGTTGTGTGGGTCAGGCTGAAATGATGAGTCTTCTGGGGCAATCTTCTTTGTGATGTTGGGAAGGAGATGGAAGCAGACTCTGTGGGACTGGGGTACAGATAGGAAGCTGTGAAGATCTCCAGTGGAGATGAGGTCATTGATGGTTTGGGAGATTGTTCAGTGGTGGGATCATGGCCTAGGGGAGATTAGGAAGGGCAAGAGAGCTGGGGTTCACAAGCCTGCACAAGGTAGAGATTGGGTGACCAAACAAAAGCAGCATCAGCAATGGCAGCAGGTTTAATGACAAAATGCTAGGAATTTAGAGTGCTGCAAGTTTTGAATGAATAAGGGAAACCGAGAAACTAAGATTACAGTGATGTTAAGGGGCCATCTGGAGGGCGTTCAAGAATAAAGGAGATGGGAGAAAGATTTGCTGTACTTGGGAAAGATCCTTGGCCATAAGACATAGGAGCAAATTAGGCTAAGCGGCCCATCGAGCCCGCTCTGCCAGTCAATTGTGGCTGATATTTTTCTCATTGCCTTTTCCCCATAACCCCTGATTCCCTCAGCAATCAAGAACCTATCTATCTCTGCTTTAAATACACTCAATGACTTGGCCTTCACAGCCTTCTGCAGCAAAGAGTTCCACAGATTCACCACTGTCTGGCTGAAGAAATTCCTCCTCATCTCTGTTCTAAAAGATCATCCCTTTAGCCTGAGGTTGGGCCAAAGGAATGGGTATGGAGGCAAAGAGGATGGAAAAGCTTGAGGTGGAGTATATAAAGTGACGCTGGAGGTTTTGCTATCCTGTTTGTTGTGCTGGGTTAAAATAGAATACTTCTGCCCTGTCTATTGTGACAGGTTAAAATGTATAATTTTATAAAATTCTGTTTAGGATGCACTATTTTTAAACTAAACCTCAACTACAAGCCTGTGGCAAAACCAGTACCTTTTACCTTAGTGTCCCTTTGAATCTTGTCACAGCAAATGTTTAGGGGAAAAAGAACTAGTATTTCAGATCCCAGTACCAAGCTTATTTTGATATGTTGTCATGGATTTCATCAATTGTTGGCTTAATAATTCAAAGTGATATAATGCTTTGAGACTGATTCTTTGTGCATGTGACTGACAGTTTCTTTTTGAGAGGTCAGATCCAACAAAATCCAGGAAGGTTCCAGCTGCACTACTTGGATCTAAAAAAATAGATTTTGATTTAATTGGGCAAACTTAAAAAAAGTCCTATGAAAGCAGTTGTTTGAAATCTCCAAGCAAATTGCCAGTCTGCATTTGTCAGTTTTGTTCCCCAGTCTATGCCTGGAACATAGGCACTGGAGGAGATCGAGTCCCTCCCCATCCTGTTCTTCCATTCAGTTAGACTCTGGTTTATCTGCTCCTCAAGTCCATTTATCTGTCTTTTTCCCATATCCCTTGAGGCTGATCGCAAACATTTCCACATTCTGACAGCTTATGGAAAATATTCATGCAAAGGGAATGTCCCTAGAGCAATGGGAGGATTTCTTTCAATAATTCAAACTTCTTTTGCGGGAGATAGCTATTTTTCAGTGATTTGCACGTTTCCCTTGGGCACAGTGATGTTTGAGAAACAACCTTGCCAAAGAAAACCAGAATACTACACTTCAAGGTGCAAATGATGGAGCTCTCCAGAGATTTTATTGCCTGTCTCTAATGTTTGTAGTTTTGTTACCATAGATTAGATCCCAACTGACACAACAATATCGCTGTGTTGTAAAGCAAGACTATACAGAAGAGTTGCATTTGGTGGATGGAATAGCTGCTGTATATGGGTTTAAATGATACACTCGTTCCCCTCCTGCTTCCCACACTTAGAAGTAGTACCTTGTAGCTAAGTGCCCTGTGGCAACTTTTGTTAACAGCAAAGGATGTGGCTGGAAATGTTGGACTTAAAAGTGAATTGTGCTTTTTGTTTCATATTTTCTTTTTCTTGACCTAGGAGAAACACTTGGTTGTGTTTGTTGAGAAGAAAGTGGTGGATGATGCAGCACTGGCAAAAGATGCAAACTTTGAACCCATCAGGCAACAGCTCAGCCCTTTCCGTGAAGGTGAGATGGGGCAAGGAGTACCACTTGCTGAGCGAGTCTGTCAATGCTAGAAATGCATACCAGATCAATCAACACATGAGAAAGGAAAAGTTAGGGTAACATTGAGATGTGAGGAAGAGTCCCCTTGAGAATTAAGAAGTTCTGTGTAGATACTCTTTTCTGAAAACCAAGTGTTACCTGAACTGTTGACCTAACATTCCCTTATTCACCTGCTAACAGGCCTCACTGTGTAATTTTTCTATTGCCTTTTAGCTGTGTAATCAATGAATTTTTAATTTAGACACCACATGATGCGCCTCATCTATTTCTGATCATCATCTAATTTGCTAAAACTGGTTCTGGCTGATTGTCCAGACTTTTTTCAGATATTGCCATCATGTTGCTTATATAATAGGCATAATTGATGAAATTGGCTTATCCATTTTGTTTAAATCTCAGGTTACGATGAGTTGTCTGGCTGCATAGACTTAATCATTTGCCTGGGTGGTGACGGCACACTGCTATACGCCTCCTCGCTCTTCCAGGTATTAGACAGTCTTATCTGAAATGTTTATGCCTTTTATTTTAGCATTTTATCACAGAAGTTAGATTTAAGTACAAGTGTCTTATTGACGTATGCTAATAATTGAGAAATTCAGAAAATTATCACAGCTGCTGGAAAACTGACTGACATGAGACTGTTCATGAGGTCATGTATGACAGCAGATATGGAGTTGCTGTTTATTATGCTGCATTAGTATGGATATGATGTGGAGATGCTGGTGTTGGACTGGGGTAAACGCAGTAAGAAGTCTCACTACACCAGGTTAAAGTCCAACAGGTTTATTTGGTAGCAGATGCCACTAGCTTTTGGGGCTTTGCCCCTTCATCAGGTGAGTGGGGAGTTCTGATCACAAACAGGGCATATAAAGACACACACTCAGTTTACAAAATACTGATTAGAATGCGAGTCTTTACAGTTAATCAAGTCTTAAAGGTGCCAACAATGTGAGTGGAGATAGCATTAAGCATAGGTTAAAGAGATGTATATTGTCTCCAGACAGGACAGTAAGTGAGATATTGCAAGCCCAGGCAAGTTGTGAGGGTTACAGATAGTGTGACATGAACCCAAGACCCCCGTTGAGGCTATCCTCATGTGTTTGGAACTTGGCTATCAGTCTCTGCTCAGCGGCTCTGTGCTGTCGCAGAGTCTGACGCGACAGGGCAGAGTTGCTGAGCAGAGACTGATAGCCAAGTTCCGCACACATGAGGACAGCCTCAACGGGGGTCTTGGGTTCATGTCACACTATCTGTAACCCCCACGACTTTCTTGGGCTTGCAACTTCCCACATACTGTCCTGTCTGGAGACAATACACATCTCTTTAACCTATGCTTAATGCTATCTCCACTTGCATTGTCTGCACCTTTTAAGACTTGACTAGCTGTAAAGACTCTCATTCTAATCAGTATTCTGTAAACTGAGTGTATGTCTTTATATGCCCTGTTTGTGATCGGAACTCCCCATTCACCTGATGAAGGGGCAGAGCCCTGGAAGCTAGTGGCGTGTGCTACCAGATAAACTTATTGGACTTTAACATGGTGTTGTGAGACTTCTTACTAGGAATGGATATGGCAGCTCTGTTTTGTGTGGCTAACTATGCTGTGGTTTTCCAGACCAGTGTCCCTCCTGTCATGGCATTTCATCTCGGCTCACTCGGATTTCTGACACCTTTCAAATTTGAGTCTTATAGAACAGAAGTGACTAATGTGATTGAAGGTAAGAATGGAATGGTTTGAAGCCTCTTTTTCCTCTGTGTGGAATGCTATCAGCCTTTGGTAAACAGTCCTTTCGAGATTCAGTCTGACTGCTATCTGATGAGAAAATTGCTTTCCGTAATCAAAGATTCTAGTAAACCCACAGCATATGTTAATGTGTCCAACTGTATTGAAAAACACCTAGCAGTATGATTAAAGATTCTGTCTTTGCAGACTTGGATGGTATCTAGGGAGAGAATTATGAGCTGCATGGCACTTGACTGACTTGCTGATGGGTTACTGATCTATTTGAGTGATGGGAACAATTTGAGATGATGCATTAAGATGACCACAGAAGTTGTATTGATTTGAGTGATTTTCTTTTTTCCCCCTTAAGCATGTTTGGTGATAAACTGCTTGTTGTCAGCAGTCTTCAGTTTGTTTTAGTGGCAAATTAAAATAAACCACGTAAACTGAGGGGCAAATTAAAGAGACAGACCCTTAAAAGGATACTGCCCGAACCAAAAAGCAAATTGCAAATGAAACTTAAAACATTAGATTGAAACATATTTAAAAGGGTCAATCACTGGGTATGGAAGGCCTCAGTGGTGCTGGTGGATTCTTCATGCTCCCTCTGTAGGGATGTCTGGCTGTGCATGTAGCCGTAACGTAGAGATGCCGGCATTGGACTGGGGTAAACACAGTAAGAAGTCTCACAACACCAGGTTAGAGTCAACCAGTTTATTTGATAGTAATCTCAGAAGCTTTCGGAAACAGTGTTCCTGCCGCACACCTGACACACCACAAACGGTGAACCTTCCACACACCTGATGAAGGAACACCATTTCCGAAAGCTTGTGAGATTACTATCAAATAAACTGGCTGGACTCTAACCTGGTGTTGTGAGACTTCTTTGAATGTAGCCACGGCAGAGGGGCAGACAGTTGGATCAGATGACCCCCTCTATCACCTGCTGCCCGAATGGCAAGTTTTGGTTAAGAACAGGAGCAGGTTCACGTGGCAATCCTCCTTCTTTCTCTCCCCTCTCCCCCTTAGGTGGGGCTGAAGTGCGCACAAAACTATCGAGGTTCTTTTTAAAACTGAAAAGGGCGTGCAGTCTAAACAACCTAGATTAGTACGGTCCACAGACTTCAAGGCTTGCAGAGGCCATTAGAATTAAATTAACTCTGTTTTCTGTCAGCTCTTATAAACAACAAATTGTGGTACAATTCGCCTTATGGGGCTGAACAAATAGCAGTAAATCAGTAGGTAACTGAATTAACAGAGCAGTGATATTTGAATGGTTTGGTTGAAGGCAGTGTGAAGTTAGTGAATTGGAATAATGGAATATTGCAGCTTGAAACGGATCATTTGGCCTCCAAGTCTGTGCCACTGCTTGTCCTCACCTGTTGTGTCTGATCTAATTCCACTTTTTCCCTGTATTGTTCCTGTAACCATCAACTGCAAGGAACTGTTATTAAATTCATTTTTGCAAAGTTTAGATATGAAAGATTGAAACTACTGATTGTCATTTAATGTGGGCGGGATTGTGAAGGGAAGGCTGATAATGGAATATTGTGCATTTACGGAGGAAATAACTTTTACAAAAGAGCATAAGAAATAGGAGCAGGAGTAGGCCATGTCGCCCTTCGAGTCTGCCGCGCCATTCAATAAGATCATGGCTGATCTGAAGTGGATCAGTTCCACTTTCCTGCTCTCTCCCCATAACCCTTAATTCCCCTGTCTATCAAAAACCTATCTACCCGTGACTTAAATATATTTAGCGAGGCAGCCTCCACCACTTCAACGGGCAGAGAATTCCAGAGATTCACCACCCTTTTGAGTGAAGAAGTTCCTCCTCAACTCCGATCTAAACTGCACCCCCCTTTTATCTTGAGGCTGTGCCCTCGCGTCCTGCTATCCTTTCTAAGTGGGAAGAATCTCTCTCTACCTCTACCCTATCCATCCCCTTCATTATCTTATCCATCTCTATAAGGTCCCCCCCCCAATCCTTCTAAACTCCAACGAGTACAGACCCAGTCTATTTAGTGTCTCTTCATAGTCCAACCCCCTCATCTCCGGTATCAGCCTAGTGAACCTCCTCTGCACTCCCTCCAAGGCCAGTATATCCTTGCTCAGGTGCGGCAACCAAAACTGCACACCGTACTCCAGCTGCAGTCTCACCAGTACTTTAAGTAAAATGTGCTTCCATATTAGGAGTGTGGTTAGTGGCAGTAGGAACAGGGGTACAATTAGATCATTGCTGATTGGTAACCCAATTCTATCTACTACTGTGTTTCCATGAGTTATGAGTAACTCATAACTAGTGTTTCAGTTACTAGTTAACCCTGCTCAGTTGCCCAAACTACTTTTATTGCATCCAGATGTAAGTGCCTGATTGTGCCTGGCATGAAATGCTGGATACGCATGTTCTGAATCCTGTCCTGAGTTCTATATATGTTTCTTTACATTCCCATGACTTCAGGTGCTAAGTAGGGGGAGGCAGTTGTGCAGTGGTATTGTCACTGGACTAGTCATCCAAAGACTTGGGTAATGCTGTGGGGATCTGGGTTTGAATCCTGCCATGGCAGATGGTGAAATTTGAATTTAAAAAAAAATCTGGAATTAAAAGTCTAATAATGCCGATGAAGTCATTGTTGATTATCATTTAAAAATGCACCTGGTTCACTAATGTCCTTTAGGGAAGGAAGTCTGCCGTCCTTATCTGGCCCAAATGTGACTTCAGATCCACTGCAATGTTCAGTGTCCTCTGAAATGACCTAGCAAACCACTCAGTTCAGGGGCAATTTAGGATGGGCAATAAATGTCTATGTGCCCCTGAACAAAAAAAAAATTGCAGAATTTATTTCCATGTCAGTACAAAGTCTCAAGTTATGAAAGGGTACGTCATGCTGACCACAATTATTATCGATGTGGGAAAACATTCAAGTCTGTGCAAGTACACAGAAAAGTCACAAAGCTGATTAATGCCAGCACTGAAAGGAAGTAACTGAGGGGAGACCTGAGAGAGGGCCTATAAACTGGTAAAAGTTATCCAAGAACTGAGCTTTTCCTTTCGAAGTATGTCATGAATGTAGAATTGGAAGTCAAAAGCTTTTTGGTGACAGATTTAAAAACTTTGGGTGTTCTTCACGTGCTGAGCAACCAGTATTTGTGATGGGCTTCTGATTGAGTACCAGAAGTTAAAACGTTGATTAAAGAAAGGTGTGTTTCAGCAACAGGGCAGTGATTCAGAATGTATTATTCGTAGATAGTTTGAACCACGCTGACCTGCTGCTTCCTAATCTGTACTTGTTTTGCAATTTTAACTGGGAGGAGAGTGATTAACACTGGAAAATCTCAGTGAATGCAGCTTATTTTGGAACCTTGTCTTTGATCAGGAGATGCCAGGATAATTCTGAGGAGTCGCCTGAAGGTGAAAGTGGTTAAGGAATTAAAATCAGCAGGAGTGGAGAGGCAGTACTTGGTGCAGGATAACGGACTGGCCCCACAGAGTCATATTGACAACGAGGCAGGAAAAGTCTTCATGCAAGTACTACATGTATGTGTAGACAAGACCATAAATCCTTCTGCAAGGTCCTACCCTTAATGGAATGGAGGAGGGGAAAATGAGGCCTAAGTCATGAATTTGAAAAGAAAAATCTGCCATGGTGATTTTAGCAAATTATAAATGAAATCGCAATTTAAAAGATATAAATGTTCCAGGCTATGCTAATCCCACATACTCTTCACCATAGTAGTTGCAGATTTTCTCAGTTTTTTTGGAGAAAACAGTTTCCCCTCAATTCCTAACTGTAACTAATAAAACAGATTTCTTACCCCTATGTTTTGTTTCCCCACTATGTTTGTAATGCTTTATCATGCGGTTAAAAGCAAATTGAAAAGTTTCTTAGTATCAACATTTGATTCGTGTAATGTCCTGTCTCAGAAGGCCATTAATGCAGAGTGTTTAAAAGGGACTTGTGTATATGTGGGAATTAAACACATTCATTTCCACTCTTCCATTTAGTCTTAGGGAAATACATTTTCTGACAATCAGCGATCACCGTTTTGTTTCTGAAATTTAATTCCAATTCTCAAACTCTTCAAATTTTCCATTTTGGGATTATCAGTCTATGGACTGACAGAGTCCAGTAACATTACCATACCCAATGTGATTAAAGTATTCATTGTGCAGCTTTCTGGTGCCAACAGCGGTCTGTTAATTACATGCACATCCTAAAAACATAGAAACTAGAAGCAGGAATAGGCCATTTGGCCCATAGAGCCTGCTCTGCCATTCACTTTGATCATGGCTGATCATCTAACTCAATATTGTGATTTTCCCCCCCTTCCTCCCATGTCCCTTGATCTCTTTAGCCCCAAGGGCTATATCTAATTTTTTTTTGAAATCACACACTGTTTTGGCCTCATTGTGGTGCTAGTGAATTCCACACATTCGTCACTCTCTGGGTGAAGAAATTTCTCCTTGCCTCAGTTCTAAAAGGTTTACCCCTTACCCTCAAATTATGACCAAGTTTTGGACTCCCCCAGCATTCTTTCTGAATGTACCCTGTTAGAATTTCTTAAGTTTCTATGAGATTCCCCTTTCATTCTTCTAAACTCCAGTGAATATAATCCTAATCGACTTAGGTCTGTCATATCATCCCAGGAATCAGCTTGGTAAACCTTCACTGTACTCCCTCTATAGCAAGGACATCCTTCCTCAGCTATGGACACGAAAACTACACGCACTACTCAGGGTATCCTCTCCCTCTACTTTGCATCACGTAAATCTACCTCCTCAACCAAGTTTTGGTTGCCTATTCTCTGCTAAGAATATAATTGATCATTCAACCCCTCCAGGTTGTTCTTCTGTTTGTTGAGACTGTGCCTTGACTCCACATCCTTTCTACATATGGCTAGCAAAAATTGATTGATCTCAGAAGTGAAATGATTAGTTGAGATGGCAATTACTGTTTTTAGTGGATGAAAGTTTCATGACTCTGTGATCTTAGAATCGTAGAAAAGCTACAGCACAAACAGGCCCTTTGGCCACAAGTTGTGCCGATCTTATCTACCTACTAGGCTTTCCTATAACCCTCAATCCTATTAAGTCCCATGTACTCATCCAGAAGTCTTTTAAAAGACCCTAACAAATTTGCCGCCTCCACCACTACTGACGGCAGCCGATTCCACTTGCCCACCACCCTCTGAGTGAAATATAGATTCAGTTTTTATGTAGATTTACAGTTAACTCACGGAGCCCAGGGGTCATTCTGACTCTGTGCTGCCCCCCCTTCCAAAACTAATATAGCCAATATAATTGTCAGTGTTTTGTTCTGAATATGCTCCTCCAAGGTGCCCTCTGATGTTTTCAAATGTGAAGTGTTGTATAAATGCAAGAAGTTGTGAATGTTGAGACAAGGTATGCAGAACATTTGAAGTGGAATGAGAGAAGAAATTATGTTTTAAAAATGGACAGAAATTAATATATTCTTTAATATCTTATCCCCTCACCCCCATCCTATCTTGCAGGGTCAAAACCTGAACAGTGGTGTCTTGACTGCTGAATGCATGTACTTTCTCTCTCATACCTGGTGCTAAGATAGTGCAAGTTGTAGCCAGTAGGTGGAGTTGGAACATGTGAATATTTCTGCTTCATTAATGAGAGGCATTGTCAGATGCTTGATTTGCTGTATGTGGGGGAAAGAAAATGACCATATAAAAGTTCAGTATGTTGATGTATCAGACCTATCCCTGAACACAGTCAAGGCCAGCAGCAGCAGCAAGTTATACCAGCCTCTTTATACCTCTGGTCAGCCAAAGCAGAGTTTTGTGCTGCGTATGGCACAAATGGCCCTGTGGCCATTTAGATAGCCCTGTGCCATCTAAATATTAAAACATGTGAAGAATGTTTTGTTAGCAAATGCAAATCAGATTCCAAAAAACTCGAGTATTTTAAAGTTTTTATTTTAAATTCACCTCTTGCTCTTGGGTTAAACTGCAGATAGTTTCAAAACTGAATTTGTTATCTTGGACTTCTCTTTGTAGTTCATTTGATAAACAGGATTGAGTCAGAATCAGCTATTTCAACTGGAATTCTGTGTCAGTGCAATGAAAAAGCTACTTTGAACAAGCAGAAAATATGCACTCCATGTGGCATTCTAATCTTATTCAACAAAAACTTAATTTGGATAACTACCTGTAGCTAAATACTGAGGATCCATTGAGTAAATAATGCAGCTGCACCTAAATAACTTGATCTGTAAATAGTTTGCTCGAAATTTCACACTTCACTGTTGCTAGATGATGGCTGTTTCCTATGTTTTAATAAAACTGATGTACTCAATGTTAACTAAGAATGCAAAGCCTTGAGCTAAAATATGTCTTTTCCTCTTTTAATGCCGATCGATTTTCAGTAACATTCATCTTCCATTTTATAAAAGGAAGGAGCAAAAGCCATATAAAGTAAATTGTTGAATCTTACAGAACAGTAGGAACCATTTGGCCCATTGTAACTGCTGGCCCTTCCCCCTCTCCAAACACTTTATTTACTCCCCTTTTAAAAGCTGTTATGAATTTTGCTTCCACTTCTATTTCAAGTAGTCTAACGTCCCTCTGAGTTTTTAAAAAAGAACTCTTATCAGAAAATATGTTCCCAACTCCTCTTTTTGTTGTTAATAAATTTATCCTCTTAAGTTACTGATTCAGTGACCAGTGGAAATCTCTCAGTTCTCTTCATAATTTTGAATTACTCTGTCTGTAAAAAATCTTCAGTGCTGCCACCCTTGCTCAATTCCTGCTCCCAAAACAGAATCCAATAATCTTCTATTACTCAACTAATGATCTGTATAGATTGAATGTTGTTACTTTTATACTCAATACCCATCAGTAAAACAACATGTCACATTTTTTTCTGAACACAGATATTAACTTCTGCTGAAATGTGCATCATGAAGCCCTGTGGTTTATCTGCTCCTGCACTCCTTTTTAAAGTTTGCCCTGTTATTAGAGAGCAGCTCTGTATAGTTAAAGCCAAAGGTATAGGTCAATTCAGATTTTAATTGTTATTTTGCATGTTTCAAATTATTGAAGATCTGCATCCAGAAACTGTGTTATACACTGACATTTTTCCAGTAGTGGCTACTGGATAATATTGTTGCCCTGGATGAGATCAGTGAACTGAACATAGACTGATAGTTGGAGTACTCAAAACTGTCTGGTAAGTGGATTGAGGTGTTTGGAAGTGCCGATGAAGGAGGCTTAGCAAGTTATTGCAGTGAATCTTGTAGGTGGTACACAGCTGCTACTACACCAGTGGTGGAAGGAGTGAATGTTTTAACGTGGTGTTAGAAAGTGTGTTGAGTAAGCGGGCTGCTTTGTCCTGTATTGCTAATGCTGCACTCATCCAGGCAAGTGGAAAGTATTCCATTACACTTCTGACTTGTGTATGGTAAACAGACACTGCAAAGTCAGGAAGTGAGTTACTTGCTGCAGAATTCCCAGTCTTCCATTTGCTCTTGTAGCCATGGCTTGTCCAGTTCGGTTTCAGTATAAGTAACACTAGTAATGCAACATGAAATATTTTTAGATGCAAAAGCATTGAGGTATGCTGTAGTATCCTTTGTTTATTGTGATCCTTTTTCCTCCTGTGTAAGTTTACCATTTGACGTTGTGTTGGGCATTGATTCTTCTGAATGGATGTTATTGCAGGTGCTGAATGAGGTGGTGGTGGATCGAGGCCCCTCATCGTATCTCTCGAATGTGGACTTGTACTTGGATGGGAGACTCATTACATCTGTGCAAGGAGATGGTAAGAGGAATAACATTAATTTTTAAAGAGCTTATTTACATGCTGGTTGGGAATTTTGGAAGCAGTTGATGAATCAATATTTTTGTCCAGTGGGTTATTCTTTCTGCACCCATTGCGCCTTCCTTTCTCAGCTCAGATATTGCATGGGTTAGCGCGTGATATCAAATTTATCTGACCATGCAGCAAGACCTGGACCACTTTCAGGCTTGAGCTGATGAGTGGCATGTCACGTTGGTGCCACACCAGGTGATGACCGTCCGCAACAAAAGCAAGTCTAACCCGTTGCTGTTCAATGACACTACCGTCGTTGGATCCCCCTCCGTCGAAATCTTGGAAATAAGTATTGACAAATTGAACTGGAACAGCCAAATATATAAATGCTGTGACTACAGGTTTATTAAATGAATATTAAAAAACAAGTTACTAGGACTTGTGAAGATAATGAGGCCAAGCTGCAAAGGGCTGTAGTAACTGATGAATTAATCTAGTGCCAGCCTAACTTGCTATCCTTAAATCATCCTCCCTAAGGAACTTACCTTTGACAGAATCTAGTTAATTAAATCCTGCCAAGTGCAGTCAAATCCAATGCAGACTGTGATTCTCTGAATAGAAGTAATGTTCAAAATGTATGACTGCAGTTTTTCTTTTCTTTCTTTCTTTCTTTCTTTCTTTCTTCTTCTTCTTTCTTCTTCTTTCCTTCTTCTTCCTTCTTTTTCCTTCTTCTTCCTTCTTTTTCCTTCTTCTTCCTTCTTTTTCCTTCTTCTTCCTTCTTTTTCCTTCTTCTTCCTTCTTTTTCCTTCTTCTTCCTTCTTTTTCTTTCTTCTTCCTTCTTTTTCTTTCTTCTTCCTTCTTTTTCTTTCTTCTTCCTTTTTCTTTCTTCTTCCTTCTTTTTCTTTCTTCTTCCTTCTTTTTCTTTCTTCTTCCTTCTTCTTTTTCTTTCTTAATTCAGAATTTTTTGCGCAATTAACCTATGTCAGTGTTTATCTCGTATGTGCCATCTTTCATCCTATTTCATATAACCCATCTGTTTTTCTTTTCTTCCAACTCTTGTACTTACCTAGTTTTCCCTTAAATGTACCAGTGCTGTTCACTTCCAGCGCTCCCTATGTTAGCAGTTTTCCCATTTGCACCAATCTCTGGGTAAAGAAGTTGCTTTATCTCTTTTTGTTGGGTGTGAACTGAGTGTTTGTGAATGCTGCCTTGTCTGTGGGCACAGTAGTATTTAATGGACAGTTTAATTGTTTCTTCAGGTGTTATCGTGTCCACCCCCACTGGTAGCACAGCATATGCCGCAGCAGCTGGAGCCTCTATGATGCACCCAAATGTCCCAGCCATCATGATCACTCCTATCTGTCCTCACTCACTCTCGTTCCGGCCTATTGTAGTCCCGGCAGGAATGGAACTCAAGGTGAGTGTGTAGACTCAGTGATGTTCAAAAATGGTCAGGAACGGAGTTTGAGTATATTGCAGTCAGTTCAGAAGATGTTACTTTGTTCATACTTTTGTGTAAGAAAATCAACCCTTGGGATAATCTGCACATCCCATGAGGAGTGATTTGGATAAAACAGGCTTCTAGTCTCTGGAGTTTGAGAATGAAAGTTTATCTAATTGAAGCTGCTTCCTCTGGAGAATCTGGTTTACAATAAGATATCGGCCAGTTTGGACTGAGATGAGAAATTTCATTCAAAAACTTGAGCCTTTGGAATTTTCCTGCTGAAGGACTGTGTATATTCTGTTATTGAGTATGTATTCAAGACTGATGATCTTTCTTTGCTAACTTCTCCATTTCCAATTTCCTTTTGTCTTATTTCTTTCATCTTTTTTCCTTTTTTGTCTTCCATTTCAAGTTTATTCATTTATTTTCTATCTCTTTTTCCCTTTGCCTCCATCACATATTGTCTCATCTCGCTTTCTCTCTCTATATCAAATTGTTTCATTTGTAACTGAATTTTAGCCAACTCAAGCACCTACCCATTTGGAGAATGTCATCTCTCAGCTATGCCTTGCAGTTACAGTGCTTAGCTATACTTTCAATTATATCTGCTTTCTTTTCCTCTACAGGTAATCCCAATTGCAATTTATCTTCCAAATTCATTGATTTAGTTGCAGTTATGCTTTTCAAACTCTCCAAGGTTATATCCTTTACGTCTTGGCAATTGCCAAATCCATTTTACAGTCACCCACTTTAAGATCTCACAACAACCCTCCTGGTTCAATATTCTGCTCATTTTTTTAAATTTTAAAAATCACTATTTCCAATGCAATCAAGAAATTGTGCTCTTACGTTCCTCCGGGTGCTCTGGTTTCCTCCCACAGTCCAAAAGACGTGCTGGTTAGATGCATTAGCTGTACAAAATTCTCCCTCAGTGTACCCGAACAGGTGCCGGAGTGTGGTGTTTAGGGGATTTTCACAGTAACTTCACTATGGTGTTAATGTAAGCCTATTTGTGTTACTAGTAAATAGACTTTAATATCCTGCCAAGTGCCTTCAATTTTGTTAACAGCACAGCTGATAAACGCTAGGGTATTCCGAATGCCAGAAGAGAAACTTGGAACGTTAGCTCTCAATCATATTTTGCACTTTGATATAATGTGAGGGAAGATGTGAAGACGAGTGATGGATGTCTCAGCCATTTGCGATAAACAAAATAATTATTTACTAAACAGTAAAGAGACTTGGTTAAGGGAAGGACAGGATTGGTAGCTTAACATCAGGATACAGATGTTTCAGGTGGGATAGAAGGGGATGTCAAAGGGGTGGGGGAGTTGCACTACTGGTTAAGGAGAATACCACAGCTGTACTCCGGGAGGACACCTTGGAGGGCTTATACAGCGAGGCAATATGGGTAGCGCTCAGGAATAGGAAATGTGCAGTCACATTGTTGGGGTGGGGGTTTACTATAGGCCACCCAACTGCCAGTGGGAGATTGAAGAACACGATATGTAGGCAGATTTTGGCAAGTGTAAAAGTAACAGGATTGCTGTGGTGGGAGATTTTAATTCCCTCTATATTGACTGGGACTTACTTAGTGCTAGGGCCATGGATGGGGCAGAGTTTGTAAGGAGCTTCCAGGATTGCTTCCTGAAACAGTATGTAGATAGTCCAACTAAGGAAGGGGCCATACTGGACCTGGTATTGGGGAATGAGCCCAGCCAGATGGTCTGTGTTTCAGTAGGGGAGCAGTTCAGGAACAGTGACCACAATTTTTAGTAAGCTTTAAGGTATCAATGGATAAAGATATGTGTAGTCATCAAGTTAAGGTGCTAAATTGGGGGAAGGCTAATTACAACAATATTAGTCGTCAAGAAGGCGTACGGCATGCTTGCCTTCATTGGCCGGGACATTCAGTTTAAAAATTAGCAAGTCATGTTGCAGCTTTATAGAACCTTAGTTCAGTCACACTTAGAATATAGTCTTCAATTCTGGTCATCACACAACCAGGAGGATGTGGAGGCTTTGGAGAGGGTACAGAAAAGATTTACCAGGATGTTGCCTGGTATGGAGGGCATTAGCTATGAGGAGAGGTTGGAGAAACTTGGGTTTGTTCTCACTTGAGCAATGGAAGTTGAGAGGAGACCTGATAGAAGCCTACAAGATTGAAAGGCAGGGCAGAGTGGATAGTCAAAGCTTTTTCCCAGGGTGGAAGAGTCAATTTCTAGGGGGCACAGGTTTAAGGTGCAAGGAGCAATCATCTTATACATATAAGATGATGAAAGGGATGGATAGGGTAGAGGTGGAGAGGTTCTTCCCGCTCAAAGGACAGCAGGACTAGAGGGCACAGCCTCAAGATAAGGGCGGGGGGAGCAGTTTAGAACAGAGTTGAGGAGGAACTTCTTCACTCAAAGGGTGGTGAATCTCTGGAATTCTCTGCCCGTTGAAGTGGTGGAGGCTGCCTCGCTAAATATATTTAAGATGCGGGTAGATAGGTTTTTGGTAGGCAAGGGGATTAAGGGTTATGGGGAGAAAGCGGGAAAGTGGAACTGAGCCACTTCAGATCAGCCATGATCTTATTGAATGGCGGGGCAGGCTCGAAGGGCTAGATGGCTGACTCCTGCTCCTATTTCTTATGTTCTTATGTAGGAGCAAGGTTCAAAAGAGATGCACGAGGCAGATTTTTTCCACAGAGTAGTGGGTGCCTGGTCTCGTTACCAGGGGAGGTGGTGGAAGCAGATACAATAGTGACTCTTAAGGGGCTTCTTGACAAGTACATGAATAGCATGGAAATAGGGGGATATGGTCCCCGGAAGGATAGGGGGTTTTAATTCAGTCGGGCAGCATGGTCGGTGCAGGCTTAGAGGGCCAAAGGGCCTGTTCCTGTGCTGTAATTTTCTTTGTTCTTTGTAAAACAGAGAATAGACTCAAAATACACTTACACACTTAACTATATTAATGACTAGCACAACTTTAATTTTTTCCCAGTTCCAAGTCCCTCTATTATTTTTAACCTCTGAGCTAAATGTCCTCAAACAACATCCCCCTAGATTCTAAAAACTATAAGTAAAATCTAGCAGTTGTTACTACACTAGGCATACATATCTTTTGGAGTTGCTTCTGGCTTAGGATACAGACAACGGGCTTCTCAAATAGGCTTTCTCCAGGCATAACTTGTTGGGAGTTGACAGTTTGCTGCTGTAAGTGGCAATCTCTTGCATAGTGTAAACTTGCCTTTAATGTGCTGTTTTCTTTTCAATCTTCCCCTATCTGAACTAACTTTCTCAGAAGTCACTCTTAATTGCTTTTATAACATTAATTCACTTTTTTAGAATGTGTGAAATTCACCCCATCTTTTTTGAACTTTTATCATCTTTAATTGTTGACACACTATCCTCCATTCTTATCATCTTGCCTTGGCCAAACATTTGTTCAGTGTTGCTAGGTATCAAAGCCCTAGTTCCACTAACCTGTCTTTTCTACAATTTTCATTTTAAAATAATTTGTTTTCCTTTTAAACATACAACCACCAGAACATATTTCCAATTATTGGATTAATTGTTTTTTCATGTTATAATTTTCTAACAATATCATCTGGTTTGAACAAGAGTGGCAGCTGGGCCTGACAATTGGTCTCGGGCTTTGGGTATGGATTTTTATTATTCATTCGTGGGGCATGGGCGTTGCTGGCTGGCCAGCATTTATTGCCCATCCCTAGTTGCCATTGGAAGGCAATTGAGAGTCAACCACATTGCTGTGGATCTGGAGTCACATGTAGGCCAGACTGGGTAAGGATGGCAGGTTTCCTTCCCTAATGGATATTAATGAGGATGAATTAATTAGTTGCAATTTTAAGTGCATGTCAGGTCATGGGGATGCAGGGAAGAAAATTGGAAAAACCCACTAAAGTTGCCTTGTCCTCCAATAGCTGGTCTTATCAAGCTGAACTCAAGTTACTGGCATTGAGCCATTCAGTTGGGTTGTTTCTGCAAGGAAAGTGTGTTATGAAAAATGTTAAATGCAGTACCCAAGAAAATGCATTTAAACTCATGCCTGGAATCAGTGAAATAAATTCTAAGCTTACAAGCTGCATCTGTTTGCTTTTTGAAGATAATGTTATCGCCCGATACCAGGAACGCAGCCTGGGTCTCATTTGATGGCAGAAGGAGACAGGAAATTCAACATACAGACAGGCAAGTGTGACACTATAGCTACCTCTATCCTCTTCTCTGTACCACATGGTATAATCACTGGGGTGTTGGAAGCAGGTGGTAATGACGTTATGGTATAGCTCTTAACTGAATATACATGGTGGGCCAATTGAAATCTTATTATATTTCTTATCAACTAATTTCTATTTTATTTTGTCTAGTGATTTTTTTAATAGTTTTATAAAACAAAGGCATACTTTATAACAGCAACATATGTCTCTAATCTTTGGCCTTCCTTGGTAATGATTTAGAAACCAGACTTGCATCAAAGCAGCTGCAATTGGGCAAACCTGACCCGGCAAAGTGCAGCACCCCGTGCCAAACCCTGCCAATTCTTGACCTGCATTTGCTCCCAACCCTTCAATTCGCCAAATTCAAAATCCCTGTTTATAACCTATAACTGTAGCTTCACCCCACTAACCTTCAGCAACCCCTTCCAACTGACCTTCACCTCATGTGGGTCACACCCTTCCTTTGCCTGACTACGGCCATTAGTTGCCTCAGCTTTATTTTCTGGACCTTCTTTCGGAAACTCTTCCATTGATCTGATATCTTTCCCTTTAAAAGCTGACAGAGTTTCTGCTTTATAACTGTGCACTTCCGAGCACATTTCCCAAAGATCTCATTGCCCAACGTGCATTTCTCATTTATATTATTATGTCATATACACTGTAAAACAGAGGTGGCCGCACAGATGTATGCTTTAGAAGAAAGTTTTGACAGCAGAAGTGGTTCTTAGGTCCTGAAATAGGTGCATGCCTATATAACTGGGTAACCTTACAATCACGTGGTACCTAAGGAAAAACTTTGTTTTACACTTTAATTCAGCTTGTGTTACCAACAGAAGAGCAAAAGGTTTAGTCAGAGGTGGTACCCTCACTAAAATGAAACATATTCAGTAGCTTAGCTATTGTTGTTGGGCCCATCAGTGTCTGAATTGATAAATTCACTGCTTGGGAGCATTGAAACTGTTCAGAGCAGGAAGGTCACTGGTTCAATGCTCTTTGGATTTTTCAGTAAGTTCAGAGAAGTTCAAACCATGTGTATGGTCAGAAACTGTCTTTCGCTTGCGTTTTGTGAAACTGAAAAGGCGGTCAAATTCCCACAAAAGGCTGGAGGATGGAGAAGAAAAAGACTTGTTCATAGACTGCCACTCACAACCTCATGATGCCCTGGTGTGTCATTGTTGCAATGTAGGAAGCACAGCAGCCAATTTGTTTACAATAATCTCCCATGAACAGCAATGGGATATTGAATAGATAATTTGTTACAGTGACACAGTTTCAGTCATGATTGGCTGACTGGTAAAAGGCAGAGAGTGGGGATAAAGGGGTCCTTTTTAGGATGGCAGACGTTGACTGGTGGAGCTCCACAGGGGTTAACGTTGGGACCGCACCTTTCACTCTATACTCAACGATCTAGATGAGGGAACTGAGAGCATTGTAGCTAAATTTGCAGATGATACAAAGATAGGCAGAGGGGCAGTACTATTGAAGAAGTGGAGGAGACTGCAGAAGAACTTGGACAGGTTAGGGGAATGGGCAAAGTGCGAGGTTATGCACTTTGGTAGGAAGAATAGATATAATTGGGGAAAGAATTCAGAAATCAGAAGCACAAAGGACTTGGGAATCCGAGTTCAGGATTCTCAAGGTTAACTTGCAGGTTGACTTGATGAGAATGCAAATGTAATATCAGCAATGATTTCAAGAATACAAAAGCAGGAATGTATTGCTGAGGCTGGTGAGACCACAGTTAGAATATTGTGAGCAATTTTGGCTCCCATATCTAAGGAAGGATGTGCTGCCTTTGGAGTGGGTCCAGAGGAGGTTCATGAGAATGATCCTGGGAATGAAGTGTCTGACGACTTGATGTACTCAGTGGAGTTTAGAAGGATGAGAGAGGAGCTCATTGAAACTTGCGAGATAATGAAAGGCTTGGATAGAGTGGGTGTGGAGAAGATGTTTCCATTGAAGAGGAAGGGACCAGATTTGAGGGCACAGCCTCAGAGTAAAGGGATGACCCTTCAGAACTGAGATAAGGAAGAATTTCTTCAGCCAGAGGGTGGTGAAAGTATGGAATTCTTTGGCAGAGAAAGATATGGAGGCTAGGTCACTGAGTGTATTTAAGACAGAGATAGATAGATTCTTGATTGGTAAGGGAATCAAAGGTTATGGGGGAAAATATGGGAGAATAAGGTTGAGAAATTTATCAGCCATGATCGAATGGAGGAGCAGACTCGATGGGCTGTAAAGTCTACTTCTCCTATATCTTATGGTCTTTCAATACTGGCTAGAATACCAGGGAGAACTCCCTGCACTCCTCCTTTTGAAATGTTGCCAAGGTTTATATCAACCCAAAAAAGTAGACAGGGCCTCAGTTACTCCTCAAGTAAATTACTTTGGATGCTGGAATCCAAAACCAAAAGAGAAAATGCTGGAAAATCTCAGCAGGTTTGGCAGCATCTGTAAGGAGAGAAAAGAGCTGATGCTTCAAGTTCAGATGACACTTGGTCAAAGTCCTTTGACAAAGGGTTATCTGGACTCAGTGTCAGCTCTTTTCTCTCATTACAAATGCTGCGAGTCCTGCTGAGATTTTCCAGTATTTTCTCTTTTTTGGCCTTGGTTACACCTTGTCTGAAAGATATTTCCTTAGCCAGTACAGCAATTCTCCAGTACTGCATTGGAGTGTCAGCCTGGATTATGTACTCATGTCTCTAGAATAGGATTTGAACCCACAACGTCTGACTTGGGCGAGAGTGCACCATATGCAGAGTATTTGGTAGATGGATATGAATTGCTTTAGTGGAAGTACTTTGATATTTCATTGTGAAACCTGTTGCAATTCTGTACAGCAGTTAAAGATTTTACATCAAGAGTCACGTTCCCCACTGTGTACCTACCCCTCCAGATTCTTTGACTGCACCAGAGAATATTGGGGCACGAGTCTCTGTCAAACAGTGAACTCCTAATTTCAATCCTGTCACCAGGAAGTTGCCAAGTGGAGCCTAGACGCTTCCTCACAGAAAGAGAAGGAAAACATAGGATATCTGATGTTTGCTTTGCGAAAGACGGGGATAACATTGTTATCCTTTACTGGAGAATAACAATAAATACTAAAATTTGTCTTAGTCAGCATCTCAAAATGATGGGTGGCCCAGAAGCAGTCCACTGTGACCTCATAGGTAGAGGGGAAATGGGCTACAGATGGTTCCCAGGCAGTAAAAAGCAAAGAATTAATTACTGGTTAAATGCAGTCACTGTTTCTTAAAAGTACGGAAGCAAATCTGTGCACAGCAAGATGTCACAAGCAGCTGATGAATAAGTCACTAGAAGATGTTTTTTAAGATTTTCATTGTTGAGGGAGCATTGGCCAGGAAAACAGCAAGAAATCGTATAGTGCATTTAATGAAATGATACATGGCCCTTCACCGGACCATTGCGAAACAAAATTTGACACCAAGCCCGTACAGATATTAGCACGGGGGACCAAATGTTTGGTTAAGGAGAGAGGTAGAGAGGCAGTGGATTTCAGGATGGAATTCCAGATCTTATCATCTGGCAGCTTGAAGGCATGATTAATAGTGGTGGACTGATCAAAATTGGAGATGCCAGAATTAGAGGTTTTGAGTAATGCCCATGTTCTTTTTTGAATTGTTATTGGAAATGCTTGCGGACAGGTCCTGTCTTTGACTCATTCACCTGAATGAGTTTTGATGGCCTCCATCCAATTTGAGTTGGCCAGCGCACAAGAAAGTGACATAAGTTCTTTTTTGGCTGTCTTCACCCGGAGCTTGCTGTGCCTGTCATTTTGGATGCCAAGGAGAGTGCATTTCAGTGCAGAGCCAACAGCCTTCGTCAATTCTAACAATGTTCAATAAAAAACAGAAATGTTGGAAAACACTTGGCAGGTCAGGTAGCATCTGTGGAAAGAGAAATAGTTAATGTTTCAGGTCAACAGCCTTTCACCAGAACTAGAAGAATTTAGAGATTTAACATGTTTCAAGCTAGTGCAGAACCAAGGAAAGATTTGTGATGGGGTTTATGGCAGGCATGATTAAATGTTAAAAGCAATGATTGCGCAAGGTTAAAAGGGGTGGCAGTGGGATATGTGAAGAGTCTAGCGGAGCTATAAATTGTAACAGTGGAACTATTACCAGCACCTGCAGTCTGGTTATGATCCAAAGATGTTGAACCCATTATTGAAACTGGAAAGCTGTAAAATGCCTGATTGAAAGATGAGATGTAATTCATTAAACTTCATTGCAGCAGTGCGGAAGGCTGGGGAATGGTAAGAGTGGGATAATATTCTGCTGTTTTATTTTGTTTAGCATAACAGTAACAACGTCATGCTACCCAGTGCCATCGATCTGCTGTTATGACCTTGTGTATGACTGGTTCGAGAGCCTGGCTGAGTGCCTGCACTGGAACGTGCGCAAAAAGCAGTCACGCTTTGAAGAAATCACAGATTCGTCAGACACGGAGTGTTAGTCCACAGTGGGTGCATCCCTTTCCTGTTCTACACTCCCCTCCTCCATGGAAACACTGTTCTAAGCTTATTGGAGTATCTATTCTGTTTGTATTGTTAAATAGAAGACAGTATTCTGTATCTGAATGTGGTGTATATTAACATTCCATCGGGTACAACCTTCCTGCCTCCCTCCTCTCCACCCAGTTCCTCACATCTTAATCATCCTGGAATGCTCACTGAGCCTGCAAGTTGGGGAAGAATAATGAAGATGCACCAACTTTCTTCATAATGGGCTTGAATTCGTGTTGCTATTTTACTGTTTTTATTTTCTTTTACGGTGATAACTATCATTCATCAAATTTGTACAGTGGAATGTGCCCTTGGAGCAATTTGTTGATTGACATGCTATGGATGTGCAGTTTTTAAAAAAAAAAAATTTGGCTCACAAGGTGTCTTAGTTGATAATGCCTGGGGTGTCCCTGTTATGCACCTTGCTGGTCCAGCTCAGCATTTGGAAAGCTAATTACTATTTGTCTGGGTTAAGGAGGAGCAAAATATATCCCCACTTTACCTTTAATCACTGACCCTTGTCGGAAACCCAGCCTTTACTAAATGCCCCTTGGCAGCAGAGATCTGCTGAGATGCACCATGGAACTAGTCCTTTTTTGGAGTACATGGGGTTGAGATGACCAGTGTGAAAATGGGTCATTTTTAAGCAAAGCATCTTTCCAAGATGATCAACTTTAGTTGCTGCCGCAAATCAATGCTGCACTGTTAACCTACAGCGAAGATTAACTGTTCAGATGTTTTGATGAAATCGAAATTCCTTGAATTTTATATTGTACATTATCACATTACTATAGAGTAACTATTGTATTAAAAATACTGTGAAAATGTACTATAACACCCTTGTTTTCTTTTGGTCTTGCCAGTCTGCATTTAAAGGAGGAATCCACGGCTGGTGATGCTGATTGTTACAGTATAATAATTCAAGAATGTTATGCCTTTAAAATCAACACAAAAAAATGGAAACTAGGTTAATTTACAACCATCATTTTGCCTTTGGTCAAGTGAGCTAAGCAGCTGGATGTTTATTTCACAGCTGATTTAACTGAGTTGTTTGGTTACTGCACCTTGCCTCTTAAGTGTTGTTGAAATGGAATAACATTGGGTCGCATTATTTTGTTTCTTTTGATTGTGCAGTGGATCAGTGCGTACAATTCTTTCCTGGGATCCAAGCTGAAATCCAGTCCAGATTACTGAGGTAGGGGTACCCTTCATTGTGACCTGAGACGATCACCCTTGAACACAGTTCGGATTGGTTCTGATTTATATTGAATGTGCTTGTCCACAACTCAAAATGAAACACATTATCAGTCTCTGTTGTAGTTTTGCTAGGGCCAAATTGGTGCAACAGGTAGTTTGCAGATGAGGCAGACCCATATATTGTAAGTGTAATGTTTGTGCTTTACTCCGAATCTCAACAAAACCTGTACCTGAGTGGGATTACTGATAGTGATTAAAATTCAATATTTCTCTTCAAAACATTTATATTTTCTTAGTGGATAAAGGGACATTACAATGGAGAAGATGTTGAACTCATTGCAGACAGACTTGTGACATATAACCATAGAACAAGTTACATTTCCAGTTAGCATATAGGATGTCAAACCTCAAACCATTTTCAATAAAGAATTGTAAACAAACCAGTCTCTGCTGTTGTGTCAGATTGAAAAATGGAATTGGATGTTGGCAATTGTTTGGGGAATAAACAGTCGTAGTGGTTAAAGGGTTCATTCTCTGGTGGAATGTGGAAAAGGCCCATGGAGCTACACTGGGGCCTGGGTTTTTCACTCTATACAAATAAAATTCTTATTTGCTTCATCCAAGTCTAGAGGTAAAGTGCCTTGATAGGCTCTTTGGGCAATGAACATCGAAGGATGTACTGACCATTCTTGTGGTAGAGTATGCACTCACCAGCATATCAAGACTTTAAGGATTAAATTATGCAGACATTGCATCAACTTGGCTTGGTCAGGTTGATAAGTGATCTAAGAACAGATTTTTTTTATTAATTTGCAGGATGTGGGTGTTGCTGGCTGATCATTGCTTTTGAGAAAATGAGGATGAGCCACCTTAAGAGTAATAATGTCTAGAACACAAAAAAAAGCGCTTTGCCTCATAGAACATAGAACATTACAGCGCAGAACAGGCCCTTCGGCCCACGATGTTGCGCCGACCAGTTACAAAAACAATGACCCACTAGCCTATACCAATCCCTTTTCGTCCATAAACCTATCCAGAGATCTCTTAAACGCCCCCAAACTAGACGCATTTACAACTGCAGCAGGCAGGGCATTCCAATCCCTCACCACCCGCTGGGTAAAGAACCTACCCCTGACATCCGTCCTGTAGCTACCCCCCCTTAATTTAAAGCCATGCCCCCTCGTGCTAGCTTTCTCCATCCGAGGAAAAAGGCTATCACTATCCACCCTATCTAAACCTCTAATCATCTTATATGTTTCAATAAGAGCTTCTTAGCTGCCTTCTTTCCAACGAAAACAACCCTAAATCCCTCAGTCTCTCCTCATAGGACCTCCCCACCATACCAGGCAACATCCTAGTAAACCTCCTCTGCACCCTCTCCAACGCCTCCACATCCTTCTTGTAATGCGGGGACCAGAACTGCACACAGTACTCCAAGTGCGGCCGCACTGGAGTAGTGTACAGTTGCAACATTACACTGCGACTCCTAAATTCAATCCCCCTACCAATAAACGCCAAGACACCGTACGCCTTCTTAACAACCTTATCTACTTGATTCCCAACTTTCAGGGATCTATGTACACACACACCTAGATCCCTCTGTTCATCCACACTATTCAAAGTCCTCCCGTTAGCCCTATACTCGACACATCTGTTGCTCCTACCAAAGTGAATTACCTCACACTTCTCCGCATTAAATTCCATCCGCCACCTCTCGGCCCAGCTCTGCAACCTATCTAAGTCTCCCTGCAGACTATGACACCCTTCCTCACAATCTACCACACCTCCAACTTTGGTGTCATCAGCAAATTTACTAATCCACCCAACTATACCCTCATCCAGATCATTAATAAAAATTACAAACAACAGTGGCCCCAAAACAGATCCCTGAGGCACACCACTCGTAACTGTACTCCATGATGAATATTTACCATCCACCACCACCCTCTGTCTCCTATCTGATAGCCATCATGTCTGCACTGGTCAAATACAAGCCACCCAAATATTCAAATCCCATTTTCCAGTACTTGGTCCATAGCCTTGTATGCCTTAGCATCACGAGTGCTTATCTAAATACCTCTTAAATGTTATGAGAGTCTCTGCTTCCACCTTCTTCGACCACTACAATCCCTGTGATGTAGGGAACCCATAGTGCTTTTCAGGAATTCAAGGCTTTTGCCATGAATGACAGTGAAGCAATGGTGATATAGTTCCAAGCCAGGAGGGGAACTTCCAGGTGATGATGGTCCCATGTATCTGCTGCCCCTCCCTGTACGTGAGTTTCTGCAGTGCATCTTGTTGCTGGTACACACTGCTTCCACTGAGCATTGGTGCTAAAGGGAGTGAATGTGGATGGGATGCCATTGAAGTTGCTGCTTATTGCAGCAGACATGAACTAGTAACATTTCTCTGGATTATACAGTCAGTAAGGTACTTCAAGGACTGCAGGAGAGGAAAAAAAAGACAAGGTTGCATTTAACATAGGCTGCTGTGGAATATAATGTAGAAAAATGTGAGGTTATCCACTTTGGCAAAGTATTTCTTAAATGGGACAAGACAGGAAAATATAGTACATCAAGTACCTACAATCACCAGGCAGGAGTGTTCCCTTCTTGTTAGGGAACACTTCAGTAGTCAAGGGCACTCAGCCTCTGGTCTTCAGGTAAGCATACTCCAACATGGCCTTCACAACAATGCAGAATTGCTGAGCAGAAACAGATAGGCAAGTTCTGCAAACAAGGACAGCCTCAACCAGGATCTTGGGTTCATGTCATACTATCTGTAACCTCCATGACTTGCAAAATCTCACTATCCTGGCTGGAGACAATTCACACCTCTTTAACCTGTGCTTAACACTCTACTCACATTGTAAAGATTTGATTATCACATTCCAACCATTATCTTGTAATTGAGTTTGTGCCTATATATATGCACTGCATTCACCTGATGAAAGAGCTGCACACAAAGCTTGTTACGAAATAAACCTGTTGGACTTCAACCTGGGGTTATGAAACTACTCAAAGGACTTGGGCATCATTGTCAATAAGTCACTGAAGGTTATCATGCTATTTGTAGCAGGCAATTAGGAAGGCTTTTGGCATGCTGGCCTTTTTTACAAAGATTTGCATACAGTTTGTCCTTCAATTGGATAGAAGCTTGGTTGGACCATAGCTGGAGTTGTGCGTGCCATTTTGGTCCCCTTAGGAATGATATTCCATATAGAGAATGCAACAAAGGTCACTGGACTTGTTCCCTGGACAGGATCGTTTTATGGAGAGAGATTTGATGATCAAATTGAAACTTACAAAATACTTACTGTTAGACAGGGTAATGCAGGCAGGATGTTATCTCTGGTTAGGAGTCAAACCAAGAGACACAATTTTAAAATATGGGGGAAGGCTACTTGGGACCAATACGAGAAGTTATTTAACTTGGTGTGAATCTCTGGATTTCTCCACCCAAGAGGGCCATGGAAGCTTATTCATTATGTTTAAAGGAGAGATTGACAGATTTCTAAATACCAGTGACAAAGGGATCTAGTGAAAATATGGGAAGAAGAATAGCATTGAAGTAGATGATTGTATTGTAGACCAGGCTGCATGGCCTACTCTCCCTATTCTAACATTGTGTGCCCTCTCTTTCCCAAGTATTGTGCCCATTTTGCAAAATAACCATCTGAGAAATCTACTGTAAACCAAGGTCTTTGGGAATAAGATGTGGAATATAATACTACATCCAGGAAGACAATGGAACAAATCAACCGCAACATGGAATCAACTCATCAAGATCAGCCAAGAAACAACTAACCGTATACTTAGCATTTCTACAGTTCATGAAAAATAAAAAAAAGTCTGTCATCTGTATCAGGGTGTCTATGTCACAAATGGTAGTTGTGATTTATATATTTGTTTTTAAATTCAGGGAATTGCTTTTTGTTTAGCTTAAGACCTGACTGATTTTCTATAACCTAGAAGTATCAATAGTGGAACTTTTACAGAATTGGCAAAGCACATCTGTTATAAATTCACCAAAAAAATTAAGTCATATCTGGGGTGGGAGAATAAGGGAGACATTTCACCCTCATATTGTTGTAACATAAGCCCTTAGAAAAAAGATCAGGAAAAAGTTTTTCACAAAGGATCAGGAGATTGACTGATAAAGAGGGAAATTGAGCAAAGGTGAGTTAATGGAGTATCAGGCCACAAGCTCCACCTTCTCATCAAAGAGAGTCAGCTAATAAATGCTGACATTTCCTGTGACCACTGCCATCAAAAAGGAAGGTGTGTGAAGCAGTTGGTCAGGATTGAATAAAGGAGGCTGAGAGATTACAGATGTGGGTGGATTTTCCTCTTCAGAACTGTTGATCTCAAAAAAAGGAACAGTTTTGCACAATTACACTCACCTATTAAATGTAGAAACACCTTGTTTGTGATTCTGTGGTAAAGGAGACTACGTCAAGCTTCTATACTCTAGAATAACAGGGGAAATGTTACTACCTGCTCTGCAGTTTTAATCATTCCCCGCAAGTTGAAGAATTCAATAGAATATTACAACACACAGACCATTCAGCCCATTGTGCCTCTGCCAGCTCTTTTACCAAGTTATCCAAATTAGCTATTCCCTTGCTTATTTCCCAATGACCCTGCAAAGTTCTCCTTAATATCCAAATAGATTTTAAAAGGAATTATTGAAAACAGCTTCTGGTGCCCTTTTGGGCAGCACATTTGAATCATAACTCACTGTGCAAATGTGTTTCCACCTCACTGTTCTCTTGATCTTTTGAAATTATGTTTAAAAAATTCTGATTGAAGTTCCAATGTATGACGACACTGAAACCAGCAGAGTTCACAACAGGGAACAATCTTTTGTCTGAAAGCAATGGGTTCCGGCATTTTCTTGCTCAATGCCACTGTTTTTATAAAGTGAGAAATTTTGTCTCTTTACCTAATTTGTGGTATTAGGATTAGATTGAAAAGGAAAATACACAGACACAAATGCTTTATTTTTTAATTGCATTTACTTCTTCAAATAGCTAAAACAGTTATTGTTTAAATAATGTTCCAGTAATCATAAAGACAAGTCTTTAAATTATATATCAATCCAAATATGGACATAACCAGGTTTGAACAAGAGCAAGGAGCAAGCATTTCCCCTCCCACCTCCACAACTCCCCCCACTCTCTCTCTCTCTCTCTCCACTGCAATATACACGAAATAGCACTGGCCTATAGCTACACTATACAATGTACAAATACTCAAATACCATTTGAGAGCAGGTTGAGATACCACCAGAAAAACCACTGGCACGCTGGCAAATCTTTCTCCAAGAAAGACACATGATAACAGAAAAAAATGCTTTTATCATCTCATTAGGAAAAGCATATGAATATAGAAAATTTCTACACTACCAAGTATTTCTTTTCTGTGCTATTAGTTTAATTAAACAGTTAACTACAAAGTTGTGTGGTCCACGCTCAGGTTACTCTGTGAAGTGCCAGAGCTCAGTTAATTACTGCACGGCGAGCAGATGCTGGAAACCAATTAAATTCCACATTTAACTTGATCCATCAGCTCCCAATAATGCGGCAGAGGTCTAATGATGCGGGAAGGCTTGAAACTGGCTGAACATTTTCCAATTTAAATATATTTCTAACGTGTGTGTATTTTTCTGAGCAAAGGAAATAGAAAACAACTTTTGCGACTTGTAAAATGCTGCATGATGCACTGTGAGATCAGTGAGTCAACCTGATATCCTGCAAAAGTAGGGCTCGTTTTACAAAATGTAGAGCAGCAAGTCAACGCTGTTTACAGCTGCAGCAAGATTTCCGTTGATTTGCCTTAAAACTTCAGTCTTTAGGGGACTTTGGATTGTGTGGCACATGGGAAGTCTGCATTTCTGGTTCGTAGAGATTGTGAACACTCAGAATTACATGTAATGCGAAGATTACAGCATGATTAGTGTTCACACTACTGAAACAGGTCTCATCAAAGTCAGTTCTGCCTGACTCCTAGAAGGTACATTTTATACAGCATAGGAAGCTTAAAAGCTGAATGTGCACTTCTCAGCTATTATGGTCAAGGATCCTAAACTTTGAAGGGCCAGACGCATAACTGCAATCTTGAATAAGACAACGCCCAAAACTGTCTCACACTTTCCTCTGCATATATCCCAGAATAAAAATTAGCACCCCATTCTAAGCCCTATAAATAACACTCTCTCCCTATTAAATACTGTACCTTCATACATTTATCCTGTTCAGTCCATTTCCCAAGGTTGCACTACAAAATACAAATCTGCATTTAATACAAAAACAGAAAGTGCTGGTAAACTCAGCAGCATCAGTGGAGAGAGATACCATTTTGAATCTAGTATAACTCAAAACATTAACTCTCCTTCCATAACTGCTGCCACTGCTGTTGAGCATTTCCAGTACTCAAGTTTTTATGTCCCATCTCCACAGTATTTTACTTTATGTATCTGCACCTATTAATGTACGATCATAATTGGATATTCATTCATCTTAAAAAGTTGGCAGAAATGGTGAACAAGTGAATTTCAATTACTATGTAAAGAGGTAAAGCATTGGTGTTTGATTCTGAATTCTGAAATAAAATGAGACATGTTTTCAGATTCCAGCAGCATCCTATCACACAGTTAAGTTGTTTTGTATCGCTCCTCTCTAGTTTATAAATCACCAATCCACCACAAAAGGTCTGTAAGAAACTACCACCTTGGACAAACTTTGCTTTGCAGCAATGGGCAATGTTCAGCTTCCTGCTAACAGCTGATTACCGGTCAAATGTAGCGAAAGTGAATTTATTTTTCACCCACACATTTCCCAAACTTCAATGGATCCTTTCGGGTGCTTAAATGTGAATTTCCTGAATGTAGTAAGCCTCTTAACTCGATGCACCGTCCTCCAGTGTGGAGGCAGTATGCAAAAGCTTTGGGCTCCAAACGTACATGACCTCTGCACTTGCAAGCTTCAGGTTAGAAGGGACCAGGGTGCCTCAAACACTGATATTCACCGCCTCAAGCAGGGGCAAACAGTAACACCAACTGAAGGTCTGTAGCCTCTTAGTACATTCAGCTAAGTAAGAATATGCACAGACATGATGAACCAAAAATGGGTTGATTGGGCTTTGCATGAGTTTTTTTGGAATATCATGATGCGCACACACTATGGATTGGAATACATTGTCTTGGCATGTGAAATATGCTGATGCTAACAAGCTTTTCCAGGGTACCTCTAACTCCTCTGCCGAAATATCTTGGTTTATGATCATTGTGACTGGGGTGAGGGAATTTTAAAACTCTATGATTATCATGCAGTTTTAACATTTCACAATATCTCATTGTGGCATCCCACAGTGGTCCGGGCACATGTCTCCATCCCAATGTGGAACTGTTTTCAACATCAGCTACTCGTGCTTGGTTGCTGGAGATGGAATTGTCTCTGTTCTACGACTTACTGTGTAATGGCTGTGTCTCTTCATCTTCCTCCTCCTCCTCTTCTTCCTCCTCTTCTTCCTCGTCATCGTCTGTAGGCTGGTCCAGTTCCTCTTTAGTGATCATTTCAAAGTCATTCCCATTGCCACTGCTATGCTGGGAACAATCATCATCCCTTCGGTCACTGTCTGTGTCCGACTGCCGCTCTCTGGCTGAATTGCCCGCTGCCGGCGCCTCTGCTTCCGCTGCCGTTGCTTCTGCTTTTGTTTCTTCCTCTTCTCCTTCTCCCTCCTTGCCCTCATCGTCATCAGGCTGTGGTTGTTTCTGAGGTTCAGTCTCCTCGCCCGATTTCTTGGCGTCTGATTTGGGCCCCTTGTACTCGTGTGTGTACAGGGGTCTGAAGGAGTCAATGAAACCAACATCGGCTGTCAGGTTTGGCAAGAACCAGAAATGATGTCGGCCACCGGTAAGGAGCCAGATTAAGAGGAAGAGGATGCATCGAGCTGAAAGGGAATCAAATAGGAATGGTGTTTTCAGAAATTAAAATGAAAGTCAAAAGATGTAGTGTTTATGTGTACATGACTCCTTGCTGAAAAAACTTTTGTCTTCTGAACAAAAGATTTAATTTTTTCTATATGTTGATGACATTGATAGAGGAAATAGAGATACTGTTTCCACTGGTAGGAGGGTAAGTTTGATTTGATTTATTATTGTCATATGTATTAGCAAAGTGAAAAGTATTGTTTCTTGCATGCTATACAGACAAAGCATGCTGTTCATAGAGAAGGGAATGAGAGGGTACAGAATGTAGTGTTACAGTCATAGCAGGTGCGTAGAGAAACATTAACTTAATGCAAAAGATGCAGCCCAAATAACCAGAGGACATAGATTTCAGATTATCGACAAAAAGTGCTGGAGAAGCAATGCAGGCAGACAGATGAAGGGGTTCTTTTTAAAATCACAGTGATCTGGAATGTGCTGAAAGGCTGTGGAGTTGATTTTGTTGTAACTTGAAAAAGGGAATTTACATGTACCTGAAAAAAATATACAGAGCTAGGGAAAAGAAAGAGCTGGGGGAGTGTGAGTCATTGGATAGTCCTTTCACAGGTTTGATGAGCTGAATGGCCTCATGCTGTGCTGACTGACACTAGGCATACTCAATGTGTGGCCTGACCAGAGCACTATAGAATTAGGTTACAATTTCCTACTGTCTGAACATCATCAGTAAGACAGTTCAGATTCTCTTTTCAACATCTCACGGCCAACTAACTCAACCAGGGATTCCGATTCTATGACTGACAATACCATCCCCATAGGCTTGGAGTCAAGTGATAGCTGAAATGGTTAAGATGCCAGGGAGCAGGAATGTGTACATTGAGGCAGCAGAGAGCAGATAGCCTCAATACCAGGGTGGATAGAGGTTGGTCTCAGGGCTGTAGGGGAGTAGACAGACTAAAGTATGAAGGCAACATGGATTGAGTGCAGCACAAAGCTGTGAGGTAAAGGATTGGCGGGAACAACAAATTGCATTTATATAGCACCTTTAATGTATTGGAATGACCTCAGGTCACTGGACTATTGTAAAACAAAATCTGACACTGAGCTAATGGCGATGACGTAATGTAGCAATCCAGACACCCAAGGTAATGCTCAGCGGATCCAGGTTCGAATCCCACCAAGGCAGATGCTGAAATTTGAATTCAATGAAAAAGGAATTAAAAGTCAAATGATGATTATGAAACCATTGTCAATTGTCGGAAAGGCCCATTTGGTTCACTAATGTCCTTTAGGGAAGGAAATCTGCTGTCCTTACCCGGTCTGGCCTACATGTGACTCCACATCCATGGCAATGTGGGTAAGTTGTAACTGACCTCTGAAATGGTCTAGCAAGCCACTCAGCTCAGGGCAATTAGGCATTGGCAATAAATGCTCACCTTGTGAGCTATGGTCACATTAGGATTAAAAAAACAGATATTCAGACAGGTGACCAAAAACATGGTCAAAAGGTTAGGTTTTACAGTGCATCTTAAAAGCAAAAGGAACGTTGAGATGTTTATGAAGGGAATTCCAGAACTTAGAGCCAAGTCGGCTGAAGGCGCCTAATGGGTAGTGATTAAAATCTGACCTGCCCGAGAGGTCAGAATTAAAGGAGGAATGCTATTTTGGAGGTTACAGAGAGAGGGGAGAGACTCTGGAGGAATCCTTCACCTTGATCTGGATACAAAATTATCTAAATTGTATGAAGCAATGGAATTAACTTTTAAATTCCCTTGATTTCCTTAATATTTTGATAGCTTTTCTTCAGACACAGTGAAATCAACCTTTCAAACAAATTGACAGATATTTTAAGGTACAAAATCTTTGAACATAAATCCTTACTCACCTACGGCGAGGAGGAGGATGCTGGCAACGAAACAGCCTGCTGCAACACTGAGATAGTAAACCCCTACTCGCATTTCTGCAGGCCACAGGGGGAAGAGTGTGGCCGCTATCACCGCAATTACTGTGAAATGATCAAATACAAGTAGGTTAGAGCCACTAACAGCTGCTGGAACAGGGACAAAGAGAAGAGGAGAGGAGCAAGGGTGAACGGGGTTCGAGGGCTCGCCAAGGTGGGGTGAGATAAGGGCTAAGGTGGGGTGCAAAGGAGCGAGAGGGACATGGTCAACGGCTGGACGCTAGGACCCGAGGGCTTGGGGTGAGAGAGGGACTGAGGGAAGCGTGGGCAGGATGGAGGCTGAGGGGGGGCCTGGGAAGTGGGGGAACTTTAAGGTGGGGGTGAGGCTCCCTCCCCTTCTCAAGTGGGTTGAGAGGAGGGCTCAAAAGTTGGGGCTAAAAGGTCCACCACGCCCCCTCCCAGGGCAGGGTGAAGAGGGGGGGGCCCCAGGAGGGCGGGTGGGGGTGGACGCTGGCTGACACGATGGGGTGAGGGAGGGGGGCCCCCCAGCAGGGCAGGGCAAGGGAGGGGGCACGCCCCCAAAGTAGGGGAGAGGGATGGTGAGATTTAAGGGTGATCGAGGTACGAGTGAGAGCAAGAGGGGTAGACGCATTAAGAGATACAGAGGCACACTAAATAAATCTGTTGGTATTTGTCCGATCTTTGTGCAACTTACCTAATATCAGCCCCATTGCAAATGTCTTGAAATGAACAGGATCGTAAATCCATACATATACCTGAAAGAGCCAGAGTAAAGGGAAAACTGAAGATTGCTCCCAACAATAAGACAACACAATCTGCAGTGTCCACATAGGCCAGACAGAAGAATGATGTTTGAGAAGCAGAGCTACATGGCAAAATGCAGATCATGTCCTTCAAATCAGCCCATTCCATTCTTCTCTGTAAATGTTATTGATCCCACTCGTGGATGCAAATGACAGGTGATCAGATTAGCAACAGCATTTTTCCAAATGACTTGTTGCACCTGCTGCTGGAGGAATGGAACAAGTTATATTTTGCCTCTCCGGTGTCAAGTTTGCCATACTGGGTATAAAGATAAATGTGAAGTAAAACTCCCTCAGTGCCTACCCTTGCCAGAAACTGAACTGTTTCCAAAATCATTTCACATTGGGCTCCTGGGGTGAATGTGAACTGAGGTACAAGAGAGAAGAAACGAGCATCTAGTCCTAATTAATGAATCAGTCAGCAACAGAAGGATGCCATTCAGCCCATCATTCTTGTGTCAGCTATTCAATCATTGGTAATAATAGAATAGGGTCAGCTGTTGGGGCCCAAATACTGACCATCACTGGAGGTGAATGGAGTCCTAAAAACATCTTCAGACTTTCATTTCAGCAGGCAGTGAATGGAGAAAGCTGGGGTAGCTGGACCAGATCCAATCATAAATAAATGACTAAAAGCATCCTTTTGGCTGTGCTGGCATGCAACTGATTCCAGGGAAAACGTCACTTCTAATTCAGTGATAACATTTAAGAAGATGGCCCAGAATTTCTGATCTTTGGATAGTTGTACTCCAAGATGCAATGGAGCAACCCTCGAGTCCCCATACATTGATCGCAAGGGAATGCCTGAGAAGTTTGGGCCTCTGATGGACAATTTCCCCGCACCTGAAAGCCGGCAAAAACTGAGTACTTTGGGTGGTTCTGACTTACCTGAAGAGTTATGTAGAAAAGATTAGAAGAATTAAAACCAGTTCTAACTCCTGGGATACTATACCTCTGGACTCAGACTGCCCAATCACCTGACTACCGTCACAACCACCTGACAATGCCTCCTGGCCCAGCTAACCTGCGACCTCCTGATTCCTCCAGTAACCCACAGGAAATAGTTGATGTCAAAACATTAGATATATTCGTGAGGCGGCTGGATATAGCACTTGGGGCGACTGGGATCAAAGGTTATGGGGAGATAGCAAGATTAGGCTATTGAGTTGGATGATCAGCCATGAATAGCAGAGCAGGCTCGAAAGGCCAAATGGCCTCCTCCTGCTCCTATCTTCTATGTTTCTATGTAAAGCCCTGCTTCATCCTTGCACCTCACCCACCCATTGCCCTAGCTCCTCATCTTTTCTATGTAGCTTCTCAAAAGTGGCTGTAGGACCTTTAAACTCTCTACTTACCAAATCTTTCAGCAGCACAGTTAGGAGATACTTGTACATGTGGGGGGAGTGGTTTGGAACTTTCTTTTGTTAATGAAGTTACTGCTAAGTCAACTGTTAATTTCAAATCTAGAGCTGGATCCAAGAGATGAGGGGGTTGGACTATGAAAAGAGACTAAATAGACTGGGTCTGTACTCGTTGGAGTTTAGAAGGGTGAGGGGGGATCTTATAGAGACATATAAGATAACGAAAGAGATGGACAGGGTAGAGGTAGACAGATTCTTCTCGCTTAGAAAGGACAGCAGGACTAGAGGGCATAGCCTCAAGATAAGGGGGGGGCAGTTTAGATCGGAGTTGAGGAGGAACTTCTTCAAAGGGTAGTGAATCTCTGGAATTCTCTGCCCGTTGAAGTGGTGGAGGCTACCTTGCTAAATATATATAAGTCACAGGTAGATAGGTTTTTGACAGACAAGGGAATTAAGGGTTATGGGGAGAGAGCGGGAAAGTGGAGCTGATCCGCTTCAGATCAGCCATGATCTTACTGAATGGCGGGGCAGGCTCGAAGGGCTAGATGGCCTACTCCTGCTCCTATTTCTTATGTTCTTATGATAGATTTCTATCATCCAAAGATGTTACGGGGTAAGGACAGCTATATGGAATTAGGTCATAAATTAGCCATGGTCTCACTGAACAACAGAACAGACTCAAGGGGCTAAATGCCCCTAATTCTGCTCCCAAGGATCCCAAGAACGAGAAAGTCCCTGCTGTCAAAATAGAGAACTCTTCTTCAGTGTGCGCTGATTGCAAGAACAATCTTATTCAAGATATAAAAAACAGCAACTCAAGAATGCGTGGAAATTTTACTGAATTTAATTCAAAAATCAATTTTAAAAAATCTACCTGGGAAAAATGAAACGCGAGGATAATTCAGTGAAAATAGATCTGACCTCAGTGATGAGTAATCATAGGGTGAACTTTACATTGTCAGCCAGATAACACAATGGCTGCCTTTTGCACAACTCTGTTGAACCTTCCCTTTTATTGATTATAAAGGGCAACTGATTAAATAATTTGCATACCTTGTGAAGTCAGAGAGAGGGTCAGCAGATTCAGGTTATGAAGCTGCAGCATTTACTGTAGGAAGTGGGTGAGGCAGAGATGAGTGCATCCTTTAAAGTAAGGTGCGTAAATATGTCATAAGCAGATGCTGAGGTGCTGGGAGTGGAACGGTGGAAGAAAGCGAGCGAGCGTGCAGGTCTGAAACTTCGATGGTTATTCTTTACCTCATTTCCGTCAAGAAAAAGCTGATCATTGTGAGGTTCCAATTTAAACTTTCTTTTTGTCTCTTTCTTTTTCTTTGGTGTTCCTGGAGTTTCATCCTAACAAAATAATCAAATGGTAAGTTATTGACAGACAAGTGCTGAGGATATTCTGTTACTCTGAATACCAGAGTCCTAAGTGAATATGCTACCTGCATGAATATAAACAGTTGCATAGAATTTACAGATGGAAGCAGACAATTCTGCTCAGCAAGTCTATTCTGCTTCAGATGAGCCTCCTCCCATCCTATTAACTGTCTATTTTGTTCCCCATTGTGTGTTTATCTAGCTTCCCCTTAAAATCCATCAACGCTATTTTTTAATTTGTTCATGGATGTGTGTCCCTGCAAGATCAGTATTTATTGCCACCCCCAACTAGCTTTGAAAACTTGAATTGCTGCAGTTCATGTGGTGTAGTTAGGGAGTTCCAGGATTTTGACACAGTGACACGAAAGTAATGGCAATATGGTTCCAAATCGGTATGGTATGGGACTGGGAGACCTTTCTAACGGTGGTATTCTCACGCATCAGCTGCCTTTGTCCTTCAAGGTGGGAAAGGTCATGGTTTTGGAAGTCATTGTGGAGGAAGTTTGGCATGCAATGCATCTTGACATGCTACACTATGCACTGGATGTGGAGGGAGTGAATGTTGAAGATAGATGATAAGGTGCCAATTAAGCAGGCTGTTTTCTCCTGGATGGTGTTAAGCTTCCAGCATGTAGTTTGAGCTGTATTCATCCAGGTAAATGTAGAGCATTCCATCACTCTTCTGACTTGTGCTTTGTAATATGGTGAACAGGCTCTAGGGAGTCAGGTGCTGAGCTGGTCATTATAGAATTCTTAGCCTCTGATTTGCTTTTGTAACCACTCCAGGGCCGCACTATACATCTGTTTCATTCTCATTCATCTTTTCTGTAGCGTTTTGAAACAATTGAGTGGCTTGCTAGGCTATTTTAGAGGGCGGTAAAGCATCAAATACATCTTAGCCAGAGGTACCCTATCAAGGCCTCTCAATTTTAAAGATCACCACCAACGTATATTTACATAGTGCATCAAAAGTGATAAAATGTCCAAAATTGCTTCATAGTATTAAAAAACATAATATGACACTGAACCACATAGGATGATATTAGATCAGATGACTAAAAGTCAAAGAGTGCCTTAAAAGAGGAAAGCGGAGTAGAGAAAGAGAGAGAAATAAGGAAGATTTTCTAGAGTTTAGGGCCTAAGTAATGAAGGCATGGCCACCGACAGTGGATCGCTGAAAATCGGGATGCTCAAGAAGCCAGAATTAGAGCAGTACAAATATCCAGGAGATTTGCTAGACTGAAAGACGTATGTATGAGGTCATGGAGGTTTTAAAATTGAGATGCTGTGTTGACCAGGAGCCAATTTAGATCAGCAATTAGAACGGTGAAAGATGAATGGGATTGGTTGCAAGTTAAGGCACGAGCAACATCATTTTGGAATACCTCAAGTTTAAAGAGCAAAAAGTGGGAGACCAGCCAGGACTGTGTTGAAGCGGCCAAGTCTAGAGGTAATATAGGCATAAAAGAGTATCACATGAGCTGGGACACAGTGAAGTCAGGCAATATTACAGAGGTGGAAATAGGTTCTTTATACTAGCATGCTATGAGGTCAGAAATTTATCTTGGCATCAAAAGTGATCCCAACATTACAAATAGACTGACTTAGTCTCCCTCCGCCTGTTGCCAGGGAGGGGGATGAACCTGGTCAAGGGTACAGAGCTTGGAGCAGGGATCAAAAAGAATGGCTTCAATCTTCCTAATACTTAATGACAGGAAATTTCTGTTATCTAATATTCTATGTCCTCCAGGGTTGGCATTGTGGCAGAGTGGTTAGCACTGTTAAAAGGACAGTGGCAGTGATATGAGACACAGCGGCACTGCTGCTTCACAGCGCCAGTGACCCAGGTTTGATTCCTGGCTTGGGTCACTGTGCGGAGTCTGCACGTTCTCCCTGTGTCTGTGTGGGTTTTCTCCTGGTGCTCCGGTTTCATGCCATAGTCTGAAAGACGTGGTTAGGTGCATTGGCCACGCTAAATTCTCCCTCAGTGTATCCAAACGGGAGCTGGAGTGTGGTGACTAAGGGATTTTCACAGTAACTTCAATGCAGTGTTAATGTAACCCTACTTGTGACACTAACAAATAAACTTTTAAAACTTTAGATGAAGACAAGTCTGATAATTTAGCAATTGTGGAGGAGTTGAGATATGTAGTGGTGAGGCAGAGCTGACATGCATGTGAAAACTAACATTGTGCTTTCAGATGACATCACTGAGGGGAAGAATGGAGATAGAAAATAGTAGGGGCCAACAATAGGGGAGGGTTGCGGTGGTGGGGTGTGTGTGTGTGTGTGTGCGTGCGCGCAACCAGAAGTCACTGTGTGGGAAGGAGAAATAGAAGCAATAGAAGCCATATTCTGGCTATGTTTAAATACATCAAAATGGACCCAGCCAGACAACAGTCAGAACAGAGTCGTCAACTATGGCAAAGGCTGCAAATAGATTAGTAAAAGAAAGTTTACTTTGATTTGTCACATGTATTAACATAGTGAAAAGTATTGCTTCTTGCGTGTTATGCAGTCAAAGCATACCGTTCATAGAGAAGGAAACGAGATTGTGCAGAATATAATGTTGTACTCATAACTTGGGTGTAGAGAAAGATCCACTAATGCAAGGTAAGTCCATTCAAAAGTGTGACAGCAGCAGGGAAGAAGCTGTTCTTGAGTTGGTTGGTACGTGACCACAGACTTTTGTATCTTTTTTCCGGAGAAAGTAGGAGGAAGAGAGAATGTCCGGGGTGCGTGGGTCCTTAATTATGCTGGCTACTTTGCTGTGGCAGCTGTAAGTGTAGACAGAGTCAATGGATAGGAGGCTGGTTTGCATGCTCTTGGGCACATCAGGAGCCATGCTGTGATACAACCAGAAAGAATCCTTTCTATGGTGCATCTGTAAAAGTTGGCAAGAGTCGTAGCTGACAAATTTCCTTAGTCTTCTGAGAAAGTAGAGGTGTTGGCGGGCTTTCTTGACTATAGTGTCAGCATGGGGGGACCAGGACAAGTTGTTGGTAATCTGGACACCAAAAAACTTGAAGTGCTTAACCCTTTCTATTGCATCCCCGTCAATGTAGACTGGGACTTATTCTCCATTACACTTCCTGACCTCGATGACAATCTTCTTTGTTTTGTTGACATGGAGGGAGAGATTATTGTTGCCGCACCTGTCCATCAGATTCATTATCTCATTCCTGTACTCTGTATCGTTGTTCATCACGTCACTGTCACAGTGACTTTTGTCACTGGTCACGTAGGTTGTCATTTGTGACACTGATACTGTGGCAAGGGTGGAAACCTGATTGGAGTGCAATAACAGATCTGAAAGAATGGGTATGTTTGAGAGATGACATGTTCAAGAGCTTTGGAGAGGAAAGTGCTTTTTGAGATGGGATGCTAGTTTGCAAGGACAGTGAGCTCAGGGTTGGCTTATTGAGAATCTTTCACATTTTTTCTAGGAAAAGAGCCCCAGTCTTCAAACTTTCCTTTAACAAGTTGCACTTGTGATTCCTCAGAAAGAAAAAAAGTTGCAAACTTTGAACCTATCTATTGTTTTATGCTTTCAGGTTGCTGGTCAGATGCAGCATTTTGTGCAGAATTATTTTTCCCACATTGGGTCGTACCTGCCCACCCTCACCCCGATTATCAACAAAACGGATTATATCAGAAAAAATGTCTGCTGCCAGGTTGCATCAGATGAGCAGCTTGATGGCAGGTAGCACACAATTGGGAAGGCTTCAGAATCTGGCAGACTTGCACAGTCTCCCTTAGAAATTGTGAGCAAGCCTAAATAAATTCAGAACTTGAGAAAGTATTTGCATTATTAGTTAAAATTGATTTTTTAAAAAAATGCATATAGATGAACACATATAGGAACAGTTTCAAGACCTTTACACATCAAAAACAATATGAACTCAGGGAAGGAAAACCAATTAGGAACTTTGGAAACATTCCAATGCAAGTTACTGAGGTGGCAAATTAACTGTTCAAGATCATAAAGTTTATCACATGAGCTAATGGCTCCTGTTGCAGGCATCTGCAAAAACAAATTCAAAGCCTGAGGATATTCGTTACTTAGGGTTCATGAAAGGTTAAAGGTGGGAGGGGCAAGTTTAACAGTTTAAAGTTATGAAAGGGATCTCCGACAAAGGTTACTTCAGCACCTTAGTGCTGAATATCCACACTTAGAAATGAGCAGTTAGAAGAAATGTTTTGATGCAGAACATGATTAGGAAAAATGGAATATATTATTCCATGCAGTTGCTGAAGTACAGTCACTCATTACTTATTTGAGGAAGTTAGATAATTAAGAAAAGTGGGATAAAATTCTGTTGTGGAACAAATAGCAGTGCAGGCTGCAGAGGCACTCCATTTGCTAAATTCTATCACTCTGAAATTGAGTGAATTGATTGATGTGATGCAATGAATAAAATGCTCACTCTCTAAATTCCAGAGCCATCAACTAAATTGGCGTTTAAAATTAACGCAGGTTACAAAAACAAGCAACAATGGAACGAGGGAGCAAGATGAGAATGGATGCGCAATTAAACCCATTTTATTTCACACATCCAGAATTACTCCGAAGGCCACCCACTTCTGCTAAAATCAAACCGTTTCTCAAACGATTTTAGGATTTTACCTTCGATTACTCTACCGTGAAGCCTATTCCCTGCGTTAAATCACTCTGTGACGAAAATTTGTTGCCAATTTTGGCTTCTTTTGCATGCCCCATTTCCTTCACTCCTCTATTGGTCTGTGTGCCTCTAGGACTGGGCTTGAAGGTTTAGCATTCCTTCCAAAAACTTCCTTCTCTTTTTAGTTTTTTTGGCCTAGTGGTATTATCGCTAAACTATTAATCAGAAACTCAGCTAATGTTCTGGTGGCCCAGATTCGAATCCCACCATGGCAGATGGCAGAATTTGAGTTCAATTAAAAAAAGCCTGGAATTAAGAATCTACTGATGACCATGAAACCATTGTCGATTGTTGGAAAAACCCATCAGGTTCACTAATGTCCTTTAGGCAAGGAAATCTGCCGTCCTTACCTGGTCTGGCCTACATGTGACTCCAGAGCCACAGCAACGTGGTTGATTCTCAACAATTAGGGATGGGCAATAAACGTTGGCCAGCCAGCGGCGCCCATGTTCCATGAATGAATAAAAAGTGTCACTTCCTAAAATCTCTGACCAAGCATTTGGTCAGCTGTTCTAATAACTCCTTACTTGGCTCAATGTCAAACTTTGTTTAATAATATTAATCCTGTGTCTTGGAATGTTTTATGTTAAAACTGCTACAGAGGCACTTGAGGCATGTCTGGAGTACTGTCGAACATGGACATATTTCATTCAGGAAGCAGGTCTCTTACCTTTTTCTCCTTCTTGCTTTCTTCTTTCTCGCTGTCTTTTTTCTTCTCTTTCTTACTCTTTTCGTCCTTTGCAATTTCCTTCTTGCTTTTCTTTTCCTCTTCTTTGCTGCTATCATTTTTCACTTTCTCCTTCTCCTTTTTGATTTCCTTCTCAGACTTCTTTTTCATCACTTTCAGTGCACGGTGGAAGAACTGCTTCTTCAGGAGCCTGTCGGCATCACAGGGGAAAAGGGTTTATTTCTGCTCAGTGTAAAAATATCCTTTCCTCTTCTTTTCCCTGCTGATGCTTATTTTTGCAGAGGGAGGGTTGTGGATGTATCTGCTGCTCTCCAGCACCTCAATTTGCTGCTCAAAATATATTCCTCAAGCCAAGCATGTGAGAATAAATTAATCCGATCATTACCTCAATGCTGTTTGTGGGAGTTTGCTGTTTGCAAATTGGTAGCTGTGTTCTTTACATTTCAACAATGACCACACCTGAAAAACAACTTCATTGGCTGTTAAATGCTTTGGGATGTCCTGAAGTTGTGATAGGGGTTATATAGATGAAAGTCCTCACTTTAATAAGCTAAGGAGAAATCCTGGAGTCATACTACGGCTTCTGTCGTCAAATTTATTGAGCTGAGAAACTGTAGTTTGACCCCCACTGTTACAGATGGGATTATATCCCTTTATCTCAAGTACACGAATAAATAACCTTTTTTTGGATGCCTGGATGAATGTTAAATGGATTTTTTTTTTACATGGGAAGGGGATGGAAAGCGGTTATGGGGAGAGGGCGGGAATGTGGAACTGAGCCACGACAGATCAGCCATGATCTTATTGAATGGCGGGGCAGGCTCGAAGGGCCAGATGGCCTACTCCTGCTCCTATTTCTTATGTTCTTAATTTCTTATATAGTCTAACCATGATCCCCCTCCCCATTAGGGTACCAGCTTGTGCAGTTGTTTGACGCTGTAGGCAGGAATCCACTCTCACCCTTTCCAATCCTGGTGATAAGCTCAAAAGGAGCCTGGTTCAGGTATCGTGTTACTGAGCTTATCAATCTTCAACCACCAATCATTTAACCATGGAGGCACCACGCCCCAAAGTGACGCTGCTTACCAACCATATACCATCAGCATCCCACCGACTCGAGGAAGCCTGCTGACATTGACAAGAGGAAAACAAAGTTTGCAAGTGAGGCAATTAAAAAACTTCCACCCACCTGTTGCAGTATTCGACTACTGAATCGCGTGTTGTAAAGACAGCTTCCTCTCCTTTCTTTGATTTTGTCCATTTTGAATCCAGCAAACAGTCTACTGCTTTGGAAGCTGAAAGGTGACGACAGCATTACAAAGACTGTATCATAGAAACAGGCCAATCGTCCCGACAGGTTCATGCCAGTGTTTCAGAGTCTCCTACCATGCCTTTTCATCTAACGTCATTAGCATATCCTTTGATTCCCTTTGCCCTCATGTATTTATCTACCTTATCCTGAAATGCCATGCGTTCAAGAGCTAAATGGAAAAGTTTCCAGAGAAGGGACCGAGGGTTTGAGAGACAGGGTGAAAAGGAAGAAAGGCCAAGTTGACATGAGAATTGGATCTGTCAGATTAAACATCCTTTGCTTTGGAGGATAGCACTTATCCCACTTTCCAGAATATTCACAATTATCCAAGGACAATGAAGGCTTTCAAGATTGAGGTCGATAGATTTTTGTTAAGCAAGATCATCAGAGCTTCTGGAGCCAAGGTGGATAAACGGACAAGAGGTATAAATCAGCCACGATCTAACTGAAAGGTAGACCAGCTTTGAGGGGCTAAATGATCTTCTTCCATTCCTATAATTATATCCATGATTACTTCAGGATTTTCATCATAGAGGTTTACAGCATGGAATCAGGCCCTTTGGCCCAACTTGTCCATGCTGCCTTTTTTTTAAAACCCTAAGCTAGTCCTAATTGCCTGCATTTGACCCATATCACATTATAGCCATCTTACCATGTAACTGTCTAAATGTTTTAGAAAGATTTATCCTCAGTGTCACAGCCTGCATTTATTAGATTTTGGATGTAGACACATGCACCAGCACAAATGCATGTACCAACTGAGCAGATATGCACCCACATAAGTGCATTTTGCAGTTACCTAAACAAATTTCAATTTTTGCAATGTGATCTTACCAATGAAATAATCAACTCTGTGGCCCATCATGGTGGTAGACTTGGTTGGGCAATTGAAACGCAAATACTTGGCCACCGCTTTCTCCTCTTTAGTTGGTTCTCCAACCTCCTTAAAAACAAAAGACATTTGCACAAGATGAGCACATACAAATGGGAGATTTTGTATTCAGACATAAGGATATTTCGGACTTAGGCCTGCCCCTTAACTCATTACCGGAGTCAGGGCCAAGACAAAAATGGACCTTAATCAATAACTGTACTGAATAAAAATGTGCAACACAATAGAGGATCTGAACAGCACAAGGTCAGTGCAACGTATGAACTTTATACTTTTGCTGAAATGGACATCCTGCTTAATTCTTCAGAGTCATTTAACTTACGTTATAGGCACAGATGAAATAAAGTTAAAATTTATTTATTAATCACAAGTAAGGCTTACATTAACACTGCAATGAAATTACATAAGAACATAAGAAATAGGAGCAGGAGTAGGCCATCTAGCCCCTCGAGCCTGCCCCGCCATTCAATAAGATCATGGCTGATCTGTCGTGGCTCAGTTCCACATTCCTGCCCTCTCCCCATAACCCTTAATCCCCTTGCCTATCAAAAACCTATCAACCCGCATCTTAAAAATATTTAGCGAGGCAGCCTCCGCCACTTCAACGGGCAGAGAATTCCAGAGATTCACTACCCCTTGAGTGAAGAAGTTCCTCCTCAACTCCGTTCTAAACCTCCCCCTCTTTATCTTGAGGCTGTGCCCTCTAGTCCTACTGTCCTTTCTGAGCGGGAAGAGCCTCTCCACCTCTATCCTATCAATCCCATTCATCATCTTATATGTCTCAATGAGATCTCCCCTCATTCAGTACAAGCCTAGTTTATTCAGCCTCTCCTCATAGTTCAACCCCCTCAACTCTGGAATCAGCCTAGTAAACCTCCTCTGCACTCCCTCCAAGGCCAAAATATCCTTGTGTAAGTGCGGCGACCAAAACTGCACACAGTACTCCAGCTGCGGGCTCACCAGTGCCCTATACAGCTGCAGCAAGACCTCCCTACTTTTATATTCAATCCCCCTCACTATGAAGGCCAGCATCCCATTTGCCTTCCTGACCACCTGCTGCACCTGCAGGCTGGGTTTTTGTGACTCATGCACAAGGACCCCGAGGTCCCTCTGCACCGTCGCATGCTGCAGTTTTTTTGCCATGTAAGTAATAGTCCTTCCTACCATTATTCCTACCAAAGTGGACAACCTCACATCTGCCAACATTAAATTCCATTTGCCACTTCCTGGCCCATTCGCCCAGCCTATCTAGATCCTTCTGCAGACTCTCCACACCCTCCGCACAATTTGCCGTTCCACCAATCTTGGTGTCATCAGCAAATTTTGACATCCTACACTTGGTTCCCTCCTCCAGATCATCTATATAAATGGTAACTAGCTGAGGCCCCAGCACCGACCCCTGGGGCACTCCACTAGTCACCAACCGCCAATCCGAATAGCACCCATTGACCCCCACTCTCTGCCTCCTATTTGACAGCCAATCCTCTATCCACGCTAACACCCTACCCCCAACTCCATGCCCCCTGACCTTCTGTAATAACCTCTTATGAGGCACCTTGTCAAACGCCTTCTGAAAATCAAGAAAGACCACATCCACCGGCTCTCCTCTATCCACCGCCCTAGACACATCCTCATAGAACTCCAATAAATTCGTCAGACACGACTTCCCCTTAACGAAACCGGGCTGCGTCTGCTCTACCAAACAATTCTCAAGATGCCTCGCTATTTTCTCCTTGATCACAGATTCTAACATTTTTCCTACAACAGACGTTAAACTAACCAGCCTATAATTCCCCACCTTTTGTCTGCCACCCTTCTCAAACAACGGCATAACATTAGCCGTTTTCCAATCTTCCGGCACTTCCCCGGAATCCAGCGACGTTTGAAAAATAATCACCAAGGCATCCACTATCACCTCCATTTCCTTCAGACCCTTGGATGCATTCCATCCGGTCCTGGGGACTTGTCCACAATCAGTCCCTCCAGTCTGTCAGGCACCGCCTCTCTAGTAACAACAATGTCATTCAGGCCCTCCACTCCTACCACCTTTCCATCGCTAACACCCGGCAAATTATTCACGTCCTCCTCCGTGAAGACCGAAACAAAGTTATTCAAGGCCTCAGCCATTTCCCCATCCCCTACCACTAAGTCCCCGCTCTCATCCTCTAAGGGTCCAACGTTCACCCTAGCCAGCCTCTTCCTTTTTATGTATTTATAAAAACTCTTGCTATCCTTTTTTATATTAAGCGCTAGCCCAGCTTCATAGTTTATCCTACCCTTCTTTATCAACTTCTTTGTCATTCTTTGTTGACATTTAAACCTCTCCCAATCCTCTTCTCGCCCACTACTCTTAGCTACTCTAAACGCATCCGCTTTTAATTTAACACTTTCCTTTACCTCCTTCGTTATCCACGGCTGATTATCTCTCCTCCTACGATCCTTTTTAACCATCGGAATAAATTTCTGCTGAGCACCAAGAAAGATCTCCTTAAAGATCTTCCATGTTCCTCAGCAGACCTACCTTCCAACACGCTCCCCCAATCAACATTCGCCAATTCCTCTCTCATCCTACCGTACTCCCCTCTGTTCAAACAAAGGACACATGTCCGGGAACCCACTTTCTCCTCCTCCATCTGCATCAGAAAGTTATGTGAAATTCCCCTAGTTGCCGCACTCTGGCGCCCGTTCGGTCAATGCATCTAACCAACACATCTTTCAGATTGTGGGATGAAATCGGAGCACCTGGAGGAAACTTGGGGAGAACATGCCAACTCCACACAGACAGTGACCCAAGCTGGAAACCCGAGTAACTGGAGCTGCAAGGCAGCAGTGCTAACCACTGGGTCACCAAGCTGCTCGAGGAGAATTCCTCAGTATTTCAAGAATTTTCACTTGCTTACTGTGGTAATCATAAATTGAACAATACAAACTAAAATGTCAGGTCAGTGATTTTTATTGCGGAAAATTGTCCATGTTTTATCTCAGCCACATAGAAACATAGAAAATAGGAGCAGGAGGCCATTTAGGCCTTTGAGCCTGCTCCGACATTCATTATGATCACGCAGCTCAATAGCTTGATCCCGCCTTCAGCCTACAATCAGCCTTGTCCTTTAGTACTGTTGCCTCACAGCTCCAGGAAACTAAGGTTTGATTCCTGGTTTGTGTCACTGTGCAGAGTCTTTACATTCTCCCCGTGTCTGCGTGGGTTTCCTCCCATAGTCTGAAAGATGTGCTGGTTAGGTGGATTGGCCATGCTAACTTTTCCCTCAGTGTACCCAAACAGGTGGAGTGCAACGACTAGGGGATTTTCAAAGTTACTTCACTGCAGTGTTAGTGTGAGCCTACTTGTGACATTAATGACTTAAAACTTCAACTTATATCTAACTGCTTCTTGAAAAGATACAATGTTTTGACCTCAACTTCTTTCTGTGGTAGTGAATTCCACATGCTTCCCACTCTCTGGGTCAAGAAATTTCTCATCTGTCTTAAAAGTTTTACCCCATATCCTTAGACTATGACCCCTGGTTCTGGATACCCCCACTATCAGGAACACCCTTCCTGCATCTATCCTGACGAGTAATGTTAGAATTTTAAATGTTTCTATGAGGTTCCCCTTCATTCTTCTCAACTCCAGTGAAGATAAACCTAATTGATGCAATCTCTTATATCAGTCCTGCCATCCCAGGAGTCACTCTGGGAAACCTTTGCTGCACTCCCTGTATAGCAAGAGCATCTTCCTTCAGATAAGGAGACCAAAACTGCACACACTATTCCAGGTGTGGCCTTACCAGTGCCCTGTATAACTGTAGCAATGATGTGGAGATGCCGGCATTGGACTGGGGTAAACACAGTAAGAAGTCTGACAACACCAGGTTTAAGTCCAACCGATTTATTTGATAGTAAACTCAGAAGCTTTCGGGGTTTGTCCCTTCGTCAGGTGAATGGAGAGTACTGGCCTCAGACAAAGCATATAACAGCACAGACAGTTTACAGATTACTGATTAGAATGCAAATCTTTACCTAACCTGCTATTCAAGTCTTAAAGTGGCTAACAATGTGAGTGGAAGGAGCATTGAGCACAGGTTAAAGAGATGTGTATTGCCCCCATGACTTGCCTGGGTTTGCAAAACCTTACTTACTGTACTGTCTGGAGACAATACACATCTCTTTAACCTGTGCTCAATGCTCCTTCCACTCATTGTCCCTTAGTGTCCCAAAGTATGCAGGTTAGGAAGACAAGAAGGATAAATATTTGAGGTCATGGGGGCCGGGGTGGGCCTGGGTAAGATGCTCTGTCAGAATTGGTGCAAACTTGATAGGTCAAATGGACTCCCTCTACAGTAAAAAGTCTGACAACACCAGGTTTTAGTCCAACCTATTTATTTGATAATATACTCACAAAGCCAGTCCAACGCCGGCATACCCACATCATGACTCCCTCTACAGTGCAGGGATTCTATGTTGTTTAAAAGCTAACCTCAGTTTCACTAACCCCACAATAATTAATACCAGGCTCAAAATTGCCAGTTAATGTGCCGAATAGAACCACATCACCAGGCATCTAGAAATATTAGATCTAACACACTGGTACGCAGATCTAATTCCACTTAACTTAGTTGTTTCATTCAAATTATCTGACAACTCAATTCCTTTTAAGTACTAAAATTTCTGGTTCTTAATTCAGTTTGCTTCTATTATGTACACATCCAAAGTAATGAAGTTTGCAGTTGCACAAGGAATTTGTAAAATGCCATATTAATTCACGTTCCTGGGCAATTATGTTTTTTCTAAATGGAGCAAATTACTTTGATCAGAAGCAGAATGAACAGAGGTGAACTAAATGTGGGTGGGAAGTCTCAAACAAAAATATTTTTGTTCTCCACAATGAATATGCTATGAACCTAACTGAGTCATATTTTCTAACTGAAGAGTATACAATCTACCCTTTTCCATTAAGGGAGGAACTTGAGGCTGTGACGCACTTGAGAAAAACTTTGAAAGCAACTTTCTTCTAATGCAAAAATGACAAGATCTACCAAGGAACTGCCAGATGCCAATTCTGTTCAGTTAAAATTGAGGCTTTGGTCTCCACTGTTCCTTTAATTAGAGACCATTTATGCTTCACAAATTATCAAGGAGACAGCTGATGGAGCTCCAGAGAAAATGATGACATTTTTCCCTTACTAGCTCCCAATAGTACCAACACACATTGATCAGCTCAGAAGGGCGATGCCTCGACATTTAAACTGCTTCTCTCTATATTGAGGCAATCAAGTGGGAATTCGAGAAGGCATCTTTTAATTATAGGCTGTTCTGAGAACTACATTTCAAAATTTAAAGGAAATAAAATGCCTTGTTTGTCTGCTGACTTAATGTGTTTCTTTTCATTACTAAACCCACGTGGCCTTATTGCACCAACAAAATAAATCCCCAAAACATGTAAACAAACGTGTAAATTTTTAAAGAACAATTGTCATTGGAAGAAGCTGATCCTGAGCAATGTCTGTTTTAATATAATGGTTTTGCATAAAGATCAAGAAAACATTTGTGTCTTCCAGCTGCCGCTCAAAGTTTGCAAGTAAAATCCAACTGGCAAACAGAATGCATTAACAAGGTTTGGTGTTAGCAACCCTACCTCAAAACAAAACCCTTTGACCCTATCATACCTTTCCTATTCAAAGTTCTTGTAAGCGTTATAGGGAGGAGATAGCTTGATCCTGGGATTGGACATAGCTCGGCACAACATTGAGGGCTAAAGGGCCTATACTGTGCTGTAATGTTCTATGTTATCATCCCTGTGCAACGTTCATTCATGGGATATGGCGTCACTGGCATTCATTGCCCATCCCTACATGCCCAAGGGCAGTTGAGAGTCAACTACATTGCTGTCAGACAGTGCCACCATGTCACCCTAATGACAGACCATGAATTCTGTAGGTTACAGGAAGATACAGATTGGTTGATCAGATGGGCAGAGCAGTAAAAATGGTATTTAACCCTGCAAGGTGATGCACTTTGGAAAATAGAAATGTAAGAAAGGAGTCTGGCTTACATGTGACTTCAGAGCTAGGTAAGGAGGCAAATTTCCTTCCCTAAAGAACGTTAGTGAACCGGATGAATTCTATTTTCTGATCAATGATAGTTTGCGTGTGGCCATTACTAAGACTAAATTTCAATTCCAGATTTTATTATTTCAACAGCTGCCAAGGTGGAATTTGAACTCATGCCCCAACCACATCAATAATAACTCAGCATGCCTGGCAGAATCTGCGGAGAGAGAAAACCTGAGGTAACATCAAGTCCAAGATGATTTTTCTTTGGAACTGATGAGGTGTTAAGATGATTGGTTTTAAGCTGTGAGAAAAGGGGGACAGGCAGGTGGAGCAAGAGAGAAAGTCAGTGATAAGTCAGAAGTGATTAAATGGCAAAGATGTCATGCTTCACAAGACAACAGGAGTAGTAATGACAGTATTAAAGAAATATTTTCTTTAAATGACAGAATTAAAGAAACATTGGTCCAGAGCAGGTGTTAATAGTAGAACAAAGATTAGTACTGTCTGTAAGCAAAATAGCAGAAAGTGTTAATGGCAGAATAAAGATCAGCACTGTGAGAAAGCATTACAGGATATAAATTGCCACATGGGAAAAGAAAACTCAAAATGGAGGGCAGAGTTAACGGTCTGAACTTATTGAACTCAATGATGAGTCCAGAAGGCTGTAAAGTGCGCAGAATCCAGTCGCAAAAATAGCTTCTATTTCCTGCCACTGAATCTTTTTTTTAATCCAGCTTGCCTCATTCTCCCAGAACTAGACTGCATGACTTTTATTTCTTTAACCAGTCTGCCATGTGGCATATCGTCAAAAGCATTGCTAAAATTCATGTGGACCGCATCAGCTGCGCTGCCTTCATCAATGTCAACAAAACAATGATGGTCATTGACTTCAGAAAGGATACTAGAGGACATGCCCACCTACATCAATGGGGATGAAGTAGAAATGGTTGAGTGTGTCCACATCACCAAGAATCTGTCCTGCTCCCCCTCATGCTGACACTAAAGTTAAGAAAGCCCATCAACGCCTCTACTTTCTCAGAAGACAAAGGAAATTTGGCACGTCCACTACGACTCTCACCAATCTTTACAGAGGCAACATAAAAAGCATTATTTCAGGTTGCATCACAGCTTGTTATGGCTTCTGCTCTGTCCAAGACTGCAAGAAACTATAAAGGGTTGTGAATGAAGCCCATCACTCAAACTAGCCTTCCACCCATTGACACTGCTTACACCTCCCACTGCGTTGGAAAAGGAGCCAGCATAATTAAGGACATCATGCACTCTGGACATATTCTCTTCCACCTTCTTCCATCAGGAAAAAGGTACAAAAGTCTGAGGACATATACCAACCAACTCAAGAACAGACTCTTCCCTGCTGCCATCAGACTTTTGAATGGACCTACCTTGCATTAAGCTGATCTTTCGCTACATCCTAGTTATGACTGTAGCACAACATTCTGCACTCTCTCCTTTCCTTCTTTATGAACAATATGCTTCGTCCGTATAGCGTGCAAGAAACAATACTTTTCATTGTATACTAATACATGTGACAATAATAAATCAATTCTTGTTACGTTCTCAATCAACATTCAGTCAAGTTAATTAGATCCAATCTTTTCTTAACAAGTCCATGCTAATTGTCATGACTGATCTATGCTGACCTCAACTCCTTTTCTCTGCCATTTCCTGATGGCCCTCTATTCTACGATCTATCAAATATTTATCCACCTCCACTTTAAGTACTTCTGATGATCCAGCTTTAAAGTTCTTAAGGTTTATTTATTAGTCACAAGTAGGCTTGTGACACTGCAATGAAATTACTGTGAAAATCCCGTACTTGCCACACTCCGGCGCCTGTTTGGATCAATGCACTAACCAGCACTGTGGGAGGAAACCGGAGTAACCGGGGGAATCCCACACAGGCACAGGGAGAACGTGCAGACTTCGCACAGACAATGACCCAAGCTGGGAATTGAACCCGGGTCCCTGGCGCTGTGAATGAGGCCGCGGGAGTTTTTCCACAAACCCCAAGAGGCCAGCAACGAACACAATGAGACAGCCAATGAATCAGAACAGCCGACAGAGAGATCCGCAGCGCAACAACCTAAGAGGAAGGAATCCAATTGGACTCCTCCAGAAGGCCGCTGCCCTCGACTGGACTTGTATGCCCAAACCATCAGGAGGTGCGTTAACACCAGATTCATCAGCCGCACTCACAAGACAGCCCCGAACATCACCCAAGCACAACGCAACACCATCCATGCTCTCAAGACCAACCGCAACACTGTCATCAAACCAGCAGACAAAGGAGGGGCCACTGTCATACTGAACAGAACGGATTACTGTAAAGAAGTGTACCGACAACTAAACAATGAGGAACACTACAGACAGTTACCCACAGATCCAACCAAAGAACACACTCGTCAACTCAACAATCTGATCAAGACCTTTGATCCGTTCCTTTAGAGCACCCTCCGTGCTCTCATTCCACGTACTCCCCGCATTGGAGATCTCTACTGCCTCCCAAAGATACACAAGGCAAACACACCTGGCCGTCCCATCGTACCGGGCAATGGAACTCTGTGTGAGAACCTCTCCGGCTAAGTTGAGGGCATCCTGAAACCCACTGTACAAAGAACCCCCAGCTTTTGTCGCGACACTACGGACTTCCTACAGAAACTCAGCACACATGGAGCAGTTGAACCAGGGACACTCCTCGTCACAATGGATGTCTCGGCGCTCTACACCAACATCCCCCACAACGATGGCATTGCTGCGACTGCCTCAGTACTCAATGCTGACAACTGCCAGTTTCCAGATGCAATTTTACAACTCATCCGCTTTATCCTGGACCACAATGTCTTCACCTTCAACAACCAGTTTTTCATCCAGACACACGGAACAGCCAGGGGGACCAAATTTGCACCTCAATAATGCCAACATCTTCATGCAAAGGTTCGAACAAGACTTCTTCACCGCACAGAATCTTCAACCGATGCTATACACTAGATACATCGATGACATTTTCTTCCTTTGGCTTCATGGTGAACAATCACTGAAACAACTATATGATGATATCAACAAATTCCACCCCACCATCAGACTCACCATGGGCTATTCCCCACAATCAGTTGCATTCTTGGACACATGCATCTCCATTAAGGACGGTCACCTCAGCACCTCACTGTACCGCAAGCCCACAGACAATCTCACAATGCTCCACTTCTCCAGCTTCCACCCTAAACATGTTAAAGAAGCCATTCCCTATGGACAAGCCCTCCATATACACAGGATTTGCTCAGATGAGGAGGATCGTGACAGACACCTCCAGACGCTGAAAGATGCCCTCTTAAGAACAGGATATGGCGCTCGACTCACAGATCAACAGTTCTGATACGCCACAGTGAAAAACCGCACCGATCTCCTCAGAAGACAAACACGGGACACAGTGGACAGAGTACACTTCGTCGTCCAGTACTTCCCTGGAGCAGAGAAGCTACGACATCTTCTCCGAAGTCTTCAATATATCATTGATGAAGACGAACATCTCGCCAGGGCCATCCCCACACCCCCACTTCTTGCCTTCAGACAACCACACAACCTCAAACAGACCATTGTTCGCAGCAAACTACCCGGTCTTCAGGAGAACAGTGACCACAACACCACACAACCTTGCCACAGCAACCTCTGCAAGACATGCCGGATCATCGACATGGATACCATCATCACAAGTGAGAATACCATCCACCAGATACACGGTAAATACTCTTGAGACTCGGCCAACATTGTCTACCTGATACGTTGCAAGAAAGGATGTTCCGAAGCATGGTACATTGGGGAGACCACGCAGACGCTACGACAACGGATGAATGAACATCGCTTGACAATCACCAGGCAAGACTGTTCCCTTCCTGTTGGCGAACACTTCAGTGGTCACGGGCATTCAGCCTCTGACCTTCGGGTAAGCAGGTAAGGCCAAGGCGGCACGAGGGGGCATGGCTTTAAATTAAGGGGGGGTAGCTACAGGACGGATGTCAGGGGTAGGTTCTTTACCCAGCGGGTGGTGAGGGATTGGAATGCCCTGCCTGCTGCAGTTGTAAATGCGTCTAGTTTGGGGGCGTTTAAGAGATCTCTGGATAGGTTTATGGACGAAAAGGGATTGGTATAGGCTAGTGGGTCATTGTTTTTGTAACTGGTCGGCGCAACATCGTGGGCCGAAGGGCCTGTTCTGCGCTGTAATGTTCTATGTTCTATGTTCTATGTTCACGACACACGACAGCGCAGAGTCGCTGAGCAGAGACTGATAGCCAAGTTCCACACACGAGGACGGTCTCAACAGGGATCTTGGGTTCATGTCACACTATCTGTAACCCCCGTGGCTTGCCTGGGTTTGCAAAACCTCACTCGCTGTGCTGTCTGGAGACAATACACATCTCTTTAACCTGTGATCAGTGCTCTTTCCACACACATTGTCAGTCACTTTAGGACTTGAACAGCAGGTTAGGTGTAAAGATTCGCATTCTAATCAGTAATCTCTACACTGTCTGTGCTTTATACGCTCTGTCCGAGGCCAGAACTCTCCATTCACCTGACGAAGGGACAAACCCCGAAAGCTTGTGAGTTTACTATCAAATAAATCGGTTGGACTAAAACCTGGTGTTGTCAGACTTTTTGCTGTGAAGCAGCAGTGCTAACCATCATACCATCCAGAGAATTCCAGTGATTCACCATCCTCTGTGAGAAGAGATTTCCATGCACCTCAGTTTTAAATGACCGGCCCTTTATATTGTAGCTATGTTCCATTGTTCTGCTATGGTATTTCTTACCTGACGTCTTTTAACAGTCTAAGTTATGTTCATCCAGCCTTGGTGGTTTATCCACTTATAAAGGGCTAATGCCCTTAATATTTCCTCTCTCTCTAGGCTTATCATATCCCACTGCCTCCTTCTGACATCCTTCCTAAAGTGTGGTGATCAGAATTAGTAACAATCCTCTGGGTGAAGCCTAAGCGGTGATTTATAAAGTTCTAGCAGAACTGGCTTTTGCACTCTATGACTATTTGTAAATCCAAGGATCTCACATGCCCTTTTCATCTTGTCCCGCTAACCTTCAAAGACCTCTGTACAAACAGCTTGGGTCTCTCTGTTCCTAATCCCTTCCCCCCTTTAGAAACTGTACCATTTAGTTTATGTTGGCACTCCTCACCAATATACCCTCCAATCTTATTTTGGAGTATTGGGCCAATTCGTTTAACTGCATTGCTCCTGGGATTTTGTTTGTTCACCCATCTGCACATGCATGTTGATTTAAATGGACTGAAAAACAAGTAGCCTGCACAGTAACCTTTGGGCTGCTACATGATGGACAGCTTAAAGGGAACATGAGTCCTTATTCTTCCTACAGAAATGAATTGCTTGACACTAGTTTGCATTAAGTTTCATTTGCCTTTTGTCTGCCCATTACAGAAGTCTGTCTCTGCCCTCTTGAAATCATTTACCTCACTCTTTACAACGTTTTTGAATTTCCTGTCATCTGCAAAGTTTGAAATAATGTTGCATATATCACAGTTATCAACAGACAAGAAGAACAGCACTGCTCTTAATACTGACCCGAGGTTATCAGTGCACACATGCCTCCAGTCTAAAAAAAAAGTGTCCCTATTGCAAAAAACACAACCCATCCACTCACCGCAAATGCCTGATATAGCCCACAGCAATTTTTTGCATATCACTTTTGAAAAAAGTATATACTGGAATAAGTATAGTAATTTGAAACATACAAATGCTGCAACTGGGGTGGTAGGACTGATGTATGATGAAACATTTGAGTCGGTTGGGATTATATTCAGTGGAGTTCCGGGGAATGAGGAGGAATTTCGTAGAACCCTATAAAATTCTAACAGGACTAGATGCAGGAAGGATGTTCCTGATGATGGTGGTGTTCAGACCCAGGGGCCACAGCTAAGGATATGGGGTAGACCTTTTAGGACTTCAGTGGGGAGAAATTTCTTCACTCAGACAGCAGTATCCTCTGGAATTACCACAGGAAGCAACTGAAGCCAAATCATTGTATGTTTTCAAGGAAGAGTTAGATATCACTCTTGGGTGTGAAACATCTGGGGGAAAGAAGATGGGATCAGGCTATTGAGTTGGATGATCAGCCATGATTGTAATGAATGGCAGAGCAAGCTTGAAGAGCTGAATGGCCTATTACTGCTGAAAGTTTTCCAGCTGCGATGTCTGGAAGCTTTTTGCTGGGACATGTGTAGGGACACAGTGTGAGCTGTGACTTAGTGGATAACACTCACTTCTGAATCTGAAAGTTCTGGGTTTAAGACCCCCTCCACGGATTTGAGCACAAAATGTAGGCTGACACTCCCAGTGTAGGATTGAAGGCATGGTTAAACTAGGGTCCACCTGTCCTCTCAGGTGGATTCTTGACAAAGAACAGGAGTGCTCTCTCTTTGTCCTGGCCAATATTTATCCCTCAGCCAACATCACTAAATGAACAAAACTAGTTGTCAGAAAATAGCTGTTTGTGGAGGCTCAATGTGTTCAAACTGGCTTCCGTGTTTTCTACTTTGCATTACAGTCACGATACACTTCAGAAGTATTTAATTAGATTTAAATTTGGTGAAATATGCTAAAGAATGTGCAAGAGAGAATTTTTGGAGTTCAATGCAGTTAGTTACAATTTAGGCATTTTGAAAAAAATCATTTTTTTGCAAAATAATAACCTTGTGTGGTTACGCAATGAATCTGCCATTTACTAGAGATCAGGTGGGACAATGATTAACACAGGCTCTGTAGTGTCTCGGAAAATGTCAACTCCAGAATATTTTAATCGGCAGACTGGAAATGAAATATGAAAGAGTCTCAGGCTACTTCATAACAAAAAAAAATGCATTGGATTATTCTGACTTACTTCACCCCTGTTGCTAATGGTATGATTATTGAAAATTTGGGGGTAAACTATCTGATGACAAAATTACATTGCTAATATTTTAAAAACGCAATTTAATTTTGGGAAACAAGCACTTGCCTTCTCTCCCACTTCAAATTTAGGTTAATTTATTTTACATTATTTACATAGCTTTTAAACTAGCCTGAGGATGTGGGTGTTTAACCATGGCAGTAATTTCTATCCTTGGGCAATTAGCCTCGAACTTTGTGACCCAAATGTGATGTTAGTGTACTTTTAAGAAAGGCATTTATTTTAAAACATGCTCTCTGTAGCTCACAGCTTTAGCCTGTGGAGGCATTTTGTCTGTGAAGAGTCCTTAAGTGGCTTAGGTAGAAGTCGTTTTTTTTTGGGGTTGTTTATGACTGTATTGTTAAGAGATGTGTTTTAATTCATGCTCATAGCCTTAGGTGATGTGTGATGTCTGGCAGGGGGTGGGGGAAAGAGAGAAAAAAAAGCTGTGGGCAGGTCAGCTGGCAAGAGTTTTAGTTTGAATGTTCTGTAGCTGCAGTTTAATTTTTTGGTTTTAGCAGGAGCATCAAGCAAGAAAGAAGCTGAAGTCTCTCTGTCTGTCTCCTTGTTCTATTTGGAAATTCTGCTGGTTATCTCAAAGCAACGTTTTGCCTTCTGGAAACAGAGTGCAGCTGTCAAAAGGTCTCCATTCCAATTTAATCTATGCTGTGTTAAACCTGTGAAAGGGGTTTTGTCTATGAGGGGTTTTAGTTTGTTGGAACAGCTCTAACATTCAATTAAGGGTTAATACATTCTTGTAGTTGTTTTCTTTTTGTTTTTTGTTTGTAATTGATAAGAGGTGTTGCTAATCTTCTATAGATGTTGAATATATTCTTAAATAAACGTTGTTTGATAAAGGCTCCCTAGTGGGTTGTTGAATCATACCTGACGTGAAACATACCATGCTCACCCTAGTCATATTCAAGATGCAAAACTTATGTTTGGACGGTCTCCATAAAGCACTTTGGAGTTTCTAAACTGAACCATAAAACAAGTCACACACTGACTCCCCATGCTGCTAAAAGCTTGAGCCAATATCATCCATGGCTCAAATGGCAGTGCTCTCTCACCTCCAAATCATGAATTCAAATCCCACTCCAGAGACTTGAGAACATAATCCAGTCCGACACTCCCAATGCAGCATTGGGGATACTTGTGGACTATGGCTCGTTGCAAAAAGCAAGGTGCGAAATCCATTAGATTACAAACACAATTCATGAGAAGTCATTAGAGGAGAAATGGCCAGGTGATAGCAAACCTAATAAAGACGGTTTGATTTGACTTATTATTGTCATGTGTATTGGGATACAATGAAAAGTATTGTTTCTTGCACGTTATACAGGCAAAACGTACTGTTCATAGAATACATAGGGGAGAAGGAAAGGAAAGTGCAGAATATAGTGTTAGTCATAGCTAAGGTGCAGACAAAAATCAACTTAATATATGGTAGGTCCGTTCAAAAGTTTAATGGCAGTAGGGAGAAGCTATTCATGACTAGGTTGAAGATGGGAAGAGTACATTCAGGGTGCACGGGGTCCTTGACCAAGCTAGCTGCATTTTGGGTACTGCGGAGTCAATAGATGGGAGGCAGATTTGTGTGATGAACTGGGCTTCGTTCACAATGCTTTGCTGTTTCTTGCAGTCTTGAACAGAGCATGAGCCACACCAAACTGTGATACAACTAGATAGGTTACTTTCTATGGTGCATCTGTAAAGATTGGTGACAGCCGTAGTGGACATGCCAAATTTCCTTAGCCTCCTGAGAAAGTAGAAGCATTGGTGGGCTTTCTTAATTATTGCTTCAGCATGAAGATGGGACATCAACTGGTAAATATAATACGCCAATGTTTAGGTAGAAATTGTTTGAAAATATTATGTACTGTAGTCAAGTTCATAAAGAGCTGCAGGCAGCAAGCTATCTTTTGAATTGTGGTTTCATGAGAGAGGCACAGGCAAAGGGGCTCCTGGCAGCAATTACTGCACTAGAAAGGGCAAGGGATTTCTGGCAGTGGTGCACTCGAGTGGTGATAGATCAACAGGGTCCATGAAATTGATTCTCCAAGTTGGTGGGGGTTGGGGTATGGGCAGTACTCAAGAGGTATATAAAATGAGGCACAGGCTGTGCTCCAAGAACCGTGCCAACGTCAACTGAAACAAAGCTTCATTTGTCTCACTGTGGGAAACAAAAGGACACTGGAGCACTGACAAGTATTAAAATGTGGGCCTGGCAGTCTCTACAATATCTAGCGTCTGCATGAAGCCATTGCACATAATCTCCCCTTGTAGTTCCTGGAAACACCTTTATGCATGAGATGGGGAAATACAGTATGCACTGTATCCATCACCCCACCGTCCCCAAATCTACCTACCTCTCCAATTCTCGTTATCACTGGGCAGCCAATCAATTCTGCACAAAGCAATCAACTAAAACTATTCATGCTGTGAACCAGCAGCAGACAAAACTGGAGAAACCTTCAGCTGCAGAATGACAGCATGCATTTGGGAAAATATATAATCTACCAATTTCCTCCATCCAGCAAGCTATTTGGAAATATCCAATAAACAAAACAGGCCCTAGATGCAACTGCACAATATTAATAAACAAAATCTTGATGTATGCAGTTGTTCATTCATAGGCAGGTGCAGCAGGTGGTCAGGAAGGCTAATGGGATGCTGGCCTTCATAGCGAGGGGGATTGAATATAAAAGTAGGGAGGTCTTGCTGCGGCTGTATAGGGCATTGGTGAGGCCACAGCTGGAGTACTGTGTGCAGTTTTGGTCGCCGTACTAACGCAAGGATATTTTGGCCTTGGAGGGAGTGCAGAGGAAGTTTACTAGGCTGATACCGGGGTTGAGCTATGAGGAGAGGCTGAATAAACTAGGCTTGTACTCGTTAGAGTTTAGAAGAATGAGGGGAGATCTCATTGAGACGTATAAGATGATGAATGGGATGGATAGGATAGAGGTGGAGAGACTCTTCCCGCTCAGAAAGGACAGTAGGACTAGGGGGCACAGCCGCAAGATAAAGGGGGGGCGGTTTAGAACGGAGTTGAGGAGGAACTTCTTCACTCAAAGGGTGGTGAATCTCTGGAATTCTCTGCCCATTGAGGTGGTGGAGGCTGCCTCGCTAAATATTTTTAAGACGCGGGTTGATGGGTTTTTGATAAGCGAGGAGATTAAGGGTTATGGGGAGAGGGCGGGAATGTGGAACTGAGCCACGCCAGATCAGCCATGATCTTATTGAATGGCGGGGCAGGCTCGAAGGGCTAGATGGCCTACTCCTGCTCCTATTTCTTATGTTCTTATGTTCAAATGGGTGTTTAATGCATTGTTAGCAGACTTGATTACCTGTAAAGACTCGTACTTCAACCATTATTTTGTAAATTGAGTTTGTGACTTTATATGGCCTGTTTGTGAACAGAACTCCCATTTAACTGACAAAGGAGCAGCGCTCCGAAAGCTAGTGGCTTTTGCTACCAAATAATCCTGTTGGACTTTAAGCTGGTATTGTGAGACTTCTTACTGTGTTTACCCCAGTCCAACGCTGGCATCTCCACATCTTGTCAGCAGCAGACAGGGGAAAGGATGCACCAGTTCTACAGATCTTGGTACAACTATGTCTGACTACATCTGGAAAGGAATTTGCTGTAGTTCTGCTGTTAACATTGATCATAGCTCCGTGTCAAAACTTGCTCGTGCACCAAAAGGCTGTTTGGATTCCTTGCAAAATGAATTGCCAGGTGACATCAAGGAGGTTGGTCAGCTGCTCTTAGGCAAAAGCGGCAGCAGCTTTTGGTCAGGTATCAGTAATCCCAAACATACTTGACAGGCATTATCATCAACTGTTGTTGGAGTTACACTCATCTAGGCAAGTGAAAAGTATACTATCACCCTTGACTTGTGCCATATAGATGGAGACTTTGGAGTGACAGGAAGTGAGTTACTCACTGAAGAATTTCTTATTCTGCTCTGCAGTCACAGTATCCACATGGTTGACCTAGTTGAGTTTCCAGTCCAATGGTGACCCCAAAGATATTGATACTCGGAGACTATCAATGATAACGCCATTGAATGTAAAGGGACACTGGTTAGATTATTCCTTGTTGTTGATGGTCATTGGCAGGTATGTGTTAGGTGCGAATAGTCAAACAGGTAGGGTGTCAGAAGCTCAGCTCTAACAGTAAGGTTATAAACAGTTGGATCAGATGTTGACGGTGGCCAGCACAGCAATGGAGCTGGTTGTTAGGGAATCAAACTGGAGCCGGGGACCAAAGACAGTAGCTTCAATCTTCTCAGAATTTTTTGAGGGAATTTTTGTTCATCCAACAGTGGATTTGGAAAGAACTTTGATGACTCATCCAAAGGGCACGAATGGGTGAAGAGGGAGAGGTAACAGAGCCACTTCCCTTTGTGTACTCATCTTGTCACAGAGCAGGTGGAAGATAAACATGAGCACATTTCTGAGTGCTTTGATAATGAGACAGCAGAGGCACAGCACGTGATTGTCAGAATCTATCAATTCCCCCAGAACAGTGCTTAAAGCCTATCCAAACTCTCCGTTAGAGAGATTTGTAGAAATAGGTATTCAAAAATGAGTATCTGGGGGAAACAAAGCCCTACAATAATCTTAGAAAAGTATATTAAGCAACTGAGGAGAAACAAAATCAGTCACAAACAAAAATGCAAAAGCAGGATCATAAAATGAAGCAAAAAAAACACTGCATGGTTGCATTTTACTACTGATCCAACTCTTCTTACTGGAGTAACAGGTACAACTGTAGCATTCCTAGTGCTGCTCACACAGTGGACCGATGGATCTGGGATCTCGAAGATCTTTTTGAACTGACCTTGTTATTCACTTGCACCATTATTTCCAAATATGGGCGAGCGTCAAATCTTTGCCGGGTAATGAACCTGCAAAGCGCCCTGGGACATTGTATTATGTTAAAGGGGTGATGAAAATGCTGTTGAATTAAAAATAATCACTCCCCCCACTGAGGCAACAAACAGTACAGTGACATAGTGGCTGGCATTGCTGCCCCACAGCGCCAGGGACCTGGGTTCAATTCCCGGCTTGGGTCACTGTTTTGTGGAGTTTGCACGTTCTCCCCGTGTTTGTGTGGGTTTACTCCGGGTGCTCCAGTTTCCTCCCACATTCTGAAATTCTGAAAGACGTGCTGGTTAGGTGCATTGACCAAGACAGACGCCAGGCTGTGGTGATTAGGGGAATTTCACAGTAACTTAATTGCAGTGAGGCTTACTTGTGACTAACAAATAAACTTTTAACTTTAACTTTTGAGGTTTTGCTTACATACATGACAAGAGGAGATTTGTAGCACTGCTTGGAACTGCCCAGGCAGCAAAATCGTATCTGTCTGCTAGTGGCAAGTTCCATCTCCTAAAATCTGAACTTACTCCAGTCAGTCAGAGTGAATCACATTCACCCATTACTTCACACGGGCCAGGGTAGTTTATCATTAGCCAAAAGGGCGTCCAGTAATTTAAAAGTGTGCTCATGAAAGGGATCTGGACACGAGTACAATTCTGCTGACACTGAATATTTCTGACATTGTACCATTCACGTTTACAGTCCTCCATGTCAGTAAATCATGTATTATAAATAAAGTTTCGTATTCGTACTCCTCTATCATTAATAAGCTGCTGTATTTATGCAAGTATTGAGGGAGTACTGGAAATGTCACTTTTGGGATGGGATGTTAAAACAAGGCTTTGCCTGCTGTCTCAGACGAACACAACAGATCGTATTCTGAAGCGCAAAGGACTTCTCCCCAGTGTCCTGCCCAATTATCCCGCAACCTCCATCACTAAGAAACAGATTATTTGTCATTACCACATTCTAACGTGGAAACTCAGTGTGCCATTTTCCTGTATTACTATAGTGAATACACACCTCAGAAAAGGTAGTTAATTGGCAAAAGCACCTTCGGACATTTTGAGGTCATGAAAGGCCCTTCATGGAAGAAAATTTTTATTATGATGCACTTAAAGCCTATATTGTGCTCTTCCAGTTATAGAGTCATAGAGATTTACAGCATATGTTGCTTTTAGACCCTGGACGCTACTTAGCAACTTGTACTTTAAAACGCTCAAAAGCCTGAACACTCATTATCTCTGTAATTTCCTCCACTTCCACAGATTTGCTGAGCTCCTCCAATTCTGGCCTCTTAGGGGAAACATTGATAAGACCACTGGACTAATGATCCAAAGGCCCGGTCTAATGCTTCGGGGACAAGGCTTCAAACCAGCAACTTACAGAATTTAAATTCAATGAATAAAAATAATCTGGAATTGAAAGCTGGTCTCGCTAATGGAGACCATGAAACCTGTCATCAATTGTTGTAAAAACCCAGCTGTTCTTTTGGCTCCTTCAGGGAAGGAAACCTGCCATCCTTACCTGATCGGCCTAACATGTAACTCCAGACCCGCCGCGTATGGATCATTGCTCTCTGAAATGGCCTAAGAAGGTACTCGGTCCAAAGGCAACAAATGCAGGTCTTGCCAGTGATACCCACCTCCTGTGAAAGGATAAAAACCATCCACTATTGGCTATGCCTTTCCCTGCCATGATTGTAAGCTCTCCCTCCCTAAATGTTGCCAGCTAGTTCTCTTTCCTTCCTCAAGATACGCCTTAAAAATCAATCTTTCACCAAGCTTTTGGCTAGTTGCCCTAATATCTCACATGGTTCAATGGTGATTGTGTATTATAAACGTTCCTGCAAAACACTTTGGAACTTTAAAGGCAATACATAAATGCAAGTTGTTTTTGGTGCTATACAACTCAAAATGCTCTCTCCAAACAGAAACCAGGCCTGGAAGGACTAAAATGGGATTACTCTATTTCGATCGAACAGAACATGTGGGGAAGACATCACATGCACCGTTACACTAAAATCCTAGTGACATCATCAGATTAGGAACAGGCTACCGGAACACAATGCTGAATGAGACAGTAAATGTCTAAAACAAAAGTACAAAAAAAATCAGCCTCTGTTCTAGAGTTCAGGTTGGTTTCCAAACCGTTCCTGCAACAACACAAACATTTAGCATGTTGGATACAAGACAGAGGGTGCTCCAGAAGGACAAATGTATGAGCAGCAACTGCTGGCAGGACAAGAGGATAATTGGACATCGGAATTTCAAACAGCTAGTGAAAGCTCAGATTTTTCGGATATCAATAAGTTTGCAATTAATGTGAGTGAATAAAATCAACATAGCCAGAAAGGTAAAGCAACATAGGACAATAGCCTGAAGGAGTTACTGAATTAGCAACAAGGGAAGCATTGGATATTAATTGCTGGGATGTGGTTAATGCTGGTAAAGCCATAGTTAACATCCATGCAGAGCAGACGAAGAATTTAGGGCACTTTGGAAAGCAAAACTGGTGCGTAACAGAAACAATGTGCAGGCTAGGCTTGGAGCAGCAAATTTGGATTTTATGACAATAAGCAATTCAATTCTTTCCTCACCAGTCCATAAATTGCCTTGACAAAGCTACTGTACACAAACACTACTTTAGTATATTCCAATATCTTACTTTTTCACTACTGTACATGAACACCAAGCCAATGCACCAGCATATGATACCAAAACATTGAATGTATTCAAGAAGAGCTAGATATAGCACCTGGAGCGAATGGGATCAAAGGTTATGGGGAAAAAGCAGGATTAGGCTACTGAGTTGAACGATCAGCCACAATTGTGATGAACAGTGGAGCAGGCTCGAAGGGCTGATTGGCCTCCTCCTGTTCCTATCTTCTATGTTCCGACATCCCAATATCTCAATGCAACACAAGCACCAAATCACTCCCCTGTTGCATCCAAGTATCAAGCCAAGATATTATTATATTCCAGATGTTCAATGATGGGAGGATGGGTTGGATCCGGTGGGATGATATACAATCAAATTAATCTCACTCACATTGTGAGGATTGCCATTGACGCATCACCACGCACTACTCATGCAAATCTCAAACCGATGCAAACGCCGGTCATCCTTTCTTCTAAGAGATTCATTTTTTAATGACCAAGAACAAGTTTAGTCAGTGAATGGAATGTGGAAACGTGAGCTGAGTAACAGAGTAGGCACTTTTGGAAGGGAATTGCATGAAGATCATAAGGCTTGTGTAGAAGTAGGCCATTCGGCCCAACAAGTCTGCTCTGCCATTCAATGAGATCATGACTAATCTTATGAAAATCCTCAACTCCACTTTCCCCATAACCCCTAATTCCTTTACTAATTAAAAACATCTGTCTGAAACTTGTTCATCAGGTATGGAAAATCACAGCCTCAAGAAAATTTAGTGCAAGAATTGGTGCCCTCATGTATAAAGACACATTTGTTTCAGTGAATTTTCACAGGTACATTCTCATCGAGTCTCCAGACTCTACGCAGTGTAATGCACTTGCACAAATAGCATCATCACAAAAATGCCACTCCTTTGAAGATCTGTTTCAGAGGTAGAATTACAGCACAGCAGTCAGAAACAGTGGGTTTTTTATCAAGACGATCATAGAAATGCTACAGTGTAGAAGGCAGCCATTAGGTGTATTGAATCTGCACCAACAACAATTCCAGCCAGGCCTTACCCTGTAGCCCCACATATTTGCCCCGCTAATCCTGCTAACCTACGCATGGAGGGGCACTAAGGGTCAATTTAGCATGATCAATGCAACTAACCCGCATACCTTTGGACTGTGGGAGGAAAGTGGAGCAGTTGGAGGAAACCCACGCAGACACGGGGAGAATGTGCAAACCTCACAGAGTGAGCCAAGCCAGGAATCAAACCGGGGTCCTTGGAGCTATGAGGCAGCAGTGCCAACCACTATGCCTCCCCTTATTTATGAAGCAAAAAATCTCCCTAGTACAGCAGGATCGAAATTGATTACAGAAGCATGAACACCTTCTCTGTTTTAGCTTTCTCCTACATTGATAAAACCCCAATCTTCACAATATTTTACTGCTACGTTCTCTGCTGATGCACACAAAGCTTAGGAAGACAAAGCCGTGCTGCTAGGTATTTTCAATTCAACAGGATAGGTGCGATACCATCATGTTCTACCCCAATTGTTTAAAAGAGGTTTTCACTGCAAGTTCTGGAGGACTCCATGCATAAGGAATGATGCTAATTTCACTGTGTAGCCCCTCTAAATCAGGATCCTGCGCAGGTATATAAGTGCATACAGTAAGATTGGTAAGTTTGAGGGGCAAATTGCCATGTGGAAATATGTTGTGGCTAGAATAGAGACCATGCTCAGAGAAGGGCAGGGCTGTTAAATATTTCTGGATGCAAGGTGTTCAGGAAAGATAGGAAAGGAAGGAAAGAGGAAATTGTGGGTATCATTGATTGAGGGGAGCATTGCAGTTCTGCAGAGAGGGGGAAGATTCCCAGAAGGATCAAGGATAGAGTCCATTTGGTTAGAGCTGTGCAATTACATTGCCCGGTGTAGTCTATAGGTCACCAATAGTGGTTGAGGTTGTAAAGGAACAAATTTGCAAGGAAATTATGGATAGATGCAAAAATACGGAGCAATTATAATGGGGGACTTTAATTTTCCAAATATAGGCTGGAATTGCGGTGATGTAAAGAGCAGAGAGTGGCAACAGTTCCCAGGATGTTCAGGAACATTTTCTGCAGCAGTATGTTTCCAGTCCAATGAGGAAGAGTCAGTGGTAGACCTGGTTCTTGGGAATGAGGGAAGGCAAATGGATCAAGTGTCAGTATCGCAACATGTAGGGAATAGTGATTACTCTTTCATAAGGATTTGGTTGACTATAGAAAATGACAAAGAAATATCCAGAGCAAGGATAATCAACTAGGAGAAAGTCAAGTTCAACAGGTTAAGATCTAGACTGAATAAACTGGAGTCAAAGGTTGGCAGAAAATCTGTAGGTGTGCATTGGGTCACCTTCAAAGAGCAGTTAACTCGGGCACAGTGGCATAGTGGTTGGTATTCCTGCCTCACAGTGCCAGAGACCCAGGTTCGATTCCTGGCTTGGGTCACTGTCTGTATGGAGTCTGCACATTCAGCCCATATCTGCATGGGTTTCCTCCCATAGTCCAGAAGACGCGCTGGTCAGGTAAACTGGCCCTGCTAAATTCTCCCCCAGTGTACCCAAACAGGAGCCAGAGTGTGGCAACTAGAAGATTTTCACAGTAACTTCATTGTAGTGTTAATATAAGCCTACTTGTGATATTAATAAATAAATAAAGCATATTCCCTCCAAAGGGAAAGTTAGGGTAAATAATCCAGAACTCCCTGGATGACAAAAGGGATAGAAATTAAGATATAGAGAAAGTGTGCATATGACAGATGTCAGGTGGAAAATACAACTAAGAAAATGGCTGAATATGGAAGGAGCAGAGGGAACAAGAAAGAGAAGTTTGATGGGCCAAATGGCCTACTTCTGCTCCTTGTTCATCGGAAGAGACTGGCAGCCAACATAAAAGGTAATCCCAAAGGGAATTCCTTGTATAGAAATATAAATAGCAAAAGGAGTAGGGCTGATTAATGACCAAAAAGGGAATTTACCTCTGGAGGCAGAGGACATAACTGAAGTTGTAAATGGAACACAGATGAAGCAGCAAATGAATACTTTGCTACCCAAGCCATGAGGAAAGAGGTGGTAATTCAGATACCAGATTGGTACAAAATTGATATGGAGGTGGTAATGGACAGGTTATTGGTACTTAAAGCTGAAAAAACAACTGGACTGGATGAGATGCATCCCAGAATACTGAAGAAAGAGAATGGAAATTGCAGAGGCACTAGCCATAACTTTTCAGTCTCCTTAGAGTTAGGTAATGCTAGAGGATTTGAGAATTGTGAACATTACACCCTTGTCCAACTACAGGTCAGTCTGTTTAACTTTAGTGGTGGGGAAACTTCAAGAAATAATAATTTAAAACAATGTTAATAGTCACATGGACAAATGCATGTTAATTAAGGAAAGACAGCATGGATTTAAGGGAAAATCACATTAAACTAACTTGGAGTATTTTGAAGAGATAAAAGGTTGATGGTGACAAAGCTAATGATGTGGTGTACATGAACTTTGAAAAAACATTTGATATAACCGACGCCATATAACAGATGCGTGAGCAAAGATATAGCTGGTGAAATAAAAGGAACAATAACAACATGGATATGAAATTGGTTGAGTGATGGAAACAGAGTGCTATGGTTAGCAGATGTTTACTGGGTTGGGTGAAAGCTGGTGGAGTTCCCCATGGGTCAGTTTTGGGACCCTTGCTTTTCCTGTTGATGATCTTGACCTTGGAGTGCAGTGCACAATTTCAAAATTTGTGGATGACATGGGAGTATGAGGTGGATAGGCAGAACTTCCAAAGGACATAGACAAGTTGATAGAATGGGCAAACAGGTAGCAAATTAAATTCAATGTGGAGAAACGTGAAGTGATTCATTTTGGTAGGAAGAACATGGAGAGACAATATAAAATAAAGGATAGTATTCTAAAGGGGTTGCAGGAGCACAGAGGCTGAGAGGATGTACATGTGCACAGGTCAATAAAAGTGGCAGGACAGGTTAAAAGAATGGTTGATAAAGCATACAATATTCCAGCTTTTGTGAACAGGGGTATAGAGAAGAAGAGCAAAGAGATTATGTTGCATATGTATAAGACACTTTAAAATTTCTGGCGCATTGCGACCAGTTCTAGGTGCCACATTTATGAAGGATATGAAGGTGTTGGAGAGAGGGTAGAAAAGATTCATGAGAATGGTTCCAGGAATAAGCAGCTTCAGTTACGATGACAGATTGGAGAAGTTAGGATTGTTTTCTTCAGAGAAAAGGTGGTTCAGAGGAGATTTGATAGAGATATTTAAAATTATGAGGGTAGATAGGGAGCAACTGTTCCCACTTGTGAAAGTCAAGAACAAGAGAGCACAGATTTAAATTGGCAAAAGAAGCAAAAGCAAATGAGTTTTTTTTTAATTGGCAAGTGATTAGAGTCTGGAATACACTGCCTGAGTGTGTGGTGGAGGCAAGTTCAAGCAAAGCATTCAAAAGTGAATTGGACTGTTACCTGCCAAGGAAGAATATGCAAGGTTACGGGAACAAGACAAAAGGATGGCATTAAGTGAGCTGGTACAGGCATGATGGGTCGAATGCCCTGCTTCGGCACTGTAATAATTCTGTGATCTCGGAGGGTCATAGAGTTGCAGGAGGTTAAAGAAATAAGAAAAAGGAGATTTAAAAACAAAAATTAGAACTTTGAAAAGGTCAGTGAACATGGGGTGATGGGCGAACAGAACTTCCTGTGAATTAGGAAACAGGCAACAAAGTTTTCTCAGGAGCTACAAGATCTTTAGACATCCACGTCAGCATACTGACTGCATAGTTTAAGCAACAGGAAATGTTGGCTACCTTTACAAATCACTCAGCTGTTACAGCTCTCAGCTCTGAGTATAGACTAATCAGCCACTTGCAAGATAATGTGCAAAGCACAACCTTCCTATCCTTAGTGGTCCTGTCCTTTGGTCCCTGATCTGGCAACAAGTCAATATTAAAAATGCCACTCTTATTTTCAAATCCTTTCATGGCCTCCTTATCTTTCAATCTTCAGCATCCTGGCTCCCAGGGCTTGATGATCCTCTCATACTGGTGCCTTGTGTATCCCAAATTTTCAGTGTTCTAACATTGGCAGCCATGTCTTCAGGCTATTGGGGATCTTCCATTAATGCCTATATAGTCTGTTGTATGTTTATTGATGTCTCCTTTTTACATCCAAAGGCGATTCGGTTCGCCTTGTTGGCGGACAAGGGGCATACATGCGGTGGGTCGTGCGAGGGCTGCTCTTGGATGTTGCTTTGAGAGTTGCCTAGTGCTTCACGTCCGTTAGCGTACGCTTAAACTGGACCAATTGACGGGCAACACGACAGCTCAGTGACTATCACTGTTTGCTGTGCAGTTACAGGGACCCGGGTCGGATCTCTGGTTTGGGTCAGTGTCTGTGGGAGTTTGCACATTCTCCCTGTGCTTGCGTGGGTTTTTGCCGGGTGCTCTGGTTTCCTCCCACACCCCAAAAACGTGCTTTTAGGCTGAATGGTATCAATAAATTGTCCCTAAATTGGATCTCCCTTAATCTGGCACGCATATAATTCCCTACATTTGCACCCCTTTATTGTGGAGTCCACTAGATGTAGACAAAAGTCGTAGGTAGGAGGAGGACTTGAATAAGGCAGTCACTGAGTGTTAAAATGAACAGCGTGGGCTTGTAGGGCCGAAGGGCCTGTTTCCCGTGCTGTGCTGCTCTTTGTTCTTAAACTCTGGAATTCTCTCCCTGAATCTCTGTCTCGCTCTCTGCTTTTAGAAACTAACTTATTGAGCAAATTATTTTGCCACCTATCCCAATATAGTGTCCTGTAACTCAATGTCAAATTCAGTTTGATAATGCCCTGTGAAGTGCATTCTAATGTGGTGCTATTTAATGAAAGTTATAGCTGTAATTGGTTTGAATTCCAAGTGAAGTCATGAACTGGCTCCAGACTCAATCTTTTAACTTGAAGAAAGTGTGAAAATTATTACAACATTCCGACCCTGAATGCAATTAACTATACACAACATACTGCAAGGCCCCTGTGACCCTCCCGTCTAGCTTACACCAACCAGCAAAACGCTGAAAATTAATTTGAAGTATGTTTGTCACAGACCCATAGTAGCACAGAATTGTACAGCACAGAAAGAGGCCCTTTGGCCCCCTGTATCAGCAAACAACTATCTATTCCAGTCCCATTTTTCAGCACTTGTTCCGTAATCCATGTTTACCATGCCGTTTCAAGTGTTCGTCTAAATGATTAAATGTTCCTACTTCCACCACTCTTTCAGGCAGCAAGTTCTAGATTCCCTCCACCCTTTGGGTGAAAAGGTTTTTCCTCAAATTCATCTAAATTTCTTGCCCCTTACCTTAAATCTATATACAACACCCCCCCGCCTCCCGCCACCTCCCCTGCTCTAAGGAAAACAACCCCGGCCTATACAACCTTTCTTCATAGCTGAAACACTCCAGCCCAGGCAACGTCCTGGTGAATCTCCTCTGCACCCTCTTTAGTGCAATTCCATTCTTCCTATGTGCCGACCAGAACGTGACACAGTACTCCAGGTGTGGCCTAAGGAGCATTTTATATAGCTCCATCATAACCTCCCTGCTCTTATATTCTATGCCTTGCCTGATAAAGGCCCATATGCTTTCTTAACCATCTTATCTCTCTGTCCTACTGCCTTCAGGAATCTTTGGACAATCACCCCATGGTTCCTCTAGTCCTCTGAACTTCCTAGCGTTCTATTCATTATGTATTCTTCTGCCTTGTTAGTCCTCCAAAATACAACACCTCACTTTTCAGAGTTAAATTCTATTTTACTGTTCTGCCTGTCTTACCAGCCCACTTTGCACCTCCCTCATCTGCTAAAACTGCCTGTGTTACTCCAACAGGTAAGTAAGGTTGGTGGGGTTCGGTATATCTATCAAAAAACCATGGCGTTTAAATGCTTAATTCATCAGCTCAAATTACTCCAATGGCCAGCTTTAACCTTTCTCCAGGCACAGCCTAGGGATGGGGAACCAGGTTCAAGCTCATAACAGTGCAAATATCGAACACTACTGGCAACACGAGAACAAGAAATCAGTAACCCACTGGAGCATGCATTCTAGGATTGATGCTGGAGCTGTGCCCCAGGGTGGGAGGAATGCAAGAACAGTACAAATCTCAACCACAGCCAGGCAGGAAGGGGAACAAAAACATCTTCCTTTGCTCTCGCGCCAGCTGAACACCAGGAGATCTCTCAATCCAGAACTGAAAAGGATAATGACCAACAGAAAGATCAGGCAATACTGCTTGCAAGTGCAATGGAAATACAAGTTGCATATTTTTAAGCTTGCATATTCAAAGAAGTCCTGCAAAGGCAAGTCCACGACGTTAGTTTACCTATGGCTTTGTTGTCAGAAAAATAAACAGCAGCTCAAACAGAAAACAACTTTGATAATCTCTTAATTTAAGGTCAACTATTATCTTCAAATATCTTTTCACAACTACTCGACACCCCAAAATATCTTACATAGCCAATGAAGAGTATTTACTGTTATACCGTGGGAAACACAGCAGCCAATTTGTGCACAGTAAACTTCCAGAAACAGCAATGACCGGAAAATCTTTTTAAAATTGCAGTTTAAAGATTGAATATTGGTTGGACACTCAGGGAGAACTTCCTTGCTCTTTGTCAAATAGCACCAACTGATCCTTTATATCCATCTAGGTCTTAGTTGAACATCTCAACTGAAAGACAGCTCCTCACTCTCAGTGCCACACTATGACCATCAACCCCATTTGTCCTGAAGTGGGAACCAATGACATTCTGACTCAGGTTAAAATCCCTACAGTGCAGAAAGCCCATTGAGCCTGCACTGACAACAATCCTACATAGGCCCTATCCCTGTAACCCCCTGTATTTACCTTGCTCGCTCCCCGACACTAGGGTCAGTTTAGCATGGCCAATCAACCTAACCCACACACGTTTGGACTGTGGGAGAAAACTGGAGCACCCGGAGGAAACCCATGGGGAGAATGCACAAACTCCACACGGACAGTCACCCAAGGAATTGAGCCCAGGTCCCTGACACTGTGAGGCAACAGTGCTAACCATTATGCCACTGTCACCCTACACTGGCTGACGCCCTAAAATTGCACAGCGCTTCTGAGTTAATAACCCATATTTACACAAGCAGCCATAACGACAGTAACTGTCAAACCAGGAAGGGAAAGATTTGAGATGACGTGAGTGATTTAAAGATGGGGGTTGACACAGTTGCAAAACAGTGATAGTGGATGGGGGAGCTGGGTGAATTGGTCTGAAAGCAGCAGAAAAAGACTTGCATTTATAAAACAAATTTTACCCTTGGCTGTGTGATTTCTGCAAAACGATTTTGCTTGGGGGAGAGTGAAACGTGAGGACATAAATACTGAATTGCCCCAATAAACCCAATAAGGAGAAACGTTTTATGCACCGGGTGGCTAAAGGGTGAAACATCTTAACCACCGGGAGTGGTCAAGGAATATAACAGATGAATTTGAGGGGGAATCATGCATCATCTGATCATGCGCTGTCACACTGTGAAACCGTACAGACTGAGTCTTCAACACAATCCTCAGGCAACTGCTGGTAGTGTCCCAGGAGAGAAACACCTGGGTCACAATGACATCATTGCACTAAATTCAACACATACAAGAGAAAGAAATGGAATTTAAATCAACAAACCAGCAGTTTATATTAAATCCATCACCTCCTGATCCACCATGAGTTACCATCTCACTTTGTCCCACTCTTACCTCCCCTTCTCTGGAACCCTCTTGGCATACCGTACTGTCCCTCCATTATCTTTCCTTATGCTTATTCCCCTCTCCGTGTACCCCACATTCTCAGTAGAACTCGAAGTAGAAATGGTCGAGCACTTCAAGGTTTCAGGTGTACAAATCACCAACAACCTGTCCTGGTCCCTCCTTGTTGATTTGATAACTAAGAAAGCCCACCAATGTCCCTACTTTCTCTGGGGACTAAGGAAATTTGGCAAGTCCACTATAATTCACGAACTTTTACAGGTGCATCATAGAAAATATTCTTTCTGGTTGAATCACAGCTTGGTATGGCTCCTACGTCCAACACCGCAAAAAACTACAAAGAGTTGTGAACGAAGCCCAATCCATCACGCAAACCAGCCTCCCATCCACTGATACTGTCTACACTTCCCACTGCCTCGGAAAAGCAGCTAGCATAACTAAGGACTCCATGGACCCTGGACATACTCTCTTCCAACTTCTTCCGTTGGGAAAAAGATACAAAAGTCTGAAGACATGTACCAACCGGCTCGAGAACAGTTTCTTCTCTGCCGCCATTAGACTTTTGAACGGACCTACTTCGCATCAAGTTGATCTTTCTCTACACCCTAGTACGACTGTAACATAAATCTCCAGGACCTGATGAAGTGTACCCCAGGATGCTGTGGGAGACTAAGGAGAAAATTGAGGGATCCCCTAGTAGAGATATTTCAATCACTGACAGCCACAGTGAGATGCCTGAAAATTGGAGGAGGCAAATGTTGTGCCTCTGTTTAACAGCTGCAGAGAAAAGCTTGGGAACCACAGACCAGTGAGCCTCACATTGGTAGCATTAAGTTATGAGAAGGTATTCTGAGAAACAGGATCGACAGGCATTTAGAGAGGCAAGGACTGATTAGGGACAATCAGCATGCGTTTGAGAATGGTAAATCATGCCTCAAAAAATGAGTTTTTTGAAGAGGTAACCAGGAAGGTAGATGAGCTCAGTACAGTTGTCTACATGGAGTTCAGTAAGGCCTTTGACAAGGTACCGCATAGCAAGTTGTTGCATAAGGTTAAATCTCACGGGATCCAGGGTGACGTAGCCAATTGGATACAAAATTAGCTTGATAACAGAAGACAGAGAATGATTGTATAGGGTTGTTTTTCAAACTGGAGACCCATGACCAGCGGTGTACCTTAGGGATCAGTGCTGGGTCCACTGTTATTTGTCATTTATATTAATGATTTGGATGAGAATTTAAGAGGCATGGTTAGTAAGTTTGCAGATGACACCAAGATTGGTGGCATAGAGATGAGTGAAGGTTATCTTGGATTCAAAGGGATCTTGATCAATTGGTGAAGAGTTATAGAACAAAGAAATCTAGGGGTACATGTTCATTACTCCTTGGAAGTGGAGTCACAGGCGGACAGAGTGATGAAGAAGGCATTCGACATGCTTGGTCTTACTGGTCAGATCATTGAATAGAGGAGTTGGGACCTCTTTGTTGGAATTGTACAAGATGTTAGCAAGTCCAATTGGAATACTGTGTACATTTCTGATCACCCTATTATAGCAAGAATATTATTAAACTAAAAACAGTGCAGAAAAGATTTACTGAGATGCTACCTGGACTTGTGTTATAAGCAGACGCTGGAAAGACTGGGATTTTTTTTCCCTGGAGCATAGGAGATTTAGCAGCGATCTTATAGAAGTCTATAACATCATGAGGGGCATCGATCAGCTAGATAATCAACATCTTTTCCCAAAGGTAGGGGAGATTAAAACTAGAGGGCATAGGTTTAAGGTGAGCGGGGAGAGATACAAAAAGGTCTAGAGTGCAATTTCGTCACACAGAGGGTGGCGAATGTCTGGAACGAGCTGCCGGTGATAGCAAGAGGTCACAATTATGTCCTTTAAAAAGCATGGATATAGAAGGATATGGGTCAAAAGCAGGCAATTAGGACTGGCCTAGTGGTGGGAAAAAGACAGCATGGATGTTCGGTCCAATAGCCTGTCTCCATGCTGTAAACATCTATGACTACACTGCACTGTATCGTTTTCTTCTCTATGAATGGTATGTTTTGTCTTTACAGTGCGCAAGAAACAATACTTCTCACTCTCTGCTAACAGATGTGACCAAACATTTTTCCTTCTCTCTCCCCTCCTTCCCCATCGCGCATCCAGTCTCCTCCTGGTTCTTCCAACGCCCAACCCCTCTCTCCTCCTGATTGTTTCCACCCCCCCCACCCACCTCTCTTTCCTGGTTGTCTCTCCCCCCCCACCCCAACAACCCCTCTCTCCTGGTTGTCTACCCCCACCCCCACCACAACCCTCTCTACCTTACCCCTCCCCCCCTCTCTCTCGCCGTCCCCCCTTCCCTCTCCTCTCTCTCCGCCCCCTCCCCTCTCTCCGCCCCCCCCTCCCTCCGCCCCCCTCTCCTCTCTCTCTCCGCCCTCCCCTCTCCGTCCCCCCCCTCCTCTCTCTCTCCGCCCTCCCCTCTCCGTCCCCCCCCCTCCTCTCTCCCCTCCTCTCTCTCCGCCCCCCTCTCCTCTCTCTCTGCCCCCCCCCTCTCCGTCCCCCCCCTCCTCTCTCTCCGCCCCCCTCTCCTCTCTCTCTCCGTCCCCCCCCCATCCCCCCCTCCTCTCTCTCCGTCCCCCCCTCCTCTCTCTCCGTCCCCCCCCCTCCGCCCCCCCCTCCTCTCTCTCCGTCCCCCCCCTCTCCTCTCTCTCCGTCCCCCCCCTCCGTCCCCTCCTCTCTCCTCTCTCTCCGCCCCCCTCCCCTCTCTCTGTCCCCCCTCTCTCCGCTCCCCCCTCCCCTCTCTCTCTCTGCCCCCCTCTCTCCGCTCCCCCCTCCCCTCTCTCTCTCTGCCCCCCTCCCTCTCTCCACCCCCCCCTCCGTCCCCCCTCCCCCCATCTCCGTCCCCCCTCCCCCCATCTCCGTCCTCTCCCCCCTCTCCCTCCTCTCCCCCTTCCCTCCTCTCCCTCCCCGCCCCCCCTCTCTCTCCCCCCGCCCCCCCCTCTCTCCCCCCGCCCCCCCCTCTCTCTCCCCCCGCCCCCCCCTCTCTCTCCCCCCGCCCCCCCCTCTCTCTCCCCCCGCCCCCCCCTCTCTCCACTCCCCACCCCCCCCTCTCTCCACTCCCCCTCCCGCCCCCCCCTCTCTCCACTCCCCACCCCCCCCTCTCTCCACTCCCCCTCCCGCCCCCTCCCTCTCCTCTCCCCCCTCCCTCCCTCCCTCCCTCTTCTCTCCCCCCTCCCTCCCTCTCTCTCTCCCCCCCTCCCTCCCTTTCTCCTCTCCTTCCTTCCCTCCCTCCTCTTCCCCCTCTCACCCCCCACTCCCTCCCCGTCTTTCTCTTCCTCTTTCCCGCTCTCTCTCTCTCTTTCTCTTTCTCAGTCCCGGTACCTGGCTCCGCTTCTTCTGTTTGCGTCGCTCCGCCATCTCACCGGCCCCAAGTGACGTGTAACGGGGCAATCAAACATCGCGAGACTCCACGACCAAATCCTTAACACCGCCACCTGCCGCCCCGGAGGGGAAATTGCAGCAACATCACCGCCTAGCGGCCTGGAGAGGAAATTGCACCGACACCGCCTCCTGCCGCCCCGGAGAGGAAACTGTACCAACACCACCATCTGTCGCCCCAGAGGGGAACTGCAGCAACGCTGCCGTCCCGGAGGAAAAACTGCACCAACACCGCCCCCTGCCGTCCCGGAGGAAAAACTGCACCAACACCGCCCCCTGCCGTCCCGGAGGAAAAACTGCACCAACTTTGGACCAAGAACTTTTTAATTGACGACCTTTTCTCAGTTCTCAAAATGAAACTAGAAACATAACTTCCTTTCCCTAAAGTGGGCTTGCCAATCTTGATTGCATATTTTTCAGGAGCTTTCAACACGAGACCTCCTGTTTTGGACTGACCTGCAATCAGAGCTTAGCTAACTATGGTTTGAAAATTCACACTGGCTCAGCATAGAAAAACTACAGCACAAACAGGCCATTCGGCCCACAAGTTGCGCTGATGATATCCATATCTACCAGGCTTGCCTATAACCCTCAATTCTATTAAGTCCCATGTACTCATCCAGAAGTCTCTTGAAAGACCCCATTGAATTCCCCTCCATCACCACCGACGGCAGCCGATTCCACTCACCCACCCCCCCCCGAGTGAAAAACTTATGGTGTGGAGATGCCGGCGTTGGACTGGGGTAAACACAGTAAGAAGCCTGACAACACCAGGTTTAAGTCCAACCGATTTATTTGATAGTAAACGCACAAGCTTTCGAGGTTTCCCTCTTCGTCAGGTGAATGGAGAATTCTGTCCTCAGACAGAGCATATAACAGCACAGACAGTTTACAGATTACTGATTAGAATGTGAGTCTTTACAACTAACCTGCTATTCAAGTCTTAAAGATGCCGACAATGTGCGTGGAAGGAGCACTGATCACAGGTTAAAGAGATGTGTATTGTCTCCAGACAGTACAGTAAGTGAGGTTTTGCAAACCCAGGCAAGTCACGGGGATTACAGATAGTGCGACATGAGCCCAAGATCCCTGTTGAGGCCGTCCTCATGCGTGCGGAACATGGCTATCAGTCTCTGCTCAGCGACTCTGCGCTGTCGTGTGTCATGAAGGCCACCTTGGAGAATGCTTACCTGAAGGTTAGAGGCCGAATGCCCATGACCGCTGAAGTGTTCACCAACAGGAAGGGAACAGTCTTGCCTGGTGATTGTCGAGCGATGTTCATTCATCCGTTGTCTGCATGGTCTCCGCAGATTGACAATCGACATGGTCTCCCCAGATCGACATCGCTCGATTGGGTGAGAGCAGCCCTTCTGCCATCTCAGATGGTGTAAAAGATCCCATGGCACCATTGGAAGGAAGAGCAGGGGCTTACTGGCCAATATTTGTTGCCCAACCAGCATCACTAAAAAGCAGGTTGCGTAATCATCTGATTAGTGATTCTGGGCCTTGATGTCCACAATGAACCCCCAGTGACATCAGTGTGGGTGTGCTGATGGCAGAAGGGCTGCAGTGGTACAGGAAGATGCTCATGAACATCCTCTCAAGATCAAGTAGTGATGGGCAATAGATGTTGTCCTCATCAGCAGTGCTCACATTCCGTTAATGAATAATAAAAATAAAAATTGGTTCCTGTGTTTCCGACATTGCAACCATAACTTGCTTTCAAAACTTCTTATTTGGCTGTGAAGTTTTTTTTGAGACAATACAAGTTCATGAAAGGCGCTACACAAATACAAGTCTTTCTTTCTGTGATGCTGAAAGGAGAATGGGAAGAGAAAAAAGAGAAATAGTGAAAAGTAGACTGCAAAAAAACTTACAAGGGAGGAGTGAAAGCAAGCAAGATAAACTAGACAAACTGAGACAGATGGGAGAAATAGAGTGAAAAATTGAAAGAGGGAAGGAAAGAATTATGGAGGAGAATTAACTTTGTTAGTTTCTCCATATATTCTGAAAATTTCACCTCAGTAATGCTAAATCCCTGTTATCATGGAATCATTGAATCCCTATTGTGCAGAAGAAGGCCATTCGGCCCATTGAGTGTGCACTGACCACAATCCCACCCAGGTCCTACCCCCATAACCTCACCTATTAACCCCTAGCTGGTCCCCCTGACACTAAGGGGCAATTCAGCATGGCCAATCAACAGAACCCACCAGCGTCCCTGTTATATTTTTAACTGTTAACATGGAGCCATTTCTGTATCTTTGAGAAACCTTTTGAACCTAACCTGAGCGATCGACGATGAATTATTGCTCACATGCAGCTTATTTACAATTTAAGAGGAATATTCCTTATATTCTGGACTCAGCAGTTTTTTGTGGATGTAGATTTTCTAAAATTTATGGGGAACACATGATTGTATCCCAATAATCCAACCTAATTCTTTTCAGGACTCTGTAAATGATGTTGCTCACTGCCTGCTGTATCTGTTTATGTCATTGTACTCTGTCCTGGAATCTTGGTGTTCTCCTGGTCTTGCCCACGTGGAATTCCCAGCAGGTAAACTCCTTCGGCAAAGGTGAAATTACATCTGAAGTCTGATGGGTGGTTTCACCCGAAGGACGCCCTAGAGGGGTAGAGAGGGGTGATCGCATACACATATCCTATACTCCGACAAACCTGGAACGAGAATCAATAAAAAAGAATTATCAGCATACGTGTCATTATTTACAATTTGTTGGCTAGTTTTACAATTTGTTGGCTAGTTTCGGCTTTGCTAGTGGGGTTTTTGACAAGTTTGCAATGAGACGCAGGGAACCAATGTCGCAGTACAAAAGGTAAAAATTTATTAAAGACCAGTGATCATTGGAAGAAGTTATCCGAATGATCACAGATACCGAATGGAATGTTGGCCTTTATAGCGAGGGGGATAGAATATAAAAGCAGGGAAGTCTTGCTGCAACTGTACAGGGCACTGGTGAGGCCGCAGCTGGAGTACTGTGTGCAGTTTTGGTCGCCGCACTTGCAAAAGGATACATTGGCCTTGGAGGGACTACAGAGAAGGTTCACCAGGCTGATACCGGAGATAAGGGGGTTGGACTATGAAGAGAGACTAAATAGACTGGGTCTGTACTCGTTGGAGTTTAGAAGGATGAGGGGGGATCTTATAGAGACGTATAAGATAATGAAGGGGATGGATAGGGTAGAGGTAGAGAGATTCTTCCCGCTTAGAAAGGATAGCGGGACTAGAGGGCACAGCCTCAAAATAAAGGGGGGGGGGGGGCGCAGTTTAGATCAGAGTTGAGGACGAACTTCTTCACTCAAAGGGTGATGAGTCTCTGGAATTCGCTGCCCATTGAAGTGGTGGAGGCTACCTCACTAAATATATTTAAGTCACGGGTAGGTAGGTTTTTGACAGACAGGGGAATTAAGGGTTATGGGGAGAAAGTGGGAAAGTGGAACTGATCCACTTCAGATCAGCCATGATCTAATTGAATGGCGGGGCAGGCTCGAAGGGCTAGATGGCCTACTTCTGCTCCTATTTCTTATGTTCTTATACAGAATACTCAGACCTCTCGGACAAGTTCTGAAATTATCAGTATAAAACAGAACAGTTATACATTTTTTAAAACAGATTTCCCGCCCTTCATTAGTTTGAAATTAATTTCATTTAGTATACACACACTAATACAAATCTTTGACAAATACCTTAGCCAATGGCATTGTACCTTGTTGCATAATGGTAAATCATTCATCTATTTAATCTGGATGATAACTTCCTTTTTAGCTGAAGCTACCTCCCTGTTCCCAGGTTATGGTAGACACTACTGTAAAGGTCAAAGTGGATGTTCCCACCTGCTCACTGTCAAGCTGAATAGACATGTGTTCCTGCGATCAGATTAATACCTAATATGTGTCTGGGCAGTGACTGAACCTATTCATTATGTGCGTCCCCTCACCAGAAACATTCTGATATGAATTCTGTTAACTAAAGGGATCCCAGGCCTTTGGCTCTGAACTATTCACCTTTCCCATTATGCCTCTCAGTAACTTGTTTTGCCTAAAGCGAACAATGATTCAAACAATATTTAAAATACATTTAAAATATCAGCATATAAGGTTTACAATTATAGTTACTTGTTTAATTCTCTTGATGCATTCACGTATGTGTAAGCTATTCCTTTATTTTAAGAATCATTTAACTCTTTGCTCTGTCAGTGTGTTATGTCTACTGTCTAAAGGTAAAAAAACATTTAAAATAATCACTTTCAGGCCTATATATAGGCCAGTAGTTAGATACATTTTTATCATGCTTCATAGAAACGACCCAATGTGGGTTACATATAAGAATTACTTTATCGTATGATGGTTATTCTTATGTAGTTGTACAATCTTTCTGTGCACATCAAGCTACCAAAAACAATCTGTCTGTTTTTCATACCATTCTTTGATGAAATAAATAAATAATGATAGTAACAAATTATGTAAAATTTCCCATGATGAAAATGTGTATTTTCTAGTTTGACGTAGCAGTGAAAATCCATTTGTTATGTCAACAAGTGGTTATGTGACCAGTCACTAGCATCTATTGTCCACCTAGGCTGGTAATAGTGTGATGATACTGTGCCTTTAAGAAATGTAGTTGTGTCATGTTTCTTGTGAAGGAAATGTTTTAAACTTCAGCTCTGATTACAATGTTGCTTTGTCTGCTCCAGGCAGCCCATTTTCTGAGAATGCAAACTAATAATTGCTCCTAGATTTTGTGTGTTTGCTTTAATCTGAGTTAATTCAGTTTTGTCATTTTTTGGGTTGTCCTCTGGTGTTTAAGTGTAGGGTTTAATTAGATTGATTGACAAGCGCTTGTCTTGTACCAATGGTAGGAACTAGGCTTACAGAGAGACAAGCAGGCAATTGTCAGTTTTGAATTTGCAAGGAGCAGCATCTCTTCTTTCATTCTCTCATTGGATATTGAAGTCTGGGATCTATTAGAAACTAGCTATCTTTCTCCAGAGGTCTTCTTGAGGTTTGAGGACCAGTAGCCTGCATTCCAGCATGTAAGCTTGTGTGTTTTGGTAACTGATTTTGAAGAAGAAGTTGAATCTACGAAGAATATTGCTTAAATTGGAACTAATAGAGATAGGTTGGCAGTTAAGAAATCCTTTATCCTGAGACTGTGTCCCATATTCCAGATCCCCATTACGGGGGAACCTTTCAATATCCACAATATCAAGTCTATTCAGAATATATGTTTCAATGAGAGCATCTCATATACCCCTAAACTGGTAAATTTCGACCCAGTTTCTTCAGCCTGTCATCTCAGGAGCCAATCCAGTGAATCTTCACTGTATTGCATTCAATGCAAATATGTCTTTCCCTAATTTTGGAGAATGAAATTGCCCAATGTATTCCAGGTGTGGTCTCCCCAAAGCCTTCACAATTCATGCAAGATGTCCTTATTTTTGTCATCCAATCCTCTTGCATTAAAAGTCAACATGGCATTCACCTTCCTAGTTGCTTGCTGTACCTGACTTCCGATACTCCCTGTAAAACACATTCAAAACCCTCGGAGCATCAACATCAACACGTTTCATGACTTCTAAAAAATATTCTGCTTTTCTATTTTTACCAAAATGAATTGTCCAAAATTTCTCACATTACACTTGGCTTGCCAGCGGAGTGGCACAGGGCACGATGGTTAGCTGTTGCTGCCTTAAAGCTCCAAGGACCTGGGTTCAATTTCAGCCTTGGGTGACTGTGTGGAGTTTGCACATCTCCCTGTTCTGCATGAATTTCTTCCAGGAGCTCCTTTTCCCTCCTCCAATCCAGGATAAGTGGATTGGCCATGCTAAATTGACCCTTAGTGTCGCAAGATGTGTAGGTTCGATGGAATTAGCCATGGTAAATGTGTGGTCTTGCAGGGATTGTGCCTGAGTAAGATACTCTGTCAGAGAGTCGGTGCAAACAAGATGGGCTGAATGGCCTCTTCTGCACTGTAGGGGTGCTATTGTTCCATGGGTGGGGTATTACAGCCTTGCTTGTGTGAGACTAGAAATTTCCGCCTGAGGTCATTGGCCATCTTTGTTGTCCACCCCTCGCCCTCTCCGATTCCATGGTGGTTGGGCTGGTAGAATTCTGGCATCTGATTCTAGTGCCCACTCACTTGTCTATATCTCATTGACTCGCTTAACCTGTCCATGCTCGTTGCCTCAATTAACTTGTCCGTATCTCTTTGATTCGAGATAGTTAGGAATTAGAAATGATACAGAAAAGATTTGGAAGGGATGAGGGATTTTGGTTATGTGGATAGATTTGAGAAGCTGTGTCTATTCTTCTTAGAGAAGGTTGAGATTAGATTTGATAATCATGAGGGGTCTGAACATTCTAGGAAGTGAGACCACTGGGAAAGGGTCAAGAACTAGAGGAAACCGATTAAAGATGAATGGCAAAAGAATCAAATGTAAGATCAGGAAAACTTTTTCTACACAGATTGTGGTTAGGATCTGGAATGTACTGCCTGAGAGAGGGTGAAGGTTTAATCATGTCCTTCCAAAGAAAAATGGACAATAAGCTGAATTTGACTTTCCAGTTTCTCCGCAATGCCAAAAACAGCATCAACATTTATATTCACAGAAATATTATCAAAAGAAATCTGATTCTAATCCAAATATGAAGAGTAGGGCATGCGGTCAATAGCTTGGTCAGAGCAGGGAGTTTCGAAAGGAAATTTCAGAGCTTAATGGTCTCAGCAGTTGGAGTCTTGGGTACCAGTTATGGAGGGATTTAAACTGGCAAGAATCTAGAATTGAAGGAGTGCAGAAATTGTGGTGGTGCTGTCGGGCTGGAAGAGGTTATGGAGACAGAAAGTGGTGAGGCCAAGGAGAGATTTGAAAACAAGAGGATGAGAATTTAAATCTGCATTAGACTAAAGCCTGAAGACATCATAGAATCATAGAATCTCTACAATGCAGAAGGAGGCCCATTGAGCCTGGAGTGACCACAATCTCATCCAGGCCCTATCCCCTAACCCCACCTATTTACCCTAGCTAGTCCCCCTGACATTAAGGGGCAATTTTTAGCATGGCCAATCAATCTAACCCGCACATCTTTGGACTGTGGGAGGAAACCAGAGCACTTGGAGGAAACCATGCAGATATGGGGAGAATGTGCAGATATACACAGACATACTAGATAGTTTCTGATATCTGAGGCTGGAATTGAACCTGGGTTCCTGGCACTGTGAGGCAGCAGTGTTAAACATGAACATCAATGCTTATTGCAATTCTCCATGTAGAAGCAACACAGTAAATGGTGCTTTTGACCCCTTGCAGAGTAAATCCAGCGCTTGAAGTGTTAACCAGCCAGTATGTCACTTGTGTATCGCCAGCCTTTGTTCATCTAATGAGATTCTGCGTTGTGGGTCAGTTTGAGCATTGAGTCCAGTGCTTCCAGAGGCTGAATGTTGCAACCTTTAAAGCAAATATGCACAAGATTAAATTCTGATAGATTGTTTACTAAAAAAACTCTCATTGCGATATAAATATCTGACAACTGCAATACTCTGTCTTTGAGATTGACAGATTTCTATTAACTGAAGGTTTTGTGGGACATGAAGGGTGATAAATGACATTGGGGCATAGATCAGACTTACTTCTGTTCCCATATTTCAGAGCTATTTTTATTAATTGTTCTATGGGATGTGGGCTGGGCCAGTATTTATTGCCCATCCCTAATTTTAAGAGTCAACCACATTGCTGTGAATCTGGATCACATATTGGCCAGACCAGATAAGGACGGCAGATTTCCTTCCCTATAGGACATTAGTGAACTGGATGGGTTTTACAACAATTAACAGTGGTTTCATTGTCATTATTAGACTTTTTAAAAAATTGCAGATTCTTATTGAATTCAAATTTCACCATCTGCTGTTGCGGGATTTGAACCTGGTCCCCTGATTACTAGTTCAGTGACAATATTGTTGCTTCACTGCCTCCCACAGTAACAGATCCAGTGACTCAGCTACACCAAGAGAATTTCTGGCAGTTGTTGCCATCACAGGAACAATAAAAACTTTAAAAACAATTAAATTCTTAACCAAAAGAAAAATCAATAATTTCTTCTATGGATTGCCTTCAACGGTTCAGAGGAGGCCATTTGACCCTTCAATCCTGTTCTTGCCACGTGATTAGAACACGACTCAAATGTAACTGAACTCCATCTACCTGCTTTCATATATCTTAATAATCTGGCCTTACAAAAATCTAGCAATCTCAGTTCTAAAATTTTGAATTAACCCACAGCCTCAACAGTTCTGTGAGGGAAGAGAATTCCCGTATGATGCCTACCCTTTGTGTGAAACATAGAAGCATAAAAAAAAGGAGCAGGAGCAGGCCATTCAGCCCTTCGAGCCTGTTCCATCATTCAGAATGATCATCCAACTCAATAACTTGGATGATCAGAAGTATTTGTTGACTTATTTGAAGCTTTAACAATGCAATCTTGGTAGTCAGTAACAGTTTGGAGTATAATTAAGGAATTCAGATATTTCAGACACAAAATATTGGATACCCAGGTGTGAATGAAGGCATCATAAAATCATCGAACCCCTACAAATGCAGAAGGAGGTCCATTGAGCCTGGAGTGCAACATCACTAAGGTGCAACATCACTAAGATGCTCAGTTATTTGCGAATGGATTAACAGGCACGCCATTTGCAATGAAATAACGGGATCACATCAAAATTCCAAAGATCTGCAATGACAGAATTCTATGAGCTTAATTTTCTTTGTGATACACTGGCTTAAAAATCCAATTTCATAGTATAGAAATGTACACTGAAACATGAATCATGGAAATGTTGGGATGTGTCTTCATTTGCTTAACATTTGATACTGATTAGAATTTTCCTGCTGGTTTCTTCATTCCAGTGTTAGTTGTTCCAATTTCTCTTTCTGGCAGGAGGTGGAAATCAAGCCAACCATTGAACTATCACCCACAATGAGCTTTGTATGGATTTGTGTCATTCCTTGTCCCTGGGCATGTTTGGTTGGATGATATGCTTATCTGGACTGATGTACCAATTTGGGAATACAGGTGGGTAGGCTGTATTTCAAGTGAACTAAGGATTTCAAAAGAAGAATGAAAATTCCTGCAGGAGGAAGCTGGTAAAAGTACCAGTTAAATCTGTTGTACTCAGCTAGAATTGTCTGAGATAATGGGTGAGTTTTTACAGCCTCGCTTGCCCCAAAACTGTAAAATCCTGCCCAAGATCAATGGATATTCCCATTTTCTGCCCCTTGCCTGCTCTGATTCCCTGTGGGGCGGTAAAATTCCAGTCATTTGTTCAGCCATTTAGGGATGAGATAAGGAGAAATTCCTTCGCCCAAAAGGTTGTGAATCTTTGGATGCACAATTGGCGAGTCAAACTGGCTTTTGGGCAATAAGGCAATCAGGAGATATGGGGATGGGATAGGTAAGTGAAGCTAAGGTCAAAGACTAACCATGATTGTATTGAATGAGTGAGTCTGGGCAAAGCAGCCAGCATAATTAAGGACCCCACACACCTTGGACATTCTCTCTTCCATCTTCTCCTGACAGGGAAAAGGGACAAAAGTCTGAGGTCACGTACAAACCATAACTTCTTCTCTGCTGCTGTCAGACTTTTGATTGGATCCACCTCACATTAAATTGATCTTTCTGTGCACCTAGCTATGAATGTAACATGACGTTCTGCACTTTTTCGTGTCCTCCTCTATGAATGGTGTGCTTTGTCTGTATAACAGGCAAGAAACAATATTTTTCACTGTATGTTAATACATGTGACAATAATGAATCAAATCAAATCAAATCAGGCTTGGGGGGCAATATGACCTGTATCTGCTCCTGTTTCTTATGTTCTGGAACAAATTCCATTAAAGGCTAATAAAAACACACAGGATCGCACACTTTTCAGTTGTGTGATTAACAATCCTATAACGTCATTGGCTAATTGAGCCCTTGGCCCATTGAGCGTACAATTGTTTCTCGTGTAAAGAGCAAAAACGTTAGAGGGCACCTCCTTTTACTTACCTTCACATTAACATTCCTGTTTCCTCAGTTGATGCAGAATACCAAACGGAAATGTAACACAAACGCTGCTTCAGTGTTGAGTATTTCCAGCATTTTTTGGGTTTTTTATTTTGGAAGTCCTGCATCGCTGCTGTTTTGCTTTTAAATCTGTGTCTTCTTCTACTGATCTTCTGCCAAGAATTCTGCTTTCTTTACTCTACGAGCGCCCTTCAGAATTTTGAACACTTTAATTGAATCTCCCATTAACCTTCTCTGCTCAAAGGAGAACAATCCCAGCTTCTCCACATTCTCCAGGTTTAATTAAACTACGTCATCTTGAGGAAGCGAAGGCCTAGTGGTATTATCACTAGACTATTAATCCAGAAACTAAGCTATCGTTCTGGGAACCCATGTCTGAAATCTGCCACGGCAGATGGTGGAATTTAAATTCAATTAAAAAAAATCTGGAAATAAGAATCTACTGATTACCATGAAACCATCGTGAATTGTCGAAAAAAAACCCATCTGTCTCACTAATGTCCCTTAGGGAAGGAAATCTTACCTAGTCTGGCCTCCATGTGACTCCAAAGCCATGGCAATGTGACTCTGAACTGCCCTCTGAACAAGGGCAACTGGGGATGGGAAATAAATGCCCGTTAGTGATGCCCATGCCCCATGAATGAATAACAATAAATCCTTTTCCTTGAAGTCCTTGCTAATCACAACTGGCCACAATATTCCAACTGAATCCAAAGCACCAATTCATAAAAATTTAGCATAATCTTAGTGTAAACTGTCGGTGAATAAATGGGGCCTGGTTCTTACACAATGTGTGCGTAACATTTGAGAAGATAGCGTGAGAAGTATGTTGTATAGTTTACTTCTTCTCTCATGTTAAGTTCTTTCAATGAACAGTGTGAGACATGGATATTTTTGACCATTACCTGTCTAGAAACCATGGGCTCAAAGTGGACAGCAAGGCCCTGCTTCCCCTGTTCTCCTATCCCCATGAACTGAGCATGAGGGTTCATTATCATCACATGATTTCTCATCAATATTTCCTGCCAGTGTTGAAACTCTAAACAAAATAAGGATATGACAAATTAATAACTGGACTCTCAAAGGTGCAGCTCTCATCTTGAAGGGTTTAACAAATCTCTTTTGCTTGCTTTATGCTTTGTTGCTGCAGAAGTGTCTACCATGGAGAAATTCTTTTGCTCAAAAGGTTGTGAATTTTTGGAATTCTCGATTCCAGGGGATTGTGGATGTTCAATTGGTGGAGTGAAACTGAGATTGATACACTTTTGGAGACTAAGGGGATCAGGGGCTATGGGGTTCAGGTCAAAGATTAGTCATGGCTACACTGAATGCGTGAACACGTTGGGTGCCACTCTTGCCTTTGAGTCAGAAGGCTATGCATGCAAGTCCCACTCTAGACATTTGAGTACAAAATCAAGGCTTATAGTCTCACTGTGATAATGAACAAGTGTGGCACTACCACAGGTGTGTTTTTTTCACATGTGACATTAAATTGAGATCATGTCTACGCCTCAGGTAAGAGATGTAAGAGCACTATTGTAAAGGCGAGTTCCTCCCAGTGTCCTGGGCTGATATTCATCCCTCAGATAATATCACTAAAGCAGATTATCTGGTCATTATCTAATTGTTGCTGTTGGGAGCATACAGTGTGCAAATGGGTTACTCTGATTCCTACATTACAACAAGGGCTAGACTACAAAAGGACTTAATTTGCTCTGAGCTGCTTTGGAACATCCTGAGGATATAAAAGGCACTATAGAAATGCAAGACTTTATTTTTGATGAGCTACAATTTCTATTGGAATACATCATGGCATCACAAAAACAAGATCCGTAATGAGGAGATGATGATGAGGTTGGTGTTGACTTTTCTTCTTTCCCAGGATGAATTGTGCAGCCTCTTCAATAAGCAACCACGGTCCTGGAGAGGGCAGCAGACTATGCCAAACACCAGGCGCCAGGGTCTAGGGGGTTGTAGATGAAGTTTCTTGCCCCCAGTACAAGCAGCCAGGGATAGGGCTGCAGATCCGAAAGACTGACTTTTAAAGAAAATCAGAACTTTCAGCCTGAGCTTTGATTTTTTTTTAAAGCCGGTCTGTCAGTGTCAGATCAATTTCACTGAGTTGCTGCTTTGCTGCCTCCAACCTTCGGAGAGTGTTGTGACTCCAACTGTTTTTGAGAAGCCTGCAAAAAACCCCACACAAAACTCCTTAAAGGTCAATAGCAGCACAACAACTGAGAGTGTTCTTCCTTTGACTTAATTTGATTTGATTTATTATTGTCCCACTCTAGAGACTTGAGTCCAAAATCAAGGTTTGTACTTCAGTTTTGAGCAAGTACAACACTACCACAGGTAGTGTAGGTATTATTTCTTACGCGCTACAAGGCAAAGCATACCATACATAGAGAAGGAAAGGAGAGAGTGCAGAATGTTACAGTCATAACTGGGGGTAAGAAAGATCAAGTTAATGCGAGGTAGGTCCATTGGAGGGCTGGGAGAGGTTGGTTTTTGAGAGGTGTGGGGAGGTTGGTGGTGTTGGAGGGGTGAGGGTGAGTGGGGGTTGTTGGGGGGAGGTTGGGAGATGTTAGAGGAGAGGTAGAGGTGTGGGAAATAGGGTGGGAGGTGTTGGAGGGGTGGGGAGACATTGCGGGATTGGGGAGATGGAATAAAAGGGGTATCATCAGGAATATTGGGGGTGGATTGGAGGAGGACATGTGTTTTTTATTTATTAATTACATTTTTCCATATTAGGCTCTAAATCTGCAGTGTACAATACAATCTGTACGGCAGTTTTTGGAGGAAGGGAAAGCAATTCACACTTCAGTTAAGGCTGTACTGATTTTTTACACCCTGTATAATTCTTCAAAAAATTCAGATCAACAATTCAGCCCACGTTTCTACTAAGCTGGCAGTCGATGTCTGATTAACAAAACCTGAGATAGGGTCATTATCATAAAAGGGGCAAATGCAATTTATGCTATGTTAGTGCCAGAGAAGTCTGAATGGTAAGGCTGTATTAGCTACAGAGTTGAATTATTTTGTAAATGTGGGGATTTCCGTGCAGCCTGAGTTGATTCTAACGTGAGTTGTTTGCTGTGATTAATTATCCTTAGGGAATCAGGATTGGGCATTCAATTTCACCATTGTTACAGTCATTCTGCCTTCTACACGCAGGTGGAATGGAAGGAAGACAAAACTTACATTTATAAGCATCTTTCAGAATATATCAATTCACTTTACAGCTAATTAAATGCTTTTCAGTTGTAATCACTGGTATAGTGTAGGCAATGTTATCATCTGGCAGATCAGGCTTGAGGGGCTTAACTTGCCCCCTAATACTTATGTTTGTACGTCATTCTGGATGGGTGAACTGAGTTAGACAGCCTTTTCATTCATTATTATTTTGCAAACAGAGGGTGGAATCATTGCTGTAGTTCCATTGTTTTGTTACTAATGGATGTTTATTGTGAGCAGTAGGGGTCAAATTGCCAGTACAGGAGTGCATAATGGGCTCCCAGTAAATCAGCAACTTGTTTGATCCTGCAAATGATTCTCAACAGTATTTTCCATTGACTTATCCTTTTGTCGACTTACCTATTTTCTTATAAGTTTTATGAGCTTTTTGAGGAATTAAATATCATGATAAAGTTGTGCTACATAGTAAATGGTGCTACATTGAAGATATATTCTCATGAGAAGCAGCAATCAGCAGAGTCTCCAGACTTGTTGATCAAGAAAACATGGGTATAATTGTGAACCTTGTTATCTGGCCTTTGAAAGCCTTTGTCACACAGAGACGCCTGAGGACTCCAAAGCTTTTCACTGACAGTGAAGACTTATTGTGAGAATGGATATTGATTTTCGCTTTTTTGGGGAATACTGTCTTATTCTGTAAAGAAGGCTGTTTGCGTCCATGTGAGTACAAATAGAGACTTAGGAAATTGGAACAGGTATCTGACAAATTAGTTGGGCCTTCAGAAAGTTTTTCAATGTAGTGACATTTAAGGAGAAAACTCTGACGATTAGCTCTGAGAGGGCTGAAGGTTCCGTTACCAATGATGGGTGCCTCAATCTCTAGGATATCCATCAGGAGAAGGAACTGTTTTGCTGCCTCAGTTAATACCTTGACGTGGAGATGCTGGCATTGGACTGGGATGGGCAAATAAGAACACCACATTAAAGTCCAACAGGTTTATTTGGAATCAAGAGCTTTCGGAGCACTGCTCCCTCATCAGGAGAGTGGCTCCACCTATTGGGGGGTGGCGGGGGAGGGTTGTCCCTCATTCAAGGGATCTAGCGACCTAGCTCCAATCAAGAAGGGGAAGGTACCTTTGCTGCTGACCCCATTACAGCTTCTCCCTCATGACCCCCAACCCAAGAGACTCCTCTCTTCACCACTCTGCAATTCAGGGTTGGATGTCACTCCAACAGCAGCCACTTGCTTGGCAGCACTGCTGAGTGAAGGAGCTGCCACTCTCCAGTTTGCCAGTAGCTTTCGGCAGGTGGGACTCTCCCCACTTTGGGTCTTGATTGAGAGGCTGGCCTATTGATGACCTCTCAATTGCCTTATTAGTATGTAATATCAAAGGCCCTTCCCACAGGAGGCAACAAGGGTTCCTTGCCAGCTCTCCAGCCAGGACCCCTGTTGCCTCCATACAATTCTCCCAATGGGACTATTTTATTCAGATAATCTTAGTTCAATTCGTATTTGTGAATCAGATAGTTGGGATTCAAGCTCCATTCCTCAGCACACTAAGTTACCATAACACAGTGTAAAATGCAGGCACAGGAGTCCAAATTCTGGAGATTGGACAAGATACAGATTAAGCAAATTACCTGCAGCAGGAGGAGGGCATGGGCTGTATTTGGAATGGGACCAACACACAGCACGGTGTGACATTCAGCCCAAGGAACAAGGGAACAAGGGGGGGGTGAACCTTCCTCCTGTCCCTTTGAATACAGGCTGTTTTAGGATGTGGCTGAGTTTAATTTTGTGGCTTTCTTGGGAATAAGTAAGCACACACATGTCCTCACACACACAAACACGGACATACGTACTCACACATGTACACACGGACCCCTCCATGTACACACACACACACACACACACACACACACACATTCCAGTAATAACATAATAAAGCATTAAGAGAAAGCAGCATAAACACACGAGAGAGTGATAAATAGAGGGATATGCTGACAAGGTGAGATAAAGGAAGGAGGAAAGTTGTTTGCGTACAACACAAACAGCAGTGTGAAGCTTTTGTACCAAGTGACTTTCTCCTCTGCTATAAAATTTCATTGCTGTGAACAGTAATCGCTGTTCATATCCTGGAAAGCAATCTTAATCTATTAACCTCTCTGTTCCTCACAAGATGAGGAATAACAGCTGCCTTGTTCTAAATGCATATTCTGATCAGTTTGCTCACTTCTTTGAGTACAGCAGCTTAATAAGATTTGGAAGCATTAATCCTCCCTTTAATGGTGTTACCCTCAGCAAACCCTGCCCTTTAGCAGCTCACATTGTTCTCCAATCCTTTAATCCGTTCCTCCCTTATTAGGATCTAGGCTCTCTGACACATGTGGAAAGAGTGACACTCGGCTCATCGAAAAGGGCTTCCCCTTGGCTTTTAACCAAGATTAGCATTTTATTGTGACATGACTGAAAGTTCACTGAACATTTAAACTTCTGGTATCACCTTTCCTGGTGGTGTCCTGCCCTTGATAAAATCTTTCAAAGTTGTAATGATTTTGCAATTTACAGTCTGGAAAAGCACAGATGATGATAACTGGGACAATTAGGAACCTTTTGAGTTTGTTCCACTGGGCATTTTGTACTATAAAACATTCTCCATTTGCTTTTTACTAAATGTCATGCAAAGAATAAATGTTTGGAGGTTTACTAAGTGCACAGATGAAAGAGACAAATTCTGACTTTGTGTGGTAGTAAAAATAGGTGATAGCTTTCTACATGGTGGATTGGCCATGCCAAACTGGCCCTCAGCATCAGGGGGTTAGTTAGGTAAATACGTGGGGTTACAAAGATAGGCTTGGGTGGGATTGAGGTCAGTGCAGTCTTGATGGGCTGAATGGCCTCCTTCTGCACTGCAGGGATTCTATGATTTCCCTCCATGTTTATTCAATCAGTACCAGGTGTTTGTCAGAAGCTCTTTTCCAAATGGGGTCAGGGGTTATGGGGAAAAGGCAGGAGAATGGGGATGACAAAAATATCAGCCATGATTGAATGGCAGAACCGACTTGATGGGCTGAGTGGCCTAATTCTGCTCCTACGTCTTATGGTCTGATGATCTTATAATAAAGAAACAAAGTTTACAAATGGCAAAACCTCAGCAACTGTACGAACTACGAAAACAGGAGCAACTTGAATACAGGTCTCTCTTGAAGACTCTCCAAAAGCCCGCTAAAAGCTTACACTGCCGAGAATGTCACGCTCGCATGCGCAAACCACTGAAATAGATTTACACAGACAGATATTACCACAATGTGCCACCGTGTCACTATTAAGACAGAGGTGCATATTTTTTGGATTTTTTTTTGTTTCATTATTATTTTGTTAGATGTACTTGAATCTGATGGCCTCATAGAGGTTGGTATGTGGAGGGATGTTCAATCTTCCAAAGTTAAAGGATAGATATCGCACAGGATGACAAAGACCTGTCCTTCTGTGATCTCACCAACTGGCCAGAGCATCAACTTTCCACTTATCTCATTGACCTGAGCTCAAGCAGTTCTAGCGAAAGTTAGCTTTGATGCAAATGTTCATTTTTCTAAAGTCTCTACGGTTTCCTGTTACCTGCCGTCCATACAAATTCCCCCTCCTAGACCCTCCTCACTTACATCACTCAGGTTGCACTCCAGTCCAGTGCCAATCCCTCAGATGGTACTGACAAATGTAATTATAAGAAATAATTACTTGAGTAGTTCTTAAGCCTAAACTGATAAAAACAGATTAGACATTTATCTTACCTAAGCTTTAGTTAAGATTTGAAAGGCTAGGTAGATTAGGCTGGTGATTATAAGTGATTTTCCATCGCTGTATGTAAACTCACGGATAGGTGCAATCTGCAGAGTAAAATTGCTTTCTATTTTTGTGATAAAAATATTCCACAGAAGCTTCATGGGCACATGGAGTGACTGAAATAAAAACCAGCACAACATAAACATGTGAGGACAATCTCAAGAGAGCTATGAGGAGCTGTACAGCATCTTTAAGACAATTATCTGGCTATCACAGGGAATAAGAGTACAAATCCCTGTGTTAACTGACTGTGTTTGCTGTTAAATCCACAGGCTACCTTGTCATTGACTCTTAGATTTACTGTATGCGTGAAAGAAGAAAGAGAAACAACAACATCTAATAACTTGAGTTCAGAAGAAATGTTTTGGTTTTGCGGTTTTGTTTTATTTCTCATGTAACAGGTTCAGAAGAATTTAAGTTAAAATTCTAATCCCCATGTTTAAATTCCTCCATTCCCACACCCTTCCCTATTTCTGTCGGTTCTGCCAATCTTAAAACTTTCCAAGAATGCTGTGTTCCTCTATTTCCAACTTTTTGCATTTGTGGGGAAAAGGCAGGAGAATGGGGATGAGAAAAATATTAGCCATGATTGAATGGCAGAACAGACTTGATGGGCTGAGTGGCCTAATTCTGCTCCTATGTCTTATGGTCTGATGATCTTATAATAAAGAAACAAAGTTTACAAATGGCAAAAACTCAGCAACGGTAAGAACTACGAAAACAGGAGCGACTTGAACACGGGTCTCTCTTGAAGACTCTTATTCATCCCACAGTGATGGCTTTAGTTGTCTATACATTAAGGTCTGGAATTCCCTCCTAAAACTTTGCCATCTTTTTCCCTCCTTCAGGACTGTGTTAGCATTGCCCCTTTAAGGGGCCAAATATTCACAGGCCACGTGAATGGGCCAGAACTAATGGAGCATGATCATGCGACCCTGGGCCAACAGGAGTGAGAGTGAGCATTCCTGGGGCTGGAGGCTGCAGTTGGAGTCAGGATATTGTTAGGAATAGGCCTGTATAGTTGTGCAGTTAAACCCTTCATTGTATATCGTTCTTCTTACCAAAAAATTATTTAGTTAGTTACTTGCCACATTGAGTCGCCTTGAGTTATTACAAGGACATTCCTTAAAATCTATGCCCTGCTGTTCTGATAACTCTTTATTTGGTTCCGTGTCAGATGTGAGTTGACAACACTCCTGTGAACACTTTGGGATGTTTAACTATGTTAAAAGCAATGTAATTTATTGTTAATTTCCATATAGTGCTGTCATTGTCTGCTCTCCGAATCAAGGCAGGAGACCAGGGGAGCCATTACAAAATGTCAGGGCCCTTATATGAGTATGGTGGCACAGTGGTTAGCACTGTTGCCTCATAGCGCCAGGGACCTGGGTTCGATTGCTGGCTTGGGTCTGTGTGGAGCCTGTCTGTGTGCATTCTGCACATTCTCCCCATGTCTGTGTGGGAATCCCCCCATTGTCTATAAGACATGTTGGTTAGGTGTAATGGCCGTGCTAAATTTGCCCTCAGTATACCCAAACAGGCGCCGGAGTGCGGTGACGAGGGGATTTTCACAGTAACTTCATTGCACTATTAATGTAAGCCTACTTGTGATGTTAATAAGTAAACTTTAAACTTTAGGACCCCATGAGGAAAGGCTATCAGATCCATTGATGTATTGTTACCCCATCCACTAGACAATGCATCCTCACGCAAATATCTAAATTAAGTAATTTAGATATTTGTCAAATTCTTGTAGAAAGAGGCCATTCAGCCCATCGGGCCTGCACCATCAACAATTCCACCCAGGCTCAGTCCCTGTAACCCCATCTATTTATTCTGCAAGTCCCCCTGACACTAAGGGACAATTTATCCCAGCCAATCAATCTAACCAGAACGTCTTTGGACTGTGGGAGGAAACCAGAGCACCTGGAGGAAACCCATACAGACACGTGGAGAATGTGCAAACTCCACACAGCCAGTCACCCGAGGTTGGCATTGAACCCGGATCACCCATGCTGTTGGCAGCAACGCTAACCACTGTGCCACCCAGATTACATGTTAATCTATAATATACAAACTTAGATCTAAAATGTTACTGTACTGCCTTATTGCTGTTTGGATTTTTCTAGCAATCCGTTAATTTTCAGGTATTAAATTGGTGTCACAGAGGAAACTATGTTATAGAAGGTAGGGGGTTTCTATGACTGATAATTGGCGACATCTGCTGGCAACCACCTGTATGTGCATGTTAGTCAAAGTTTGTGTCCACACATTGTCCTGTTGAATACCTTGCTGACAATTATTCCTTATATGACAAAATGTCTTTATAGAGCACCTTCAATATAGTAAAATTGCCCAAGGCATCTCACAGGAGCATTGTCAAACAAAAAATTCACACTGAGCCATATGAGGAGGGTATTGGTATCAGTGACCAGAAACTTTGCCAAAGAGTGTTTTAAAAGAGAGAGTTAGGGAGGCTGAGAGGTTTAGATGGGGGAATTTCAGAGTTTAAACTCCAGGCAGCTGAAGGCATGACTGCCAATGGTGAAGCAATTGAAGTCAGAGATGTATAAGAACATAGATTTTGAGAACACACACCTTGAACTTTGCAAAATCTCTCCAAGGCCTCTTCTGTTCCTATCTCTGCAATCTCCTTCAGTCCTATAACACTCTTAGATATCTGTGCACCTCCAGTCCTGGCCTCTTGAACAACCTAGTTTGAATTGTGGAACTATACCATCCCTTGATGTGGTGATATGGCTACCTGCACATTAAGCTCTCTCCCTAATATTTTCCATTACATCTCCCTTAAAATGCTCCTTAAAGCCTATACTTGGACTGAGCTTCGGCTCACCGGTCTCCGTATCTCTTTATGTGACCCAGTTTCATATTATGTTTGATAGTTCACCGGCGAACTGCCTTGGGGAATATTTAAAGGTGCAGTGGACAGAAGAACGTTAGAACGAGGAGCAGGAGTAGGCCACATGGCCCATTGACCCTGCTCCATTGTTAAGTACAATCACGGCTCATCTTGGTTTTCAAATCCATTTTCCTGCCTGCTCCCCACATCCTTAATTTACTGAGAGGCCAAAAACCTATCTATCTCAGATCGACCTGTGGTGGGGGTGCGCCATTTGCAGGGCTAGAAGATCCCGGTGCAGTGAATGGCCAGTAAATTCAGGCCACTATTCCAATGGTAACTACGAAACCAGCTTGACTCTGGGCTATTTGTCCAGTAATAATGATTCCCACATTCCAAAAGCAATAACCTAGTGTTGGTTTAGCTTGCCACAATCCATCCTAAATTAAATATAAAGACAATCTGAAAGCCAACTTCAAAGCTTGCAAGCTGAATCCCAAAAGAAACCACCTGAGACAGATCCAAGTGGAGAAGTCTCAATCATTAATCTATCTCGAGCAGAACAGAGACAAGTGCCTTCAGCGCAAGTCAACGCAGTGAAAAGACAGGGGCAGGATCTTGAGCCCAGGTTCTCTGTCTGTAGGATTTTCGGCGTAAAAATCTGAAGAAAAACAGAAATTGAGAGCCTGGGCAGTGAGATTGTGATTTCTGATTTTCCCTGTCCCTCACTGGCGATGTCATCAGGTTCATGTCTGGTTTTGGTTAATCTTAATAAATTTCAAAGTAATTAACTTGTCTACTCACCATATGGCCCCCTCCCATCCCTGCCACCCCGCCCCCTCCCGTCACGATTTGTTCATACCTCATCAACGCGATGTCACGTCGGCAAGGTCCTCGACAGGCTTTCAAAATCATAAACCTGCCGAGAGGGTCTCTCCAAGGGCATAAAGGTGAATGCAACCCCTGGGTTAGAGGGACATGTCCAGGCAGCATCCCGGCAATATCCCTGGCACTGCTGCTCCCGACACAGATTAGCATGGCCAGGTTGACTGCCAACTTGACTCTACCAATCTGGCACTGCCAACCTGTGCTGGCGGCAGTGCCAGGGGGCAGACCATGGTGGGAGACCCATTGGTGGGGGGGGGGGGGGTCACTGAGCAGGCGGGGGGGCTTTGGGTGAATTGCTGGTGCTCATTTTCAGGGGGTGGGGTGTTGAAATGCCAATGATAATTGTGGGGGCAAGAGAGCCCCTGATATATCTGTGATGGCAGGGGGCATAGCCAGGTTCTAAAGTTAGGGGGAGCGAGCACATAAAAAAGATGCCACGATTCTAATGATACACAGTGTTGAATGAATAGTGACTAAAACTATAAATTACATGCTGAATATTTTCCATCCCTGCAATGTCATACTCTTATTCTTGATTTAAATACATAGCAAAGATCAAGAATAAGACAGTTTTAAGTTAAATAAACCAGCTGATTTAAATACATAGCAAAGATCAGCTGGTTTATTTAACTTAAAACTGCCAATATTGGACTCTGTAGCGGTTTAAAATCTTCAAGTGATAATCACCAAATCTATTTCTCCACCCAATCTCGCCTGGTGATGCCCGTCGGTGAGGGATGTTTGGTCTCGACTGCCCGTTCGTCGCAGTGGCTGCATGTTTATGTCCTTCGTGGCTTCTGCAATTATCCTTATTATTGTATGCCCTCTTGGGAGATTGCATGCCTTCCTTGCTGCATCCGTATCGCATCCCACGATTGCAGTACACGGATCGAGCACTTCAGATCTCCGGAAGGGATCTGAGGGGCCCGTGAGGAACACCCCGTTGAAAAGGTGCCACTTTTGAAGAATGTGCTCAGGTGGAGGGGTCGCTCCCCCTCTGGCTATGCCACTGTGATGGGGGGAGATTTATTCTTATTGCTGATTGGGGCTCTCTTTAAAGATGATATCTCAATCTCTGTGGAGACTGTTGCCTGCTCTAAGGGTCCCCGCTGCACCAGAGTGTTAGCGTAAAGCACACCCACCTATTCTTTAAATTTAATGAGGCTCAAATTCTGGAGTGAAAACTGATCTGAGCAACTGGAGATTACAGGCCAGTTTTCCAACAGAGATTGACACTTTGATAAATTCTGGTAAGATTGCTCCCATGCCTTGATCCATCCCTCCCTTACTGACTTCATCCGCAGTATTAGCAATCAGTTAAACAAATGAAACATATAAACCCTACAGTACAGAAAGAGGCCATTCGAGTCTGCACTCCCACCCAGGCCCTACCCCCATATCCCTACATATTTGCCCACTAGTCCCTCTAACCTACACATCTCAGGACACTAAGGGCCATTGTACCATTGCTGTTGGTTCAACTAGAAAAGGCAGGGTCAATCGCCACATGGGAAGCCTGAAAAAGAAACCCTGTCATGTTTGCTTTCAGGATCCAGGTAAGTCCCTCAGTCAATGGTGTCCATTATCTCATCGCCTCAATTTTGCTGCTGACATCCCTCTCCCTCACTCACGCAACCTTCATCCCACCCTCATTCACCTCTGACTTGGGTCCCCCTATGATTCTAGGTCTCTCGCTTGGTGCAGTGTTGGCAGTTGTCATTGCTCCCGTCAGCGCAACTCCCAGTCAGTATTGTTTGAATGTCTCAGCATAGCGCGGAAAGAAAGCCATATAGACTGGAAAGATTCTGGATATACACAGGGGTTGCAGAGTTGTCTCTTCACTCTCTGCAACCATAGAGATGATAAAATTGGCAGTGTTAGTGGTACTGATTGTTGCCCTGAGAAGATGGGGTGGAGGACCTTCTTAAACCATTATGAAGTGGGCTCACACAACTAAGTACGTGCCTTACTTGGCTTCCTGAATGGGCGGTTTATAGGGAGGCGATGGCCTAGTGGAGTTATTGCTGGACTATTAATCCAGAAACTCAGCTAATGTTCTGGTGAATGACCTGGGTTCGAATCCCACCACAGCAGATGGTGGAATTTGAATTCAGTGAAAATATCTGGAATTAAGAATCTACTGATCACCAAGGAACGATAGTCAGAAAAACCCTTTTGGTTCACTAATGTCCTTTAGGGAAGGAAATCTGCCTTCCTTACCTGGTCTGGCCTACATGTGACTCCAGAGCCACAGCAATGTGGTTGATTCTCAACTGCCTTCCAAAGGCAATAAATGCCGGCCCAGCCAGCAACGCCCATGTCCCATGAATGAATAAAAACAAAAATTAAGAGTTATAACCACATTGTTGTTGGACTAGAGTCAGATATTGGTCATTGGATTGAATGTCTTCATTCCTCCAAGGATGTGGGTGTTGCTGGTTAGGCCAGCATTTGATGCCCTTCTCTCATTGCCCCTGAGAAAAAGGTGGTTGATGTTTCCTTTGTGAAGTAGTTGATGCTTCTAAATGCTTCATGGCTACTTTTACTGGCAACCAGCCTTTTATTTAGAGATTATTTTGATTCAATTCAAATTCACAAACCGCCGTGGTGAGATTGTGAACTCATGTTCCCTGGATTACGATTCCATTAACATCATGTCAATATCGCTATATCCTATTATTTGCGACCAGATCTAGTTAGACAATGCAACAAAATGATCCTACAAGGGAGGAGGCGGGGAGGTGACATGGTGGCACAGTGCTTAGCACCGCTGTCTCACAGCACCAGGGACCCGGGTTCAATTCCGGTCTCGGGTCACTGCCTGCGCAGAGTTTTCACATTCTTCCCGTGTTTGTGTGTGTTTCCTCCCACAATCCAAAATTGTGCAAGTTAGGGTTGATTGGCCATGCTAGATTGACCCTTAGCATCAGGGGAACCAGCAGGGTAAATAAGTGGGGCTACGGGGATATGGTCTGGGTGGGATTGTGGTCAGTGCAGGCTCAATGGGCTGAATGGCCACCTTCTGCACTGTAGGGTTTCTGTGTTTCTGTATGAGAGAAAGAATTGTGGGATAATATGCAATTGAATATCACATTTTAATTCATTTGCATGAGAGAAAAAGAGACCACCACATTTAGTCAGAGAGATGTGCTCACGCACTGTTATTTAGAAAGTTACAGGTGTTTTTATTTGCCTGTTGTGTACTTCTCTTCTGAGTTTTGGGGTTACATACTCCTAACTCTTCCAGCTATTTACTGTGTTTGAAAGCCAACAATAAAACTAATGCAATTAATTTCTAATTGGATGCTCTGTCAAGCAGATCTATTAAATTGGAGACGAGAAATTGTAACCTGCGTCACCTTTGGTTGGAAAATTAACTCCGAACCCTTGGGCTGCTCAGCTGCACTTTCTCATTTTCATGACCTCTGTTTATACACATTCCCCACTCTAATCAATAGGGAGGCCCTTGTCTAAATTAATACTGCGCTGTTATTAAATCCCAAAAGCCTTGTGGTTTTAAGTCCTTCAGATACATCGAGATCGGTTAAAGCTGGCATCATATTTCATTGCAAATGAAAAATGTCAGACAATGTGATTCTATACTGGAAATAAAACCTCACCATTATCAGCCATACTGCATCCAAGCTGTCATTTGATCCACGTTAGTAATTAATTTCTACAGATTTACTTTTTGGATGGATTTTACTGAAATAAAATGGTGTCTGAATGGCGGCATATCATTGTTAAGGGCGGCACGGTAGCACAGTGGTTAGCACTGCTGCTTCACAGCCCCAGGGTCCTAGTTTCGATTCCTGGCTTGGGTCACTGTCTGTGTGGAGTTTGCACATTCTCCTTGGGTCTGCGTGGGTTTCCTCCGGGTGCTCCGGTTTCCTCCCACAGTCCAAAGATGTGCGGGTTAGGTTGATTGGCCGTGCTAAGAAATTGCACCTTAGTGTCCAGGGAAGCGTAGGTTAGAGGGATTAGTGGGTATAATGTATAAGGATATGGGGGTACGGCCTGGGTGGGATTGTGTTCGGTGCAGACTCGATGGGCCAAAGGGCCTCTTTCTGAACTGTAGGGTTCTATGATCTATGATCTATTAACTCATAAATCAGTCTGCATTCTGTAGTGAGGAAGAGATACTTTGTGAATTTGCACAACATTGAGGAGATACACTTTGAGTTCCCTTGTTTCCCAAGGTCCCAGTTGTCCTGTTGCCCAGCCTCACTGCGTAGTTATTAGCTCACACTTGCAGAAAATTTGTGGACAAAATTTTGAAAACCTAAACATTAATGAACAGGTTTAACTGAGAGGGAACAGCAAGAGATGTCAAGCTCCAGCAAGATTTCGGCATAGAACCGTAGAATCCCTACAGTGCAAAAGGAGACCATTTGACCCATTGAATCTGCACATGTTCTCCAATAGAGTATCATACCCAAACCCCATTCCTGTAGCCCCACCTATTTACCGCACTCTGCCCAATCCCACTACTGGCAAGAAACACATTTTGCCTCATTCTTTTCCTTTCGTGTCAAAAGATTTGAATTTTTCTCTCACTGAGAAAAGCAGGTATGAAATTCTCCCACATTCATGCTCGTTGGGTACTCTGAATTTTTTTTTGTAAGATCACTCCCAAAGTCTCTGCTTCCATCAGCTTTTGATGAAGAACGTTCCAAAGACTCACTACCCTCTAAGAAAAAAAAATCTTCTCATCTCTGTCTTAAATGTGTAACCCCCTAGTTTTAAACAGTGACCCCTAGTTCTAGATTCTCCCACAAGAGGAAACATTCTCTCCACATGCGTCTTGTCAAACACCGCACGATCTTAATCAAGTTGCCTCCTACATTTCTGACTCCAGTTGTTTAGCCGTAAATTAGCACCAAACGTCCTAACATGGAATTATTTTGCCATTCCTTCACTGTCACTGGGTGAAAATTCAGGAACTCCCTTCCTAGCAGCCTGAACTGCAGGATTCAAGGAGGCAGCTCACCACCGTCATATCAAAGGTATTGGGAAATAAATGCTAGCCAAACCAGTGGCGCTCATATCCCATGAATGAATCAATTTAAAAAAGCCAGGGTTTTGGCATCTTGGTGTGTATAAATTGGCTGCAAGGTTTTCGACATTATAACATTTCAAAAGCACATTGGAACATGGCGAAAAAAGATTTATAAAGGCAAGTATTTCTTTCTTATTGTGTCCAATATTGCAACATCATCTGCCTCGGTTCCTATCCTGGGTCGATGCTGTTTATATCAGGAACCATTCCCTTGTAATAACCAGGCTTTTCACACCTTTAGTTCTTTTCTGGAGTCTGTGGGAGGGTTTGTGGGAGGGTGACAGATCTCTTGATATAGGTGCAGTAGAGTGAAGCCCACATTAGCCCCAGGTCAGGGATTCCATCCCAAATTGTCGATAACAGGTCATTTGCGGAATTCATTATGTAATGTAAATACAACACATGGCCTCAGGGTGCTTACATTTTTAGCAGAGTTGCTCTCCTCAATCTGTGCAGGTCATCTGAACGAAGATTATCTTATGGGAGAGCCGGTAATGTGAAGGGTAAGTATTGACAATTGAGTGGCAGATAAGAGTTTAAGAGGTGACCTAATCGCAATGTAATGAGGCTTTGAAACAATTTGCTGGTTACCTGTTTAAATTGTCCGTGATCCTAGTGCTACATGGCTACTTAAAGTGGAAGTGAACACAGCACAGCGTACTGACACTTCTGTGTTGTACCACTGGAGTGCTGCACTGTTGGAGATACTGTGTTTCTGATGAAGTATTAAACTGAGGTGGGCATAAATCATCCCATAGTGCTATTTCAAGGATGAGCAGGGGTGTTGCCTTTGTATCAGAGCCAATATTTAACTCTTAACCAACGTCATTTAAAACTGATTTTTTGGCTATTATCACATTGCTCTCTGTGGAATATTGCTGTGCACAAATTGACTCCCTAATTTTCTATTTAACATTGTAATAGGGACTGCACTGCAAATGTGTTCCATAGAACCATAAGAAAGTTACAGCACAGAAGGAGGCCATTAGGCCCATCTTGCCCATGCCAGCCCAAGGACACCATTTGTAAATCATTTGGGACATTCTGAGGCCATTTAATGTATTTTCAGTTCTAAGGAAAATAGGCAATATGTAGATGAAGATCGAAAGAGGCAAAGGAAGATTTTTCTTCTTGAAGGTGGAAATCTACCAGCTGGTGGCATCATACCACCACGAATAACAAAATAAAGCCACCAAGGAACCAATTGAGTCTTAACAGGTATGTGAGCAAATACAAAAAGTTTCTTCTCATTGGAAGGGAAAAGACTTTGAAGAAATCTAACAGAGTACATGTAAATTATAAAGGTGTTTATTGTTTCACACCATCAAAGAGTTCAAAAACTAGGGCAGAAAAATTATTAAGTAGGAAATTTGAAGTGAGCGGGAAATTCTGAGTGACCTGTTTCAAACAAAGGACAACACACTCAGTGAAAACAAAATTAAAATTGAAATGATGGAAATGTGTTTGATTTGATTTAATTTGGTGGAATTCTTTGAACATTATGTGTGTGGTGGACAATGGGGAACCTGATGGAAATACGTGACAAGACTCGAGATATGAATGGAATGAATTAGTCAAACATGACCTGCCCATCATGAACCCATACCAATGGGACAATTTATATTCAGATATATTGCTATTTCTTCCTTGATGATAGATTCAAGTATTTTCCCTATTACAGAAGTTAAACTAACCAGCTTATAGTTACCCACCTTTTGTCTACTTCCCTTTTTAAATATTGGTGTCACATTTGCTGTAATCCAATCTGTGGGAACCTCTTAGAGTCCAGCGAATTTTGGTAAATTACCACCAGTGCATTTGCTATTTCCCCCACCATCTCTTTTAGTACACTGGGATGCATTCCATCAGGGCCAGAGATTTGTCTACCTTCAGCCCAATTAGTTGCCCAGCATCACCTCTTTAGTGATAGTAATAGTTTTTAGGTCCTCACCTGCCACAGTCTTCTTGTCACCATGTATTCTCTCCTCTCAGTTAATTTCCCTCTGATCCTCCCTAAATCTCACCCTCCAAATAAACCCCACAAGCTAGCCCCCCGACACTAAGGGGCAATTTAGCATGGCCAATCCACCTAACCTGCACATCTTTGGGGTGTGGGAGGAAACCAGAGCACCCAGAGGAAAAGCACGCTGACACGGGGAGAACGTGCAAACTCCACACATACGTTCACCCAAGCTGCAATGAAGTTACTGTGAAAATCCCCTAGTCACCGCACTCCGGCACCTGTTTGGATACACTAAGGGAGAATTTAGCATGGCCAATGTATCTAACCAGCATGTCTTTCAGACTGTGGGAAGAAACTGGAGCACTCAGAGGAAACCCACGCAAACACGGGGAGAACATTCCGAGTCCACACAGACTGTGACCCAAGCCGGGAATCGAACCCAGGTCCCTGGTGCTGTGGGGTGCACAGTCATGCTAATGACTGTGCCACGTGCCACTCCATACTGAGTAGAGAAGGCTGAGGGGGATCCTCATCGATGTGTACAAACTTATGAGGGGTATAATGGGGTAAATAGGAAGGAATGTTTCCCCTTAGTTGAGGGATCAATAATTAGGGGGCATAAATTTATGGTAATAGGTAGCTGATTTAGAGGGGATTTGAGGAAGTCTTTTCACCCAGAGGGCGATGGGAATCTAAAAATTCTTAAAAACTTATATTCTTAAAAATTCTTAAAAACTTATCTTTTTGACAGTGAAACTCTTCATCCTGATTATTTCCTTTTCTTCCAAAATATTGTTACCAAGCACAAGAACAAGCTCACTATCTACCTACCTAACCGAATAACTGCTGACACAAGGCTACAAATTGATACATACTTTATGCAGGATACTCCATTTGCTCACTCAGGTAATATGGAATAAAGTGCAAACCAGGGCAACATACAGAAAGAGCCTTCATCAAGGCAGCACCTAACCAACTCCTCTATATTACTGAGGTCGCAGTGGTACAGTGAGGCAGCAGTGGTGGGCACATTAGGAGTATTGGCCATGCTAATTTGCCACTTGGTGTCCAAAGATGAAAAGCTTAGGTAGATTAGCCATGATAAATATATGGGTAAGATACTTTTTTGAAAAGTTGGTGCAGACTTGATAGCCTCCTTCTACACTGTAGTGATTCTATGGATGATGGTCCTGCCTTCTCAACCTTGCCCCTCTCTGAGGTGTGGTGACTCTCAGGTTAAATCACCATCAGCTCTTCACTCAAAGGGAAGGGCAGCCTATGGTCCTCTGGGGCTTTGGCGATTTTCATTTTCATCACTGAGCAGATCTCCTACCATGGCAGGACTGAAGGGTGATCATGAATTTGGAGGTGCAGTTTATACAGAGGGAGAAATTAGAGGAGAATTGAGAGAGCAGTGAACTCAGAGGAGTGAGATGATGATGAGTTGCGATGGAGCCTGAAATCATCGAAGATGAGAAGTTCCTCAGTTCAAAAGCAAAGCAGTGAAGATATTCCAGTGAGCAATTTGAAATGGTATTTGGGTGGGCAGTAGAGAAGTAGTATGGTGGCACAGTGGTTAACACTGCTGCCTCACAGTGCCAGGGACCTGAGTTCAATTCTTGGCTTGGATCACTGTCCGTGTGGAGTTTGCACATTCTCCCCATGTCTGCGTGGTTTTCCTCCGGGTGCTCCAGTTTCCTCCTACAGTCCAAAGATATGCGGGTTAGGTGGATTGCCCCTTAGTGCCAGGAGGACTCGCATGGATAAATGCATGGAATTATGGGGGTAGGGCCTGGGTGGGACTGTGGTTGGTGCAAAGTTGATGGGCTGAATGGCCTCCTTCTGCACTGCAGGATTCTATGATTCAAGTAGAGCAATAGGATAGGATGGAGAAGGTGAGATGCTCAAAGAAGGAGAAGATACTCGGACAGCAGGGGAACAAACCAGGCTGTTGAACAAAAATAGGACAGCTGTAAAATAGGTAGCAGAGAAGTAATTTTTGTATGGTGAAGTGTAGGTGCTCATAGAGGTAAAGCAGCCATGTGATTATGAGGTAGCAGTGGAAAAGGATAAAGCATTCTTTTAACACCTGAAAGTTGGCCTCATGTTTTCTGCAACATATAGCAGTTCCACTCTGTAGTTTCAGTATTTTCTGACTCTGTTTCAACTTTCTGGTATTTACAGCCTTCCTTTTTATCAATACTATTGTGTGTTCCCTATATTACAGCAGTGACTACAGTTCGCGAGTACTTCATTGGCTGGAAAGGACTTTGAGATGTCCTTAGATCATGAAAGACGCAACAGAAATACCATTATTCAAGTCAGGAAGAGCACCAAGTCTGTCAAATGCATGTCCTGTACATTCATCTGTAGATACACCAAAAATTTACTATCATTTCATTTAAAGGTTGAAGAAGCATGGGATAAAGACACAGGTGAAGTAAATAGAATTAATTGCCTGTATTAGTGAATACAATGAGATTAGAACAGGACATCAGAATGATCCCATAGCAAACATCAAATCATGTACCATAATGACAGCATTGATACTAATTCCATATTGGCCTTTCTTAATGCCTTTGCTTGACAGGACATAGAGTTATAAATTAATTAACTGGGTCTATTTTTTGACATGTGGAAAAGTTGATTAATTGGAGTTGAGGTACCAAGAGAGAGAGTCCTAGCTTGGGGTTAAAATCAACATAGTGCAGCAGTACAAATCCTCTGGGTTAGCTGGGGACAGGTTGGAAACAAATGTTATTTACTCACTCTATAATGAGCTGTAGTTTATTTTTGTAAAAAAAACAGAACATTCATTAATTCTTGATGCTATGATTTCATACCATTACAAATGAAGGAGACAATTTCCAATACAGCAAAACCATACAGCAGAGCAATAAACATGTTTGAAGTTGCTTAAGTTACATGCATTTACTTTCTTGCTTGAAAACATCTTGCTTGACAAAGATCAAAGCTTGAAAAGTTTGCACTGTCATGACTTTAAGCTGGACTCCACTCCCAACTTCCTTTCTAAAATTAAAAATTGATTTAAGAGAACTGTCCAAAGCATCTCTGAAACTTCTACAACTTTGTTACCAGTTGCAGTTGATCTTTAGTACAACCCATCAGGTCAGCTCATACTGCATTTGACTCCAGTGACCCAGGATCTGATTTGAAGAAAAGCCAAATACTGGGGAATTCTATTCCAAGTCATCCTCCTGCCTGACAAACATCCATTGACCATTCAGCCAATTTTGTATCCACTGTTCCATGAACTACAACCTTGTTGACAAGTCTGTTGTGCGTAATTTGTCAAATGTGTTTTTTTGATTTTAAATTTGTATGTCTGCAAGTGAGTTTGAGCAGAACCTTGAAACAGAACATCAACTTTGAAAAACAAGCACAATCAGCCCAAGTGCCGATTCTATACAAAGCAAAAGCTCTACTATTCAATAGCTCCTTAGTTTCTATCGGGGTGTGAGCAGTGTTGGTAAGGTCAGCAGTTGTTGCCTCTCCCTAATTGCCTTTCTGAAGATGATGACAAATCACCTTTGTGATAAAAGAAGGAAGGATGTTCTCATTGGTGGGGGAATCCAGAACAAGGGGCTACTGTCTGAGGGCTGAGATGAGGAGAAATTTCTTCATCCGGAAAGTGGTGAGCCTGTGAAATTTTCTATTACAGAAAGTAGTTGAGGCCAAAACGTTGTAGATTTTCAAGGAGTTAGGGCATAGCTCTTGAGGCTAATAGGATCAAAGGATATGGAGAAAAGTGGGAATGGATTACTGAGCTGGATGATCAGCCATGATCATTCTGAATGTTGGAGAAGGATCGAAGGGCCGAGTGACCTACTTCTGCTCCTATTTCTTCTATATTTCTATGTTTGATGGCGGACTGACTTGCTGGGCCTTTGTCGAGGGAAGTTAAGGTTCAACCACCCCCATATTTGTTGGAATTTTACTACCACATCCACTCCGGAAACAAGGCAGGCAAAGCTCACTGAATGGAATTATCTGTTGGCCTCGGGCGGTATTTTACAAGCCTCGCCCCAGCAAGATCGCAAAGTAACAGCCGCCATTTTTGGTGTGGGGTCACATGTGGGCCATAGCAGGTAAGGGTGGCACGGTGGCACAGCGGTTAGCACTGTAGCCTCACAGTGCCAGGGACCCGGGTTCAATTCCGGCCTCGGGGTCACTTTCTTGATGGAGTTTGCACATTCTCCCTGTGTCTGCATGGGTTTCCTCCGGGTGCTCTGGTTTCCTCTCACAGTCCAAAGATTTGCCGTTAGGTTGATTGACCATGCTTAATTAACCCTAGTATCGGGGGATTAGCAGGGTAGATGTGTGGAGTTATGGGAATAGGGCATGGGTGGGATTGTTGTTGGTGCAAGCCCGATGGGCTGAGTGGCATCCTTCTGCGCTGTAGGGATTCTATGATTCCTTTTCATGAACCAGATGAATTTTTAAGGTTTCATGGTTACCATTACTACTCTGTCAAAAGGCAGGTCCTTGGCTGATTATCTGCTGATCTGCTTTCCTTGGCAGGTTTTGTCAGTGGGATTTGCCTTTGCCTTCCACACACAGGGGCAATGCAAGGAAGCAGTCCCCAGTCTACCTGAGCCAGAATGGGAATTGAACCAACACTGTTGGCATTATTCTGAACAACACACCCACTATCTAAGCTAACCACCCCCATTATTACCGATACTAGTTACTTACTTAATTAATTTTTTTTATTCATTCATTGGACACGGGTTTTGCTGGCTGGCCAGCACTTATTGCCCAACCCTAGTTGCCTGAGGGCAGTTGGGAGTCAACCACGTTGCTGTGGCTCTGGAATCACATATAGGCCGGACCGGTAAGGATGACAGATTTCCTTCCCTAAAGGACATTAGTGAATCAGATGGGTTTTTATGATAATCGACAATGGTTTCATGGTCATCAGTGGATTCTTAATTCTTTTATTGAATTCAAATTTCACCACCTGCTGTGGTGTGATTTGAACCCTGATGCACAGAACATTAGCTGAGTTTCTGGACTAATAGCCTACACATAATACCAGTAGGCCATCACCTTTAAATTCTCCAGCTGCCATGGTAATATTTAAGTTCATATACTCTGGACTAACCGGTTCGATTTTATAGGGTGTTGTGATTCCTGAACTAGAGGGGTACCAAAATCCTTGGGGGGTGGGGGGGCTGAAATTTGCTGATGCTGTTCGGGAAGGTTTAAACTAATTCAGCAGGGGGTTGGGAACTTGAATTGTAGCTCCAGTGTACAGGAGGTTGACAGTAGCGAGGTCATGAATAAGGTTTCAAGGTCTCAGGAATGTACCGGTGGGCAGGAAGGCGGTTTGAAGTGTGTCTACTTCAACGCCAGGAGCATCCAGAATGAGGTGGGTGAACTTGCAGGTTGGTACCTGGGACTTTGACATTGTAGCCATTTCGGAGACATGGATAGAGCAGGGACAGGAATGGTTGTGGGAGGTCCCAGGGTTTAGATGTTTCAGTAAGATCAGGGAAGGTGGTAAAAGAGGGGCAGGTCTGGCATTGTTAGTCAGGGACAGTATTACACTGGCAGAAAGGATGTTTGATGAGGACTCGTCTACTGAGATAGTATGGGCTGAGGTTAGAAACAGGACAGGAGAGGTTACTCTGTTGGGAGTTTTCTATAGGCCTTCGAAAAGTTCCAGAGATGTAGAGGAAAGGATTGCAAAGATGATTCTGTATAGGAGCCAAAGTAACAGGGTAGTTGTTATGGAGGACTTTCCTTTTACAAATATTGACTGGAAAGGCTATAGCTCGAGTACTTTAGATGGGTCAGTTTTTGTCCAATGTGTGCAGGAGGGCACATTGGATTTGGTACTGGGTAATGAACCAGGCCAGGTGTTAGATTTGGAGGTAGGTAAACACTTTGGTGATAGTGACCACAATTCAGTTATGTTTACATTAGGTATACACCGTAGGGCAAGAGTTGTAGCTGGGGGAAAGGAAACTATGATGCGATTAGGTGAGATTTAGAATGCATCAGATATAGAAAGAAACTGCAGGAGATGGGCACAATTAAAATGTGGAGCTTGTTCAAGGAACATCTACTGCGTATCCTTGATAAGTATGTACCTGTCAGGCAGGGAGGAAGTGGTCGAGCGAGGGAACCGTGATTTACTAAAGAAGTTGAACCTCTTGTGAAGAGGAAGAAGGAGACTTATGTCAAGATGAGACGTGAAAGCTCAGGGCGCTTGAGGGTTATAAATTAGCCAGGAAGGACCTAAAGAGAGAGCTAAGAAGAGCTGGAGGCGGGGACATGAGAAGTTCTTCGGCAGATAGGATTAAGGAAAACCCTAAAGCTTTCTATAGGTACGTGAGGATTAAAAGAATGACTAGGGTAAGATTAGGACCAGTCAAGGACAGTAGTGGGAAGTTGTGCATGGAGTCCGAAGAGATAGGAGAGGCGCGACATGAATATTTTTTGTCAGTATTCACACAGGAAAAATGTTGTCGAGGAGAATACTGAGATGCAGGCTATTAGACTAGATTGAGATTCATAAGGAGGAGGTGTTAGCAATTCTAAAAAGTGTGAAAATAGATAAGTCCCCTGGGTCGGGTGAGATTTATCCTAGGATTTTCTGGGAGGCTAGGGAGGAGATTACAGAGCCTTTGGCTTTGATCTTTAGGTCATCATTGTCTACAGGAATAGTGCCAGAAGACTGGAGGATAGCAAATGTTGCCTCCTTGTTCAAGAAGGGGAGTAGAGACAACCCTGGTAATTATAGACCAGTGAGCCTTACTTCTGTTGTGGGCAAAATTTTGGAAAGGATTATAAGAGATAGGATTTATAATTATCTAGAAAGGAATAATTTGATTAGGGATAGTCGACATGATTTTGTGAAGGGTAGGTCTTGCCTCACAAACCTTATTGAATTTTTTGAGAATGTGACCAAAGAAGTGGATGAGAGTAAAGCAGTTGATGTGTATATGGATTTCAGTAAAGCATTTGATAAGCTTCCACACAGTAAGCTATTGCAGATGATACAGAGGCGTGGGATTGAGGGTGATTTGGTGGTTTGGATCAGAAATTGGCTAGCTGTAAGAAGATAGAGGGTAATGGATGATGGGAAATGTTCATCCTCAAGTTCAGTTGCTCGTGGTGTACCTCAAGGATGTGTTTTGGGGCCACTGCTGTTTGTCATTTTTATAAATGACCTGCATGAGGGCGTAGAAGGATGGGTTAGTAAATTTGTGGATGACACTAAAGTTGGTGAAGTTGTGGACAGTGCGGAAGGATGTTGCAGTTACAGAAGGACGTAGATAAGCTGCAGAGCTGGGCTGAAAGATGGCAAATGGAGGTTAATGTGGGAAAGTGTGAAGTGATTGACTTTGGAAGGAGTAAAAGGAATACAGAGTACTGGGCTAATGGTAAGTTACTTGATAGTGTGGATCAGCAGAGAGATCTTGGTGTCCATGTGCATAGATCCCTGAAAGTTGGTACCCAAGTTGATAGGGTTGTTAAGAAGGCGTACAGTGTGTTAGCTTTTATTGGTAGAGGGATTGAGTTTAGGAGCCATGAGGTCATGTTGCAGCTGTACAAAACTCTGGTGCGGCCGCACTTGGAGTATTGCGTACAGTTCTGGTCGCCGCATTATAGAAAGGATGTGGAAGAATTGGAAAGGGTACAGAGGAGATTTACCAGGATGTTGCCTGGTATGGTGGGAAGGTCTTATGAGGAAAGCCTGAGAGACCTGAGGCTGTTTTCATTAGAGAGAAGAAGGTTAAGAGGTGATTTAATAGAGGCATATAAGATGATCAGAGGATTAGATAGGGTGAACAGTGAGAGCCTTTTTCCTTGGATGGAGATGGCTAGCATGGCATAGGGACATAGCTTTAAATTGCACGGTGTTAGATATAGGGCAGATATCAGAGGTAGGGTTCTTTACTCAAAGAGTAGTAAGGGCGTGGAATATCCTGCCTACAACAGTAGTGGACTCACCAACATTAAGGGCATTTAAATGGTCATTGGATAAACATATGGATGATATTGGAATAGTGTACGTTAGATGGGCTTTGGATTGGTTTCACAGGTTGGCGCAACATTGAGGCCAAAGGGCCTGTACTGCACTGTAATGTTCTATGTTCTGCATCCCTGGGTAAAAAGTCAGGATGGAGAAGCTCACTCATGATCCTAATGGCTACTTTGCAGCAATTTAATACTGTTAATGGTCTTACGATGAGATTTCTGCTACAACCTTGGAAAGATATCCTGCTTTACAGAGCAGTCTTAGCAGTGTCAGCAGACGTCTGGCCCTATCAATTCCTTTCAAAATCCTAACAACCTCTATCAGATGATAGCCCATAGTCTTTTGCATTCTATAAGACTCTTTTATGTAATTTCCCATATAATTTAGCTTTGGGATCCTGGTAATGTCCATGTGAATCTCTGATGCAGTCCTTCCAAGGTAAATAAAATGGGCCACACAAAACTGTACACAATACTGCAGATGTGGCCTAACTAGGATTTTTGTACAGTTGCATCGAAACTTCCCCTTATGTTCTACCCCTGTAGTTATAAAGGCATTTTTGATTGTCTCTTGAGCTTGTCTGCTACACTTTAGTGACCTGTGTATACATCTTGGATATCCACTGTTTTAACCTTCAATCTTTCCTTCATTTTCAAGGTGATGATTTCACACTGTGTTCAAATCCATCTACTCTAGTTTTGTCCACATTCAATCTGAGTGCTGACTTATTCTCTCTATTCTCTGTCTTTTACTGCCTAACCAATCTCCCAACCCACTCAACAAATTGTTTTCAATTCCACGAGATTTAATTTTTGATATTAAACATCCATCCCCTTAACCAAAGTTAGTCACCTGTTCCTCATCTTCCCTAACCTTTCACAGCATCTGATACAAGTGCCTGCAGTCCAGCGTTACTTTTGAGATTCATCGCCATTGAATCTCTACAGTGCAGAAGGAGACCATTCGGCCCATTGAGTCTACACCAATTCACCAACAAAGCATTCCCTAACCCCACACATTTACCCCGCTAATTCCCCTAACCTGCACATCTTTGGGTGTGAGAGGAGACTGGAGCACCTGAAGGAAATCCATGAAGTCACAAGGAGAACATGCGACCTCCACACAACACTTATCCAAGGCCAGAATTGAACCCACGTCCCTGGCACTGTAAGGCAGCAGTGCTAAACACTGTGCCACCTTGCAACTCTGTTAAAATGTATCTTTCTTTCGTTGCTTATTTAAAGTGAAATTTATGTGAAGTATCATTTTCCTGTTACCTTATGTTTAACTTATGTGGATTCTGATTTGTGTTAAAGTGGACATTACACAAAGTGAAATGTTGCTGGTAATTCCTTTTTTGGGGGTCACTTGGTAATTTTTAAAATTAATCCCCTCACAGACATTGTGATAATACTAGTATATTAATATGAGTAGAAGAATTATTCATGGATAGGATCAGAAGGGAGATGAGATAGTTGTGGTGGGATTTCTTGGTCCTGCCAATGGTAACAGTCGTGGTGGATGGGGGCACGGAATTTGGCCTCATGGTAAAAGCCAGTTTTCCTCCATAGTTGGAAATAAGTTGGAATTTTCCCTTCCAGACTTTCATGGCTGACAGAGTTTCCCACTGCTCCATATCGGGAACTGTATTTTGATTCTTTTATATCTCATGAATGCCCATTAAAAGCCCAGCTTTCTGGAATCATGTCCGCATTTCAAATCTAATTGCCCTGGTAGGGGAAAATTAGGCTGAACTGAGTCAGAGCATGTGTCTAGTGAACTACACTTCACTGATGACGTTGACGTTTGTATGGGCCTACCTTTCTCTGTGCTGCTCTCACTCCTGCTCTGACTCTGTGCCAAAGGAGGGGAAGGGAGGTGAAAGGCACACACACTTTGCTGAGAGAGCAGTGACTGTACCGAGGCCTGGAAGGAGTGGACAGGGGAGATTCTACCGTCATTTGCCACTGAACGTGGAAACAGATGGTTTGGATCTTCTCCAGGACATTACTTCACCTGTCGTACCAAGTCCTAGGCTGCAGAGTGAATGTATATTGTGGGTGTTGTTTAAAAATGGTGGCTGAACCTTTGACCCCATGACAAGGGCATGCCACCCTAGCCTGCTGTGCCGCGAGATTTGATGAGCTGCTCGCTTAGGTTTAAGTCATGAGCTGAAAGTTGGGATAACCTGGTGTGGATTTCTGCCCAGCAGGAATCACACTGATTTTCCCACTGACCATCTCACTTAGTCTCCAGCACATAAAGTTCCATCTCAGATTGTGTGGACAACTTAATATTAGCACAGGTTTGCTAAAAATGAGCTGGATTCTGTTTTGTTGCTGGTTAACTAATTTGTTCTGCTTGAGACAACAAGGCTCCACTTTTAAAAGGGGTGTGGGGGAGAGGCTGTGGCTGCTGACATATTCGAAGAGCTAAGAGAAATGAAGACTCTGCTGATCTTAACATGCAGGGCCTCATTTATATAAATATTGCTGGATTCCTGCACAAACCAGCAATAGGGTTTCCTTTATAGTTAATGCGAGGAGGTGTTTGGAGCTGATCAGTATGGAGGGAGGTGCAGATGGACTGGGCTGGTTGTGAAGATACTGGGGCTGCGGAGGTTCAAGGATTCCTTGCAGAGTTGGGGGCACGGCGGATAAGGCCCAGTAAGGAGTGGTTTTCCTGGTTCACCAGCACTTCTGAGAAAAACAAACATTCAGAAACTCACCTTGGCTTCGCCTGTCCATTCTGAACCTTTTGCCCTGACTGAGCGGATTAGACACTGGCCTTTGAATGGAAGTTAGGCCTGTTTGTTGCGGGACTCACCGGCATCTTGAGAATTGGTGGAGCTGGAATACTGCTAACCTAACGTCAATAAATCAATCTGGCCAAATCTTAATCCCACAGTGAGGTGGGGAATACAATGAGGTCCACAATGTGTGCATGTGCAGACAGAGCTCTTCTATTGAAATCTGGCGACTAGTAAAATGTCATGAGCAGGAATTCGTGGAAATGGGTTAAAAGCAGGTAACATAAGGCTGGACAGGCTCTGTGAATGGAGTAAACATGATTTCAAACAATGGATATAAAGTGTGAAAAATAAATAGCTATTAACATTATTTATGAAATGACGTATTAGAATTGGCTCATCCATCTGTGCATAAGGACATCGTTCCTCACATGACAGAAAAGGAAAGCAGTCTGTTTGGACAAAATAAAGGATGCCTCATTATAAGTTCAATAAATTTCTTTCTAACTTCCCCTTCCGAACCCAATGGATTTGTTATGCTGCGCTGTGCTGGATTTGACCAGGAGCAAAGGTTCTCTCTTGATGCCAAGTCCTTAATTAATCAAATTTCAAAATGTGAAAAACTAAGATGAGCTAATCAGTTTCTATCACGCCATCCTGCTGAGCAAGTGCAATCACTTGGCATGTGTGGAACCAGGACCTATACTTTAATTAAGGTTTAAGATTCGATTTTTGCCTTGAGGTCATTCAGGTGTGCTCCTTTAATTTCAATTTACTTTGACAGAAAATGAGTTCCAGTTGCTTCAGGAGCCTCAAACATTATTTTTATCATTGTTTTTTCTTTAAAGATTAAGGAACTGTTTGTTAACTAATTTGGGACTGCAGCAGAGGGTGCAAGGGAATAGTTGTTTTTACGTTTGGGACATCTTTCCACTTGAAGCCCGTAACTGTGTCCCAGAAAGAGATGTATAAATCCCCACCGGGCAGATTTACCCACTGGCTTTCTGTTTTATGCTTCAGTATCAGCAACTTTTGTTGTACAAAGTAAATTTCTTGCGTAATGCAAACTTTCAGGGGTAGTGACATTTTTAGAATATGGTTAGCAGTGTGTCCACTTTGTATCATCCACTGGAACAACAAGCAAAGTTTTGTGTTTTCCTAAAGCAGCTAATGTTCAGATAAGGGACAGTCAATTGTGGCAGTTAACAAATGTGCAAATTCCTAATGATATTCAATACTGAAACAGGCTTTGTAGAACATAAAACTGCAATGATAGAAGCAAATAGGAAAGCTGGAAGTAGAAGGTGGGCAGGAATTTTGCCCGTATGTGGGGGTGAATATAAAGGTAGACAGGCGGTAACATTTTCACTACCAGCCATTGTGCCAGTTAGCTGTCAGTGACTTGGCTAAGGACAGTGGGAGGCATGACCTAGTCACCTGGGCGAGTCAGGTTCTTGGCCAATTAACTCTATTCATGAAATTGTTTTCAACTTGTTAAGGATCAGTTTGGAATTTTTGTCAGGAACCAAAAGTTACTTGATGGACCAGGAAAAAGTCCAAATAGAAGGAGGAGAAATAGATTGTGGGGCCTGGATGTGGAAACAGTGAGTAGGGCCTAGAAGGAAATGGGTTGTGGGGCCTGGAGAGGAAATTGATCTTAGGGCCTGGAGGGTTAAATAGAATTTGGGGCCCATCATGTTCACACCATTCAATTAGGTAGACCCATAAATACGCAACTGATAGTGGCACTCATCCATTGGCACAAGATGCCATCAGGTGGGCAAAGTTAATGGAGCAAGTAGTCTGTTTGCATTTGGTTATTTGAGAGGATTGTGAACCCCCAGGAATCATGGGGCCAGAAGTGGGATGTCCAGAAAGATTATGAGCAAACAAGTCAACAGTCAGAAATGAAATGGGAGATAGAGACCAATTATGATGTGGATCAATGTCCCTTGGACCAGATGCATGGTCCGACCATGGCGAGGGCAGAGAACTGGAACAAAGCATAGAATGCAACAGGAAAAAATGCTTATCTAATGATGTGATTTGATTTATTATTGTCACATGTATTTGAGTACAATGAAAAGTATTGTTTCTTGCGTGCTATAAGACAAAGCATACTGTTCATGGAGAAGGAAATGAGAGAGTGCAGAATGTAGTGTTATAGTCATAGCTACGGTGTAGAGAAAGATCAATTTAGTGCGAGGTAGGTCCATTGAAAACTCCGATGGCAGCAGGGAAGAAACTCTTCTTGAGTGGGTTGGTACGTGACTTCAGACTTATGTTTCTTTTTCCCGACGGAAGAAGGTTACAGAGAGCGGACAAATTGCGACAATGTACAGTACTGTTGCAGAAACATATGACAGGGCACCAGCGGATGGTCCAGGCACCAGGACCACATCTTTAGAAGCCAGATGACCTGCTCAATGGAGGTCCTTGTGAACAGATGGCTTCAGTTGTCACATCTTTGTACATCTTCTCGAGGTGAGTAGCATCTCTTCATGGGATGGCCCGAAAATTAATCTGCAAAGTTTTGATGGTGACATACAAATATATGTTCTTTTTAATTCTTTCACAGGATGTGGGCATCATTGGCAAGGCCAGCATTTGTTGCTCATCTCTAATTGTACTTAAGAAGGTGATAGTAAGCCACTTTCTTGAATCACTGCAGGCCATGTGGTTCTTGAACTGAGTGGGCTTGTTGGGCCATGTCAGAGTACAGTTGACAGCAAATCACATTGCTGTGTCTCTGGAGTCACATGTAGGCCAGACCGGATAAGGAGGGCAGATTTCCTTCCCTAAAGGGCACTAGTGCATCAGATTTTTTTTTCATGACAATCAACAATAGTTGCCACAATCATCATTGCTGAGATTAGCCTTCCCTTCCAGATTTACAAACTGAAATCAAATTCCATCAGCTGCCGTGATGGGATTTGAACCCATCTGGGCCTTTGGATAGCCCAGAGACTTTATCACTGTGCTATTCTCTCCTCTGAAGCACTCTTTCTAACCTTGTGCTGGACTCACAATGTGATTTTATAAAAAGTTTATTTATTTATTAGTCACAAGTAAGGCTTACATTAACACTGCGATGAAGTTACTGTGAAATTCCCCTGGTTGCCACACTCGCATACCTGTTTGGGTCAATGTACCTAATCAGCATGTCTTTCAGACTGTGGGAGTAAACCAGAGCACCCTGAGGAAACCCACGCAGACACGGGGACAACGTGCAGACTCCACACAAATGGTGACCCAAGCCAGAAATCGAACCTGGTCCCTGGTGCTGTGAGGCAGCAGTGCTAGCCACTGTGCCACCGTGCCATGTGAGTGTACCTGTGCTAGCGGAGCGTGCATTTGAATGATGTGATAATGTGGTTGTGCTGGTTTGATTTTGTCAGTGGCCCCTGGTGATGCTGTTCCTGCACTGGCAACTTTCCCCTCAAGAACTGTTCCAGTGGACACAAGATAAAGATTGTGAGAATGTGTCACTGACAACAGAAGCTTCTGTAATGATGAGGTTTTCTAAAACAGTTGAATCTTTGCTGCATGGTGAAACAGGGAAGAGTTTATTGCATCCCATTCTTCATAATCTAGTATCTTTTCACTCTCTCCTCCAGGTATTCCCACCTCTCCATTGCTCATCTCATCAAGTGGTTCCACCCTTACAATATCCATCCCTGCCTCTTCTGTCGCGGTGCAGATGGAGAGCTTGGGAACAGCTCCTCCTGTGTGCACCCTCTCCATTCTGCATCCTCTTTTCTTAGAAGGACAAAAAAGAAAGATATAAGGCCATGCTGGCCTTGCTAACCAAAGCCTGTGACTCGGGGAAACAAGAAGCTGCAAGTGTCAATGCTGCCAGGTTGTCAACAACATTAAGTCTCTGAGTCTTGCTGTTGGGTTGGTAATTACCCTCGGCACAGACCTTACCTACATTAAGGAGCACAATGCTGAGTTGGTCTGTCAGCTAGCTGATCATTGAAGGCCTATCATTTGGGTGTCACATTGGACCTTCCCAGACTGAAGAAAGTCACCAAACATTTTGGAGCACCATACCCAGGCCTTCTCTGCAGCACTGAGACTTTGACATTTTCTGCCACCTCCAACTAGTCAGTCTTAGTTTTATTTCATGTCCTTCTCCTGCCACCTAATGGGAACAAGATCCATGGCTTCTTGTAAACTACCTCCAACATAACTTCAAAAGCTGCACTGGTAAGCTCTGGGGAAAACTTGCTACAGGTGGAAATCCACTGTCTCGCCACTTGCCAATGTTAGCCATTGTCATGAACTTGGCTGATGTTAACTGCGAGGGTTCTCCCAACTTGGAAATGCTGGTTCATGGTGGTGTATAGTTTTGTTTACAGGAATGGTGCAATCCCCAGTGAGAAAAGTAACCAGTCCAGTCATTGTATAACAGTTATTAAAGTCTATTTATACAATAAAAAGGACGCATATATGCGAACAGGACTATAAGGATCTAAAACAGTTACGTATAACAGATTATTAAACATGTCCAGACAGTTTAAATAGGAATTACCCTTTTTATCCAAAAGTACATTTACAAGGTCTTTCAGGACTTTGATCTTCTCAAACAACACACAATCCAGTAGACCTATAAGTAAAGGCCTGTTTACAGTTGTCACTCTGTATACAATTGGGGAGTTATTGTGGGAAATATCTGTTCTTGGTGCAGTGAAGATACGGGGTTTAACTACCTCCACTTAGGAGGCACTCTTGCTTTGGTCTGGTAACTAGAACTGGCTGTTAGGCTTTTAGCTGGACCCTGCACCTCAGGTTGTTGCAAGGACGCTGCTTCCTCCTTCCACAATTGGAATGGCACGCTGCTGCCTCACAGCGTCATGGATCTAGGTTTAATTTCAGCCTCGGGTCACTGTCTGTATGGAGTTCGCATGTTCTCCTTGTGTCTTTGTGGGTTTCATCCAGGTGCTCTGGTTTCCTCCCACAGTCCAAAATGTGCAGGTTAGGTTGATTGGTGATGATAAATTGACCCTAGTTTCAGGGGCGTTAGCAGGGTAAATATGTGGAGTTACAGAAATAGGGTGTGGGTGGGTTGTAGTCGGTGCAGACTCGGTGGGCCAAATGACCTCCTCCTGCACTGTAATGTCTTCCCCTGATGGTTTCAAGTTGTCTAAGCTGTTTCCCATTAGTAGGATGATGTATTCTTCGGTCTGTCTGCACTGCTGATCTTGTTACTGGGACTCCCATCCCTTTGAATACCTTTTGAAATGTTGGAGGCTTATAACTTGCTGGCACATTCATGACAGTCATCCATAGCTTTTCAAGATAACAGCTATTATAATGTTTGATAGCTTCTAAGCCTTTTCATACTTAAGCTTGTAGGTAAATTTGACCCAAGAATAATAGCAGAATAAATTAAAGATTGCCTAAATGTTTATAGATTTTATACACAATTCCCACAGCACAATATTCTGACCTCATTGCTCTACTCCAAGTAGAACATTACATGAACAGAACAATAATTTAATGTTCTTACAATTACCTCGATGTGGCCAGTATCTACTGATTGTAGATTCCCTTCCTGATCCCCTAGAGATTCCCTTTCAACAAACTTCTGGATCTTTCTTTCTTCAGCTGCAGTACCGAATTTTACATATATATTGATATGGTTAAAGTCCATCCAGCGATTTTCTATTCTGTCCAAAGCTGCAAGTAGATGTCCATTTGATTTAGGTTAACATCAACTGTGTTGATAATCTTCCAGATATGGAACTGTGAATTATTTAGTCTCATAAGAAGTCATTTTTGTTTTAGCAGCAGATCCTCAAGACCAGTACCTGGCTTTCTGATCGCATTGATTGAAAATACCTTACAGTTCTGTCCATTTCAGCAGGGAGAATGGAAAAACAGTGTAATGTTGGAGTGGATGGAGATTGCAGGATTTGAGGTACAGAGTGACCTGGATGTCCTCTGTGCTGTTGATATATTTTATATCTCTGTAGAATGTTTTGAATTTCAGTTTTTTTCTACAGGGAGTTGGTGTGCCTGGAAAATATGCAGCTCAACCATTGGGGAAGCAGGGTAATTACTCGTTTTACCTATGTTGTGTTTATTCAGGAGCGGGCTAATGGACTTTTTCTTATAAATAGAGGTTTCCCCTGGGTTTTTTGATCAAAGGAATGGAAGATTTGGTTTTGTTTAGGTATGCAGGATCATGTGATAATGTGGTTACTGGGACGAGTTAGAATCATGGAATTCAGTGCAGAAGGAAACCATTCAGCACATCGGGTGTGCATCTACCACAATCCCACCCAAACCCTATCCCTGTAACCCCATGCCTTTACACTGGCTAGCCTACCTGACACGAAGGGGCAATTTAACATGGCCAATCCACCTAACCTGAACATCTTTGGACCTTTGGAGTTAAGTATGTCACAGAGAGAGATAAACAGCTTTCTGTTCAATTGCTGGTTGGGTCTCTTTAAAGACAGAAGTCTGCAGGCTGCACTGAACATTAAAACCTTTCTGGAAACTTCAAGGCTGCAAACCGCATTAGAGCATGTCTACAGGTGTTTGCTTACTATATTTAAAGTGGGTTTTAAATCATTAGGAAAAGTGTGGCTTCTTTGGAATTGAAATAGTGACAAGTTCCAAATTAGAGTTGTTTCTTTCCGTGCTTAAAGATTGTTCAAGAGTTGAACTGCTCAATTTTGTTAGAGTTATGCTTGAACTGCATTATGAATAAAACTTGTTTTGATAAAAGATCCCCAACTTGTCAATGAAATTACTCCTGGAGTGAAGCATCCTTTCCTCACAGTTGTGTCAAAATACAAAACTTGTTGTGCTGTAATGTGATTTCACAATATACCTTGGGGTTCTGCTGTAGGACAAACTGGGTAAGGATACAGATTTCCTTCCCTAACGGACATTAATGAAGCAGATGATTTTTTAAAATAACAATCAACAGCATTTCATGGTCATGAGATTCTTAATTGCAGATATTTTTTATTGTTGAATTCATACTGCACCATCTGCCATGGTGAGATTCGAACTCGGGTCCCCAGAACATTTCTGGCATTAATAGTTTAGCAATAACACCACTGGGTGATTGCCTCCCCATACATTAAACTGCAAATGACAGAACCTTAGGAACATTGACATACAGAAGGATTTGGGTATGCAGGTTCACAGTTCCCTAAAAGTGGCTGCACAAGTGGCCAAGGTGATTAAGAAGGCATATGGTATGCTTGCCTTCATTGGCCTGGGCATCGAGTACAAGAGTTGGCAAATCATGTTGCAGCTATATAAAACCCTGGTTAGGCTGCATTTGGATTTTTGTGTGCGGTTCTGTTCACTACACTATTGGAAGGATGTGGAAGCTTTGGAGAGAGTGCAAAGAAGGTTCACCAGGATGTTGCCTGGTCTCGAGAGCTCTGGCTATAAGGAGAGGTTGAATAAACTGGGATCATTTTCACTGAAAAGACAGAGGCTGTGGAGAGATCTGATAACATTATGAGAGGCAAAGATGGTGGATAGTCAGAGGCTTTTTCCCAGGGTGCAAGTGTCAATTGCAAAGGGGCACAGGGTCATGTTGAGAGTGCAAAGATTTAAGGGAGATGTGTGGGGGCAGTTATTCATGCAGAGATTGGTAGGTGCCTGAAATGCACAGCCACAGGAGATGGTGGAAGCAGGCATATTAGCAACATTTAGGAGGCATGTGGATGGCTACTGAATAGAGAGGGAATAGAGGGATACAGATAGAGTAAGGATAGAAGGTTTACTTTAGTTTAGTTAGAACATAGTACATAGAACATTACAGTGCAGTACAGGCCCTTCGGCCCTCAATGTTGTGCCGACCAGTGGAACCAATCTAATGACCCTCTAACCTAAACTATTCCAATGTTATCCATATGCCTATCCACTGACCATTTGAATGCCCTTAAAGTTGGCGAGTCCACAACTGCTGCAGGCAGGGCATTCCACACCCTTACTACCCTCTGAGTAAAGAACCTACCTCTGACATCCGTCCTATAATTATCACCCCTTAATTTAAAGCTATGTCCCCTTGTGTTAGCCATCACCATCCAAGGTAAAAGGCTCTCACTGTCCACCCTATCCAATCCTTTGATCATCTTGTATGCCTCAATTAGGTCACCTCGTAACCTTCTTCTCTCCAATGAAAATAACCTCAAGTCCCTCAGCCTTTCCTCATAAGGCCTTCCCACCATACCAGGCAACATCCTGGTAAACCTCCTCTGCACCCTTTCCAATGCCTCCACATCTTTCTTATAATGTGGCGACCAGAACTCTACGCAACACTCCAAGTGCGGCCGCACCAGAGTTTTATACAGTTGTAACATGACCTCACGGCTCTGAAATTCAATCCGTCTACCAATAAAAGCTAACACACCGTACGCCTTCTTAACAACCTTATCAACCTGGGTGCCAACTTTCAGGGAGCCATGCACGTGTACCCCGAGATCTCTCTGCTCGTCAACACTACCAAGAGTCCTTCCATTAGCCCTATATTCTGTACTCCTGTTATTCTTACCAAAGTGAATCACCTCACACTTTTCTGTATTAAACTCCATCTGCCACCTAATTAGTTTAGATCACCATGGACTTGGAAGGCCGAAGGGCCTGTTCCTGTGCTGCATTTTTCTTTGTTCTTCTCTTTGAGCTTCATGTTGGCATTACAACCTTTTAACATATATGTTGCCAAAAAATTCATCAGAGACAATCATGTACACTGAACATAATTCACTGAAATTTCTGGAGAAGTTTAGAGGTGAAAATGCAAGACTGTTTAGATGGAGCTTATTATTACAGCAATTTAAATTGAAGATTATACATGTGGCAGGAAGAAGTAACGTGATTGCAGATGCTTTAGTATGACTTTGATGTGAAAGAAAGAGGGAACATTCAATGTTGGAAAAGAAATACTGAACTGAACTTTATTAGTATTGAATTTGCATGCTTAGATGTATTAAGATATGATCTTATAGAGTACTAATATTGTGAAAACTAGAGGCTTTGGAAAATTGAAGCCTTCTTTTCATATTGTTGATTCATTTTTTTAAGGGGAAGGCGTGATAATGCTGTGCTGTTCTGTAGAATGTTTTAAAGTTCATGTCTTTTCTATAGGGAGTCAGTGTGTCTGGAAAACACACGACTCAGATTCTGAGAAAACAGGAATAATACTCCACAATAAATATTGTGTTTATTTAGGAGACAGCTAAAGGATTCTTATAGATAAATGGAAATTGCACTAGGTTTTTCCATTCCAATTGGATATCAGGATTTATCACAGATATATGAGAAGAAACAGGATGTCAAGGGTACATGCCAGATTTTTTGTACTGGTGCAGATAGCTTGAATTGGGGGATTTTCCACACCAACCTCAGTTTAAAACACCAAGCCACACACAATTTTCTTGCTGCAGGAATGGTGCAGGATGCAATCAGGCCAGGTAACCCTTGGAGCAGATCCCAGATGGATTCATTCCCAGTTATAAAAGAAAAGCAGTTGGAGTCTCCAGCCCTCCCACTTAACACCACTTCACCTCCCCAGTTCCATGACCCTTTACATCCTCCAAGCCAATTCATGTCAAATCATGCCCCCAGCCACTCAAAGAACAAAGAATAAAGAAAATTGCAGCACAGGAACAGGCCCTTCGGCCGTCCAAGTCTGCACCAACCATGTGCCCAACATAACTAAAACCCCTTACCCTTCCAGGGACCATATCCCTTTATTTCCATCCTATTCATGTATTTGTCAAGACGCCCATTAAAAGTCACTATAACATCTGCTTTCACTACCTCCCCTGGCAACGAGTTCCAGGCACCCACCACCTTCTATGTAAACAATCTGCCTCGTATATCTCCTTTAAATCTTGCTCCTCGCACCTTAAATCTGTGCCCCTTAGTATTTGATTCTTCCATCCTGGAAAAAGGTTCTGACCATCCATTCTGTCTGTGCCTCTCATAATCTTGTAGGCTGATTGGTTTTAACAAATGGTCCCTAAATTAGACCTCCCTTAATCTGGCGCACATATAATTCTCTAAATTTGCACTCCTTTATTGTGGAGTCCAAGAGGCGTAGGCAAAAGTCATAGGTAGAAGAAGGATTGGAATGGGGCACTCACTGAGTGTTAAAACGGGCGGTGCGGGCTTGTGGGGCCGAAGGGCCTGTTTCCTGTGCTGTGTTGTTCTTTGTTCTACCAGGTCGCCTCTCAACCTCCGTCGCTCCAGTGAGAACAAACCGAGTTTCACAAACCTCTCCACATAGCTAAAGCCTTCCATACCAGCAACATCCTGGTAAATCTTTTCTGTATCTTCTCCAAATCCTTCTGGTAGTATGGCCACCAGAATTGAACACTATATTTCAAGTGCACCCGAGCTAAGGTTCTATAAAGCTGCAAGAATGTATCCTACTCGGCAGTGCATTCCAGGCCCCCACCATCCTCTGCATAAAAAACGTCCCTCTGATATCAGAGTTATACTTCGCCCCCCCTCACCTTGAGCCTGTGACCCCTCGTGATCGTTACCTCCAACCTGGGAAAAAGCTTCCCACTATTCACCCTATCTATATCCTTCATAATGAGGGGAGACCTCTATTAGGTCTCCCCTCATTCTCCATCTTTCCAGGGAGAACAACCCCAGTCTACCCAATCTCTCCTCAATGCGGGCAACAGGGATTAGTTTAAGATTTTTTTAAAAAAGGGCTGCCTGGACAAGTTGGGCCGAAGGGCCTGTTTCCATGCTGTAAACCTCTATGACTCTAGGTAATGACCCAAGCCAGAAATCAAATCTGGATCTGTGCACAATGGGGCAGCAGTGTTAACTAGTGTGCCTTAACTTAATTGCCTGATTATTTTGCTTTTACAATAAAAGAAGGTATTTTGGAATTGCATTTTGTGCATGTCAGTGCATTTTCTTCCTTTACCCACATGGCAGCAGGAGAATATCTTGACCTTGTTTTTGTACTTGTTCAACCATCCTTTCCCCTTCCAGCTTTGTGAACATTTACCTTTAATTCTGGAACTATTTGATTTACATTGGTCTTTCTGAATTTATGAGCACTGGCATTAATGTACAATCCGCACAATTTCCTCATTCCACTTCTGTTATTTTTGGTTTTGGGCTTCATTGAAAAGTGGGCCATTCACTGCTCGGGGACTAACTGGCACTGGGAGACACATCAGTGAGTATTCAGCGAGGCGCATGTTTTCGCGTAGGATATTAATTAATTTCCCGGAAGCAGACATATTGACAAGTGGTGGAGATTTCGTCTATAGGTAACTTTCTTGCAATGTGAAATCTAGCACTCCAGAAATCTACCTTCAGAGAGTGAGATAGAGAGAAGGCATAAACAGAAGTCTTGAGTGATGTTATCTTCAAAACTGCGATGTTGCAACTTATATTGACTGTTTATTTTGAACGGAGGTCAGGCGGAGCTTTGGGAAAGATTTCATCTGTCTAACATACCTAAGGGCGGTGACATGGTGCCTGGAGGGTTCTTTGAATAGCTCAAGAAGAAACCGGATGCGGAAGGTTAGTTCAGTTCTGGTGCGATCCTTCATAGTTTGGATTAAGTTTTAAGATAAAAACCCTGTGTGCGTGTGCGTCGAATCCCGACAGTACAGGAGAAGGCCATTTGGCCCATTGAGTCTGCACCCACTCTGTAACAAAGTATCTCACCCAGACCCTCCCCTGAGCCCTATTCTGATCATGTATGTTCATACATGCATGCTGTCAGAACTTACATTTTGCTAAGTGCGTTCCTTTCCTATTCAGGGTGATAATTTGCAGAAACAGTAAATTGCTAACTTGTTAAACATTTATCATAACGGCTGGAACTGCACAAACATATGGGGAGACCAGATCAGGAATCATTAATATAAGATTGGTTCCAATAAATCAAGTAGTAAATATAGTAGGAACTTACGCACCTAGGAGATTGGTGAGGGAACTTGTGAGCAGGAGGCAAAGTAGAGGTGAATAGCAGCAAAGTATTTAAGGGAGAGCTAGTTAAGCATACGAGGGAGAAACAAAAAATGTTACGGTGATGAAGTTAAACAAAGAGGGATGGGGCTGGGAGGCAGGGGTGCCGAGGATGAAAATATGCTGGGGCTTTTGGAATCAATGGGCAGCACAGTGACACAATGGTTAGAACTGCTGCTTCACAGAGTCAGGGTTTGATTCCTGACTTAGGTCACTGCCTGTGCAGAGCCTGCACACTCTCCACGTGTCTACATGGGTTTCCTCTGGGTGCTCAAGTTTACTCCCACAGTCGGAAAGGTGCGCTGTTTAGGTGAATTGGCCATGCTAAATTCTCCCTCAGTATACCCGAACAGGTGCTGGAGTGTGGTGACTAGGGGATTTTCACGGTAGATTCATTGCAGTGTTAATGCAAGCTATTTGTGACTCTAATAAATAAACTTTCAACTTATTCCTGTGATGTGTATTCTATGTGATTTCTGATTTATTCACCTTGCTGCACAGTACTATTGTGACAATGTTGAAAATCACTGAAGAGCAATTAAAAAGAACAAACAATTTGCTAACATTAAGTTTATAATTGTGGAATTAATTACCATAGTAAATTACCACATTATATTTTGTATTTATTCATAATAATATTCATCACTGTGAGGGCAAGCAGTCCTTTGGTTGATGCTGGTGTTAATTCACAGTAACTGCTCCCCTGGGGAGAGGAATTTGCAGTGACCTTGCTAATTTCACTTGAAACGTGGAAGTGAGTTTCCAAATCGGTTTTGTGACTCACCCGCCATAACTTCAGCTGAGGAACCATGGGAACCCATATGTAAAAACAATCACTTTTTCAATGCTTTTGTTTTACTTTTTTTATGCCAAAATCTCAGCAGAAGAGTGGGAGGAGAATTGTGAATGAAGCAACACAAAATCATTTTGTCTTTCCTTAGAAACTGAGGTGGGGGTTGGGGGGGGGGTGCGTTGGGTGGGGTGGAGGAGGGGGGTGGTGGTGGCAGGGGTGGGTTAAAAGCAAAATGCTGCAAATGCTGGAATCTGAAATAAAAACTGAAAATTCTGGTAAATCTCAGCAGGTCTGACAGCATCTATGGAGAGAGAATGAAGAAAAGATGACCAGCAGGAAGGATCGCCGAGACTATTACTGGGTGGAATTTTATGAGATTGATTCTAAGTGTCTAGCCAGTGTGAAAATGGGAGAGTTCCTAATCCTTTTTTTTGGGTGGGTTTTCATGCCCAATCTTATGCATATAGTAATTGAAAATATGGACTAGACAGTTTCTAGCTGCTGCAGACAGTGGGCTGGGCTTAATTCACCAGCCAGATTGCAGAGACAGCTATTGCACCTGCACAGAACTCTGTGTCGGTAGTGGGGAAAATTCTCAAATCCATTATGAAAGACTTGATAGCGGAAAGCAGTGGCAGGATCAGACAGAGTCAACATGCATTTATGAAGGGGAAATCACGCTTGACAAATCTGTTGGAATTCTTTGAAGATGTAACCAGTAGGGTTGACAAGGGAAAACCAGTGGGTGTGTTATATTTGGACTCTTAGAAAGCGTTTGACAAAGTCCCACACAAGAGATTATTGTACAAGATTAAAGCACATGGGATTGGAGGAAGTATATTGAGATGGATAGAAAACTGATTGGCAGAAAGGAAACAAAGGGTAGGAATTAATTGGTGCTTTTCAAATTGGCAGGCAGTAACTAGTGGAGTGCTATAGGAATTGGTGCTGGGATCCCAGCTATTCACAATATATATTAATGACTTGGATGAGGGAACAAAATGTAGTATCTCAAAGTTTGCAGAGGATACCAAGTTGGGTGGGAGGGTGAATTGTGATGAGATGCAGAGATCCTTCAGAATAACCTGGCTGATTGGGTAAGTGGGCTAATCAATTGTAGATGCTGTATAATTTGGATAAGTATGAGATTATTCACTTTGGAAGCAAAAACAAGAAGGCAGATCACTACCTGTACTGTGCTGCACTGTTCAATGTTCCACATTCTATGTACCTGAATGGCTGCACTTTGGGAGAGGGGAGTGGGCAGCAGGACCTGGCTGTCCTTGTGCACCAGTCACTGAAAGTAAGCATGCAGGTGCAGCAGGCAGTAAAGAAGGCAAATGGCATGTTGGCCTTCATTGCGAAAAGTTTTGAGTACAGGAGCAGGGATGTATTGTTGCAATTATTCAGGGCCTTGGTGAGGCCACACCAAGAGATGAGTATTGTGTGCAGTTTTGGTCTTCTTTTGTGAGGAAGGAAGTATTTGCTCTCGAGGGAGTGCAGTAAAGATTTACCAGGCTGATTCCAGGGATGCTGAGACTGATGTATGAGGAGAGATTGATTAGGTTAGGATTGTTTTCGCTGGAGTTGAACGAGGGGGGATCTTACAGAGACATATAAAATTCTAACAGATCTGGACAGGAATGATGCAGGGAGGATGTTCCCGATGGTGGGGGGAGTGCAGAACCAAGATTCATAGTCTGAGGATTCAGGGTAGACCATTTAGGACGGAGGTGAAGAGATATTTCTTCACCCAAAGAATGGTGAGCCTGTGGAAGTCATTACCACAGGAAGAAGTTGATGCCAAAACATTGAATTCATTCAAGAGATGGCTGAATAGAGCACTTGGGGCAAATCAGATCAAAAATTATGGGGAAAAAGCAGGATCAGGGTGTTGAGTTGAATGGTCAGCCATGATCTTAATGAATGGCAGAGCAGGATTGAAGGGCCAAATGACCTCCTCCTGCTCCTATCTTCCATGTTTCTATGTGTCTGCACATGCTCAATAGCAACTGTAGAGGAAGCTATTATGCATGTGTGGACCACTGATGCTGCACATGTGCAATTTCAACAGCAGGGATCTGACAGACAGAGAGTTGTCAGTTCCCTGCTGTGGCAGGCAGCTTCATAAACTCTTCCCCCCACTGCAATTGTGGTGGCCTGCATCTGATTGCGAGCCTCAATCCACATGAGGCCACATAACCCACCACTCAGACTGATTGTGCCCCCTCATCCCTCAATCCAATCACATTGCAGAGTGGCAGTGTATTCCCTCCCCCTTCAGGTGCCATCCTTTCAGTTACCATCCCCTTCTCATCCCTGCGCCCATTCAAGCCATGCCCCATAGTCCCCGTTCCATAGGCCCCACCCATAGGTCGCGCCTCTACCCAGCAGGCATTACCCAGGTACCAGGCCAGCAGTGCCAACGTGCCAGAGTGGCACTGCCAGGCTGTCACTGCCCAAGGAACACCCCCTTGCCATCAGCCTCCCTGGGATGCCTCAATGGCCTCCAGCTACATCAGCAAGGCCAATATGACTGATCCCTGTTCACGGAGAGCAGTTGTTTTCCTTGCCCGAGAGAACCTCTCCCGATAAGTCCACAAAGGCAAGTGAGCCCAGATGAATCAGTGCCTTGGTCACTAAACAGATGTAAATTTACATTTAAATACATTTAAGTAAATTATTTAGCCTCTTGCCCATTTCGCGTGAGACTGACCTCGCCAGAAATCCGGCTCTGGTAACATCCCGAGAGCTGAGAAATCGAGTTCTTGGCTCTCACACAATTTTACTGGCTCGCTCCACCCATCAATGGGCGGTGCAAGCTGATAAAATCCCGGCCATTGTACCATTTGGTGAAGGAAGGTTTTGATCAGGTTTCTGCATGAAATGTGTGAATTAATGTGATCACTTTAAAAATAAAAAAAGGTCAAAACCATGATTTTTCATTAAAATGTGAATTGAAACTGCCGCAAAGGATATACGATTTTACTGCTTAAAGTGCACATCCAAATGCGATACACAAATGAGACACTGCGAATCTGGAAATCTAAAACAGAACTGAAAATGTTGGAAATACTCAGCAGGTTAAGCAGCATCTGTGGAGAGAGGGACGGAGTTTGGAAGACCTGAAACTCTAACTCTGTTTCTCTCTATACTGCATTTCCAGCAAGTCATCATACATTCACATATCATGGTTGACCTGTGTTGTGGTTCAGGATAGAAACCCCAAAGTGCTGTATGTAGCCTGCCTGAATCACAAGTTTTGCATCTTGAATTTGGCTAAGATAAGCATGAAATGTTTCACTTTGGATATGATTCAAGTGACTGCTGGGAAACTTTCATCAAAGTTTATTTAAGAATATAGTTAACACGTATAGTCAGAAAATTAGCAAGACTTTTATCAATTACAATCAAGAAACAAACAATCATAATAATGTATAACCCTCAACAAAAATATTTACAATGTTTTAATCAAACCAATCTCATGGACAAAAGAACCTTTTCACAGGTTGAACACAGCACAGACTAAGGCTCATGTGATACTGGAAATTGAATCCTTTGGTTGAAGCCTGGATTTCTCTGGATTTACCCCGAACAGTTTGAAGACAAGACAGCTTCCCAAAACACCAGAGAGATTCCAACAACAGCAGATTTTCTTCTTTCAGAAAAGCTTCAGAATTTCCAAAAAACAAAACAGGGAGAGAGAGACTTCTCTTTCAGCTTGATGCATCTCACCTCTAACCCCCGAAGCTGAAACTGAAAATGAACTCCTCACCTGATGCGCCCATGGTCTTTTCTTCCAACAATGACATCAGCTAAGGCTGTGAGCATGATTTGAAAATAAAGCTCTTAAAGATACACTAAAATCACATCTGTGACAGTTACAAATGCCATGCTATTGGTATCGAGGTTTTTCAAAGTATCTGCAGAACTACTTGGAATAAAAATAAATATTTTGTCAACATGTCTAGCTGTATGAGTAAGCGAAAGTAAAATCAAGAGATATATTTTTGGATAGCAATAAGAAAGGTTCTTGTGTGTCAACTGTACAAATCTATATAAACTAGGGGATTTTCACAGTAAGTTGCAGTGTTAGTGTAAGTCTCCTTGTGACACTAATAAATAAACCTTAACCTTCAAACAATAACTTAAGAAAACAGATTACATGCTTTTATTATCTTGATTTTGCTGATATTCCATGGTGTTAAGATGTACCTGAGATCTTAGGTACATCTGAGATGTACTATTATACTATTAAATGAACTATTAAATCAACATCAACTATGTTTGGTTTTGAACATAGGGTGTTTTGCCTTGCAGAGATAATGATTTTTTTTCAGTACAAGGGTGACAGCTTTCCCCTGAACATCACTTTGACCTATGGGATCCGCAATGTTTGTGGGTCCCCAGGTTTGCGACAAAAGTCACTTTTGCCCTTGCTAATGGGCAGGAACGAACACAAGCGTGTGAAGCTGGACCAGACCTCAACATGGCTGTAACTCATTATTGCTGGTGTTGTTGGTGGCCATGGGGCGAGTAACAAAACCAATCGATTTTTTTTATTATACCAATAGTGAGATTCAGTTAAATTTATTCAGGACAAGCACACAAATGGAACCAAATAATTAATACTAGTTATTTAGTCAGATTCAGTTTAGAAGTTTAGCCAGGCTCAGTGGAAGTTTTCGCACTTCATTACAGGTTTTGGCGGTTCAAATCCCATTCCAAAAATTAAGAGCTAAATCTAGGCTGATAATCCCAGCTCAATACTAAGCAACATTTTTGGAGTTGCCATATTTTTGGAAATGTTAAATGAATATTATCTGAAGTGGATTTAAATGATCCAAATCTATGATTTGAAGATGGACAGGTAAGGCGCACCTCCTCCTCGATGTGAGCTTCACTAGCAAGGCCAGCATTTTTTGACCATCTCTAATTGTCTTTGAGAGGGCGGTAGTGAGTTACATGTTTGAACAGTTGCAGTGCATGTAGTGTAGATGCTGTTGGGGGGTTGGGGGGGGCGCGTGGAGTTCTTGATTTTTGACCCACTAACAGTGAAAGAATGGCAATATAGTTCCAAGTCGGGATGGTGGAGAATTTGCAGATCATGATGATCCCATGTGTCTGAAGCCCCTTTCCTTCTAGCTGGTAGAGGTTACAGATTTGGACAGTACTGTTGAAGGAGGCTAGACAAATTGCTACAGTGCACCTTGTCAGTAGTACACACTATGGTCACTATGAGCTGGTGATGGAGGGAGTGCCAATTCGTTGCTCTGTCCTGGATGATGTTGAACTTCTTGAATTTTGTTGGAGCTACATGAATCCAAAAAAGTATAGAGCATTCCATCACATCTCTGACTTGGAGATGGTAGGCAACCTTTGGGGAGTCAAAAGGTGGGTTACTCACCACAACATATCCAGTCTATGACCTGCTCTTCTTGTCACAGTACTTATTTGCTGGGTTCAATTCAGTTTCTGGTCAATGGTAACTTTCAGAATATTGGTAGCAAGAGATTCAGTGATGGAAATGCCATTGACTGTTAAGATTTTATCTTGTTGTAGATTGTAACCTGTCACTTGCCAGCCCAAGCCTGTATATTATCTGGGTTTTATTGCAATGTGGACATGGACAGCTTCAGCATTTTATGAGTTGTGAATGGTGCTGAAAATTGTGCAATTCTTAATGAACAACCTCAATTCTGACCTGATAGTGGAAGGAGGATCAATGCTGAAGCAGTTGGAGATGGTTGGGCCAGGACACTATCCTGAGCAACTCCTGCAGCAATTTCCAGGGACTGTGATGATTAACTTTCAAGTGCCACAACCATTTCCCTTTGTGCTTGCTATGACTCCAACCAGTGGATTGCCCACCTCCATTCCCATTGGGTATGTGGATGTTAAGAAAGAGGATGTGTTGGAACTTTTAAATTATATAAGTCACTGGGACCGGATGGGATGTACCCCAGGGTACTGTGGGAGGTAAGGGAAGTGATTGCAGAGCCCCTGGCAATGATGTTTGCATCGTCGATGGAGACGGGAGAGGTTCCGGAGGATTGGAGGATTGCAGATGTGGTTCCTATTTTCAAGAAAGGGAACAGGGATAGCCTGGGAAATTACTGACCGGTGAGTCTGACCTCAGTGGTTGGTAAGTTGATGGAGAGGATTCTGAGGGACAAGATTTATGAGCATTTAGAGAAGTTTAGAATGATTAGAAATAGTCAGCACGGTTTTGTCAAGGGCAGGTCGTGCCTTACAAGCCTAGTTGAGTTCTTTGAAAATGTGACTGAACACATTGATGAAGGAAGAGCGGTGGACATGGTTTATATGACTTCAGCAAGGCGTTTGATAAGGTCCCCCATGCAAGACTTCTTGAGAAGATGAGAGGGCATGGGATCCAAGGGGCTTTGGCCTTGTGGATCCAGAACTGGCTTGCCTGCAGAAGGCAGAGAGTGGTTGTGGATGGGTCACCAGTGGAGTGCCCTAGGGATCTGTTCTAGGACCCTTGCTGGTTGTCATTTTCATAAATGACCTGGGTGAGGAAGTGGAGAGATGGGTTAGTAAGTTCGCTGATTATACGAAGGTTGGTGGTGTTGTGGATAGTCTGGAGGGATGTCAGAAGTTGCAATGTGACATACTTAGGATGCAAGACTGGGCGGAGAAGTGACAGATGGACTTCGATGTGATAGGTGTTGATGTGATCGGCACAACTCGTGGGCCGAAGGGCCTGTTTGTGCTGTAGTGTTCTATGTTCTGTGTTCTATGTTCTATAAATGTGTAGTGGTCCATTTTGGCAGGTCCAATGGGATGCAGGAGTACAATATCAAGGGTAGGAGTCTTAGCTGTGTTGAAGACCAGAAGGATCTTGGGGCCCGGGTCCATAGGACTCTTAAATCAGTCTTGCAGGTGGAGGATGTGGTCAAGAAGGCGTATGGTGTACTGGCCTTCATTAATCGAGAGATTGAGTTTAGGAGTCAGGAGATAATGCTGCAACTTTATAAGACCCTTGTCAGACCTCACTTGGAGTACTGTGCGCAGTTCTGGTCGCCTCACTACAGGAAGGATGTGGAAGCTATTGAGAGGGTGCAGAGGAGATTTACAAGGATGTTGCCTGGATTGGGAGGCATGCCTTATGAAGATAGGTTGAGGGAGCTGGGACTCTTCTCCCTGGAGAGACGAAGGTTGAGAGGTGACTGATAGAGGTTTATAAGATGTTGAGAGGAATAGATAGGGTGGATTCTCGGAGGCTATTTCCCAGGGCTGAAATGGTTGCTACGAGAGGACACAGGTTTAAGGTGCTGGAAAGCAATAACAGAGGAGATGTTAGGGGTAAGTTTTTCACTCAGAGGGTGGTGAGTGAGTGGAATCGACTGCTGTCAGTGGTGGTCGAGGCAAACTTGCTGGGGTCTTTTAAAAGACTAATGGATGAGTACATGGGATTTAATGGGATTGGGAGTTACAGATAGTTCTATGGCTTGGTAGGTATAGATGTGATCAGCACAACTTGTGGGCTGAAGGGCCTGTTTGTGCTGTAGTGTTCTATTTCTATGTCTATTAACTTCATTTGTGCTTGGGCCCCTTGATGTCACACTTGGTTAAATGCTGCCTTGATGTAAAGGGCATTCTCACCTCATCTCTTAAGTTCAGCCCTTTTGCCCATGTTTGAAACAAGATTATAATGAGGGCAGGAGCTGAATGGTCCTGGAAGAATCCAAAGGGGTATTGCAGAATACATATACATTCTGCTTCCTTTGATGTAACACGTAGTAATTCGCACTTATATTTTAGCATGCATGCTTACTTCTCATTTGTACAGGAAATCACCGTGTAACGCTTTAGAGGTGAGATTATTTATAGATCTTTGTTCCCAATAAAGCTTCATCAGGACATCAGCCCTTTCTTAAACAACATTGGCTTGATCCTTTTTAGGTTATGTTATTGAGGTGCAGCTTCACCGGGACTCGTTTCATCATTTAGAATAGCCGTTAACTAAACACAAATACCTATTTTATTCCTCCGTTCATTTCACAATTGTGAGGGCCCAAGAAAACAAAGACAAGTCGGGTTGCATGTTGTCAATGGCCAGTTTGCTAAGTATAAATAAGATGTAACCATTTGCTACTTATTCATCCTCATTATCCAGCCGACAGAATCCCTTTAGCACTCATTTCACCAACGCTTAGTCTTCTGCGTTCAAGCTATCCAAAGAATATTTTGGATTTGCTACTTCACCTATTTCCCCTGCTCTTCCTGCAAAAATGTTATTTCGCCATTCCTCCTATTTATTCAACCTTAAAACACATTCCTCATCCTGGATACTCTGTAAATACTTTCGCTTCTAATATTTGTGATCTCTCGGTCTTGCTGAACTTACGAACTCGTTTTGCTCCTCTCACTCAATTCCTTTATTAATGATAGTTTTCCTGTAGTTTTTTTTTGACTACGGAATTCATTGCCAAATGAGGCATGCAGTCATAACTCAGAAACTGACACACGGGATGTGATGGGACATTGCGTCGGGATCTTCATACGTTTGAGACATTGCTTTGTTTCACAGAGGGAAACATTCTTTTCCCAGCGGGGGTAACTCTATCGTCATTTGAAATCCATTGGTCCATTACCTCCCGTTTATAAAGAGGACAAATAGAACTCTATTCGTGGCATAGCTTCACATGGCAATGTTGCAGCTAACGACTGGATTGCTTCTGATGGTACTTTTCATATGGAGCACCAAGGGGCTAATCTGTAGACTTCGCGGGAAATTCTATCGACCCCGTATATTTAAAGATGGGGACATCGTGCTCGGCGGAATGTTCAACTTGCACTCGGACAGATTCGAGCAGGTTAATTTATTTACAAAACCACCAGAAGAAACCAAGTGCAGAAGGTTAGTTCAGTTCCGGCGTAACCGTTCTGGGGTTTCGACTAAGTTTTAACTTTAAAGCCTTACGTAACGAAAGACAGGTGTGTATTCCGTTACCGGTGACATTGGGACATGGTGAAAACCCAACCTTGAAATTTTATTCAGGATGGCAGTTGGCAGCAGTAGTAAATAGCTAATTAATGTAACATTGATTATCATAGTAAAACGCGTCCTGCAGCAAGCGTTTTGCTCCATTCGCTTTGCGACACATTAGTTTAGTTTTAGTTTAGTTTATTTATTAGTGTCACTAGTAGGCTTACATTAAAACTGCAATTAAGTTTCTGTGAAAACCCCCGAGTCACCACACTCAGGCACCTGTTCAGGTACACTGGGGGAGAATTTAGCAGGACAATGTACCTAACCAGCACGTCTTTCAGACACGCAGATACTGGGAAAATGTACAGACTCCACACAGACAATTGACCCAAGCCAGGAATCGAATCGAAGCCCCTGATACTATGAGGCAGCAGTGTCACTGTGCCACTCTAGCACACAGAAATTAAGAGCAGAATGGGCCATTTGGCACCACAGGTCTGCCCCGCCTTTGGATAAGATCATGGCAGATCAGATTGCGGCCTTAACTTCATGTCCCTGGATTCTGTACCAGAGAGCTGTGCAGTCTCTTTCTGTTTAGAAAAATGCTGCTTTGTTATTCTTCCTGTCAAATTGGGTCAGTTCAGATTTTCCTACATTGTATTACATGTCATATTTTACCCTCTCATCTAACCTATTTACATGAATTTGTAGACTCTTTGGCTGGACTTTTGATGCCCCGCCTGCCACTGGGAATTGGAGCGGGTGAAGGTCCATCGACCTCGGGCAGGATTTTACAGTATCTGGGTGAGCGAGGCCATAAAATGTAGCCCCTTATACTCTCTTGGCAGCTTACTTTCCTACCGATCTTTGTGTCATCAGTAAATTTAGCTATGACACATCTGGCTCCTTCATCCAAGTCATTTTTATGGATTGTAAATCGTGGGAGCCCCAGTACTGATTCCTGTGACATTCCACTGGTTCTAGCTTGCTAAGCTGAAACTGACCTATTTATTCCTGCTCTCTTTTCCCTATTAGCTAATAAATCCTCTAGCATGTTAAATGTTACCCCTACATCATGAGTTCAGACTTTATAAAATAACATTTGATGTGGTGCATTATCAAATGCCTTTTGGACTACAGGTTCTCCTTTATGCACCTTGATTGTTCCTTCTAAATCAATCTATAATAAAATAGTCAAACATGAATTCCTTTCAAAAAACCCTGTTGATTGTCTGAATCAGCCGGCATTGTGTAAAGGATACCTTGCTTACTGGTCATGAAATGTAATAGCACAACTTCTGTATTTTTTTGTTGAAAGGCCTGGCCAGCTTTTTTATTCATTTGTGGGACATGGGCCTGTTTGGCTGTCACGGTGTGGAGATGCCGGCGTTGGACTGGGGTAAACACAGTAAGAAGTCTCACAACACCAGGTCCAATAGGGTTATTTGACAACAAACACTACTAGCTTTCGGAGCACTGCTCCTTTGTCAGATGAGTGGGGAGTTCTGACCACGAACAGTGTATTTAAAGGCACACACTTTACAGAATACTGACTAGAAGGCGAGTCTTTACAGCTAGTCAAGTCTTAAAGCTGCAGACAATGTGAGTGGAGATAGCATTAAGCATAGGTTAAGGAGACGTGTATTGTCTCCAGACAAGACAGTAAGCGAGATGTTGCAAGCCCATGCAAGTCACAAATAATGTGACATGAATCCAAGATCCTGGTTAAGGCCGTTCTCATGTGTGGAACTTGGCTATCAGTCTCTGCTCAGCGACTCTGCGCTGTCGTGTGTCATGAAGGCCGCCTTGGAGAACATTTACCTGAAGATCAAAGGCCGAATGCACGCTCGACAATCACCAGGCAAGATTGTTCTCTTCCTGTTGGCAAACACTTCAGCAGTCACGGGCATCTCTTTAACCTATGCTTAATGCTATCTCCAGTCACATTGTTTGCAGCTTTAAGACTTGACTAGCTGTAAAGACTCGCATTCTAATCAATATTCTGTAAACTGAGTGTGTGCCTTAGTTGTTGATATCGCCAAGGAACTTTGCACAGGGTGCCTGAACAATCTTCTCTCAATATTAACTATGTTTGTTCTTCAGTTTTGATTCGAGGGCGTTTCGCCTTGTGCAGACAATGATTTTTGCAATACAGGAAATAAACAAGGACCAGATACTCCTCCCCGACATCACATTAGGCTACAGGATTTATGATGACTGCGCATCACCCAAGATTGCAACAGAAATCGCTCTGGCCCTGGTTAATGGGCAGGAAGAAACGTTTGCGGGTCATAACTGCAAGAGGACACTTAACATCCCAGGCATTGTTGGTGGCGATGGTTCCTCAGAGTCTATAGCAGTGGCAAGAATAATCAGTCCTTTTAAAATACCAATGGTGAGATTCAGCTAAATTACTCAGCCATTGTCATATATCTGAATAAAACAATAAATTGCTAGATATATATTAAGTGGATATTTAGGTGACAGCCTGATGGAATGGTAGCTCTGGGTGGGTAGTTTGAGGTTTCAAGTTCGCAGAGTCTAAACGGGCAGTTCAGGCGGCGCGAAGGAAATGATGCACATCTAAAAATGTCATTTTTTAGATAATATGTTAAAAAAAATCTATTTTCTTTGAAGTGGACCTAATGAAAGCTGGGGCACTATTGGTAGAAGGACACCCACGGTTGCGTTTTGGACAAATTTGTCATTCAATTGACATCTACAAATTAAGTAAATTATCTGGTCATTGCCAAGTTTCTGTTTGGGAGACTTTGCTGGGCCAATTTTAAAGTTTATTTATTAGCGTCACAAGTAAGGTTTGCATTAACACTACAATGAAGTTCCTGTGAAAATCCCCTAGTCGCCACGCTCTTTCGCCTGTTTGCGTACACTGAGGGAGTATTTGGCATGGCCAATGCACCCTTACGAGCATGTCTTTTGGTCTGTGGGAGGAAACCGGAGCACCCGGAGGAAACCCACGGAGAACAGGGGAGAACGTGCAGATTCCACGCAGACAGTGACCCAAACAGGGAATCGGACCCGAGTTCCCTGACACTGTGAGGTAGCAGTGGTAACCACTGTGTCACAAATTGGTTCCCAGTTCGTTTATGTTTAACAGTGACGATCATGGATATGGGAGGAGCGAAGAAAAATAGATTAACGCGCGTTTAATGGTAGTTATTATCGGATGGGCCGAAGGGGCTTTTTTGCTCTGTATGATTCTATGTCTGTGAGTATGAAACAATTAACAGGCTGTAAAATGCATTGGATCTTCCCGTGAAGGGTGATAGAGAGGAATGCAAGTTCAGTCTCCTGTTATTCCCCCGTTTGTGTCACTTCCTTCAGGTTAACGAAGGGAAACTTGTTGATCTGTCACTAAATCTCGCATTGGCCCCTGATTGAGTAAGTTCCATTAATCACAGCCCTAGTCTTGAATATGAGCACATGTTCGCAATTTACATGAGGCATATATTTATAATTTATAATTAGTGATCCTAATGATTAGAATATTGGAAAGTGTGAAAGTTGCTTATTTAAAGCTCACACTAGTTATTTCTTTACATGTGTGTTTGACTGCAGGTTAGTTACTTTTCCACGTGTGGTTGTCTCAGTAATAGAAAGGAATATCCGACATTTTACAGAACAATACCAAGTGATTATCATCAGTCCAGGGCTTTGGTCCAACTTGTGAAGAGGTTTGGGTGGACTTGGATTGGAACCATTAGCAGCAACAATGCCTATGGCAACTCGGGAATGAAAGCCTTTACAGAAGCTGCCGTGAATTTGGGCATTTGCATTGCTTTCTCCGAATCGTTGTACAGAACCGATTCCGCAGAAAAGATTTCGAAAATCGTGCAGGTGATTAAAGATTCTTCCACAAAGGTCGTGGTGGCTTTTGCAGGATCGGGGGACATGCGCGTTTTATTTCACGAGATTTTAAGGCAAGATCTCACTGGAATACAGTGGATAGGAAGCGAAGCTTGGATTACCACAGATATTATTGCCCCAGATAAAAGTCCGAGGTTTCTGACCGGGGCAATCGGGACCACTGTGCGTGTGGCAGAAGTTCCAGGGTTGCAGGACTTCCTGCTCAGGCTCCATCCTTCTATGTTTCCTGGTGACAGTTTCGTAAGGGAGTTTTGGGAAGTGACCTTCAGATGCTCCCTAACTTTAGGTAACACTACACAGAATGCGACTTCTTTTTCCGGACTCCCTCAATGCACCGGAAATGAATCTTTGTTTGGAGTACATGACGTCTATACTGACCAAAAACTGGACGGAATTTCCTACAATGTATATAAAGCAGTTTATACTTTCGCACACGCGCTTCATAGAATGTTTTCCTGTGAAACTGGCAGAGGGCCATTCAAAAATAATACGTGTGCCCATATCTCAAACTTCCAAGCGTGGCAGGTAGGAAATATATTTGTACATTGTTCTGAAGAAAGTGTGCAAAACTGAAACGTTAACCTTATTTCTCTGTCCACAGATGTTACCCGGCCTGCTGAGTATTCCCAGCATTCCTCTTTTAGTTTCAGGTGTCGAGAATCTGCAGTTTTTTTTATTTACTTTATTCCAATCCAATCAAGTCAAATTAAAGCCAATTCAGAGTCCCAACAAGTTGATACATTCCCGATCAAAGCTGCCAAGACAGGGCTCTCACCTCCTGTCTTGGGCTTGATCTACATGGTCCAAGCTGATTGGAGTAGGTGTAGCTCCTCTTCCAAGGCTTGATCTAATTTGCGTCTTAGCCAAAAGGCCGAGATGCTGCTTTAAAAAATTGCTTCAAATGAAGCTGAAATGTAACCCAATGACTTCAACCAAGTGCAGCATGTCGATACTACACTTGATCTTAGCCAATGTAGGAGGCATTATCTTTTACTAAATTTCAATAGTGAAATACTCGCTGTTCAAAGTAAACAAGGAATCGATAAAGTCTTCTTATACACAGTATTGTTACAGCGCAGAAGGCCATTCGACCCATCGTGTCTGCACCAACTCTCCAAAAATGGGCGTCATGACTTATTGCCGTTCTCCTGCCTTTTCCCGTTCCCTGCACATTGTTTCTATTCAAATAATCATCTAATGCTGCATTGTTCCAGTGAACCGCCTCCACCACACATCCAGGCAGTGCATTCCAGGCCCATGGCACTCGCTGTTTATTGTCACATCATAGTTGCTTATTTTGCAAATCACGAAATCTGTGCCCTCTCATTCTTCACCCTTTTATTAGCGGGAACAGCTTCTCCCTTCTACTCTGTTCAGCCCCCTCATAATTCTTAACTAATCTCCTCCTCGACTTCTCTCCAAGAATAACAGTCCCAACTTCACCAAACTATCCTCAGAGTTGAAGTCCCTCATCCCTGGGGCAATTCTTGTAAACCTCTTTTGCATTCTCTGCAATTGCAGTCACAGTGGTGCCCAGACCTCCAGTTCAGCATAACTTGATCGTTTTGGAAAGATCACTCAAACGGTATCATCTTAAATTGTAAATGACAATCTTTACATATGTTTAGTGCCTAACAAAATCCTGTTGTTTTCTAAAGCTTCTGCATTACATGAACTCCCTACATTTCACCACGACAATTGGCGAGAAGGTGTATTTTGACGATGAAGGCAATCCGGCTGCTGCATATGACTTTGTAAACTGGCAAAAGAATGCAAACGGAGGCATTGAAATTAAGATAGTTGGACATTATGATGGTTCTGCACCTCTGGGGGAGGAACTGGTTTTGAATCCGAAGCACATTATCTGGAGTGGTGGTAGTCAGGAGGTACGTCTGCCATTTCAAAATGACTGTACGGTCACTACATGTTATAGTTATTAATGCAGAATCATTGTATTTGGCAACATAATCCCAGCGGGGTAATTACTAAAGTCGGTTAGGTTCTACTGGAAATAAACTGGATTTAAACAACCGCGTAGAGTGCCATTACGTTATTGGGTTATTGTCACTAAGAACATAAGAACATAAGAAATAGGAGCAGGAGTAGGCCATCTAGCCCTTCGAGCCTGCCCCGCCATTCAATAAGATCATGGCTGATCTGTCGTGGCTCAGTTCCACTTTCCCGCCCTCTCCCCATAACCCTTAATCCCCTCTCTTATCAAAAACCCATCAACCAGCTTCTTAAAAATATTTAGCGAGGCAGCCTCCACCACTTCAACGGGCAGAGAATTCCAGAGATTCACCACCCTTTGAGTGAAGAAGTTCCTCCTCAACTCCGTTCTAAACCGCCTCCCCTTTATCTTGAGGCTGTGCCCCCTAGTCCTACTGTCTTTTTTGAGCGGGAAGAGTCTCTCCACCTCTATCCTATCCATCCCATTCATCATCTTATACGTCTCAATGAGCACTAGAGCCAGGGTAATGCAGTGGAGACCCGGGTTCGAAACCATTCATGGCAGATGGCGTAATTTTGCATTCAGTCAGAATTTGGGCCGTTGGGTTTCCAGTGACAACATTCCCATCGAGGTCCTATCACCATATATTTGTCCCCATTAATCCCTCTAACCTACGCATCCTGGGAGCAATTTAGCATTGGCAATGCACCTAACCCACACATCTTTGGACTGTGGGAGGAAACCTGAGCAAACCCATGCAGACACGGGGAGAATGTGCAAACTCTATGCAGACAGTGACCCAAACCGGGATCGAATCCAGGTTGCTGGAGTTGTGAAGCCGCAGTACTAACCAATGTGCCGCCCACACAGCATTGTTTGACAAAATCCCATTGAGGATACTTGCAATATTACGCATCGTGATGTTAAAGATGAATTTGTAACATGGGAGAAAGCAGGGTTGAAGAATAAAAAAGAACAAAGAGCAATCCAGAGGCAAAATGCTGCCAATGCTTGGAATCTGAAATTAAACCAGAAAGTGCTGGAAAAGCCCAGCAAGACTGACGATATTTGTGGAGAGGAAACCGGGTTTCAGATCCCAACCTTACCTCAAAACTGACGAACTGTAATGGAAACAACGGTACTCTTCCATTTTTATTTCCTTTATCATACGCTGCATTTCATCACAATAACCCCCTCCCCGCCCGTATGCAGACAAGCAATTCATTCATCCGAAGTCCACAGGCCTCTTAGTTGCCAGTCCTGCAGACTGCAGCAGAATTTTAGCCCAAAGAATCAGAAGAAAGATGAGACATTGTTTCCGAGGCTGATATTTCTCAGTGAATTTGGTTTATGTGTTTGCTGTCATTTAGATTTTATAAATTGGGGCATATTCAGCCGACCCAGAAAAACACGAATTCTGTTCGCAACCTTTGTGGAGAAAATCTTCAAAATTGTTTCAAACCATATACAGACGTGTTATTTTCGGCATGCTTTTTTATATTTTAAAATGTCTCGACCCTTTTACCTTGCCTATTTTAGACAACGATAGTAAATTCGTAATAATTCAATACATTTTTTGGCGATTCAGTTATTTCTGCCAAATTATTTTCCTATTTGACATGATGTAACTCGCACTTTCTACATTATTAATTAAGTAAGGCAGCACTTTGTCTGTAAAAGATAGTACGTGAACGATCCTTAAAATGAACTGAACTTAAATTTTAAGAATAGTAGAACAAAAGAAATAGGAACAAGAATGGCCATTCGGTCCCTCGAGTCTATTCCGCCATTCAACTAAATCATGATTCATCTCCTATCTCAACACCATTTTCCTGCACTCCCTATCCCTTGATATCTTTAATATCCAATATTCCAAATATATCTGTCTTGAAAATAATCAATGATTCAGCATCTGCGGTAGAGAATTCCAAAGATTCAGCACTCCCCGAGTCAAGAAATTCCTCCTCATCTCAGTCCTAAATCGATCAGAGACTGGCTGTCAATCAGAGACTGTCTCCCCTGGTTTTAGATCCCCCTAACCAGAAGAAGCATCCTGAAACTAGCTGTCGAGCCTTTAAGAATTGTGTATGCTTCAATGCGATCATCTCTCATTTTTCTCAACTCTCGACAAACACTATAGGCCCAGTCTCCTCAATCCCTCCTCAAAAGGCAATCACTCCATCCCGGGAATCAGTCTGGCAAACCTTCATTGCGCTCCCTCCATAGCAAGCATATCCTTCTTGAGGGAAGGACAGCAATACTCTAGGTGTGGTCTCACCAAGACTCAATACAATTGCAGCAAGACACTTCTGCTCCTGCACTCAAATCCCCCGGCACTGATGATAGAGAAGCATCTCTGCATCCTCCTCACAACTTGCATTACTACTAGTTTATTTCATCATCAACTTGATGATAAAGTTTAAATTTTACCAATGGGGACCTAGATATTGAGTGTAAGGATGCAATCACACGTGTCTCTCAATATCACAAGGTAGATAATCTGATGTTTCCTTCCTTGAAGATTCCCCGCGCAGTGTGCTCCGAAAGTTGTTCCCCTGGAACAAGAAAAAAGGCGAGAAAAGGGCAACCAGTTTGTTGCTTTGACTGCGCTGCCTGTGCGGATGGGGAGATCAGTAACATTACAGGTCAGTCGAAATGCGGTTTAGAACGGAGTTGAGGAGGAACTTCTTCACTCAAAGGGTGGTGAATCTCTGGAATTCTCTGCCCGTTGAAGTGGTGGAGGCTGCCTCGCTAAATATTTTTAAGACGCGGGTTGATGGGTTTTTGATGAGAGAGGGGATTAAGGGTTATGGGGAGAGGGCGGGAATGTGGAACTGAGCCACGACAGATCAGCCATGATCTTATTGAATGGCGGGGCAGGCTCGAAGGGCTAGTTGGCCTACTCCTGCTCCTATTTCTTATGTTCTTATTTTATTCAGTTTTCCCCACGCGTCTTCAGAGATACCAAAACATAAACTTCTTAATTAATTTGTCCTTTCTTTTTCAGATTCCACTGACTGCATCAAATGTCACTTCATGTACTGGTCCAATGAACGGAAAGATCAATGCATACCAAAAGAAATAGAGTATCTGGCTTTTAGAGAAACCCTGGGAATTATCCTGGTGATGTTAGCATTGATTGGAATGTGCATGGCTATAAATATAGCTGCTATTTTTTTCAGATACCGGGAAACACCTTTGGTCAAAGCAAACAATTCCGAGTTGAGCTTCCTCCTTCTTTTAGCATTGATTTGCTGTTTTCTGTGCTCAGTTACATTCATTGGCGAGCCGTCTGATTGGTCCTGTATGCTACGCCACACGACGTTCGGGGTTACATTCGTCCTTTGTATCTCCTGCATTTTGGTTAAAACCATCCTTGTGCTGATGGCATTTAACGCCACCCATCCCAGCAGCAACAGGATGAGGTGGTTCGGTCAAAAACAGCAGCGTCTAAGTGTTTTCTTCCTAACACTCATTCAGGGTTTAATATGCGCCCTTTGGTTAATCATTGCGCCGCCATTCCCCACCAGGAACACAAGTCATTACAGGGAAATTATTATTTTAGAATGCGACGTGGGCTCTTCTGCAGCCTTCTATTCTGTATCAGGTTATATCGCCTTCTTATCCTGCTTGTGTTTTGTCTTGGCATTTCTCGCCCGGAAGCTCCCGGACAATTTCAACGAGGCTAAATGTCTAACATTCAGCATGCTCATCTTTTGCGCAGTTTGGATAACTTTTATTCCGGCGTATGCGACTTCTCCTGGGAAGTACACGGTAGCGGTTGAAGTGTTTGCGATTTTGGCCTCCAGCTTCGGTCTGCTACTTTGCATTTATGTCCCGAAATGTTATATTATCATGATCACTCCTGAAAAAAATACAAAAAAGAATCTAATGAGTAAAGCGATTGAAAAGCAACTTTAAAAACCGATAGAAAAAATGTTGGCGCGCATTTCGCTGGCACGTTTTCCATTTCGTAAAATTATACAGTAATTAATTTAAATCCTACAGATCGGCTCATTTATTAAGCTCAATTCTATTCTTATTTAAGCTTATTTTAATACTCCTTTGCTGTATTTTGCGGGAGGTATTGTGTGCACTGTATGAAATTAAAATTTAACAAAAATTATTAAACATATCATACTCAAAATTAACTTGTGGGCCCTTAATTCAACTCTGCATTCATCTATTCCAATTCTAAGTATTTGACATGATCGCACGGTCACACGGCACTGCGTCTCAAGCGTGCAGGACCTGAAGTTCAGCACTTTGCGGATAGTAAACGGATGTTAGTGTTTGCTGTAGTGGGTTTTAAGTCGAACTTCATTGCCCCAGTCTTGACAGGCTAAAATAATTGAGATTTAAATGATGATGCTTGATTATTTAATCCTGATTTCATACCTGTATTCATTCATATTTGAGAGGGATATTTCAGACAGCAGGTAATATGAATTGTGGTAAAGGCTAATATTCCATTTGCCTTCCTAATAGCTTGCTACACCTGCATGCAAGTCTTCAGTGACTTATGGACAAGGATACCCAGGCCGTTTTTACATCTACAATTTCTAATATCTTACCATTTAAGAAATACTCTCCGCATTTGTTCCTCCTACCAAAGTGAAATGCCTCACATTTTCCATCTGCCAATATTCTTGCCCATTCACTAAGTTTGCCGAAATCATGCTGTAGTTGCTTTACATCTTCCTCTTCACTTTGACTTGGACAAAAGATATATTTAGTCTAGATTCTTGAGATTGGTAATTTTCAACCACTAACAGTTTCGGAAGAAGGCGGTGGATAGAGGAGAGCCGGTGGATGTGGTCTTTCTGGATTTTCAGAAGGCGTTTGACAAAGTACCTCACAAGAGGTTATTGCAGAAGGTCGAGGGACATGGAGTTGGGGGTAGGGTGTTAGCGTGGATAGAGGATTGGTTGTCAAATAGGAGGCAGAGAGTGGGGGTCAACGGGTGCTATTCGGATTGGCGGATGGTGACTAGTGGAGTGTCCCAGGGGTCGGTGCTGGGGCCTCAGCTTTTTACCATTTATATAGATGATCTGGAGGAGGGAACCGAGTGTAGGGTGTCGAAATTTGCTGATGACACCAAGACTGGGGGAACGGCAAATTGTGCGGAGGGTGTGGAGAGTCTGCAGAAGGATCTAGATAGGCTGGGCGAATGGGCCAGGAAATGGCAAATGGAATTTAATGTTGGCAAGTGTGAGGTGGTCCACTTTGGTAGGAATAATGGTAGGAAGGACTATTACTTACGTGGCGAAAAACTGCAGCAGGCGACGGTGCAGAGGGACCTCGGGGTCCTTGTACATGAGTCGCAAAAACCCAGCTTGCAGGTGCAGCAGGTGGTCAGGAAGGCGAATGGGATGCTGGCCTTCATAGCGAGGGGGATTGAATATAAAAGTAGGGAGGTCTTGCTGCAGCTGTATAGGGCATTGGTGAGGCCGCAGCTGGAGTCCTGTGTGCAGTTTTGGGCGCCGCACCTGCGCAAAGATATTTTGGCCTTGGAGGGAGTGCAGAGGAGGTTTACTAGGCTGATACCGGAGTTGAGGGGGTTGAGCTATGAGGAGAGGCTGAATAAACTAGGCTTGTACTCGTTAGAGTTTAGAAGAATGAGGGGAGATCTCATTGAGACGTATAAGATGATGAATGGGATGGATAGGATAGAGGTGGAGAGACTCTTCCCGCTCAAAAAAGACAGTAGGACTAGGGGGCACAGCCTCAAGATAAAGGGGGGGTGGTTTAGAACGGAGTTGAGGAGGAACTTCTTCACTCAAAGGGTGGTGAATCTCTGGAATTCTCTGCCCGTTGAAGTGGTGGAGGCTGCCTTGCTAAATATTTTTAAGTCGCGGGTTGATGGGATTTTGATAAGAGAGGGGATTAAGGGTTATGGGGAGAGGGCGGGAAAGTGGAACTGAGCCACGACAGATCAGCCATAATCTTATTGAATGGCGGGGCAGGCTCGAAGGGCTAGATGGCCTACTCCTGCTCCTATTTCTTATGTTCTTATGTTCTTATGAAGTTTCAGGATCCTTTGTCCTAGCAGTTTAGCCAACCATGCAGGTTCGCCATACCTGGCTTACGAATTGCGACTAACCTTTACATGATTCCACTAGAGATTGCACTTCTGCAGGTCACCAGACCCTTAGGGTATCTCCAAAGGGAGCAAAGTTGCTGCTGTTTTCGTTCAACTCACTACATTTTTGGATTTCTTTGATTTTAATGGCCACCAATCTTATCCTTAAGGAAATGTATAAACCTGTAGTTATAGGGTGCCCTGTACTAATCTACTAAAACACCAGTGTGAATTGTATTTTGAACCGCAATGGTGTGAGAGCACCCTGTCATAATTGTTTCCTTCTTCTCTGAATCATTCTACAAATATGTGATTGCACGAACAAGAAACGTTTCTATGGGGGGGGGGGGGGGGGGGGCTTACCCACAGCAGAACTTGAGGGCCCATTCAACGCCTCTATTTCTAATATCCCAACCATCACTTTCTCATCCCTTGAGCGAATTTATAATGTAGAAATTATGTCTCGTTTTCATGTATTATCCTGCTGTTCAGGAAATCCCCCAATTTGTGATTTTCTAAGTGTAAGATGTTATTACTCGATGTACCACGAAATCACGCATCACGTGATGATTACAATGCATTGTCTCGTCCTGATTAGTTAATCCATTTCTTTTGCCGTGGTTTTGATTGACCAGAATATTGAACGTTTCACTTAGCATTTCTGGCATTGAGAAGGCTTTGGGTAGGCATAGGTAGGCTTCGATTGGCAGCTAAAAGGTTATCGGCGTTGATGGATTTAATTTATGCAGAGAGGGAAGAAAAGATGGAATTGTTGAGTTTATGAAGAGGGAAATAAGTGAAGGTTTAACAAAGATGATGAAAGCTTTTGTTGAACTTTTGACCCAGGACATAAGGAGAAGCCGTTTTCACTTACAAGGGGACAATAAGCAAAGGGACAATTTCAAAGTAATTGTCAAAATAAACAGTGATCATGAACAAATAAATATCTAGTGATTCTGGAATGCACTACTTAAAAGGATGGTGGAAGAAGATTGAGCAAACTAGCCTAGGTCCATCTATCTTCAGCTGACTCATCAGTTATCTTCCCGCCAGTATAGGTCAGAACCAGAGGTGATCTTTATGATTGCACGATGTTCAGTATCATTTGCTATTGTTCAGGTCCCGAATCATTTCCCTGCCAATTTGAAGTATGACTTGGGCAATAGTCAGGTTTCGGCTGATGAATGTCAGTAACATTTGTGCCACACAATTGCCAGATAACGATCACCTCCGAGAAGATAGAATCTAACCATCTCCCCTTGACGTTTATTTATTTATTTATTAGTCTTACATTCACACTGCAATGAAGTCACCATACTCTGGCATCTGTTCGGGTACACTGCGAGAGATTTTAGCATAGCCAATTCACCTAACCAGCACTTCTTTTCAGACTGTGGGAGGAAACCGGAGGAAACTCATGCAGACATGGGGAGAACGTGCAAACTCCACACAGATAGTGACCCAAGCTGGGAATGAAACCGGGCCTCTGGCATTGTGAGGCAGCAATGCTAACCACTGTGCCATACTGACCTTTTCAATAGCATTACCATGGTTGAAACCACCAACATCATTTTCCTAATGGTCACCATGGCCTGAAACTGAACTGGACAAGCCATCTAAATATTCTGCAGCTCCCTGTCTCTCCAGTGCCTGTCCGCCATCAACAAGACACATGTGGGGAGTGTGATAGAATACTTTCCACTTGCCCGGATGAGTGTAGCTCCAAAACACTCAAGAAGTTCGACATCAGGGTAGTAAGGACATGGAATGCAGCAGTTGTGGACTCGCCAACTTTAAGGGCGTTCAAATGGTCAGTGGATGGGCATATGGATAACATTGGAATAGTTTAGATTAGAGGGTCATTAGATTGGTTTCACTGGTTGGCGCAACATCGAGGGCCGAAGGGCCTGTACTGCGCTGTAATGTTCTATGTTTCTATGTTTCTATCATTTAATGTGGATGTGCCGGCGTTGGACTGGGGTAAACACAGTAAAAAGTTTGACAACACCAGGTTTTAGTCCAACCGATTTATTTGATAGTAAAAGCGTTTACTATCAAATAAATCGGTTTGACTAAAACCTGGTGCTGTCAGACTTTTTACTCTATCATTTAAGGCAGAGCAGTTTTCTTGATCAGCATTCAATCCACTTACTGAAAGATTCACTCTCTGCACCACTCTCATACAGTCACAGCAGTATGCAGTCTATTCTTCATTTTTTTTAAAAAAATATTTGTTTCACAAGTAGGCTTACATTAACACTGCAATGACATTACTGTGAAAGTCGCTTTGTTGCCACGCTTTGGTGCCGGGATCTAGTACACTGAGGGAGAATTAGCATGGCTAATGCACCTAACCAGCACTTCCTTTGGTCTGTGGGGAGAAACTGAAGCACTCGAAGGAGACCCACACAGACACAGGGAGAATGTACAAACTCCGCACAGATAGTGACCCAAGCCAGGAATTGAACCCAGGTCCCTGGTATTGTCAGGCAGTATCGTGCCATTGTGCCACTTCATGTCATATCAGATGCACTGCAGCAACTCTTGATGGCTCCTAGGACAGCACCTTCTAAATTCTTAACCTCCACCACGTCGAAGGACCAGGTCAGCAGATGTACACGAATACCACTGCCTGCAAATTCTCTGCCAAGTCACACACTATTCTGACTTGGAACTATATCGCTGTTCCATTACTGTCACAGCTTCAAAATACCGGCAGTTCCTTCTGAACAACACGATGTGTGCACCCGCATCAGATGAACAGAAATGGTTCAACAAAGCAGATCAGCACCACCTTCTAAAGGACAATTAGTGATGGCCAAGAAATTTCAGCCCCGCCAACGACATCCATATCCCATAAAAAAAACAGAATTTCAAAAGCGAATTGAATAAATATTTCAAAAGGAAACAAAAATCTTACGCTGGTGAAAGAGCAGTTGAATAGAACTGATTGGTTAGTCCTTCCATGAGCAAGCATAGGTACAACAAACCAAATGCTTCCTTCTGTGCTATACAATAACGAGCACAGAAATATTATCAAGAGCATCTCAGAATATATCCAGCATCACCTAATTCTCTTTGGAAGCATCAACCAGTCCTAGTCATTTTTTGTAATTTGAATTGGGCTGTTGATAACGTGAAAAGCTGAAATTTCGTTGTATTCAGGGCAAATAGAAGCACATTGAGTGAGTTGGAATTCAAATTGATATAATTGCTCACGATACAAAGCCTACTGAATTTAATTATGTTTTCATACATGAAGCGTTTTGCTGCATTTTCTATTATATCAGGACATTGGAGTCCTGGAACGATACAACAAGGGTAACTCAGAGTGCCACCGGAAATGTAAGGTTGTGCTGACGGAAAAGACGGGCAATCTTGAACACTTATAACAGGGGTCTAACAGATATCTCGAGGATCAATGAGGCATAAACATTTATTTGAACTTGAAATGTTTACACCGTATGCAGTGAGTCAGAGGCCATAATGTTAGCCGATATGAAATGTGCTCTATATTTTAGTATGAAAAGATGAAATGTTTGAGGGACAAGGAAGCAAATGGGTTTAGAGCTTCAGCAACACTGGCACCTTGGTACGCTTGGACTCTTGTTTTAATTTACACGATTGATTCATTCAATGACCTTATGAGTTTATTATAACTCGATGCTTATACCTACAACCAACTGTCTCACCAGTCATTCATCGACTTTGCGGTGATTTACGCTCACTTCTTACCAACGAATATAAGGCCAGTAAGAACATATTTGATACTGACATATCTCGTTATTAGCAGCTTGCATTGTTTAGAGAATCATTTGGTGATTGAGCAACGGTCCTCACATTTGACTAAACAAAATCGTACGGCATTTTTCGGTTGACTTCACGTTTTTTTCAAATATTTGCGGCATTGCTACAATACAGTCAACCTTCCCATGTAGCCAATATTGTACATGGGTCTCCATCTTCTGAAATGGTCACTTTGCATTCATCAGATCACTCCACAAAAAAGCCAACAGTTGATCCCCAAAGGCCTAGCGAATTGCAGCTCACTCACAGTTTGCATTTCCTCTCCAAGTACCTTGGAAATGCTGTCACCTCTCAAAGGCATGCCCAACTTCCAGGAGCTCCATAGTTGAATCCCTCGATTTGATTTCCGTCCTTGTCACATTACTGAGACAGTCCTTACCAAAATCACAAATAGTATAAGATGTGACTGTGACGGCACCATCCTCCTACGATATTTCTTCACTGCTCTGCAACAATTCAGTACAAACCTGGATTAACAGAAATGTTTTACAAGTAAATATTGGGAAGACTGTAGCCATTGTCTTTGTTTGTGGTGTCAACATCTGCCTCCTAGTTATTGATTTTATCCCTCTCCACAGCAATTGTCTGAACCTGACCTTACTGTTTGCAATTCTTCTCATTTATTGGACGCCAAGAAGAGCTTCTGACTACGTATCTGTACCATCAATAAGGCCGCCTATTTCCATCTCCGCAACATCAGCTGATTCTGTCCTGCCCCAGCCTATGTACTACCAAAACCATAACTCTGTTCCAATGCACATGTGGTCTATCTCCCACAGTCTGCATTCTTTAAACTTCAGTTTATGAAAAATTCTGTGGCCCATTTCCTTACTCATACCAAATCGCGTTCACGCACCACAACCGTGCTGGCTGCTCTACATTGGCTTCTGGTCAAGCCGCACCTCCGAGATATCTGCCATCATGTCATTCATATAATTCTGGCCTCTTGAGCATCACCAATTTTAACTGCTCCACCATTGGCACTTGTATCTCGAATGCTCTCCACCACAAACCCTAAATTTTCTGCCTTTCTTTGCTCCTCTGAGATGTACCATAAAAACTGCCTCTTTCGCAAATCTGGTTTCCATCTGTCTTAATATCACTTTGTGTGTCTCGACGACAGATTTTCCTTTATAATATTCCCATGAAATGTCTTGAGCCGTTTTATTATGATCAGCTCGCGACATTAATGCATTTTTAAATTCGCTTTGAGTTGATTTATTATTGTCACATGCACTGGTACGCAGTGGGAAGTATTATTTCTCGCGCTATACAGACACCCATACTGTTCATAGAATACACAGGGGAGGAAGAGGAAACAGGAGGGTTCAGAGCTGGAGTGCAGAGCAAGATCAACTCATTTTAAAGTAGGTCCGTTCAAAAGTCTGATGTCAAGAGGGAAGAATCCTGAGGGTTGCCAAATCTGTTAAGAAATTGAAGTAGAACATTATTAGAAAGTTTAAAATGATTAGAGTATAGTTTTAAAAGCGCAGAACGAGAATAACAGAGAGAAATAGAGGATAATCTGGGGACAACTCGCAAGGAGTCGCCTTGCTCCGACGCTTTTTGTTGTGGGTGTATAAATAAGTTTCCATGACTTTTTGATTGAATGTTTAAAGGATTTGACAGAAATTCTGCTTGAGTTTGAAGATAATTTTATGACTGCCAGATACTCGGTGATTGGGAAGCCTGATGAATTGTTTGGATATAGAAAAGTATTATTGAATATTGGGTAGTTCCATCGCTGCTCTGTAATAGGGGGAAAAAACTTCCGATAGGAGGCACCGGGGTAAATGTGCCCACTTTCACACACATGGGTTCAACATGAGTGATAAATGTCATTGTAAATTGTGTGGATTTAAGATTCTGAACACAACAAAATAAAAAAAGACGCCCGCGTTAAAGTAACGTTTTTAAAGTGTATTTATTAATCACAAATAGGCCTACATTCACACAGTTGCTCTGAAAATGACATCAGTGTTTTTTTTACACTGGAAAACAGTCATTTGGGATCAAGAATGTCTCTCTGCCAGGAGAACATTACAGCAATAATCGCATGGGCTGAGGGAAGTATTTAGTTTCCGCAGGCAAATATCTTTTTAGTTTCCTTTTGGGAGATTAAATACTCGCGCTGATCCTGATTCAATTCATTGAACCCGAAATTACCCATCGAGCTCTGTTCATATATATCATACCTGGAAGAGAGAATATTCCAACAGATGACGGAGGAACATTTGAAAATGAGTGTCACCGTGAAGGATTTCTGCTGGGGCTTGGTGTTGGTTTTTCCTGTTTTCTCGACTTGCGGACACGTGTGTGAGCTTCGGGGAAGGTTCGGCCTGAGCGACACAGCTGAGGAGGGTGAAGTCGTCCTAGGCGGAATGTTTAACGTGCACTCGGACAGGCTCGAAAGAACTCACTCCTTTACACATTTACCCCTGGAAACACAATGCAAAAGGTGAGTTAAAGTAGCATCAAGATATGTCACTTCGAACATCTATTCCCCACTTCAGTAATTATATTTGTTAACTGAATGTTGCACAGATTCATGCTGTTAATGAGACGCATCTGTAAATCTAGTTCAGGATTAGAATCAAGAATGATGTTTTATTTTTGGTACATTATCTTATCATCCACACCTACATTATAACACTATCTTTACTGTGGATATTTATTGATACGCTCTTAAATAAATCATATGTACTAGAACTAAGTTAGGCAAAGAACGCTACATATTTCACAATCTGAAGTTACTTGCTTATCCCAGGTTTGATTTCAGAGCTTTTCGCCTTGTGCAGACGATGATTTTTGCCATCGAAGAAATAAACAAGAATCCTGGCCTGCTTCCCAACATTTCGCTAGGCTACAGGATTTATGATGACTGTTCTTCGCCCACAATTGCAACGAAAGCTGCCTTGGCTCTTATCAATGGCAACAGCCAATCTGTTAACAAGAAATGTGGAGGAAGTCCAATAATTTCAGCTCTCATTGGCGGTGGTTCATCTTCAGAGTCGATAGCAGTAGCAAGATTAATTGGTCCTTTCAGGATCCCATTGGTAAGGGTGCTATTTATGCCAATGGAGTATTTTGGCATTTTTAGTTAAATCCTGAAGTAGATATATGTACAACTGCATCAAATTATATAAACTTTACAGCACATGAATAGGTCATTTGCCGCAACTGGTCCAATGAGGTGTTCATGAACTTGTGAGTTTTCTCCGCCATTCGTTACCTAACTGCATCAATATTGCCTTCTACGCTCCCCTCTCATGTACTTATCAACTCCCTCTTAAATGCACTTAATAACACTGTAGACTTCGTGTAAATGACAAACGTTTATAATATGCTATGATAATTTCATAGAAATCATAGAAACCCTACAGTGCAGAAATAGGCCATTCGGCCCATCGAGTCTGCACCGACCACAATCCCACCCAGGCCCTATCCCCGTATTGCAACATATTTACTCGTTAATCCCTCTAACCTCCCGGGACACTAAGGGGCAATTTAGCTTGGCCAATCCACCTAACCCGCATATCTTTGGACTGTGGGAGGAAACCGGAGCACCCGGAGGAAACCCACGCAGACACGGGGAGAATGTGCAAACTCCGCGCAGACAGTGACCCGAGCCGGGATTCAAACCCAGGTCCCTGGAGCTGTGAAGCAACAGTGTAACCACTGTGCTACCGTGCCGCCAAGAATTTGGATTTCTTGTTCACCAATTTATGAAATCAAAAGGACATTGAATGTTAATAGGTCGTCGTTGAAGCGGGAGGTTTCACACTCCGGCGTCTGTTCGAGTACATTGAGGGAGAATTTAGCATGGCTAATGCACCTAACCAGCATATCTTTTGAACTGTGAGAGGAAACCGGAGCATCCGGGTAGACACGAGGTGAACGTGCAGACTCTGCACAGACAGTGACCCAAGCCAGGCGAACCTGTGTCCTCGGGGCTGTGAGGCACCAGTACTAACCACTGTAATAAGGGTGGCAAATGAAGGGCATGAGCGATAGTGCATCGTGCATTATCCCTCATGCCCGCCAGATGCGCACTCTTTCTAAACTACATGTGCGCCATCTGGTTGGCATTAATAATGTTTTCTTTGCCATTCCCATTCTATATTCTACTCACGGGGAAAACGTTCCCCAGGAAAGGTCTGAATCAAACCCTTTTTCGAGCCCCTCGAATTAGCTTTTAAACGTCAGTGTCATAGCAGCGAATCTATGAGTTTACCAAAGGGAACTTGTGACCACCCAGGGTAATCGCCAAATCTACATAGCTGCAGAAACCCGAATCTATAAGATGGGATATTTTGTAAGGACTTCTCACGGGCGCTTCTGTTATTGTGAATGTGTTGAAAGAACCACTATAGTCCTTTAATGAAATGCCTGTTCTGCAGGTTAGTTACTTCTCCACCTGTGCCTGTCTCAGCAACAAAGAAGAATTCCCAACGTTTTACAGGACGATACCAAGTGACTATCATCAGTCCAAGTTCTTAGCTCAAATTGTGAAGAAGTTCGGATGGACCTGGATTGGAACAATTAGAATCAACAACGATTACGGAAATTTTGGAATGCAGGCCTTCATAGAAACTGTGGAGAAGTTGGGAGTCTGCATCGCCTTCTCCGAATCGTTTTATAGGACTGACCCCAAGCAGAAAATACTTAAAATTGTCGATGTCATTAAGAAATCGAGCACAAAAGTTATAGTTGCCTTTACAGCCACGCGGGAAATGCGCATTCTGTTAAAGGAACTTTTAAAGCAAAACATCACTGATATTCAGTGGATTGGAAGCGAAGCGTGGGTGACATCAGATATTCTGGCTCCGGAAGAGAACGCGAGGATTCTGGTGGGAACAATCGGACCTGCAATCCGTCGCTCAGAAATACCAGGACTGAGAGACTTCCTGCTTAAAGTTAACCCTCTCCTGGCCCCTGATAACGTCATTGTGAAAAAGTTTTGGGAAACGGCATTCGGGTGCAGTTGGAATTCAAGAAACGCAACGGGCCTGGGACAAATCTGGGCGGAAACGCCGCGATGTACAGGGAAAGAACGTTTGGAAGAGCTACATAATGCATATTCTGACCTACAGATGGACGGGTCCACTTACAATGTATATAAAGCAGTACATGCTTTAGCCCACGCGTTTCACAATATGTTTGGATGTGAACATGGTAACGGACCATTTGTAAATAACACTTGCGTGAATCTTTCCAATTTCCAACCGTGGCAGGTAAGAAGATTCATTGATTCCATTTAGAAAAAACAATATGCTTAGATGAATGTAAGAAGCATTTTTGGGAATAATGAAATAACTCGCGATTTATATGCAATTACTTTTCACTATGTAACTCACAATATCTCTTCAGCTATGTTTTAGAAGCTAGAAATCAATGTTGGTATTTCTATTTGAATCTCCAGCTGTCCTTTCTATTCTGCACAAGGTATTATATTATATGCGATCAGTAAATTTCAGGACAATAAGCGGCGACAACGTTTATTTCGATGAGAATGGGGACCCAGTCGGTACATACGATTTAGTAAACTGGCAAATTAATTCCGAGGGACTGACACAAATACAGACCATTGGCTATTACGACGGATCCGCGCCCCCCGGACAAGAAGTTGTGTTGGATGGAAGACCTATAGTCTGGCGCGGAGGCCAAAATAAGGTATGCTTAAGAAACCTCCTGTCTACGCTGGACGGGTTTATCAGATTCATTTTGTGACTCCCGCGAATGTTTACTGTACTGATGGTTTACTGTATTTTTGTCCTTCAGACTCTTTAATACAGTCGTGCGGCAATTCTTTGGTTACACCAAATGTAACTTCCAAACACCTAGTTCAGAACAGTTTTGTGGACGGTGACGGGGTAAAGTGGCGAAAGAGGGGCGTGGTGCCCCGCAGTTATCACAATCCTTCCCTCACTGAATTCCGCCAGAATGAATTGCATTTGTTTCTGAAAAGCTCCAGAGTTACGAAATGGAATATTACAGAATTACAGTGGGCGGCACAGTAGCACAGTGGTTAGCACTGCTGCTTCACAGCTCCAGGGTCCTGGGTTCGATTCTCGGCTCAGGTCACTGTCTGTATGGAGTTTGCACATTCTCCTCATGTCTGCGTGGGTTTCCTCCGGGTACTCCGGTTTCCTCCCACAGTCCAAAGATGTGCAGGGTTAGGCTGATTGGCTGTGCTAAGAAATTGCCCCTTAGTGTCGAGGGATTAGTGGGTAGAATGTGTCGGGACATGGGGGTAGGGCCTGGGTGGGATTGTGTTCAGTGCAGACTCGATGGGCCGAAGGGCCTCTTTCTGCACTGTATGATTCTATGAAAATTAACAAACAGAAGACCCATTCGTCTCGTTGATTCGCTTCCTCAAATGCTATAGGCTAGACCGCTCTTATCCTATTAGAATCCACCAGCCCGTTCCCTAGTTTAACAGTTGTTTGAAGGTTGCTATATTTGGAGGTTGGATAATCATTTGAAATATAGCGTTCATGCCATAGAGTCATAGAATTTCACAACACAGCACAGACAAGAGGCTCTTTGGCCCATCGTGTCGGTGCTGGCCATCAAACATCTATTTATTCTAATCCCATTTTCCAGCAGTTAGTCCGGAGCCTTGTACGCTATGGTGTTTCAAGTGCTCATTTCAATGCTTGTTAAATGTTCAGAGATTTCCAGCCTGTAACATCCTTTCAGGCAGTGAGTTCCAGATTCCCATTACTCTCTGAGTGAAATGGTTTTCCCTCAGATCCCCTCTAAATCTCCTGCCTCTCACATTGAATCTGTGCCCCTGGTTTTTGATCCCTTTGTTAAGGGGAATAGCTTCTTCCTATCTATGTCCTGCATGATGTTGTACACCTCAATCAGGCCTGCCCTCAGCCTTCTTTGCTCTAAGGAGACCAACCCAGCCTAAGTAGCCTCTCTTCAGAGCTGAGAATTAACTACTTAGGCAAACACATTGTTTTCTAACTGCTTTTCCTCTCCCTTCGGTGATAATCCTGAACGTTTATCCTCTGGCGCCGAATGGTGAATCAGTGGAAAAAGTAACCACTTTCCCTCTCAATATCTTACATATTAAAGTACTTTTCCTTGTATGTCACGTTTCACTTCCCCCAGGATGCGCCAAAGCACTTTACAGCTGATGAATTGTAACCAATGTTATTTGATGGGTAAATATTGGGCAAGGCATAGGGTCAACTTCCCTACTGTTATTCAATAGAGCGCTCCTGTGGATAGTTCAAAGAAATCCACCACAACAACTTTCGTAACGGTTGGAGGTCAATCATCTCTGTTCCAGACTTCCAGACCATCACTGCAGGAATCCCTCATGGTAATGTCCGACACCAGTCCATATTAAGCTGTTTCGTCAATGACCATTCTTCTATCATATGGCCAGAAGTGAGGTGTTAGCTGATGATTTCACAATGTTCAACGGCACCCATGGCACCTCAGATAGAGAAGCTTTCCCTGTCCAAATGCATTAAAACTTTGATAATATCTAGGCTGACAAGTGGCAAATAATAATCTGCCACACAAGTGCCAGGCAATAATTTTCCCCAAAGGAGACAATCTAATTATTCCTGGACATTCAACTGCATTGTCATTGCCTGGATGAGCAGTTGCAACAATATTCAAGAAATATGACACCATCCAGGATAAAAAATGTCTGCTTGATTGACACCCTTTCCACGAACATGCACTCCTCTCTCCTTCACCAAATAACAGTGACAATACTGTGTACAATCTACAAGATGCACTACAAGAATTCAATACAGCTCCTTCGACAGCACCTTCCAAACGCATAGCCACTATCTACTAGAAGGACAAGGTCAGTAGACACACGGGGACACCATCACTTGGAAGTTCCTCTCCAAGTCATTCATCATCCTGACTTGGAAATATATTGCTGTTTGATCAAAATCCTGGAACTCGATCCCTAACAGCACCATGGGTGTACCAACACCATAGGAACTTCAGAGGCTCAACAAGGCAGCTCACCACCACCTTCACAATACAAATAGGGATAGGCAATGAACACTGGCACAAACCATAAATGAATTTAAAAGATCTACCTGAGAGGGTAGATGGGATGCACTCATCCAGCCAAGTGGAACATTTTTCATGACAGTCTTTTTGTGCCTTGGAAAGACTTTGGGAAGTCAGGAGGTGAGTCACTCACCACCAGATACTCAGCTTCTGACTTGATTATGTAGCCACAATATTGTGTGACCATTCGAGTTAGCTTCTGGTCAATGGTGATCTTCAGGATGCTGATTCGACAATGGCAATGATACTGAATGATAATGATAGGTGTAAGACCCTGGTTAGAATTAGTTGCTACCTGCCATTTGTGTGGTATAAACGTTACTTGCCATTTATAAGCCCAAGCCTGAAAGTTGTCTCAGTCTTGATGCATATGAACATGAGTGTATTTCATTATCCGAGGGCTAATGGATAGAAGTGATCGCTGTGCAATCATCATTTCTGAACTTGTGATGAAGAGAAGGCCACTAGTGAACCAGCCAACCTTCAATGATTCTGGGGCATTGCCCCGAGGAACTCCTGCAGCAATGTAACAAGTTATCACCCTTTATCATCAGCTCCATTATCTTAATATATCTATCTTTTGGCCTCGTTGTGAGCTTTTGATTAATGTTCACTGTTGAGAAGTCCCTTGGGATAATTTATCCCGTTAAAGGCAACATGTAAATGCAATATAGTTCCAGTTGTTACTGCTTTTGCTTTCCTCCTCATGCTGAGAGAAGTGTCCCAGTCAGAAATCAACTGGACCTTGAATGCTGGCAATGAATCAATTTAAGTTTCAGCATGTAAAAACAGATACCACTGTCCAGCATTTACACACCATGCTTGATTTTAAAAATTCTTTCGATGTAAATTGACAGCCAATCTTCTGTCACCTGTTTCTTGTCTGGTTACCTATGTTGAGCAAGGTCCAGACTCAAACATAACAATATGTTTCGTTTATAGGATCTTTTTCTAAGTACATTTAAATACAACATCCGAGTATGTTTCCTCACTCTCTCTCCATCTCCCGCCCTTTCCCTCTCTATGATGTGGAGATGTCGGTGCTGGGCTGGGGTGGCACAGTAATTAGTGTCATAACACGAGTTAAAATCCAACAGGTGCTTTTGAATCAAGAGCTTTCAGAACACTGCTCCTTCATCAGGTGAGTGGAGGTTAGTTCACAAACGCGGCATATATAGACAAAGACACAATTGCAAAATCATTACAGAGTAGAATGTGAAGAACGGTTGGAATGCGAGTCTTTGCAGGTACAGTGTGCATGGAGAAAAGACTAATCACACCTTCAAGAGATGTGAAATTTTCTCAAGCCAGGATAGTTAGTAGGAGAATTAATAGTTTCTGTTGTTACTGTGTTTGCCTTTGTCCCCATGCTGAGAGAGACATCAGAAGGCTTACATCTAACTATCCTGGCCTGAGACAATTCATATCTCTTTGACTTTTGATTATCCACCTCTCCATGCACACTGTTCGTACCTGAGAAGACTTGATTACCTGTGAAGGCTCGCATTCCAAACATTCTTCACTTTTGAATCTGTAATTATCTTGCAATTGTGCCTTGCCTACATATGCCTTGTTTGTGAACGAACTTCCACCCACCTGACGAAGGAGCAGTTCTCCGAAAGCTCGTGATTCCAAATAAATCCGTTGGACTTTAACCTGGTGTTATGAGACTTCTTACAGTCTTTCTCTCTGTCTCTCTAGATATGTCTATGCTATAATATGTCATTTTTTCCTAATGTCCAGGTTCCACTTGCAGTTTGTTCTGAAAGTTGTCCACTTGGTACAAGGAAATTTGTCAGGAAAGGGCAGCCCATTTGCTGCTTTGATTGCACGTCATGTTCTGAGGGGGAAATTAGTAATACCACAGGTGCGTATAAACATGAATTACATATTTAACATGTTTAAACACGAATTACACATATAATCATGAATTGAATAAACATCCAACTTTGTTGCACTAACAGCAAAGACATTGGCAAATTATTCAATCTTCAACTACACATTTGAATTTCTTTTCCTTAGATTCGATTGACTGTGTCAAGTGCCCCGAGGAATATTGGCCCAATATGTGGAAGGATACGTGTGTGCCAAAAGGAATTGAGTTTCTGTCTTACACTGAAATCGTGGGAATAGCATTAACGACACTTGCATTGTTTGGGATCTGCATAGCTGTGGCAATAACAATCGTTTTCTTAAAGTACAAAGACACTCCTATCGTGAAGGCAAACAACTCTGAGCTAAGCTTCCTCCTGCTTTTTGCAATAGCGCTTTGCTTTTTGTGTTCCCTTACGTTTATTGGGCAACCGTCACTTTGGTCATGCATGTTACGCCGCACCGTATTTGGTATTTCCTTTGTCCTATGTATTTCCTGCATTTTGGTTAAAACAATTATCGTACTCATGGTTTTTAAGACAAGAATTCCAAATAATAGTATCATGAAACGTTTTGGTCCCACACAGCAACGTCTGAGTGTTTTTGTTCTAACATTCATTCAAGGTTTAATAAGTGCACTGTGGCTACTTATTGCACCCCCGTTTCCCATAAAAAACACCAGATATTATAAAGACATAATTATTTTGGAGTGTGATGTTGGGTCTGTGATCGCCTTTTATTTAGTTTCTGTTTACATTGGTGTTCTTTCTTGCCTCTGCTTCGTGCTTGCGTTTTTAGCACGAAAACTCCCCGATAATTTCAATGAAGCTAAATTTATAACTTTTAGCATGCTTACGTTCTGTGCGGTTTGGATCGCTTTCATCCCGGCTTACGCAAGCTCTCCCGGAAAATATACAGTCGCCTCGGAAGTTTTTGCTATTTTGACATCTAATTTTGGATTGCTGCTTTGCATATTTGTCCCGAAATGTTACGTTGTCTTGCTGAAACCGGAAAACAACACAAAAAAGTTTTTGATGGGGAAGGAACCTTCAAAGAAACTGTAACCAAGTCCACTGTTGGGTCTGGTGCAATTTTGCCATTTGTATTTGTGAGATCAGTAAATAAAGATTTTGAGTATAAACTGTGGAACGTTTAATTAATCGTTCTGATAATAATTATTGAAATAGAGAAGATACAAGAGACCAAGTTGTTGAACCACTGGCTTTTTAAAATTAACCTTTTAATATGAAATGGTCGCTACGAGAGGACACAGGTTTAAGGTGCTGGGAAGCAAGTACAGAGGAGATGTTACGGGTAAGTTTTTCACGCAGAGGGTGGTGAGTGAGTCGGCTGCCGTCGGTGGTGGTAGAGGCGAACTCGCTGGGGTCTTTTAAAAGACTTCTGGATAAGTGTATGGGATCTAATGGGATTGGGAGTTACAGATGGCTTGGTAGGTATAGATGTGATTGGCGCAACTTGTGGGCCGAAGGGCCTGTTTGTGCTGTAGTGTTCTATGTTCTATAATATGAACCTTTGTTTATTAAAGGTCATGAACATTGCCTGAAGAGCGTAATTTCAATCCTTACACACCACACGGTTGGCTATTATGCAGTTGAATTTAACAGTATTTACTCATAATTTTATGACCCAAATGCATTCTGAAAAAGGTGAATAAAATGTACCAACCAGTGGCTAATAGGCAGCGATTTTTATATTAATTCAAGGAATTGAGGGGTTTGAGCTATGAGGAGAGGCTGAATAAACTAGGCTTGTACTCGTTAGAGTTTAGAAGAATGAGGGGAGATCTCATTGAGACGTATAAGATGATGAATGGGATGGATAGGATAGAGGTGGAGAGACTCTTCCCGCTCAAAAAAGACGGTAGGACTAGGGGGCACAGCCTCAAGATAAAGGGAGGGCGGTTTAGAACGGAGTTGAGGAGGAACTTCTTCACTCAAAGGGTGGTGAATCTCTGGAATTCTCTGCCCGTTGAAGTGGTGGAGGCTGCCTCGCTAAATATTTTTAAGACGCGGGTTGATGGGTTTTTGATTAGAGAGGGGATTAAGGGTTATGGGGAGAGGGCGGGAAAGTGGAACTGAGCCACGACAGATCAGCCATGATCTTATTGAATGGCGGGGCAGGCTCGAAGGGCTAGATGGCCTACTCCTGCTCCTATTTCTTATGTTCTTATGTGGGTGTCGCCACATTAATTACTCATCTCTAATTGCCAACATTTATTACTCATCCCTAATTGCCCTTAAGAAACAGGATATCAGTCGCAGCTGATATCTTACACTGCTGCAGTCCACGTTGTGTGGGTAAACCCCACTGTGCTGTTACGGAGGGAGTTACAGGATTTTGGCCCCGCGACAGAGAAGGATATATTTCCGACTCAGGACGGTGAGTGGTTTGGAGGGCAACCTCCAGAGAGTGCTGTCCCCAGATATCTATTGCTTTTGCCCTTCTAGATGATGGTGACCGTGAGTTTGGAAATTGCTGCCAAGGAACCTTGGTGAGTTTCCGCACTGCATCTTGTAGGTCATGCCCACGGCTGCTACTGTGCGTCGGTGGTGGAGAGCATGAGTGTTTGTGAAAAGGGTGCTTATCAAGTTGGCAGTTTATCTCCTGGATGGTGTTATCTTTCTTGAGTGTTGTTGGGGCTGCGCGGATCTAGGTAAGAACAAAGAACAACCCAGCACGGGAAACAGGCCCTTCGGCCCAACGAGCCCGCGCCGCCGCCGTAAGTGGAGAGAATTCCATCATGCTCCTGACTTGCACCTTGTAGATTGTGGACAGGCTCTGGAGAGTTAGGGGGTGAGCTAATCAGCTCCCGATTTCTAACCTCTGACCTGCTCTTGTATTCATATGGCTAGACCAATTCAGCACTGATCAATGCTGAACCCTAGGATGGGGAAAATGTTGCTGGCATGCAAGTAGTCCCGTGTTGTAACTTCAGCAGATGGCACTCTCATTTTTAGGAATACCTGGTGCTGCTCCTGGCATGCCCTCCTGCACTCTTCATTGAAACAGAGTTGATCACCTGGCTTGGAAATAATGTCGGGGTGAGAGATACATCGGTCCATGAAGTACTGACTGTAATTGAGTATAAGGCTGCTACTGATGACCCACAGTGCCTCAATGGTTACCTATCTTAAGTTAACAGATCTGCTTCAAATTTGCCCCGTTTTAGCATGGTGTTGGTGCCACATGATGGAAGGCATCCTCAATATGAAGACGGGTCTTAAGCTACAGAAGTGTTGGTCACCTCTACTGATACCTTCATGGGTGGATGCATAGGCAGGTTAGTGAGGACGAGGTCAGGTATGCTTTTTCTTCTTGTTGGATCCTATACCAATTACAGCAGACTCCGTCTTGCAGCTATATTCTTTAGGATTCGTCCAGCTTGGTCTGTGGTGGTGCTACCAAGGCAACCCGAGAGGGGATTAAGGGTTATGGGGAGAGGGCGGGAATGTGGAACTGAGCCACGACAGATCAGCCATGATCTTATTGAATGGCGGGGCAGGCTCGAGGGGCCAGATGGCCTACTCCTGCTCCTATTTCTTATGTTCTTATGTTCTTAAATTCCCCACCCAGAGAACATTCTGCACTTTATACACCTTCAGTGCTTCCTCCAAGTAGTGTTCAACATGGAGAATGATTGAGTCATCATCTGAGGGGTTGCGATTGTGGGCAGTGGAGGAATGGGTAGGTGATATGCAGTAATCAGCAGGAGAATATCTTGTCTATGTTATCTTGATGGCATGTGTTATGCTCCTGGTTGATGTTTCTACTAAATGGGAAGGCCTTACAATGAAATTCTCACTCAAACGACAGTAAGTTCTACTTTTGCTTTTAGAAAATGTGGATTAACAGAAACACAGGGCTACAAATTAACTTTCAACGACAAAAAAAATTTCTTAAGCAGGAAAATAATCCTTCACTCCCACTTCTTTTCACAAATGTACACGGATTTTAAGGATAACATGAGTTACAAAATACATCTTAAGCTATAATATTGTCAGTAGATACACAGTCCTTTAAGAAAAAACCACAGGTTGACTGTGGTCAGGCACACTGTACTCTGAATCCAAGCTAACATTTGTGGATTTCTCCTGAAATCGCCCCAGATGATCCTTGCACCATGAGCTAACTTACCTCACTTACTCCAGCTTTCGCATGAGTGATTCCCAACTCCATTCTGAAGAAGAACCTCCTTAAAACGTTCTTTCACACAATGCTTTCCCTCAGCTGTTCCCAACAAGGATCAGCTTCCAGGTTTTACTTCTCTCCTTACAGCATTTATTTGTCTTAATGCTATCAAGCTTTCACGCAAACTCACAAAGAGTGCCACTAATTGCTTCACAATTGCTTTAACTATTGCTTCACGTGCTGTAGTAAAATATTGCAAACATCAGGGTCACTTTAAATATTTTTGATTTCTTGCTGGCTAACTTTTTCTCAGCTCCATCTGCAACTTCAATGAAGAGCACTGTGTTCTACTTCCAGTTTCTGATTGTTCCTTTGATTTCAATCTTCATGGAATGTCTTGTTTCATTTAATAATTTTCATAATGAGCTGTACTTTCATTTCTGTTGTGGTTTTTGGGAAGTCTGCTTTTTTTGCATATTGTGTTTCCTGCTTCTGTTTCTGGCGAAGCTGAGCGATAGGTTCTCTCTCCAGCTTCCTGGCTACACCTGGATTCCACCAGGATCTACAGGCATTTAGAGATGCAAGAACAATCAGCATGGCTTTGTGAGTGGAAAATCATGTCTCACAAATTTGATTGAGTTTTTTGAAGGGGGAACCAAGAAGTTAGATGAGGGCAATGTAGTTGATATTGTCGACATGGATTTTAGCAAGGTCTTTGGCAAGATACCGCATGGTAGTTGTTGCATAAGGTTAAATCTCACGGGATCCAGGGTGCGGTATCTAAATAGATACAAAATTGGCTTCTTGACAGAAGCCAGAGGGTGGTTGTAGAGGGTTGTTTTTCAAACTGGAGGCCTGTGACCAGCGGTATGCCTGAAGGATCAGTGCTGGTTATTTGTCACTTATATAAATGTAGGAGACATGGTTAGTAAGTTTGCAGATGATACCAAGATTGGTGGCATAGTGGACAGTGAAGAAAGTTATCTCCAATTACAATGGGTTTTTGACCAATTGGGCCAATGGGCTAAATGGCAGATGGAGTTGAATTTAGACAAATGCGAGGTGATGTATTTTGGTAGATTGAACCAGGGCAGGATTTACTCAGTTAATGGTAGGGTACTGGGGAGAGTTACAGAACAAAGAGATCTTGGGGTACATGTTCATAGCTCCTTGAAAGTGGAGTCACATGTGGACAAAGTGGTGAACAAGGCATTCAGCATGCTTGCTCTCATTGGTTAGAATATTGAATACAGGAGTTGGGACATCTTGTTGAAGTTGTACAAGACATTGGGAAGGCCACACTTGGAATACTGCGTGCAATTCTGGTCACCCTATCATAGAAAGTATATTATTAAACTAGAAAGAGTGCAGTAAAGATTTATTAGGATGCTACTGGGACTTGATGGATTGAGACATAAGGAGAGACTGGATAGTCTGGGACTTTTTTCTCTGGAGCGTAGGAGGTTGAGGGGTGACCATATAGAAGTCAATAAAATAATGAGGGGCATAGATAACATAGATAATCAATATATTTTCTCAAACGTAGGGGGGTCTAAAACTAGAGGGTATAGATTTAAGGTGAGAGGGAAGAGATACAAAAGTGCCAGAGGAGCAATTGTTTCACACAGACGGTGATGGAACAAGCTGCCAGAGGTAGTAGTAGTACAAAGAACAATACAGCCCAGGAACAGGCCTTTCGGCCCTCCAAGCCTGCACTGATCATGTTTTCCTAACTAGACCATCCGTTTGTATCCCTCTATTCCCAGTCTGTTCATGTAGAGGTGGGTACAATTTTGTCTTTTAAAAAGCATTTAGATAGTTGCAATAAGATGGGTATAGAGGGATATGGGCCAAATGCTGGCAATTGGCATTAGCTTAGGGGTTTAAAAAATGGTGGCATAGAAAAGTTGGGCCGAGGGGCATGTTTCCATGGTCTAAACCTCTATAGCTCTATGACACCTGCTAATAATTCAGTTGTAACACAATCACAAGTGCTATCTCTTCTAAAGCAGCCCATGGTTGCTAAGTAACATCTCAATCATTCGCCAAGCTTTTGTTAACTTTTCCTTTCATAAACTCTCCTCAGTACAATAGAAACACAGTTTGAACGGAATCCACCTCCCCCCCATCTTATATGCAAATACCTTTGTCTGAAATTAATCTAACTAGAGCTTTACCACACAAAACAGAAGATGCTGGGAAAACTCAACAGCTCTGACAGCATCTATGGAGAGAAAATACAGCCAATATTTCGAATTATGGTGAAGCTTCCTACACAGAAACAATAAAGTAAATCCATTTAAATTTACACCTTATTTCTAACATCCAGCAATACAAATATAGATCACTTAAAACTACTTTTATTTCCTGTCATGTGGAACTTCATGCAATCCAGTGTCGATGTCAAGGACTCCCAAGACAACTGGCTCCTGCCATATACTACTGTGCCATCATCTCTGCTGGGCCAATCCTCCCAGTGGGACAGAATGTACCTATGGATGATGATGTCAGGGGACAGTGTCTGTAGGGTATGAATCTCTCATCATTATTGTATCAGGCTGTTGCTTGACTAGATTGTGAGACAGCTGTCCCAATTTTGGCAGGTCATTAGATGTTAATAAGGATGTGCTTGCATGGTCGACATTACTGGATTTGTTGTTGTTTCCTGTGCCTAGGTCGATGCTGAGTAGTCTGTTTGGTGTCATTCCTTTTTGTAGACTTTGTAGTGCTTGGTTACAACTGAATGACATTTAAGAGTCAACCCCATTACTGTAGATTAGGAGTCACAGGTAGGCCAGGCGAGGTGAGGATGGTAGATTTCCTTCCCTAGAGGGGATAACTGAACCAGACCTCTTTCCTTTTAGGTCTTTTTGGTTTCATGATCATCACTGGACTTTTAGTATAGATTTCTTCTTGCATTTAGTTTAAATTCCACCACTTGTCATGGTCCTTGGAGTATTACTATGACTCTCTGGATTACTACTGACCGGCAGTAACACTATGGCATTGTCTCACCTATTCCATTATTGCTTTGCTAGATGACCAAGTATGGTAATCACTTCATATTGTAGAACCACAGAATCCAAGAATCACTACAGTGTAGTGGGAGGCCATTTGGCCCATTGAGTTTACACTGATTCTCCAAAGACCATCTTTCTCAGAACCACCAACACTACCTCCACCCTCACCCTATCCAAAAAGCCCCATGCATTTACCATGGCTAATTCATCTAACCCACACATATTTGGACATTAAGGAGCAATTTAACATGGCTGATCCACTTGGCATGTATTGTGCAGATGTAATACATATTTTCACTTGGTTAGGATGATTTGAGTCAAAATGGTCATTGTATCATTGGAACAACAATGCAGCACTCAGAGACACCCCCTCAGTCTTCAGGCTGATCAGAGGGATCTTCCACCCGCTTCCCATCCTGCCATGCCAGGATACAGAATGCCTTTCATCCCATCTGCCCAGTACCTGGGCAGCCAGTGTGAACTTGTGCCCCAGGACTGGTAGCGGCTAGAAGGCTGATTCCTGGAATGAATGCACCCAACCAGCGAAATATTCAGGCCTGGGACAACTGCCCTTGTGGAAAGCAGGTGCAATCATGACTGGCCAAATGGCTTTCTTCTGTGCAGTCACCAGTTGAAGTAGGTAAGGCCAGAATTGTACCCTCCCGAAGGGCAGGTTCTTGTGGGGTGGGGAACGGGGGGGTGCAGATGGGGACTGGGGGCATTAGGTTGATGGGATAACATTCGCCCCAGGCTCCCGCCTGCCTCTGTTATTAGACCAGGCAAGACCTTCGACAGAAAGCCAGTCTTTGAAATAATTGAAGTCTTTCCCACCCAGCTTCAATTTTTAGGTTGAACTTCTGTGGGCAACGGGTGTTGCATAGCAGGTGGAAAAGTTCAAAAGTTTGCCTTCATCAAAAGCTCCCTACTGAAGTCTCGTGCCACCCCTTGAGTTCCGGAGGCCTGTGGATCTTGCTGCCAATGCCCCTGAATTCTTTTCGGGGCCCGATTACGCTTTTGCTCCCTTCCCTGGGCCCTGTTGAACCCAGCTGCACTTCCAGTTCTCAGACTTCCATGTGAATGCTATTGTTCCTTCCACTGCTATTGTGGAAAGCACAAGTGCTATTGCACTTCCACTGCAATGCTATTGCTGTTGGCGACCCGCCAACCAGTCAGATTCGCAAGGCCTCTGCCCCAGTGAGAAGTGGAATCCGGTCTCCAAGCACTTCACGTTCATTCAAGGACAAAATGGCTGCAGGGCACTTGGATCTGGTGGGGATATGTTCTCCCATGACTCATTGCATGTTGGGAAGCGATATCCCACCAGTGAAATAATTCAGGCCCAAGTCTCACTCTCCAGTCTTTCCTCTGTAACCTTGCAATTTTTTTCCTCAGATAATTTTCCAACTCCCATTTGAAAGGCATGATTGAATCTACTGCTAACCATAATTTCCAGCTGTGCAGACTGGATCCTAACCACTGGCTGCTCATAAAAAAAATTCTCAAAGTTTTGTTGACCATTTTGAATTGATGTTTTTTCATCCACCCAACAAAGGAAACTGTTGCCCCCTATCCATTATTTCCAGCCTCCCCCTCATCATTTGAACACCTCGATCAAATCTTCACTAAATCCTCTCCTCAAAGAGAACAATTCCAGATGCCTCAATCTGTTCGTAAAACTGAAGTCCCTCATCCCTGTATGCACCTCCTTATTCCCTTCTGTCCACTTTCTGATGCCTTCACATCTTTCCAAGGATATAGTGCCAAAAACTGGACAAAATACTGCAGTTGTCCAAACTTAGTCTAATTTCTTAGCTTGTGTACTCTATGGCGCTATTTAAAACACCCATGATGCTGTATGATATATTAATCACTTTCTCAACTTGCTTTACCTGATTTGTGCTCATTCAACTCTAGTTCCTTCTGTTCCAGTACCAGTTTTAGAATTCTACCCTTTATCTTATATGGCCTTTCATCATTGTTCCTTCCAAAAATGTATAAGCTCTGAATTTTCTACATTAAATTACATTTGGCCATTGTTGGCCAATTCCACCAGCCCAACAATATCCTTTCTGTGTTTACTGGTTTTGTCCGTGCAGTCCAAGTTTGTGTCATCCACAACTTTTGTAATTATCCCCTTTTCACATACATTTAGGTGTTAAGAAGTATGAATAAAAAGAAAAGATTTGGATAAAAAAGAAACTGATGGGGTTTTAGCTGCTCTGAGGGCTTGTCAGATGCAGATTAGTCTAGTAGCAGGGTGAAATAGATACTCGACTGAGAAACGTAGAGGCGAGTAGTCTAGAGACCAAGACCATAGCCATGCTTAATTGCAAGCCAGATCTCTCTCCCAGAATTAAGCTGCTATGCAGAAAAAAAAGCAATTGAAGTTTGTCAAATGAGGCCCCAAAAGTTGTACTCTAATCCAGAAGAAGTGGTCCCAAAAGAAAACTAAGTTCCAGTGTGGTAATTAATTGCTGTATTTGGCTCACAGCATGAAAACCTATGGCTTGATGTTTTGGGGAAGATGCATTCTCAGAGTTTAGGAAAGTCAATATATTTGAATTTGGGGTGGTAATTTAGTTATGCCACCTGCATAGCCATTATTGTAGTTAATCATGAATGTTTTTCTTTACTGTTGACTTTCTTTTCTGCGTTTTAAAGTTTTGTTATTTAAATAATTTGCAACAAGACTGCTTTCCTCACTGGGTTTCATTGTTTTTTTCACATTTTCTCCAAATCACAAAAATAAATAGTTGAGAACTGGCATCCTGAATTTTCCTTCCAAGATTTGGGATGCCCTTGCATTGAACATCAGCAGGGTCAGAACAAATTTGGGGGCTCTTTAGTGGGATAGCTAAAGAATACTTCCTTGAGTGTATGAGAGTTTAGAAATAAGAGAATTTAGAAGTGTGACAATGTAGTAGTCTTAGAAATATAGCCTATTGCAGGTATTCAGTTTATCTAAGCTAATAATATAGCTGGATTACAAGTGATTGTGATGCCTATTGTAGCTGAACAACCTACAGAAAATCAAGCTACAGAAGAATTGCAAATTGACAATCCTTGTTGTGTGGTAATGAGATCACAGGCACATAAACTGAAACAGCAGGAGGAGGAGAAGTCCAGAACATTGGATGACAGTGAGGTATATTTAGCTGACACTATCTTTGGTGAGACGGATGAAGGTTAAAGGGAAGGAGATAAGGAAACTGACATTTTTAATTCATTAAATTGATAGATATGCAACAAGGAGATGAAAAGGTAAAATAAATTTGTCAAACAACATATTCAGCATCGGAAACTCAATCTACTTCTGAAAGCTATTACATTAAGGATTACATATTAATGAGAAAATGGAGGCCTTCACATGTTACTTTAGATGAAAAATGGGCAATGATTAATCAGGTTGTATTATGGCCAGAGCATAGGAAAGAGATTCTAAGAGTAGGTCATGAAATTTCATTAGGGAGACATTTCAGAATAAGGAATACTCAACTGAAGATATAGAAATATTTTTATTGGCCTGGGTTACACAAAGATTTAACTACACAAAGATGTAACAAAAATGTTATACGTATCATGTAATAAGGAAATTGTATGCAGTAATAAAGCAGGCGCCTTAAATCTGTGTTCTGGCTTTTGAAGTATATTTCACAAGAGTTCTAATGGGTTGTGTCAGATGACAAGGATCGGAAATCAATACTTACTAACAATTATGGATGTGTGTAGCTGTTTTCATGAAGCCACAACGTTAAGAAATATTACTGAGTTGTAGAAGAATCAGGTTCTTTACGAAATATGGCGTACCAAAAGAAATACAATTGGATCATGAGTCAACATTTGTGTCACCATTATTTAGAGTCGTCATGAATGGAGATAAAGAAATAGAACACATCAACCCTTAGGAGTATTGATAGGCAAAGGGATCTGGGCGTACAGGTACAAAGGTTACTGAAAGTGTCAATGCCGGTGGAGAAGTTAGTCAAGAAGACATAGGGGATGCTTCCCTTCATCGGCCGGGATATTGAGTTTAAAAATTAGTAAGTCACGCTGCTGTTTTATAGAAGCTTCGTTAGGCTGCACATGGAATATAGTGTTCAATTCTGGTCGCCCCACTACCAGAAGGATGTGAAGGTTTGGAGATGGTACAGGAAAGATTTACCAGAAAGTTGCCTGGTATGGAGGGGATTAACTATGAGGAGAAGTAGGAGAAACATGGTTTGTTCTCATTGGGGAGACGGAGGTTGGGGGGGAGACTTGATAGAAGTCTACAAGATTATGGGAGGCATGGACAGAGTCGATAGTCAGAGCTTTTTCCCAGGGTGGAAAAGTCAATTACTAGTGGGCATAGGTTTAAGGTGAGAGGGGCAAGTTTTAAAAGAGATGTACAAGGCAGATTTTTTCCACAGAGAGTGGTGAGTTGTCCACTTGTGAAGATAGGCAAAGCCAGGCTTTATATTTTTTTCTGATCTACTGATAATGAACCAATATGTGTCAGAGATTACCACATATAAACTCGCAACAAACAGTTTGGATGCAACATGCTCTGTAACTACTTCACGTATGTTATTTTTCCTTCAAGTCGAAACTAAGCCATACAATATTTGCCATCATATATCACTAAAGCCCCGTGGTGATTTACATTCTATTTAAGAACATAAGAACATAAGAAATAGGAGCAGGAGTAGGCCAACTGGCCCTTCGAGCCTGCCCCGCCATTCAATAAGATCATGGCTGATCTGTCGTGGCTCAGTTCCACATTCCCGCCCTCTCCCCATAACCCTTAATCCCCTCTCTCATCAAAAACCCATCAACCCGCGTCTTAAAAATATTTAGTGAGGCAGCCTCCACCACTTCAACGGGCAGAGAATTCCAGAGATTCACCACCCTTTGAGTGAAGAAGTTCCTCCTCAACTCTGCTCTAAACCGCCCCCCCTTTATTTTGAGGCTATGCCCCCAAGTTCTACTATCCTTTCTGAGCGGGAAGAGTTTCTCCACCTCTATCCTATTCATCCCATTCATCATCTTATACGTCTCAATGAGATCTCCCCTCATTCTTCTAAACTCTAACGAGTACAAGCCTAATCTATTCAGCCTCTCCTCATAGCTCAACCCCCTCAACTCCGGCATCAGCCTAGTAAACCTCCTCTGCACTCTCTCCAAGGCTAAAATATCCTTGCGTAAGTACGGTGCCCAAAACTGCACACAGTACTCCAGCTGCGGCCTCACCAATGCCCTATACAGCCGCAGCAAGACCTCCCTACTTTTATATTCAATCCCCCTCGCGATGAAGGCCAGCATCCCATTCGCCTTCCTGACCATCTGCTGCACCTGCAAGCTGGGTTTTATTTCAGGTGGTTTACCCTAATACAGGAGATTGCAAAGTTTAAATTAATTAAATGAGTTTTGCCAGAAGGCACATTTAAATGTCAACTGTTTTAAATTATCCACGTTTGATATGGGCGATTGGGTTCTGGATAAAATCATCTGAGGTCTGCAAATTTAACAGGAACAAATGATACACATAGAACTCACCAGGGGAAATACATATTCAGGCTTAAACTTTGATATTACAATTGAAGTCGTTGGCATCGTGCCAACATTCAGAGTTATATTTTTCCTTCCTCGGGCAAAAATGGAAAATAAATGATGCATTATTCTCTGGAGGGATTTTATCTATTGCTTACATTCCTTTTGTACTCAGCGCAATCTATTACCCAGAAATCTCGCCGGCAAACTGAAAAGTGTATAAAGTCCCACCACCATTCCCGATATGAAGATTTCCATCTGAGGAGTGCTGAACGTTATTCTTTATAAAACAACATTGTGATGCATCATATTTCCCTTTGCTTCATACTTGTTGCTGCTGTAACAGCAACTAACAATCCAAACTGCCAACTTCAAGGAAACTTTGACTTGCCAGGGATCAGTAAAGCCGGAGATGTCATACTTGGCGGAATGTTCCATGTTCACTCACATCGGCTTGAAAGTATTGACCGCTTCGAACACTCTCCAGAGCAACGACGATGCAAAGGGTAAGTTCACCTCTCTTGTGACTGTGTTTGCTGATAAATGTAGAAACGGATATTGTTTTCAACGGCGCTGTTCAAAATCGTACACCTTTAGGTTGCTTTTGGATGAAATTAGTGTTATTTGTTTTTGTCCGTTAGAGGACGGCCCTGACGCTGGCTAGGCCAGCATTTTCTGCCCATTCCCAACGGTGCGGTAGATCAGTCTCCTAGAACCGCTGCAGTGCGGCTGTGCACCAGCCGCAGTGATGTCCCAGAGGGAGTTCCAGGGTTTTGAGATACCACTGTGAGGGTGATGCGTGACTTAGAAGGGAACTTGGAAGTTATGACGTTCTCATATGCCTGCTCTTCTAGATGGTACAGGTCGCGGTTTTGGAAAGTACCGTCGGAGGAGGCATGGTGAGGTTCTGCTTTTCTTCCTGTAGGTGGTGCATTCTCTGCTATAGTGCGCACTTCGTATTTAACTATAGTCAACACCATTCACATGTTACTAAAATTACCACGATACATAATCTGACTGTCAACAATGTTTTTTTGTAATCTGCTTCAATTAAATTCATAAATAATGAGGTTATTGCGTAGATTACTCCTAACATTTGGCAAATATCAAGAGCTCCTTTACGTGCCTACCAACTTAAGCTTTGTGTACTGCAGTTTTGATTTCAGATCTTACCGCCTCGTGCAGACTATGATCTTTACCATCGAAGAAATAAATAGAAGTGGTACCCTACTTCCGAATACTACAGTTGGCTACAAAATTCTCGATGACTGTGCTTCATCCATAACCGCTACGCAGGCGGCTCTGACGCTTGTTAATGGAAGACAAGAAATGATTTCTGCCAATGACTGTAGAGGTCTTCCCAACGTCCTGGCCATAATTGGGGGCGGTGGATCCTCCCAATCGATTGCAATATCGAGGACAATCGGTCCGTTTAACATGCCTTTGGTAAAGTAGGCGCTTACTAGGTCAACTTGGTATTACAACAGCAATGTCTAATTGGATTATATTTATTCCGTGTTAGAACTCGGAAACAGGCCATGTGTATTGTAATGTTGCGTCTGTTGCGTGCCTTAAATAGGAAAATTGCTTTATATTTTATTGTTCTCCACTGTATTTTTCTCCACTATATATTGCTTTTATGAAGTAATGCAACCAAACACGCAAGTTAATTGTTATTGATTTTAATTGCAATTCTAATGCAATTAGGTTCAAAGAGATACTCATTTGACTGACAATTCTTATTATAATTAGACGATTATAATTATAACGTAGATCCACGTAATAGAACAGAGAGTATAGAAGGTGGCAGGAATCTAAACTTAGGCAGAGCAAAAAAGGTGACAAGAATGAGAAGGGAGGTGGTTAATGCAGGACTGAGATTGCTATATCTAAATGCACGCAGTATACGGAACAAGGTAAATGTGCTTGTTGCCCATATTGAAATTGGTTGGTACGATGTTCTGGGCATCACAGAGACGTGCCTGCGAGGGGATCCAGGCTGGGATCTAAATATCCAAGGATATGTGTCCTTTCGAAGGGACGGGCAGATGGGCAAAGGGGTTGCATTATTAGTAAGGAATGAAGTTAAATCAATAGCAAGAAGTGATATAGGATCAGAAGGCATAGAATCTCTGTGGGCAGAGTTGAGGAATCGCAAAGGTAAAACGAACCTCACGGGAGCTATGTACAGGCACCCTAGAGTAGTCAGGATGCGGAGCAGAAAATAAATCAGGAGATAGAAAAGGCATATAAAAAGACAATACTACAATAATCATGGGGGACTTCAATGTAGATGTGGACTGGTAAAATCAGATAGGTAGTGGAGCCCAAGGAAAGGAATCTGTGGAATTAATAAGAGATGGGTTTTTGGTGTAACTTATGACAGAGCCTACGAGGGAACAGACAATTCTGGATTTGGTGATGTGCAATGAGGCAGACTTGATTACCGAACTTAAGGTGAAGGAACACTGAGGGAGGAGTGACCACAATATGATAGAATTTACGCTGCAGTTTGAGAGGTAGAAGCTGGAATATGATATAACAGTATTACAATCAAATAAAGGTAACTATAAAAAACATGAGGCAGTAGCTGGCCAGAGTTGATTAGAAAGGGAGCCTAGCAGGGAAGAGAGTAAAACAGTAATGGCAAGAGATTTTAGGGGTTATTCTGGAGGTACAACAGAAATCCATCCCAAAGAGGAGAAAACATGTTAAGGGAACGACAAGGCATCCATGGCTGATGAGGGAAGTCAAGGACAGCATAAAAGCAAAAGAAGAAGCATACAAAGTGATGAGGATTAGTGGGTAGCTGGAGGATCAGGGAGACTTTAAAAGCAAGCAGAGGACAACTAAAAAAAGCAATAAGGGGGGAGAAGATGAAATATGAGTATAAGCTAGCTTTTAATATAAAAGAAGATGAGAAGAGTGTTTTTCAGTATATAAAAGGCAAGAGAAAGGCAAAAATAGACACTAAACCACTGGAAAATGAAGCTGGAGAAATAATAACATGAAACAAAGAAATTGCAGAGGGACTGCATAGTTGAGCTCCAGGTGAATCAGGAGGCACAGATGAGCGTAGTGGCCATCACTACGGAGAAGGTTCTGGGAAAACTGAAAGGTCTGAAGGTGGATAAATCACCTGGACAGGATAGATTACACCTCAGGGTTCTATAAGAGACAGTGAAGGAAATTGTGGCAGCATTGGTGGTGATCTTTCAGGGATCACTGGAGGCAGGGATGGTCCCAGAGGACTGTAAAGTAGCTAACATAACACCACTGTTTAAGAAGGAAGGGAGGCAGCAGACAGGAAACTATAGGCCAGTTAGCCTGACTTCGGTCATGGGCAAGATTTTAGAGTCCATTGTTAAAGATGGGATTGCGGAGTGCTTGGAAGTGCATGGTAAAATAGGACTGAGTTAGCATGGCTTCTTCAAGGGGAGGTTATGTCTGAAAAATCTGTTAGAGTTCTTTTAGGAGGTAACAAGGAAGTTAGATAAAGGAGAAGCAGTGGACTTGATTTATTTAGATTTCCAAGAGACCTTTGGCAAGGTGCTGCATAGCAGACTGTTAAATAAGTTAAGAGGCTATGGTGTTAAGGATAAGATCCTAGCATGGATAGAGCTTTGGCTGACTGGCAGAAGGCAAAGAGTGGGGATAAAGGGGTCTTTTCCCAGATTGCAGCGAGTGACTCACCTCAGGGGTCGATGCTGGGACTTTTCACAACATAGATTAACGGTTTGGAAGAAGGAACTGAAGGCACTGTTGCTAAGTTTGCTGATGATACAAAGATATGTAGAGACAAGTAGTATTGAGAAAGCAGAGGGACTGCAGAGGGCTTGGACAGGCTAGGAGAGTGGGCAAAGAAGTGGCAGATGGAATACAATGTGGAAAAGTGTGAGATTATGCACTTTGGAAGGAGGAATTGAGGCATATACTATTTTCTAAATGGGGGAATGTGTAGGAAATTAGCACAAAGAGAATTGGGAGTTCTTGTTCAAGATTCTCTTAAGGTTAACGTGCAGGTTCAGTTGGAAGTTAGGAAGGCAAATGCAATGTTAGCATTCATGTCGAGAGGGCGAGAATGCAAGAACAGGGAAGTACTTCTGAGGCTGTATAAGACTCTGGTCAGACCCCATTTGGAGTATTGCGAGCAGTTTTGGGCCCCATATCTAAGGAAGGATGCACTAGCCTCGGAAAGAGTCCGGAGGAGGTTCACAAGAATAATTCCTGGAATGAAGAGCTTGTTATATGAAGAACGGTTGAGGACTTAAGGTCTGTACTCATTGAAATTTGGAAGGATGAGGGCAGGCCTTATTGAAACTTACAGGATACTGCGAGGCCTGGATAGATTGGACTTGGAGAGGATATTTCCACTAGTAGGAAAAATTGGAACCAGAGGGAATAACCTCAGATGAAATGGACGATCCTTTAAAACAGAGATGAGGAGGAATTTCTTCAGCCAGAGAGTGGTGAATATGTGGAAATCTGCCACAGAAGGCTGTGGAGGCCAAGTCATTGAGTGTCTTCAAGACAGCGATAAGTAGGTTCTTGATTAAGAAGGGGATCAGTGGTTATGGGGGAAAGGCAGGAGAATGGAGATGAGAAAAATGTTAGCCTGATTGAATGGCAGAGCAGACTTGATGGACCAAGTGGCCTAATTTTGCTCCTATGTTTCATGGTCTTATGCAGCATTGCATTATTTCTCCTTTATTCTCTTTGACTTTTATTTCTATTATGTATGTCTTATTTGTGTTTTACACCCCAACAGATCAGTTACTTTTCCACGTGTGCATGTCTCAGTAATAGACAGGAACACCCAGCCTTTTATAGAACAATACCAAGTGATTACTATCAGTCCAAACTTTTGGCCCAACTTGTTAAAAAGTTTGGGTGGACATGGATCGGAACAGTTCGAAGTAACAATGACTATGGTATCTTTGGAATGGAAGCTTTTCTGGAAGACGTTGAGAAATTGGGAATTTGCGTGGCTTTCTCAGTATCGTTTTCTCGAACTGACCCGAAGGAGAAAGTGACAGAGATTGTTCAGGTTATCAAAAGGTCAACAACAAAAGTAGTTGTCTCCTTTTCAGCCAAAAGGGAAATGCGAATTTTGTTAAGAGAAATTGTACGTCAAAACGTCAGTGGTATACAGTGGATAGGAAGTGAGGCTTGGGTCACAGGAGAACTACTTACTCCAGAGGAAAGTACTGAATTTCTTACTGGGACAATAGGACCTGCCATCCACACGGCGGAAGTGATAGGATTACGAGAATTTCTTCTTCAGGTTCACCCATCCACTGTGTCCGACAACACTTTTGCGACGGAATTTTGGGAAACTACATTCAAGTGCACTCTAGTGCCTGAAAGTGACTTGAAATCAAATGCTGATCCTGAAAATCCTCAATGTTCAGGTGATGAATCGTTGCACGGAGTAAACAATGCATATTCCGATTTAACCATGGATGGGAGTTCCTATAATGTTTATAAAGCCGTCTATGTCTTCGCCCATGCAGTGCATGATTTGCTTGCTTGTGAAGAAGGAAAAGGCCCATTTACGAATGGCACCTGCGCGCACATTTCTACGTATGAACCGTGGCAGGTAGGGGAAGCAAATAGAAAACTTGCACGTGTTAAAAGAGAAAAGTCCTTTAACTGATAGATGTACACCTTACTAGGCATTCAGGAGCTTTCCACAAACTTCTCTGATGCCGCAAATTCGTTCTGAAGACCAAACATTTTAGGAGCAGAAGATGCCATTCGGCCCAGTCTGCTCAACCATTCAATAAAATCATGACTTATCTGATACGATGATCCTTAGATCCACTTTCCCGCCATCTCCCCATCATAACCTTCGATTACCTTACTCCACTGCTTCACTGCCAATGAGAAAATAAATTCATCCTCATCCCTTACCTTATATGGGCGGTTCCTTACACTGAAGTTATACCCTCAGGTTCTGGACTCTCCCACAAGGGGAACCAACCTATTTATCCATTCCATAGCCCAATTCAGATAATCAGTCCTCAGCAATGTCCACAAGAGGAAATTACCTCTCTGGATTATTGAGCAGTTCCATCCATCTTAAATATGTTATTGTTTTGTCTGAGGCAGGGAAGTCTCAGATCTTTATGACTATCAGGACTGCTTAACATTTGCACCGGATGACCCTCAATATCCCAGACAGTGCAGCCCTTAAGGGGCTATTCCTGAACCCAAGGCTATTATATCTGCAATACATGTTTCCAGTTTGAACTAGTGGCCTTATGATTTCGAGGCATGAATCACACCAATTCAGTCAAATTAAAAGTTAAGTAGAGGTGAAAGTTGATGGAATCTTTCTTGAAGCTAGATGGGTAATGCCAGGGACCTCTCTGGATGCCTGAGTAGGTTAAAACTTTCACTTAAGAAAACAGGAGATTGAAAGCGGGAGCTTATCGAGGACGTGTGATCTTAAATGGGTTAAATGGGACGTTCTAGCAAAAACCTTTCTTACTTGTGGTCAAAAAATAGAGGTGATAAAATAATAGTCACTATAATGCTATTGGGAATTCTGCAGAAACATCTTAATTAAAGTAGGTAAGGATGTGAAACACGTCACCACGTTGAAGTAAATGACATTTTTGCATTTGAGGAGAATGTAAATAAACAGTCCAAGGGAGAAAATAATAAAAGAATTTGCTCATCAGGTTAGTTCAGGTAGGGTGGGAGGACGCTTGTCTCGAACATAGGCCAGCAACGGCATAGAGTCATAGAGTCAAAGAGGTTTACAGCATGGAAAGAGGCCCTTTTTTTAAAACCCCTAAGCTAATCCCAATTGCCTGCATTTGGCCTACATCCCTCTGTACCCATAGTACCCAGGTAACTATCTAAATGCTTTTTAAAAGACAGAATTTTACCTTCCTCTACTACTATCTCTGGTAATTTGTTCCAGATACTCATCACCCTCTGTGTGAAAAGATTGTCACTCTGGAAACTTTTGCACCTCTCCACTCTCACCTTAAAACTATGCCCTCTAGTTTTAGTCTCCCCTACCTTTGGGAAAAGATATTGACTATCTAGCTGATCTGTGCCCACCATTATTTTATAGATCTCTATAAGATCACTCCTCGGCCTCCTACGCACCAGAGAAAAAAAGTCCCAGTCTATCCAGACTCCCCTTATAACTCAATCCATCAAGTCCAGGTAACATTCTAGTAAATTCTTTCTGTACTCTTTCCAGTTTAATAATATCCTTTCTATAATAGGATGACCAGAATGGCGCACAATATTCCAAGTGTGGCCTTACCGTACAACTTTGACAAGACGTCCCAACTCCTGTATTCAATGTTCTGACCAATGAAAGCAAGCATGCTGAATGCCTTCTTCACCGCTCTGTTCACCTGTGACTCCACTTTCAAGGAGCCAAGAACATGTACCCCTAGATCTCTTCGTTCTGTAACTCTCCCCAATGCCCTACCATTAACTGAATAAATCCTGCCCTGGTACAAACTATCAAAATGCATCACCTTGCATTTGTCTAAATTAAACTCCATCTGCCATTCATCAGCCCACTGGCCCAATTGATCAAGATCCTGTTGCATTTGGAAATAACTTTCTTAACTGTCCACTATGTCACCAATCTTAGTGTCATCTGCAAACTTACTAACCATGCTTCCTATATTCTCATCAAAATCATTAATATAAATGATAAATTACAGTGGACCCAGCACTGATCCCTGAGGCACACTGCTGGTCGTAGGCCTCCAGTTTGAAAAACAACCCTCTACAACCACCCTCTGGCTTCTGTCAAGTAGCTAATTTTGTATCCATTTAGATATGTCAAAGGCCTTGCTAAAATCCGTGTAGACAACATCAACTGTACTGCCCTCATCTACCTTCTTGGTTACCCCTTCAAAAAACTCAATCAAATTTGTGAACATGATTTTCCACTCACAAAGCCATGCTGACTGTCCCTAATCAGTCTTTGTGCCTCTAAATGCTTGTAGGTCCTGCCTCTCAAAATACCTTCCAACAATTTACCCACCACAGATGTGAGGCTCACTGGCCTGTAGTTCCCAGGCTTTTCCCTGCAGCCTTTTTTAAACAAAGGCACAATATTTGCCACTCTCTAATCTCCAGGCACCTTACCTGTGACTATCGATGATTCAAATATCTTGGTGAGGGGACCTGCAATTTCCTCCCTAGCCTCCCACAGTGTCCTGGAATGTACTTAGAGTCATAGAGGTTTACGGCATGGAAACAGGTCCTTCGACTCAAGTTGTCCATTCCACCACTTCATCAGGTCCTGGGGATTTATCTATCTTGATGCACTTTAAAACTTCCAATATCTCCTTCTCTGTAATACATACACTCCTGAAGACATCACTATTTATTTTCCCAAGTTCTCTAACATCCATGCTTTGCTCTGCAGTAAATACTGATGATAAATATTCATTTAGGATCTCACCCATCTCTTGTGGATCCGCACATAGATGACCTTGTTGATCCTTAAGAGGCCTTACTCTCTCCCTTGTTACTCTTTTGCCCTTGATGTATTTCTAAAGGCTCAGTTGGGCCCAATGGCCTGATAGGGAGAGACAACTTTCACTTCATTCTATAAAAAATGTGGATAAATCAGAAAAAAATATATGTATAAGGAGGCCTTTCTAGATGGCAATCTTTCTTTCCAAATCTACTGGCTTTTCTTAACCATTATTTAGATACTTGTCAAATCAACAGAATTAATGTCAGTCGGTTGATACATGAGATTGATGACCCTAATAGAGTCTATCATTTCTCTTTATTTTATTTTAGTACAATTCATTGAAGGGCTTTGAAATTTTATCTGGATAGGCCTGACACGACTATTTTGATAAATGTGCCTCTCATTCTCAACTAACCCATCTAGGTGTTTCTGTTTTGCAGCTGCTTCATTATATGCAGGCTGTTAACTTTACAACTACGTCTGGTGAAAATGTCTACTTTGAGTCCAGTGGGGATCCAGTGGCTATATATGACTTGATGAATTGGCAAGTCAATAAAAATGGTTTGCCAGAGATTGTGAATGTTGGTTATTATGATGCCTCAGCGTCTTCTAGACAGCCAATCGTTCTGAATGAAGAAGCTATTGTGTGGAATGGCGGAAAAAACAAGGTGTGTCTGTTGTCAAATCAAAGAAATAGATAGTACTGCAGGAGGCCATTCGGTCCACAGTGCCTCTACCGACTTTATCCAAGCGCTATTGTCTGCACCCAAAACGCCAGTATTTAGTTCCTAACCCTGTACGTTTCTCATGCTCAATAACATCAACTCAGTTTTTAAACTATTTATGGAACTTGAAAAAAGAGTAAGTCATTAATCACCTCAATGTGTCCCCCATGTTCAATTAGATCACGGCTGATCTGCGACCTAACTCCACTTACCCGCCTTTCTCCCATATCCACTGAACCATAGAATCCCGACAATGAAGAAAGAGGCCATTCTGTCCATCGACTCTGCACAAACTCTCCGAAACAGCATCTTACCACGGGTCACCCCACTCACTCCCATAACCATGGCTAACACACGTAATCTACACATATGAGATACTAAGGGGCAATTTAGCATGACCAACCCGCTTAATCTGCACATGTGGGAGGAACATGTGGGATTGCGGGAGGAAAACGGAGAACGTGCAAACTCGGAAACTCCGCATAGACACTGGAGACCAGTATCGAACCCAGGTCCCTGGCGCTGTGAGGCGTGCTAATCACGTTAATTCTGCTCTGTCACCACAGATGCTTTTAGACCTATTGAGATTTTCCAGCATTTTCTGAGTTTGATTAACAATTCCAATGTGTCTACTGCCGTTCTGAAATAAATAATTAACTATGTTGTATATCATTGATCACAAATGTTAATGTACTATTAACTCCAGCAAACACTTTCTGTGACCCGTTATATCTGTGAAGATAAATATAAGTACATGTCGCTTGCATTTCAAATCCTTTGTTAAACAAGAATGCTTGTGATAAACTGTCAAAAAGATTGATAATGTTCTGTGAACCACTACCTTCTACTACAATCTTCTATGTTGGCATGAATAGAGGATTGGCTGACAGCAGAAGGCAGATACTGGGGATAGAGGGGTCTTTCTCAGGATGGCAGCCAGTGACTAGTGGTGTGTTTCAGGGGTCAGTGCTGGGACCACAACTTTTCATAACACTTTAGAGGAATGAACTGAAGACACTGTTGCTACGTTTGCAGATGACACAAAGATATGTAGAGGGACAGGTAGTATTGAAGAACCAGGGAAGGGGGCTGCAGAAGGTTAGGCTAATGGGCAAAAAGGTGGTAGATGGGATACAATGTGGAAAGACATGACGTTATGCACTTTGGAAGGAAGAATGGAGGCATAAACTATTTTTTAAATGGGAAGGAAATCAGAAACACAAAGGGACTTGGGAGTCATTGTTCAAGATTCTCTTAAGGTTAACGTGCAGGTTCAGAGGTGCACCTCTGGGTCTGTATAAGGCTCTGGTTCGGCCCCATTTGGAGTATTGTGAGTAGTTTTGAGCTCCATATCTAAGGAAAGGTGTGCTGGCCTTGGGAAGGTCCCGAGAAGGTTCACAAGAATGATCCTTGGAATGAAGAGCTTGTCCTATGAAGAACAGTTGAGGACTCTGGATCTATACTGGTTGGAGTTTAGAAGGATGAGGGCAGACCTTATCGAAACTTACAGGATACTATGAGGCCTGGATAGATTGGGCATGGAGATGTTTTCATTAGTAGCAAAAAGCAGGCTAAAGGGATGATTCTTTGGAATGGAGATGAGGAGGAATTTCTTCAGCCAACCAGTGATGAGTCTGTGGAATTCTTTGCCGCAGAAGGCTGAGGAGGCCAGATCACTGCGTGTCTTTAAGACAGAGATAGGTAGGTTCTTGATTAATAAGGGTACCAGGAACTTGGGGGAAAAGGCAGGAGAACGGGGATGAGAAGAAAATCAGCCATGATTGAACGGCGGAGCAGACTCGATGGGCCGAGGAGCCTAATTCTGCTCCTATGCCTTATGGTCTTATGATCTTGTTGTCTTTCTTATGCCGATTCTTGATTTGAGAATATATTAATGCTCTTTCGCATTAGATGCAATGTTGCACGTAACGTAAAATGAACGTTGTTATCACATTTTCTTCAGGTTCCACGTGCAATTTGCTCCGAAAGCTGTCTGCCAGGCACTCATAAAGTGTCCCGAAAGGGGCAACCTGTCTGTTGCTTTGACTGTACCCAATGCGCTGATGGTGAGATCAGTAACACCACAGGTAAGCGAAATCTAGGTTTCAAGGTGATTTTTTTTCAAGTATCTCGTTAGGATGTCACGAATCATTTAATTGCGTTTACTACTATTTATCCTAGATGCATTGGAATGTATTAAGTGTCCACCGGAATACTGGCCCAATCCGAACAGAGATAAATGCTTCCCGAAAGAAATTGAGTTTCTCTCTTTTGATGAAACCCTGGGAATCGTCTTAGTGGCACTCGCGTTAGGTGGTGTCTGTGGAAATATAGCAATAGCTGGCGTTTTCCTTCAGTTTAAGGATACTCCTATTGTGAAGGCTAACAATTCCGAGCTGAGCTTCCTTCTTCTCTTCGCATTAACTCTTTGCTTCCTTTGCTCTCTTACTTTTATTGGCGAACCTTCATTTTGGTCCTGTATGTTACAACGTGTATCATTCGGCATCACTTTTGTCTTATGCATCTCTTGTGTTTTGACAAAGACTATTCTTGTACTGATGGCCTTTAAAACAACACTTCCGAACAACAACATAATGAGATGGTTTGGACCTACACAGCAACGTTTTGGCGTCTTTGGTCTGACATTTATTCAAGGCTTCATATGTATTATCTGGCTAAGCATAGCGCCACCATTTCCAATGAAAAACACAAGCTATTACAGGGAGATCATTATTTTGGAATGCCACGTAGGGTCCACCATAGCTTTTTATTGTGTGTCAGGTTATATTGCAGTCCTGTCATGTGTTTGCTTTATTCTTGCATTTCTAGCCCGGAAACTGCCCGATAATTTCAACGAGGCCCAATGTATAACCTTTAGCATGCTTGTTTTCTGTGTTGTTTGGATAGCATTCATTCCAGCCTACGTGAGCTCCCCTGGGAAATACACTGTAGCTGTAGAAGTATTTGCTATTTTGGCATCCAGTTTTGCCTTGCTTCTCTGCATTTTCGTTCCTAAGTGTGCCATAATACTGCTTAAACCAGAAACTAACACGAGAAAACATGTAATGTCCAAAATGCCTTCATGAATCTGTAAATTTGAAGATTCCAGTGTCATTAAAGAATATTCTGTTGCTTGCAATTTCACGCTAATAGCATTGTTCTAAACCTGGCGGGAACAGACAATTTTAGTTCAATTTAGCATGGTTTTGCGTTTGCTTCTGCCATAGAATGTTAATGTTACAGAGAGAAAGAATTTATTTTGTATAGTTGCAGCAAAATGTCGTTCAAACAACTTTTAATAGAAAACATCCGTTTTGCGCTTTCCTTTACATGCTACAATGTGTGGCAATAATGAGTTATTGCAATGTGCTTGAAAATGTTTACTTAAAGAAATGGAATATAATAGCATTAGAAATGTTAAAGCTGTAGGATTTGCATGAAGAATGTTCCTGTAAAAGAACTTGCCCTGCACCTTTGTTGAAGAGAATATACTTACACAGTACCCAGTTTAACCCCAGCCTTGGCGAAGCAGCGACCCTACAAGTTTCACAATCACGATGGAAAGAAGAACCTTTTCTCCGCTGTATTATTCTATGAATTTGTGACGAGTAGCTCACATACTTGATACGCAGAATTGGTGCAGATTCTAAGCACTACAGAATCGCAGAATGTCACAGCACTTAAAGAGGTCATTCGACCCAGCCTATCTGTGCTAGCTTTCTGAATGGGGCAATTCACCCAGTTGCACTGCCCCTCATTCACCCAGTAGACTTGCACATTCTTCCTGTTGCGATAATAACCAATGGCTGTTCGGTAATCTCTTGAGGAATTGTGTATGAAAGTCCTGAGAAGCCATGTTTGGAATTGTATGCGATTATCTCAAACATGCATGTAATATGCTGCACAGAAACACGCCAAGTAGACTGTGCTAGTTCGCGAATATAGTATCAGCTAGAGATCTTCAACTTCGACTAATGAAGAAGGATGCATGATGTCTGTAATGAGGATTCAAATCCAAGGTGATTACTATACAGAAACAGAAGTAAAATGACAATAATGTATAGTTTTTGTGAGGATGCCAAGTTAAGTTTAAAGTTTTTAAAGTTTATTTATTAGTGGCACAAGTAAGCTTACATTAAAACTGCAGTGAATTTACTGTAAAAATCCCTTCTCGTCTCTACCCTCCGGGTACACTGAGGGAGAATTTTAGCATGCCCAAACCAGCATGTATTTTGGACTGTAGGAGGAATCCGGAGCACTCGAAGGAAATCCACTCAAACACTGGGCGAATTTGCAAACTGCACACAGACAATGACTCAAGCTGGGAATCGAACCCGGGACCCTGGCGCTGTGAGGCACCCGCAGTGACCCTACAAGTTTCATGATCTTGATGGGCCACCATGCCGCCCTCTCTTATCTCATTCCCTCCAGTCCATTTCAAAAGTAAAGTTCATTTATTAGTCACGAGTGAAGCTTACATTAACAATGCAATGAAGTTACTGTGAAATGTCCCTAGTCACCACAGTCCGGCGCCAGTTCGGGTGAATGCATCTAATCAGCACATCTTTCAGAATGTGGGAGGAAACCGGCACAGACACGGGGAGAACGAACAAACGCCACACAGACTGTGACCCAAAACGGAGAATCGAACCCGAGTCCCTGGCGCTGTGCAGTAGCAGTGCTAACCACTGTGCCGTTGTGCCGCCGTGTTGTTGGCCGCGTCGTGTTACCCTTTTTAATAACTCCAGATAATGAGGTCAAACGCCAATAACTTTCACTTTGAATATGTAAAATATTGCAAGGTTGCAAAAAACATTATCAAGCAAAGCTTGATGCTGAGTTACAGATAACGATATCAGGATAGGTGAGCTACATTTTGGTTACAGAGGTAAGTTCTCATGAATGTTTCAAAGGGGGAGAAAGAGGTGAAGAGTTAGAGGGGCTTTCAGTAGAAGTTCCAGAGTTTAGGGTCTGGGCAGTTACCCGCCAATGTTTTGTTTTTATTCATTCTTGGGACATGGACGCCGCTGGCTGGCCAGCGTTGATTGCACATCCCTAGTTGCTCTTGCGAAGATACTGGTGAGCTGCCTTCTTGAATTGGTGCAGTCCATGTTCTCTGGGTTGACCCACAATGCCATTAGGAGGGGAATTCTAGAATCTTGACCCAGTGACTGCAAAGGAACTGCGATTTATTTCCAAATCAGGATGGCGAGTGGCTTGGAAGGGACCTTGCAGGTGGTGATGTTCCCATGTATCTGCTGCCCTTGGCCTTCTAGATGGAAGAAGTCATAAGTTTGAAAGGCGCTGTCTAAGGATCTTTGGTGAATTGCTCTACTCTCAGGATGTAACCCCAGGATGTTAACAGTGGGGGATTCAGTGATGGTAACACCATTGAATGTCAAGGGGCGGTGGTTAGAGTGTTTTATTGGTGATGGCCATTGCCTGGCATTTGGGTGGCGGGGTTGTTACTTATCACATGTCAATCGAAGCCTGGATATTGTCCAGATCTTGTTGGATTTGATCATGGGCTGCTTCGGCGTCCGACGAGTCGCGGACGGTGCTGAACATTACGCAATCATCGGCGAATAGCCCCACTTCTGACCTTGTTCAGCGATTAAAATCGGAGACCAGAAATGGAAGTGAGATCTGTTGGGGTTGAATGGGGGTGCTATTGGGGAAGGAGGTGGTAATGTTGGCGGTGGTGGGCGGAGATGGGGCGGGAGGGGGGCGGGTTGCAGATAACAGCTATCTTATTCTGGATCTAAAATACAAATTATTTCTCTAATCCTGGGGTATGGTATAACGGTTGAATGCCGGCCAATTGCTTTGGGCTTAAATTGAATCTGTAAACGCGAGGAAACCGGAAAGGAAGCGTCCAATGGGAAATCACGTGTTAGACCAAAAAAAACGGCGTGAGAATTGTGAAATTGGACGTTTGCCTCTTTTGAAATTAATCACGGAAAGGAATAATTTCAATGCGGAAGACCTCATACTCCTCATCAAGGCGCCCCTTACCGTGGTCTTGTGGGAGGTGTTGGTCCCATGGTCAGTCGCCTCCACGCCTGACCTCCCATTAAGTAAGGTTGGTAGGTTTCGGAGCCGGTAGTTCCAGTCAGAGGGCTGGGACCTTCTATAGGCGGCAACCCCTCTGGCAGGGGCAGATGATGTCCCTGTGGTTGGGGAAGCACAAGAGCGCCTCAATTTCGAGGTCCCTTTGAAGTTGTTTGAAGTTTGATATGAAAATAAACCGTAGGCATAAATGTCAGGAGACCACAGTGACTCACTGAATCACCCCTGGAGGAGGAACTCACGGTCTCCCATACCAGCAGCAGGCAAGACACCTCCGAGGTCTGCTGGGCGTTGGCCTTTGCGGGGACCTTCCTGCTGCCGTCCACAATCTGCCCACAAATGGGTATTTAGATGTTCAAATTAATTACCCACCATTGCTAGGTGCACAATCCTCGTTTGTTTCTCCCCACCCGCGTATCCAACATTCAGAGATAGGAATGTATTGCCCATTTACCTGACTCCCGCCTTTCCAACTTTGCTCCTAGCCCCGCCTTCAAGTCGCGTCAGTGAGACTAGGAAGTTCGACTTGAGTTGTCCATTCAACCCCGTGCTTATTTGTAGTGGAACCGCATGATGTCCCCTAATATAAAAATGGCGTCGAAGCACAGCCCAGCAGTAACCACCTTGCTAAGTGGTCACATATCTCAGTAAGAGGTCTCCGTTCGTGAAATGTTAACGCCACTTAAAGACAGACTGCATAATTTAAATACAGCTTGACCCCAAATAGGATCAATAATACTCTAAACACAGTACAATGCATTATTGATCATTATACGCTTTTGATAATAAAATTGATCTACCCTTGTTCGGATGTATGCAACTTTCTGGAATTTGGCTGCCCTTGACCCTAGAGTATGATCTGGAACTTCACTAGACACGTCTTCAATTGGAATACATTATGTTATCATTCTCACTTAGCACAGTAGTACAGACGCAATCATCGCGCAACTCAAATTTAATTAAGTCTCCTGTAGTATTATTATTCACAACATTAAAAGATTCTGGAGGTGATACTAAGAAATCATTTCGTGGTGACAACAATTCGTCAGCACGGCGTCACCAAACTAGTTCATCTTCGGATTGAATCATATAAGAAATCTGGATCCGTATTTGCTAGGCTGATACACATTTCTCACTCGCGGCATAATTATGTGCCAACCTTCCATCTTTTTAAAATAGTGTTCTTTTGTCCTCATTTCTTCTCTAGAAATTTGAGATTGTTGTTGACACTCTACTATCTCTGAAGTTTCTGGAGGTAACAATAAATCAAATGTAGTTCTCAACTTTCTCTTTAAGACTAATGATGATGGTGAACATTGGGTACTCCCATGAGTTGTGTTACTATAAGATGCCATAAAGCTTTTCACGCGACATCATAACGAACCTTACTCTTGAGTTTTAAAAAAAGTTTCAAGAATTGAACGAAGCTTTCAGCTAATTCATTGGTTAATGGATGGGAAGGTACGGATTTTATATGCTGAATACCATTTACTCTGAGATAATCCTCAAACTCTCGTGAAGTGAACTGTGAAACATTATTGCTAACAATGTGTTCTAGTTTTACCAAATGCTGCATAAATATTGTTTTTCGATAGTTTGTTCTATTGTAGTAAATCTGACGATGACTTCTGGCCATTTTGAGATTAACAATATGTAAAACTCAAATGAACCAGCATAATCTACATGTAACCATTACCATGGTGTTTTAAGCCAACCTCAGGGATGTAAAGGCGACACTAGTGGTGTCACTTATTCATGCACAGGATTGACACTGTCCCACTTTTTCTTCAATCTGAGCATCCAGACCCGGCCAGCAAAAATATCTATGGACTGATTCCTTCATCCGTGCTATACCAAGATGACTTTCATGCACTTATTCAAAAAGTCTTCCACGCAGACATGGAAGAATGATAATATGGATTATCCACAGTAGACCTTGGACGGTCAAATCAAACTTACTTCATACACGAGACTTTCTGGCCGCACTCGCCCCAAAACCAGAAAATACGACCCGAGGTCAAAGGAGCTTGGCATGGTCCTCCCTTCTCTCTCCACTACTCTCCACCCGGCCTTTCCCATGGCGGTCGAAATGGGAAAATTGTGCCCATATGATCTCAAATCAGGATGCAGACTATGCGTTCCAGCTATTATCATTCTGTTATGTCTGTGAACTTGAGGAGCTGTCACAGCCAAATGCTCTACTAGCGAAAAATAAACAATATTAGCAAAACTAGTTGGTGGCATCAGTTCAATAGGTAAAGGTAAGGTTGATACTGAATCAGCATTAGCGTGGTACTCCAATTGACGATATTTTATATCACCAAAATGTGTGGATAGGATCAACGTCAATCTTTGAAATCGGCTAACAGCTAACGACTGCATGACTTTATGTAGAACCAGAGATCCATAGAATCTTTATAGTACAGAAGGAGGCCATTCTGCCCATCGAAAGAGCACCTCCATGCCTTATCCACGTAAATCCACGCGAAGAATCAATTTACAATTTCCAATCTACTTAACTTGCACTTCATTGAACTGTGGGAGGAAACTGGAGCACCTCATGCAGACGTGGGAAGAATGTCCAAACTCCATACAATCAGCCAAGGCTGGAATTCAATATGGTGCTGTGAGACAGTGGTGCAAACCATTGTGCTGCCATGCTGTCCCAAAAGTAGTAACTGAGCATTGATGATCAGTTATAATATGAAATGAAGACCATATTAATAATGATGAAACCTTTGTACAACAAAAAACTCAATCTATTTTCACTGGCTGAGCATAGTTAGATTCAGAGCATGCAAAGCAAAATATACTGGTCATTTTTCTCTCAAGAGCATAATATGGGGAACTACTACCCCTACTCCATAAGATGAAGCATCGCAAGCATGCAGGAATGGTAGCTTCCGATTAAGCAATGACACCTCCTCCACGATTATCCTTAACATCCGTGCCTCGCAACAATGTGCCCTCAGTCCTTTACTATACTTCCCGCATACACTTCTCACAGTGTGTCCAAATTCCACCCTGACTCAATTTTCAAGTTTGTTGATAACACCATCATAGTGAATCAGATCTCAAACAATAACGAGATGGAGTACAGGATGAGATAGAGAATTTGGTGAAATGTTGTGACTCCTTCAATATCAGTAAAACAAAAGAAATTGTCATCGACTTCAAGTAAGTGTAGTGGAGGACATGCCCCTGTCTACATCAATAGTGATGAAGTGGAAATGGTTGTCGTCTTCAGGTTTCTAGGTTTCAAGATCACTAAAACCTTATCCTGGTCCCTTCACGCTGCTGCTATATTTAAGAAAGCCCACCAACGCCTCTACTTTCACAGGAGGCTAAGGAAATTCGTCATGTCCACTACAACTCTCACCATTCAAAGCATCCTTTCTGGATGTATCCTGACTTCGTATAGCTCCTGATTTGACCAAGACTGCAAAAAATTAAAAAGAGTCGTGACCGTAGCCCAGTCCATCATTGGCTCCATCTACACTTTCCGCTGCCTTGGAGAAGGAGCCAGCATAATAAAAGATCCCACACATCCCAGACGTACTCTCTTCCCCCTTCTTCCTTCGGGCAAGATATGAAAGTCGGGAAACAGGTGCTACCTGACTCCAAGACAGCTTCTTCCCTGTTGCCATTAGACTTTTGAATGGACAGACTATATAGTAAGCTGATCTTTCTCTACACCCTATCTGTGACTGCAACACTATATTATGCATCCTCTCCTTTCGTTCTCTCCTATGTACTCAATGAACTCTGTGCAGTGCACAAGAGACAATACTTTTTGCTGCACCATAACACACGTGAAAATAATAAATCAATAATAAACTACTTAAGAAAGAAATCAGGAGGGCTAAAAGAAGATATGAGGTTGCTTTGGCAGTTAAGGTGAAGGATAATCCTAAGACCTTCTACAGGTATATCAAGAGCAAAAGGATAGTAAGGGATAAAATTGGTTTTAGTGGTGAGGGGGATGTTCACCTCTCTGTCCAACACAGCCAATGCTGTAAGTAATCTGGTTAAACTCACGGTTGACAAGGGGCCGAATGGAATCAGTGACCATGGATAGATTTTGCGGCAGGGATAAACAAAGATGGCTTTGGTCTTCCGAATATTTTCTTGGAGTAGATGCTGGCTCAGCCAGAACTAGTGCTGAAAATGGGGCGTGCGATTGTGTCTGTGTGTGCTTGCTTGTACTTGATATGAGATCCAAAGGGTAGTTTTCGGAAACACCATCAGGTGCATACCCTGCAAGATGCCAGGTCTCAGGTTCCTTTCTTCTACCAAATAATGACGTGTGACTTTGATCGGAAACATATTTTAATTTAATTGATCTTCGATCTCGCAGTTAGAGCCATAGAAAAGAAACAACAGAAACGGAGGCCATTCGGCCCAACTTGTCCATTCCAGATTTAGCACAATCAGGTGCTCTTTCTAATCCCCCTCTTCCTGTACCCGGCCCGTAGCCCTGTAGCTTACAACACTTAAGGTGCAGACCCAGGTACTTTTTAAGATAGTTTAATATCTCTGTCTCCACCAACAACCTGGACACCCATCACCCTTTGCGCAAAAGGTTCTTCCTCGTGTCCCCTCTGCATCTACTGCCACTTATCTTGAATCTATGTCCCCGATTCTAGAATTCTCCACCAAGATAACCTATTTCATCCAGTCCACACCTCTCCCTCTCATAATTTTGAACATCTCCATCAAATCACCACTCAGCCTCTAATGTTTTTAAGGAATTAACGGTTGTGGGGAGAGAGCGGGAAAGTGGAACAGATCCACTTCAGATCAGCCATGATCTTATTGAATGGCGGGGCAGGCTCGAAGGGCTAGATGGCCTACTCCTGATGTTCTTAGGAAAATAACCCCAAGGTCTCCAATCTGACCCCATAGCCACACTTTTCTCGCCCTGGCAACCTTCTTGTAACCCACTTCTGCACTTTCTGCAGAACAACTAGGTCTTTTCTGTGATATGGAGGCCAGAAATACACATAATGTTCCAGCCGTGGCCTTACAAATTTCATAACCTAGTTTTAATGTAAGATTCGACTTTAAACTGGTTTAACTTTGAGATTAGACGGATTCTGATATTCTCTAAATATTTAAAAGTTACATCTGGTGGTGATCATCCACATCATACACTAATATTGTGCAGTCTTTGCGCTTTCTGTTTTCAGTGGGTTAAGGTTTATTCTCTAATGGCTTTAAGAGTTTACCTATTTGTAATTAAGTGAATTCTTCTCTCTGTAGAATTGACTAACCACTCCGCGTGCCGGAGTAGACGGTACACTATGTAATACTTCGGGACCTCCTACATGATCTCTGTAGAAAGCCTTAATTTGCTGCAAGGAGCTTTGGGATGTCCGCCGGCTATGAAAGTAGCTATATAAATTTGAACTCTTCCTTTTCCTTATAACCAGTGACAGATTTCTTGCAATAAGGCAAATGACTCTGTTTCTGGCTTTCCTGTTGCTAGCTGTGTTTGCCAAGAGGGAAATACATGAAATGGTCTGTACCCGTAGATCGGAAGATAACCTCCCCAGTATATTTAAGGATGGTGATATTATTCTGGGCGGAATATTTAAGGTACATCGAGATGCGAATCAGGAGGTGCCTTCATTCACCACAACTCCGACAGACACTGAATGCAGAAGGTGAGTCCGACTGCTGCCGTGGAGAGAAAAGCTTTTATTTTTTGTGCAAAATTACAATAAAACATGTGAATTTCATCTGTTCACTTATTTGAAATACAATCTTATGGTTTCGGAAAAGAATTCTATAACATTTTCAGTTACCTATGAAACCGTAACGTTATTCTTTTCAAATGCTATGTGTGGGCGAATTGTTTCCACAGAATGATTATCCTTAAATCGTTGAATGTAACATTGTACATCGACGCAGGCTGAAGAATTTGTATTCACCATATTATTTATTTCTTACTGAGTGTTTCTATCCTGACAAATTTCTGATGGTAAACGTAACGCACAAAGGCAATCAACACCCCGTGGTTGGGAATACAAAAGTTGTGCGCGGCAACTGTGATACTACTGAAGCCATTTAAGCAATTTAAATGTTTAACGATAAGTACAACTTTAAAAATATATTTATGGTACAGTTGCTATGGAACCAAATTTGTCTTAAACATTATGAAGTTCTGAACCTCAGTGTCCTCGATGTCACTGATTAGAAGTATCGAATGTCCTTTACACATTAAGCAACTAGCTATATGAGCGGCAGCCATTGAGTTATATTGGGAGTAAAAACAAATGCGAGCGGGAGTAATGTTTTCAACAACTGTGCATTGACAGATTTCTTCTCTTCCCGCTTTATCAATCAGAAAATTTAAATGTAGTTCGATAAGATGTTAGAAAGTGGCTTTACTGTGACATTAAATACTGTTACAGTGTGTAAGGACCACATGAGTGACTCAGCGACGAACAGCTGGTCATGAATCTTACAGCTGCCCACAAATGATCTATGCACTTCTGCACGCTGGTCTACGATATTTGGAGATATGTTTCAGATGGCGCCGCCTGCTGAGAATCTAAGATTTAAGTGAATAGGAAACATGACAGCGAATCTTTCCAACTGAGACACGCAGGGTCTTAGTCAAGAAGGGTAAATTACAGCATATAATTTGTAAAATCGTGGAAAGAATTAGAGAAAAAGAAGCGGGTTGGATTAAGAAAAATGAATGGGACAGAAATGAAAAGTGCACTTTTTTTCATAAAAATCTCCGATAATAGTTTATATCTGAAGGAATGTAGTTCCACATTTGTAAAATGTAAACTAACCATTTCTGATTTGTTCTGTGGATATCTGGCTGCTAAATGCCAGGGCGCCACCCTCTACATCCATTAACTGCCAAGTCTTCTGGTGATTATTATGTAGCAAGTTTTCCAAAGGGCAGGGTACCTATGGCAAGACTTTCCCCATTCTCTGCTGAACTACCTACTGTAGGCATTGGAAGTTGCTTGCCATTTATTCCGTTATAGTTGTAGGTAACATGAACCTCGGCATTATTCTTTGTGCAGAATCCGGACGCTTTCGTTGACTTCAGTTTCTAAAGGCAGAGTCTTCGGGTATTGACGAAATTTGCTGTGCATTAATCTGATTTCCTGTTGGTGTATCTATTAAATATCATTATTTGTCTAATTTGCTTAATTTTAGGATTGAAAGGGAAACCTTGAAGAATGTTAATTGAAGAGTCAAGATCATATTTCTACTATAATTCCAGTCTAAAGATATCTGTGTATATATTCAAGAGCCAACAGCAAAGTACAGCACAGGAATAGGGCCTTTGGCCCTTCACACCTGCACAGACCATGCTGCCCGATTGAATTAAAGCCCCCTACCCTTCCAGGGACCATATCCCTCTATTCCGATCCTATTCAAGAATTTGTCAAGACATCCCTTATAAGTCACCACCGTATTCACTTCCATGACCTCCCCTGGCAACTAGTTTTTACCTCTGTGTAAAAAATCTGCCTCGTACATTTCTTTTAAACCTTGCCCCTCGCACCTTAAATCTATACCCCTAGTAATTGACTCTTCCATCCTGGGAAAAAGCTTCTGATTATCCACTCTGCCCATACCTCTCATAATCCTGTAGACTTCTATCAGGTCGCCCCTCAACTTCCATCGTTCCAGTGAGAACAGCAAAGTTTCTCCAACCTCTCCTCATAGTTAATGCCCTCCATATCAGGAAACATCCTGGTAAATATTTTCTGTACCCTTTCCAAAGCCTTCACATCCTTCTGGTAGTGTGGCAACCAGAATTGAACACTATATCCCAAGTGTGGCCTAACTAAGGTTCTATAAAGTTGCAAGATGACTTGCCAATTTTTAATCTCAATGCCCCAGCCAATGAAAACAAGCATGCCATATGCCTTCTTGACTACCTTCTTCATCTGCATTGATACTTCCAGTTATCTGAGTACCTGTACACCCAGATCCCTTTGCCTGTCAATACTCTTAAGGGTTCTGCCATTTAATGTATATTTCCTATCTGTATTAGACCTTCCAAAATGCATTATCTCGCATTTGTCTGGATTAAACTCCATCTACCATCTCTCTGCTCAAGCCTCCAACCAATCTATATCCTGCTGTATCCTTAGATGCTCCTCATCGTATTCCACAAATCCACCAACCTTTGTGTTGTCCTCAAAATTACTGATCAAACCAATTACATTTTTGTTCAAACCATTTATATATATTACAAACAGCAAAGGTCCCAGCACTGGTCCCCGAGGGACACCACTTGTCACAGCCCGCCATTCAGGTATGCACCCTTCCACTGATACCCTCTGTCTTCTTTGACCGAGCCAGTTTTGTAACTTTGCCAGCTCACCTCTGACCCCATGAAACTTCACCTTCTGCACTAGTCTGCCATAAGGGACCTCGTCAAAGGCCTTACTGAAGTCTATGTTGACAACATCCACTGCCATGCCCTCATTAATTATCTTCCTCACTTCCTGGAAAAACTTGATCAAGCTGGTGAGACACGACCCCCACTTCACAAAGCCATGTTGCCTCTCAATAATACGTCCTCTTAATTCCAAGTGGGAACAAATCCTGGCTCGAAAAATAATCTCCAATAATTTCCCTACCACTGACGTAAGGCTCACCAGCCTGTAATTACCTGGATTATTCTTGCTACCCTTCTTAAACAAAGGAACCACATTGGCTATTCTCCAATTGTCTGGGACCTCCCCTGTAGCCAGTGAGGATACAAAGATTTCGATCATAGCCCCAGCAATTTCCTCCGTTGCCTCTCTCAGTATTCTGATATATGATATGTGTTTAATTACAAATACAGATATTTGTTTGTTGCCATGACACTAGAACTTCACTTCTTATTGTAGAAAAAAATCATCAATGGTTTTTACAGACTGAATATATTTGTTATTTGCTGTAGTTTGAGAGAATATATTGCATTTCAACTATATTATTTAACAAGCGACTGAATTATGATTTGATTATCTGTACCGTGTTTTGTTTACATATTCACAGTTTTCAATTGTCAAACTTTCGGTTGATGCAGACCATGCTATTTGCTATTGAAGAAATAAACCAGAACAAAGCTCTACTTCAGAATTTCACACTGGGATGTAAAATCTACGATGACTGCTCGTCCTTCGCCATTGCGACGAAAGCAGCGCTCTCTTTGGTCAACGGAGAACAAGAACTAATTAATTACCCTCAATGTAAAGGTTCCTCCAATGTCGCAGCTATTATAGGTTGTGAGATGTCCTCGTCCTCCATTGCAACTGCAAGGGCAGTTGGTTCCTTTAGAATTCCGATGGTAACATGTAAATACATTCATTTAACTAGTTATTAAGTATCTTCGGTTAGTTAATTCAGTGCTGGAAGGTTAATCATGGTAGCACAGTGGTTAGTACTGTTGCCTCACAGCACCAGGTGCCCGGGTTCGATTTCTGCTTGGGTCAGTATCTTTTCCGAGTCTGCACGTTTTCTCCGTGTCCCTATGGGCTTCTTCTGGGTCCTCCGGCTTTCTCCCACAGTCTGAAAGATGGTTAAGTGCATTGATTATGCTAAATTCTCCCTCAGTGAAAGCATCGCTTTCTGGGCCAGCATTTATACTCCTCATCCCTGAATGCCCTTGATAAGGTGACGTGAATTACCTTTTTGAACTTCTGCAGTCCATATGCTGTAGGTACAGTTTTGTGAGTAAGGAAGTAGAAATAGCAGATCCAAAGCCAGTGGAGGGACAGTGACAGAATTCCGAATCATTCACGTGGTTGGATGTGAACTTGCACCTGATGGCGTTTCCGTGCATCAGCTTCATTTGTTCTTCCTGGTGGTAGAAGTTATATATTTAGACGGGTATGTTGAAGGAGTCTTCGAGAGTTGCTGTGATGCATCTTTTAGATGGTGCACACTGCTGAAATTGCGCCTCGGTGATGAAGGGAGTGGGTCTGAAAGTTTAAAGTTTATTTATAAGTTACACGTTTTACTTATTAGTGTCACAAATGAGTGAAAGTGATGAATGGGATGCGAATCAAGTGGGATGATTTGTCCTGGATGGTGTCCAGCTTCCATAGGTTCTGGAGCTGCAGGAATTCAGGCAAATGGAGAGGCTTCCAGACAGATTTTAGGGAGACAGGAAGTGAGTTTATTGCAGCAGAATTTCCAGTTGCCCATTGCTCTTGTAGTGCTCTTGTATTTAATTAGTTCAGTTCAGTTACTGATGAATGACAAACTCCGGGATACGGTTTGTACACAAATACCAAATGAATCACACCAGTAATGTTGCCAAATCATACTAATTACACATGATATTTGAAAATACTCTCAATTCATGTTTTCATATATTCACACTTTTTATATACAGGTTAGTTATTTCTCCACCTGCTCCTGCCTCAGTGATAAACAGGAATACCCCACCTTTTTTAGAACTATACCAAGTGATGACTATCAGACCAAGATTCTCGCTAAACTCGTGAAAACGTTCGGCTGGAATTGGATCGGGACCGTTAGGAGCAACACCGATTACGGGAATTTTGGAATGCGAACATTTATTGCAGAGGCCGAGAAACTTGGGGTTTGTATCGCGTACTCTGAAGTCTTTTATAGGACGGATCCTGCAGAAAAAATCACCAAAATAGTCCAGGTGATCAAACAGGCGACTACACCCGTGTTGATCGGATTCCTACATCCTCGAGAAGCGCGACTTTTACTGAAGGAATTTTCGCGTCAAAACGTAAGCGGGATCCAGTGGATTGGAAGCGAAGGGTGGGTTACTGAAGAGTTGGTTTCACCTGAAGAAAGGGCACGATTTCTGGTTGGGACAATTGGCTTGGCCACCCCTAGGACAGAAATACCCGGACTCAGAGATTATCTTCTTAATATCCATCCTTCGAGATTCCCTGATAATATTTTCGTGAAGAAATTTTGGGAAGCTGCATTCATGTGTTCGTTCAAGGCCGAAAATGCGACAGGGCAAACTGCTTCAGCACTTCCCGTGCGGCAATGTACAGGGAAGGAGCGGCTGGAAGGAATACAAACAGCGTATCTACCGGCGATAATGGACGGAAGTTCCTACATTGTGTACAAAGCTGTCTACGCGGTGGCGCATGCTCTGGACGACATGCTATCTTGCAAAGAAGGCAATGGACCCTTTGTGAATAATACGTGCGCTCAAATTTCCAATTTTCAACCCTGGCAGGTATCGACATATTATTTGATACAATCTTTCCGAGATTAAGTCCACCTATATAACATGGACCAATATTAGCATGTTTTAGAACAAAGAACAACATTTTTTTCTTTATCACAAGTAGGCTTGCATTCACATGAAGGTACTATTAAAATCCCCTAGCCGCCACACTCCGGCGCCTGTTCAGGTACACTAAGGGAGAATTTAGCATGGCCAATTCACCCAACATGTACATCTTTTTGCTGGAAACCGGAGCACCCGGGGCAAATCCACGCAGACACGGGGAGAATGTGCAAACTCCACACAGATAGTGGCCCAATCAGGAATGGAGTCCGGGTCTCTGGTGCTGTGATAGAGCAGTGCTAACCATTGTGCCACCGGTGAACAGCACACAAACAACCCCATCAGCCCTCCAGCCCAGAACCAATCATGGTACCCCAACTAAACTAAAAAGGTCTACCGTTACTTGGCCTGTACCCCTCTATTTTCTCCCTATTCATACACCCATGCATATGCCTCTTAAATGTTGCTAATATGCCTGCTTCCACCATCACATCTGGGAGGGTGTTCCAGCTAGCCACCACTCCTGCATGAAAAATGACCTCTGCATATCTCCCTTAAACTTCCCCCTCACCTTGAACCTGTGCCCACTTGTGATTGACACTTCCAATCTGAAAAAAACGCCTCTGAATATCCACCCTGTTTATGCTCTCATAATTTTGTAGACCTCTATCAAGTCTCTCCTCAGCCTCCATCCTTCCAGTGAAAACAATCCTAGTTTATTCAACCTCTCCTCACCCTTGAGACCAGGCAACGTCCTAGTGAACCATCTTTGCACTGTCTGTAAAGCTCATTAATGCTTTGATTTTGAAGGGACTGACAAGATTGGCATTTGTTGCTCATCGTTACTTTTCCTGGTTTAATCTAAATGAATAACTTTTGAAGCAATTTCAGAAGCAGTTTCTGCCTTTGCTTTTTCCTACCCACCCCTACTTTGCACCCGTTGGCATTACTTGTTATTTTGCTGCTGTTTATTGAAGTAAGTAACTTCAATAAAGTAAATTCAATAAAGTAATTGAAGTAAATAATTTCAATAAACTGCTGAAGTGCATTTTCATTTGCTGTTACCTTGTTGTAGAAACAATGTGTTTCCACAATCTATCCACTGATTCCTAAATTGTCCTTTTCGTATTGGGGCAAACTGAACTGCTCGCCATACTCCAAAAGCAGCCGAACCAAGTTTTAATATAGCTGCAATATTTCCCAACTCTTGTACTCAGTGCCCCGACGAATGAAGGCAAACACGACATATGCCTTCTTAGTCACCTTGGCCACACTGTTGCCACTTTTAGAGATCTGTCGACCTGGATCTCCAGATCCCTCTATATGTTTATGTTCATAGGTATTCTGCAAATTTACAGCATAATTCACACCTAAATTTGTTCCTCCCAAATGTACCACCTCAGATTTGTCTACTAAATTCCATCTGCGATTTCTGTGCCTAAGTCTCCAATCTATCTATATCCAGTTGTATCCTCTGACAATCCCTGGCACAATCAGCAACTCCACTAATCTTTGTGTCATCTGCAAATTTACGAATCAAACCACCAATCCATTCGGATTAGCGGATGGTGACTAGTGGAGTGTCCCAGGGGTCGGTGCTGGGGCCTCAGCTTTTTACCATTTATATAGATGATCTGGATGAGGGAACCGAATGTAGGGTGTCGAAATTTGCTGATGACACCAAGATTGGGGGAACGGCAAATTGTGCGGAGGGTGTGGAGAGTCTGCAGAAGGATCTAGATAGGCTGGGCGAATGGGCCAGGAAATGGCAAATGGAATTTAATGTTGGCAAGTGTGAGGTGGTCCACTTTGGTAGGAATAATGGTAGGAAGGACTATTACTTACGTGGCGAAAAACTGCAGGGACCTCGGGGTCCTTGGGCATGAGTCGCAAAAACCCAGCTTGCAGGTGCAGCAGGTGGTCAGGAAGGCGAATGGGATGCTGGCCTTCATAGCGAGGGGGATTGAATATAAAAGTAGGGAGGTCTTGCTGCAGCTGTATAGGGCATTGGTGAGGCCGCAGCTGGAGTACTGTGTGCAGTTTTGGGCGCCGCACCTGCGCAAAGATATTTTGGCCTTGGAGGGAGTGCAGAGGAGGTTTACTAGGCTGATACCGGAGTTGAGGGGGTTGAGCTATGAGGAGAGGCTGAATAAATTAGGCTTGTACTCGTTGGAGTTTAGAAGAATGAGGGGAGATCTCATTGAGACGTATAAGATGATGAATGGGATGGATAGGATAGAGGTGGAGAGACTCTTCCCGCTCAAAAAAGACAGTAGGACTAGGGGGCACAGCCTCAAGATAAAAGGGGGGCGGTTTAGAACGGAGTTGAGGAGGAACTTCTTCACTCAAAGGGTGGTGAATCTCTGGAATTCTCTGCCCATTGAAGTGGTGGAGGCTGCCTCGCTAAATATTTTTAAGACGCGGGTTGATGGGTTTTTGATAAGAGAGGGGATTAAGGGTTATGGGGAGAGGGCGGGAAAGTGGAACTGAGCCACGACAGATCAGCCATGATCTTATTGAATGGCGGGGCAGGCTCGAAGGGCTAGATGGCCTACTCCTGCTCCTATTTCTTATGTTCTTATGTTCTTACCAACATTTTCCTCCCAATCATTTGTATATACTACAAACAACAGAGGTCCTAGCAGTGATCACTGTGGAATACCACTAGCAGCAGATCTCCGTTCTGAAGAACACCCTTCCACCGCTACTCTCTGCCTTCTAAACCAAGCCAGTTCTGAATCCATCTAACCAGCCGGCCCCGCATCCCATCTGATTTTAGTTTCTATACCAGTCTGCCATGTGGGACTCTGTCAAAGCATGACCAAAGTCCATATTAGCTACAGCCACGGCCCTTCCCTTATCAATTATCTTTGTCATCACTTCAAAAAACTCAATCAAGTTGGTGAGGCATGACCTTCCCCACACAAAACCACTAAATAGTCCACTTTCTTCCAAATATATCCTGTCCCTCAGTATTTTCTTCAAAAGCTTCCTCATCACTGATATCAGGCTCACCGGCCTATAATTTCCTGCAGTATTCCTGCTTCCTTTCTCAAACAAAGGAAAAATATTGACTATTCTCAAGTCCCCTGGTTCCTCCCCCGTTGTCATTGAGTGGGCCTACTCTTTGTCTTGCTGTCTTCTTGCTCCTAATATATCCGTAAAAAGCCTTGGGATTCTCCTTGACCCTGTTTGCTAAAGACATTTCATGCTCTCCCAATTTCATGTTTAAATTCCTTCCTACTTTCTCAATACTCTTCAAGGGCTTCGTCAGTTTTTAGTTTCCTAGGCCTAGTGCACGCTTCCATTATCCTTTGACTAAGCTTACAAATTTCCTTGTCATCCATGATTCTCGAAATTCTGCAATTTTTATCCTTCATTTTTGCAGGGGTACGCATATTCTGCACTTCGATCAATTGTACTTGAAAAGCCTCGCTTATGCTGGACGTGGATTTGCCCTCAACTGGCCACTCCCAATCCAAATTCGTCAGTTCCTGTTTATTTTGGGTGTATTTGTCCCTCGCCCAATTAAGCAACCTCACCTGAGGGCCACATTTTTTCTTCTCCGTGACTACCTAAAAGCCTTATGGAATTATGGTCGCTAAGCCCAAAATGCACCCCCACTGAATCATTGATTTACTGGCCCGAGTCATTCCCCAATACCAAGGCTAATATGCCCCCCATCCTGATTGTATTATCAACACACTGTGTTAACAAGCCCTCCTGGACACATGCTGTCCACTCGAGACCCTGGCTCTAAAGGAGTTGCTTGAATTGTTCATTGGTGCATTTCCAGCCTTTCGGTTTGAGTTAATGTATGTGGATTTTTATTGCACATGTTCATATACAGCTTAGCCTTGTTGCAGCTAAAGGCTTACATGGTTTGCATTATTCTGTTTCCAGCTGCTCCATTACCTACATTCAGTAAATTTCACAGATCGAACCGGGAGAATCGTGTACTTTGATAAAAATGGTGATCCAGTCCCGGCATATGAATTGATTAACTTGCAACTGACTTTGAAGGGAACAGTTGAAGTTGTGAACATTGGATATTATGATGGTACAGCTCCTTTTGGGCAACAATTTAACCTGAATATCGGTGATATTATGTGGAGCGGCGTTAAGAATCAGGTATGTTCCTTGTGATGCCCATTCATGTGTCATAGATAGATCATAGAACCCTACAGCGCAGAAGGAGGCCCTTCGGTCCACCGAGCCTGCACTGACCACAATCCCACCCAGACTCTACTCCCATATCCCTACATATTTTATCCGATTTACCCTTAACCTTATTTTACCCTTATCCAATTAAGTAATAAGACCATAAGACTTAGGAGTAGAATTAGGCCACTCGGCCCGTTGAGTCTGCTCTGCCATTCAATCACGGCTGATATATCTCTCATATCCAATCTCCTGCCTTTTCCCCATAACCCCTGATCCCCTTATTAATCATGGATCTGTCTATCTCTGTCTTAAAGGCTCTCAATGATCTGGCCTTCACAGCCTTCTGTGGCAAATGGTTCCACAGATTCACCACTCTCTGGCTGAAGAAATTCCTCCTCATCTCTGTTTTAAAGGTCGTCCCTATGGCCTGATGTTGTGCCCGCTGGTTCTAGCTTCTCCCCTATTGGAAACAATGCCCACTCTATCCAGGCCTCACAGTATCCTATAAGTTTCAATAAGGTCCGCACTCATCCTTCTCAACTCCAACGAGCACAGACCCAGTGTCCTCAACCAATCCTTATAAGACATGCTCTTCATTCCAGAGGTCATTCTTGTGAACTGCCTTTGGACCCTTTCCAAGGTCAGCACATCCTTCCTTAGGTATGGGGCCCAAAACTGCTCACAATACTCCGAATGGGGTCTGACCAGAGCCTTATACAGCCTCAGAAGTACATCTTCTATTCTATTCTATTCTTGTATTCTAGCCCTCTCGACATGAATGCTAACAGTGCATTTGCCTTCCTACCTGCCGACTGAACCTCCATGTTTACCTTAAGAGAATCTTGAACGATGATCCCCAAGTCCCTTTGTGTTTCTGATTTCCTAAGCATTTAGAAAATGGTCTATGCCTCTATTCCTTTCTCCAAAGTGCATAATCTCACGCTTTTCCACGTTCTATTCCATCTTTCACTTCTTTGCCCACTCTGCTAACCTGTACAAGTCCTTCTGCAGCCCTCTTGTTTCCTCAACACTACCTATCCCTCCACATATCTTTATATCATCTGCAAACTTACAACAGTGCCTTCTACTCCTTCCTCCAAATCGTTAATGTATATTGTGAAAAGTTGTGGTCCCAGTACCGACCCCTGAGGCGCACTATTAGTCACCAGATGCCATCCTGGAAAAAGAACCCTTTATCCCCACCCTCTGTCTTCCACTAGTCAGCCAATCCTCTATCCATGCCAGGCTCTTACCCTTAACACCATGGGCTCTTAACTTATTTAACAGTCTTCTATGTGGCACCTTGTCAAAGGCCTTCTGCAAATCTAAATAAATCAGTCCACCGGTTCTCCTTTAACTAGCTTCCTTGTTACCTCCTCAAAGAACGCTGACAGATTTGTCAGACATGACCTCCCCTTGACAAAGCCGTTCTCACTCAGTGCTACTTTATCATGCACTTCCAAGTACTCTGCCGTCTCATCTTTTATAATGGACTCTAATCAGAGTTATCAGAAAATAACTACAATAGTTAACTTGAAACGAATTCTGCAACTCACTTGAATGGAAATATTGAAGCAAATGATCCCAATCGGTCTAGGATCTGGACCCTAAAGCCTCCTTCTCTCCCACATGCTTTAATCATCTGCATGTCCTCGCCGAAATCTACTGATTCTAATCAATGCTTATAGCAAACATTTCTTCTACAACAGAAAGGATCGTTGTTTCTTGCCAACAGTGTCTCAATGTCGGAGGATTGGAGATCATTTATCAACTAGACTCGAATCGTTGACTTTATTCTCTCTCCCCACATGCTGTCAGATCTGCTGAGACTTTCCAGCATTTTGTGCTTTCCTTTCAGATTCACAGCATTTTGCTTTTACTTAAATGCATGGGGAGCCGACCGCCTAGTGGTATTATCGCTAGACTACTAAACTGGAAAATCCGCTTACGTTCTGGGAACGCGGGTTCGAATCCCACCACAGCAGATGGTAGAATTTGAGTTCAATAAAAAAAAACATCTGGTATTAAGAATCTACTGATGGTCACGAAACCATGATTGATTGCACTATCCCCCTTTAGGGAACGAAATCTGCCGTCCGGTGTGGCCTCCATGTGACTCCAGAACCACAGCAATGTGGTTGGCTCTCAACTGCCCTTTGAAATGGTCTGGAAAGCCAGTTAGTTTCAAGGGCAATTAGGGATGGACAATAAATGTTGGCCAGCCAGCGACACCCATGTCCCATGGGTGAATAATAATAAAAAAGTTGGGTTTGTGCATCTCTGACACAAATCCAGTGCTGCAGGAATATGGATGCAAAATATCCTATCTTCCTAAACAACCGAGTCAATAATCTGAAAAACAATTTTTAGTTTGCTTGAACTTTAACTAGCGTGCATTGTGTTCAGCTGTTTGCATCACTATATAAGAGGAAAAGTCAAGGTTTTCACGAGGGTGCGGAAGAGATTTATTATAGTTATAGCAGGAATAAGGCGCATGAGTTGTTTGGAGAAATTGGAAAAGCTGTACTTTTTTCTGAGAGTAGAAAATAAGTGGAGACTTGACAGAAATTGAGATTCAGTAGACTCTGTGGCGAGAGAAACACAATTAACGTTTCGAGTCCGCAAGGCTTTTCAGATTTGAAGTTATATTTCAAAGAGGTTAAAATGACGGGAAAATAGATACAGCGAGTTGTGATCAACATTGCAATGTTTCCTTCCTCATTGTCCCGAACAGAGGAAGCCTGTCCATCAAACTGCATCGCCCATCTGTGTCCTAATGTCTCATTGTCTAACTAAGTCAAACAAAGGAAGAAAATGCTGGAAAATCTCAGGGAGTCTGACAGCAAATGTGAAGAGAGCATAGAGTCAACGTTTCGAGTCGGGATTGCTCTTCGTCAGAGTTGCACTGTCTGAAAATAGGGGAAGGAGACTTATCAGTAACTTCTCCAAAAAATAAATTGCATCAGTTATTTGAAGGGAAGGAAGTATAAACCCAGGGGAAAAGCAGAGAAGGAATAGTCCGTGAAAAAGCGAGCGCGTTCACCATGAGCCTGGTGCTCCTTCTGTACAGACTGTTCTTTGACCCTCGGTGACATTTTTTGTGTTCCTTCAGATTCCACGTGCCGTTTGCACAGAACCGTGTCCTCCCGGAACAAGAAAGGTCAACAGGAAAGGACAACCGATTTGCTGTTTTGACTGTGCAGAATGCGCCGATGGTGAGATTAGCAACACCACAGGTCTGTACAAATCTGTTTAAGGTACACTCTCTAATTCTGTGCCCAGAAGCAATTTTCGCGTTAAAGTATTCTATTCTTTCAGATTCCGCAGATTGCATGAAGTGCCCTTTGGAATACTGGTCCAATCAACAGAAAGATCGGTGTGTTCTCAAGAAGGTCGAATTTCTTTCCTTTGGCGAGGTTCTGGGATTTGTGTTAGTGACACTTGCTTTAGTGGGAGTCGGTTTTACATTGGCTACAGCTGTGATATTCTTCCAGTATCGAGAAACTCCAATGGTTAGAGCTAACAATTCGGAGCTCAGCTTCCTCCTTCTGTTCGCACTAATACTTTGCTTCCTGTGCTCACTTACCTTCATTGGAGAGCCAACAAGATGGTCTTGTATGTTGCGTCGGACTGCGTTTGGTATTGTGTTTGTTCTCTCTATTTCCTGTATTTTGGGGAAAACTATTCTTGTTGTGATAGCATTCAAAGCAACTCTTCCCAATAACAATTTGATGAACTGGTTTGGACCTACGCAACAGAGATTAGGAGTGTTCTTCCTTACATTTATTCAAGCTTTAGTTTGTGCGATCTGGTTAAGTGTATCACCTCCCTATCCGTTGAAGAATATGGCCTATTACAGAGACATTATTATTTTGGAATGTGATGTGGGTTCTTTAAAAGCCTTTTATATCGTGTCGAGCTATATTGGTCTTCTGTCCACTATTTGCTTCGTGCTTGCTTTCCTTGCACGAAAACTTCCGGATAATTTCAACGACGCGAAGTATATAACTTTCAGTATGCTGATCTTCTGCGCTGTTTGGATAACCTTTATCCCAGCTTATGTCAGCTCCCCTGGGAAGTACACTGTGGCTGTCGAAGTATTTGCAATCTGGGCATCCAGCTTTGGTTTGCTTGTCTGCATTTTTGCTCCTAAATGTTATATTATCTTACTGAAACCAGAGGCTAACACGAAGAAAAATATAATGGGCAAAGCGACTTCACAATCACTCTGAACCTTAAGCTATTTCTCACGTATTGTGTGCGGTCTATTACATCAATGTGAATATTCATTGCTTAATTAATGTGGCTTGCATTTACTTTCAGTGTAAAGCGTCAGAAAAATGGATGTACAGGATTCCACATTGTCATTAAATCTATGTTCAATTATACTGACTACTTTATTTTAGCGCATATCTGCAAACCAAGGTGTCTATAGGTGGAAGGCATTATTGTTGTGAGCGACCTATATGGGGTTAAAATATTCCGCGTGCAGGTTGTGCACTAACAGCAAGCCGACACTTCGCTTGAGATAATACCGATTTTTGTTCAACTCCTTACAATTAATTTCACCGATAAAAAACTAAGGGGAACAGCTGCTTCCTACCCACTCTGTCCATGACCTTTATAATCTTGTAGACAACGATCCGGTCCACCTCAATCGTCTCTGCTCCAACGAAAACAACCCAAGCCGCCCAACCTCTCTGCATACTTAAATGTTCCATCCCAGACCGCATCACAGCATCACAACTTTCCCATAATGTGGCGACCAGAACTGCACAGTACTGTAGCTGCGGCCTCGCCAAAGTTCTATACAACTCCAACGTGACTTCCCTGTTTTTGTAATCTCTGCCTCGCGGAGGGAAAACGTTGTCTCTGGTGGCCTCCTCGTTCATTAAAATCGAATATAAAATTCAATCATATTATGATTGGTGCAATCTATGGGCGACTTCACAATGGGATCATTAATTACTCCCATCTTGTTGCATAATACCAGGTCTAGTGTGACTTTGTCTCTAGTTGGCTCCTGAACGTGGAATCATCCCAAAAATATTCAAAATATTCTAGGCTACCTTTTCCCATCTGACTTTTCCGGTCTGTATCTGGATTAAAATTTCCTCTGATTATTGCCTTGGCCTTCTGACAGGCTCCGATTTTTTCATCCTTCATGCTCCTCCCTACCATGTGACTATTGTCAGGGGCTTGTGTGTGATTCTCACAAGTGACCTCTTGCCGTTCCTATTAGGTCACACACTCTTCTGTACTAATATTATCATGAACTAACAGAACAGCCCCACCTCCTTTTCCTCACTTTCCCTCCATCCTAAATATCTTATACCCTCCGCTGTTCTGGTCCCAGCCCATGCACTCCTGCCGCCATATCTCTGTGATGGCTGTCAATTCGTACTTACTTATTTCTATGTTCCCACTCAGTTCATTTATTTGGTTCTGAATACTACGTACAGATTCAGGTCCAGAGGTTTTAGTTTTATGCTTTTATTCCTGTGTACCTCCTATCCCATTCGTTGACATACTGTTAGCTTTGTACTCTTTATCCCTTCTCTTCATTGTCTGTTTTCATTCCCAGTGATAATACCTTTCTCTTTTTGCCTTCTCTGCTCTTTGATTTACTGCGTCATCTCAAATTGGAGCTCTTGCCCTGCCCCAATTTCAGTTAAAACACTACCTGCTTCACCACTTATGTGCCTCACACATACACGAGTCCTTGCATAATTCAAGTGTAGACCATCGCAACAGTACAGATCCTACATTCCCCAGTGCTGCTGCCAGTGCGCATGAATCTGAACCCATTTCTCATACACCAGACTTCGAGCCACGCTCTGACCTCATTGTTTCGACAAATGTTGCATATCATTCAGGTAATAATTCAGAGATGATGACCTCGATTTTGATTTGATTTGATTTATTATTGTCACATGTATTAGGATACAGTGAAAAGTATTGTTTCTTGCGCACTGTACAGGCAAAGCATACCGTTCATAGAGAAGGAAAGGGGAGAGCGAAGAATGTAGTGTTACACTCATAGCTAGCACGTAGGGAAAGATCAACTCAATGCGAGGCAGGTCCTAATGGCAGCAGGGAAGAAGCTTTTCTTGAGTCGGTTTGTAGGTGTGCTCAGACTTTTGTTTTTTTTGCCCGATGGAAGAAAGTGGAAGAGAGAATGTCCGGTTTGCGTGGGGTCTTTAATTATGCTGGCTGCTTTTTCGAAGCAGTGGGAAGAGTAGACAGTGTCAATGGGGGGGAGGCTGGTTTGAGTAATGGACTGGGCTTGGTACACGACACTTTGTAGTTTCTTGTGGTCTTGGACAGAGCAGGAACCACATCAAACTGTGATACAACCAGGAAGCATGTTTTCTATGGTGCGTCTGTAATGTTGTTGAAAGTCACTGGACATGCCAAATTTCTTAGACTTCTTTGAAAGTGAAAACGTTGGGGGCTTTCTTAACTAAAGTGTCGGCATGATGGGGGGGGTGGCGGGAGGCGGGGAGGGGGATGCAGGACAAGTTGTTGGTGATCTGGGTACCTAAAAACGGGAAGCTCTCGACCATTTCTACTTCGTCCCCATTGATGTAGACAGGGATATGCCCTCCACTAGTCGTTGACTACCCCTTCGTTTTGTGAACATTGTGGGAGAGACTATTGTCCTAAACAGGAGGACAAGCCGCTCTCTACACCACGGGGACGAAGTAGAAATGGTCGAGAGCTTCAGGCTTTTAAGTGTCCAGATTACCAACAACCTGTGGTACTCCTATCTCACAGAACATTTCATCAAGGCCCAATTCCCTGCCCTATCCTCGTAATTCCACACGTTTACCATGTCTAATCCATCTACCTGACACATCCTCGAGCACTAAGGGGCAGTTTAGCACGGCTAATCCACCTAACCTGCGCAGCTTTGGACTGCGGGACGACCCCGGAGCACTCGGTGGAAACGCATGCAGACGTGGGGAGAACAGGGTGGGGATGAGGCAAGTGGGGCGCCTGGGTAAGATGCTCATTGAGAGAGCTGGTGCAGACACCTTGGGCCGAATTGCCTCATTCTGCACTGTAGGGATTGTATGGTCAGTGATGGCTTGGCCTGATTTTGAAGGTTGCACGTAAGAGCACCCCAAAAATGCGGCGTGGTGCCTTCAAATCTTCCAAGGTAAGGTTTTCAGGGCAATTGTTTGGAAAGTGTAACCTTCCCCTGGGCATTGGTAACCATCCAAAATGTGATTCATGTCGCTAACTTGGGTTCCTTCCGACTGTCTAAAATCAATTATTACCCGGAACTTTTGAATGGATCGCCATAGTTCAAAGTTTTACACTTATTTCATGTAATTCTTCCAATGCTGAAGTTCCGAGTTTTCAATCCTGTGTGAGGGGCATTTATTTGAATGTGAAATATTTTGTGTTCAAATAAATGGGTTACATTTATGCGCATGACAAGCTCACGGTGTTGTAAATTCCTCCTGGTTGTTAAAGCCCCATTTACAACTTGTATGTTTGAGATCTCTCCATTCTACTTTTAATATGGTGAAAATGGGTTCAGTGACTTAAAACAAAACAGGGTGCCGGATGAAATAAGTTGAAGTAAAGCTCTAACCTTAACCACTTTCAACTTCCAGTTACCTATTGCACACACCTACACTCCCTCACCCCCTCCCAGCAAATACCAGGGTACTTCATCCACTCCCCAATTGTCAGCACACATAGGAACTCTCTCCCACCCTGCCTTCCCACCTTCGGGATTATCTCACCCACTTGATTATCCCGCAATCAGAGGTCCCCCAATCCAAGGGAATGGGACCCCGCTCCGATTATCTTCACCACCGGACGCTTCGCTCCCACTGATCAGCTACCACCACCTTCCGCGACTATTCGGGATTCTATTACCAACAGCAGGGCTCCACTCATACTCCACCAACCCCACACACCCCCACCCTCCCGGACTCGACTTCCAACTCCCACTCGAACACCCCACCCATAGAAGCCTGACCCAACTCCCACCCGTCCTCACCCTACTTCCCCCAAGCCCGACCCCTGCAGTGTGAACTGTCGGTTTCGCCGTTGAACGCTTTTTGCAGTTCCGCAGCCAGTTCTCTCTGATTCGGGCAAGTGATAGGATGCTTCACTTCTCCAAACTTTTATTCTTGACCATCTCAAATTTTACTTGTTTTACCTGGACTCTAAGCTTCCAGTTCTCTCCATCTGCGCCTTTATCATCCTACCTCTCTGTGCTTCATGAAGACGCTCTTTAAAATCTATAGCTACGGCAGAGAAATCTTAATATTGGAGATCCCAGAGGTAGGGGGAGAGGCCATGGAGGAAATCGAAACGAAGGATGTGAATTTTAAAATATATAATTTCTTAACTAGTAGTCGGTGCAATCCAGCGAACAGGAGGCTAGGAGGGTGAACCTAAATTGGATCATTTCTTTGGAGGTCTCAGGTTTACAGAGGGTATGGCGTGGGAGACCAGCCAGAAATGCATTGAGCCAGTCATGTGCCGAGTCAACAAAGATATAGATGAAGTTTCAGCAGCCGATGAGTTGAACACCTGCCAGAGCAGAGCATTATTACAGGTAGAAATAAATGGTTTTAGTGGTGAGGGGGAAGTTTATCTCTCTGTCCAACACAACCAGTGCTGTAAGTAATCTGGTTAAACTGGTAGTTGAGAAGGGGCCGGATGGAATCAGTGACTATGGACCGAGTTTGCAGCAGGGATCAATAAAGATGGCTTTGGTCTGCCTGATATTTTGTTGGAGAAAATGCCTGCTTAGCCAAAATTACTGCTGACAATGGGAACTGCGATTGTGTCTGTTTGTGTGTGCTTTTATGTGCATTATATGAGATCCGAAGGGCAGATTTGGTAAACCCCATCAGATGCGTACCCTGTCATATGCCAGGACTCAGGTTCTTGCCCTCTGCCGAAGAACGACATGTGGCTTTATTCAGAAGCGGATTTTAATTTAATTGATCTTCGACCTCGCAATTAGAACCAGAGAACCATAGAAAAGAAACAGTAGAAAAGGAGGCCATTCGGCCCATTTTGTCTTCCCCAAATCTAGCGCAATCAGGTGCTCTTTCTCGCCCCACTTTCCTGCACCCGGCCCGTAGCTCTGTAGCTTGCAACACTTAAGGTGGAGATCCAGATACTTTTTAGGAGTTCAGTTCTCTGCCTCCACCAACAACTCGGGCAGTAGAAACCAGACACCCACCGCCCTTTGCGCTGGAATTCTTCCTCATGTCTCCTCTGCACCTACTATCACTTATTTTGAATTTATGTCCCTGAGTTCTAGAATTCTCCACCAAGATAAACTATTTCATCCTGCCCAGATTAACTCTCCCCCTTATAATTTTGAACACCTCTATCAAGTCGCCATTCAGTCTTTTTGTTCCAAGGAAAATAATCCCAAGCTTTCCAATCTCTTCCCATTGTTACAATTTTCCAGCCTTGGCAACCTTGTAAACATGGACTGCACTCTCTCCAGATCCCTTTCTGTGATATGGTGACTAGAACTGCACACAATAGCCCTGCTGTGGCCTTACATATTCCATAGCTTAGATTTAATACAAGATTAAACGTTAAATTGCTTTGAGATATTGCGGATTCTGGTATTCTCTAAACATTTAAAAGTCACATCTGGCAATGGTCATTCACATCATATATTTTGTATACATCCTCTGTGCTTTGCTGTTTTTCAGTCGGGTAAGGTTTATTCTCTAATGGCCTTAAGAGTTTCGCTAGAATTGATTTTTTCCCTCTGTAGAATTGAATGAACATTCTGCACGTCGGGGTTGACGGTAAACCCTGTAAAACTTAGGGACCTCAGACGTGACCTCAGTGGTAATCCTTAATTTGCTGTAAGGAGCTTTGGGATGTCTGGAGGATATGAAAGTAGTTATATAAATTGGGACTCTCTTTTTCCTTACAACCCAGCGGTAGATTGCGTGCAATAAGGCAATGACTCTGCTTCTGAATTTACTTTTGGTAACCGTGTTTCCTAAGAGGGAAACACATGGAATGGTTTGTACCAGCAGAGCGGAAGATAACCTCCCCAGTATATCTGAGGATGGTGATATTATCCTGGGCGGAATATTTACGGTACATAGAGATGCGAATCAGGAGGTGCCTTCATTCATCACAACTCCGACAGACACTGAGTGCAGAAGGTGAGTCTGACTGCTGCCGTGGACAGAATAATCTTTAACTACTGTACAAAATGACAATAAAACATTTGAATTTCAGTTTTCGCCAAATTGAAATACAATCTGATGGTTTCTATAACGTTTTCATTTTCATATGAATGTCCTATAATTTTATTATCTTCAGATGCTTTGTGTCGGCGAATAGCTTCCCTAGAATGGTGATCCTTCAATTGTTGAATGTAATATCGACCCAGACTGAAGAATTTGTATTCACCATATTATTTATTTGTTCCTGAATGTTTCTATCGTGACAAATTTCTGATGGCAAACGTCGTGCACAAAGGCAATGAGTAGTGAATACAAATGTTGTGTGCGGCAACCGTGATGGTTGAAACCATTTAAGAAATTTAACCTGTTTAACGATAAGCACAATTACAAGAACGATTTCTCAAATATAGTTAGAGTGCAGTTGCTATGTGTGTGAAACATTGTGAAGTTCTGAACCTCAGTGTCCTCAATGTCACTGACTAGAAGTAACTGATGTCCTTTTCACATTATGCAATTAGCTGTCGGAGCGGCAGCTAAGCCATTGAGCTCCACTGGGACTCAAAACAAATGTGGGTGGGTGCAAGGTTGTCAATAATTGTGCATTAACAATGGTGCACTTCCTTCTCTTCCCACTTTATCTATCAGAAAAATAACATTTAGCTCGATAAGATGTTAGAAAACGGATTTACTGGGATATAAAATACTGTTGCAGCTGCAGTGTGTATGGACCACATGAATGACTCGGCGGCGAACAGCTGGTTGTCAAATTTACAGCTGCCCACAATATTCTGCGCGCTTTTGCACTCTAGGCTACGGTACTTGGAGATATATTTCAGATAGCGCCCTCTACTGAGAATCTAAGATTTATGTGAGTAGGAAATAAAGCAGCGAATCTTTCCAACTGATCCCATTGAGACACGCAGGCCCTCAATCAGAAATTAGAGCATATAATTTGTAAAACCATGGAGAGAATTAAAGAGAATGAAACGGATTGGATTAAGAAAAAATGAATGGGACAGAAATGAAAAGTGCATTTTTCTTCTTAAAAATCTCCAGTAATAATTTATATCTGAAGGAATGTAGCTCCACATTTGTAAAATCTAAACTAACCATTTCTAACTTGTTCTCTGCATATCTAGGTGCTAAGTGCCAGGGTACCACGCTCTATATCCATTTAACTGCCAAGTCTTCTGGTGATTATCGTATAGTAAGTTTTCAGGACAGACAGGGTACCTCATATCCACTTAACTGCCAAATCTTCTGGTGATTATCATATAGCAAGTTTTCCTGACGGGCAATACTTTCCACACTCTCTGCTTAACTACCCACGTGTAGGCATTGGGAGTTGCTTTCCGATTTATTCCGTTATAGTTATAGGTAACATGAATCTCGGCATTATTCTTTGTGCAGAATCTGGGCACTGTTTTTGACTTCAGTGTCAAAAGGTAGAGCCTTCAAATGTGTAAAAATGTCGGGGAAATTAGTTATGCATTAACCTGACATCCTGGTTGTTGTATCTATTAAATGTCATCACTTGTCTAATTTGTTAAATCTTAGGATCGAAAGAGAAATCTTGAAGAATGGTAACTGAAGAGTCAGGATCATCCCAATTATATTTTTACTGTAATTCCAATAGAAAGATATCTATATTATATATATATTTCGATATGTGTTCAATTGCAAATACAAGCATTCGTCGACCGCCACGACACTAGAATTTCACACCTCCCGTGAATGGCGCTTCTTATTGTGGAAAAAAAATACTGTGGTCTTTATAGACTGAATATACCTTTTATTTGCTGTGGTTTGATAGAACATATTGCGTCTTAACTATATTATGCAACAAGCGATTGAATTATGATTTGATTATCTGTACCCTGATTTGTTTACGTATTCCACAGTTTTCAATTGTCAAACTTTCGGTTGATGCAGACCATGCTATTTGCTATTGAAGAAATAAACCAGAGCAAAACTCTACTTCAGAATTTCACACTAGGATATAAAATCTACGATGACTGCGGGTCCTTCGCCATTGCGTCAAAAGCAGCGCTCGCTTTGGTCAACGGAGAACAAGAACTAATTAATTACCCTCAATGTAAAGAATCCTCCAATGTCGCAGCTATTATAGGTTGTGAAAAGTCGTCGTCCTCCATTGCAACTGCGAGGGCAGTTGGTTCCTTTGGAATTCCGATGGTAACACGTAAATACATTCATTTAACTAGCTATTAAGCTCAGTTAGTTTATTCAGTGCTGGAAGGTTAATCACGCTGGCATAGTGGTTAGCACTGCTGCCTCACAGTGCCAGGGGCCCCCGGTTCGATTCCTGAATTGCGGAGTGTGCACGTTCTCCCTGTGTTTGTTTGGGTTTCCTCTGGTTTTCTCCTACAGTCTGAAAGATGTGCTGGTAAGATGCATTGGCCGTGCTTAATTCTCCCTCAGTGAAATAACCGCTTTCCAGTCCAGCATTTTTACTAACCATCCCTAATTGACATCGAGAAGGTGGTGGTGAATTTGCTTGCTGAACAACTGCGTTCCATGTGCTGTAGGTAGAGCCACGGTGCCGTGAGGGAGGGAATAACAATAATAGATCAGAGGACGGTGAGGGAACAGTGGCAGAATGCTGAATCGCACATGTGGTTGGGTGGGAATTGCACCGAATGGCGTTTCCATGAATCAGCTTCATTTGTTCTTCCTGCTGATAGAGGTTATGTATCAGGAGGGTGCTGTTAAAGGAGTCTTCGGGAGCTGCTGCGGTACATCCTTTAAATGGTGCGCGCCTCTGAAATTGTGCCTCGGTGGTGAAGGGAATGGATCTGAAGGTTGAAAGTTAAAACGTTATTTATTAGTTTAAAGTTCATTTTTTAGTATCACTAATTAGCGAAAGTGATGAATGGCACGCGAATCAAGTGGGATGATTTGTCCTGGATGGTATCCAGCTTCTTAGGTTCTGGAGCTGCACGAATCCAGGAAAATGGAGAGGATTTCCATCACATTCCAGACAGGTTTTAGGGAGACAGGAGGAGAGTTTCTTGCAACAGAGTTTCCAGCTGCTCATTGCTCTTGTAGCCACAGTAAATATTTAATTAGTTCAGCTGCTGATGAATGACAAACTCCGGGATACTATTTATATACAAATATCAAATGAGTCACATCAGAAATGTTGCCAAATAATGCTAAATACAAATGATATTTGACAATACTGTCAATGCATGTTTTCATATATTCAAACTTTTTATATACAGATTAGTTATTTCTCCACCTGCTCCTGCCTCAGTGATAAACAGGAATACCCCACCTTTCTTAGAACGATACCAAGTGATGACTATCAGACTAAAATTATCGCTGAACTCGTGAAAACTTTCGGCTGGAATTGGATTGGGACCATTTGGAGCAACACCGATTACGGGAATTTTGGAAGGCGAGCATTTATTCAAGAGGCCGAGAAACTTGGGGTTTGTATCGCGTACTCTGAAATGTTTTATCGGACGGATCCTGCAGAAAAAATCACCAAAATAGTCCATGTGATCAAACAGGCGACTACACCCGTGTTGATCGGATTCCTACATCCTCGAGAGATGCGACTCTTACTGAAGGAATTTGTGCGTCAAAATGTAAGCGGGATCCAGTGGATTGGAAGCGAGGGGTGGGTTACTGAAGAGTTGGTTTCACCCGAAGAAAGGGTACGATTTCTGGTTGGGACAATTGGTTTGCCCCCTCCTAGGATCGAAATACCCGGACTCAGAGATTATCTCCTTAATATCCATCCTTCGAGGTTCCCTGATAATATTTTCGTGAAGAAATTTTGGGAAGCTGCATTCATGTGTTCGTTCAAGGCCGAGAATGCGACAGGGCAAACTGCTTCAGCGCTTCCCGTGCGGCAATGTACAGGGAGAGAGCGGCTGGAAGAAATACAAACAGCGTATCTACCGGCGATAATGGACGGAAGTTCCTACCATGTGTACAAAGCTGTCTACGCGGTGGCGCATGCTCTGGACGACATGCTCTCTTGCGAAGGAGGCAATGGACCCTTTGTGAATAATACATGTGCTCAAATTTCCAATTCTCAGCCCTGGCAGGTGCGTATATATTATTTGACGAAACCTTTCCGAGATAAGCCGTACCTATATAACGTGCACCAATATTATCATGTTTTAGAACATAGAACAAAGAAACGTACTGCACAGGAATAGCCCCGTCGGCCCTCAAGACTGTGCAGATCATGATGCCCCAACTAAACTAAAACGTTCTACCCTTACTTGGTCCGTATTCCTCTCTTCCCTACTTATTCATATATCTATGCACATGCCTCTTAAATGTTGCTAATGACGCTTCCACCGCCACATCTGGGAGCGCGTTCTAAATACCTACGACTTCCTGCGAGAAAAAGTCCCCCCATATTTCCCTTAAACTTTCCCCCTCTCACTTTTAACCTATGCCCCCGTTTAATTGACACTTCCACCTTAGAAAAACGCCTCTGCATATCCACCCTGTCTATGCAGCTCATAATTTTGTAGAGCTCCATAATGTCTCTCTTCAGTCTCCATATTTTCAGTGAAACAATCCTAGTTTATTCAGGTTCTGCTCATTCCCCACGCCCTCGGCATGAGGCAACATCCTGGTGAACAATTTTTGCACTCTTTCCAAAGCTTCCACATCCTTTTGGTATTTCAGCGAACTGAACTGCATGCAACACTCCAAAAGCAGCCTAACCTAGGTTTTATATAGCTGCAACATAATGCAGCAACTTTTGTACTCAATGCCCTGACCAATGAAGACAAGCTTGACTATGCCTTCGTAATCACCTCAGCCATCAGTGTAACCACTTTTAGAGAACTGTTGACCTGCATGCCCAGATCCCTCTGTATGTTTATGTCCATAAGGGTTCTGCAAATTTATAGTATAATTCACACCTAAATTTGATCCTCTCAAATGTCTCACTTCACATTTCTTTGTATTAAATTCCCGCTGTCATTTCTGTGTCCAAGTCTCCAATCTATCTATATCCTGTGGTATCCTCTGACAATCCCCAGTACTATCAGCCACTCCACTAATCTTTGTGCCATCTGCAAACTTACTAATCAGACCACCGACATTTTCCTCCAGATCATTTATGTACACCACAAGCAGCAGAAGTCCCAGCAGTGATCCTTGTGGAACATCACGAGGTACGGATCCCCATTCTGAGCAAGACCCTTCCATCGCTACTGTCTGTCTTCTATATCAACAACACCAGGTTAAAGTCCAACAGGTTTATTTGGTAGCAAACACCACTAGCTTTTGGGGCTTTGCCCCTTCGTCACTCACCTGATGAAGGGGCAAAGCCCTGAAAGCTAGTGGTGTTTGCTACCAAATAAACCTGTTGGACTTTAACCTGGTGTTGTGAGGCTTCTTATTGCGTTTACCCCAATCCAACACCGGCATCTCCACATCATTCTATACCCAATCCAGCTCTGTATCCATCTAGCCAGCCCACCACGAATCCCATGTGATTTTAGTTTCTGTACCAGTCTGCCATGTTGGAACTTGCCAATCACCTTACCAAAGTCAATTTTCGGTGCATCCACAGCCCTTCCCTCATCAATAATCTTTGTCACCTCTTCAAAAAACTCAATGTGCTGAGACATGAACTTCCCATGCAAAATCATGCTGCCTATCACTAACAAGTCCATTTTCTTTCAAAAGTTCGTGTATCTTGCCCCTCGGTGTATTCTCCAAAAGCGTCCTCACCACAGATGTCAGGCTCATCGGCCTATAATTTCCTCCATTATCCCTGCTTCCTTTCTTAAATAAAGGAACAATATTGACTATTTTCCAGCTTTCTGGATCCTCGCCCATGGTTAAAAAGAATGTGAAGTTACCTGTTAAGGCTCCAACTGTTTCTTCCCTTGCCCCCTGCAGTAAGCTGGGTTAGATTCCATCTGGCCCTGGGGACTTGTCTACCTTAATGCAATTTAGGATACCCAACACTTCCTCCATTGATTCATTGACATTCCCGAGAATGTTTGCATATCCATCCCTGATCTCAACGTCCGTCATGCCTTTCTCCATGTGAATACTGATACCAAATATTCATGAAGGATCTCACCTATTTCTGTGTTTTCATACACAATGTCCCTGCATTGTCCTTGAATGGATCTACTCTTTGTCTTGCTATCCTCCTGCTCCAAATATGTCCATAAAAAGTCGTGGGGTTCCCCTTGACCCTGCTTGCTGAAGACTTTTCATGGAGTGTTTCAACCCTCCTAATTCCACGTTTGAATCCTTCCTACTTTATCAATACTTTTCAAGGGCTTTGTCAGTTTTTTATTGCCTTGACCTATCGGATGCCTCCGTTTTCCTTTGACTAAGCTTACAAATTTCCTTGTCATCCCTGGTTCTCGGATCCTGCCATTTTTATCCTTCATTTTTGCAGGGACATGCATATGCTACAATTCAATCAACTGGCCTTTAAATGCCACCCACATGCCAGACGTGGATATGCCATCAATGGTCACTCCCAATACATATTCGTCAGTTCCTGTTTGGGCGTGTTTCTCCCTCGCCCAATTAGGCAACCTCACCTCTAGGCCATATTAATTCTTAACGTTGACTACCTGAAATCTTATGGAATTATGGCTGATAAGCCACAAATGCATCCCCACTGATACATCGATTAGCTGGCCTGACTCATTCCCCAATACCAAATCTAATATGGCTCCCACCCTGAGTGGATTATCAACACACTGTGAACAAGCCCTCCTGGACACATCTAATACATTGTTCTCTAGCCGAGCCTGTGGCTCCAAGGGAGTTGTTTGGATTGTTCATTGTTGCATTTGGAGCCTTTCGTTTTGAGTTAATGTATGTGGATTTTTATTGCACATGTTCACATACAGCTTAACCATGTTGCAGCTGAAGATTTACATGGTTTGCGCTATTCTATTTCCAGCTGCTCCATTACCTACAATCAGTAAATTTCACAGATCGAACTGGGAGAATGGTGTACTTTGATGAAAATGGTGATCCAATCCCGGCATATGAACTGATTAATTTGCAGCTGACTTTGAAGGGAACAGTTGAAGTTGTGAACATTGGGTATTATGATGGTACAGCTCCTTTCGGACAACAATTTAACCTGACTATCGATGATATTATGTGGAGCGGTGCTAAGAATCAGGTATGTTCCTTCTGATGCCCATTCATGTGTCATGGTAAAACTCCTAACTTTCGACCCACAGCATTGAAATAACTAAATGGGTGTTTCATTAATGCTTTGATTTTGATGGGACTGACAAGATTGGTATTCACCGCCTATCCTTACTTTTCCTGGTTTAGTATAAACGGATGACTTTCGAAGCCATTCCAGAAGCAGTTTTCTGCGTTTTCTTTTTCCTATTCACCTTGCCCCCATATCATTTTGACATGATCTGGATGAGGGTATAGTTGGGTGGATTAGTAAATTTGCTGATGACACCAAAGTTGGAGGTGTGGTAGATTGTGAGGAAGGGTGTCATAGTCTGCAGGGAGACTTAGATAGGTTGCAGAGCTGGGCCGAGAGGTGGCGGATGGAATTTAATGCGGAGAAGTGTGAGGTAATTCACTTTGGTAGGAGCAACAGATGTGTCGAGTATAGGGCTAACGGGAGGACTTTGAATAGTGTGGATGAACAGAGGGATCTAGGTGTGTGTGTACATAGATCCCTGAAAGTTGGGAATCAAGTAGATAAGGTTGTCAAGAAGGCGTACGGTGTCTTGGCGTTTATTGGTAGGGGGATTGAATTTAGGAGTCGCAGTGTAATGTTGCAACTGTACACTACTCTAGTGCGGCCGCACTTGGAGTACTGTGTGCAGTTCTGGTCCCCGCATTACAAGAAGGATGTGGAGGCGTTGGAGAGGGTGCAGAGGAGGTTTACTAGGATGTTGCCTGGTATGGTGGGGAGGTCCTATGAGGAGAGACTGAGGGATCTAGGGTTGTTTTCGTTGGGAAGAAGGCGGCTAAGAGGGGATCTTATTGAAACATATAAGATGATTAGGGGTTTAGATAGGGTGGATAGTGATAGCCTTTTTCCTCGGATGGAGAAAGCTAGCACGAGGGGGCATGACTTTAAATTAAGGGGGGGTAGCTACAGGACGGATGTCAGGGGTAGGTTCTTTACCCAGCGGGTGGTGAGGGATTGGAATGCCCTGCCTGCTGCAGTTGTAGATGCGTCTAGTTTGGGGGCGTTTAAGAGATCTCTGGATAGGTTTATGGACGAAAAGGGATTGGTATAGGCTAGTGGGTCATTGTTTTTGTAACTGGTCGGCGCAACATCGTGGGCCGAAGGGCCTGTTCTGCGCTGTAATGTTCTATGTTCTATGTTCTATGTTCTATTACTTGTTATTTAGTTGTTTTAGTTAGTCCAAGTATATAAATTCAGTAAACTGTTGAAGTGAATTTTTATTAGCTGCTATTCCTGTTGTAGAAACAGAAGTGTCTCCGAAACCAAATTGTTCCTAATTTGGGATTTTCAGCGAAGAGCCGTATTCCAATATTGAGAGGTGACAGCTGGCAGGATATTTTGAACAATGTTCAGTCCCTTTTGATAGAAAACAGAAAAGCATGATGGCTGCCCTGATGGAGGAATTTCAGCATTATGAATGAACTTGATACTGTGGAAATGGAGAAGGTTGTTCGACATGTGGGAAGGACAGAGTGAGAGTCTAGAAGACATAGGTGCTAAATTACCCAGAGAGCTTTTGTAATATGCAAAATACAAGTGGGCATAGAGTTCAATGCACTCAATTGAAACAAAGTTAAAAACATGAAGAATAAGCGAGTCGAATATTTTAATGAGAAGGGTTGGGAGTAGGGTCCTGGGGAACATTAACAGCGTTACGGGTCGTTGAGCCAAAATCTATGCTTCTGTGCTTTGCATTCGACGTAACTGCATACAAAAGGAGTCATAAAAAACGTTGCTGTTATTTCTTTCCTCTGTTAACTCTTCAATATTTGCACGTTGGCCGTTCTTGCTAGAATGGGTATCACGGCACCAGTCGTAGTAATGATGAACAATAGACAATAGTCTTATCCAATTAAGTAATCAGTGTTATCAGATAATAACTACGATAGTTAGCTAGAAACGAACTCCATTGAACGGAAATGTTGATGTAAATGATCTCAATCGGTCTAGGATCTCCACCCTAAAGCTTCCTTCTTCCTCACATACATTAATTATCTGCATGTTCTCGCTGAACTCCACTGATTCTAATCAATGCTTACAGCAAACATTTCTTCTATAACAAAATGGATCGTTGTCTCTTGCAACAGTGTCTCAATGTTGGAGGATTGGAGATCACTGAAAGGTGATAATTTTATAACTTAGTAGAAAACGTGTTTATTTTCCTTTTACACTTTCTTTTCTTCAAATGAACACCTGAGTTGCCGATTCCGCAATATGTACGAACGGTGGTGCCTTAAATTGCCCTTCACAGCAAGTACTAAGCAAAGGAAAATTGTCGGTAGTTTGGCCAAAAATCGCTCTTCAGAAAACAACGTGATTCCGCTATTCCGGTGAAGGAAACACCATGAGATATCCTCATGGGTAGTTCCTATATTCTCCACTTCAAAGACCCTCAGTCCCACCCGGTCGTCAGTGATTACAGGGAGCCTTAAGATCACTTTCAGGGCTTTCCCTGGAGTCCCTTTGCAGTCGCCATTGGACCAGACTTAGGTCAACTGTCACATCTGGCAGCCAGATAACTCAGGGTGTTTCTTACCCATAAGTACGTGTTCCATCTGTTGGTCATTAATCCAAGATATAACCTGTCCGCTGCGTACCCGCTGTCGGTTTTCTCTTAGTTGCTCTATCATCCACTGCCCATATGCACTACATACATTCCAGTTCTGTTGTCGGTCATCATCCTCTAATTTTTCCTTGATAATTTGATTGATTGTCTTGGCGTGTCCTTCTAATACAGCTACCATGAGGCTGCTGGCTGTGTTCCCAGTCAGTTTCCCTCCAGACTCTTGCTTATTGTCCTCATTGATAGAATTTAGCATCTGCTTAACCTGTTGGGTCAGAACCCTGTTTAAGTGCAGTCTTCTTGTGTAGTATCCATATGGAGGCCGACAGGTATTAGTTGAGCCAACGTTTCGAGTCTAGATGACTCTTCGTCAGACCCAACTCTGACATAGGGTCATCCAGACTCGAAATGTTGACTTTAATCTCTAACCACAGATGCTGTCAAGACCTGTTGAGATTTTCCAGCACTTTCTGTTTTGTTTCAAATTCTAGCATTCGTAGTATTTTGCTTTGATTTACATACATGGGGAGGCTACGGGCTAGTGGTATTATCGTTAGATTATTAAGGTACAAAGTCAACTAACGTTCTGTGGACCCAAGTTCGAATCCCACCACAACAGATGGTAGAACTTAAATTCAATTTTTAAAAAGTTGGAATTAGGACTCAAGCCACTGTTGATTGTGGGAGAAATCTTCTAAGTTCACTAATATCCTTTAGGGAAGGAATTAAGACTCTACTGACAATTACGAAACCATTGTTGATTGTCAGAGAAACCTTTCCGTTTCACTAGTGTCCTTTAGGGACGGAAATATGCCGTCCTTACCCAGCCTGGCCTACAAGCGACTCCACAGCAATGTGGTTGATTCTCAACTGCCCTCTGAAAATGCCCGGCAAGTCAGTTTCAAGGGCAATTAGGGATGGGCAATAAATGCTGGTCAACCTGCGACACCCATGACCCACGGGTGAATAATAAAAAAAAGCTGAATTTATACATCTCTGACATAAATCCCAACGCTGCGGGAACATAGATACAAAATATCCTGTCTTCTTAAACAACCGAATCGATAATCTAAAAGCAATTCTTAGTTTGCTTGAATTCTAACTAGCAGCATACATTGTGTTCAACTGTCTGCATCACAATATGGGAAAAAGTCAAGGGCTTCACGAGAGTGCGGAAGAGATTTATGAGAATTATAGCAGAAATGAGGGGCATCAGTTATTTGGAGAAATTAGAAAAGCTGTACTTTCTTCTGAGAGGAGAAAATAAGTCGAGACTTGACAGAGATTACCAACATCATGAGGGGCTTGCGGAGGAAGAGGTTCAAATGACAAGTATCGTTGATAAGCTAACAGATATTTGAGGTGACATATCACAAAATGCTGGGGATGCCTTCGAAAGTAAAAACTGATTAAATCCACGGCAGGTTCAGCAGCTTCTGTTGACAGAGAAACAGAGTTAACGTTTCGTGTCCATAAAACCTTTCAGATTTGAAGTGATTTGTCAAAGAGGCTAAAATGGTGGGAAAATACACACAGCGAATTGTGATCAACATTGCATTGTTTGCATGAATGGGAAAGAACTTGTTTCCCATTGTTCCGAATGGAGGTAACCTGCCCATCAAACTGCATTACCCATCTGAGTCCCAATGTCTTACTGTCTAAGTCAAATAAAATCAGAAAATGCTGGAAAACCTCAGCGGGTCCGACAACAAATGTGAAGTGAGAATAGAGTCAACGTTTCGAGTCTGGATGGCTTTTCGTCAGAGTTGCTCGGTCTGAAATGATAGAGGAAGGAGATTCATCAGTTACTTTTCCAGAAAAGAAATTTCATCAGTTACTTGAAGGGAAGGAAATATAAACCTAGGGGAAAAGTGGAGAAGGAATAATCTGTGAAAAAGCGAGCGCATTCACCATGAGCCTGGTGCTCCTTCTGTACAGACTGTTCTCTGATCCTAGGTGACGGTAGAAGTAAACATTCTTTCTGTTCCTTCAGATTCCACGTGCCGTTTGCTCAGAACCGTGTCCTCCCGGAACAAGAAAGGTCAACAGGAAAGGACAACCGATTTGCTGTTTTGACTGTGCAGAATGCGCCGATGGTGAGATTAGCAACACCACAGGTCTGTACAAATCTGTTTAAGGTACACTCTCTAATTCTGTACCCAGAAGCAATTTTCGCGTTAAAGTATTCTATTCTTTCAGATTCCGCAGATTGCATGAAGTGCCCTTTGGAATACTGGTCTAATCAACAGAAAAATCGGTGTGTTCTCAAGAAGGTCGAATTTCTTTCCTTTGGCGAGGTTCTGGGATTTGTGTTGGTGACACTTGCTTTCCTGGGGGTCGGTTTTACACTGGCTACAGCTGTGATATTCTTCCAGTATCGAGAAACTCCAATCGTTAGAGCTAACAATTCGGAACTCAGTTTCCTCCTTCTCTTCGCACTAACGCTTTGCTTCCTGTGCTCACTTACCTTCATTGGAGAGCCAACAGGATGGTCTTGTATGTTGCGCCGGACTGTGTTTAGTATTGTATTTGTTCTCTCTATTTCCTGTATTTTGGGGAAAACTATTCTTGTTGTGATAGCATTTAAAGCCACTCTTCCCAATAACAATTTGATGAACTGGTTTGGACCTACGCAACAGAGATTAGGAGTGTTCTTCCTTACATTTATTCAAGCTTTAGTTTGTGCGATCTGGTTAAGTGTATCACCTCCCCATCCATTGAAGAATATGGCCTATTACAGAGACATTATTATTTTGGAATGTGATGTGGGTTCTTTAAAAGCCTTTTATATCGTGTCGAGCTATATTGGTCTTCTGTCCACTGTTTGCTTCGTGCTTGCTTTCCTTGCACGAAAACTTCCGGATAATTTCAACGACGCGAAGTATATAACTTTCAGTATGCTGATCTTCTGCGCTGTTTGGATAACCTTTATCCCAGCTTATGTCAGCTCTCCTGGAAAGTACACTGTGACTGTGGAAGTGTTTGCAATCTGGGCATCCAGCTTTGGTTTGCTTGTCTGCATTTTTGCTCCTAAATGTTACATTATCTTACTGAAACCGGAGGCTAACACGAAGAAAAATATGATGGGCAAAGCGACTTCACAATCACTCTGAACCTTTAGCTATTTCTCTCGTGTTGTGTGCCGTCTATTATATCAATGTGAATAATCCTTGCTTAATTAATGTTGCTTGCATTCACTTTCTTTTGTAAAGCGTCCGAGAAATGGATGTACAGGATTCCATAAGTTATGCTCAATTAAAGCTATGCTCAATTATGCAGACTACATTTTACAGCACACGTGTGCAAACCCAAACGTGTGTGGTGCATGGCATTGCTGTTCTGAGTGACCTGTATGGGGTTAAATAGTCCGCTTGCAAGCTATGCGCCGACAGCAAGCTAATACTCTTGCAGACCTAATGCCAATTTTCGTTCAACTCCGGACAATTAATTGCACAGATAAAAAGAGACATGTCGAAATTTTTCCCTTTGGAACTTCAGGACACTTTGCATGAAGCTCAATATGAGGGTCACACTGTATTATAAACCAGTGCTGATTGATTGGCAACTGGGTTTTGATCAGTAGAGAAGTTGCCATGGTGAATCCCCATCAATTGTTACACTCTCGATGATAACGTCACTAGCAATCAATGACCACTTGCGACTTTGTAGTTTACACATTCCAATCAGCAATTTAGCATGGTTAATCGACCTAATCTGCACATTTTTTGCACTGTGGGTGTGTTGGGGGGGGGGGGGGGGGAGAGGAACCGTAGCACCCGTAGGAAACGTGCGCACCAACGTAGAGAGTGTACAAGCACCACACAGTCACCAAAGGCCGGAACCGAACCCGGGTCCCTGCTGTTGTGAGGCAGCAGTGCTGACCACCGTACCACAGTACCGCCCCACCTAGCATGGGACCAAATCGGATTTACTCAACTGTTCGCCTTGTGACCATCAAGTCCGAATTGTTGCTGTTTAATTCCCATGTCGATATGAGACACATTTCAACTTGTGTGGTCTCGTGTGCGTGTTTCCGATTTAGAGATACACTCCCTCGGATATATGTTTAGACGGAAATTATCACAGCGTGCTTAGGAAAACATGAAACCCCTGAAAGGAAATTTGACAGTTACAATGCACACTGTTGCAACCCTATTGCCCTTTGTCTAATTTTGTTGAAGCAAGATCGCCCACAAGGAGAAGGAGTGCTCCAGTTGGATCTGGAGCTGGCTTCACAGATAGAACCTGCTGTGTAATTCCGTGGAGCTTTAATTTTAACTTGTACCGATAATTGAAAGCGAGACGAATCGGATTCACCCCTTCCCATGTACCCAGCACATTGTATATTTTTTCAAATATAAAATACTGGGGATGCTGGGAATCACAAGTAGAATCAGAAAGTGCTCGATAAACACAGCAGATCTAGTAGCGCCTTTGGGAGGGAAACAAAGATTGTGTTTCAAATTCTTGCGACTCTTCAAATCTGAACGGGGATAGAAATGTAATGAATTATATAGATGCTGAGACGTTTTCGAGAAGGTGGGGAAGAATGGAAGGTCAGGTAAGGAAAGATTGACAAAAATGTATTGGACAGATGACAAAGGGAGTGTTAATGGTGGCATTAAGGACTAAAGAAATGCCAATGTTACATAATGGCAAGATAGCAGAACTTGTAAACAGGGGGGCAAAGTCGGTGCTCCGTCAAAGAAAAACTGAAGAACAAGTGTGAGATGGCCCTGTGTAGGAGGAGTAGGGCGTGGGTTGCATGGGACATACAAAGGCAAGAAAAAGAGCGGATCAAATGAAGGGGAATGTTCGCCGTTAAAAAGTTGTTGAACTCAATGTTGAGCCCAGTAGGCTATAACATGCCGATTTCCTTCCCCACTGGACGCCCCACTCCCTCTGATCAAGTCCCCCTCTCACCCCTGGTGACTGTGCTCCCAATCACAGGGCTCCACTCATACTCCACCAACACCACACCCCCATCCTCTCAGACTGGACTTTCGTCTCCCATTCGAACATCCCACTCCACAGAAGCCTGTCCCGACTCCCGCCCGTCCACACCTTACTCCCCCCAACACCACCCCTCTCCCCTCCCCCTCCCGTAGTTTGGACGGTCGATTTCGCCTTTGAACACTGTCTGCAGTTCCGGCCAGTTCCTCTTTCTTATTCAGGCAAGTGGCAGGATGCTTCACTTCTCCGAAATTGTATTCTTGACCATCTCAAATTTTAGTTCCTTCACCTGGACTCTAAGCTTCCAGTTATCTCCCCCCCTGCCTCCACCATCCTACCTCTTTGTGCTTCATTAAGACGTTCTTTAAAATCTATAGTTATGTCGGAGAAATCTTAGTGTTGGAGATCACAGAGGCAGGAGGAAAGGCGATGGAGGGAATCGAAACAAAGGATGTGAATTTTAAAACCTGGAATTCCAGCGAGCAGGAGGTTAGGAGTGTGAAGCCAAATTGGGGTATTGTTAATTTTTGGAGGCCTCAGATTTACAGAGGGTATAGCGTGGGAGACCAGCCAGAAATGCATTGAGACAGCCATGTGCCGAGTCAACAAAGTACAGATGAAGTTTCAGCAGCCGATGAGCTGAATCCCTGCCAGAGCGGAGCATTACTACAGATGCAAAGAAATGGTTTTAGTGGTGAGGGGGATGTTCATCTGTCTGTCTAAGAAAACCAGTGCTGTAAGTAATCTGGTTAAACTCGCAATTGAGAAAGGGCTGGATGGAATCAGTGACGATGGACCGAGTTTGCGGCAGGGATCAATAAAGATACCTATGGCCATCCTGATATTTTGTTGGAGTAAATGCCTGCTTAGCCAGAATTACTGCTGACAATGGGACGCGCGATTGTGTCTGTTTGTGTGTGCTTGTATGTACTTGATATGAGGTCTGAAGGACAAATTTGGTAAACAACGTCCGATGCCTACACTGCCAGATTCCAGGACTCAGGTTCTTGCCTTCTGCCAGGAACAACACGTGACTTTGATCAGAAACGGATTTTAATCTAATTGACCTTCGACCTCACAATTCGAACCAGAGAACCATTGAAAAGAAACAGCAGAAAATGAGGCCATTCAGCCCATCTTGTCCATTTCAGATCCAGAACAACGGGCTGCCCTTTTTAACCCCCTCTTCTTGCACCTGGCCCGTAGCCCTGTAGCTTATAGCGCTTAGATGCAGATCCAGGTACTTTTAAAAAGAGTTTATTGTCTCTGTCTCCATCAACAAGCCGGGCAGTAGATCCTAGACACTCAGCACCCTTTGCGCAAAAACTTCTTCCTCCTGTGTGTCTTCCATCTACTGCCACTTACCTTGAATCTATGTTCCCTGGTTCTAAAATTTTCCTGCAAGCTAAACTATTTTATGCTGTTCACGCCATCTCTCCCCCTAATAATTTTGAACATTCTATCAAGTCATCAATCAGCCTTTTCTTCCCAGGGAAAATAATCCCAAACTGTCCAATCGCCAATCTCACCCCGTAGCTACACTTTTCTGGCCCTGGCAACCTTCTTGCAAACGTCTTCTGCACTCTCTCCCGAACAATTAAGTCTTTCCTGTGATACGGAGACGAGAACGACACACAATACTCCAGTTGTGGCCTTACATATTTCAGAACGTAGTTTTAATATAAGACTCAATTTTAAGTTGGTTTAACTTTGAGATAACACGGATCCTGATATTCTCTAAACATTTGAACGTTACATCTGACGATGATCATCCACATCATATAGCTTTTTGTACATTCTCCGTGCATTGCGCTTTTCAGTCGGGTGTGGATTATTCTCGAATGGCCTTGAGAGTTTGCCTATTTGTAATAGAAGTGAATTTTTCTCTCTGTGGAATTGACTAAGCACTCCGCACACCGGAGTAGACGGTACACTATGTAATACTTCGGGACCTCCTGCATGACCTCAGCGGTAAGCCTTAATTTGCTGCTAGGAGCTTTGGGATGTCTGGAGGCTATAAAAAGTAGCTATATAAGTTGGAACTCTTTCCTTACGTCTCAGCGATAGCTTCCTTGAAATAAGGCAATGGTTCTGTTTCTGGTTTTCATTTTGCTAGTTGTGTTTGCCAAGAGGGAAACACATGGAATGGTCTGTACCCGTAGATCGGAAGATAATCTCCTCAGCATATCTGAGGATGGTGATATTATCCTGGGCGGAATATTTAAGGTACATCGAGATGCGAATCAGGAGGTGCCTTCATTCACCATAACTCCGACAGACAGCGAGTGCGGAAGGTGGGTCTAACTGCAGCCGCGGGCAGAAAAACTTTAATTATCCTAAAAAAGGACAATGAAAGATTTTAATTTCATATTTTCGCTTGTTTGAAATACAATGTTATGGTTTCGGGAACGCATTTTAAAACGTTTTCATTTTTCTATGGATGTCCTATAATGGGCATCCATAGAAAACTTTCAGATGCTTTGTATCGGCCAATGGCTTCCACAGAATGATTATCCTTCAATTATTGAATGTAACATTATGCATTGACCCAGACTGAATAATTTGTATTTATCATATTTTCTATTTGTTACTGAGTGTTTCTATCCTCACAAATTTCTAACGGTAAATGTAATGCACGGAGGGAACGTTATATCATCACCTCGTGGGGACTGAATGCAACAGTTGTGTGCGGCAGCCGTGATATACTGGAACCATTTAAACAATTTAACAAGTTTACCGATGAATACAACTATAAGAACGATTTCTAAAATATATTTAGGGTACAGTTGCTATGGAACCAAATGTGTGTTCAATATTATGGAATTCTGAATCTCAGTGTCCTCAATGTCACTGAATAGAAATATCAAATGTCCTTTTCACACTGTGCAACTACCTATAGGAGTGGCAGCTGAGCTATTGAGTTGCATTGGGATTAAAAACAAATGCGGGCGGGTGCATTGACGATGGTGCATTTCCTTCTCTTCCCGCTTTATCTTACGGAAAATTCAAACTTAGCTCAATAAAATGTTAGAAAATGGATCTACTGGGAAATAAAATACTGTTGCAGCTGCAGTGTGTATGGACCACATGAATGACACGGCGGCGAACAGCTGATTGTCAAATTTATAGCTGCCCACAGATATTCTGCGCACTTTTCCACGCTAGTCTGCGATATTCGCAGATATAGTTCAGATGGCGCCCTCTACTGAGAATCTAAGATGTACGTGAATAGGAAAAAAAGCAGCGAATCTTTCCAACTGATCCCATCGAGACAAGCGGGGTCTCAATCAGAAAGGGTAAATTAGGGCGTATAATTCGTAAAACCATACAGAGAATTAAAGAAAAGGAAACGGCTTGGATTAGGGAAGAAATGAATGGGACAGAAATGAAAAGTGTATTTTCCTTCTTGAAAATCCCCAATAATAATTTATATCTGAAGGAATGTAGCTCCACGTTTGTAAAATATAAACCAACCATTTCTGACTTGTCCTGTGGATATCTCGCTGCTAAGTGCCGGGGCATCACACTCTATAACCATTTGACTGTCAAGTCTTCTGGTCTGAAAGGACAGGGTACCGAGGGCAAGGCTTTCCACATTGCCTGCTAAACTACCCCGTTGTAAGCATGGAAATTGCTTTTCGACTTATTCCATTATAATTGTAGGTGACATGAACCTCGGCATTATTCTTTGTGCAGAATCTGGGCACTGCCTTGAACTTCAGTGTAAAGTAAAGTTTATTCACTCGTCACAAGTAGTTGACATTAACATTGCAATGAAGTTAATGTGACAATCCCCGAGTCGCCACACTCAGGTGCCTGTTCGGGTTCACTGAAGAATAATTTAGCGTGGCAATCCACCTAACGTGCACATCTTTGGACTGTGGGAGGAAACGAGAGCACGTGGAGGAAACCCACGCAGACACGATGAGAATGTGCAAACTCCACACAAACAGTGATCCAGGCCGGGAATCGAAGCAGGGTCCCTGGCGCTGTGATGCAACAGTGGGAACCGTGGTGCCACCATGCGACCCCAGTGTCAAGAAGTAGAACCTTCACGTGTGTAATAATATTCGGGAAATTAGCTGTACATTAACCTGAATTCCTGTTGTTGTGTTTATTAAATATAATCACTTGTCTAATTTGCTTAGTCTGAGAATCTAAATAGAAACCTTGTAGAATTTTAATTGAAGAGTCAAGATCATTCAAGTTATATTTTTTACTGTAATCCAAAAATGTCTACATACGTATCGATACGTGCTCAGTTGCAAATACAGACATTCGTTTACCGTGATGATATAGAATTTCACAACTTCTGTGATTGCCGTTACTTGTTTTAGAAGAAAAAGCACTTGTGCTATTTACGGATTGAATACTTTTTCTATTTGCTGAGGTTTGATAGAATATATTGCGTCTTAATTATATTATGCGACAAGCGATTGAATTATGATTTGATTATCTTTACCGTATTTTGTTTAACTTTTCCACAGTTTTCAACTGTCAAACTTTCGGTTAATGCAGACCATGCTATTTGCTATTGAAGAAATAAACCAGAACAAAGCTCTACTTCAGAATTTCACACTGGGATATAAAATCTACGATGACTGCTCGTCCTCCGCCATTGCGACAAAAGCAGCGCTCTCTTTGGTCAACGGAGAACAAGAACTAATTAGTTACCCTCAATGTAAAGGTTCCTCCAATGTCGCAGCTATTATAGGTTGTGATATGTCCTCATCCTCCATTGCAACTGCAAGGGCAATTGGTTCCTTTGGAATTCCGATGGTAACATGTAAATACATTCATTTAACTAGTTTTAAGTATCCTCCGTTAGTTTAGTCAGTGCTGGAAGGTTAATCACGGTAGGAGAGTGCTATTACCTCACAGGGTCTTGAGTTCGATTCCTGGCTTGGATCACTGTATGTGCGGAGTGTGTACGTTCTCCCTGTGTCTGTGTGGGTTCTTCCGGGTGCTCCGGTTTCTTCCCGCAGTGGGAAGGATGGTTAATGCATTGGCTGCGTTAAATTCTCCCTTAGTGAAAGCACTGCTTTCTGGACCAGCATTTTTACTACCCATCCCTAATTGCCCTTGATAAGGTGATGGCGAATTTAGTTTCGGAACTGCTGCAGTCCATGCGCTGTAGGTACAGCCACAGCGCTGTGAGGAGGGAATAACGACAATAGATCCAAGGACATTGCAGGAACAGCGGCAGAATTCCGAGTCACACAAGTGGTTGAACATCGAACATAGAACATTACAGTGCAGTACAGCCCCTTCAGCCCTCAATGTTGCGCCGACCTATGAAAAACAATCTAAAGTCCATCTAACCTACACTATTCCAATATCACCCATATGTTTATCCAATGACCATTTAAATGCTCTTAATGTTGGCGAGTCCACTACTGTAGTAGGCAGGGCATTCCACGCCCTTACTACTCTCTGAGTAAAGAACCTACCTCTGACATCTGTCCTATATCTATCACCCCCAAACTTAAAGCTATGTCCCCTTGTGCTAGCCATCACTATCCGAGGAAAAAGGCTCTCACCGTCCACCCTATCTAATTCTGGTTGGGTGGGAACTTGCGTCTAATGGCGGTTCCTTGCATCAGCTTCATTTGTTTTTCCTGGTGGTAGAGGTTATGTATTAGAAAGGTACTGTTGCAGGAATCTTCGAGAGCTGCTGCAACTTTTAGATGGTGCACGCTGCTGAAATTGTGCCTCGGTGGTGAAGGGAGTGGATGACTTAGAATCCCCACAGTTCAGAAAGAGGCCATTCGGCCAATCGAGTCTGCACCGACCACAATCCCACCCAGGCCCTATCCCCGTATCCCTACATATTTACCCACTAATCCCTCTAACCTATGCATCGCAGGATACTAAGAGCAATTTTAGCTTGGCCAATCAACCTAACCCGCACATCTTTGGATTGTGGGAGGAAACCAGAGCACCCAGAGGAAACCCACGCGCACACGAGGAGAACGTGCAAACTCCATACAGATAGTGACCCAAGCCGGGAATCGAACCCAGGTCCCTGGAGCTGTGAAGCAGCAGTGCTAACCACTGTGCTACCGTGCCGCCCATCTGAAGATTTAAAGTTAGAAGATTATTTATCAGTTTAAAGTTTAGTTTTTAGTGTCACTAATTAGTGAAGGTGATAAATGGGACGCAAGTCAAGTTGGGATGCTTTGTCCTGGATGGTGTCCAGCTTCCTCGACTCTGGAGCTGCACGAATCCAGGCAAATTGAGAGGGTTCCATCACATTCCAGACAGGTTTTAGGGAGACAGGAGATGAGTTTCGCGCAACAGAATTTCCAGTACCTCTTGCTCCTGTAGCCACGGTAAATATTTAGATAGTTCAATTCAGCTGATGGCGAATGGCAAACTCCAGGATACTGTTTCTATACAAATACCAAATGATTCACACCAGAAATGTTACCAAATCATGCTAATTACAAATGATATTTGAAAATATTGTCAATACATGTTTTCATATGTTCAAACTTTTTATATACAGATTAGTTATTTCTCCACCTGCTCCTGCCTCAGTGATAAACAGGAATACCCCACCTTTTTTAGAACGATACCAAATGATGACTATCAGACCAAAATTCTCGCTGAACTCGTGAAAACGTTCGGTTGGAATTGGATCGGGACCGTTAGGAGCAACACCGATTACGGGAATTTTGGAATGCGAACATTTATTGAAGAGGCCGAGAAACTTGGGGTTTGTATCGCGTACTCTGAAGTGTTTTATCGGACGGATCCTGCAGAAAAAATCACCAGAATAGTCCATGTGATCAAACAGGCGACTACACCCGTGTTGATCGGATTCCTACATCCTCGAGAAGTGCGACTTTTACTGAAGGAATTTTCGCGTCAAAACGTAAGCGGGATCCAGTGGATTGGAAGCGAGGGGTGGGTTACTGAAGAGTTGGTTTCACCCGAAGAAAGGGCACGATTTCTGGTTGGGACAATTGGTTTGGCCACCCCTAGGACAGAAATACCCGGACTCAGAGATTATCTTCTTAACATTCATCCTTCGAGGTTCCCTGATAATATTTTCGTGAAGAAATTTTGGGAAGCTGCATTCATGTGTTCGTTCAAGACCGAGAATGAGACAGGGCAAACTGATTCAGCGCTTCCCGTGCGGCAATGTACAGGGAAGGAGCGGCTGGAAGAAATACAAACAGCGTATCTGCCGGCGATAATGGACGGAAGTTCCTACATTGTGTACAAAGCTGTCTACGCGGTGGCGCATGCTCTGGACGACATGCTATCTTGCAAAGAAGGCAATGGACCCTTTGTGAATAATACATGCGCTCAAATTTCCAATTTTCAACCCTGGCAGGTATGGACATATTATTTGGCACAACCTTTCCGAGATTAAGTCCATCTATATAACGTAGACCAATATTAACATGTTTTTAAACAAAGAACAGAAATGTTTATTCATTAGTGTCACAAGTAGGGTTACATTAACACTGCAATGAAGGTACTGTGAAAATCCCGTAGTCGCCACCCTCAGGCGCCTGTTCAGTACACTGATGGAGAATTCAGCATGGCCAATTCATCCTGGCCGTAAGGGGGTTGCTTGAATTGTTCATTGCTGCATTTCCAGCCTTTCGGTTTGAGTTAATGTATGTGGATTTTTATTGCACATGTTCACATACAGCTTAGCCATGTTGCATCTAAAGATTTATATGGTTTCCGCTATTCTATTTCCAGCTGCTCCATTACCTACATTCAGTAAATTTCACAGATCGAACTGGGAGAATGGTGTACTTTGATGAAAATGGTGATCCAGTCCCGGCGTATGAAATGATTAATTTGCAACTGACTTTGAAGGGAACAGTTGAAGTTGTGAACATTGGATATTATGATGGTACAGCTCCTTTCGGACAAGAAATTAACTTGAATATAGGTGATATTATGTGGAGCGGCGGTAACAATCAGGTATGTTCCTTCTGATGGCCATTCACGTGTTATGGTATAAATATGAGCTTTAGGCCCATTGCATTGAAATATGTGTGTTTCATTAATGCCTTGATTTTGATGGCAGTGACAAGATTGGTATTTATTGCCTACCTTTCTTTTCCTGCTTTAATATAAATGAATAACTTTCGAAGCCATTTCAGAAGCAGTTTTCTGCCTTTTCTTTTTCCTATCCACCCTTGACCCCACATCATTTTGGCGTTACTTCTTTGTTTTGACATAACTGCATGCAAAAGAAGTCATAAGAACGTTACTGTTATTTCTTTCCATCTGTTAACTTTCCAATGTTTGCACATTGGCCGTTGCTTGCTAGTGTGGGTGGGACGGGACCAGTCGTAGTAGTTATGAACAATACACAATAGTCTTATCCAATTAAATAATCAGAGTTATCAATAATAACTACAATGGTGATTTTGAAAGTAATTCTGCAACTCCATTGAATGAAAGTGTTGATGCAAATTATCCCAATCGGCCAAGGATCTCCACCCTAAAGCTTCCTTCTCCCCCACATACACTAATTATCTACATGCCCTCGCTGAACTCTGCTGATTCTAATCAATGCTTACAGCAAACATTTCTTCAATAACAAAATGGATCGTTGTCTCTTGCCAACAGTGTCTCAATGTTGGAGGATTGGAGATCACTGAAAGGTGATGATTTTATAATTTAGTCGAAAACCTCATCTGTATCTATTTTCCTTTTACACTTTAGTCTTCCTCGAATGAACAACTGATTGGTCAATTCATCAGTATGTACATTAAATTGCCCTTCACAACAAGTGAAGATTGAATAGACTGGGCCTGTACTCGTTAGAGTTTAGAAGGCTGAGGGGGATCTTATAGAGACTTACAAGGTAATGAAAGGGCTAGATATGGTGGAGGTGGAGAGATTCTTCCCGCTTAGAAAGGATAGCAGAACGAGAGGGCACAGCCTCAAAATAAGGGGGGGGGGGGGGGGGGTGCAGTTTAGAAGGGAGTTGAGGAGGAACTTCTTCACTCAAAGGGTGATGAATCTCAGGAATTCTCTGCCCATTGAAGTGGTGGAGGCTACCTCGCTGAATATATTTAAGTCACGAGTAGATGGATTTCTGATAGACAAGGGAATGAAGGGTTATGGGGATAAAGCGGGAAAGTGGAACTGATCCACTTCAGATCAGCCATGATCTTATTGAATGGCGGGGCAGGCTCGAGGGGCTAGATGGCCTACTCCTGCTCCTATCTCTTACGTTCTTATGTTCTTAAGTACCATGCAAAAGAAAATGTCTGAGGTTTGGCCAAAAATCGCTCTTTAGAAAAAGAAAAGTGATTCCACTATTCCAGTGAAATAAACACCTGGACATGTTTAAGTGGATTTTTCTTTTTGCAAAATACATATGACGGCCGAGAAATATTAGTTTCACTCCCTCTCCACAGATGCAGTCCGACCAGCTGAGATTTTCCAGCATTTTCTTTTTTTGGATCAGATTCCAGCATTGCTTTTTTTTAATTCATTCGTGGGACTTGGGCGTCGCTGGCTGGCCAGCATTGATTGCCCATTCCTTAATTGTCCTTGGAGGGCAATTGAGAGTCAACCATGTTGCCGTGGCTCTGGAGCTACATGTAAGTCACACTGGGTAAGGATGGCAGGTTCCCTCCCTTTAAGGACATTAATGAACCAGGTGGGTTATTATGACAATGGTTTCAGAAGATTCTTAATTCCAGGTATTTTTTATTGAATACAAATTCCACCTTCTGTGGTGGCAGGATTCGAACCAGCGTCCTTGAGAACATTAGCTGAGCTTCTGGATTAATGATCTAACGATAATACCAGGAGGCCATCACCTCCCCAGTATTTTGGGGCGTGTTCGAAGTATTTTGTTTTTATTTAAAGTTTAAACGTTTAAAGTTTATTTATTAGTCACAAGTTAAGGACAGTTAACACTGCACTGACGTTACTATGAAATTCCCCCAGTCGTCACATTCCGGCGCCTGTTCGGGTCAATGCACCTAACCAGCCCGTCTTTCAAAATGTGGGAGGAAACCGATGCAGACACGGGGAGAACGCGCAAACTTCACACAGATAGTGACTCGAGCCAGGAATTGAACCTGGATCCCTGACGCTATGAAGCAGCAGTATTAAGAACATAAAAACATAAGAAATAGGAGCAGGAGTAGGCCATCAAGCCCTTCGAGCCTGCCCCGCCATTCAATAAGATCATGGCTGATCTGAAGTGGATCAGTTCCACTTTCCCGCTTTCTCCCCATAACCCTTAATTCCCTTGTCTGTCAAAAACCTACCTACCCGTGACTTAAATATATTCAATATATTAGTCACTGTGTTACCGTGCACCACCCTCCCCCACCAGCGCCCCCCCCCCAACATTAGTTGTGTTTGTGCATTTCTGACACAAATTCAAAGCTGAATGAAAATGGATACAAAATATCCTGTCTTCTTAAACAGCGAATCGATAATCTAAAAACAATTCTTAGGTTGCTTGATTTCTAACTAGCAGCATACATTGTGCTCAGTTGCTTGCATCAGTAAATAAGGAGAAAGTCAATGGTTTCACGAGGGTGAGAAGAGCTTTATTAGAATTATAGTAGGAATGAGGGGCATCTATTATTTGGAGAAATTAGAAAAGCTGTACTTTCTTCTTCGAGTTGAAAATGAGGAGGCTTGATAGAGATTACCAAAATCATAAGGGGCTTGCAAAGGACAAGTGACAAGTGTTCAAGTGACAAGTATCGCTTATAAGCTAACAGATATTTGAGATGAAATATCAGCAAAATGCTGAGGATGCCGGAATTTGAAAGTCAAAACGGATTAAACCCGCGGCAGGTTTCAGCTGCCTCGGTGGAGAGAGAAACTGAGTTAACGTTTCCAGTCCGCAAGTCTTCTCAGTTTTGAAGTGACGTTTCAAAGAGGCTACATTGGTGGGAAAACACAACGAGTTGTGATCAACATTGCACTGTTTCCTTGCACATTGTCAACCTATCCATCAAACAGCATCGCCCATCTGCGTCCCGTGTCTTATTATCTAAGTAAGTCAAACAAAAACATAAAATGCTGGAAAATCTCAGCGGGTCTCACAGCAAAACTGGAGAGAGAACTGAAACAACGTTTCGAGTCTGGGTGGCTCTTCATCAGACTGGCACTGCCTGAAATGATAGGGGAAAGAGATTCACCAGTTAGTTTTCATAAAACAAATTTCATCAGTTACTTGAAGGGAAGGAAATATAAACCCAGGGGAAAAGTGGAGAAGGAATAATCTGTGAAAAAGCGAGCGCATTCACCATGAGCCAAGTGCTCCTTCTGTTCTTTGATCCTAGGTGACGGTAGAAGTAAACATTCTTTCTGTTCCTTCAGATCCCACGTGCCGTTTGCTCAGAACCGTGTCCTCCCGGAACAAGAAAGGTCAACCGGAAAGGACAACCGATTTGCTGTTTTGACTGTGCAGAATGCGCCGATGGTGAGATTAGCAACACCACAGGTCTGTGCAAATCTGTTTAGCTTACATTCCCAATATCTTTGATCACAAGTAACGTTCGCGTTTAAAAAAAATACATACTTTGTTCTTTCAGATTCCGCAGATTGCATGACGTGCCCTTTGGAATACTGGTCCAATCAACTGAAAGATCGGTGTGTTCTCAAGAAGGTCGAATTTCTTTCCTTTGGCGAGATTCTGGGATTTGTGTTAGTCACACTTGCTTTAGTGGGAGTCGGTTTTACACTGGCTACAGCTGTGATATTCTTCCAGTATCGAGAAACTCCAATCGTTAGAGCTAACAATTCGGAGCTCAGCTTCCTCCTTCTGTTCGCACTAACGCTTTGCTTCCTGTGCTCACTTACCTTCATTGGAGAGCCAACAAGGTGGTCTTGTATGTTGCGCCGGACTGTGTTTAGTATTGTATTTGTTCTCTCTATTTCTTGTATTTTGGGGAAAACTATCCTTGTTGTGATAGCATTTAAAGCCACTCTTCCCAATAACAACTTGATGAACTGGTTTGGACCTACGCAACAGAGATTAGGAGTGTTCTTCCTTACATTTATTCAAGCTTTAGTTTGTGCGATCTGGTTAAGTGTATCACCTCCCTATCCGTTGAAGAATATGGCCTATTACAGAGACATTATTATTTTGGAATGTGATGTGGGTTCTTTAAAAGCCTTTTATATCGTGTCGTGCTATATTGGTCTTCTGTCCACTGTTTGCTTCGTGCTTGCTTTCCTTGCACGAAAACTTCCGGATAATTTCAACGACGCGAAATATATAACTTTCAGTATGCTGATCTTCTGCGCTGTTTGGATAACCTTTATCCCAGCTTATGTCAGCTCCCCTGGAAAGTACACTGTGGCTGTCGAAGTATTTGCAATCTGGGCATCCAGCTTTGGTTTGCTTGTCTGCATCTTTGCTCCTAAATGTTATATTATCTTACTGAAACCGGAGGCTAACACGAAGAAAAATATGATGGGCAAAGCGACTTCACAATCACTCTGAACCTTTAATTATTTCTCACGTATTGTGTGCGGTCTATTACATCAATGTGAATAATCCTTGCTTAATTAATGTTGCTTGCATTCACTTTCTTTTGTAAAGCGTCTGAGAAATGGATGTACAGAACTCCATATTGTCATTAAAGCTATTCAGTTATGTAGACTGCATTATACAGCACAGGTGTGCAAACCCAAACGTTTGTGGTTACAATATTCCGCTTGCAAGCTATGCATCGACAGCAAACAAATACTCCTGCAGACCTAATGCGGATTTTCGTTCAACTCCGTACAATTACTTGCACAGATAAAAAGAGACGTCGAAACTTTTTACCTTTGACTCTTCAGGACTCTTTGCATGAAGATCAATATGAGGGTCATACTGTACAATAAACCAGTGCTGATTGGTTGGCAACTGGTCTTTGATTAGTAGAGAAGTTGCCATGGCGAATCCCCATCAGTTGATACACCCTCCGTGGCAACGTCACTAGCAATCAAGGACCACTTACGATTTGGTATTTTACAGTTCCCAAGGAGCAATTTAGCATGGCTAATCGACATAATTTGCACATTTTTTTGGACTGTGGGGGGGAAACTGTAGCACCGGTAGGAAACATGTGCACCAACGGACAGAGTGTACAAGCATCCCCCAGTCACCAAAGACTGCTGTGAGGCAGCCATGCAAACCACTGTGCCACAGTAACGCCCCATTTAGCATGGAACCAAATCGGAATTACTCAGCTGTTCGCCCTATGACCATTAAGTCCTAGTTGTTGTTGTTGATGTCCCAACTGGATATGAGACACATTTCAACTTGCCTGCTCTCTTCTGTGCCTGCTTCCTATTTAGAGATACACTCCCTCGGATATATGTTTCGCCGGAAATTATCACAGTGCGCTTAGGAAAACATGAAACCCCTGAATTATTGGAAAGGAGAATTGACAGTTACAATGCACACCCTTGCAACCCTATTGCCCTTTGTCTAATTTTGTTGAAGCAACATCGCCCAAAAGGGGAAGGAGTGTTCCAGCTGGATCTGGAGCTGGCCTTACAGATAGAACCTGCTGCGCAATTCCGTGGAGCCGTAATTTGACCTTGTACCGATAATGGAAAGCGAGACGTATCGGATTCACCCCTTCCCATGTACCCAGCACATTATATATTTTTCCAGAAACAAAATACTGCGGATGCTGGGAATCACAAGTAGAATCAGAAAATGCTCGATAAACACAGCAGATCTAGTAGCGTCTTTGGTCGCCGCACTTACGCAAGGATATTTTGGCCTTGGAGGGAGTGCAGAGGAGGTTTACTAGGCTGATTCCGGAGTTGAGGGGGTTGAACTATGAGGAGAGGCTGAATAAACTAGGTTTGTACTCTTTAGAGTTTAGAAGAATGAGGGGAGATCTCATTGAGACGTATAAGATGTTGAATGGGATGGATAGGATAGAGGTGGAGAGACTCTTCCCGCTCAGAAAGGACAGTAGGACTGGAGGGCACAGCCTCCGGATAAAGGGGGGGCGGTTTAGAACGGAGTTGAGGAGGAACTTCTTCACTCAAAGGGTGGTGAATCTCTGGAATTCTCTGCCCGTTGAAGTGGTGGAGGCTGCCTCGCTCAATATTTTTAAGACGCGGGTTGATAGGTTTTTGATAGGCAAGGGGATTAAGGGTTATGGGGAGAGGGCGGGAAAGTGGAACTGAGCCACGACAGATCAGCCATGATCTTATTGAATGGCGGGGCAGGCTCGAGGGGCTAGATGGCCTACTCCTGCTCCTGTTTCTTATGTTCTTATGAAACAGAGTTGTGTTGTGACTCTTCAAATCTGAAGGGGAATAGAAATGTAATGAATTATATAGATGCTGAGTTTTCGAGAAGGTGAGGCGGAGTAGAAGGTCAGGGATTGATCGGAACTAAGGAAAGATTGACAAAAATGTATTGGACAGATGACAAAGGGAGTGTTAATGGTGGCATTAAGGACTAAAAAAAGGCCAATATTACATAATGGCAAGATAGCAGAACTTGTAAACAGGGGGACAAAGTCGGTGCTCCATCAAAGCAAAACTGAAGAACAAGTAAGAGATGGCCCTGTGTAGGTGGAGTGGGGCGTGCGCTGTATGGGACATACAAAAAAAAGAAAAAAAGCGGGTCAAATGAAGGGGAATGTTCGCCGTTTAAAAGTTGTTGAACTTAATGTTGAGTCCAGAAGACCAGACATGCCAGACCGGAAGGTTCTGCCAATTTGGCGTGTCCATTTTCCCTCCGAGCGGTAGATAAATTTGCTCTTCTTCTCTGCCCCTGGTTACGCTGTTTACCCTGTATTTAGGGCCTCTTTCCCCACCTGCATCTGATTGACATCCTCCTTTGCTTCTATGTCTTTGTCCCTTTTCACTTCCGCCTTTCTTAATGAAATGAATCTTCCGTTTTCACCCTCCAGCCTGCCACAAACATTTTACCATGGATCCGGGCCAGAATTTCACGACATATTTTTACTGTTCTCCTGTCGTCACTCACCCCTATTGCCCTCCAGTACATTGATGTTTTCTGCTAGGTTATTCCTCATGGAATCACAGATTCACGATGGATCCCGTGTCACTTCACCCTCTCTACCATGAGGGACCTTGTCAACAGCCTTGCTAAAGTCCAGTAGACAACATTCACTGACATGCCGCCATTAATCATCTTTGTTACTTCCTCGAACAACGCAATCAAATTTGTGAGACATGACCTCCACTGCAGGGAGCCATTTGCATCTCGCTAATAAATCCATATTTTTTTCAAATGTGAGTAAACCCTGCCCCGAACAATCCTCTACAAAAACGCCCCTACCATTGATGTAAGGCTCACCAGCCTGCAATGTTCAGGATTATTCCTGTTGCCCTTTTAAAAACAAGGGAACTTCTTTGACTGTGACCTGCCAAGTATTCATCCAGGTCATTTTTTAAGAATGTGACACAACTCTCCTCACAGGGAACGCTTTCCAGACAGTCACCACCCTCACAGTAAAATAGTTTTTCCTAACTTCCCCTCTAAATCCCTTGGCCCTCACCTTGAACCGATGTCCCCTCATGACTGAGACTTCAACTAACGGGAACAGCTGCTCTCTACTCACTCTGTGCATACCCCTCATAATCTTGTACACCCCGATCAGGTCCCCCCTCAGTCTTCTCTGCTGCAACGAAAACAACCCAAGCCTAACCAACTCTCTTCATAACTTCAATGTTCCATCCTAGGCAGCATCCTGGTGAACCTCCTCTATGTCCAATCAGTGCAATCTCAACCTTCCTATAAGGTGGTGACCAGAACTGCACACAATAGTCTGGTTGTCCTATTCAACTCCAACATGACTTCTCTGCTATTGTAATTTAAGTTGCAATCATTGCCTAGTGGAGGAAAAGCATATTCCGTAGTATCCCCCTCATTCCTTCAAATCGAATGCAAAATTCAATCATGTTATAGTTGCTGCTACCTTCTGGGCGACTTCATTATAGGATCAATAATTTGTTCGAACTTTTTGCATAATGCCAGGTCTAGTGTAGCTTGGTTTCTGGTTGCTCCAGAACATGCAGTTCTAAGAATGCATTCAATGAAATCGTAATCTAGGCTACTTTTTCTCACTTGCCTATTGCCCTATGATTATTGCCGTGGCTTTCCGACAAGATCTAGCTATTTCATTCTTCATGCTCCTCCGTCCCATGTCACTCTTGCTGGGGGCCTGTGTGTGACTCCCACAAGTGACCTCCTGCCTTTACTGTCAGGTCACCCATTCTTTTGTGCTAATATCATCATTGACGAACAGAATCACCCCAGATCGCTTTTCCCCACTTCCTCACCATCCTAAATATCATACACCCTTCAATATTCAGGTCCCAGTCCATCTACGCCAGCAGCCATATCTCTCTAATAGTTGTCAAATCATACTTACTTCTATGTGCCCCCTCAGTTGATCTATTTGGTTCCAAATACTATCTAATTCAGATCCAGTGATTTTAATTTTATCCTTTTATTCCTGTATACCTCCAGTCTCATTGGTTGACATGCTGTTAGCTTTGTACTCTCTATCTCTTCCATTCATTGTCTGTTTTCACTCCCAGTGATAATACCTTTCTCTTTTGCCTTTTCTCTGTTCTTTGATTTACTACATCATCCCAGATTGGATCCCTTGCCACCACTATTTCAGTTTAGACGCTCTTTCCTTCACAGTTTATCTGACTCACACATATACGAGTCCTTGCATGATTCAGGTGTAGACCATCACAACAGTGTAGATTCCAATTTCCCCAGTGCTGGTGCCAGTGCCCATGAACCTGAACCCACTTCTCATACACCAGACTTGGAGGCATACGTTCTTTTCTCTAACCTGCTTTGCTCCATAAATGTGGCATGCCGTTTAGATATTAATTTAGAGATTTTGACCTCGATTTTGATATGATTTGATTGATTGATTGTCAGATGTATCAGTATACAGTGGAAAGTACAGTTTCTTGCGCGCTATGCAGACAAAGCATACTGTTCATAGAGAAGGAGGCAGGGGCATGTGCTTCTGTCTAAGCATGTGCACGTGTTCCTGTCTAAGACAATAATCTCTGCCGCAATGTCAACAAAATCTCCCACTCGAACATTCCACCCCACAGAAGCCTGTCCCGACTCCCGTCCGTCCCGACCCTACTCCCATCAACATCCCCCCGCCCCCAACGTAGTTTGGACGGGCGATTTCGCTGTTGAAGACTGCAGTTCCGGCCAGTTCTCTTTCTTATTCAGGCAAATGGCAGGATGCTTCACTTCTCAGAACTTGTATTCTTGACCATCTCAAATTTTAGTCCCTTCACCTGGACTCTAAGCTTCTAGTTCTCTCCCTCTACGCTCCACCGTCCTACCTCATTTTGCTTCATCAAGACGCTCTTTAAAATCTATAGTTACGGCGGAGAAATCTTAGTGTTGGAGATCAGTGTTGGGTAAGTAACTGGCTGTATCATAGAAGGCAGGGGGTGGTGGTGGAGGAAAAAGTTTCAGACTGGAGGCCAGTTACCAGCAGTGTACCAAAGGGATCAGTGCGGGGTCCTCTGCTTTTTGTGATATTTATCAATGACTTGGAAGAGGGGGCTGAAGTGTTGGTCAGTAAATTTGCTGAGGAGACCAAGGTTGGTGGAGTAGTGGATGAGGTGGAGGGCTCTTGCAAGCTGCAAAGAGACATTGATAGGATGCAGAGCTGGGGCGAAACGTGGCAGATGGAGTTTAACCCTGATAAGCGTGAGGTGATTCATTTTGGAGGACAAATTTGAATGTGGATTACAGGGTCAATGGCAAGGTTCTAAGGAATGTGGAGGAACAGAGCGATCTTGGGGTCCATATCCACTGATCTCTGAAGGTTGGCACTCAAGTGGATAGAGCCTTGAAGAAGGCTCCTAGTATGTTAGCGTTTATTAACAGGGGGTTTGAGTTTAAGAGCCGTGGGGTTATACTACAACTGTACCGGACGTTGGCGAGACCACATTTGGAACATTGTGTTCAGTTCTGGTCACCTCACTATAAGAAGGAGATTTACGAGGATGCTGCCTGGTTTGGAGGGTAGATCTTATGAGGAAAGGTTGAGGAAGCTGGGGCTTTTCTCTTTGGAGCGGAGGAGGATGAGAGGCGACTTAATAAGGGTTTATAAGATGATGAGGGGGATAGATAGACTGGATGTGCAGAGACTATTTCCTCGGCTGGATGTAGCTGTTACTAGGGGCATAACTATAAGGTTCATGGTGGGAGATATAGGAGGGATATCAGAGGTAAATTCTTCACTCAGAGAGTGGTTGGGATGTGGAATAGACTGCCTGCTATGATAGTGGAGTCGGACACTTTAGGAACTTTCAAGTGGTTATTGGATAGGCACATGGAGCAGTCCAGAATTATAGGGAGGGAATAGCTTGAACTTGGGATTGGAATAGCTCGGCACAACATTGAGGGTTGAAGGGACTGTACTGTGCTGTAATGTTCTATGTTTCTATGTTCTATCACAGAGGGAAGAGGAAAGGCCGTGGAGGGAATCGAAACAACGGATGTGAATTTTAAAATCTGGGATTTTCTTAATTGGTAGCCGATGGAACCCAACCAGCAGGAGGTTAGGAGTGTGAACCCAAATGGGTACATTATTAATTTTTTTTGAAGTTTTCAGGTCTACAGAGGGTATGGCGTGGGAAACCAGCCAGAAATGCATTGAGACAGCCACGTGCCGAGTCAACAAAGGTATAGATGAAGTTTCAGCAGCCGATGAGCTGAAACCCTGCCAGAGCAGAGCATTATTACGGGTGGAAAGAAATGGTTTCAGTGGTGAGGGGGATGTGCATCTCTCTGTCTAATAAAACCAGTGCTGTAAGTAATCTGGTTAAACTCACAATTGAGAAGGGACCTGATGGAATCAGTGACTACGGACCGAGTTTGAAGCAGGGATCAATGAAGATAGCTATGGTCATCCTGATATTTTGTTGGAGTAAATGCCTGCTGAGCCAGAATTACTGCGGACAATGGGACGCGCGATTGTGTCTGTCTGTGTGTGCTTGTGCGTACTTGATATGAGGTCTGAAGGACAGATTTGGTAAACACCTTCTGATGCCTACACTGCCAGATTCCAGGACTCAGGTTCTTGCCTTTTGCCAGGAACAACATGTGATTTTGATCAGAAACGGATTTTAATTTAATTGATCTTCGACCTCACAATTCGAACCAGAGAACCATTGAAAAGAAACAGCAGAAAATGAGGCCATTCAGCCCATCTTGTCCATTTCAGATCCAGAACAACGGGCTGCCCTTTCTAACCCCCTCTTCTTGCACCCGGCCCGTAGTCCTGTAGCCTATAGCACTTAGATGCAGATCTAGGTAATTTTTAAAAGAGTTTATTGTCTCTGTCTCCATCAACAAGCCGGGCACCCGGGCAGTAGATCCTAGACACTCAGCACCCTTTGCGCAAGAACTTCTTCCTCTTGTCTCTTTTACACCTGCTGCCACTTCTCTTGAATCTAGGTTCCCTGGTTCTAAAATTCTCCTACGAGCTAAACTATTTTATCCCGTGCACGCTATCTCTCCCCCTAATAATTTTGAATACCTCTATCAATCCACCACTCAGCGTTTTTTCTCAAGGAAAATAACCCCAAGTTGTCCAATCTCACCCCGTAGCTACACTTTTCTGGCCCTGGCAACCTTTTTGCAAACATCATCTGCACTCTTTCCAGAACAGTTAAGTCTTTCCTGTGATGCGGGGGCTAGAATTGCACACAATACTCCAGCTATGGCCTTACATATTCCAGAACATAGTTTTAATATAAGATTCAACTTTAAGTTGGTTTAACTTTGAGATAACACGGATTCTGATATTCTCTAAACATTTGAAAGTTACATCTGGCGATGATCATCCACGCCATATAGTTTTTTGTACATTCTCCGTGCATTGCTCGGGTAAGGTTTATTCTCTAATGGCCTTGAGAGTTTGCCTATTTGATTTTTCTCTCTCTGTAGAATTGACTAACCACTCCGCACGCCGGAGTAGACGGTACCCTGTGTAATATTTTGGGACCTTCTGCATGACCTCAGTGGTAAGCCTTAATTTGCTGCTAGGAGCTTTGGGATGTCTGGAGGCTATGAAAGTACCTATATAAATCGGAACTCTTTCTTTTTCCTCATAACCCCAGCGATAGATTCCTTGCAGTAAGGCAATGACTCTGTTTCTGGTTTTCCTTTTGCTAGTTGTGTTTGCCGAAATGCAAACACATGGAATGGTGTGTACCCGTAGATCGGAAGATAATCTCCCCAGTATATCTGAGGATGGTGACATTATCTTGGGCGGAATAATTAAGGTACACCGAGATGCGAATCAGGAGATGCCTTCGTTCACCAGAACTCCGACAGAGAGCGAGTGCGGAAAGTGAGTCTAACTCCTGCCGTGAGCAGCAGAACTTCAATTATCGCAGAAAAGTACAATAAAACATTTTAATTTCATTTTTTACTTATTTGAAATACAATCTTATGGTTTCGGGAACGCATTCTATAATGTTTTCATTTTTCTATGGATGTTCTATAATGGTGCTTTTTTTCAGATGCTTTGTATCGGCCAATGGCTTCCACAGAATGATTATCCTTCAATTATTGAATGTAACATTATGCATTGACCCAGACTGGAGAACTTGTATTTACCATATTATTTATTTGTTACTGAGTGTTTCTATCTTGACAAATTTCGAACGATAAATGTAATGAACAGAGGGAACGTTAAATCATTACCCCATGGTGCTGAATATAACAGTTGTGCGCGGCAGCCGTGATATTACTGAAACCAGTTGACCAATTTAACCAGTTTACCGATGAATACAGCAATAAGAACGATTTCTAAAATTTTTAAAAATATTTTAAAAATATTTTATATTTTAAAATATAAATCTAAAATACATAGGGTACTGTTGCTATGGAACCAAGTGTGGGTTAAACATCGTGAAATTCTGAATCTCAGTGTCTTCAATGTCACTGAATAGAAATATCAAATGTCCTTTTCACATTATGCAACTACCTATAGGAGTGGCAGCTGAGCTATTGAGTTATATTGGGATTAAAAACAAATGCAGGCGGGTGCAATTGACGATGGTGCATTTCCTTCCCTTCCCGCCTTATCTTTCAGAAAATTCAAACTTAGCTCGATAAGATGTTAGAAAATGGATTTACTGGGACATAAAATACTGTTGCAGCTGCAGTGTGTATGGAACGCATGAATATCTCAGTGGCGAGCAGCTGGTTGTGAAACTTAAAGCTGCCCACAGATATTCTGTGCACTTTTCCACGCTAGTCTGCGGTATTTGGAGATATTGTTCAGATGGCGCCCTCTACTGAGAATCTAAGATATACGGGAACAGGAAAAAAAGCAGCAAATCTTTCCAACTGATCCCACGGAGACACGCGGGGTCTCAATCAGAAAGGGTAAATTAGAGCATATAATTTATAAAACCAAGGAGAGAATTAAAGAGAAGGAAACGGCTTGGATTAAGAAAGAAATGAATGGGACAGAAATGAAAAGTATATTTTTATTCTTAAAAATCCCCAGTAATAGGTTATATCTGAATGAATGTAGCTCCACATTTGTAAAATGTAAACCAACCATTTCTGACTTGCCCTGTGGATATCTCGCTGCTAAGTGCCAGGGCATCACCCTCTATATCCTTTTGACTATCAAGTCTCCTGGCCTGAAAGGACAGGGTACCAAGGGCAAGGCTTTCCACATTGCCTGCTAAACTACCCCGGTGTAAACATGGAAGCTGTTTTTCGATTTATTCCACTATAATTGTAGATGACATGAACGTCGGCATTATTCTTTGCGCAGAATCTGGGCACTGCCTTAGACTTCAGTGTAAAGTTTATTCACTAGTCATAAGTAGTTGACATTAACACTGCAATGAGGTTACTGTAAAAATCCCCGAGTCGCCACACTCAGGTGCCTGTTCAGGTACACTAAAGAATAATTTAGCATGGCAATCCACCTAACGTGCACATCTTTGGACTGTGGGAGGAAACCAGAGCACTCGGAGGAAGCCCACGCAGACACGAGGTGAATGTGCAAACTCCACACAGTGACCCAAGCCGGGAATCGAAGCCGAGTCCCTGGCTCTGTGATGCAGCAGTGGTAACCACGGTGCCACCATGCGACCCCAGTGTCAAGAAGTAGAACCTTCACGTGTGCAATAATATTCGGGAAATTAGCTGTACGTTAATCTGAATTCCTGTTGTTTATTAAATAACATCACTTGTCTAATTTGCTTATTCTTAGGATCTAAAAAGAAACCTTGAAGAATTTTAATTGAAGAGTCAAGATCATTCAAGTTATATTTTTACTGTAATTCCAGTCCAAAGATATCTACATACGTATCGATACGTGCTCAGTTGAAAATGCAAACATTCGTTTATCGTGATGATATAGAATTTCACAACTTCTGTGATTGCTGTTACTTGTAGAAAAAAAGCATCTGTGCTCTTTACGGATTGAACACACTTTCTATTTGCTGTGGTTTGATGGAAAATATTGCAATTTAACTATATGATGCAACAAGCGATTGAATTATGATTTGATCATTTGTACCCTGTTTTGTTTACCTTTTCCACAGTTTTCAATTGTCAAACTTTCGGTTGATGCAGACCATGCTATTTGCTATTGAAGAAATAAACCAGAACAAAGCTCTACTTCAGAATTTCACACTGGGATATAAAATCTACGATGACTGCTCGTCCTCCGTCATTGCGACAAAAGCAGCGCTCTCTTTGATGAATGGAGAACAAGAACTAATTAATTACCCTCAATGTAAAGGTTCCTCCAATGTCGCAGCCATTATAGGCTGTGAGATGTCCTCGTCCTCCATTGCAACTGCAAGGGCAGTTGGTTCCTTTGGAATTCCGATGGTAACACGTAAATACATTCGTTTAACAAGTTATTAAGGATCTTCGGTTAGTTTAGTCAGTGCTGGAAGGTTAATCACGGTGGCACAGTGGTTAGCACTGCTACCTCACAGCACCAGGGGCTCGCGTTCGATTCCTGGCCTGGGTCACTGTATGTGCGGAGTGTGTACGTTCTCCCTGTGTCTGTGTGGATTTCTTCTGGGTGCTCTGGTTTCCTCCTGCAGTGGGAAAGATGGTTAATGCATTGGCTGTGCTAAATTCTCCCTCAGCGAAAGTACCGCTTTCTGGATCAGCATTTTTACTACCCATGCCTAATTGCCCTTGAGAAGGTGGTGGCGAATTTAGTTTTGGAACTGCTGCAGTCCAAGTGCTGTAGGTACAGCCACAATGCTGGGAGGAGGAGATAACGACAATAGATCCAAGGGCAGTGCAGGAACAGCAGCAGAATTACAAATCACACAAGTGTTTGGGTGGGAACTTGCGACATGCATCAGCTTCATTTGTTTTTCCTGGTGGTAAAGGTTATGTATTAAGAAGGTACTTTTGCACGAATCTTCGAGAGCTGCTGCCATCTTTTAAATGCTGCTGAAATTGTGCCTCGGTGGTGAAGTGAATGGATCTGAAGGTTGAAAGTTAAAAGATTATTTATTAGTTTAAAGTTCATTTTTTAGTGTCACTAATTAGTGAAGGTGATGAATGGGACGCGAGTCAAGTTGGGATGCTTTGTCCTGGATGGTGTCCAGCTTCCTCGATTCTGGAGCTGCACGAATCCAGGCAAATGGAGGGAGTTCCATCACATTCCAGACAGATTTTAGGGAGACAGGAGGTGAGTTTCGTGCAACAGAATTTCCAGTTCCTCTTGCTCTTGTAGCACAGTAAATATTTAGATAGTTCAATTCAGCTGACGGTGAATGGCAAACTCCAGGATACTGTTTATATACAAATATCAAATGATTCACACCAGAAATGTTACCAAGTCATGCTAGTTACACATGATATTTGAAAGTATTGTCAATACATGTTTTCATATATTCAAACTTTTTATATACAGATTAGTTATTTCTCCACCTGCTCCTGCCTCAGTGATAAACAGGAATACCCCACCTTCTTTAGAACTATACCAAGTGATGACTATCAGACCAAAATCCTCGCTAAACTCGTGAAAACGTTCGGCTGGAATTGGATCGGGACCGTTAGGAGCAACACCGATTACGGGAATTTTGGAATGCGAACATTTATTGAAGAGGCCGAGAAACTTGGGGTTTGTATCGCGTACTCTGAAGTGTTTTATCGGACGGATCCTGCAGAAAAAATCACTAAAGTAGTCCAGGTGATCAAACAGGCGACTACACATGTGTTGATAGGAATCCTACATCCCAGAGAAGTGCGACTTTTACTGAAGGAATTTTCGCTTCAAAATGTAAGCGGGATCCAGTGGATTGGAAGCGAAGGGTGGGTTAATGAAGAGTTGGTTTCACCCGAAGAAAGGGCACGATTTCTGGTTGGGACAATTGGTTTGGCCACCCCTAGGACAGAAATACCCGGACTCAGAGATTATCTTCTTAATATCCATCCTTCGAGGTTCCCTGATAATATTTTCGTGAAGAAATTTTGGGAAGCTGCATTCATGTGTTCGTTCAAGGCCGAGAATGAGGCAGGGCAAACTGCTTCAGCACTTCCCGTGCGGCAATGTACAGGGAAGGAGCGGCTGGAAGAAATACAAACAGCGTATCTACCGGCGATAATGGACGGAAGTTCCTACATTGTGTACAAAGCTGTCTACGCGGTGGCGCATGCTCTGGACGACATGCTATCTTGTGAAGAAGGCAATGGACCCTTTGTGAATAATACGTGCGCTCAAATTTCCAATTTTCAACCCTGGCAGGTATGGACATATTATTTGACACAACCTTTCCGAGATTAAGTCCATTTATATAACGTGGACCAAACGTTTATTTATTAGTGTCATAGGTAGGCTTACATTCACACTGCAATGTGATAACCTCCGAGTCGTCACACTGCTGTTCAGTACACTAAGGGAGGTTTTAGCGTGGCCAATTCACCTAACCTGCAGATTTTTGAACTGTGGGACAAAACCGGCGCACCCAGAGGAATCCCACGCAGACACGGGGTGAATGTGCAAACTCCACACAGACAGTGATCCAAGCCAGGAATCAAACCTAGGTCCCTGGAGCTGTTAGGTAGCAGTGCTCACCACTGTACCACCTGTAACGCACAGAACAAACCCGTCGGCCCCTGAAGCCTATGTCCGTCACGGTGCGCCAGCTAAACAAAAAAGCTCTACCCTTACTTGGTCTATGTTCCTCTATTCCCTCCCTATTCATGTATCCATGGACATGCCTCTTAAGTGTTACTAATGTGCTTGCTTCCACCACCACCTCTGGCAGTGTGTTCCAAGCACCCACCACTTCTTGTGTTCCCCGCATATCTCCCTGAAACTTTCTCCCTCTCACCTTGAACTTGTTCCCCCATGTAATTGAGATTTCCACCCTGGCAAAACGCCTCTGATTATTCACCCTGTCTATGCCACTCATAATTTTCTAGACCTCTATCAGGTCTCTCCTCAGCCTTCATGTTTCGAGCGGAAACAACCTTAGTTTATTCAACCTTCCCTCATACCCTATGCCCTCAAGACCAGGCAACATCCCTGTGAGCCATCTTTGCACTCTCTCGAAAGCTTCCAAATCTTTTGGTATTGTGGTCAACTGAACTGAAGAAATATTCAAAAAGCGGCCTAACTAAGGTTTTATGTAGCTGCAACATCATTTCTCAACTCTTGTATTCAGTGCCCCGACCAATGAAAACAAGGATGATAAATGCCTTCTTAATCACCTTGGCCATCTCTGTTAACATTTTACAGAACTATCGACCTGCACGCCTAGATCTCTCTGTATATTAATGTTCATAGGAGTTCTGCAAATTTACGGTATAATTCACACTTAAATTTGATCCTCCAAAATGTACCATTTCACATTGTCTGTATTAAATTGTATCTGCCATTTCTGTGCCCAAGTCTCCTATCTATCCATATCATTTTATATCCTCTGACAAGTCCCAGCACTATCAGCAACTCCACTAATCTGCAAACCATTGTATTTTCAGGCCACCCATATTTTCCCCCAGATCATTTGTATATACTACAAACAGCAATGTCCTAGCATGATCCCTGTGGAACACCACTAACTACATATCTTCATTCTAAAAAAGCCCTTCCACCGCTACTCTCTGTCTTCCCTGCAGCTTTATAGAACTTTAGTTAGGCTGCACTTGAAATATAGTGTTCAATTTTGGTCGCCATGCTACCAGAAGGATGTGGATATTTGGAGACTGTATACAGAAAAGATTTACCAGGATGTTGCCTGGTATGGAGGGCATTAGCTATGAGGAGAAGTTGGAGAAATTTGGTTTGTTCTCACTGAAGCAATGGAGGTTGAGGGGAGGCCTGACAGAAGTCGACAAGATTATGAGAGACATGGACAGAATGGATAGTCAGAAGCTTTTTCCCAGGGTGGAAGAGTCAATTACTAGGGGGCATAGTTTTAAGGTGTGAGGGGCAAGATTTAAAGATGTACAAGGCAGAGTTTTTACACAGAGAGCAGTGGGTGCCTGGAACTCGTTGCCGGGCGAAATAATGGAAGGGGGTACGGTAGTGGCTTTTGACAAGTACATGAATAGGATGGGAATAGAGGGATATGGTACCTGGAAGGGTAGAGGGTTTTAGTTAAGTCGGGCAGCATGGCCAGTGGAGGCGTGGAAGGCTGAAGGGCCTGTTCCTGTGCTGTAATTTTCTTTGTTCTTTGTTTTTTGTGTATCCAATCCAGTTCTGTATCAATCTAGCCTGCCTGCTGTGAATTCCCTATGATTTCAGTTTCTGTACCAGTTTGCCATGTGGGACCTTGTCACACTCCTTACCAAAGTCCATCTTAGCTCCATCCACAACCCTTCCCTTATCAATTATCTTTGTCACCTCTTCAGAAAACTGAACCAAGTTGATGGGAGATGACTTTCCCTGTACAAAACCATGCTGCCTGTGACTAACCAGTCCATTTTCTTCCAAATGTTCATATATCCTGTCCCTTAGTTATTTCTCCAAAAGCTTCCCCAACGCAGAAGTCAGGCTCACTGGCCTTTAATTTCCTATATTATCCCTGCTTCCTTTCTTAAGCAGGGGAACAATATTGACTATTCTCCAATCCTCTGGAACTTCACCCGTGGTTAAGGTGGCACAGTAGCACAGTGGTTAGCACTGTTGCTTCACAGCAAAAAGTCTGACAACACCAGGTTTTAGTCCAACCTATTTATTTGATAATATTCTCACAAGCTTTCGAGGGGACAGCCTCTTCGTCAGGTGAATGGAGAGTTCTGGCCTCAGACAGAGCATATAAAGCACAGACAGTTTAGAGATTACTGATTAAAATGCGAATCCTTACACCTAACCTGCTGTTCAAGACCTGAAGTGGCTGACAATGTGAGTGGTAGGAGCACTGATCACAGTTTAAAGAGATGTGTATTGTCTCCAGACAGTACAGTAAGTGAGGTTTTGCAAACCCAGGCAAGTCACGGGGGTTACAGATAGTGCGACATGAACCCAAGATCCCTGTTGAGACCGTCCTCATGTGTGCGGAACTTGGCTATCAGTCTCTGCTCAGCGACTCTGCGCTGTCGTGTGTTGTGAAGGCCGCCTTGGAGAATGCTTACCCGAAGGTCAGAGGCTGAATGCCCTTGACCACTGAAGTGTTCGCCAACAGGAAGGGAACAGTCTTGCCTGGTGACTGTCGAGCGATGTTCATTCATCCGTTGTCGTAGCGTCTGCATGGTCTCCCCAATGTACCATGCTTCGGGACATCCTTTCTTGCAACGTATCAGGCGGAGAAGCTACGACATCTTCTCCGGAGTCTTCAACATATCATTGATGAAGACGAACATCTCGCCAGGGCCATCCCCACACCCCCACTTCTTGCTTTCAGACAACCACACAACCTCAAACAGACCATTGTTCGCAGCAAACTACCCAGCCTTCAGGAGAACAGTGACCACAATACCACACAACCCTGCCACAGCAACCTCTGCAAGACATGCCGGATCATCGACATGGATACCATCATCACACGTGAGAATACCATCCACCAGGTACATGGTAAATACTCTTGCAACTCGGCCAACATTGTCTACCTGATACGTTGCAAGAAAGGATGTCCCGAAGCATGGTACATTGGGGAGACCATGCAGACGCTACGACAACGGATGAATGAACATCGCTCGACAGTCACCAGGCAAGACTGTTCCCTTCCTGTTGGCGAACACTTCAGTGGTCACGGGCATTCAGCCTCTGACCTTCGGGTAAGCATTCTCCAAGGCGGCCTTCACAACACACGACAGCGCAGAGTCGCTGAGCAGAGACTGATAGCCAAGTTCCGCACACATGAGGACGGTCTCAACAGGGATCTTGGGTTCATGTCGCACTATCTGCAACCCCCGTGACTTGCCTGGGTTTGCAAAACCTCACTTACTGTACTGTCTGGAGACAATACACATCTCTTTAAACTGTGATCAGTGCTCCTACCACTCACATTGTCAGCCACTTCAGGTCTTGAACAGCAGGTTAGGTTTAAGGATTCGCATTTTAATCAGTAATCTCTAAACTGTCTGTGCTTTATATGCTCTGTCTGAGGCCAGAACTCTCCATTCACCTGACGAAGAGGCTGTCCCCTCGAAAGCTTGTGAGAATATTATCAAATAAATAGGTTGGACTAAAACCTGGTGTTGTCAGACTTTTTACTGTGTTTACGCCAGTCCAACGCCGGCATACCCACATCATTGCTTCACAGCGCCAGAGACTGGACTTCAGTTCCTGTCTTGGGTCACTGTCTGTGTGGAGTTTGCATGTTTTCCCCGTGTTTGCGTGGGTTTCCTCTGGTTTTCTTCCACATTTTGAAAGACTTGCTGGTTAGGTGCATTGACCCGAACAGGCATCAGAGTGTGGCGGCTAGGAGAATTTCACAGTAACTTCATTGCAGTGTTAATGTACGCCTTACTTGTGATTAATAAATAAACTTTACGAAGAATGTGAAATTATCTGTTAAGGCATCAATTTTGTCTTCCAATGCCTCCCGCAGTAACCTGAGTTAGATTCCACCTGGCTTGGGGGCCTGTCTACCTTAATGCAACTTCACATACCCAACACTTCCTCCTTTGATTTATTGACATTCTCTAGAGCGTTCACACACCCATCCGTGATCTCAATACCCGTCATGCCCGTCTTCTTAGTGAATACTGATACAAAGTACTCATTAAGTATCTCACCCATTTCTGTATCTCCATGCATAACTTCCCTGCGTTGTCCTTGAGTGAGCCTACTCTTTGTCTTGCTCTCCTCTTGCTTCTAATACATCCATAAAAACTTGGGGTTCTCCTTACCCCTGTTTGCTAAAGAAATTTCATGGCCCCCTTTAGTCCTCCTCATTCTATGTTTAAGTCCCTTCCTACTTTCTCAATAGTCTTCAAGGTCTTTATCGGTTCTCAGTTGCCTAGGCCTTTTGCATGCTTCCACTTTCCTTTGCCTAAGCTTACAAATTTCCTTGTTATTCCAGGTTCTTGAATCCTGCCATTTCTATCTTCCATTTTGCAGGGACATGCATGTCAAGCACTTCTGCACTTCAGCTGGCCTTTGAAAACTCCGCACATACCAGATGTAGATTTGCCCGCATATGGCCTCTTTCGATACACATTCATCAGTTGCTGTCTCTTTTGGGTGTATTTGTCCCTCACCCATTAAGCAACCTCACCGAAGGGCTACATTTATCCTTATCCATGACTACCCAAAATCTTATGGAATTATGGTTGCTAAGCCCAAAATGCACCCCCGATGAAACATCGATTAGCTGGATTAAGCCCTGAGTGGATTATCAACATACTGTATTAACAACCACCCCCCCCCCCCCCTCTGCACACATCTAACACATTGTTCTCCTACTAAGCCCCTGGCACTAAGGGACTAGTTTTAATTGTTCATTGGTCCACTTCCAGCCTTTCGGTTTGAATTAATGTGTATGGATTTTATTGCACATGTTCATGTACAGCTTAGCCATGTTGCAGCTAAAGACTTACATAGTTTGCATTATTCTATTTCCAGCTGCTCCATTACCTACACTCAGTAAATTTCACAGATAAAACTGGGAGAATCGTGTATTTTGACAAAAATGGTGATCCAGTCCCGGCATATGAATTGATTAATTTGCAACTGACTCTGAAGGGAACAGTTGAAGTTGTGAACATTGGATATTATGGTGGTACAGCTCCTTTCGGACATGAACTTCACTTGAATATGGGGAATATTATGTGGAGCGACGGTAAGAATCAGGTATGTTCCTTCTGATGGCCATTCATGTGTTATGGTATAAATCTGAGCTTTAGACCCATAGCATTGAAATAACTATATGTGTGTTTCATTAATGCCTTGATTTTGATAGAAGTGACAAGATTGGTATTTATTGCCTACCTTTCTTTTCCTGCTTTAATATAAATGAATAGCTTTCGAAGCCATTTCAGAAGTAGTTTTCTGCCTCTTCTTTTTCCTATCCACCCTTACCCCCACATCATTTCGGCGTTACTTCTTTGTTTTGATGTAACTGCATGCCAAAGAAAACATAAAAACATTGCTGTTATTTCTTCCCATCTGTTAAGTTTCCAATGTTTGCACGTTGGCCGTTGCTTGCTAGAGTGGATGTGACGGGACCAGTCGTAGTAATTATGAACGATGCACGGTAGTCTTATCCAATTAAATAATCAGTTATCAATAATAACTACGATGGTGATTTTGAAAATAATTCTGCAACTCCATTGAATGGAAATGTTGATGCAAATTATCCCAATGGCCGAGGATCTCCACCCTAAAGCTGCCTTCTCCCCCACATACACTAATTATCTACATGCCCTCGCTGAACTCTACGGATTCTAATCAATGCTTACAGCAAACATTTTTTCTATAACAAAATGGATCGTTGTCTCTTGCCAACAGTGTTTCAATGTTGGAGGATTGGAGATCACTGAAAGGTGATGATTTTATGATTTAGTCGAAAACTTCATCTGTGTTTATTTTCCTTTTACACTTTTCTCTTCCTCAAATGAACAACTGATTGGTCAATTCATCACATTAAATTGCCCTTTCACAACAAGTACCAAGCTAAAGAAAATTGTCCGCCGTTTGGTCAAAAATCGCTCTTTAGAAAACAAAGTGATTCCACTATTCCGGTGAAATGAACTCCGGGACATGTTTAATTGGATGTTTCTTTTTGCATAATACATAAGACGGCCGAGAAATATTAGCTTCACTCCCTCCCCACAGATGCTGTCGGACCTGCTGAGATTTTCCAGCATTTTCTGTTTTTGGTTCAGATTCCAGCTTTTTTTTATTCATTCGTAGGACTTGGGTATCGCTGGCTGTCCAGCATTGATTGCCCATTCCTTAATTGTCCGTGGAGGGCAATTGAGAGTCAACCATGTTGCAGTGGCTCTGGAGCCACATGTAAGCCACATTGGGTAAGGTTGGCAGGTTCCCTCCCTTTAAGGATATTATTGAACCAGATGGGTTTTTATGACAATCAACAATGGTTTCATGGTCATCAGAAGATTCTCAATTCCAGGTATTTTTTATTGAATACAAATTTCACCTTCTGATGTGGCAGGATTCGAACCAGCGTCCTCCAGAACATTAGCTGATTAATGATCTAACGACAATACCAGGAGGCCATCACCTCCTCAGTATGTTGCGGAGTGTTCGAAGTATTTTGTTTTTATTTAAAGTTTATTTATTAGTCACAAGTGCGGCCAGTTAACACTGCAATGACGTTACTATGAAATTCCCCCAGTCGCTACACTCCGGCGCCTGTCCGGGTCAATGCGCCTAACCAGCACGTCTTTCAAAATGTGGGCGGAAACCGGAGGAAACCGACGCAGACACGGGGAGAACGTGCCAACTTCACACAGACAGTGGCTCAAGCCAGGAATTGAACCTGGATCCCTGGCGCTGTGAAGCAGCAGGTGCTACCCTGTAGCCCCCCCTCCCCCAATGTTAGTTGAGTTTGTGCATCTCTCTCCACCTTTGCTGTCAGACCCGCTGAGATTTTCCAGCATTTTCTGTTTGTGTTTGACTAACTCAGACAGTCAGGCAGGGGGACGCAGATGGGTGGTTCTGTTTGATGGATAGGTTGACTCTGTTCGGAGCCTCCCCCAGTGTTAGTTGAGTTTGTGCATCTCTGACACAAATTCAATGCTGCGGGAACATAGATACAAAACACCCTGTCTTCTTAAACAACCGAATCGATAATCTAAAAACAATTCTTAGTTTGCTTGAATTCTAACTAGCAGCATACATTGTGTTCAGCTGTTTGCATCACTTTATAAGGAAAAAGTCAAGGGATTCACGAGGGTGAGAAGAGCTTTATTAGAATTATAGCAGGAATGAGGGTCATCCGTTATTTGGAGAAGTTGGAAAAGCTGTACTTTCTTCTTCGAGTAGAAAATAAGAGGAGGCTTGATAGAGATTACCAAAATCATAAGGGGCTTGCAAAGGAACAGGTTCAAGTGACAAGTATCCCTTATAAGCTAACAGATATTTGAGGTGAAATATCAGCAAAATGCTGGGGGAAGTCAAAACGGATTAAATCCGCGGCATGTTTCAGCTGTCTCTGTGGAGACAGAAACTGAGTGAACGTTTCGAGTCCGCAAGACTTTTTAGTTTTGAAGTGAAGTTTCAAAGAGGCTAAATTGGTGGGAAAACACAACGAGTTGTGATCAGCATTGCACTGTTTCCTTGCACATTGTTCCGAACAGAGTCAATCTATCCATCAAACAGAACCACCCATCTGCGTCCCCGTGTCTTATTGTATAAGTAAGTCAAACAAAAACAGAAAATGCTGGAAAATCTCAGCGGGTCTGACAGCAAAACTGGAGAGAGAACTGAAACAACGTTTCGAGTCTGGTGGCTCTTCGTCAGACTGGCACTGCCTGAAATGATAGGGGAAAGAGATTCACCAGTTACTTTTCATAAAACAAATTTCATCAGCTACTTGAAGGGAAAAAAATATAAACCCAGGGGAAAAGTGGAGAAGGAATAACCTATGAAAAAGGGAGCGCATTCACCATGAGCTCCTTCTGCAGAGGCTGTTCTTTGATCCGAGGTGACGGTAGAAGTAAACATTCTTTCTGTTCCTTCAGATCCCACGTGCCGTTTGCTCAGAACCGTGTCCTCCCGGAACGAGAAAGGTCAACAGGAAAGGACAACCGATTTGCTGTTTTGACTGTGCAGAATGCGCCGATGGTGAGATTAGCAACACCACAGGTCTGTGCAAATCTGTTTAGGGTACACTCCCAAAGTCTTTGATCACAAGTAATGTTCGCGTTTAAAAAAATGTTTCATTCTTTCAGATTCCGCAGATTGCATGAAGTGCCCTTTGGAATATTGGTCCAATCAACAGAAAGATCGGTGTGTTCTCAAGAAGGTCGAATTTCTTTCCTTTGGCGAGGTTCTGGGATTTGTGTTAGTCACACTTGCTTTAGTGGGAGTCGGTTTTACACTGGCTACAGCTGTGATATTCTTCCAGTATCGAGAAACTCCAATGGTTAGAGCTAACAATTCGGAGCTCAGTTTCCTCCTTCTGTTCGCACTAACACTTTGCTTCCTGTGCTCACTTACCTTCATTGGAGAGCCAACAGGATGGTCTTGTATGTTGCGCCGGACTGTGTTTAGTATTGTATTTGTTCTCTCTATTTCCTGTATTTTGGGGAAAACTATCCTTGTTGTGATAGCATTCAAAGCAACTCTTCCCAATAACAATTTGATGAACTGGTTTGGACCTATGCAACAGAGATTAGGAGTGTTCTTCCTTACATTTATTCAAGCTTTAGTTTGTGCGATCTGGTTAAGTGTATCTCCTCCCTATCCATTGAAGAATATGGCCTATTACAGAGACATTATTATTTTGGAATGTGATGTGGGTTCTTTAAAAGCCTTTTATATCGTGTCGTGCTATATTGGTCTTCTGTCCACTATTTGCTTCGTGCTTGCTTTCCTTGCACGAAAACTTCCAGATAATTTCAACGACGCGAAATATATAACTTTCAGTATGCTGATCTTCTGCGCTGTTTGGATAACCTTTATCCCAGCTTATGTCAGCTCTCCTGGAAAGTACACTGTGGCTGTCGAAGTATTTGCAATCTGGGCATCCAGCTTTGGTTTGCTTGTCTGTATTTTCGCTCCTAAATGTTATATTATCTTACTGAAACCGGAGGCTAACACGAAGAAAAATATGATGGGCAAAGCGACTTCACAATCACTGTGAACCTTTAGCAATGTTCGCGTATTGTGTCCCGTCCATTTCATCAATGCGAATATTCCTTGTTGAATTAATGTAGCTTGCATTCACTCTCAGTGTAAAGCGTCTGTGAAATGGATGTACAGGATTCGATATTGTCATTAAATCCATGTTCAATTATGCAGACTGCATTATACAGTATATATATATGCAAACAATACGTGTTTCGATGGATAGCATTGCTGCCGTGAGTGACTGTATCGGGGTATAACATGTAACTTGCAAGTTGTGCAGCTACAGCAAGCTTATATTCCACTCGAACTAATACCGATTTTGTTCAACTCCGTACAAATAACATCACAGATAAAAAAAATGACAAGTTGAAAATTCTCATCGTCGACTTCTCAGAACACTTTGCATGAAGATCAGGGCAGGGGAAAGCAAGAATTGATACCGTATGAAATGAACATTTGTTGATAGGGAAAGTGGACAGAGGTACTGCCATGGTGAATGCACCATCTATTGATGCACTCTGTAAGACATGGAGAATGGGATGCTCTTTTGGAGACCCGGTGCAGAGGTCGACTGGCTTCCCTCCGCACTGTAGAGATTCTATGGTTCTAAGTCAGGATGGTGTGCGGTTTGGAGAGGAACTTAATAGAGGGCCAGGTGGAGCAGTTAGGTCGTCACCAGTTTGGGATTGGATGTAGGAGCACAAGCTAGGTCTCATTAACAAGATAAACTAAGGGGGGGGTGGTACATGAGATAAATTAAGCATGAGTGTTATGTTAAGAAAGGGAAATGCCTTCGTTGACGTTTGACCGGGTGGGTTACAGCGAAGGAGGGAAACAGAGGTTACTCATAAATTGACTTAAAAGGGGGGATTTTGCCTGTCCTGACAACCATGGGAATCATATCGGGCGATGGACAGATCAGAGCGGATTGCAGCATGGAAACAGGCCCTTTGGCCCACCTTCTCCATGCCGCCCAGTTTTTACCACAATGGTAGTCCCAATTGCCGGCATTTAGCCCATATCTGTCTCTAACCATCTTATCTATATATCTAAATGCTTTCTAAAAGACAAAATTGTACCCGCCTCAACTGCTCCCTCTGGCAGCTCGTTCCAGCCACTCGTGATTTTCTGAGTGAAAAAAAAATACTGCCATGGGCCCTTTTGTGTCTCTCCCCTTTCACCTTAAATCTACGTCTTCTAGTTTTAGACTCCCCTACCTTTGGGGAAAATGTTGACTATCTACCTTATCCATGCCCCTTATTACTTTATAGACCTCTATAAGTTCACCCCTAAGCCTGCCACGCTCCAGGAAAAAAAGTTTCAGTCTATCCAGCCTCTCCTTATAACTCAAACAATCAAGTCCCAGTAGCATCGGAGTAAATCTTTTCTGCACACTTTCTAGTTTAATAATATCCTTTCTGTAATAGGGTGACCAGAACTGTGCACAGAATTCCAAGTGTGGCCTTACTAATGTCTTGTACAGCTTGTCTTGAACAACAAGACTTCTCAACTCCTGTATTCGGTGTTCTGATCAATGAAACCAAGCATGCCAAATGACTTCTTCATCATCCTGTCCATTGTGACTCCACTTTCAAGGAGCCAGGAACCTGTACTCCTAGAACTCTTCCAAACCATAGAACAATAGAACATTACAGCACAGAAACAGGCCTTTTGGCCCTTCTTGGCTGTGCCGAGCCATTTTTCTGCTCAGTCCCACTGACCTGCACCTGGACCATATCCCTCCACACCCCTCTCATCTATGTACCTATCCAAGTTTTTCTTAAATGTTAAAAGTGAGCCAGCATTTACCACTTCATCTGGCAACTCATTCCACACTCCCACCACTCTCTGTGTGAAGAAGCCTCCCCCACCCTAATATTCCTTTTCAACTTTTCCCCCTTCACCCTTAACCCATGTCCTCTAGTTTTTTTTCTCCTCTAGCCTCAGTGGAAAAAGCCTGCTTGCATTCACTCTATCTATACCCATCATAATGTTATACACTTCTATCAAATCTCCCCTCATTCTTCTACGCTCCAGGGAATAAAGTCCTAATCTATTCAATCTATCTGTGTAACTCAGTTTCTCAAGTCGCGACAACATCCTTGTAAATCTTCTCTGCACTCTTTGAACCTTATTAATATCCTTCCTGTAATTAGGCGACCAAAACTGCGCACAACCTTTGTTCAATAACTTCCCAACGTCCTACCATTAACTGAGTAGCCCCAATTCAATCTACAAAATGGATCACCTCACACTTAGCTAAATTAAACTCCATCTGCCATTCTTTGGCCCACTGGCCCAATTGATTAAGATCCCGTTGCAATCCTAGATAACCTTCTTCATTCCTCATTATGCCATCAATCTTTGTGTCACCTGCAAACTTACCAACTATGCCCCATAAATTCTCATCCGAATCATTCAGATAAATGACAAATAACAGTGGACCCAGCATCGATCCCTGAGGTACACCGCTGGCCAATGGTCTCCAGTTTGAAAAACAACCCTCTACAATCACCCTTTGTCTTCAGTCGTCAAACCAACTTTGTATCCAATTGACTACCTCACCCTGGATCCCGTGAGATTTAACCTCATGCAACAACTTACCATGCAGTACCTTGTCAAAGGCCTTGCTAGACAACATTGACTGCACTGTCCTCATCTACCGTCTTGGTTACCGTTTCAAAAAAACTAATTTAAAGTGAGAAAAAGAGAAACACTTACCAGTAGCCATCCACTCAGCTCCAATTTCCCAATGCCCTTCCTCCGGCTAAATCTCACTCAGGCTGCAGTCTCTCTCCCACTGGCTTTCGCAACTCACTGGTCCAATAAAAAGTCCATTGACCTCGGATGGGATCTTATGGTTTCAATGCGAGCACAGCCAGGAAGCCCATTCCAATGTTACTGACAAAGGAATGCATGAGCTGCTTGCAATCATTGTTGGATCTGAGTGTGGAAGAGGCAAAGGGGACAAATTTGAGAAGGTGGTTTGTAGTGGAAATGGAAGTCGGGGATTCGGGGTGTTTTCCAACATCATTATGGGAACTTATTTTTCTTCAATACCAGTAGTTTGCTCAGCAGTTTTTCCTTGTTGATAACAATTATTCTAAGTTCCTTCCTTTTGATTGGCTTTGCATTATATTATTATTGGCATGGTACTAGTGTCCTCCACCTTGAAACTGAGGCAAAATACTGATTTAGTGTGTTCAAAATATTTGTGTTCCCCACTGTTACCTCGTCACTCTTAACCTCCAAGGGTTCAACGTTCAATTCGGCTACTCTCTTCCCTTTGGTATACTTACAGAAGCTTTTGCTTTTTTTATATTTTGTGCTAGTTTTCTTTCAGAGTTTACCTTTGCAATCTTTATTATTATTTTTAGTTTTATTACTTTTCCTTCCCCCTCTTACAATCTTCCTCCCTGGAATATGTTTCAGCTGGGAGGGACTGATTATCTCCTTAAAGATCTACCACCGTTCATCAACTGTCCTATGTTTTAGTCTTCCTTCCCAGTCCATTGTGGCCAAATCTGTCGTTGTGCCAATGCAATTATCGTTGTTTAGCTCCAGAATATGAATGTAGGACTTCAGCTTCTCTTCCTGAAACTGAATTTGAAATTCTTGCATGCTAAGATCACACTTCCCCAGGGATTCATAATTATGAGGTAATTAATTAATCCCCCCTCATTACACAACACCAAATCCCGAATAGCCTGTTCTCTGGTTGGTTCCACAACCCATTACTCCAAGAAACAATCCCTATTACATTCAAAGAAATCTCTCTTGTGGCTACTCTTGCCAATTTGATTAACCTAGTCGACCTGCGCATTAACCGGCACCCTGTAGAGGTGCAGCTTTCTTTCAGTACCGCATTGGAGTTGTACTCATTCTGCGGCGTCACAAGTCTTGTTTAGTTAAACCTTGATATATTTCCAATTGCTGCGGTGTGCCAGAAGTGAAAACATCATCTATAAAACAGTAGCTGCAAAGCGTTTCCAGCTGATACAACCCCCATCAGCAACCGAATTATTTTGTGCCCAGTTTCCTGTGCGTTCTGAAGGGCCACTGAACATTCAGTTTGCCACTGGGTATAATTTTAAGTTTGTTCGACAGTGTACATCCCAGGTTAATTTTAGTTGACTTCCATTGAGTATAAATGTGCACGATCGCACGAAGCGACCCCATTATACCCCACTATATTACCGTCAACAAAATCTCCTTCATCTCGTTTAATCGAGAGGGTGAAACGCTGTGTGTTGGTTTGAATGTCTCCGGTCTGAGAGAGGAAATAATCCTGAAGGACTGCTCCTCCACATAAACAGAGACCGCCTCGCTTTCTCGTTCTGCTCGGAAATGCCTAGCAAGCATGATTTCCTTAGAATCATAGAATCCTACAGTGCAGAAGGGGGCAATTCAGCCTGTCATAGAAACATAGAACATTCCAGCACGGTACAGGCCTTTCGGCCCTCAATGTTGTGCCGAGCTATGTCCAATCCCAAGATCAAGCTATCTCACTCCCTATAATTCTGGTGTGCTCCATGTGCCTGTCCAATAACCGCTTGAAAGTTCCTAAAGTATCCGACTCCACTATCACAGCAGGCAGTCTATTCCACACCGCAACCACACTCTGAGTGAAGAATCTATCTCGGACATCCCTCCTATATCTCCCACCATGAACCTCATAGTTATGACCCTAGTAACAGCTACATCCACGTGAGGAAATGGTCTCTGCACGTCCACTCTATAAATCCCTCTCATCATCTTATAAACCTCTGTTAAGTCGCCTCTCATCCTCCTCCGCTCCGAAGAGAAAAGCCCCAGCTTCCCCTCTATCGAGGCTGCACTGACCACAGTCCCACCCAGGCTCTAACCCCATGCATTTACCCTTGACACTAAGGGGTAATTTGGAAAGGCCAATTCAACCTAGCCCGCACATCTTTGGACTATGGGAGTAAACCGGAGCACACGGAGGAAACCCACGCAGACACGGGGAGAATGTGCAGACTCCACACAGACAGTGACCCACGCCGGGAATCGAACCCAGGCCCCTGGCGCAGTGAAGCCGCAGTGCTAACCGTGTCGCCCTTAAAGGGAATTCTGGAAGAGGAATTAGCCGGTGGGAAGAAAACAAGTCACCATCTTCTAGATAACACTTCAAAAGTACGTCATTTCTACAGCTTTGGATCTAAGGCATCTGTCACATTTTACCTACAGTTTTGTGAACTGGGTTAAAGGTGAACTTTCAAATTAAGGCAACATTTCATTCCTGACATTTCATCATGAATTTCATCAGTATTGTAAACAAATGTAACCACCTAAAATGCGCAGCTACTGCCAAACCTGCTTAGTATTTCCGGCGTCTTCAATTTTCATTTCAGATTTCCAGCATCCGCAGTATTTCACTTTCAAATTAAGGAATTTCGGCGGCCGCTCATCCGCTCTTCCGCCCATCTCGATGACCAGAATCCCCTTTTTGTTTGCTTCCTGCCAGCCAGTTGAGACTGGGTCTTTTAGTTTGAAATGATTATGGTGCAGGGTAAATCTTATTTACTCTTGATCCGGAATTTGACGGAAAATTTTCATTGTGTAAATCTACAAATCTGCCGCATTAGGTTCCGATTTAAAAAAAAGTCCCAAGTTCGATGCCTGGACGGTGCAAAATAAACTTTGAAAGAAGAGAAGGCTAGATCGAGTTTCCTTCCAGGAAGAAAAGTGTCGGGACATGATGTGCGGGTTAGGTTGATTGGCCATGCTAAATTCGCCCCCCCCCCCTTCCTGTCGGGGGGATTAGCAGATAACTGCGTGGGGTTACGAGGGATAGGGCCTGGGTGGGATTTTTGACGGCGCAGACTCGATGTGCCTCTTTCTGCTCTGTAGGGATTGTATGATTCTAAGGAAAAGAGCATCTGATGTAAAAAAAGGCTCCATTGATAGTGACCCAAGTGTCTGCGCATATAGTTGAGAAATGAATAGTAGCTTTGCCGACGCGCGGAAGTGATTTTCAATGTAGAAAGGAGTGGTCGAACTTATTAACAGCAGACAGTTCTCCTTAGTTATTCCCGAATCACAGGTATTCAGGCGGTAGACATGCTGTTTTCCGTACTTAATTTAGTAAACCACCATACCAGAGTGTTGGGCAATTTTGAACCTGACCTTGTACATTCTTGCTTAGATTTCAGCTACAATCAGATGAACTTGTTAACCTAACACGGTAACATAAACAAGGTCGCACAAAGTAAGGTAGTCTTTAATAATTGAAGGGTAATCATTCTGAGAAAGTGAATATCTCATTCAAATTACGTGAATGCATTGGCTCCTTCAGTTAAAGATAAACTCACTAGATGATAAAAGGCCACGGAATTCACAAAATTTGTATATGAGGTTGGTGATAGGGGTGTTTTTTTTGTCCTTTTGTACAACCAATGCGATGGCAGTTGTCCTCGGCAAAGCTAGAACTGCCGTCTGCATTCTGATTCACTGGGAATGATGGTAAATGCGTGAATACTCTGAATCGCATCTGAACGCGCAGTAAGTATTCCGCCATGAACGAGATCTCCATCCTTAGGTCAATCCGGGAAGTGTGTTTTGCTCGTGTACATATCATTGCACAGGTCTGTCGATTCAACACAGCAGTCAGTAACAGAACAATCAGAAACAGGACCAATCTTTTAATTCAAGGAGCTTGCCGCTCGATTATTGTTAACTATGACACGATTAAACTAAGGGAAGGAGAAATCTATTGATGTGATTTATATCACAACTACTGGTCAGAGAATTAAACTGATGATGAATTACTAGCTAATAAAATAGGCGATTTTGTATATTCCAGCATCTTCCAATGAAACTGCCCCCCGAAAGTCCGCCCCCCACAATGAAACTGCAAGCAATTCCCACCAGAACGCGAAAAAAACCCCGATACTACTAATGATCATCACCCGCAGGGTCCTCCCACATTGCTCCATTCAGAAAATGAATAACGCTCAAACTTGGGCTCCTCCAGGTTCACTCAGTTCCTGACCTCACCTTGATCCAAACATGGAAAAGGAAGATGGCATCAGGAGGTCAGAGTGGGTGCCCTTGACAGCAAGGCCGCTAAGTGGCATCAGGGATCCTTAACAAAACTGACTGGAGTTAATGGGGATGGGGCAATTCGAGGGGAACGGTCGAGGGATGGGATGGGGTTTGGGGGTATTGATGGTTTGGTGGGTTCTGCAGTGGTTGGAACCATGCCATACTTAAACATAAAAGGATTTATTGTGTTGTTCGAAGTCAAACATTTCAGTGCCAATAGAGTCCCACAGTCCAAGGTCTAGCCACCTGTAGTTGCTTCTGTAAGGACATCCCCACTGTTCAGAGTGGGGGTTTTCAGTAACGATTGCACAACGTTCCCACTGAACACTGACGGCTCCTTAAATACTGAATCAGTTCATACCCACATGCAGCAAGGCCTGAAAAACACTCCAAAGAACAAAGAACAAGGTCATTGAACAAAGAACAACACAGCGCAGGAAACAGGCCCTTCGGCCCAACAAGCCCGCGCCGCCATTTTTTTCATTCCAGCCTGAAGAAACAGCGGGTCAGGTGCTGGGTGCAAGTGTGGCCAGTAATTAACCTACTAAATTCCAAAAGCTTATCTAACATCGACAAAGTTCAATTCACAAATATGCTCGAATATTCTCCACATGTCCACTTACTTGGATGAATGCCATTCCATCCGCACTCAAGAAACTCGACACCAGCAAACAGCTTGGTTGATTGGCATCTCATCCACCAACTACAAAAGGATTTCCTTCCACATCGGCGCACAGTGGCAGCAATGAGTAACATCTTCATGATGCATAGTGGCAGCCAAAGAAGGCTTCTTCCAAGGTCACTCAGAAACCCGTGACCTATACCACCTGGAAAAGCAGAGAGCAATTGTGTGTGAACAGCTGAAACTTGCCCTTGGCAAGAAACAGCATCCTGACTTGGCAGTAGGGCGGCACGGTGGCACAGTGGTTAGCACTGCTGCCTCAGGGACGCGGGTTCGATTCTCGGCTTGGGTTACTGTCTATGCAGAGTCTGCACGTTCTCCTATGTCTGCGTGGGTCTGCCCCGGGTGTTCCGGTTTCCTCCCATAGTCTGAAAGACGTGCTGGTTAGGTGCTAAAAATTCTCCCTCAGTGTACCTCAACAGGCGCCAGGGTGTGGCAGCTAGGGGATTTTCACAGTAACTTCATTGAATTGTTAATATAAACCTACATGGTTAACACTAACAAATAAACTTTAAATTTGCATCACTTCTCTATCGCTAGGTCCAAATCATGGAACTATGGAAAAGGGTTTTGGGTGCACTTACACCACAGGGACTGAGCTGTCCACGAAGGATCACCACCAGCTTCTCTGCGGCAGTTAGGGAATAAAATTACGAAGTAAACAACATAACTCCCGAGCCACCTAAATGAATTCCAAGCTAAATCATAAAAAACAGCAGAGTAATATATTTCAGCAATTGAGAGGTTAAATCAAAGTCTAACGTTTCTCAAAGCTACGTGTTGGTTTTCAGCTACGACTGGCTGACATTGAATCTGCTTGTGAGGAAATGGAGGACTTCCTTAATGCAAATTTAGCTGCCAGGCGATTTTACTAAACCACACACGCTATATATAAAAATAACCTGTATCAAGAGGAAATGCGGTTGAACACGTACCAACCGACTCAAGAACAGTTTCTTCCCTGCTGCCATCTAATATCTGAATGGACCTATCTTATATTAAGCTGATCTTTCTTTACACCCTATCTGTAACTGCAATACTATATTCTGCACCTTCTCCTTTCCTACCCCCTATGTACTCTGTGAAGCGTATATTGTACCTGTATAGTGCGCAAGAAACAATACTTTTCACTGCATCACAATTTATGTGACAATAATAAATCAAATGGATTCATGCATCATAAACATCTCAAACAAAAAGATCAATCTCGGTTGGCTGGAAGGAAAGTGAAATCTGTTCACCCGGATGGGCGGGAGAACAGATAACTGCCTCCGAATTTCCTTAGTTTGACTGAACATCTGCAGGTGCTGGAAATCTGAAAATAGAAATTCCTGCAAATATGAGACCTGATGAAATGTCACAACTGAAACATTAATTTGAGTACTTACTTTGCATAGAAACATAGAAACTAAAAGCAGGAGTAGGCCATTCGGCCCTTCGAACCTGCCCCGCCATTTATTTGCATCATGGATGATCATCAAATTCAATATCCGAATTCCACCTATCCCTCATATCCCTTCATCCTTTTAGCCCCAAGAGCTATATCTAATTTCTTCTTGAAACCAGACGTTGGGTCTCAAATACTTTCCACACATTTATTACTCTCTAGGTGAAGAAATTTCTCCTTACCTCAGTTTTGAAGATTTAACCCTTATCCTCAAACTATGAACCCTAGTTCTGGATTCTCACACCACTGCGTACATTGTTTTTGAATTTACCCTGTCTAACCCTGTTAGAATTTTATAAGCTTCTATAAGATCCCCTCTCATTCTTCTGAACTCCAATGAATACAATCCTACTGACTTTGCCTATCCACATATGACAGACCTCCGTCCCAGGAATCAGCCTGATAAACCTTTACTGTACTCCCCTTATAGCAAAGACTTTGATCCCCAGTTCACAAACCTGCCGCATTCTGGGGACAAGATGCGGATGGTCATATTTGTCTTAAGATATTCCCCTTCCTGCCCCGTCTAGAAGATGGTGACTTGTTTTTGTTTAAACTCTGGCTGGAAGACATTGATTTCATAGAACCATAGAATGCATCAACTTTCTTTCAGAACATCTTAGCCAGGCCTACCCAATCCCCGTAAACCCGCGCATTTAGCATGGCCAATCCACTTAAACTGCGGGAGGAAACCGGAGTACCCAGAGGAAGAACACTGGGAGAACAGGCAGATTCCATTCAGACAGTTACACAAGACTGGAATTGTCCCTGGCGCTATGAGGCAGCAGTGCTAACCACTCTGCCACCGTATGGTCAATAGCCATTTTATTCCGTCGTCTTTCAGGCAATCGGTTTGCCCAGATATTCCGAACATAACCAGAAGGCGGTGTCAGCGCGCCATGGGGTTGTGCAGAGGAAGCACAGTTTCAGGATGCAGACCAACTGCGAAACTCTGCCAAGCAAATGAGACAGAGACTACTATCGACACCGCAAACTGCCGGATCCACATCATGTTGTGCAGAGGAACAGCCCCCAGGACGATTTCCTCTGTCAGTACGGAGACATTCAGGCCAACACTCAGGATCTCAGCCGTCATACTGAACCAGGTAGAGGAGATTTTGTTGACTCTAATATAGGCAATAATAACTTTGACTTAGTGACCTATTGTGTAAATAGATGTACTAAAAAGAAGTCAATAGAAATGAATTCGGTGTGAGATGAGAAGTGGACTTCTCCATCCCTTTTACATTGTGGAACAAATCTAAAACACCAGCCAATGGAGGGCTGAATATTGGGAGCCACTTCTCCGCTTACAGGAAACGGGGCAGAAATAACTGAGTTACTCTCCCGACTTGTATCACCCAGAATCGTTTTACGGTTTCACAGCGTCTTCATTTTCGGTGATGTTTCGCTTCTCCGAAGCATCGCCGTAGATAGAAGTACACTAAGGTTTAACCAAAATAGAAAAATAAAAATATCTTGCTAAAAGACTCGTTTCTGAGCAGGGCGAATGCAACTCCTGTGCAGCACTGAAAGAGTGCTACACTTTGGAAAAGTGCCCTCTTAAAAGAAGTTTGATTGGCGCTCCAAGGCGGACGCGAATGCTCCATTACCCTGATTTGAAGAAGCGTTGGGGAATTTCCTACGTTTTGTAACCAATATTTATCCAGAAAGCATCATAGCTATAGTAGATAAAGGAGGTGGGGGGGAGGGAGAAATAAATACAATTATTATAGCTGGAGAAAAATTACTAGGGAAGCTGATAAAACTAAAGATATTGGACCGATAAGTCCCTCGGGATTGCAACTCAGAATCTGGAAGGAAGTAGCTACAGAGATAGTGGGTGCTCTTGTAATAATCTTCCAAAAGTCTTTAAATTCTGGAAAAGTACCAAAGGATTTGAAAACTATCAATGTAACAGCGCTATTCAAAAAAGGAGGGAGATAAAGACAGGTAACTAACTGTAGGCCAGTTAACTTTACACCTGTCATTGGGTAATCTCAGAGTCCGTTATAAAGGAGGTGATAGCAGAGCGTTGGTAACTATGTAATATAATCGAACAGCATCAGCATAGCTTCATGAGGGCATACATGCCTATCAAATTTATTGAAATGTTTTGAGCAGGCAGCAAGCAGGATAGATAAAGACATATTTGGACTTAAAATAAAAATGCAATAAGGTATTTACGCCGTGCTTACGCAAGGATATTTTGGCCTTGGAGGGAGTGCAGAGGAGGTTTACTAGGCTGATGCCGGAGTTGAGGGGGTTGAGCTATGAGGAGAGGCTGAATAAACTAGGTTTGTACTCGTTAGAGTTTAGAAGAATGAGGGGAGATCTCATTGAGACGTATAAGATGATGAATGGGATGGATAGGATAGAGGTGGAGAGACTCTTCCCGCTCAGAAAGGATAGTAGGACTAGGGGGCACAGCCTCAAGATAAAGGGGGGGGGCGGTTTAGAACGGAGTTGAGGAAGAATTTCTTCACTCAAAGGGTGGTGAATCTCTGGAATTCTCTGCCCGTTGAAGTGGTGGAGGCTACCTCGCTAAATATTTTTAAGACGCGGGTTGATGGGTTTTTGATAAGAGAGGGGATTAAGGGTTATGGGGAGAGGGCGGGAATGTGGAACTGAGCCACGACAGATCAGCCATGATCTTATTGAATGGCGGGGCAGGCTCGAAGGGCTAGATGGCCTACTCCTGCTCCTATTTCTTATGTCCTTATGTATTGCATTAAAGGCTGATTAATAAAGCTAAAGTTTATTTATTAGTCACAAGTAAGGCTTACATTAACACTGAAATGAAGTTGCTCTGAAATTCCCCGAGTTGCCACACTCTGGTGCCTGTTCAGGTCAACGCACCTAGCCAGCACATCTTTCAAACTGTGGGAGGAAACTGGGGCACTCAGAGCAAACCCTCGCTGACATGGGGAGAACGTGCAAACTCCACACAGTTAGTGACCCAAGCCAGGAATCGAACGCAGGTCCCTGGTGATATGAGGCAGCAGCGCTAACCACTGTGCCACCATGCCACCAATAACATCAGAGGTTATGCTTTTGGGGTTACTGCATTAGCATGGATAGAGGATTGTCTAACTGATACAAGACAGAAAGTTGGGATAAAGGGGAATTTTAAGTATGGTAACCTGTAACTAGTGGGGTGCCACAGGGGTCAGTGCTGGGGTCACAAATATTTGCAATACTTCTAATGACTTGGGCGAGGGAAGTGAATGCACTATTGCCACGTTTGGGGATGTCACAAAAGTAGTTGGAAGGGCAGGTGATGAGGGTGACACGAAGCATCTACAGATGAATATATACAGGGTAAGTGAGTTTGCCAAATGTAATACAGTGCAGCAAAATTCAATTTATGCACTTTGGCAGGAAGATTAAAGGAACTGAATAGTATTTAAATGGAGAAAGACTGCAGAAAACTATAGCACAAAGGGATTTGCTTGTCCTTGTGCATAATCATACAAAGCTAGAATTCAAGTTTGACACACAATAGAGAAGACAAATGCAATGTTGGACTTTATTTCAAAGGGAATGGAAGATAAAAATAGGAATGTTTTGCTGAACCTACTGAAGGCACTTGTTAGGTCACACCTGGAATATTGTAAACTATTTGGTCTCCTTATCTAAGGAGAGGTACACAGTCATTAGAGACAGTTGATAGACGGTTCACTTGGTTGACCCTGGGATATGGAAGCTTTTTTAATGAGGAAAGATTGAATAGGTTGGGTCTGTACTAATTGTAGTTTAGAAGAAGAGCTGACCTTCTTAAGGTGTGTCGGATTCTCAGGGGGCTTGTCAGGATAGATGCTGAGAGGTTGTTCCACTTTGTGGGAGACTCCAGGATCAGAAAGCATAATCTCAGAGTAAGAGGTCGCACATTTAAGGCAGAGAAGAAGATGAATTCTTTCTTCTAGAGGGTCATGTATCTATGGATTTTTTTTAATGCAGATAGATGATCTGGAGGAGGGAGCCGAGTGTATGGTGTCGAAATTTGCTGATGACACCAAGATTGGTGGAATGGCAAATTGTGCGGAGGGTGTGGAAAGTCTGCAGAAGGCTCTAGATAGAACATAAGAACATAAGAAATAGGAGCAGGAGTAGGCCAACTAGCCCTTCGAGCCTGCCCCACCATTCAATAAGATCATGGCTGATCTGTCGTGGCTCAGTTCCACATTCCCGCCCTCTCCCCATAACCCTTAATCCCCTCTCTTATCAAAAACCCATCAACCCGCGTCTTAAAAATATTTAGCGAGGTAGCCTCCACCACTTCAATGGGCAGAGAATTCCAGAGATTCACCACCCTTTGAGTGAAGAAGTTCCTCCTCAACTCTGTTCTAAACCGCCTCCCCTTTATCTTGAGGCTGTGCCCCCTAGTCCTACTATCCTTTCTGAGCGGGAAGAGTCTCTCCACCTCTATCCTATCCATCCCATTCATCATCTTATACGTCTCAATGAGATCTCCCCTCATTCTTCTAAACTCTAACGAGTACAAGCCTAATTTATTCAGCCTCTCCTCATAGCTCAACCCCCTCAACTCCGGCATCAGCCTAGTAAACCTCCTCTGCACTCCCTCCAAGGCCAAAATATCCTTGCGTAAGTACGGCGCCCAAAAAGGCACACAGTACTCCAGCTGCTGGGTGAATGGGCCAGGAAATGGCAAATGGAATTTAATGCTGGCAAGTGTGAAGTTGTCCACTTTGATAGGAATAATGGTAGGAAGGACTATTACTTACATGGCGAAAAACTGCAGCATGTAACGGTGCAGAGGGACCTCGGGGTCCTTGTGCATGAGTCGCAAAAACCCAGCCTGCAGGTGCAGCAGGTGGTCAGGAAGGCAAATGGGATGCTGGCTTTCATAGTGAGGGGGATTGAATATAAAAGTAGGGAGGTCTTGCTGCAACTGTACAGGGCACTGGTGAGGACGCAGCTGGAGTACTGTGTGCAGTTTTGGTCGCCACACTTACGCAAGGATATTTTGGCCTTGGAGGGAGTGCAGAGGAGGTTTACTAGGCTGATGCCGGAGTTGAGGGGGTTGAACTATGAGGAGAGGCTGAATAAACTCGGCTTGTACTCGTTAGAGTTTAGAAGAATGAGGGGAGATCTCACTGAGACATATAAGATGATGAATGGGATGGATAGGATAGAGGTGGAGAGGCTCTTCCCGCTCAGAAAGGACAGTAGGACTAGAGGGCACAGCCTCAAGATAAAGGGGGGGCGGTTTAGAACAGAGTTGAGGAGGAACTTTTTCACTCAAAGGGTGATGAATCTCTGGAACTCTCAGCCCGTTGAAGTGGTGGAGGCTGCCTTGCTAAATATATTTACGACGCGGGTTGATAGGTTTTTGATAGGCAAGGGGATTAAGGGTTATGGGGAGAGGGCGGGAAAGTGGAACTGAGCCACGACAGATCAGCCATGATCTTATTGAATGGCAGGGCAGGCTCGAAGGGCTAGATGGCCTACTCCTGCTCCTATTTCTTATGTTCTTATAGCTATGGAGGTTGGGCCATTAAGTGTGGTCAAGGCTGAGATAGACAGACATTTATCAGCAAGGAATCAATGGGCTTGGGCATAACGCAGGATATTGGAACTATGATCATCACATTTGATCAGCTATGATTCTGTTGAATAGAAATGCAGATCAGATTGACCAGATGGTCTATTCTACTGCTACGCCTGATGGTCTCATGTCCTCTGTAATGTTTACAGAGCTTATTGTGCACAAATGGTTCCTGTCTTACTACATCACACCAGATCATTAAAGTAAAGGGAAATGTCAAGGGAATAGATTAAGGTGTCAATAATATTGACCATGATGAGAATATGGCAGGAAGGGATGGTGATTGCAAACTTAAGAATGTGCTGGCAGTTAGGGCCAGACTTTGCTGAATCAATAAAAGCATGAAATTAAAGCCTGCATATCTGAATGCATTCACAATAAATGGATGAATTGTCTGTTCAAATATGAATGTACATGTATGATCTGAAAGCTATTGCAAGACATGGCAACAAGGGAAATGAAAACTAAGACTTCATAGGGTAGGGTTGGGCAGAATAAACATTGGTTTATGAAAGAGAAAGGCAAACCTATTAGAATTTATTGATCTTGTAAATGCAGAATAAATGAGGGGGAACCAGTGCATATTGTTAATTTAGATTTTCAAAAAATTATTGATAAAGTTCCATACATGAGGTTAATAAAAGGAATTCAGAGCATATGGGATTGGTGGAAATATGGTGGCATGGATTGAGAACTGGTTAAGTGATGGAAACAAAAAGTAGTAACAAACGGGTCACTTTCAAGTTGGCAGGCAGCACTTAATGAGTACGGCAAGCATCAATGTTTGGGCCTCAGCCAATCACAATCTGTATCAATGATCTGGATATGGATATTAATTGTAATTTTCCACCGTTTCATCGCTTCTTGGCCCTTTGGCTAAGATCAAGTGTAGTATCAACATGCTGTACTTGCTTGAAGTCATTAGGTTACATTTTAGCTTCATTTGAAGCAATTTTTCAAAGCGGCATCTCGGCCTTTTGGCTAAGATGCAAATGAGATCAAGCCTTGGAGGAGGAGCTATATCAAGCCCAAGACAGGAAGTGACAGCCCTGTCTTGTCAGCTTGGATCGGGAATATCCCAACTTGTTGGGACTCTGAATTGGATTTGATTGGATTGGATTGAATTGGAATAAAGTTTTTAAAAAATTCCACCGTTTCATCTGATGCAAAACTAGATGGAAGTATGAATTGTTAAGACAATGCAAAGACACTTCAAGGAAATTTGGAGAAGGTAAGCGTATGGGAAAAATGACAGATTGAATACAATGTGGAGAAATATTGAGGTTATCCACGTTCATAGAAAAGATAGAAAAACAGACCATTTCTTAGATGATGAGAGGCTGCTGAACTTCAACGGAACTAAGGTGCCTTTGCTTGAATCAATGAAAGTTAATGTGCAAATACAGTAAGGAAGTATAAAGAAAACAGCATGTTCACCTTAATTATTAAAAGGTTTGACAACAGAAATTAGGATTATTATTACTGCGGTTCTATACGTCCTTGATCGATCACGCATGGAGTATTGTGTGCTGTTTCAGTTTCATTGTAGTCTAACTGAATGACAGAGCGGGCTGGCAGGGCTGAATGGCCTATCCTTGCTCCTGTTTCTTAAGCTTGATCAGTAATGGTGCTTCAAAGGCATTCAATTGACGTAAAATGTTTTGAGAGATTTTGAAATGCATAATGCGAAAACAAATTATTTATTTCTGTCTATCCTCTGAATTTCTCTTTATTACTTTATGGCAATCGTAGTGCAGAAGGAGGCCATTCGGCCCATCAAGCAAAAAATCCCACCCAGGTCTTATCCCCGTAACCTCATGTATTTACCCTGCTAATCCCCCTGACACTATGGGGCAACTTAGTATGGTCAATCAACCTTACCTACACATCGTTGGGTTATAGGAGAGAACCGGAGCACCCGGAGGAAACCCACGCAGACGCAGGTAGAACATGCAGACTCTACACAGACAGTGACTTTAGGCCGTTGAACCCGGGTCCCAGGGACTGTGAGGGACCAATGCCCACTTACTTTTCTAAATTCCTTTTTTTTTAGTTTGGTTGGATACAACTGTCGCTACAGGTGTGTTGAAAGGAGAATGATCTGGCATTGCATTTTTCTTCCTTTCACAGTGATAGATTTGAATGTTCAGTTTATTTGGGGAGAGGAAGAAGAATGGTGGACAAATTGGAAGTGTCTTCCATTAGATGTAATTACTGAATTGCGGTTCCACTAAATCATTTAATTGACAAGTTATTTAAAACTTTTTATAAAGCATGAAAATTTAGAAATACCTATTTCTTATTGGGCGTTATGGCATTCCCATTGGATTGGGCTCTTTACCTTTCTGCCATTAAGGAGGCTGAACAGGGACAATTAAAAGACCATTATACGGCAGGAGACGCATCTCTCCATGTGTCCACCATTACCCAGCGGCCAGAAATTGAAAACAGTGCTCATCCTCCTTACATCTTGTCTCTGGATTAATGGTTAGAAGGGAACGGATACATTTCTCCATTGGTGATGCACGAACTCTTTGTTTACCGGGCTGCAGGAAGGTCTGATTAACTCAGTTACACCCTACTCAAAATCGGGTAACGTTTCTGGTGTTTAATTACAGTCAGAAAAGTGTATCAAAATCCCATCAGCTCGCATCAATTCACTGATCATGTGCTGACTATATCTTGTAGACCGTGAGACCGCGAGACCGCAGCCTGTGAAGGAGCAGTGTAAAACTGATAGCAATTTCCGATTTCAGCGTTTAGCTGTGTAAAGTGATTTTATTTATTAGTGTCACAAATAGACTTACATTAACACTGCAATAAAGTTACTATGAAAATCCCCAAGTCGCTACACTCCGGCGCCTGTTCGGGTACACAGAGAGAGAATTTAGCGTGGCCGATGCACCTAAGCAGCACGTCTTTCGCTTGTGTGGAAACTGGAGGTTGCCGTCAGCTTTTCACCTTAATGAGGGCGGATGCTGAAAGCTTCACCAGCATTGCACACACAACGTTTAGATTATTAAAATTAGAACTCGATCATTCAGGAGTAAAATCGATGACCATTTTCAGTAAAAATACAGAAATTTGGAAATCTTTCTCTGAAATAATCCTTGTTCTGATTCAACTGGAACTTCCAGTGGTAAATTTGATGGGTGTTTATAACGTGTTGCTGTATAAGATATGGAATAAAGATGGGAAAACTAAATTGAGCTACATATTGACCGCAATCCTATGGCGTGGTGGAAAGGCTAGATAATCTACTCCTGTTCCTACCTTCACAGGTTACCCTGACCCAGAGAAACCTTGCTTAGTTATCTATTTATCCTGTCCTCTGGACAGTTTAAAAGATTTATCGTTTGCAAGACTCCTGTTAAGATCCAAAGGTGCGCAGATAGGTGGATTAGCCATGCTAAATTGCCCTTTGGTGTCTCATGATGTGTAGGGGGATTAGTGGAATCAATGTTATGGGGGTGGGGCAGGATAAAGTACTCCGTCGGATAGTTGGTGCCGACTCGATGGGCCGAATGCCCACCCTCTGCCCTGCAGGAATTATATAATTCTATGAAATATCTGTTTGTATTTGCCCCTTGGTTGTACACCGCCTTTGAGCAGACGTTTCAGAATCTGCTTGGTGGTTCATTCAGCAACAACATGGCATTCTGGATTGCTTAATCCAACCTAAATGTCCTTCCTTTACTGAATGACTATTCATATATCTCAATAGGAAGAAAAAAAACGATGGCTGTATCTTTCCAACAACAAGGCATTGTTGTGACAACTTTCCCGGGTCTCGCAGCACCAGTGAACGTCAACGCACCACTTATAAACCCGATCAGTGTTCAACCTCAACGACAGCCTGAGCACGTACAAAAACTTCTCGAAGGAGAAAACAAAGCGCTAGGGGTAAGAAATAATTATTTCCGGAGCTTCGAAGAAATAACACCGATACGCACAAGTAGATCTGAAGAAGAGTCATATTGGACTCGAAATGTTAACACTGTCGCTCGTTGCACGGATTCTGCAGTTTTTTCAGCATTTTCTGTTTCTAATTCACGTAAACACCAACTGTTAATTGTAAAATTTTAGCATAACATCCTTGTTTTTGTCTTTTCATGAAATCAAAGTTTTTTTTTGTTTTGAACAAGTTTACCCCAAGAAAATATTTCTTCCCCACGCATCTGCTTAAGATATTGCAGTGCCTGGCTTTTTTAAACATAAGAACATAAGAAATAGGAGCAGCAGTAGGCCATCTAGCCCTTCGAGCCTGCCCCGCCATTCAATAAGATCATGGCTGATCTGAAGTGGATCAGTTCCACTTGCCCGCTTTCTCCCCATAACCCTTAATTCCCTTGTCGATCAGAAACCTATCTGCCCGTGACTAAATATATTTAGCGAGGTAGCCTCCACCACTTCAACAGGCAGAGAATTCCAGAGATTCACCACCCTTTGAGTGAAGAAGTTCCTCCTGGTTGTCAAATAGGAGGCAGAGAGTGGGGGTCAATGGGTGCTATTCGGATTGGCGGTTGGTGACTAGTGGGGTGCCCCAGGGGTCGGTGCTGGGGCCTCAGCTATTTACCATTTATATAGATGATCTGGAGGAGGGAACCGAGTGTAGGGTGTCGAAATTTGCTGATGACACCAAGATTGGGGGAAAGGCAAATTGTGCGGAGGGTGTGGCGAGTCTGCAGAAGGATCTAGATAGGCTGGGCGAATGGGCCAGGAAATGGCAAATGGAATTTAATGTTGGCAAGTGTGAGGTGGTCCACTTTGGTAGGAAGAATGGTAGGAAGGACTATTACTTACGTGGCGAAAAACTGCAGCAGGCGACGGTGCAGAGGGACCTCGGGGTCCTTGTGCATGAGTCGCAAAAACCCAGCCTGCAGGTGCAGCAGGTGGTCAGGAAGGCGAATGGGATGCTGGCCTTCATAGCGAGGGGGATTGAATATAAAAGTAGGGAGGTCTTGCTGCAGCTGTATAGGGCATTGGTGAGGCCGCAGCTGGAGTACTGTGTGCAGTTTTGGGCGCCGCACCTGCGCAAGGATATTTTGGCCTTGGAGGGAGTGCAGAGGAGGTTTACTAGGCTGATACCGGAGTTGAGGGGGTTGAGCTATGAGGAGAGGCTGAATAAACTAGGCTTGTACTCGTTAGAGTTTAGAAGAATGAGGGGAGATCTCATTGAGACGTATAAGATGATGAATGGGATGGATAGGATAGAGGTGGAAAGACTCTTCCCGCTCAAAAAAGACAGTAGGACTAGGGGGCACAGCCTCAAGATAAAGGGGGGGCGGTTCAGAACGGAGTTGAGGAGGAACTTCTTCACTCAAAGGGTGGTGAATCTCTGGAATTCTCTGCCCGTTGAAGTGGTGGAGGCTGCCTCGCTAAATATTTTTAAGAAGCGGGTTGATGGGTTTTTGATAAGAGAAGGGATTAAGGGTTATGGGGAGAGGGCGGGAAAGTGGAACTGAGCCACGACAGATCGGCCATGATCTTATTGAATGGCGGGGCAGGCTCGAAGGGCCAGATGGCCTACTTCTGCTCCTATTTCTTATGTTCTTATGTTCAACTCCGATCTAAGCTGCCCCCCCCCCCTTATTTTGAGGCTGTGCCCTCTAGTCCTGCTATCCTTTCTAAGCCGGAAGAATCTCTCTACCTTTACCCTATCCATCCCTTTCATTATCTTATACGTCTCTATAAGATTCCCCCTCATCCTTCTGAACTCCAACGAGTACAGTCCCAGTCTATTTAGTCTCTCTTCATAGGCCAACCCCCTCATCTCCGGTATCAGCCTAGTGAACCTCCTCTGCACCCCCTCCAAGGCCAAAAATTAAATCCTCCACGGTTAATAGTTTTGAGCACAATCGTTTACCCTTCCTTGTAGGAAGGGTAAAAGTAGTGTGAATCTGATGCAAATATTATCAAAGTAGATTTTTATTTTGTTGATGTAAGTAGGCTTACAATGAAACTACTTTGAAAATCCCCCAGTCACCACACTCCACATCTGTTCGGTGCACTGAGGGAGAATTTAGCATGGCCAGTGCACCTTAACTGCAGGTCTTTCGGGCTGTGGGAAGAATGCAGAGCATCCGGCGGAAACCCACGCAGACACAGACAGGGGGAATACATACAGACTGCACGCAAGCAAGCTCGGAATCGAACCTGGGTCCCGGGCGCTGTGAGGCAGCAGTGCTAAACCACTGTACTACTGTGGGAGAAACAATACCTTTGCAAATACGTTTCGCTGTGTTCTTGATTTTGAGGCGCACATTCCTGTTTTTAAAGATGAGTTACAAAGGATTTATAGACCAGAAAGGCCATTCGTCCCAACGTATCTGTGCTATCAGTTATGTTTCACGCAAACCTCCTCCTGCCGCATTTCGCCTAATGTTCTCTGCATATCCTTTTATTCTATTCCCCTGGTGCAAACTTCAATGCATATAGCTTATTACTCAATTAGTCATTTATAAGTACTACATTCTCCCGAATAGTTACTAGATTTATAAGTACCTTCAATTTATAACCCGTAATTTTGGGTTCCTTCGGAAGTGGAAATATCTCCTTCATATCTCTTTGGATTTTTGAGATTTTTAGTTGCTCCCCTCTGAACTTTGTCCTTATCAGATAAAAGTGACCCGGATTTCTCCGTCTTTTCCGATGGTAATAGACGGTGGGATTTAACGTGATCCGGCAGGTGAGGCAGAGGCAGAGGCAAAGGCGGGTGAAGAAGACCCTCTCCCTGCGCTCGGACACTGACTGGATACTAGACAGCTGGGTGGATGGGAGGCTGAAGAATTGGGGAACGGGGGAGCGGGCCGTGACCACGTCGCCATTGCAGACCTTCAGTACGGTCAGTTCCTGAAAAGGCAGCGAGGTGACGGAGCTGTCAGCTTCATTTCCGTGCGCCCATTGCCAGGAAGCAATAGCTCAGAGTAACCATGTTCACCACCCTACACCCTCTGCCCCATCCCTCAACAACTCCTGACAGGAACACAAGGAGACAATGAATAGAAGCAGATTTCCTCTGCCTTTCAATACGGTCATGTCTTATATTCGGCTCCAACTTCGTAAAATTCACATACGGGATGTAGGCTTCTCTGGCTAGCATTTATTTCTGACCTCTAATTGCCCTTTTAGGAGGTAATGGCGAGCTGCCTTAGTGAACCACTACAGTCCATGTGCTGTAGGTTCAGCTACAGTGCTGTTAAGGAGGGTGTTCCAGGATTTTGACGCAGCGATAGTGAAGGAAGGGCGGATATATTTCCAAGTCAGGATGATGAATGACTTGGAGGAGAAGCCCCAGGTGGTGGGGTTCCATGGTATCTGCTGCCTTGCCCTTCTTAATGATAGTGAGCGTGAGTTTTGAAGATGTTGTCTAAGAAACCTTGATGAGATCCTGCATTGCATCTTGTAGATGGTACACACTGCTGCCACTGTTTGTCTGTGATGGAGGAATTGAATGTTTGTGGAAGGGGTATTAAAGAAATGAGTTGTTTTGTCCTGGATAGTGCCGAGCTTCTTGAGTGCACTGATCCAGGAAAATGGAGAGTATTCCACCACACACTGGATGCTCACCCACACAATTAGAACTGATGTCTACTGCTGTCAAGTAGCACAGCGAATGACATGTTCTGGATCACCTGCAGTGCGGTGGTCATCGCTGGATCCCCGCTCCGCAAATTTCCCTGGCTTAAAGCTGCTCATGATGTGGATATGCCGGCGTTGGACTGGGGTAAACACAGTAAAAAGTCTGACAACACCAGGTTTCAGTGCAACTGATTTATTTGATAGTAAATTCACTAGCTTTCGGGTTAGCCCCTTCGTCAGGTGAATGGAGAGTTCTGGCCTCAGACAGGGCATATAAAGCACAGACAGTTTACAGGTTACTGATTAGAATGCGAATCTTTACACCTAACCTGCTGTTCAAGTCTTAACGTGGCTAACAATGCGTGTGGAAGGAGCACTGATCACAGGTTAAAGAGATGTGTGTGGTCTCCAGACAGCACAGTGAGTGAGGTTTTGCAAACCCAGGCAAGTCACGGGGGTTACAGATCGTGCAACATGAACCCAAGATCCCTGTTGAGACCGTCCTCATGTGTGCGGAACTTGGCTATCAGTCTCTGCTCAGCGACTCTGTGCTGTCGTGTGTCGTGAAGGCCGCCTTGGAGAACGCTTACCCGAAGGTCAGAGGCTGAATGCCCATGATCACTGAAGTGTTCGCCAACAGGGAGGGAGCAGTCTTGCCTGGTGATTGTCGAGCAATGTTCATTCATCCGTTGTCGCAACGTCTGCATGGTCTCCCCAATGTACCATGTAGCAATGTACTGCACACATGAGGATGGTCTCAACAGGGATCTTGGGTTCATGTCGCACTATCTGTAACCCCCGTGACTTGCCTGGGTTTGCAAAACCTCACTCACTGTGCTGTCTGGAGACCACACACATCTCTTTAACCTGTGATCAGTGCTCCTTCCACACACATTGTCAGCCACTTTAAGACTTGAACAGCAGGTTAGGTGTAAAGATTCGCATTCTAATCAGTAATCTGTAAACTGTCTGTGCTTTATATGCTCTGTCTGAGGCCAGAACTCTCCATTCACCTGACGAAGGGGCTAACCCAAAAGCTAGTGAATTTACTATCAAATAAATCAGTTGCACTGAAACCTGGTGTTGTCAGACTTTTTACTGTGTTAAAGCTGCTCCACATTTCCTCTGGTACCTTCTCAAATCTACATTTCCAAAACCGGAAAGTACATTGTTCCCTCAAGGAACTCTGTCCCTGCAGAGTGGGGGTGGGAAAAAAGGACACCTCCCTTTTTTACTGTACCATTTGCCCTATAATGTGTAAATGCCCAGACATTGAATGCTACTGAATGGATCAATGAATGGTTGGATGAGTTTGTAAGAATGAGCTGGGTTGGTGGATGATCCATTACTGGATAAGTGGGTATAGTGCATAGGTGAGTGAGCTGGTGAGAGAGTAGGTGGATCGGAAGGGTGAGATGGGTGAGGTCAGAAGGTGAGCAAGTGGGCGGGGTGGGTACAAGTATCAGGTGGCTCAGGAGTCTCCCTTCGGGGTTGGAAGTCACGCCAGGGGCAAGTAAAGTCCAGTGGATGGAGGTAGTGTTGTGGTGGGAGAGAAAGGTCCGGTCGGCTGAATGGGCCGGGTGGTTGGATGGTTATTTGTGTCGAGTCAGGAGCTCACCAGAGGCGGCAGGATGGGGTTGTGGGATAATTCTGTAGTCAGTGGGGAGAACCTGCTTAAGATAGATGTGGGCTCGGGGGGGTTGTGTTGGGTGGTACTCAAAGGCTGAGGGAGTGTTCGGGCAGGCAGACCAGGATACCAGTTGGGTCTGGTAAGATTGGAGTGTGGTCTGTGGGGTCAGTTAGTAGTCAGATGATCAGGGAAACAAGGGCGTAGTCATGAGTGAGCGGAGAGTAGGCTGGGGCAATCAGCATGAGTGATTTGAGTTTCCGTCCTGCAGCTCCACACATGTTCGACTAACTTATAATATGGATACTTGCCGGATAAGATAATGAAGGGGATAGATAGGGTAGAGGTAGAGAGATTCTTCCCGCTTAGAAAGGATAGCAGGACTAGAGGGCACAGCCTCAAGTTAAGGGGGGGGGGGGGTGCAGTTTAAATTGGAGTTGAGGAGGAACTTCTTCACTCAAAGGGTGGTGAATCTCTGGAATTCTCTGCCCATTGAAGTGGTGGAGGCTACCTCCCTGAGTATATTTAAGTCACGGGTAGATAGGTTTCTGATAGGGGAATTAAGGGTTATGGGGAGAAAGCGGGAAAGTGGAACTGATCCACTTCAGATCAGCCATGATCTTATTGAATGGTGGGGCAGGCTCGAAGGGCTAGATGACCTACTTCTGCTCCATTTCTTATGTTCTTATAACTCTCCAGGTAAATACTGCAAAACTATCCCAATCTCTGGCTCCATCTCAGAGTTGGGGACTTTCACAGAGTGTGCAGGGCAGCAGGAAATTGCCTTTACTATAGGCTCTATATCCCTTTATCTAATATGATCGGCACTTTACAAAATTAGGGTTTAACCAAAGCATTGCACCAACATGAATGGATATATACACCTATCTGGTACTTTGACCAGAACTGGAATATGTTTTGGCTAAGTCAGTGTTAGTCTTGGGGCACCTTTAATCATTGAACGCGACCTCAGTTCTATCAGGTTTTTAAGCCATTACCTTTAAATATTTGTTAATGAAGGAACTCTTTCTGCTTTAGGTTGTGCAGATTATGTTGGGAATTATCCAGCTGGTATTTGGATTTGCCCTCTACTACAGCGATCCATGCGTAGGGTCCATTGGAACGCCTTGGTGGACAGGAGTCTGGGTTTGTTTGGATTCCAGTTAAATGTTTTTCAATCAATCGATGTATTCCAGCATTGCAGGATAGCATATATTTACAGAAACATAGAAACTGTTCACCCTGTTTGTTCTCCCCAGCTTCCTATTAACATAAAGTATGTTCTTTGTTAAGAATGATTTGCCCTTCTGCAATTTTTAATGAATCGATTGGTTGGTGCATTTTCTTCATTGCTGGGGGTGTGTGGAAAGATTAGTCGATTTTAAGTAGAATTGGAAAATGTTGGAAATACAGAACTGAACTTTTAGCAGCTATGGAGAAAGAAACGGAATAACGTTTCAGCTCGTTAACCCTCCCTTACTCATAACTGAGAATGCTTAGATATGATAATATTTAAAAGTTTGACCTTAAGACTGGAGTGGAACATTTAAGTGACTTGACTGAGAGCTTGTGAACTAAACTGCAAAGTGATTCCCCAATCTTTGTTTCATTTTCTTTCAAGACCACACAAGCTGTTATGTACTGGGTAAACGACATCCCAGAGGAAGAGCCATCTTAGGGATCAAAAACCTCTTCTGTGTTTGTAAGATGGCAAAGCTACCAATCCGAAGAGCGTAGAACTCCAGCAATACCTTTAGGACTTTAAAGATGAAAAGGCCTTTGAAAAAGAAAATAATCATCCACTTAAGATTTACGTTATGATGTTGAAATATTCTTAAAGAAAGATTCCATCCTCCGCCACCCTTCCCCCCTCAACTCAAAAATTCACTCGGTTATTAACACAAATAAACTACGTTCTATGCAACAACTCACTTAACATTTAAGTTCATTTATTAATGTCACAAATATGCGTACATTAATACTGCATGAAGTCACTATGAAAATCCCCTAATCGCCACACTCTGGCGCCTGCTCAGGTACACTGAGGGAGAATTTAGCATGGCCAACCAGCATGTCTTTTGGACTGTGGGAGGAAACCACAGGACATGGAGGAAATCCCTGCATATCTGGGGAGAACCTGTAGACTCCACGCAGACAGTGACTCAAGTCAGGAATCGAACCTTGGTTACTGGCACTGTGAGGCAGCAGTGCTAACCACTGCGCTACTGCGCCAGATTCCTTTTATGGTAAAACATTATTACTCGAGGGGAAGAACTGCCTTCACTTCAGTAATGTTATATCACACGACTCTCCAAACATTTTCACTGTCATGTGACCACCCAATAGAAAATATCATTAACAGCCTACTTCCTGAAAACAATATCCTTTCTCCCTTGACTTGGTGGCTGATTCAAATTCACAACTCATTCACTTTCTCCCAGCACATATCTAGTCTCAACACAATTTCCGAAAATATAAACAGCTTTCATAGTTTTCTCTTACTTACACTTTTGTCTCATTACTACATAATATAACATTTAATCAATACACACAATATTTTGCTATGAAACCTTTGTAAATGTAAAAGTCCTTGTCACTTTGAAATTTGCATTTAAACTCAAACTGTTGAAAAATCAAATCTCTACTAGTCTCATAATGCAAATTTTAAATCCAATCTTTTAACTTGTAAGCCCAACCACACCATGACCCTTCATTAGAAATGTGTGATCTGTACATCGTTACAATTTTACCACTTTTATTTCTTGGTTCTCACAGGCATACTGCCTCTATTAACTTTTCCCAAGTTCATTTAATCACGGATATACACACATGCACAGACACACAGCACAAAGTGCCTTCCTTACAAAATGCCATTTTTTTTCCACAAATGGTTTAAAAGAGCATCCATCATCAAATTGCACATTGAATGAAGCCATAAACTGTAAACTGCCGTTTTACTTGGAAGAAGTTTTTAAGACATTGGAAAATGTGATGGGGGAAGGCATCATTTGAATGCAAACTTCCCAAGGGAAGGGGTAGGTCATGCCACTGAATAAACAATGCATATGGAGCAGCATTATGGGGAAGTAGGATGACATTGTATTTCCAGGTGGCATCAATGCATGGAGGTGGTGGAGGATTATCTATGAAAAAGAAAATTTATGAGAAGGAACGTCAGGACCAGGGAAGCACCAACATGAGTCTGATAAAGCAAAGTGGAATGAGAGTTAAATGGGCATGGTTGTGGGCCTTGCCATCCCAAATGGGAGAAATCCAGAATTCAGAGGAAAAATACAAGAACTTTGGAAGACCTGATAAGGAAGGCGCTGTTGTCAGAATCAATGCGACAGAGACTTAAAAACTGAGGGAATGTAACGGAGACTAAACTTCCTCATATCCTGTTTCCTGTCAGGAAGTTTAGTCAAGACCTAGGAATCACTAGTCAATATTAGCCACCTCTTATCCCAAAAATTGAGATGGCAAATCAAGGAACGAATATGAAGAACCAGAGAGAAAATGTGAACTTACAGGAAGGAAAAGTTCAGAAGCACATTTGATAAAATCTTCAAATAAAGGGTGAATATCCTGCTGCCATTTCAATTAATGTAAGTGTAATACATCTGGTATGCTCTGAGATAAGGCATTAACAACTCCTCACCTATGTGAGAAGATTCCTCTGGATGCCCAGTTACAGCTGAATATTGTCCATAAATTATACAACTGGGTGTAACTGAATAATAGCCAAAAAGCTGTTCAATTTATTGTCACTGATAGATTTCCCCACACTCTCAGTTTCTGCTCTTCCCATTCCTAATATCATCAATGGAATTATATCAATGGAATGAAGATTGAATGGATTGTCAAACAAGCCAATTCCAATTTCACACTGAGACATGAAAGCTAAATTACTACCAACGTCTCCAAGTATCAGATCTCTGCGTGGTGCACACTGCATGGTGACTCTCAAATATCTCGTTCTCTTGAATACCTTCAAATTTATGGAATCACAAGAAATGCTGACAGAAACATTTAATTAAGAACAGGCTGATTCAGACTGATGCACTTGCCTTTTTAACATGATTGTTATCTTTTATTAATTTATTGGATGGGACATCTTGGCTAGGCCAGCATTTATTGCCCATCCCTAATTACCATTGAGAAGTTGGTGGAATGCTGTCTTCTTGAACTGCTGCAGTCTTGATAATAAACTAGGCTTGTACTCGTTAGAGTTTAGAAGAATGAGGGGAGATCTCATTGAGACGTATAAGATGATGAATGGGATGGATAGGATAGAGGTGGAAAGACTCTTCCCGCTCAAAAAAGACAGTAGGACTAGGGGGCACAGCCTCAAGATAAAGGGGGGGCGGTTCAGAACGGAGTTGAGGAGGAACTTCTTCACTCAAAGGGTGGTGAATCTCTGGAATTCTCTGCCCGTTGAAGTGGTGGAGGCTGCCTCGCTAAATATTTTTAAGAAGCGGGTTGATGGGTTTTTGATAAGAGAGGGGATTAAGGGTTATGGGGAGAGGGCGGGAAAGTGGAACTGAGCCACGACAGATCAGCCATGATCTTATTGAATGGCGGGGCAGGCTCGAAGGGCCAGATGGCCTACTCCTGCTCCTATTTCTTATGTTCTTATGTTCTTGATGTAAGGTCCTGATGTTGCGTTATTTGTAAGGGAATTCCAGGATTGTATCCCAGTGACAGTGAAAGAATGGCAACACAATTCCAAGTCAGGATGTAGAGTCACATGGAGGGAAGCCACCAGGTCGTGGTGTTCCCATGTTTCTGCTTGTCTTATCCTTCTAGATGGTCATGCCTTGGGTTTGGAAGGTGCTGCTGAAGGAAAATTGATGAGTTCCTGCAGTGCAACTTCTAGATGGTACAATTGGCTACCACTGTTCTTTGTGAAAGAGGTAGCAATTAAGCTGGCTACTTTGACATGGATGGCACTGCACTCATCCAGGCAAATGGAGAGTATTGCATCACTTTGCTAACTTATGCTTTGTAGATAGCAGACAAGCTTAGGACAGGCAAAACACATGGATGAATTAAATTGGAAGCAGCGTCCCATGCCCTGTTTTGGTAATAGGATATGTGATCTTCTTCAGAACCTCAAATTCGTGAAAATAAAGCATGCTATGAGAAAATCCATGAATGGATTTCATGTAATTTGGCAACATTTCCTAAATTGTTTTGAGGAACTATACCTTTCTGCCTTCATATAGCTGAGATTATTTAAATTAAATGATGCAAAACCAAATCTGTCCTCAGGTTGCTGACATTCTTATTGATTTTTTGGGACTTGCAAAGATTTTTCAAAGTTTTTCTTTTTTTTCATCTTTCTCTTTTCCATTTCCTTTCCTTCGTCTTTGAAGTGCAAGTTTATGAAATTATTGCTGTACTGCAAGTTACTTTTGATGCTGTTATACATTATGATTGTTCAAGCTTAAGAAACAGAATTAAAAAAAAACAATCACAATGTCAGTGAATAAGTGTCCACACTTATCTTTAACTTTTAATTGTCATGGCATTTCAATATTTTCTCTCTATCTAGTCTGATTTCCACTATTATTCAAACAATGTCACAATATGTTCAAATCCGTTTTCGAATTGTACAAGTTGTTGATATGCCAAAACCTAATCACTTTAATTACCTTTCCTAGTATATCATTTCTGGAGCTTTGGCCATTTCGGTGGAGAAAACACCAACGAGAAACCTGGTGGGTGTTTATTTGAAGACAAATCTTCTTTGTTTCTCTAAGTGTTGACATAAGATAGTAACATAAATCCTGCTAGCTGTATTTGTTCAATTCTCTGCCTTACAGGTTGGTATCTGCAGAAGCTGATGAGAATATTCGAATGAAATGCCAATGTGACCAGATAATGGGGAGGCGATAGCCTAGTGGTATTAGGCTAGGCTATTAGTCCAGAAATTCAACTAATGTTCAGGGGACATGAGTTCAAATCCCTTCAAGACAGATATTAGAATTTGAATTCAATAAATATATCTGAAAGTTAAAATTTGCAGATGATCCATGAAACCTTTGTTGATTATTGGAAAATCCATGTGCCCTTTGGGAAGAAAATCTGCTGTGTGGCATACATGTGACTCCAGAGCCACAGCAATGCGGTTGATTCTCAACTGCCCTTTGAACAAGGGCAACTAGGAATGAGTAATAAATGCAGGCCAGCCAGTGACACCCATGTCCCACGAATGAATTTTCAAGAGCTGTAATCTATGCACCCGGATTAATGCTTTAAGTATATTAATTTGAAACCTGCCATGGCATCTGGGAGTTTAAATTCAATTGACTCAGTACTGAATAAAAAAGAAACTATTAAATTGTCCGAAAACTTCATTTGCTCACAATTGTCTCTGCAGAGATGGAAATCCACTTCCTTACAGGAACTAGCTTATATGGTTGGATACTCACAACAAAATTGGCACCCTTAATTGCCCTTTGAAATAATCGAGCAAGCCACTCGTTTGTGTTCAATAAGATTGTTCAAGATCAAGGAGGGAAGGCACCAAATATTGGCCGAGTTTAGAAGAATGAGGGGAGGTCTCATTGAGACATATAAGATGATGAATGGAATGGATAGGATAGAGGCGGAGAGGCTCTTCCCGCTCAGAAAAGACAGTAGGACTAGAGGGCACAGCCTCAAGATAAAGGGGGGGCGGTTTAGAACGGAGTTGAGGAGGAACTTCTTCACTCAAAGGGTGGTGAATCTCTGGAATTCTCTGCCCGTTGAAGTGGTGGAGGCTGCCTCGCTAAATGTTTTTAAGACGCGGGTTGATGGGTTTTTGATGAGAGAGGGGATTAGGGGTTATGGGGAGAGGGCGGGAATGTGGAACTGAGCCACGACAGATCAGCCATGATCTTATTGAATGGCGGGGCAGGCTCGAAGGGCTAGATGGCCTACTCCTGCTCCTATTTCTTATGTTCTTATGGCCTGATCAGGGCCGCCCACACCATTTGAATAAAGTAAAACTATTGTCTCATGTTTCTGGTGCATCTTATTACCTTTCAGATCGTAGGAAACTTAGTGATGAACATCTTGAGCTCCATCGCTGCAGCACTTGGAATAGTGATTTACACGGTGCACCTGCACTCGGGTCTAACCTGCTTTCACCGTCTTTTTGTGAGTAAGCAAATATAGTGATAGATCAAGCTGAAAGTACTTACAGAATATTGAGATGGTTTGCGCATTATATATCCAATTTATAAAACTATATTCATTTAATCATAAAATAATATATTCCATCACTAACATGCTACTTCTCGCAGATTTCATTCCACGTTTTAGTTGGCTGCCTCTTGGGATTCACTGGACTTCAATTTGTCATTTCGCTTGTAACGTCCATATTCAGTTGCCTTGGATTACGATGCTGTAAACAGGACGACAAACGGGCAAGTTCTGAATCTGTCTTTATAATATATACATTACTTACCAATGTGCGTGAGAACAAAGAAAGAAGAAATTTCGTTGCCACATGAAGCCACATTCTTACCCGAGTGAAAATTAACAGCCAAACATCTCTGCACTTCTGTTCTCTGACCTTGCCCGCCACTAGGATTCTCCGGCCCCCCGCTGCAGTGAATGGAGATTTGGCTGAGCACAAAATTCTCCATTCTCGCTGAAGGTGGTAATGGAGCGTGCGGGACTGGAGAATGTCTTGCTGTTGATGGGTGCAATCTTAACGGTTTGCCATGCGGGTCAGCCGGGGGTGTGATCAGCTTGGGTGGCAATTGGGAGGGGGAGGTCAATGTTCGGGGTAGCAATGGGGGTGGGGGGGGGCGGGGGTACGCCTGTGGGGGAGTAACACATCTCCCACAATATTGAGTGCACTGTGTGTACACAATATACTGGAGCTGGGGGTGGGCCGTGGGGAGGTGCTGTACAGTGGTGCCCCTAGAGTTCAGCAATAGGCTTCACAGGTGAGGCTTGTACAGGGCACTGGTGAGGCCGCAGCTGGAGTACTGTGTGCAGTTTTTGGTCCCCGTATTTGCAAAGGATATATTGGCCTTGGAGGGAGCACAGAGAAGGTTCACCAGACTGATACCGGAGATGAGGGGATTAGCTTATGAAGAGAGATTGAGTAGACTGGGTCAGTACTTGTTAGAGTTTAGAAGGCTGAGGGGGAATCTTATAGAGACTTACAAGATAATGAAGGGGGTGGATAGGGTAGAGGTAGAGAGATTCTTCCCGCTTAGAAAGGATAGCAGGACTAGAGGGCACAGCCTCAAAATAAGGGGGTGGGGGAACAGTTTTGAATGGAGTTGAGGAGGAACTTCTTCACTCAAAGGGTGGTGAATCTCTGGAATTCTCTGCCCATTGTGGTGGTGGAGGCTACCTCGTTGAATATATTTAAGTCACGGGTAGATAGATTTCTGATAGGGGAATTAAGGGTTATGGGGAGAGAGCAGGAAAGTGGAACTAATCCACTTCAGATCATCCATGATCTTATTGGATGGCGGGGCAGGCTCGAAGGGCTAGATGGCCTACTCCTGCTCCTATTTCTTATGTTCTTATGTGAGCTGCGGCTTCACACGTACCCTCCTGGTGAGAATGGCATGGTGGCTGTTGTTGTGAATTCTCATTGCTGAACTCACTTTAAAAAAAAACTGGCGGGTAAACCTATCATTTTCTCTCCTGTTGGACACTTAGAAATGTTTTGAGAAGTTTGCACCCAGCGTCTTCCCTCCGTACTTTCACAGTGATTCCTACTCCGTGGTCGTTTATGCTGGCTTTGTATCTCGCGTCTTGGGTGTGGTGAGATATTCTGGGATCCCTGCAGTGTGACGGGAGGTGGGGTGGCATTCCGCTGGTGGTCACGCCAGTAGAATCTGCTTCGATATTTTCCCCTTTCCTTTGTTTGCTGGTTTTGATTGTAATCAATCCTTTTTTTGCAGAATACAGTTGCGATCCAGTCTGTCGCCGTTCAGAACTCGCCAGCACAGGTACCTCAAGATCGTGTCTACGAAACCCTCTTGCCGGAACATTCCACTTACGACCGCCTGAACTTCAATTAATCATCTAATTTCAGGGCGTCAGAAAAAATCAGACATGCTTGTACAATAATTGAGCGGCATGTTTCTATCGCTGTTTCCTTGGGCTACTTACAAATTAGATAAATTGCTCAAATTACGGCCGTCATGTAATTTGCTTGTTTAGTATTAAAACTAGTGAGGAATCAGTGCCAAGTCAATGGGAGGAATTTTCCTCGGGGATCCTTATGCCCAAATTAGGGCGCTTGAAACTCTGGTGGAAATTCAACCCCAAGCCTTCAGCTATATTACAATGAAAAAAAACTCACGCTTTTCTGTATTAAGTCAATAAGCGGAATTTCTATAGGGCTGTGTCTCAGTTTCACCACCCACACTGATATAATCATCAAATTGTGCTTGGCATTTTCACGACTATGTCCTCTGGCGCTGCGTCACTTCATAGTCACTTCCTACAACTAGCATCAGCATCAGAAAAGAAATGTTCAAATCACTAACATGAAGGAAATATTTCATTTCTGAGTTAAAGGCATAAAGAGAATCCTCAAACTTTTAACATCTGCGTGAATTCGATATTCACGAGAATATCGAGTCACATGTGTTGAGAATCCCAGGGACCCTTAGATTATTTTGGAATTCAGTTTCAAGGAGGAAATACAACAATAGTAAGAATTGAAAAATGCGGAAATGAACTTACGACATATTATTTTGCAAATTGGCTACATTGGGTCGTGGGAATTATTTTCCTGTTGTATTATCTTGTCTTTTTGCTGGTTATTCTGTTTAAGTTTTTCACATATCGAAATGTTGACTTGGAAATTTCTGTGTATGAAAGCTGGGAGCTACAAACAGTAATTGGGAAAGCAAATTCTGGATGTTAAAGATCCTAGAAGCATGGACACGGAATCAAGTCATTCTGCTGTCCAAAATGTCTTCAATCTATTGGGCGGAACTGTGATTTTTCGCCTCTGGATTTGACTCATCCGGCAGCTACGTTTCATTCAATTATGGATAATACCAAATGGATGTAAAATTAATTGAAAGATCTAACTATGAGGGCACAGTCAATTTTTTGTCTTTATTACCATTTTTGAGTTAGCTTATTATTGTTGTTACAACTTTGCATTGTATTACATTCTGTGTTTATAAATGAATTACATTAAAATTGAAACTAAATTTACCCACTGCTCCTTCTTAAACAAGGCAACACAGCGTTGGTTTCTTCCCGGTGCTCCCCACAGTCCAAAGATGTTCGGGTTAGGTTGATTGGCCATGCTAAAATTGTCCCTTAGTGTACTAGGATGCTTAGGTTAGAGGGATTGGTGGGTAAAATGTGTGGCGATATGGGGGTAGGACCTGGGTGGGATTGTGGTCGGTGCAGACTCGATGGGCCGAAGGGCCTCTTTCCGCACTGTAGGGTTCTATGAGAATCGCAGTACGAAGCAGATTGCAGAGGGCGGTCTATCTCATTGTACATGTCTGAGCTCTTTGAAAGAGCTATCCTGTTAGTTACATTAAACTTCTCTTCTCACAATCCAGCCAATTTTACCTTTCATGTATTTATCAAATAAACTTCTAAAACTTATTATTGAATCTCACAGATAATTTCAATCCGGGTCTGTTGGTGGGGTCCTTCACTTTCGGGGAGAGAGGTCGGGTTTGGTCACTTGCAGGTCTTGCTTTCCTTTCCTGTCAGTGCGCCCCTTGCTTGAAAGAGTTTGTGAAGGATGGTATGCCGCCAACTTCCAGTATCCTCCTTCCTGGATTCCTATCCATATGGCAGCTGATGGTCTATCCTTCCTTTATGGCGACTGGCAAGAGAGTGGGAGGGCTATAGCACTGCCATTCTCACACTCCACAGGGATGAGGCACCAGGTGAGTGCAATGGTTCCCCAAGCTTGGTGGCCAAGAACTTCAAACCAAAATGGTGACCTATCTACACTAGTGTCTATATTCACCCGTGTCCACGAAGTGCTGAAGCTTTCTTAATATTTTTCACGATCCCACCATGCCTACGAGTACCCTCAGGATCCACAGCTGAGTGTGAGATGGCCTGATGATTCAAAGTCCTTTAGACCGAGATGATTTTGGTAGGCGGCCCTTGGCGGGGGCGTGGGGTGGGGGTGAGGATGGGGGTGGGGGTAGGGCAGAATCTCGAGGCTCCAGGCCTGCTTTTGGGCAGCACAGATGTTTGACTGCTACCCCTTCCTTGGTGTCAGGGGCTGGAGGCGTGTCACTCACAGGGGGGTATCAGATGGGCTGGAGGGCCCTGAGCTTTACTCCCGTCAATCCTCTTTCTGTTGGGATCCTGAGCTCCTCCAGGGGATTGAGGAACAGCTGGAGTGTGATCTAAAGCCCTGCCTTCCTCTGGAGCTGACACTCGTGGATTCCCATCCATTTCCTGTCATGGAGTGTACCTCCTGAACCAAGGTCTCTAACACAGATGCCTACCTCACAGTTTTGGGCTTGGTGCGCTGCAGTGATGGCACTATCTCATCAGATAGTGGACAATGGGACTCCACTAATTTGCCTTGCACTCCAAGGATGGCGGCTATCATTCCTTCCTGTTGGTGGAAACTGCGTTTGCAGCTCCAGCAGATGTGGGACAACTAAGCCCAGGGGCACGTCATCAGCAAGGGGCTCAGCAGAGTCCTGGGCTCAGGCATCCCTCCTGTCTCTACCTGCTGTGGATCTTTAGCTGTGAGGCAGCTGACCCAGGAGCCTGCCTATGTATTGGACCCACCAATGTGTGAGTCTATCCGGGGGTGCCAGATGCGGCAGCAGTGACACCTCTTCCAGGGTAGGGTCTGAGAGGTACCCTCTGAGCTGCTGGTGTCTGATGGGTCGAGGGGGCACGGGGATTATCCAGCCTGTTCTGGTGGTCAAGCTGCAAGAGAAAGCACATGGCATCAGTATATTACAGTGGACACTGAGAGAACATTGATTATCTCACTTGAGACTTGAGGAATGACAGCATTTGGGTTGAAGATCCACACTTTTCTCTGCTGCCCCACGGCTGTAGCAGCGCGTGCACAGTTTTCTTCCTCCTTGACCAGCTCAAGAGCAGGGGAATTTGGAGCTCTGAAACAAAAAAAGGGCAAACAGATAGGGTCACTGCAAAAGTAGGATTTGGAGAAAAGACTTCATTAAATAAAGGATAAAGTTCACTATATTTTGATCCTATGGATCTGGAATTTCCATGTGTGAAGTTGAGTGCTGGGCATAGGGTTGTTTCAAGGTTGTGACCAGCAGGGTTTTGGTGAGGAGGATAATGAATCGCTGAGACAAGGTAAGCAGGAGGTCCTGTTTCCCCTCGTTGAGGGATTAATTATCAAGAGATATTGTTTTAATATAATTAGTAGAAGGATCAGGGAGGCAATATCTTTTTGCGCAGAAGTTGGTGAGCATCTGGAATTCATGGCCTAAGTTGGTGGTTAAGGCTACAACGCTCAATTGATTTAATGCTCAATCTATTCTCTTCTTTTCCATAGTGTAGTGAGCAGAATCTCACTCAGTACTCCAGCTGTGACCTAACCAGTGGCTTATGAGGCTCCACCATAAGCACCTTGCTGTTATATACAATGCCTCAGTTAATAAAGGCAAGTATTCCATATGACTTCTCAATTACCTTAGCTGGCTACAGAGATCTATAGATATGAACACCAAGGCCCCTTTGATCATCTGTACTTCCTAGCATTGTACCATTAGTTGTGTATTTGCTTGACTTGTTAGTCCTCCCAAAATGTATTACCTTACTCTTTTCAGGGTTAAATTCCATTTGCCACACTATCCAGCCTGCCTATGTCAACCTGCAATCTAAGACATTCTTCTCACTATTTACCACATCACCAATTTTGTGTCAGCTGCGATCTTTCCGACCATATCTCTCACATTTGCATCCAGATCATTAATCTACACTACAAACAACAGGAGACCGAATACCATCCCCAGCATTGAACACCACTGGACAGTCTTCCAGCCACAAAATCAACCTTCAACCCTCTTCCTCCTGCCATGAAGGTAATTTTGGATCCAGTTTACAAAATTGCCCAAATCCCACGGGCTCTTAATTTCTTCATCAATCTTCCATGTGGAACCTAGTTAAAAGCCTTATTGGAATCCATGTAGACTGCATCAAATGCACTAGCCTCATCAACACCGCTGGTCATCTCCTCAAAAAATTCAATCAAATCTGTAAAACATGATCTTGACCTGAGACAGGCACATTGACTATCCTTGATTAGTCTTTGCCTTCCCAAGTGGATATTAATTCTGTTCCTCTGAAGTTTATCTAATAGATTCCATGCCACTAACGTGATTTGATTTTTTAATTGAATTTAAATTTCACCATCCCACTGCTAGGATTTGAACCTGGGTTCCAGAACATGAACTGAGTTTCTGGATTAATAGTCTAGCGAAAATACCACTAGGCCATTGCCTCCCCGATGCCACTGATATGAGACTCACTGTCTTGTAATTACCAGTTTTTGTACTACTTCCCTTTTGAATATTGACTTTATGTTAGCTGTCCTTAAGTTCTCTGGCACCTCTCCTGTGATGTGAAGATGCTGGTATTGGACTGGGATAAGCGCAGTAAGAAGTCTCACAACACCAGGTTAAAATCCAACAGGTTTACTTGTTAGCACAAGCTTTCGGGGTATCACTCCTGCTTCAGGTCACCAATCCAAATAAATCTGTTGGAATTTAACCAGGTATTGTGAGACTTCTTACTGTACCTCTCCTGTGGCCAGAAAAGGTTTGAAAATTATTGTCAGAGCCGTTGCAATCTTCTCCTTAGCCTGCCACAGCAACCTGGGCTACATCACATCTGGGCCTGGGGGTTTATCCACTTTTCCCCCCATTTAAACTGTTAATACCTCATCGCTCTCAATGTTAAGTTGACTACAAGATAGGCAAATGAACTGAGAGTAAATTCATCACTCATTAAAATGGGTAGATGCTTAATTCCCAGCAGAGTAAACAATTTTTCGATGAAGTTAAAGCAAGTAGAAATGGCCGAGAGCTTCACGTTTTTAGGTGTCCAGATCACCAGCAACCTGTTCTAGTCCTTCCTACGCCAAAGCTATGGTTAAGAAAGCCCACCAATGCCTCTACTTAACAGAAGACTAAGGAAATTTGGCATGTCAGCTATGACTCTCACCAGCTTTTACAGATGCACCATCTTCTCTGGTTGTATCACAGCTTGGTGTGGCTCCTGCTCTGCCCAGGACCGCAAAGAACTACATATGGTCGTGAATGTAGCCCAATCCATCACGCAAACCAGCCTCCCATCCATTGACTCTGTCTACACTTCCCACTGCCTCAGCAAAGCAGCCAGCATAATTAAGCCATGAACCATGCACTCCGGACATTGTCTCTTCCACCTTCTTCCACTGGGGAAAAAGGTACAAAAGTCTGAGGTCACGTACCAACCAACTCAAGAACAGCTTCTTCCCTGCTGCCATCAGACTTTTGAACGGATTTTCCTCGCATTAAGTTGATCTTTCTCTACATATAAGCTATGACTGTAACACTGCATTCTGCACTCTCTCGTTTCCTTTTCTATGAACGATATGCTTTGTATAGCGTGCGAGAAACAATACTTTTTACCGCATGTTAATACATGTGACAATAATAAATCTAATCAAATCAAAATCATTTCCCAGGAAAGTGCGAAAAAAAAACGAAGCTCATCACAGATAAACCATTTCGATCAGAGAATAACCGGTTATTGCCATCAAACGCAATTGACATCAACGTAAATCATAATTCAAAACTAAAACCATGTATTTCAGAGCAGCTGAATTTTTGTTTCTTCAGACACAACAGGAAATTGATAACACTTACCTCTGATCTATCTTGCTCAACCCTACTTGAGTGCTAATGTCTGTTTAATGGTCACAGATAGTCGCCTTAAATTGTATCTCAGGTGTCTCTCATGGACATTCTGGCTCAGGATCCAATTGGATCGATCCCTCGGCTCACCCTAAATTTAAAAGAAAAGTCCTGTTGAGACTCTGCTGGGTCTTTTATGTTTTTGGACATGGTACAAATGGTCATTGCTAATGGCTTGGTCCTGTGGTTACCGTCGAAACTGCGTTCTGAGGAAGTTACGAAATCGTTCTTGCAAGTTTATGCGCTCAACGATCTCAGACTCCCACATTCAAGCGGCTCTCTGCAGCCCCACAAAAGCAGGTTCCGATTGGGACATTAAAACCTATGCGTTGCTCAAGGTGCAGACAATGCACCGAGCTCGGAATGTGAAAATAAGATTTAAGTTCACATTTTTTTTTGCAAGGAAATTCGATTTCATAACTCTTTTGTGGGGTTTTTCTCTGTAACTTCCACTCATGACCCCTGACAGTCCCTGATGCATCTCCTCAATTAAACTTCCCGTACAATTCCGCATGGAGGGTTTTAAATGAAGTTCATGGCTCTCGCCACGAGCTTCTCAAACTAAAAGCCCAATCTTAATTGATTGTCAGGAAGGAGGAGGGGGAGAGGGGAATGTAGCCGCCACGGATTTTATTTTATCAATTTGTAAAATTGATAAAATAAAGTTAGGGATGTGCCAAAGTTAGGGATGTGAAATAAAAAATAGAACATGCTGGAAATATGACCAGCTTTGGCAGCAACTGCGGATTTCACGTCGAGACACTCATGAACATTATGTCACGTCTGAGACCTCTGTGTCTTCATTTGGCCTGGTATACAAACGTTCACAAAACTGCACTGAGGTTAAGATATGATCGGCTAATCATATAATGACTTTAGTTTTAGGATCAACGCCATTGCCATTAGTAAACTCTCACCGCCTTCTGCTCCCTTGTCCTGAAGATTGCTGGAACTATCGCAAGGACTCACTATTCCAACCCATCTTATCACACCCCAGGCAACCAGCATGTCATCGGGTGGTGAAGATGAGTAACCCTTTAGGACTATTTCCACCCTCAGTCCGGAGACACTCAGAGCAACAGGCAGAAGGTCTGACCGCGGGTCATCGAGACTCCAAACTTTGGCTCTATTCTCTCTCCACAGATGCTGTCAGATTCCAGCACTTTCAGCTTTGTTGTTGACGCAGGACTTCATCCTCCACATTAACCCAGGTAGAGCAGACTTATTTTGACATGATCTGTACAATGGGGTGAAATTATGAGGGATGTGTACTAAAATGGAGGTCAATAGAGATTTAAAAAAACCTCGCCTGGGATGAAAAGTGGGGCTTCTCACCCGTTGTCGAACAAAATAGAAGCAACAGCCAATGGCCGTTCAACGTTCATACTTCTTCCTTGAAAAGTATCAGGGCAGAAAACAGCCCTGGCCCCAGTTTATCACCGTGAATGGTTTTACAAGTCTTACTGTATTTTCAGTGATGTTTGCTTCTCCGCAGATGGGAGCACATCAGGGTTTCACTGAAACAGAAACAAGGCTTTGCCAAAGCGGGGCAGGGTGACTCCTAGTCCAGCGCGGTACTGAACGGGTGCTGCACTTGTGGAAGGTGCTACCTTTTACATGAGCTGTTAAGGACATGAGATGTCCCCCCCCCCCCTTGCCCAGCCCAAACGGATGCCAATATTACGACGCGACAACTCGAAGAAGAGACCAATATTTACCTTCGTTGTGACATAATGAAAAAGATGCTCTCGCCTTATTATCGGCACTGTACGCAACTTTGGTCTTTGTCTTTTCTATTTAAGAACAGTTATTACGCTTCAAAATGATTCATTGGCTAGAAAAAAGATTTGAAAGATCCTGAAAAGAATGACATCAAAATAAATTCTGCATTTCTTTCTCAGTCAATAGGAAACGGTTCCTTCGCAGTTACCGCTTTTATTTTACAGTAATGTCCAATTAATTTAATAACTTCGGCCTTTCTTTAATTCTGACTGGGCATTATGTGCAGATGTATAGAAAGGAGACACATTTATTATTGAAGGACCATCACCTCGAAAATGTTTTACTTCCTTTTATTGCAATCTATTTTCCTGATGGACTTGTTTGAAGGGAGAAAAATTACTGCCAAATGGAATTGCCTCCTGCTTGTAATTACTATTGTTGGGCCGTTCCAACTAGCCTTTTAGTTTCAAAAGTTCACAAGTTAATAAGATATAGGAGCAGAATTAGGCCATTTGGGCCATCAAGTCCTCTCCGCCATTCAAACATGGCTGACATGCTCCTCATCCCTATTTTCCTGCCTTCTCCCCATCACCCTCAACTCATTACCAATTAAAAATCTGTAACTCCTTAAATTTACTCACTGTCCCAGAATCCACTGCACTTTGGGGTAGCAAATTTCACAGATTCACAACCCTTTGGGAGAAGTAGTTTCTCCTCAACTCTGTTTTAAATTTGCTACCACTTATTCTAATGCTATGACCTCTTGCCCTAGAATTTGACGTTAGAATTCATAGAAACATAGCAATATAGAAAACTGGAACATGAGGAGGCTATTCAGCCCTTCGGGCCTGCTCCGCCATTCATTATGATTATGGCTGATGATCCAACTCAATATCTTGATCCTACCTTCCCGCCATATCATTTGATCCCCTTCGTCCCAGCTGCTATACCTAACAGCTTCTTGAAAATATTCAATGTTTTGGCCGCAACTACTTTCTGTGGTAGTGATTTCCACAGGATGACCATTCTCTGGGTGAAGACATTTCTTCTCATCGCAGTCCTAAACCTATACCTCAGACTGTGACTCCTGGCACTGGGCACTCCTATTATAGGGAACACCCTTTTTGCATTACCCTGTCTGGCTCTGTCTTTACCAGTTTCTCTGAAATTTCTCCCCCTCATTCTTCTGAACTCCAGTGAATACAATGCTAACTGACTCAATCTTTCCTCCTACATCACTTCCCCCATCCTAGGAATCAGTCTGGACAACCTTCTCTGCATTGTCTCTAGAGCAAGAACATCCCTCCTCAGCTAAGGAGACCAAAACTGCACAACTTCTTGCTGTGCCCACTAATTTAGAAAGGCACATTTAATGCTGCACGTAATAGCACTCCCATTGGGGTGGTCCCTTTATTTATCTGCCCAAAAGGAGGCTGAAAGGGAAAACTGTGGGGGGAAAAATGCATTGTTTGATGGAGGACATATCTCTCAATCTCTTCACCACTACCTGCCATCAGGAAGTTCAAAACCCATGCTGATCCAAAGAATCATAAGGATTAGGAGCAGGAGTTGGCAATTCAGCCTCTCAAGCCTGTTACGCCATTTAAATCATGGATCATCTCAAACAGGGACTCCACTTTCCTGCCCATTCACCATTACCCTTGAACTCATTACTAATTAAAAATCTGTCTATCTCCTCCTTAGATTTACTCAACGTCCCAGCATCCAGCACACTCTCTGGGGTAGTATTCAGGTACACTGACTGAGAATTAAGTATGTCCAATGCAGCTAACCAGCTCGTCTTTTGGACTGTGGGAGGAAACTGGAGCACCCAGAGGAAACCTATGCAGACACAGGGAGAACCTGCAAACTCCACACAGGCAGTGGCCCAAGCGAGGAGTCGAAACTGGGGCCCTGGTGCCATGAGGCAGCAGTGCTAACCACTGTGCCACCATGCTGCTGGGAAGTGAATGGATCAAGGCCAGCCCCTGTGACACACAAATTGTTTGAAGATCCTGGTGCAGGAAGGCTTGGTTTACTCAGTTACATCTCACTCAAAATTGCATCACATTTCCTGTTGTTTTTCACAGCCAGAACATTGCATAGAAGTCCCATCAATTTCCAACAATTGCTGCATTGCTGGAAGCAAAACCATAGCCTGAGGAGGAGCAGTTTCATTGCTCAGCTGTGGAAACTGAAAGTTGCAGTCAGCTTTTTGCATCAAAGAAGGTGAATGCTGAAAGTTTCACCATCACTAGAACTTCAAATTTGAGAACATTAATGTCAGAACAAGGTTCAGAAGGAATACAATCACAGACAAATTTTGCAAAAATGTTAGCTGAAATGTGGAAGTCTTTCTCTTCTTAAACTGTTGTTTTGGTTCAACTGGTGCTTCCAATGTGTTAGGAAAGAGCCAAATTTAAGAGATTTATATTTGTATTTTTAAACATTAGAATTAAGGTAAAGTTTTAAGTGGGTTTTATTTAATGTTTCTATGCCTACTAGGGTAAAACCTATAGTTAGATTAATGCTGAATGAAGGTGTTTGTATGTGTAGGGGTTGGTTTCAATTTCAACTGTGATTCTATTGTGCTTGGAGAGGTGTGAAGAATAAATAAAATAGCAGTGGTTGCTTAGCAACTGTGGCCTTGTAAGGCAGGGAAGCTTTTACATTTTAGGTTAGCTAATTTGATTGCATGTTCAATCAATCTCTCTTGATTGGAGATAGGTCGTGAGAGAGAAGGCAGCTTCCATAGCTCTGCTAGACATAATTGTTTTAAGAAGACTAAAGATGGAGCACCCCTCTTAGCTTTGCTAGAAGAAAAAATATACCATAAAGTGCTGGCTCAGAAAACAGATGCTGGAAAACTAAATTCTACCTAGCTAAGGAAACTGCAGAATTGAAGAAAATAACCAAGAAGTCTGGAGACAATGGAACAGAGGAAACTGGAAACCAGAGCAGATTACTGTTCATTAAAGACACAGAGTTGAAAAGTCATTGAATCATATGACGCCAGAAACATATCAGCAGCAGTGCTAAAGTTTGTGAGAAATTATTATCATTTGGAAGAGATTATTTGAAGTATTCGTGGAAATCAGTGGTTGGATCTCAGTTTGTGTAAAAACCTTTAAGGCATAAGAAATCTGAAGGGAGAGGTATAAAACTTAAAGGTAAAACCTGGTTACAATCAGTGGAGGGAACACATAATTCAAAAGAATACTTGAAAGTGTGACTTTTGAAGGCAGAATTATAAATCACCTGTCTGGAAGCTGGAGTTCAGTGAGACAAGGTAGCTCATGGTACCAGAATAATCTGGGGGATTTGGAGGAGAAAACAACAAGCAATAGTTTATGTTTAGAGTGGAGTGTGTGTTTTTGACCACAGCCAATCTGTGTGCTTGAAAGGGACTTTGTTTTAATGGAACCATTGTAGCTTATGAATTTTTTACTTGTTGTTAAAACTAATTAGTGGTGCTGTGACTGTTCCTTCTTGTTTAACATAAACAAAGGAGAAGTTACAGTCTTTTGAATCAGGCGTCCATTTTGGGATCTTCCCATCCAGTTATAACATCTACTGGGATCATAGCAAATGCTACACTTGATTGAGTTGTGTTCAATTTAAATATATAGGAGAGCCAGCAAAAATGGAAAAATCAAACTGCCTCAGCTTTAATAGGAGGCAGTGGTGCAATAGTTTTGTCAATTGACAAGTAATCCAGAGACCAGGGTAATGTTCTAGGGACCTGGGTAGGCGGGTAGTGAAATTTGAATTCAATAAAAATCCAGAATTACACCTAATGGTGACTATGAAACCATTGTCATGATTGTAATAACCCATCAAGTCTCCTTCCATTAGGAAAGGAAATCTGCCATCCTAACCTGGTCTGGCCTACATGGGACTCCAGACCCACAGCAATGTGGCTGATTCTTAACTGCCCTCAGAAATGGCCTAGCAAGCCTCTTAGTTCAAGGGCAATTCAGGATGGGCTGTAAATACTGGCCCACAATGTGGAGATGCTGGCATTGGACTGGGGTAAACACAGTAAGAAGTCTGACAACACCAGGTTTAAGTCCAACCGATTTATTTGATAGTAAACTCGCAAGCTTTCGGGGTTTGCCCCTTTGTCAGGTGAATGGAGAGTTCTGGCCTCAGACAGAGCATATAACAGCACAGACAGTTTACAGATTACTGATTAGAATGCGAGTCTTTACACCTAACTTACGATTCAAGTCTTAAAGAGGCGAACAAAGTGAATGGAAGGAGCATTAAGCCCAGGTTAAAGAGATGTGTATTGTCTCCAGACAGTACAGTAAGTGAGATTTAGCAAACCCAGGCAAGTCCCAGTAACCCTACTGGACCCTACAGTTACCCAGTAACCCCCATGACTTGCCTGGGTTTGCTAAACCTCACTTACTATACTGTCTGGAGACAATACAGATCTCTTTAACCTGAGTTTAATTCTCCTTCCACTCACATTGTTGGCCTCTTTAAGACTTGAACAGCAGGTTAGGTGTAAAGACTCGCATTCTAATCAGTAATCTGCAAACTGTGCTGTTATATGCTCTGTCTGAGGCCAGAACTCTCCATTCACCTGATAAAGGGACAAACCCAGAAAGCTTTTGAGTTTACTATCAAATAAATCGGTGGGACTAAATACTGGCCCAGCTAGGGATGCCCACATCCGAGAAAGGGTGGAACAGACGACATTATATAATCCAGTTCCTAACTTTATGGCTTATGAGGAAAGTGTTGTGCAACTATTTTTGTAAATAGCGCAACAATTGCAGGCCTTCCTGTGACATAACATCAGTTAATATTTATCATTTGTTTGTTTTCAGTTGAACCAGCAAAACTGTTGGTTTTTTTCATTTAAAAACAGAAGGGCCACCTAAACCTCACCTCTGTAAGTTTGAACCTACGCGATGTTCCCTTACTGATTGACGATGAATTTGTCTTTGTAGAAAGAAGATGGCTACATCTTTCCAGCACCAAGGTGCCATTGTGACAACCTTCCCGAGCGCTGTCGCACAAACGAACAACATCAGCTCAATACTAGTGGAACCGAGCATCCTTCAGGCCCAGGAAAGACCTGGCCACAATCAAAAACTTCTCAAGGGAGAGCCCAAAGTGCTCGGGGTAAGAAATAATTCTAACTGGAGTTTCAAATAAATGGCATATAAGTAGGTCTGAAGAAGAGGCATATAGACTCAAATGATTAACTCTGTCACTCTTTCCATAGATTCTGCCAGGACTGATGAGCTTTTCTATCATTTCCTGTTTTACTTCACATATGTGGGGCATTGTATTTAAGGAAACACCAACTGTTATTTGTAAAAGTTTAGCATCATGTCCTTCTTCTTGTCTTTCCACCCTGTCTATTTTTCCAATTTTTTTATTCCAGTTACACTGGCCAGTCACCTGTTTCCTGTATGTGAAACTTTGCCCTCGACAACCAAAGCAGGAAATCACAACCTACTTTAGAAGAGGCAATATAGCAGAAACACAATATAAATGGCATAACTTTAGACTGGGGATCAAATTAAGGACATAAGAACATAAGAAATAGGAGCAGGAGTAGGCCATCTAGCCCTTCAAGCCTGCCCCGCCATTCAATAAGATCATGGCTGATCTGAAGTGGATCAGTTCCACTTTTCCGCTTTCTCCATAAGTGGGCAAGTGAGTGGGGTGGGTATGAGTATCAGGTGCAGATTTTTTTGTTCAGGGCTGAAAGTCACCTCAGGGGCTAATCAAGTCTAATGGATGGAGGTAGTGTTTTGGTGGGACAGTTAGCTCATTCGGGTTGGTGGTTAGTTGGGGTTGGTTGGGTTGAGTGTGGGATAATTGGGTACTCAGTGGGGCTAAATGGTCAGAATAGACAGGGAGGTCAAGTCAGGTAATATGCAAGAAGTAAGGAGGTGTTTGGACAAGAGGAGTAGAGTATTAGGTGGGTCTGGTCGGGTTGGAATGTGATCTGTGGGGTCAGTTAGTAGTCAGGTAATCAGGGGACAAGGGCATAATCATGGGTGAGTGGGTAATGGGCTGTCAGTGTGAGTGACTTTGAGTTCAGTCCTGTAGCTCCACACGTGTTAGACTAAGTTTTAATGTAGAACGTCCTGGATAACTCTCCAGGTAAATATTGCGGAATTATCCCAATCTCTGGCTCCATCTCAGAGTTGGAGACTTTCACACATGTCCAGGGGAGCAGAAAGTTGCCCATCAGAAGGTCAAATGTCTCGCAAGCTCAGTGCATCAGATCTGCCGCAGGTTCTCTTCATTCACACGCTGTCTGGAAGTTTTGCTCCATGTTAAATGGGAACATAGAATCCCTACAGTGCAGAAAGAGGACATTTGGCCCATGTAGTCTGTAACAAATCTCCAAAAGAGGATCATACCCAGGCCCGCCCCTCCGCCCTATCCCCGTAACACCACACATTTACCATGGCTAATCCACCTAACCTACACATTTTTTAATTGTGGGAGGAAACTAGTGCACCCAGAGGAAACCCACGGTGGATATGCAACTTGCTCAGTGAATGCATCTGTTTATTAATGCATTCCAAGTCACAAGACACAGCATGATCAATGATGCTATTGCATTCTAATTGGCCTAAGTAAGGCAAGACTAATTCTTAATTGGCTGAAGGGGTGTTTATCAAACTGTGATTGGTCTAGGTGGGCATGATCAATTTCTACTTGGTTTCTTGAAGATAATGGTCATTTATTGATGCCATTCCCTACTGCCCCCTGACTTGCCCTCTAAGGTGCCAATTACTTGTTGGGTCATCCCTCTTATTAAAGTTTGTTCTTGTTATTTCTTGCTAAAATAAAATGTTTTAATATCTCCCTTGCTCATTTATTCATGTTGCCATTCCCCCATGATTGATATCTTGAGCTAATCATCTTGAAGCCTCATTTGATTGCTATTGAATCAGATCCCAATTGGTGACTTTGGACAACTTATTTGAAGGTTGCTCTTATTTCTGTCTTTGCTTACTTGGAATGAGTTACTTGATTTTTAAAAGAAAGAATAGAGTGCTAAAGTTGCTTATAACCTGAAGCTAATGAATACGTCTAAAAAGTAGTGATATAGTACATGTCGTGCTACGCATAGAAAGTAAGCAAAAATAGTTTTCATGTCTGCTTTTACTTGAGATAACACAGCTTATGATAGATTCACTGGGCGTCTAATTGATTTATAATGTAATGATCCCACTTGATGGGAAGATGCCAGAATGGAACCCTGGCTCAAAAGGCTGTAATTTTTACAAAGGGACAGAGTCACGGGATAGCTAATTAGTTTGACAAGAAAATAAATGATTTAGTGTGAGAAGTTGGAATATTCTACAATACACCTTTACTCCCCTTAACTTAACATATATATCCAGATCAACATGGATACAAAGCATATCTTCAGCTACAATGGTCTCATTAATACACTCAGCCCCAGTGACACACACAAGATTACAATTGTCAAACGCACACTTGTTTGTGAGCTCCACCTCAAATCCATAGATTTCTCCTCAGAATCCCCTAGATGACTGTCACATGAGAGTTTCCATTTTGAAGAGGCTGCTTTAAAATCTTTGTTCACAATAATACTTTCCATTAGTGGTGTGCTTTCTGAGATCCAGTCCATCTTTTCCAAATTACTTTATTGAGCAGTGCTTCTGCTCTACTTTTACCAGTCTGGGATTTACATCAACTCCCACCTCGATTATTAATTTTTCTCAAAGGGACACTCGGAGCTCCATCCACTGATTTCTACAATTATGTCAAATAATCTCTCCCAAATTGTAGCAATCTCTCGCAAACTTTAGCACCACTGAAGACCCCGGACATTCTCTCTTCCACCTTCTTCCATCGGGAAAAAGATACAAAAGTCTGATGTCACGTACCAGCCAACTCAAGAACAGCTTCTTCCCTGCTGCTGTCAGACTTTTAGAACATAGAACATAGAACATAGAACATTACAGCGCAGAACAGGCCCTTCGGCCCATGATGTTGCGCCGACCAGTTAAAAAGCAATGACCCTCTAACCTAAACCAAACCCTTTCCATCCAAGTCCATTTGAATGGACTTACCTTAGACTGAGTTGATCTTTCCCTATACCCTAACTACGACTGTAACATTCATTCTGCACTCTTTCATTTCCTTCTCTAGGAACTGTATGCTTTGTCTGTCTAGCACGCAAGAAACAATACTTTTCACTGTATGTTAATACATGTGACAATTACAAATCAAATCAAACCAAATTAAAGATATTGTTTTGGCCTCTGATAGTCCACTGTGTTTTGAACTCCCTGCAACTTTACTGAACAATAAGCGATTCTATGTCCCAGTTTCCTATGTTCTATTGACTCTAGACTTGGGCAGCATGGTAGCACAGTGGTTAGCACTGCTGCTTCACAGCTCCAGGGACCTGGGTTCAATTCCTGGCTTGGGTCACTGCCTGTGTGGAGGTTGCACATTCTCCTTGTGTCTGTGTGGGTTTCCTCTGGGTGCTCCGGTTTCTTCCCACAGTCCAAAGATATGCGGGTTAGGTTGATTGGTCATACTAAAATTGCCCTTAGTGTCCTGAGATGCATAGGTTAGAGGGATTAGTGGGTAAATATTTAGGGATATGGGAGTAGTGCCTGGGTGGGATTGTGGGTTGGTGCAGATTTGATGGGCTGAATGGCCTCTTTCTGTACTGTAGGAATTCTAAGTTCTATTCTAAGTTCTAAGTGGGCTTCTTAGAAACTCCTCTTGAGTGATCTAGTTTCCTCAATCACCTGCTCTTCAGATAACCATTACTCCATGGTATGATTTTTCTCATAGTAAAGCTGAGAGAGATGTTTTTTCTCTCTCTCATCTTCTAAACCAACAGCTTCTAGCAGCCCTGTTAGAGCTGTCTTCTCACTTTCTGTGTATCTCCCACTGCTCTAACTTTCAATTGAAACCCGGAACAAATAAAGGTGACATCCTGTTGCTGAGCAACACCCCTCCTGGTTTATTTACTTTTCACACTGCAGTCTTCTCCGCACAGGAGAATCAGAGTTGGAATTGAAACCAACCTGCATGCATGCAAACAGCTTTGTCCAACATGAATCTAACTGTAGGTTTTTACCCTCCCAGACACAGAAACATTGAATTCAACGAACTTAAAACTATATCTTATTTCTAATGTTTACCAATACAATTATAATTACTTTAAAACTACCTTTGTTTTCCTAACAAATATGACTTTGTTTAAATAGATAATTATCAATGTATTATTGATGAAGCAACTGGTTTGCTGTAGTTTATTTCTGTGGTATCTATCAGTGCTTGGTATGAGTCAATAAAATTTACAGAATAGTTTGGTAAACTTACAAAATTACGGAAGTTACACAAAATCTAGTTAAGATACATATCAATGCTTGAAAGTGATTGGTCTGCTAAACATAAAACAGTACATTAAACTAATAGATATTAACATTTAAAACAATTAGAGTTACAAAAGCTAATTACACAATTGAATTCTAAACTTACAAAATGAAAGATGATTCATAATGTGGAATGAATTGAAATTCCTTAAACATCGCAAGTTAAACTGCACTAATTTATTGCTCAATGCTGATTTATTGCATTGTTGCACTAATTTGATGCACAATCCTCCTTTGCACAGGAGGACTTTGGCTTTAGAGGAGAGAGCTGATAATTTTAATTTCAGATTTGGATAGTTTTGTACCAATAATTGGTCAGTCTTGCATAATTACGATAAAGCCACATCTTCTTGTCCCTTGTGACTTTTGAATGTGGCACTATAACCAGATTGTGTGATGAGCTAATTTCCCAGAATTTAGCATAAAACCACATTGGTTTGGCATTCTTCACTTGTCAAACAGCTGCTCCATGCTTTTCGATGGGGGAGCTGGGTCATCTGCTGGATGCAGTAGAGGAGACCATCTTCTACCCCAAGGTGGTCAGCTGCCCAGGGCTTGGCCCAGCAATGTGGCCTGGGAAGTGATGGCAGCAGCAGTCAGCCCCTGCACATTGGCCCAAAGAACCAGAGGCCAGTGCTGAAAGAAAATGAACAGTCCTGTCTGTTGCTCCTGGAATGTCCATGTTGAGCCATGCCCTGACACCCCGTGGGCTCCCAGCTTCTGACTCTATGATCATGTTTATCTAATATGATCAGTACTTTACATAACTAGGGTTCAAGTCAAATATTGCACTAACATGAATGGATATGTATATCTAGCTGGTACTTTGACCAGCACTGGAATATATTTTGGTCAAATCGATATTAGCCTTGGGGCACCGTTAACTATTGAACACAGTTCTATCAGGTTTTTAAGCCATTACCTTTAAATAAGTGATCACTGTTAATGAAGGAACTCTTTCTGCTTTAGGTTGTGCTGATTATGTTGGGAATTATCCAGATAACATTTGGATTCGTTCTCTACGTCCAACAAAGCAAGCCATGCCCAGGATTCATTGGAACACCTTGGTGGTCAGGAGTCTGGGTTTGTTTGGGTTCCAATTAAATGTTATTGAATCAATTGATGTATTCCAGCATTTCAGGATGGCATATATTTACAGAAACATAGAAACTGTTCACTCTGTTTGTTTCTCCCGCTCCCCACCCCAGCTTCCTATTACCATTATGTATGTTTCGTTGCTAAGAATTATTACTCTTTCTGCATTTCTTCTGAATCGATGGGTCGGTGTATTTCAGGAAATACCCAACTGATCTGTTAGCAACTGTCAAGAGAGAAATGGAATAAATATTTCAGGCCATTGACCCTCTCTTCCTCATAACTGAGATATGATAATATTTAAATATTTGATCTTAATACTTAAACAGAGAATTTAAATAACGTGTGATTGAGAGATTGTGAACTAAACTACGGCATTCTGCAAAGTGATTCCCCAATCTTTGGTCTCAGCTGTTAAGAGCACAGAAGTTGTTATTTACTGGGCAATTCAGATCCCAGAGGGAGGTCCACCTTATTGAGCAAAAACCTCTCTTTTGTGCTTTTGAGGTGGGAAAGCTACTAATCTGAAAAGCATTGAACTCCAGCAACACCTTTACGACTTTAAAAATTAATGGATCAATTAAAGAAGAGAAACATATCCTCCACTTAATATTTACATTATGCTGTTAAAATAGTGTTGAAGGATATTCCCACCCCCAACTCCCAACTTAAAAGTTCACAAGGTCATTAGCACAGGTAAGCCACCTTTTTGGCAACAACTCACTTATAGATTTTTTTAATATAAAAACATTAGCATTACCCAAAGGAAAGGATTGTTGTCACTTCAATAAACTTATATGACTCAAATCTTCAAACATTTTCACTCTCACATGGTGGTCTAATAGAAAGTTTCATAATGACACTTATTCCTCTAAACAAAATCCTTTCTACCTTGACTTGGTATATTTGACTTGAGGCATACAAGATGATCAGAGGATTAGATAGGGTGGACAGTGAGAGCCTTTTTCCTCAGATGGTGATGGCTAACACGAGGGGACATAGCTTTAAATTGAGGGGTGATAATTATAGGACGGATGTCAGAGGTAGATTCTTTACTCAGAGGGTAGTAAGTGCGTGGAATGCTCTGCCTGCAGCAGTTGTGGACTCGCCAACTTTAAGGGCATTCAAATGGTCAGTGGGTAGGCATATGGATAACATTGGAATAGTTTAGGTTAGAGGGTCATTAGATTGGTTCTACTGGTCGGCGCAACATCGAAGGCCGAAGGGCCTGTACTGCGCTGTAATGTTCTATAATCTATAATATTAAGGGACTCTTACCTCAAAACTTTGAGATGGGAAATCAAAGAACAAAAATGAAGAGTCAGAGAGAAACAGTGTGAAGTTACAGGAAGGAAGAATTCAGAAGCACATTTGACAAAATAGTCAAGCAAAGGGTGAATATTCAGCTGTCAGTCACGGTAAGGGTGTAGAGAAAGATCAACTTAATGCAAGGTCAAAAGTCTGACAGTGGCAGGGAAGAAGTTGTTCTTGAGTCAGTTGGTACATAACATCAGAATTTTGTATCTTTTTCCCGAAGGAAGAAGGTGGAAGAGAGAGTATCTGGGCTGTGTGAGGTCCTTAATTATGCTGGCTACTTTGCTGAGGCAGCAGGAAGTTTAGACAGAGTCAATGGATGGGAGGCTGGTTTCCTACTAGTTGATAGTGTTTTTGGGTTTAGAAGGTTCTTCTGAAAGAACCTTGGTGAGTTCCTGCAGTGCATCTTCCAGATGGTACAACCGACTGTTCATTGGTGGTGGAGGGAGTAAATACTTTTGGAAGAGGTAGCATCAAGCTGGCTGCTTTGACATGGATGATGACAAGCTCCTTGAGAGTTGTTGGAGCTGCACTCTTTCAGGTAAGTGAATAGTATGACCATTGCACTCCCGACTTATGACTTATGGTTGTGGGCAGACTTTGGAAAGGCTAGACCCGTAGTGAATTCAGTTGGAACCAGTCTGCACCGCCATACTTAAGTAATTGGATGCCTGATCTTATTCAGAATCTCAAACTTGCGGAAACAAAGTACACTACGGGAAGATCCATGGATGGATTTCATATAATTAGGCAACATTTCCTATATTATTTTGAGGAACTACAGCTTTCTGCCTTCTACCTCACTAAATATATTTAAGACACGGGTAGATAGGTTTCTGACAGACAAGGGAATTAAGGGTTATGAGGAGAAAGCGGGAAAGTGGAACTGAGCCACTTCAGATCAGCCGTGATCTTATTGAATGGCGGGGCAGGCTCGAAGGGCTAGATGGCCTACTCCTGCTCCTATTTCTTATGTTCTTATGTTCTTATACAACTGACACTATTAAAATAAATGATGCAAAACTATATCTGTCCTATGGTTGCTGACATCCTTATTGAATTTTTGGGCCTTGTGAAAGTCTTCTTTCATCATTTTTCTTTTTGTCTTTCCTTTTTTGACTTCTTTCTCCTATTTCTCTTTTCCATTTCCTTTCCTTTCTCTTCAAAATGTAAGTCTATGGAATCATTGCTGTACTGTAAGCTACTTCTGGTGCTATTATACATTTTGATTTTTGTTCAAACTTAACGAACAGAAATTTAAGAAAGAATGTAATCACAATATCAGTGCATAAGTGTCAACACTCGTCTTTAATCTTTATTTGCCATGGCATTTAAATGATTTATCTCTATCTAGTCTGATTTTCACTATTATTCAAGCAATGTCACAATATATTCCCATCCATTTTCGAATTGTACAAATAATTGACATGCCAACACCTAATCATTTTAATCATCTTTCTTAGTATATCATTTCTGGATCTCTGGCTGTTTCGATGGAGAAAATACCAAAGAAATCCCTGGTGGGTGTTTATTTGAAGACAAATCTTCATTTCTCTGGGTGTTAACTTTTTGATTTGATTTATTATTGTCACCTGTATTAGAAGTGTATAGAGAAAAGTGTTGTTTCTTGCATGCTATACAGAAAAAGCATACCGTTCATTGAGAAGGAAAGGGGACGATGCAGAATGTAATGTTACAGTCATTGCTTGGATGTAGAAAAAGATTAACTTAGTGCGAAGTAGGTCCATTCAAAAGTCTGAAGGCAGCAGGGCTGAAGCTGTTCTTGAGTTGGTTGGCACGTGACCTCAGACTTTTGTAATTCCTGTCAGTGGTATTTATTTAATTCACTGCCTTACAGGATGGCATCTGTAGGAGCTGATGTGAATATGAAGATAAAATGGCAAGTCACAACGTGACCATGTTTGTAACCTACACTCCTGGATTAATGCTTCAAATGCATTCATTTGAAACTCACCATGGCAGCTGTGAATTTAAATTTAATAGTAAATGAGCACGAAACTGTTTGCATGTCCGAAAAATGCATTTGGTTCACAATTGTCCCTACCGGATGGAAATCTACCATCCTTACGCAGTCTAGCTTGTGTGTGGTTCGCTACTCAGAGCAACATCGTTGACCCTTAACTGCTGTTTGTAATAACCTAGCAAGCCACTCACTTGTGTTCAATCAGGCTCCTAAAGGACAAGGAGGGATGGGCAATCAATATTGGCCTCATCAGTGCTGCCCACACCATTTGAATAAAGTAAAACTATTGTCTCACGTTTCTGGTGTATCTTGTTACTTTCAGATCATAGGAACCTTAGTGATGAGCATCTTGAGCTCCATTGCTGCAGGACTTGGCATAGTGATTTATACGCTGCTCCTGCTCTTCAGTCTAAATTGCGTTCAAAATGATTCTGCATTATCTTACCTGGTGAGTAAGAGAATTTAATCATAGATTAAGCGGAAAATACGTACAGATTATTGGGATGATTTGTGCATTGTCCATCTGGTTTGTAAACCTACATTCACCTAACCATAAAATAATATATTTCATCACTAACACACTACTTCTTGCAGGTTCCATCCCGTATTTTAATTGGCTGCCTCTTGGGGTTCACTGGACTTGAATTTGTCATCTCGATTGTAGCATCCGGAGTCAGTTGCTGTGGGTTAGGATGCGGTGAACAGGGCTATAAACTGGTAAATACTGAATCTGTATATATAACAGATATATCTTACTTACCAACGTGTGTGAGGGAACAAAGAAAGAAGAAATGTTGTTGCTGCACAAAGAACCATTCTTACCTGTGTCAACATGAACAGCCAAAAGTCTCTGCACCTCTGTTCATTAACCAGCCAGGTTCTCCAAACTTGCCTGCAACTGGGATTCTCTACTCCCACTTCAGTAAATGGAGATTTGGCTGAGTGATAAATTCCCTGTTCTCACTGGCAGTGGTAGTGGGACACGTGTGACCAAAGAATTCTTGAGAATGTCTTACTGTTAGGGTGTGATCTTACCAGCTCACCACTCCGATCAACCGACGTGATGAGCTGGTAAGAGACAGCGAGAGCAAGCAATTGGGTTTGCGCGTGCTTTCTTGTCTCTCGTGATCTTGCCGACCCTATTTCGTCAGTAAAATTAACTTCATTCCCAGAAAGGGCACAAGGCTGACTTCAATATTAATGACATGATTAACATATTGTCCGGGCTCAGTTAGCTGAACCCTTCGATAATTGATGTCCTCACCCACAAGAATCACAGATGGTCCCCACCAGTGGGGACCAGATGTGATGGCCTCGCCAGTGGGACTGAAGGCCATTGAAGCCCCCAGAGGTCAGTTGCAGAGCCGGGCAGTGGTGGCCAGGCACCTTGACACTACCTACTGGACAGCCTGGCAATTCCCACCAGGCACCCTGGGACTGCCAGCATAGCAACCTGGCACTGCCAGCCTGGTGCACTGGCTCTTCCCACTGGGCAACCTGGCATGGCCAGCCTGGTGCCATGGCACTGCCCACCAAACACCCTGGCACTGCCCGGCAAGCATCCTGGCACTGCCAGCCTTGCAGCATGGCATTCCCTACTGGGAATGCTGGCACATGTGCTCCAGTCATCCTGAGAGGGTAGGACCTGTGGGACCAGGGCTTGAGGAGGAGGATGGAGATTGATAAGAGATAGAACCAGGTGGGGCAGAGGCGGGGAGGCGCAATATAGGGAGGTCTGAAGGGGGGAGCTCTGCCGGGGGCTCTTGATGTGTGGGCTCGTGATCAGGGTGAGGGCAGCATTGGAGAGGTGGGGCACAATGTCTGGAACATCGATCAGGGTGGATCAATGTCCTTGGGATGGGTAAGGGGGGAGTGACAGGAGATCTCCTATACACTGTGTGATTAGACAATTCGTGCAATGGCACCCCTGGAGTTCAGCAGCCGGCTTCATAGTGAGCTGAGCCTGTATCCCCCCACACCACCCCCTCCCCATAGGAAATTCCATCCGATCAACATTGATACCTACTCAATGGTCTTTTATGCCTCATTTGTACCTCACTGTTTGGGAGTGGCACCATCTTCTGGCTTCATGACAAGAGGTGATGCACCATTCGTTGGTGGCAGGACCTTCTGGCCCCACCGCTGTTAATGGGATTTCCCATTGAATCCATCTCATGCCATTGGGGATATGCACTGGTATGAGTGGCCGGAAGATTATTATTGGGTGGGAGTATATGTATCAATATTGTTGGCGCAATTACTCCATGCATTTGACGCTGAATGGTAGAACCTGCTTTAGTAATTTCCCTCTCAAAGGAATCAATTCATTTCCCTTTCTTTGGGCATGGTGTCTTAATAAAGAGGTGATTCACACAGGTCTCTCAGGCACGCTCCACATAGGAATCCTCCCACACTCAGTCACTTGTTTTTTTTAGAGATTTGGGAGTTTCGAGGGCGTGTAGGGGCTTGGGGTCTAAGCACGCCAGTAAGCCCAGCTTGTGAGCTCCCAGGTACCATTTCGCTAATCAGACTTGCAACCTTTCTGGATGCAATCCGATTCATGCCATTGAGAAGGGGCTGGGAGATATGCAAACTGTTTGGCACTGCTATTCTCCAGGACCGGCACAATGTATTAGCGGTGTGGTAAGATCAGAGAACCACTCCCACTGTTTACTGATGTGGCATTTTTCAATATGTTTGCAGAATACAATTGTGATCCAATCTTCCGGCAACTCTCCAACACCGCCACCTGATGATAACTACGAAACTCTCATCGTCAGTGATTCCAATTATGAAATCCTAAAATTTAATTAATTATGTAACTTCAGGATGAGGAATCAGAATATGCAAGTCTGATTTGAGATATCCTTGTTATCATCTCAAAGTAACCTTTTCCAGCTTAGAATAGTTGAACGAACAGTATGTTTCTATCATTGAAATCTTGGGCTATTAACAAATTTGATAAATCGCTCAAAGTATATCTCTCATGTAATTTGCTTATTTTGTATTAAAATTAATGAGGAATCAGTGCCAAGTCAATGGGAGGGATTTTCCTGGGGGGAGGCAGGGTTCCTTTTGCCTAAATTAGGGCACTTGAAACCCCGGTGGAAATTCAACCCCAATCTTTCAGCTATATTACAATGAAGCAAAGTCTCATGCTTTTCTGCATTAAGTCAGTGAACAGTGTTCTATATGAAAGTGTCTGAGCCTCACCGCCCACACTGATATAATCATCAAATTGTGCTTGGCATATTCAAGACTTTGTCCTCTGACTTGCTTCATATTATAGTTGCTTCCAATGGCTAACATTAGCATCAGAAAAGAGAAATATCTGGCCTGGGACTCTCCCAAAAAAATTCTAAGTGCTGAATTCACGTAAAAACTGGAGTAAATTACATTGCTTTTTTTAAACGGGGCATTTCAAAATGAACCTCCCACACTCTGTGCACTGCAGAGTACACTGGTGTGAATTAGGCTGAAGATCAGGGGACGGGTCCTATGCCCACTGGAGAGGGTGGCAGCGTAGCTGATCAGGTCACTACCCATGCACTGATCTGTCAACGCCAATATTGGTGCATGTACCAGCCTCCCAATCACTGGCCAGCCCTTTATCCCGTAATGCCTACCGTCTGATCCCCCATGGCCTGATCTCATCAGTGGGGCTAAGACTTTTCCCCTTGTTGATAAAGAGGTGTAACTGTAAAACCACTTCCTCCTTGAGAGTGATCCTTTGACATAACATGCCCACGAGCATGCCCAGGCCCAGGAAAGTATTTCCCACGATCCAATTTGGTCAATTTGCAAAGCAATATGTTACAAGCCCGTTTCTGCATTTGTCAATTCTTCTTATTATTATATTTCGCCCTTGCAGTCCCAATCACCCGCCCCGCACCCTCCGTCCCAACAGTGCAGAACTCACTGCAGTGCTGACCTCCCCACCCCCGACCCCCACCACCGTAGTCCCGATCCCACAGCAAGCTGCCCCCCCTCTCCCCAACGATTGCTCCCGGAAGTCTTACCACCCATCAGTCTTCATCGTCTGTTAGTCACCGCCCCTTGGCACTTTCCCATGCCCAGGGGATGGTGCCAAGATGCCCCCCAGGCTTTGGCACTTTGCCCCTTGGGCAATGCTGGAGTCCCAAATCTCTGGGAGCCTGGATTGCCCCGCCTTCACTCCAACGGGGCCGGCCCAAGCACCCAAAAAGTGGGGAGCTACTGCAAATCCTGCTGGAGTGAAATACTCCTGGCATAAAGGCATAAAGAAAATCCTCAATCTTTTGATGCCTCCTTGAATTTGATACTCACAAGACTATTGAGTCACGTGTGTTGAGAATCCCAGGGACCCTCTGATTATTTGAATTTAAGTTTCAAGGGGGAAATGCAACAGTAATAAGAATTGACACATACAGAAATGGGCTTGTAACATATTGCTTTGCAAATTAACCAAATTGGGCAGTGGGAAGTATTTTCCTGTTTTATTATAAACTATTTTGTATTTTTGCTGGTAATTGTATTGAACTTTTTAACGTATCGAAATGTTGAGATGGAAGTTCTGTGTGTGAAAACTGAGAGCTACACACAGTCATTGGGAAAGCAAATTCCGGATGATAAAGATCCTAGAAACCTGGACATGGATCCCAAGTAATACTGCTCTCCAAAATGTCTTCAATCTATTGGGCGGAACTGTGATTCTCCACCTCTTGATATGGCTCATTCTGCAGCTCCTTGCAGATAGTTTTGTTGTGATACAGATGATGCCAAACAGATGTAAAATTAATTCAAAGGTCTGTAACTATAAGGAAACAAAGTAATTTGTTGGTGGTTATTGCAGTTTGTGAATAAACTTCATTACAATTCTGCATTGTATTTCATTGTGTGTTATAAATGAATTACATTATAATTGGAAATATATCTACCACTGCTTATTCTTAAACAAAGAAATACAGAAGCACAGAATGAAACAGATTGCAGAAGGCAGCCTGGCCCACTGTACATGTGAGAGTTCTTTGAAAGAGCTATCCTATTAGTTACACTCCTCTTCGCTTCGTACAATCCAGCCAATTTTACTCTTTCATGTATTCATCAAATGCGCTTTTAAAAGTTATTGTTGAATCTGCTTTCTACCACCCTTTCAGACAGTATATCCTAATTCATAAAATCTTGGTTTACTTTGTTCTCATGTAGGCTCTTGTTCCTTTGCCAATTATCCTAAATCTGTATCCTTTGGTTCACAATCTGTCTGTAGCAGGTTTAGTTGCTCTATTTGTACTTGTATAGCTCCCAGACCAAAGCAAAACTTTCTCGGTGTTCACGATTGTGGTAACAAACCAAGAATGAGCCAGATCCTGAAATTAATGCAAAGGACCTTTGCCAAAGAGATGGATTTTCCAGGGAATCTTATAGAGGGAGAGAGATAAAAAGAAGCAAAGAGGTCCAGAGAGGGAATTCCAGCCTTAGAACCTTAGCAAAGCAGTGCTGCCAGTGTTGGAGTGATTAAAACTATTGGTGCTCAAGAGTTTAGAATTGGAGGAGCACAGATATCTTGTGCAGTGCAGGAGGATATAGATGGTCAAGGGTCTGCAAGAATTTGAAGGCAAGGATGAGAATTCCACAGGGGTGATGAGTGAACAGGAATCAGTTTGAGTTGGGCAAGGATAACCGAGCCTTGGTTAACATCATAGAGGGTAGTGCATAGCTGAGAAGCCAAGTTAACATTGGAATATTCAGGTCTAGATGCCCGACAAATCTGACAGCTGTCCCCAGATTCTAAATCCCACAGCCCAGGTAAGCTGGGGGCTTCATGTCGAGGAGGGGAGGTAAGGGCTGAGGGGGTTGGGGAGCACCAGTTGGAGTCTTGATGGGGAGACCTCGGAGGGAGCACTCATGAGGAACTGATATGAAGGGGGGGGTACCTGATGTGGAAAGGTGGCCCTTGAGGGATGTGCCCCCAACTGCCCAATGTAGAATGAAGCAGGCTGGATTGCTAGGATACCTCCTAGCTCTGGTTTCTTTTTTTACTGTCGCAAATCTCTTTTGATGCAGATTTTTAAAAAATTTGGAGAAGTACTCCTCTGTGCCCAATTCATTTTCATGCAATAAGACCACCCCAATCAATATTACTGGAAAAATTGAACCTAATCAAAGCAGGTGGAGTTCTCTGGTAGTGTTAGTGCCTAAAGCTAATGGGTCTACCAGATTCTGTATGGCCTATAGAAATTTTAATGCAGTAACACAAATAGATTTCTATCCAATCCCTTTTTTTAAAAATTGTACGGACATGGCAGGCACAGTCCTTACGAAGATCGATTTATTGTAGGATTCTGGCAAGCAATTTCAGCATTACAGGTTAAAGAGATTTGGATATTGTCATGCCCAATGGACTTAACCAATGCTAAGTAATGCCATTTGGGCTGAAAACTACTCCGGCCACTTCCCAAAGACAATTGATTCATAAGAACATAGGAACATGAGAACTAGGAGTGGGAGAAGGCAATTCAACCCCTCAAGCCTGCTCCACCATTTAATACCATCATGGTTGATCTTGTTTTGTCTTGGCCTCAGCTTCATTTTCCTGCCCATTCTCCATAACCCTTCAACTCATTACTAGTTAAAAAGTCACTGGTACCAGTTGCCACCTTGAACAGTTTATTGAAACTGGGGGTTGTCTGTTACCTTTCAGCTTCTCAAAGACTATCTTGACCACACCACCATTGCTTCATTTTGCAATGAATCCCAAAGTGAATGGAACAGCTATTGTGCTGGATGTTGGCACAAGTGTACAAGCAAAGCTGCTTAACCCTAAAAATCTCATGATTCACCTTTCATTTTCAGGACTCAGAATTCCATCCAAGCATCTTGGCAACATTTGCCACTGCCCAATGGTATGCCCCCAGATAAACTGTTCCTGTTTTTTTGGAGTTCACTCTTGGCAAGGTTTATTCCAAGATCTGCTGAGTCTACTTGTTTGAATAGGGCTCCCAAAAGTTTTATATGATCTTTCCAAATGTTGCTGTAAATCCATACATTATCCAAGCTACACAGTTAGGAATGCCAGCTACAACTTGAATTAGTGAGACTGCATTTGGAGCACTGTGTACAGTTTTGGTCCCCTTGAAGAAGGATATAATTGCATTCAAGGCAATTCAGAGGAGGTGCACTACATTGTTTCCAGAGATGAGAGATTTGTCTTATGAAGAGAGATGGGGTTTATACTCTTCAGAGTCTAGAAGAATGAAGGGAGATCTAATTGAGGTATATAAGATCATTAAGGGGAGTGACAAACAAAGAACAAAGAACAAAGAACAACACAGCACGGGAAACAGGCCCTTCGGCCTAATGAGCCCGCGCCGCCGTCCCACTGTCTCAGTGTCCTATTCATGATTTTAGTCTACGCCTAATGTGCGAAGATCAGGGAGGTCCAATTTAGGGACAATTTAGTACCCAATCAATCAGCCTAAAAGCACATCTTTGGGGATGTGGGAGGAAACCGGAGCACCCGGAGGAAACCCACGCAACCACGGGGAGAACGTGCAAACTCCCACAGACACAGGCCCAAATCCATGTGTCCGCACAGCAACAGAGATAGTCTCTGAGCTGTCATGTTGCCCTCGAGATGGTCCAGTTTAAGCACACTAACGACATGAAGCAATAGGCAACTCCCGAAGCAACGTCCAAGAGCAGCCCACTACAACCTGCCGCATGCATGCCCCTTGCTGGTCAACAAGGTGGACTTAAATGCCTGTGGAGACAAAAAATTCATTATTAAACAGGCAAAGACTGTAACATCCCTGAGGCAAAACGTATTCCCAAGCCTACAATGTTTAGTAAGGCCTACTATATCCCCCTATATGTAGCCCGCTCATGTGGCTGTCTAAGTGACTCTTAAACAACCCTAGCGTGCCTGCTTCCACCACCTTACTCGGCAGTGCATTCCACACCCCCACTACCCTTTGCGTGAAAAACTGCCCTCTAATATTTGTCTTATACCTAGCCCCCCTCACCCTAAGCCCGTGACCCCTCGTTCTATCCATTTCTAATAACGGAAAAAGCTTACCACCATTTACTCTATCTATCCCCTTCATAATCTTATAAACCTCTATTAGATCCCCCCTCAGCCGACGTCTCTCAAGGGAAAACAGCGCAAGTTCATTCAATCTTTCCTCGTAAGACAGCCCTTCCATACCAGGCAGCATCCTGGTAAATCTCCTCTGCACTCTCTCCAGGATCTCTACATCCTTCCGGTAGTACGGCGACCAGAACTGGACGCAGTACTCTAAGTGAGGCCTAACCAACGTTCTATACAACTGCAACATCAGACTCCTACTCTTATATTCTATACCTCTTCCTATGAAGGCTAACATACCATACGCTTTCCTCATCACATTCTGCACCTGCACCGACACCTTCAGGGACTTGTGCACTTGCACCCCCAGGTTTCTCTGCGTATCTATACTCCGGATAGTTCTACCTTTTATCGTATAACTCCCCTCCACATTATTCCGGCCAAAGTGCATCACCTCGCATTTCTCCGGATTAAATTCCATTTGCCATCTATCTGCCCAATCTACCAGCCTGTCTATGTCCTGTTGCATTGCCAGGCACTGCTCCTCAGTACCTGCCAATCCAACCATCTTAGTGTCATCAGCAAATTTGCTGATCACACCACCTACCCCCTCTTCCAAGTCATTAATATATACCACAAATAGAAGAGGTCCTAGTACCGAGCCCTGCGGCACACCACTGGTGACAGACCTCCAATTGGAAAAGGAGCTATCCACTACTACTCGCTGTCTCCTCCTCCCAAGCCAGTTCTCCACCCATCTACATACCTGGCCTTGTATCCCATGAGCCTTCACCTTTTCTATCAGCCTACCATGAGGGACCTTGTCAAACGCCTTACTGAAATCCATATAGACGACATCAACGGCTTGTCCTTCGTCAACCGTTTTTGTCACCTCTTCAAAAAATTCCACTAGATTCGTAAGGCACGACCTCCCTGTAACGAAGCCATGCTGCGTATCCCTGATCAGATTGCAGCGCTCCAGATGTTCATACATCCTATCCTTGAGGATCCTCTCCATTAGCTTGCCTATAACTGAAGTCAAGCTCACCGGCCTATAATTCCCTGGGTTATCCCTCTGACCCTTCTTAAACAACGGTACTACATTTGCAATCCGCCAATCCTCTGGGACCTCACCTGTGTCCAAAGAAGAGACAAAGATTTGCGTCAGAGGCCCAGCAATTTCATCCCTCACCTCCCTTAGCAGCCTGGGATAGATGCCATCAGGCCCCGGAGATTTATCCGTCTTTATACTGTCTAAAAGTCCCAACACCTCTTCCCTCGTGATGACTATTTCCCTCAACGGATCCTCAAACTCCTCAAGCACAGCACCAGACACCAGGCCCCTCTCCTGCGTGAATACCGACGCAAAGTATTCATTCAGGATCTCCCCCATTCCCCCAGGCTCCAAGCATAGTTCCCCTCCTCTGTCCCTGAGAGGACCAATCTTCCCTCTAACCATCCTTTTATTTCTAACATAGGAGTAAAATGCCTTAGGATTTTCTTTAATCCTACCCGCCAAAGCCATTTCGTGGCCCCTTTTTGCCTTTCTGATGCCCCTTTTTAGTTCTCTCCTACATTCTCTGTATTCTTCTAACGCTATCTCTGTCCTCAAATGCCTAGATCTAATGTACGCCTCCCTCTTCCTCCTGACCAGGTCCTCAATATCCCTAGTTACCCACGGCTCTCTAATCCTACCCTTCCCATCCTTCCTCTTGACCGGCACATGTCTTTCCTGCAAAGATTTTAGTTTTCCCTTGAGAGACTCCCACATACCCAGCGTCGACCTGCCATCAAACAGCTTACCCCAGTCCGTATCTTTAAGATCCTGCCTAATCCGGTTGTATCTAGCCCTCCCCCAGTAGACATGGGGACAATCTAGAATGAGAAATCATAGCATTAGGATAAGAAGTAGCAGATTTAAAACAGAGATGAGGAGAAATTACTTTTCTCAAAGGGTCGTAAATCTGGAATTCACTGCCTCAGAGTGTGGTGGATGCTGGGACATTGAGCAAAATTAGAGACAGCTTTTTAACTAGTAATGAGTTGAAGGGTTACGGAGAATGGTCAGGAAAATGAAGCTGAGGCCAAGACAAGACAAGATCAACCATGATGGTATTAAATGGTGGAGCAGGCTCGAGGGGTTGAATTGCCTTCTCCCACTCCAAGTTCTCATATTCCTATGTTCTTATGAATCAATTGTCTTTGGGAAGTGGCTGGAGTAGTTTTCAGCCCAAATGGCATTACTCAGCATTGATTAAGTCCATTGGGCATGACAACAGCCAAATCTCTTTAACCTGTGATGCTGAAATTGCTTGCCAGAATCCTGCAATAAATCGATCTTCGTAAGGACTGTGCCTACCATGTCCATACAATTTTTAAAACAAGGGATTGGATAGGAATCTATTTGTGTTACTGCATTAAAATTTCTATAGGCCATACAGAATCTGGTAGATCCATTAGCTTTAGGCACTAACACTACCGGAGAACTCCACCTGCTTTGATGAGGTTCAACTAGAAAATTTTTCCAGTAATATTGAATTTCTGCCTTCACTTGAACTTGTTTCTGTGGACTTAAATGATAAAAATGTTGCTCTTTTGCAGGTGATTTCCCTACATCCACATCATTCATGGCTAAAGTTGTACTTTGAGGATTATCCCTTCAGTTTCCTTTTCAATTCTACATCTTGCCTCACTAGATTTTCTCAATGTTCTGCCACAAAGTCTGAAAATAGAACGTCAGACTGTCCTCATATGTCATACGAGTTAACCGAGCAGTGGGAAGTTTAATTTTTGAACTGTCTAAGTCAGTAGTGGATTTAGACTTTGTGGAGTCCCGCATTCGCCTTCATTTCTGGGGACATTGTCCCCCTCCTCCCTCCCCTGCTGCACCCCTGTAAGGGTTCATAGCCATAGAACCATAGAGGTTTACAGCATGGAAACAAGTCCTTTGGCCCAACTTGTCCATGCCACCCTTTTTTTTGCCTGCATTTGGCCCATATCCCTCTATACCCAACTTACCCATGTAAGACAAACTTGTACCCACCTCTACTACTGCAGCTTGTTCCAGACACTCACTTCACTCTGTGTGAAAAACTTACGACTGAACAATGCAATACATTCTTGTTTCTTTTCTAAAGTTGATTTCATGTGAAGTAAACATTTTATGAATCAATAGAATTCACAACTGTAAATAATGCAGGCTTTCAGCTTAAATGTATACAGTGATGTTATCAAAGATGTGTACGTTGTCAAGAGATCAGAGAGAGTTAGGACATTTATTGTTGTATTGGACTTGTTAGATGTTGACACCACTCACAGACTCTACACAGCTTCTCAGTGACAGGAAAAGGCCCCAGTCACACAGCTCACACCAAAGCTCACACGCAGAGCTGCAAGGATCCAGATGGAAACGTTTAATTCCTTTTTAATTCATTTGTGGGACATCAGCATCTTTGCATTAATGAGTAATGGCAAACCCAATAAATTGCCAGTCTCTAGTTGATCTTGAGTTTATTGTTTGTTTATTACTGTCACAAGTAGGCTTACATTAACACTGCAATAAAGTTACTGTGAAAATCCCCTTAGTCGCCATACTCCAGTGCCTATTCGGGTACACTGAGGGAGAATTTGGCGTGACCAATGAACCTAACCAATACGTTGTTTAGACCATGGGAATCCCACAAAGACACGGGAAGAATATGCACACTTCGCATAGACAGTGATTTGAACCCCGGTCCAGAAGGTGGTGGGGGGGGGTCGCCTTCTTGAAATGCTGCAGTCTATGTGCTATAGCTTGACCCGCCATAAGGGAGGAAATTCCAGGATTTTGTGCCAACGACTGCGAAGGAATGGCAACATTTTGGATTCACTCGTTTTCCCATTTTAAATTAACGTATCTCATTTTATTTTTGACATTTGTACAGTTAATGTTCATTTAATAAAAATAGGAAGAGAGAGAAATGGGTATAGGCAGTGTTGAATAGCTCCCCTGACCTCTCAGATCCCCCCCACTCCACCCTACAGCCAACATTCACATCACTCCCCACACACATTATCAAACTCACTGTTATTATGTAGCAAACTCAGCATGGAAAATCATACAGTAGGTTCCCACAAACATATATAAGCAGATATTCAGATCAAACCGTTTCAGTAATATTCTCTGAGGGGTATTCATTGATCCGAATAGCAGAGAGTTGAGCATTACTGCAGCATCGCAAGCTTGACACTGCTTACAGACTGCACACAGCATCAGGTCCCAGTGAAACAGAATATTTCCCTCCACGGATCACAACGCAAGTGGATGCACAGAGCTGGAAGTAGCAAGAGGGAAATGAGATCCGATTCTCCGCCAACTGTCCATCCCTTGAAAATGACAACCTTTTATACAAATACGCATTTCTGAATCAAACGTTTAAATAACAAAGGAGCAATCTGGAAGGCAGAGAGAATAGGAACGATAGAGAGAGAAAGGGAGAGAGGGAAAGGGAGAGAGAAAGAGAGAGGTGTGGAATACATGGTTGGAATAAATCCATCTGGAACACTGACCTAATGAGAAGTTTGAATCATGGCTAACTGGTTGCTGATAGCAACTGAAATTTAAGACCTTACCATGTTGTTATTGTCTACCTAGTTATCAGAGAAATACGTAAAAGAAAATTGTTGAAAATAAACTATTAAGGTTGAACAGCCAAAAATCATATTTTTCTAATATGATTTCTCAAAACATGAACAACAGCCACCATAGAATCATTGAGTCCCTATTGATTTGGCACTGACTCTCCAACAGAGCATCTTACTTAGACTCATCCTCCCCTCTACCATCTAATCCCATGCATTTGCCATGGCTTACCCGCCTAACATACATTTCTTTGGACAATAAGAGGCAATTTACCATGGCCAGTCCTGTCACCCTGCACATCTTTGGACTGTGGGAAGAGCCTGGTGCACCTAGAGGAAACTACAGGGACACAGGGAGAACATGCAAACTCCACGCAGTCACCCAAAGCTGGTATGAAACCTAGTTTGTGAGGCAGCAGTCCTAACCATTGTGCCACCATGCTGCCCTGTATTGCTGCCTACTGCCACAATATTTCTTGTAACTCACTCCACTTATATGGCTTTCTGTACCATGATGCCATGGCCAGTAGGTTAATCCACCCTTCAGCCCCCACTCTCATTCAAACAGGCTGAAAAAAATCTCATCTATTGAATAATTCAGAGACCAAAACTCCTGCACTTTGGGCCTCAGAGTTCCTTTACCTATCTCCGTTGCATCTATACCTTCCTGTCATTGACCACTAACTACATCAGCAGACCCTCTCCTAAGGGGTGTGACTGCCGCCTGGAATAAAGTTTCCAGGTAACTCCCCCCCGCCCAGATATGCTGCAGTGTCTGCAGCTCGGCCTCCAATTCAACAAATTGGAGCCACAGTTCATGTAGCCGCAAAGACGTACTGCAGGTGTGTTTGCCCTGGATCACACTAGTATTTAGAGGCTTTCAAATTTGGGTAGCCGGGTGCCGATTTGAGGTTACCATTAGACCAGCCATGATCTTATTAAATAGTGGAGGAGGCTCTGGGTACTGAAAGATCTATTCCTGCTCTCCATTCTTATGTCCATATCCTGCAAAGGCAGCACATTGCCTACCCTCTATCCATCTCAGCCTCCTCCAGTGGGCCCACCGTCACACATGCCTGTCTTTAGCAAATTCAATTCGCTCCAATTCACATCAGGAAATGGCTGAAGGCACCGGATACTGCAAAGACCGCACAGAAACATACAAACATATAGAATACGAGGAGGAGTCAGTCATTTGACACATTAACCCTATTCCGCCATTCAATAAGATCGGTTTATGTTTTGAATTCTACGATGGGCGGTGCGTGTCTGGAATTCACTGCCTGAGTTGGTGGTGGAGGCAGACACCCTAAACTCTTTAAAAAAGTATCTGGATCAGCACCTTAAGTGCTGTAAGCTACAGCACTGTGAGCCCAGAGCAGGTAGGTGAGATTAGAAAAGGTACCTGTCCTTGGACTGGCACGTACAAGATTGGCCGAATAGTGTTGTAACTTTTCTATGGTTCTGCACATACCTGTCTTTGATTCCCTTGCCTAACAAGAATGTATCTACCTGTGCATCAAAAATATTCAATGATGTCGCATCTATCACATCCTCAGGCAGAGTTCTCAAGTTGCATATCCGTCTGAAAGAAAAATAATCTCTCTGTATCTCTGTCCCGTAAGGGCTATGGCCAATTCTAAAATGCTGCCCTTATATCTTGGCTCACCCACAAGAGGAATCATCCTTTCAATGCTCACCTTGTCCTGATGATTCAGAATCTTGGATACTTTTATCAAGTCATCCTGCAATCTTCTAAACTCCTGTAGAAATAAGCTCAACTTGCCATTCTATCTTGATAAGACAACCCAATCAGTACTTCCTCAGTGGCTTGTAAAGGTTTGTGCAGTTGGATTTATAAATATTCTTGCTACCCTAGATTTCCTCTTTTCTTACCATTTGGAAAATATCCAAATCATCTTCCTGTCCGAGTCATCTTCCTGGTGTCCAATATGAACGATATTGTTCATTTGCCAGAGATTTTTCCACTCACATAATCTGTCCATGTCCCCTTGCTACTTCCTGCTCCAGTCTATATTTCTGAATGGAGTCGGAATCAATTCCCCTCCTAAGTTAATACAATCTGCAAATTTGGACGTGTGTCGCTCTTTTCCTTCATCAGAGTTATTACTAAATATGGTGGAAAAACTTTCCAGTCACCACATCCCCATCCTGCAGCATGTTTTCTGGTGGCAGAGTTGGCTCACCATTGGCCACTGGCGGGAGTTCCAGGCCCGCTGAACTCAATGGCGATTTGCATTGCTCGCCAGCTGTGCTAGTGGGTAACCCATGCCGGGATTGCCTTTGGTGGGACTGGAAGATGCCACCCGTGGGAAGGACTGGAAAATCCCAACCAATTTGTCAATGGTGCATAAATGAAAATCAGTTGAACATGTTAATACATAATACATAATAACACTAAATTAACGTGTGTGGGTAGTGGGGGCGGGGGTAGATAAGGCAGACAGTGATGTGCGTGGGGGGACATCACTTCCACTTTTTGCTCCCCGGGCTGCTTTCTCTGCTTTCTGCGGTGATGTGACATGGGCGTGTTGTTTCAAACTTTTTTCTAACGGCGCATGCGCAGTTCAGAGCTCCGATCAATTGGGCCGCGCTAAGCCACGCCCACAGCGTGAATGGGACCCGCGTTTTTCTCAGGCTGAATGTGTATGGGGGCGCCTGAAAGCAGATTTCTAAGTCGGATCCGCATTACGCCCAGATTACACCCAAATGGTACATTTCACAAGCATATTTATAGAAAATTCAAGGAAAGTTACATCACATACATTGCGTCAATAAAAATATTAGTGTAGGAATAGCTTAACCGCTGAGCTTCCTTTATTGTGCTGTTTGAGTTGAGATTTGTAAGTTCCTCAATGTGTGCTGCCTTGCCACATTATCATGCTGTGGTCCTGAAAAGACAAATGATTCCAAAATAGAAAATTATAAAGGAAGTGTTTTGAAATGAATGCTAACTTTCAAATAACTTGTAATGAGAAATGTGCAGTTTCCAAATGGTTGCCTCAATGGGAACGAGACAGATTTTCTGTGAAGTAAATTTATACAAAGGTAAGAAGTCCATTTCTTGAACCATGAAAATATTGAATGAAATATTCACTTCATTCATCCCTGACCACTGCCCACTCTGTCACTCACAGTGTTGTCACAGTGTAAAACAATACATAAGAACATAAGAAACAGGAGCAGGAGTAGGCCATCTAGCCCTTCGAGCCTGCCCCGCCATTCAATAAGATCATGGATGATCTGAAGTGGATCAGTTCCACTTTCCCGCTTTCTCCCCATAACCCTTAATTTCCTTGTCTATCAGGAACCTATCTACCCGTGACTTAAATATATTCAGCGAGGTAGCCTCTTCAACGGGCAGAGAATTCCAGAGATTTACCACCCTTTGAGTGAAGAAATTCCTCCTCATCTCTGATCTAAACTGGCCGCCCCCCCTTATTTTGAGGCTGTGCCCTCTAGTCCTGCTATCCTTTCTAAGCGGGAAGAATCTCTCTACTTCTACCCAATCTATCCCCTTCATTATCTTATACGTCTCTATAAGATCCCCCCTCAGCCTTCTAAACTCCAATGATTACAGACCCAGTCTATTTAGTCTCTCTTCATAGGCTAACCCCCTCATCTCCGGTATCAGCCTAGTGAACCTTCTCTGCACTCCCTCCAAGGCCAATACATCCTTCTGCAAGTACGGCAACCAAAACTGCACACAGTACTCCAGTTGCGGCCTCACCAGTACCCTGTACAGTTGCAGCAAGACCTCCCTACTTTTATATTCTATCCCCCTCGCTATAAAGGGCAACATTCCATTCGCCTTCTTGATCACCTGCTGCACCTGCAGACTGGGTTTTTGCGATTCGTGCACAAGGACCCCCAGGTCCCTCTGCACCATAGCATGCTGTATACAATACAATTGTGCATAAACAGCGATGGCAGGATAATGAGCTACAACCTGACCTGAAGAACAAGATTCAGGAAAAAGAATCATGAGAAAGAGCAGAGATTTCAATCTGAAATGGTTGAATTTGGTGTTGAGTCCAGAAGGTTGTCAAGTGCTTACAATGCAACATCTGTAGTGGTGAGGCCAAGCACAGGCTGGGTAATCAGTCCATGGAATACTAACCCACAACGATACTGAGCTTCCAATCACTTTAATTGTCTATTCACTCACGGTGAAATCCCTGAGTTCAGCTGCTATCCCCAGTGAAACCCAACACAAACCGGAGGAATAAATTTGCCTACAGCAGCTATTCATTACACTGCCGTTCACACTTCCTCTGGAAATATTAAGATCAAAGCAAAATGCTGCAGATCTGAAACAAAATGTTCTATGAAATAAAACACAGTCCACAAGTACAGAGACACAGTTGATTAGATTTGAGTAGAAGGGGACATACATCACTGTGCTCTTAGTTTTGTCTCTGTACTGAAAAAACTGTTCACCGATTGTACCAGTTCCTGCCTTTGTGCAGTTCTTTAGATGCTGAAATGTTTGTAAACTCATTTCAGCCTCAAGAAGTATCAGTATCTGAAAGCTGTTTCCTGTGACACCTCAGTTGCATGCATAATTGAAGATAATATTCCCATGCCACCATATGGGGGTGCTGCGCTGTTGCTGATCTCAGATCATCTGCATCCACTAAATGATTGTATACCTGTGAAAGAAGGCCCAAGATGAGATATCAGCCAATTTTACTCCCAGCTAAATTCAGAACAGGCAAATTTTCAAGTGAGTTTCTCCAACAGTGCATTCAACCCAAGGTAGGTCCCATGTTCAATTCCAAGTGCATTGACAATGTTAAAGTGAGATAGAGGTCTAAAGTTTTATCCCTGAAGCGGATGGGCAAATCTGGAAAATTCCAAGCTTGGCTGGCTCACCTCAGGAGAAAGTGACTGGCATGACGATACTGTGCCATGTATTTGAGCCATGTTCTTGTGCAGGATCTGTTGTAGCAGTTTTTTATGCACTCAGAGCCGTAGTGTCTACTGGCATTCTGTATTGTTGTTGCAGTTGCCTATTTGTGTCTAATGGCTGGAATGTTGGTTTCAGCCTGAACTAATGCTGTTCTGCTGTTTTCCCCTGGGATTTTGCAGAGTGGGGCCTCATTGGGATGATTGGCAGACAATGGACAGTCATGTGACGGGGAGCTGGGCTTTTTCGCAGAATATTCAAGCTTAGGTATTACTTTTTGGAGTTACGAGAGAGCAGTGTTTCTATTTTCCCTTCTCTGAAATTTGAGTCTGGTATTTGCCCGAGGATAAGAATCCTTTTTGGAGACTCTGCTGTATGAGAGTTGCTGCTTTGGGAGCTGCAGGGGGAGCAGTATCATTTTCTATGTCCTGGGTCTGGAGACTGAGAGCTGCCAGAGGCTGGGCTTGTTTCTCTGAAATTTTGCTGTTATGTGGATACATCTTTCTTTGAAAATTGCTATCTGGACTACTGTCCAGAAGTGTTAAAAAAACAGAAAATCCAGCATCAAGTGAGCATACTGATATTGAAGAAGAGTATACCTGTGGTACATTGCTTTACCTTGGACAGTAGAGATAACTAGCTGTTAAGAGTTGTATTGTCTCATGTTTAAGTCTTGTAATTGTAAAGGTTATGCTAATTCTTTTTTTATTATTATTTTCTAACTGTCTTCCTAAATAAACTTTGTATGATAAAAGCTTCCTAGTGGGTCACTTGAATCATACTTTTAGTGGAACATCATGCGCTCACTAATTCCAAAACAAATGTAAAATTAGAGTCTAAGCTAACTTCACAAAACACCTTGGAGTTTCTAGCCTGGGTCTTAACACTGCAAAGGTGGGTTTCTCTTTGACTATGGGAAACAGATGGACTGTGGTTGGGCCAGCTGACCAGGGGAAATGTTTGGAATTGGCCACAGGGGCTGCCAAGGCCATTGGTCTTCATAATCTTCTGGAAATGATACTAAAAGACTTGTGCTGCAGAAATTTTGGATGTGTCACCTTTCAGATTAGATGTTAGACTGAGTCACCATCTTGGTAGATGTTCTTCTCTGTGTTATTGAATGTGTGTCAATGTGATTGGATACTGTATTTATATGTGATCTGACCAGAGCATCTGCAAGTTTGATCTCAAACTTACCTTCCACAGTTTTAGCTATTCAGATTAACATCAGCCTCAAGTGGCACTGTTATTCTTTATTGGCCTCAGAAATGTCCTTAGGGTTCGTCAGTACGAGATCAGTAGAACCTTTTGAGAAATGGTTAAAACAGCATTCAAAAGGGGTTCAGCACACATAGACCATGTCAGGAGCCTTTAAAAAATGGCAGGTGGGGTTATGGGATTCCCATCCCATTCCTGTGTCAAACAATTTTTGCTGGCACAAGATAAGGGAAGATCCATTTTCAGGATGAGCAGTTAAAATATAAAAATATATTGAATTCCATAATCGCCCACCTTACTCACAAACATTTGTATTGAGGGAGACCATTCAGCCCCTCAAGCCTGTTCACCAGTCAATAAATTCCTGGTTAATCTGGTCTCATTCTGCCGAACACCAATAATCATTAACTCCCTTATTAGTCAAGAATCCATCTATCCCTGCCTTAAAAATATTCATTAATTCTGCCTGCACTGCTGTCTGGGGAAGAGAGTTCATGACCCTTTGAGAAAACATATTGCTTCATCTCCATCTTAAATGGGAGCCCTTTTATTTTTAAACTGTGTTCCATAGTTTTAGTCTTGCCAAGGGGAACTATCCTTTCACCACCTTTCCTGTCAAGTCCCTCAGGATCTTAGATGTTAAATTAGATCTCCTCTCAATCTTGTAAACACCAATGGATAAATGTCCACCTTGCCCAACCTTTCCTCTTAAGATAACCACCACATCCCATGTATCAATCATAATAAGATCATAGCTGATCTAACACTGACAAAGTACACTTTCCTGCTTTATCTCCATAGCTCTTAATTTCCCCACAAATTAAAAACCTACCAAACTCAGACTTGAGAATGATCATGGACTCAGCCTCCATAGCTTCCGGGGATAAAGAATTCCACAGGTTCACTACTCTTTGAGAGAAGAAATTCTTCCTCAAGTCCATGCTAAATGGATTTTGTCTGCAACTATGGTCTCTGGTTCTATCGTCCCCCATGAGTCGAAACATGCTCTCAACATTTACCCTGTCTAACCCCCTAAGAATCTTACATGCTTCAGTCAAACCACTTCTCATTCTTCTGCACTCCAAGGAGTACAGACCCAACCTGTTCAACCTTGCCTCATATGCCTGCCCCTCCATACCCAGGATCATCCTAGTAAACCTCCCCTTCTCTGCCCCCAATAATAAAACATTGATCCTTAAGTAAGGGGATCAAAAATATACACAGTATTCTAAATATGGCCTCACCACTGCCTTGTACAGTTGCAGCAACAACTCTTCACTTTTATACTCCAGTCCCCTTGAAAGAAATGATGTTATAGAATAGAATCATAGAATCCGCACAGTGCAGAAGGAGACCATTTGGCCCATTCAGCCTGCACAGATAACAATTCCACCCAGGCCCTATCCCCATAACCCCACATAGTTATCCCGTTAATCCCTCTAATTTACACATCTTGGGACACTAAGGGGCAACTTGGCATGGCCAATCAACCTAACCTGCACATCGTTTGACCGTGGGAGGAAACTGGAGTAGCCGGAGGAAATCCATGCAGACATGAGGAGAATGTGAAAACTCCACACAGATATGGGGAGAATGAGTGAACTCCACAAAGTGATCTAACCCAGAATCAAACCAGGTCCCTGGAGCTGTGAGGCAGCAGTGCTAACCACTGTGCCACTGTGCTGCCCCTTATTCAATCCAGTTGCCTTCACTATTACCTCCTGAACTTATGTGCTAGCTTTCTGGGCTTCATGAACATACTTGTTTGTGCTACAACAGTTTTCTGCAGTCTCTCTCTATTTAAATAATAATCCACCTTCTCATTCTTCCTTCCAAAATGAACAATCTCACATTTCTCCACATTGAATTCCATTTGCCAATTTTCTGCCCACTCAGTTAACCTGTCAATACCTCTCTGTGAACTATTTATATCCTCCTTACTACCTTCCTTCCCTCACACCTTTGTATCATCCATAAATCTGGCCACAGTACACTCTGTTCCTTCCTCCAAATCTTTAATATATACTGTGAATAGTTCTGGTCCTAGCACTGACCCCCATGACGCTCCATTGGTCACTGCCCTCTAACCTGAGATAGACCCTTTTATTGCTACTTGTTGCTTCCTGTTAGTTAGCCAATAATCTATCCATGCCAGAATATTCCCTCTGACACCATGAGCTCATACTGTGCGTAGTAGCCTTTTGTGTGGCACTTTATCAAATGCCTTTTGAAAATCCAAATATACAACACCAAATGGTTCTCCTCTATCTACTCTGGTTGATACGTCCTCCAAGAACTCCAGTAAATTTGTCAGACTGATTTCCCCTTCATGAAACTATGCTGATTCTGCTTGATCAGATTATGAATTTCTAAACATACTGCTATTCTCTTCTTAATAATTCATTCTAATATATCCACAATCATTTGTTAGAATAATTAACTTGTAGTTTCTTGCATTTTGCCACCTTCCCTTTTTGAACAAGAGTACCACGTTGGCAGTTTCCCAATCAGACACAGTTCCAGAATCCAAGGACTCAGAATCCAGGAATTTTTGGAAAATGAGGAGCAGTGTATACACAATCTCTGCAGCAATCTCCTCTAAGATTCTGGAGTGCAAACCATCAGGTCCAGGGGACTTGTTGGCCTTTAGCACCTATGCATTTGCCTAAAACTAATTCTCTGGTGATGGTGACTGTATTTAATTCCTCCTCAGTATTTTTACTACCTCTGACTCATACCCTCTGCAGTAAAGACAGATGAAAAATATTTAATTAACTCCTTTGCTATTTCTTTGTTTCCAAAAATTACTTCCCCAGTTTCTTTCTCTAAGGAACCAATGCTTTCTTTCACTTCTCTTTTCCTTTTACTATACTTAAAAAAGCTGTTATTGTCTGTTCTTATGTTGCTGGCTGGCTTGCTTGCATAGTTTAGTTTCTCTTTCTTGAATTTGTAAAATCTATTTTCACTGCATTCTGGAACTGTCCCATTTTTCTGGCCTATCACTAACGTTTTCCAAACCATATGTTTCCGCTTTCAACTGAATACTCTCCTTAACTTTCTTAGTCATCCACGGTAACTTCTTCCTTCCAATAGAATCTTTCCTCCTTGGTCTGTATTTTTGCTGGCAGTCATGGATCATTTCCCTAAATGTCTGCCACTGCTCATCTACCCACTAATCTATGTGATGAGTCCACTTTGGCCAATTTATAGAATCTTGCTGTGCAGAAGGAGGCCATTCAGCCCATCCAGCTGGCATCAACCACAATCCCACCCAAACTCTATCCCCATAACCCCACTTTTCTACCCTACAAATCCCCCTGACACTAAGGGGCAATTTAGCATGGCCAATCAACCTAACCTGCACATCTTTGGAGTGTGGGAGGAAACCGGAGCACCAGGCGGAAACCCAGGCAGACACAGGGAGAATGTGCAAAGTCCACACAGACAGTCACCTGAAGCCGGAATTGAATCCAAGTCCCTGGTGCTGTGAGGCAGCAGTGCGAACCACTGTGCTACCATGCCACCCAATTTCATTTGCCTACCTTCATAATGTCCTTCCTTTAACACTGAGAATTCAGTGCAAATTCTCTCACACTCAAGCTGAATGCTGAATTCTACCATACAGCGATCGCTGCTTTTCAGGTAATCCTTAACCTTAAGATCATTGATTTAAACCTACCTCATTACCACATTCAGAATAGCCTGATCCCTAGTTGGCTCCATAACATGTTGCTCCATGAAACCATCCTGAATGCATCCACGGATTCGTTCTCTTGGCTGCCATTTCCAATTTTATTAGCCCAATCTATGTGAAAACACGGTGAAGCCTTCCATTGTTTGCTGGAGCAGACGAGTGAAGGAGCAGAGAGAGATAAGATTTTACCTGTTAAAAACCTGTTTAAAGAAGTTTAAAGCACTTTGTTCTTTGTAGAACTGTTTAAAGCATTTATTTTATTGTATTTACTGCTTTAAGAATTCTGAGGGAGTGGTTAGAAGGAGTTGTGGGCCAGCCAGGTTTAAATCAGCGCCAGGTTTAAAAGGAGGCCTGGTGTAGACAGCGGGCAGCGTCTGAGCAGCCAGTGGAGTGAGAGGGAAGCAGAGTGAGTATTTAGGGCTTAATATCAAAAGGGCTTGGGAGAAAAAGGGCCAGGTGAGTTCGTGTGGAAATTTTCAACATTACTGCAGTGAATAATGGAAGGGCATGTGATGTGTGGTTTCTGTATGATGTGGGAACTGGTGGACCCCAGGGTCCTCCCCAGTGACCATGTCTGCAGTAAGTGCAGGTTGCTGGAGGAGCTCCAGCTCAGGGTAAATGAGCTGGCCTCTGAGCTACGGAGGCTGAGGCTCATCAGGAGGAGAAAGGGTGCCATTGTCAATGGGGTGCAAGTGACATCCACCCCCCCTAGACTGGCTAACTCTAAGGGTCAGGAACAAGAGGGGGCTGCTGAGAGGAGGAAGGAGGGTGGGGAGAGGAGGCCTCAGCCTCTCAAGCTGCATAACAGGTTTGAGGTTCTTGCTTCCAGTCTGGACGAGAACGAGGGAGGTGAGGTCGGTGAGCAGACTGCACACTGTACAGTGATGCAGCAGGCCATAGGCAAAGAGAAGGGGAAAAGGAACGTAGTTGTAATTGGGGATAGTGGGGTGAAGGGTATTGACACTGTCCTTTGTCACAATGACAAAGTGCACAGAAGGGTGTGTTGTCTGCCTGGTGCTCGGGTCTGGGATGTCACATCTGGGCTGCAGAGGAGCCTGGAGTGGGAGGGTGAGAATCCAGTCATAGTTGTTCATGTGGGTGCCGACGACGTAGGCAAAATGCAAACTGAGGATCTGGGGAGGGAGTACGACAAGCTGGGAATGGAATTAAAAAGTAGAACCGACAAGGTGGTTATTTCTGGACTACTGCCTGAACCGAGTGCAGACGGGCGTAGGGTTGATAGGATTAAGGAAGTGAATGGGTGGCTCAGGGATTGGTGTGGGAGGAATGGGTTTGCATTTATGGGGCATTGGCACCAGTATTGGGGTAGGTGAGACCTGTTCAGGTGGGATGGGGTTGGTCTGAACCGTGCTGGGATCAGAGTGCTTGCTAATCGTGTAAAGAGGACTGTAGACAGGGCTTTAAACTAATTAGGGGGGGGGAGGGTGCGAGGGTAGGTGACATTACGGGGTCTAAAGTTAAGGAGACGGTACAGGTAAGGATAGAGGCCAAGGATGTCCCAATAATAGAGGGAGTAAGGGGCATGAGTATGGTTGGTGGCGTTCCAGCAAATAAGGTCCAGGTGAAGGCTGGGATGAAGGTGCTTTATCTGAATGCGCAAAGCATTAGGAATAAAGTGGATGAGTTGGTGGCACAGATCGACACAAATGGATATGATCTGGTGGCCATTACGGAGACGTGGCTGCAAGGTGACAGGGACTGGGAGCTGAATGTCCAGGGGTATCAAGTGTTTAGGATGGATAGGCAGGAGGGAAAAGGGGGGGGGGGGACATAGCTCTGCTGATTAAGGATAGCATCAGGGTGGTAGCGAGGGATGATATTGGACCCAAGGAGCAGAAGGTGGAATCGTTGTGGGTAGAGATTAGGAACAGCAAAGGGAGGAAGACGCTGGTGGGTGTCGTCTATAGGCCCCCCAATAATGATCTGGAGGTGGGGCGGGCTGTTAACGCACAAATAAGTGCGGCGTGCAGGAATGGGACGGCTGTAGTTATGGGGGATTTCAATCTGCATATTGATTGGTCGACCCATGTTGGACGCGGTGGGCTCGAGGAGGAGTTCTTGGAATGCTGCCGGGATAGTTTCCTGGAACAGTGTGTGTTGGAGCCGACGAGGGAGCGAGCTATCTTGGATCTGGTGCTACGTAATGAGGCGGGTAGAATTAGGGAACTTGCGGTGAAGGATCCTCTTGGGGAGAGTGATCATTGTATGGTGGAGTTTCTGGTGCAGATGGAGGAGGAGAAAGTGGGTTCTCGGACACGCATCCTTTGTTTGAACAGAGGGGAGTATGGTAGGATGAGAGAAGAATTGGCGAAGGTGGACTGGGGGAGCGCGTTGGAGGGAGGGTCTGCTGAGGAGCAGTGGAGGATCTTTAAGGAGATCTTTCTTGGTGCTCAGCGGAAATTTATTCCGATGGTCAACAAGGACCGTAGGAGGAGAGGTAATAAGCTGTGGATAACGAAGGAGGTGAAGGAAAGTGTTAAATTAAAAGCGGAGGCGTTTAGAGTAGCTAAGAGTAGTGGGCGAGAAGAGGATTGGGAGAGGTTTAAATGTCAACAAAGATTGACAAAGAAGTTGATAAAGAAGGGTAGGAGAAACTATGAAGCTGGGCTAGCGCTTAATATAAAAAAGGATAGCAAGAGTTTTTATAAATATATAAAAAGGAAGAGGCTGGCTAGGGTGAACGTTGGTCCCTTAGAGGATGAGAAGGGGGACTTAGTGGTAGGGGATGGGGATATGGCGGAGGTCTTGAACAACTTTTTTGTTTCGGTCTTCACGGAGGAGGACGTGAATAATTTGCCGGATGTTAGAGATGGAAAGGTGGTAGGACTGGAGGGTCTCGATGACATTACTGTTACTAGAGAGGTGGTGCTCGACAGACTGGAGGGGCTGATTGTGGACAAGTCCCCAGGACCGGATGGAATGCATCTGAGGGTCCTGAAAGAAATGGCGGAGGTGATAGTAGATGCCTTGGTGGTTATTTTCCAGACGTCGCTGGATTCCGGGGAAGTGCCGGATGATTGGAAAACGGCTAATGTTACGTTGTTTAAGAAGGGTGCCAGGCAAAAGGCGGGGAATTATAGGCCTGTTAGTTTAACGTCTGTTGTAGGTAAAATGTTAGAATCCGTCATCAAGGAGGAAATAGCGAGGCATCTTGAGGGGAACTGCTTGATGGAGCAGACGCAGCACGGTTTCCTTAAAGGGAAGTCGCGTCTGACAAATTTACTGGAGTTCTATGAGGATGCGTCTTGGGCGGTGGATAGAGGAGAGCCGGTGGATGTGGTCTTTCTGGATTTTCAGAAGGTGTTTGACAAGGTACCTCACAAGAGGTTATTACAGAAGGTCAGGGGGCATGGAGTTGGGGGTAGGGTGTTAGCGTGGATAGAGGACTGGCTGTCAAATAGGAGGCAGAGAGTGGGGGTCAATGGGTGCTATTCGGATTGGCGGATGGTGACTAGTGGGGTGCCCCAGGGGTCGGTGCTGGGGCCTCAGCTATTTACCATTTATATAGATGATCTGGAGGAGGGAACCGAGTGTAGGGTGTCGAAATTTGCTGATGACACCAAAATTGGTGGAAAGGCAAATTGTGCGGAGGGTGGGGAGAGTCTACAGAAGGATCTAGATAGGCTGGGCGAATGGGCCAGGAAATGGCAAATGGAATTTAATGTTGGCAAGTGCGAGGTGGTCCACTTTGGTAGGAATAATGGTAGGAAGGATTATTACTTACGTGGAGAAAAACTGCAGCAGGCGACGGTGCAGAGGGACCTCGGGGTCCTTGTGCATGAGTCGCAAAAACCCAGCTTGCAGGTGCAGCAGGTGGTCAGGAAGGCGAATGGGATGCTGGCCTTCATCGCGAGGGGGATTGAATATAAAAGTAGGGAGGTCTTGCTGCGGCTGTATAGGGCATTGGTGAGGCCGCAGCTGGAGTACTGTGTGCAGTTTTGGTCGCCGCACTTACGCAAGGATATTTTAGCCTTGGAGGGAGTGCAGAGGAGGTTTACTAGGCTGATGCCGGAGTTGAGGGGGTTGAGCTATGAGGAGAGGCTGAATAGATTATGCTTGTACTCGTTAGAGTTTAGAAGAATGAGGGGAGATCTCATTGAGACATATAAGATGATGAATGGGATGGATAAGATAGAGGTGGAGAGACTCTTCCCGCTCAGAAAGGATAGTAGGACTAGGGGGCACAGCCTCAAGATAAAGGGGGGGCGGTTTAGAACGGAATTGAGGAGGAACTTCTTCACTCAAAGGGTGGTGAATCTCTGGAATTCTCTGCCCGTTGAAGTGGTGGAGGCTGCCTCGCTAAATATTTTTAAGACGCGGGTTGATGGGTTTTTGATAAGCGAGGGGATTAAGGGTTATGGGGAGAGGGCGGGAATGTGGAACTGAGCCATGACAGATCAGCCATGATCTTATTGAATGGCGGGGCAGGCTCGAAGGGCTAGTTGGCCTACTCCTGCTTCTATTTCTTATGTTCTTATGTTCTTATGAAAATTAAAGACACCCATTACTAATGCAGTGCTCATTTTAAATGCATTTATTATTGCTTGCTTTAACTCTTTCCTACTTTTCAGGGTCTATACTGCCACTCCTTTCCTTTTTTTTGTATTTGGCACTTCCACCCAAATGGACTCCATATCCTCAAAACCTGGATTGTCCCTTAGAGCTTGTAAGATCCTACCTATGTTCGGGGTTGTGAGCTTTAAATAAAAAGACGTGGTCTGCATGCGTAAATTCAAACTAAACACAACAGATGCCTTGTACAGCGTGCAAAGTGAAACTAAAGTCTGTGAACTCTCAATGACATCACCATCAAGTCATGTCATCTGCTCTTAAAGCAATCCTGCAAACACCTGGCTATGTGACATCCCTCACCTTTATTTCTGTGGCCCTGGCAACAAATTACCTCCATGTTATACATTGGATCAATAATACTCTAGACGCACACCTATGCATCATTAATCAGAGTGGCACAGTGGTTAGCACTGCTGCCTCACAGAGCCAGGGACCCAGTTTCAATTCTCAGCTTGGGTCATTGCCTGTGTGGAGCCTGCATGTTCTCCCCGTGTCTACGTGGGCTTCCTCTGGATGCTCTGGTTTCCTCCCACAGTCTGAAAGACGTGCCGGTTAGATGCGTTGGCCATGCAAAATTCTCCCTCAGTGTACCCAAAGAAGTGCCGGAGTGTGACGACTTGGGAATTTTCAAAGTAACTTCATTGCATTGTTAATGTAAGCCTACTTGTGACACTAATAAATAAACTTTAAATGTTAAATTTTATGATACACAGTCAATAAGAAAGTTATTGAGATCAGGAGGTTGTCTATTCCTCTTCGGTTGTACACGATGTTCTGGAATTTGGCTGACCTTGACCCCAGAAGTATGATTGTCAATTTCAGTTAGACACTTTTTCTCAAATTCCGTATCATTCTCACATGGTTTCATAGCTAAGACATGAGGCAACTCAGATTCAACTAAGTCTTCCGTGTTAGAGACTAAAAATGTTTGGTACTTCTGGAGATGATTCGGAGAAATCACGTTGAGATGATAAGAGTTGGTCAGCATGGTGTAGCCAAACTAGTTCATCTTCTGTTTGAACAGTGTAAGAAAATGGACATGCTTTTGGTCAAACTATGGTTGCCACCCATTTCTCACTCGTGGCATAATTACGCACTAACACCTGGTCTCCTTCTTGAAATAAGCTTTGGTTTATCCTCACTTCTTGTCTAGCAACTTGAGATTATTGTCAAAGTTCTCCTTCCTCTGAAGTTTCCGGAGGTGACAATAAATCAAGTGTGGTTCTCAACTTTCTTTTTAAGAGCAGTAACGCAGGTAAACTTTAGGGAGTCACATATAGTGTTTTTATTAGATATGATAAAGCTGTCCGTATGATGTGATAACAAACCGTGCTCTTTTGAAGCATCTAAAGAATATTTCAAGAGTGCTCAGCTGATTCATTGGTTGATGGATGATAAGGTGTGGATTTTGTATGCTGAATACCATTGGTTTGTGATAAGCCTCAAACTCTTGTAAAGTTAACTGTGAATCATTATCATGAATAATCTGTTCTGCTTTAATAAATCTTGCAAAAGTTTTATCAGGTTTTTTGATGGTTTGTTCAGGTGTATGGATCTCATGATAACTCCTGGCCACTTTGAGTGTGCATGTCTAAGAACATTTAAAATATGCCAAAGAATACTTAACCATTAAATGGACGAGCGAAATCTACATGCATTTTAGTTCATTCCCAAGGGTGTAAAGGAAACAATGTGGAGATTCCGGCATTTACAGATTACTGTAAACTGTCTGTGCTGGTATTTGCTCTGTCTGAGGCCAGAACTCTCCATTTGCCTGATGAAGGGGCAAACCCCGAAAGCTTGTGAGTTTACTATCAAATAAATCGGTTGGACTTAAACCTGGTGTTGTCAGACTTCTTACTGTGTAAAGGAAACAACAGCGACGTATTTCTTATTCATGCACAGAATTGACACTATCCAACTTTTCTTTCATCTGAGCATCTAGACTTGGCCACCAAAAATCTATCTGTGCTAATTCCTTCATCTGTACCATACCAGGGTGTCCTTCAGGTAAGTGTTCAAGAACTTTTCCATGCAGATAGGAGGAATGATGTCTTGAATTCCTCACAATTTATACTCACCTTGAACTGTCAACTCAAGCTTTCTTGATACAAATGTTTTATACTCAAGATGTACATGATGCATTCCAGCTTCCTCTCAATCATCACCTCCCCATCCTTTCTGGTATGTCCTGAGAAGTCGTCACTGTTAAATGATCTATTAGTGAAGAATAAAGAATATTTGTAAAATTAGTTGGTGCCATCTTCTCAATCGGTAAAAGTAAGCTTGATAATGCATCAGCAAGAGCATGACACTGACTGACGGTAGATTATGTCATAAGAGTTTGCAGATAAGGTCATTGCTCAACTTTGCAATTGACTAATAACTAACGATAGAATGCCTTTATATGGCCCAAAAATAGTAGTCAAGTGTTGATGCTCAGTCAATAGTGTGAAATGATGCCCTTATAAATAAAGATGAACCTTCATGTGCTATAAAATATACTTAATTCTTATTTTTCTAGCTGAGCATAGTTAGTACTAGATTCAGCACTAGTCAGAGTATGCAAAGCAAGGGCTTTGGTATATATTCTTCTCCACAAGGCATAATATGTTAAATGACTGCCCCTGCTCCATAAGGTCACCAGCAAGCAGTAATGGGAGTTTTGGATTAAAATGAACCAATACTTCAGATTTCTGCAAAGCATCTTTGAAATCCTTATATGCATTTTTATAGTCTGTTGTCCAATCCCATGACTATATCTCTTTTCAGACTCTTTTTTCCCTCTTCACAAGTGTCCTACATCTTATGTTGTCTACATGGACTTTAGCAAGGTGTCTCACAAGGTAATGCATGGTAGGTTGTGGCATAAGGTTAAATCTCAAAGGATCCAGAGTGAGGTAGCCAATTGGACACAAAACTGGCTTGATGACAGAAGCCAGAAGGCGGTTGTAGAGGATTGTTTTTCAACTTGGAGGCTGTCACCAGCGGTGTGTCTCAGGGATTGGTGCTGGGTCCACCGTTATTTGTCATTTATATTAATGATTTGGATGAGAATATAGGAGGCATGGTTAGTAAGTTTGCAGATAACACAAAGATTGGTGGCTTAGTGGACAGTGATGAAGGTTATCTAAATTGCAACAGGATTTTGATCAGTTCGGGCCAGTGAGCTGATGAATGGCAGATGGAGTTTAATTTAGATAAATATGAGGTGATGCATTTTGGCAGATTGAAACAGGGCAGGACTTATTCAGTTAATGATAGGGTGTTGGAGAGAGTTATAGAACAAAGAGATCTAGGGGTACAGGTTCATAGATCCTTGAAAGTGGAGTCAAAGGTGGACAGGGTGGTGAAGAAGGCATTCGGTATGTTTGGTTTCATTGGTCAGAACATTGAATATAGGAGTTGGAATATCTTGTTGGAGTTGTACAGGACATTGGTAAGGCCACACTTGGAATACTGTGTACAGCTCTGCTCACTCTATTATAGAAAGGATATTATTAAACTAGAAAGAGTGCAGAAAATTTATTAGGATGTTACCAGGACTTGATGGATTGAGTTATTAGGAGAGCTGGGTCGGCTGGGACTTTTTTCCTTGAAGCTTGGGAGGCTTAGAGATGATCTTGTTGAGGTCAATAAAATAATGAGGGGCATAGATCAGCTAGATAGTCAATATCTTTTCCCAAAAGTAGAGGAGTCTAAAACTAGAGGGCTAAGTTTAAGGTCAGAGGGGAGAGTTACAAAAGGGTCCAGAGATGCAAGTTTTTCATGCAGAGGATGGTGAGTGTCTTGAACGAGCTGCCAGAGTTAATAGTAGAGGCAGGTACAATTTTGGCTTTCAAAAAGCATTTAGACAGTTACATGGGTAAGATGGGTATAAAGGAAAAGGGCCAAATGCGGGCAAATGAAACTAGCTTAATGGTAAAAAGTGGGCAACATAGACAAGTTGGGCCAAAGGGCCTGTTTCCATGCTGTAAACATCTATGACTCAATATTTGCCTGTCAGCAAATACACAACAAAACATTCGGTCTCTTCATCCAAATCTTTGATACAATTGCAAACTGTTAAAACTCCCTCATCCACTCACCTCATCAAACACCCTCTGCCAAACCTGTGGCAGAGTCTGCGGCTCCAGGATTGGGCTATTCAGCCACTGCAGAACCCACGTGCCCGGAATGGAGGCAAATCATCTCGCCAACCCAAAATTTATGTCTACTGTCTGCTTACTGTTAGCTAACTAATCTAACCTTCTAAGCTCAAGGCAATTCATGCATACCTTCCTCATTATTGAATGATTAAAGTTCTGGAATCGTATGCTGAATCTGCTTTATCTCCTGTCCCAGGCCAATAAATCAGCTCAAGATAAAAATGCTGGATAAATACTGGGGACGAGATTCTCTGGCCTGCCCTCAGCACATTTCTCATGGGAGGAGGCATCACATTGTTCACTGGTGATGGGATCCTTTGGGTCCACCACTGCAAGAGGGAATTCCCATAGCAACCACCCCACACCACCAAGATACCCACAGCAGGGGTGCGCCTCTGGCAGGACCAGGAAATTTCACTGGCGTAAATGGCCAGAGAATTCCATTCCGCCTTCATCTAAGCATTTTGTTTTTATTTCAGATTTCCAGCATTTGCAGTATTTTGCTTTTAAATCAATAATGAGGTTCAGTGTCAAACCAACACATCATGCTGGAGTCTGCCCAAGGCTCTTCACAACTGAAGGATTGTGGTCTTACAAGCAGCAGCGAAGTCAAGGTGATACTTTACTGATTGCTATTCATTCATAAGCTTACTTTTAAATATATTCCGGAGTTCTCCAACCTCACCCGTGGCTGGGATTCATGTGCATAGATCCCTGAAAGGTGGCACCCAGGTTGATAGGGTTGTTAAGATGGCGTACGATGTGGTAGAGGGATTGAATTTTGGAGCCGTGAAGTCATGTTGCAACTGTACAAAAGTCTGGTGTGGCCGCACTTGGAGTATTGTGTACAGTTCTGGTCGCCCCATTATAAGAAAGATGTGGAAGTACTGGAAAGGGTGCAGAGGAGATTTACCAGGATGTTGCCTGGTATGGTGGGAAGGTCTTATGAGGAAAGGCTGAGGGACTTGAGGTTGTTTTCGTTAGAGAGAAGAAGGTTAAGAGGTGACCTAATTGAGGCACACAAGATGATCAGAGGATTAGATAGGGTGGACAGTGAGAACCTTTTCCCTCGGATGGTGATGGCTAACATGAGGGGACATAGCTTTAAATTGAGGGGTGATAATTATAGGACGGATGTCAGAGGTAGGTTCTTTACTCAGAGGGTAGTAAGGGCGTGGAATGCCCTGCCTGCAGCAGTTTTGGACTTGCCAAGTTTAAGGGTATTCAAATGATCAGTGGATAGGCATATGGATAACATTGGAATAGTTTAGGTGAGAGGGTCATTGGATTGGTTCCACTGGTTGACACAACATCGAGGGCCGAAGGGCCTGTACTGCGCTGTAGTGTTCTATGTTCTATTCTCCAGTCCCGCTGTAGCGAATGGAGTTTTGGCGCCAAATTCTCTGTTCTCGCTGGCAGGGCAGGCGAATTCTGGCTATTACTTTATGTAAGAAAAAGATCTTCCAGATACAACCTCCACTCTAAATCACTTCTCACCCTGGTCACGTACCAGCAATTAAAAGTTCAAGGCAGAACTTTTTGTGGAAAAACTGGAACAAATTGGAAAGCCACACAAAATTTCCACATTGCTTTCCAGCTGCTGTTTCCATTCAAATATCTGACAGCATCACTTTAGAACTTTCTTCTCCCATAACACATTTTACCATCTTCTAAGCTTAAGCATCATCTTCCAAACTGTTAGACATTAATGTTAAAACTTTGAGCCACCACAGGCTGGTTTGCATGGTAATAAAGGTTAAAGTTAATGGGGATTTTCACAGTGACATCATTGCAGTGTGAATGTAAGCCTACTTGTGACGAATAATTAAACTTTAACTTCAGCTTTACTTTAATGTTGAGACAACACAGGGTGGTTTGTGTGGTAATAAAAGTTGTTATATTCAGTATCTACAATCTAACCAAATATGTAACTGAATTGGAAATATTTACTTTAACTGTGGGTGTTTGAAGGAATAGTGGAAAGAAAATTTTATTCTGATTCGGCACGGTGGCACAGTGGATAGCGCTGCTATCTCATAGTGCCAGAAGACCCAGGTTTGATTCCTGGCTTGGGTCACTATCTGTGAGGAGTCTGTATGTTCTCCATATGTCTGCTTGAGTTTCCCCCCACAGTCCGAAAGATGTGCTGGTTCAATGTATTCGCCATGCTAAATTCTCCTTCAGTGTACCCAAAGAGTGTGGCGACTAGGGCGTTTTCACAGTAACTTCATTGCAGTGTTAATGTAAGCCTATTTGTGACACTAATAAATACTTTAAAAAACCTAGCCCATGCTGTAACTGTCAGGGGCATACTTCTTGGGACAATGTAGAGGAATCTTTATTTTATGTTTAATTCATGCACATTTGGGAGTCCTTGAATAGGAAGGGTAGGGGGGGATTTAAACCTGAATCTTGCCAGGCTGTAGTTTAGATGCTTGATAGGACCAGTGCTAATCCTGATTTGGGAGATTTATGCTCAGGAAATTTACTCAATATCCCATTGAGTAAACCTTAGTACAACTCTCCAGAGGCTCAATACTAACACTCTTCACCTTGATATTCATCGAATTAAGGCATTATTAGTTCCTTAATTTCCACCTAATTACTTTCTTCATTTTTCTCGTTCCAGAACATTCCCACACTTTTTCCAGTGGTCGCTTGATATTGACGGTTCCATCAATGCAAAAATTTTCCATCAGTGGAAAATAATCCTCAGGCAGAATTGGGATTCCAAGGAGTAAATAGTCAAATATGAAACTGGTCAGTTGGAATATTAATGTTCGAATTAAAATGTAACGAGTTAAACACAGCCAGAGATTCAGGCATAGGGCACATATTCTATTCATTCAGGCAATATGAACATTACCAAGAACACATTTATTATCCATCTCTAACTGTCCTGGAGAAGGTAGTGGTAACCTTGCTGATTCGTTCAGAGTCATAGAATCATACAGTACAGAAAAAGGCCCTTCGGCCCATCGAGTCTGCACCGAACACAATCCCACCCAGACCCTACCCCCATACCATACCCACTAATCCCTCTAACTTACGCGTCCCTGGACACAAAGGGGCAATTTCTTAGCATGGCCAATCAACCTAACCCACACATCTTTGGACTGTGGGAGGAAACCAGAGCACCCGGAGGAAACCCACGCAGACACGAGGAGAATGTGCAAACTCCACACAGACAGTGACCCGAACCAGGAATCGAACCCAGGACCCTGGAGCTGTGAAGCAGCAGTGCTAACCACTGTTCTACTGTGCCGCCCCTATACCATATTGCCGTGGATTTGAATTTATGTATCAGCCAGATTGAGTGGCTTCAGCATGTATCCTTCATGGAAGGATATGAGTGAAACCGAGATGGCCTAGTCAGAGTGGGGTGGGTGCCAAAATGCAGCAAGCAGTTCTAAAGCTCATTGACTTCACTGGAAATGGAAACCCTTACTAGTTGGAAAAATATGGATGCCCGATATTTCTTCTGTCCTGGAGGCATGACACTGTTTAAATGCAATCAGTCACTTAACTGACTACATGAGCAAGTCCCAGTTGGACAGATATCCTGCCCCTGAGAACTGACAGTCTCCACATATCTACAGAACCACCAGGAACAGTGGTCACTGCATGGAATATTTTGAGGCCTTCACCGCAGATCATCACTGGGTCCCTGAAGGCACATCAGTGGGACAAGGTGATGGCTGATGGGAAGGAATCGACGGTGAGGAGAATGCAGTGGGGTTGTTGCAAGGACTAAGGGGTGGAATTTAGCAAATCGTCCCCTTCCCAATGTCAGGAGTCTAACTTGGACGCTGTGTGCCTGGAATTGAGGGTTTGGTGGATGGTCTTCAGGAGGCACAGGAGAACTGTGCAGGTTTCATTAAATGGCAGAGTAACCATTAAACCCTGGTGGGCTTAGGGATATTTTCCTTTAAATAATCTGTCATTGAGACTGATCCTATAAGCAGCAGGGCAGATTTCAGCACTGGGGCTTTAAAGTGTTAGGTATAGTTTCCTTGACGCTAGGAATCAGATTCAACTTCTGCCCAGTTGTTATTCAAGTGAGCCATTTTAGCCAGACTTATTCGTACATTCTTCTTATTTAGTTTTGAATCTACTTAATTGAGACAATGTAAGAACATGCTTATAAATGCAATGGCCTGAATGTTTAGGATGGCGGGTACTCAGGCCCCTGCCAACTGAAGGGTCGATGCTAACCCTGCTGCCATTTTGTGCCATTTGGAGCATCGATGAGCACGAGGTGGGATTTCCACATTCACTCAGGAGGAAGTCCCACGTTGGAGAATTCTACAGACCCTCCAGCAACAGCGCTGCAGTGGTGGGAGGAGGCACTGCATGAAGATTCCTGTGTCTAAATCCGACAAACAGGAGGAAATGCTATGTGTCAGGGATCCAGGCGGAGAAAGTAGGAATGGCTTTGGGATTGCGAGGGCCCTAAGGTGTCCTCAGAGGGGATCTTTTGATGGAGTTTCCCCTCACTCTCTTCCCATCTGAGATCTAGCTCTTGTCATTTCCTGGTTCACCTCTTTGCCCTGAGGTGTCAGCGCCTGTCAAATTAAAAATTGAGGCTGAATGGGTAACAGTCCTTAAATGGAAGTCAGTTGGTCACTTAAGGGCCTTAATTGGGGCAAGGATGATTCTCCAGTTCAAAGCCCTAACCATCTTAGCATAAAATCCCTGCAGGCTTGGGGTGGGCGGGAACCCTGAGGGAATCCTGTCCATGCAATTTTGCCCTTCCCCTTCCCTGCCTCAGAGACTGCCAATGGAGCAGAAAATTCCAGCTAGTCCCAAATAAGAAAACTCACCAAGGCCTCTACTTTCTCAGGAGGCTAAGGAAATTCAGCATGGCCGCTACGACTCTCACCAATTTTTACAGATGCATCATAGAAAGCATTCTTTCCAGATGTATCGCAGCTTGGTATGGCTCCTGCTCTGACCAAGACCGCAAAAAACTACAAAGGGTCATGAACGAAGCCCAATCCATCACGCAAACCAACCTCCCATCCATTGACTCCATCTACACTTGCTGCCGCCTTGGAAAAGCAGCCAGCATAATGAAGGATCCCACACACCCCAGACACTCTCTCTTCCACCTTTTTTCCATTGGGAAAAAGGTACAAAAGCCTGAGATCACGTATCAACCAACCCAAGCTTCTTCTCTGCTGCCATCAGACTTTTGAATGAAACTACCTTATATTAAGTTGATCTTTCTCTACACCCTAGCTGTGACTCTAACACAACATTCTGCACCCTCTACTATTTTTTCTTCTCTTTGTGCTCTATGAATGGTACGTTTTGTGGAAGAAACAATACTTTTCACTGCATTCGGGTGAGAATAATAAATCAAATCAAATCAATCTGGCCTATGTGTGACCCAAGACCAAATAATAATATTATTGACTACTAAGTGCTCCGTGAAATGGTTCTGTGAGACACTCAGTTATCAAGAATGCAGCTCACCACTATTTTCTGAAAGGAAGTTACAAGGTTAAAATGCAATGCCAGTGGTAGCCACATCCTGTGAACACATTTTAAATTAGCATACAGTTCAGAATTCAGAAACTTGGAAAAGGTGTCTACTTACGTGATGAAAGGTAGCTGTAGTTAGTTCAGTTTATTTTAAATCCAACTCGTTGAAATTTTTACAAAATGCAACTTTTTTTTAACTTCCCGTGAATTCACTTAAAATTCCAACAGCTGAGAAAAACATTGAATTTAATTAACTTATAGCCATGCAAGTTAAATATCAAATTGCAATCTTACAATGCTTTAATCATGAAAATGGTAAGAGATGGGAGCCAGGCTGAAGTGCAGGGCCTCCAGGGTGGCGATCTCTGGGCTGCTGCCAGTGCCCAGCAATAGCAAGGATAAGAATAATGAGATCCTGCAGCTGAATGAGTGGCTGAGGGATTGGTGCAGGACAGAGGGTTTTAGTTTTGTTGACCATTGGGAAGTCTTTGCAAAGGAAGGGCACTTGTATAAGAGGGATAGGGAACACTTAAATGGGAAGGGGACACATATTTTAGCTGGGAGGCTGGCTGGAGTGTTTAGGCAGGGTTTAAACTAGTATGGAGGGGGGGTGGGGAGGAGAGAGACAGCTCAGGCACTGGGAGTGAGTTGGGGGTCAGGGGAAGTCTAGCTGATAGGAAAATCCCCCAGGAGAAGGAGGATCCGAGAGGGCCTGAGGGTCTTAGGTGCATCTGTTTTAATGCGAGGAGTGTGACGGGAAAGTCGGATGAACTTAGGGCCTTGATGTTCGCGAGGAATTTAGATGTGGTGGCAGTGACAGAGACGTGGTTAAAGGAGGGGCAGGACTGGCAGCTAAATATTCCTGGGTATAAGTGTTTTAGGCGTGATAGAGGAGGGTTGAAATGAGGAGGGGGAATGGTGCTCTTAGTTAGGGAGAAGGTCACAGCGGTGCAGAGGGAGGATAACATGGAGGGGTTGGGAATTGAGCCTCTGTGGGTGGAGTTGAGGAATAGGAAGGGGGCCATTACTATGCTCGGAGTGTACTATAGGCTGCCCAATAGCCCGCGGGCAGTGGAAGAGGGTATATGTAGGGACATTTTGGATAAGTGTAGGAAGAACAGGGTTGTTGTAGTGGGAGATTTTAATCTCCCTGGGGTGGATTGGAAGGTGCCTAGAGCTGGGGTTCTGATGGGGAGGAATTCGTAAGGTGTGTATTGGAAGGATCCTTGCAACAGTATGTAGATAGCCCGACTAGAGAGGGGGCAATACTGGATTTAGTTCTGGGAAATGAGCCGGGTCAGGTGGTTGAGGTTGCGGTAGGTGAACATGTGGCTAATAGTGACCACAACTCCGTCTACTTTAGGATACGAATGGAAAAAGATGAGAGCTGTCCTAAGGGGAGGATGCTAAATTGGGGGAAGGCTAGATACAGCCGGATTAGGCAGGAGCTTAGGGATACAGACTGGGATAGGCTGTTGGAAGGCAAGACCATGTTAGGCATGTGGGAGTCTTTCAAGGGAAAACTGCAAAGGGTGCAGGAAAGGCATGTGCCGGTTAGGAGAAAGGATGGGAAAGGTAAGATTAGGGAACCGTGGATTACTAGAGATATAGAAGACCTGGTTAGGAAGAAACGAGAGGCGTATGTCAGGTCTAAGCAGCTGGGAACGGAGAGAGCATTGGAGGAATACAGAGAGTAGGAGGGATCTCAAACGGGGAGTTCGGAGAGCAAAGAGGGGGCATGAAATGGCTTTGGCAGGTGGGATTAAGGAGAATCCAAAGGCGTTTTACTCCTGTCTTAAGAACAAAAGGGTGGCTAGGGGTAAAATCGGTCCTCTCAGGGACAGACGTGGGGAATTGTGCTTAGAGGCAGAGGGAATGGGGGAGATCCTGAATGAATACTTTGTGTCGGTATTCACGAAAGAGAGGGGCTTGATGTCTGGTACGGTCATTGAGGGAGTGGTAGACTAATTGAAAGATCTATCGATTACGAGGGAAGAAGTGTTAGGGCTTTTAGCTGGCATTAAAACCGATAAATCTCCGGGGCCCGATTGCATTTATCCTAGGCTGCTTAGGGAGGCGCGGGATGAGATTGCTGGGCCTCTGACGTGAATCTTTGTCTCTTCTTTGGACACAGGTGAGGTCCCAGAGGACTGGGGGATAGCGAACATGGTACCGTTGTTTAAAAAGGGTAGGAGGGATAGCCCAGGTAACTATAGGCAGGTGAGCTTAACGTCAGTGATAGGTAAGTTGATGGAGAGGATTCTTAGGGATAGGATGTATGAGCATTTGGAGCTTTGCGATGTGATTAAGGATTCTCAGCATGGTTTTGTAAAGGGGAAGTCTTGCCTTACGAATCTGGTAGAATTCTTTGAGGAGGTGACAAAAACAGTCGACAAAGGACGAGCCGCTGATGTCGTCTATATGGATTTCAGTAAGGTGTTTGACAAAGTCCCTCATGGTAGGTTGGTACAGAAGATTAAAGCTCATGGCATATGTGGTCAGGTATCTAGATGGGTAGAGAACTGGCTTGCAAAGAGGAGTCACAGAGTAGTAGTGGAGGGGTCCTTTTCTAGCTGGAGGTCTGTCACTAGTGGTGTGCCGCAGGGCTCGGTACTGGGACCTCTCCTCTTTGTAGTGTATATAAATGATTTGGAAGAGGGAGTAGGTGGTGTGATCAGCAAATTTGCTGATGACACCAAGATGGCTGGATTGGCGGGCAGTGAAGAGCAGTGTCTGGCAATACAGCGGGATATTGATAGGCTGGTTGATTGGGCAGATACGTGGCAAATGGAGTTTAATCCGGATAAATGTGAGGTGATGCATTTTGGCCGGAATAATGTAGAGGGGAGTTATATGATAAAGGGTAAGCCCGTAAGGAGTATAGAATCGCAGCGAGACCTGGGGGTGCAAGTGCACAAGTCTTTGAAGGTGGCAGTGCAAGTGGAGAGTGTGGTGAAGAAAGCCTATGGTATGTTAGCCTTTATAGGAAGGGGTATAGAATATAAGAGCTGGAGTCTAATGTTGCAGTTGTACAGAACGTTGGTTAGGCCGTATTTAGAGTACTGCGTCCAGTTCTGGTCGCCTTACTACCGGAAGGACGTGGAGACTCTGGAGAGAGTGCAGAGGAGGTTTACCAGGATGTTGCCTGCTATGGAAGGACTGAGTTATGAGGAAAGATTGAACAAATTGGGGCTCTTTTCCCTTGAAAGACGCCGACTGAGGGGGGATCTAATAGAGGTATATAAGATTATGAAGGGTATAGATAGAGTAAACAGGGGTAAGCTATTTCCTATGATAGAGACACGTAGGACAAGGGGCCATGGACTTAAGGTGAGGGGGGAGAGGTACAACACAGATATTAGAGGGACGTTTTTCACACAGAGGGTAGTGGGGGTATGGAATGCTCTGCCAAGTAAGGTGGTGGAGGCAAACACACTCGAGTCATTTAAGAGTAACTTAGACAGGCACATGACTGGGTTAGAGATGAGTGGATATAGGAGATTGTTTTAAATAAGGGTCATTAGCATTGAGGCGTCCCTGGTAATGTAAATGGATATGGTATGATAATAATGTTTTTTCTCTTTTCATTCACAGGTTTTAAGTCGGTCCGCCTCGTGTTCAACGAGGGGCATACACGCGATGGGTCGTACTGGGGCTGCTCTTGGTTGTTCGAGATTGGCCTAGTGCTTCATGTCGTTAGTGTGCCTAAACTGGACCAGATACTGGGCAAGACGACAGCTCAGTGACTATCGCTGATTGCTGTGCAGACACATGGATTTGGGCCGGTGTCCGTGGGAGTTTGTGCATTCTCCCCGTGCTTGCGTGGGTTTTCGCCGGGTGCTCCGGTTTCCTCCCACACCCCAAAGATGTGCTGTTAGGCTGACTGGCAGGAATAAATTGTCCCTGAATCAGATTCCCTCAATCTGGATGGCCATGAAACATTAGACAAGGGTCGTGGGTGGAGAGGGGGACTGGTGGTGTTGAGATGGCGGCGCGGGCTCATTGGGCCGAAGGGCCTGTTTCCCGGGCTGATTTTGTTCTTTGTTCTTTGAGAAATTATAGGGGAGGTGATGGCCTAGTGATATTATTGCTAGATTAGAAACTCAATTAATATTTCCGGGACGAGGGTTCGAATCCTGCCATGGCAGATGATGGAATTTGAATTCAATGAAATATATCTGAATTAAGAATCTACCGATGACCATGAAACCATTGTCGATTGGCGGAAAATCCGATCTGGTTCACTAATGTCATTTAGGGAAGGGAATCTGCTGACCTTACCTGGTCTGGCCTACATGTGACTCCAGAGCCACAGCAATGTGGTTGGCTCTCAGCTGCCCTCTGAACGAGGGCAACTAGGGATGGGCAACAAATACTGGCCATTCAGCAATGCCCATGTCCCATGAATTAATTTTGAAAAATTGGTTATATTACAGCAGTTTCCCACAAAGAAAGAGACGAGGCTTTAGAAAGTCTCATCCTGTACTTTTCTAATAACTGCCTTTATGTATTGCCTTTCATACATCCCAAAGCCACATGCAAACCAGATTCATCTAGGTTCTGATGACTATCACTACAGACACTTGTACATTGAATCCTGCCCTCCAAGGGCAACTGGGGATGGGCAATAAATGATGACCAACCAGCGACACCCATGTCCCACAAACTAATAAAACAAAAAGCATTTTCCAGTCAATTAACTATTTTCAATTTGTAGTCAATGTTGTAAGGTTGGAATATACAATAAGGTCCATTCAAGAGCAGAGATAATTACCAACTATTAAGATAAACGCAAGTTACTGCAGATGCTGGAATCTGAAACAAAAACAGAAAATCCTGGAAAATCTCAGCAGGTCTGACAGCCCCTGTGGAGAGAGAACAGAGCTCTGAGAGCTTGCAACATTTTCTGTTTTTGTTTCAATTACCAATTATTGTTGATTTGACGATGTTGACTGAGGGATAATATTTTCAGGGCACTGCTGATGTCTCCTCTACTCTTCTTCAAAATAAATGTCTGGGATCTGTCCAGTTCACTTGAAAGGGAAAAGAGGCTCTCAGTGTAATGTCTCTTTTGAAAGCTGGAACTTTCAAAGGCAGCGTGTTATTCCTTCAGTACTGCGCTAAAATATCAGCCAGGATTCAATGCACAAGTCTCTGTACGGATGGTCATCAAAACCCAGTTGACATAATGTCTGGATTAACGGCAGTTTTTTTCATCCTGATCACAGACCCCTTTCAAAATTGAAATGGTTGGACATTTCAATTTTGAAATAGTGTGTAAAAGCTGCCAACCAACGTCCCTCATGAGCTATGTGTGGTCACACAGCTGAGAGATGAAGTAAAGACTGCTGATGTGAATGCCCTTCCCTGTTCACTCCCAAAGATCTTGTTTATAAGTACAAAAAATAACTACTGCAAAAAGAATATATTTTAGATCATCGCTGTGAGTCGAATTGAGACATAGGCATCAGCTTTGGATTTTTAAAAATTCATTTGTGGGATATGGCCATCAATGGCTGGCCAGCATTTATTGCCCAACTCTAATTGCCCTTGAAAGGCAGTTGAGAGTTAGCCACATTGCTCTGACTCTGGATTCACATGTAGGCCAGACCAGGTAAGGATGGCAGATTTCCTTCCTGAAAGAACATTCATGAACCAGATGGGTTTTTCCGACAATCGTCATAAGGATGTCATGACAATCACGGTCATCAGTAGATTCTTAATTCCAGTTTCATTTTATTGAATTCAAATTGCACCATCTGCCGTGGTGGGATTTGAACCCGGGCCCCTAGAACATTAGCTGAGTTTCTGGATTAATGGTCTAGCGATCACTAGGTCATTGCTTTCCCCGATCAAATATTCCATCCTTGGATACTTAACTAACGTCCCTCAATTCTACTAATCTACATCTGGATTCCCAGATTACTCAGTCTAGTTTACAAGTAAAATCCACTTTGCCCTGTTTGGATTAGGAGGACGCAGGCAATTGTGTAGGTTTATTAGCATTAAACTCTATTAGGGCCCCGTTTATAACGTAGGAAGTTTAATGACTTTAATCAGGCCTTTGAAATTAGCCTATTGGAATACAAACTCCCTGTTTGAGGGGCCAATTGGTGGGCTGATCAGAGAGACTTTACTTTCTACATAACCAGGAGTGTCAGTTCCTCTGGCACTCATGAAGGTAGACTGCAGAGCGACAGCACGCTGTATACTGCTGACGAAATTGTAAATAAAGGGATCTTGTGCAATGACTTCTGCTTCTGTGAACTTATTATGTTATTATAGTAAGGGAGGAAAATGTAGAAAAGGGCGTAAGATAAATTGCTGGAAGATAGGAGGCTTATGGGACGTAATGTCAACATTGAAAAAAGAAACTTACTGCAGCTGAAAACAAAATCTTAAAACCGTTTTATCAGCTCATGCAAGGAACCTTGTCTGAGATAAGGAAGAAGAGGATGTAACAGCTGAACGATAAGAAGAAGCAGAATAGCAATGTAAATGCAGAACATTATGTGGAGAAACGAGACTAAAATTGTTCACATGATCTTGGCACAAGAAGAGATTAATCCAATTCAGTGTTAGGAAAATTGCCTCCAGTTTAGCCAAGCCACCTCCCTCCTCACCATTCAACACCTCAAACACTCCTTTCAGGTTAAGCAGCGTTTCATTTGCACCTCCTCCAATTTTGTTTACTTTGTTTGCTGTTCCCAAAGTGGTCTCCTCTGTAGTGGGGAGACTAAATGCAGACTGGGTGACCGTTTGTGGAACACCATCAAAAGCATAACCCCAACCTTCCTGTCGCTTGCCATTTTAACTCAACAACTTGCCCTCATGTCTACATGTCCATTCTTGGCCTGCTGCAGTGATCCAGTGAAAATTGGTTCAACCTGGTTGGACAGTTGCAGCCCTCGAGACTCAATGAGGAGTTTTGGCAACTTCAGATCGTGACTATTCTTTTCCATCTTAAGCTCCCCCCGCCTTTTTTAAATATCCCACATATATGGAAATTTATAATGTCCGCTACGACTCTCATCAACTTTTACAGATGCACCATAGAAAGCATTCTTTCTGGTTATATCACATCTTGGTAGATTCCTGCTCTCCCCAATACCAAAGAAATTACAAACGATCATGAACAAAGCCCAGTCCATCACTCAAACCAGCCTCCCATCCATTGACTCTGTCTACACTTCCAGTTGCCTCAGAAAAGCAGCCAGCATAGTTAAGGACCCCATTCACCTGGTCATACCCTGTTCCTCCTTTTTCCGTGAGGAAAAAGGATACAAACATCTGAGGATACATACCAACTGACTCTAAGAACAGCTTCTTCCCTGCTGCCATCAGACTTTTGGATAGACCTATTTCGCATTAAGTTGATCTCTCTCTATACCCTGGCTATGACTGTAACACAACATTCTGCACTCTCTCCTTTCCTTCTCTGTGCTTTGACTATAGAGTGCACAAGAAGTAATACTTTTCACTGTATACTAATACATATGGACAATAATAAATCAAATCAAACCAAATCAAAACATGTAGTCCCTCAATGAAAAAGCTCCCTACCCCTTTCACTCCAGGCCATCTGTATTTTGTTCTTAAAGTTGTTGTTTTTGGTGGCTGTTTCTACAGGTCTAGCACATTCTCCTCAGTTCTGATGAGGAGTCAAAGGATGTGAAATATTAATTCTGTTTTTCTTCTAATAGATGCTGGTGCAGCTGCTGCATTTTTCTGGCTTGTTCTCTTTGTGTTTCATTACTAGCCCTGCTCAGGTGAAATTACTAACCCCCCCCCAGCACTGGATTCACAACTCTACATAAGGGACGTGCATCTGGTGGAGCTGCACTTTGTGTGGGACTTTTAGTTTGGTTTGCCTACCTTCTTCGGGAAGCGATTGTGATCATTAGCATCAGGCTTTGCAGGCAGAGCCCTGTTACTTTTAGGGGACAGACAGCCAGGCCTCTACCTGAGCAGCCACAAGAGAGGGAGGGTGGGGTGGTTTACAATGGTTAGGGTTTGAGGGAGGGAAAGGAAAATGTGATTGAAGGCAAGGGAAGATGTTACACGGTGAGGGCTGCACTGGAGAAGGAGACTTGATTTCTGATCAACAGTAACATAACGAGGATTGCGTATGCAAAAGGCTTGAAAGGTATGATCATATTGAAAGGCAGAGCAATCTCAATGGGCTGAATGGTCTCTACTCCTGTTCCTATTTTCCTGATACAAGCCATTAAATCAAACAGCATTGCCTGCAAGTGGGATGGAAGTGGATCCAATATAACGTGTAAAAGACAGATCGATCTGTAGCTCAGGAAAAATTGCAGTGGTCTCGGGGAAAGATCAGAGGAGTGGGACTAAATGGATCACACTTTCAAAGTGATAGTCAAGCCTTGACGTAGCGAATTTCTCCCTCCTGTGCTATATAACTCGATAATTTACCCTCTGACTGTGTCAACACCTTTAACATAGCCTTCATTACAGCACCTCTCAACATTTTACAAAAATTCAGGTGTCTGATCATTGGATATGGTTTTCATCTCACAAATCCATTATTTATACAATTCACTTATTTGCCTTATTAGGGTAATATTGGAATTCAGCCGTTACATAAACTTGGCGATAACCACTTAGCCGTCAGTTCAGCAATAATATTCAGTGTATGAATTGGGCTGCCATTTTGCTGTAATCCATTTTAGCTATTTGATTGGATTTGATTTGATTTATTATTGTCACATGTATTGGCAGACAGTGAAAACCATTGTTTCTTGCACACAATGCAAACAAGTTAATGGGGTGATGCATTTTGGTAGAACGAATCGGGGCAGGACCTATTCAGCTAATGGTAGGGCATTGGAGAGTGTTACAGAACGAAAAGATCTAGGGGTACAGGTTCACACGTCCTTCAAAGAGGAGTCATAGCTGACCAGGGTGGTGAAGAAAGCATTCTGCATGCTTGGTTTCATTGGCCAGAACATTGAATGCAGGAGTTGGGACTTCTTGTTAAAGTTGTGCAAGGCATTAGTAAGGCCACACTTGGAATATTGTGTACAATTCTGGTCACACTATTTAGAAAGAATATTATTAAACTCAAAGGAATGCAGAAAAAATTTGCTAGGATGCTACCAGGACTTGATGGTTTGAGGTATAAGGAGAGGCTGGATAGACTGGGACTTTTTTCCCTGGAGCATAGGAGGCTTAGGGGTGATCCTGTAGAGGTCTATAAAATAATAAGGATGATAGTCAACATCTTTTCCCAAAGGTAGGGGAGTCTAAAACTAGAGAGCGTAGGTTTAAGGTGAGAGGGGAGAGATACAAAAGAGCCCAGAGGGGCGATTTTTTTCACACAGAGGGCGGTGAGCGTCTGGAACAAGCTGCCAGAAGCAGTAGTAGAGGCAGGTACAATTTTATCTTTTGAAAAGCACTTAGACAGTTAAATGGATAATATGAGTAGAGAGGGATATGAACCAAATGTGGGCAACTGGTTAAAAACTGGGCAGCATGGACGAGTTGGGCTGAAGGGCCTGTTTCAAAGCTGTAAATCTCTATCATCTCGATAAAACAAACCATTCATAGAGTATATGGGGGGGGAGGAAAGGAGAGTGTGCAGAATATAGTGCTGCAGTCACAGGTAGGGTGAAGAATAAAATCAGATTAATGTATGATAGGAACATTCAAAAATCGGACGGCAGCAAGGAAGCAGCTGTTCAGCTTCAGCTCACGTATATTTGAATCCCAAGCTAAACACAGTTTGATACTAAGCAGCCTTTCAGTCCATTCCCATTGCTAGTATATTACACCTGGCATCCCTGCATTGGGGGCCTTTTAAAACTTATCATGAAGGGGTAAGTGTCATTCTCATTTCTTAGATTTGGGGGTAGGTCCACTGCCAGTTATACATCCCGGGCAACTTTTATTTGTGTTGAAACCCTTGGCTCTGCTAAGCTGTGTCAAAGCTTTCTGGAGTTACGGTCTTTTTAAGGTTTTTTTCATGGCAAGGGAACATCATACTCTACAAATCTAACAAAAGGCCAATGGCGAAAAGAAGCCAACATTGTAATTTTTAAATAATTGCTGCGAGGTGGATTTGAAATCATTGGAACCACAGCTGTATTCCATCTGTAAGGTACAACAAAGTGTCACTTTTTCATGTGGCTGCATTCTAAGCAACGTTGCATTCTTTTTTTAAATTCATTCACAGGATGTGGGTCTTTCTGTCTGTGTACTTAAGTATCGACATTCGTTGGAAACAGCCTAATGGTTCAATATGACGTTTAATATAATCGTTAAGAGTCAACCACATTGCTGTGGGTACAGCTTCTTCTCTGCTGCCATCAGACTTTTCAGTGGACCAATTTTGCATGAAGTTGATCATTCCCTACACCCTAGCTATGACTGTAACACTACATTCTGCACTCTCTCCTTTCCTTCTCTGAGAATGCTATGTTTTGTCTGTATAGTGCACGAGAAACAATACTTTTCGCTGTACGTGTGACAATAATAAATCAAATCAAATCATCATCTTATAGTCATATTCTATTTCAGATTTACTGGGTTAACCAAATTTAAAGTTCTCAGGAGGAATCGAATCGGAGAGACCAAACACAGACCGCTTTGCAGAACACTTCAGTCCATCTGCAAGTGTGACCCAGACCTTTCTGTTGCTTGCCACTTCAACACACCACCTGGTCCACATGTATGTCTTGGCCTGTTGCAAAGTTCCAGTGAAGCCCAATGCAAACTGGAGAAATAGCACCTCATCTTCTGATGAGGGATATTACAGCCTTCCAGACTGGACATTAAGTTCAACAGCTTCAGAGCATGGATTCTTCCCTCCACCTTCACCCCATTCCCATTTATTTTATTTCGTTTAATCTCATTTATTTATTTATTTTAAATTTTTATTTCTTCCATTATTTCATTTGTCCACTTTTTTAAAATCCTGCTTTACATCTGGTTTCCTCCAGCTCCCCCCCCCAAAGTCTCCCAGTGCCTCGGAAATGCAGCCAGCATAATCAATGACCCATGTACCCCGGACATTCTCTCTTCCATCTTCTTTGTCAGGAAGAAGGTACAAAAGCCTGAGATCATGTACCAACTAACTCAAGAATTTATTTTATTGATTTTATTTTGCCAAGTGCGAGTCTGTATCTTGTTTTCACGGATTTTTTCAGGCTGAGCTATGAATATTTCTTCTAGAAATACTCTCTCCGGTATAAACTTTCTTTACCACACTCATTACCATTTCCTTCATGAAATGTTCCATGACATATACTCCTCCCCCTTTCAATAGGATAAAACCCATTAGGCTCCAACCTCAGTTGAAACCTCAAGCTTCAGTTCTGAATCATATCTAAAGGGGTTCCATCGATGCTGAGAAATTCACCATTAAAATTGTCTCTCTGAAAATTATCGGGTTGGATCCTGAAGTTGTACAACTCAACAAGACTAGCTATCGCCTGCATTGAACTATCGCATAAAGTCACAATCAACTTCGAAAGCAAGGTATGATCAGTTTTACAGACTTCCAAAATTTTATACATTATTATAATTTATTTTTTCTGAAAATAATTCACAATGTTCAACAAGCCTGAAAATCGGTATTTCTTTTCTCTGCTTTGAGACTATGATTAGCCGTTTTCCAACTCTCCTAGGACCTTTCAAATTCAGATCACATTCCCAGTGCTTTGAGATGGATAAGAACTGAACTGACTGTTTGTAAGTTTGGGCATTGCAATCCATACTCGATGTGTGCCCCTGAGCTGGAACTTGTGGCAAACTCTGTGGTTGCTCCCCGTGAGTTCAAATTTTAACTAACATACAAAATCACCAAATTGATTTGAATCAAGCTGCCTCTATTTCAATGTCTCTGGATTTTTGTATTGTACTCATCAGGACAGACAGAAGAATGTCAAATTTCAAAGTGAGCAAAACTTTTACAACAAAAGAAAAGAGTGCCGATTTGTTGGCAACTTAACTTGTAATGTTCTCTGTTCTATGTTCTAACTTAGATTTCTTGAATTATTGCAATGGAGAATGTACCAGGCAACTTTTGTCACTCCAGTTGTGTTTAATTCATAAAAAGGCATAATGCCTGAGCATGTAAATTTGTGTGCAGAGTGCAAATCCTTGCTCAGTCAGAGAGGACTTTATTCCCTGGAGCGTAGCAGAATGAGGGGAGATTTGATGGAGGTGTATAAGATTTTGATGGGTATAGATAGAGTGAATGCAAGCAGGCTTTTTCCACTGAGGCTAGGGGAGAATAGAGGGCATGGGTTAAGGGTGAAAGGAGAAAAGTTTAAAGGGAATATTAGGGGGGGCTTCTTCACGCAGAGAGTGGTGGGAATGTAGAATGAGCTGCTGGATAAAGTGGTAAATGCGGGGTCACTTTTAACATTTAAGAAAAACTTGGGCAGGTACACGGATGAGAGGGGTGTGGAGGGATATGATTCAAGTGCAGGTCAGTGGGACTAGGCAAAAAAATGGTTCAGCACAGACAAGAAGGGCCAAAAGGCCTGTTTCTGAGCTGTAATTTTCTATGGTTCTAACTTACCCACCACAGATGTGAGGCTCACTGGCCTGTAGCTCCCAGGCTATTGCCTGAAGCCCTTTTTGAACAAAGGCACAACATTTGCCACCCTCAGTCGGGGGTGTCTGTGGGGAGGGCTCTGTTGGGGTAGTGGTGAACAGGGAGTTCTGTGAGGGGGATGTGTGTGTGTGTGTGTGTGTGTGTGTGTGTGTAGGGGTCTGTGGGGAAGGCCGGGAGGAGTTTGTGGGGGGGCTGGTGGTCAGGGGAGTTTGTGGCGGGGTCTGTATGGGTTTTTTTTTTCCAAAAATATACTTTATTCATAAAAATCTCAAATAAACCATTGCAAATCTACATGTCTTTGAATTGCAAACAGTGCAGAATTAAAACTTTTTACAGTTCTATACAAATTACACTCATAACATTTCAAACTTAAAACTACGTACATGCCTCAAAATTTACTGTGCGCCGTTATTGCTCAGATTGGCACACAGTTATGCAGGTCGAGGGTATTCTGTAGTTCCTGGGCCTTGGTCTGCCTCCATTAAAAGGCCTTACAGTGTGGCCTTTCCTCATTGTGCCTTTGCGGCGGCTGCTCCAAGCTTCAGCGCGTCCCTCAGCAGGTAGTCCTGGACCTTGGAACGTGCCAGTCTGCAACACTCGGTCGAGGACAGTTCTTTCAACTGGAGCTCGGAGTACTACTCCGGAGACAAAAAAAAGATTGAAACTCTCCAGTTTTCAGACCTTTGTGACACTTCTTAGGTAAAACTCGACTCCTATTATTTTTTTCTGTCTAACATTCAGTGAGTAACTATCCAGACAAGAACGACGCAACTGTTTGAAGCCTCGAAGTCTGGCTCAGGTTTGGGGACTTTCAGGAGAATTGCCCACTGGTAGTTTAAACTTTTCAGGCAATTTCCACAGAATACATGTATTGGGACCTCTGAGGGATCCCATAGAGCAGCTGGGTGGGTCTGCCCTTTCGCTGATGATCCAGGGAAAGGGCATAATGTTCTGGATTTTGCAAGCAAGGCTGGTTGAGAATGCCCAGTTCTCTGCCTATTACAAACAGTCAAAAGGGGCTTGCTGTTTGACAGGGTTATCCAGTCTTTGGGACATCTGCTCTAATTCCCTCTAAAGGGCGGCACAGTGGTGAGCACTGCTGCTTCACAGCTCCAGAGGCCTGGGTTCGATTCCCGGCTCGGGTCACTGTCTGTGTGGAGTTTGCACATTCTCCTCATGTCTGCGCGGGTTTCCTCCGGTTTCCTCCCACAGTCCAAAGATGTGCAGGTTAGGTTGATTGGCCATGCTAAAAAATTGCCCCTTAGTGTCCTGAGATGCGTGGATTAGTGGGTAAAATATATGGGGGTAGGGCCTGGGTGGGGTTGTGTTCGGTGCAGACTCGATGGGCCGAAGGGCCTCTTTCGGCACTGTAGGGCCCTATGATACCTAGCATCGCCGGAGCACTGAAATTCACATACCACATTGCTCATTCATGTGGTCGGAAGGAAGTCATTTTTGGTTTTACGGGAGCATGTTTTTAGCGAGAAGTTTTACTGCGCTGTAGCAGTGTGAAATGACTCCAACCGTTGCTTAATTCTTTAATAATAAAGCTGTTCAAAAATGGAAAAGTTGTGATGCAGATGGAGAAAGAATGACTTAACAATGATTTTGACAATAATCATGGGCACATTGGCTTTAAAAGAACTATTCTGGCTGAGCATTAAGCATGCTGGGATTTTTGGTCAACTTATAATTAAAAACCAGGTTAAAATCTAACAGGTTTATTTGGTAGTGTGAGGTTTCAGAGCGCCGCTCCTTCGTCAGGTGAGAAATGAAGAAATGGTGCTCCGAAAGCTCGTGCTTCCAAATAAACCTGTTGGATTTTAACCTGGCGTTGTGAGACTACTTACTGTGCCTACCCCTGTCCGATGCTGCTGACAACTCCACATTATAATTAAAAGCAGATTGGAGGTAAAGTGAATAATGGCCTTGTCTGGGAACTGTGAACCGAAGCTTCCAGTGTTAACCAAATATGAGAAGTTGTTTCCATTGGCTTAGATGCAATGGCATCAAGTTTTATTGATCTTACGTGGGCTGCGTGCAATCTGGACCAAGGATAATGGTGCCGTTTACTAGTAATTTCATTGGCTGTTTGAGTCATGTGACCATTTTCCAATTACACAATTGGCTGGATACCGGAGAATCTTCTTGAAGCATGTGAAAGAATTTGTAGATGAAAGACATGTAGTCTTTGGTCTCTAACAATAACTCTCGAGATTCACCATCATAACAAGTGAGCTCTGAGGGACATCTTCAGAGAAACCAGGGCAAATTCTACTTCGGTAATGGACTTGGCCACTTCATTCTAACCAGGCAGTGATGGTTTTCAGTTCAAGAGTTAAAGTTCAGTAAAAGAGTAAGTGTTGCAACATTTTAAGTTTGAGTTGAGTTAAATAAAGGGAGATTGTTGAATGAATTAAGAGTTGAGCCTGTCTTTGTTAATCACATTGAACTGGAATGCTTGGAGTGTCTTTAAATTAATAGCTGAGTAATAATGAGTTAGTGTCATAGAGTCATAGAGGTTTATAGCATGGAAACAGGCCCTTCGGCCCAACTTGTCTATGCCGCCCAGGTTTTACCACTAAGCTAGTCCCAATTGCCCGCATTTGGCTCATTTTCCTCTATACCCATCTTATCCATGTAACTGTCTAAATGCTTTTTTAAAGACAAAATTGTATCTGCCTCTACTACTGCCACTGGCTGCTCATTACTCTCTGTGTGAAAAAAAAATTAATTGCCACTCTGGACCTTTTTGTATCTGTCCCCTCTCATCTTCAGCCTATGTCCTCTAGTTTAAGACTCCCCTATTTTTGGGAAAAGATGTTGACCACCTCCCTGATCTATGCTCCTCATTGTTATATAGACCCATATGAGGCCACTCCTCAGCATCCTACACTCCAGGGAAAAATGTCCCAGTCTATCCAGCCTCTCCTTCTTACTCAAGATATCAAGTCCCAGTAGCATCCTAGTAAATCTTTTCTGCAATCTTTCCAGTTCCCTTTCTATAATAGGGTGACCTGAACCATACATAGTATTCTAAGTGAGGCCTTACTAATGTCTTGTACAGCTTCAACAAGACGACCCAACTCCTGTATTCAATGTGCTGACCAATGCAATCAAGCATGCCAAATGCCTTCTTCACCACTCTGTCCACCTGTGACTCCACTTTCATGGAGCTATGAACCTGTACCCTGTGATCTCTTTATTTTATAACTCTCCCTAATGCCCTACCATTAGCTGAGTAAGTCTTATCCTAGTTTGATCGACCAAAATGCATCACCTCGCATTTATCTAAATTAAATTCCATCTGCTATTCATCAATTGGTCAAAATCCAATTGCAATCCTAGATAACCTTCTTCAATGTCCACTGTGCCACCAATCTTGGTGTCATCTGCAAACTTACTAACCTGGCCTACTAAATTCTCATCCAAATCATTAGTATAAATGACAAATAGCAGTGGACCCAGCACCGATCCCTGAAGCACACCACTGGTCCCAGGCCTCCTTGAAAAACAACTCTTTACAACCACTCTCTGGCTTCTGTCATCAAGCCAATTTTACATCCATTTAGCTACCTCACTCTGAATCCCATGAGATTTAACCTTAGAACCATAGAACTATAGAACACTACAGCCCAGAAACAGCCCTTTGGCCCCTCTTGGCTGTGCCAAACCATTTTTCTGCCCAGTCCCATTGACCTGCACCTGGACCATATCTCTCCACACCCCTCTCATCCATATGCCTGTCCAAGTTTTTCTTAAATGTTAAAAGTGAGCTCACATTTACCGCTTCATCTGGCAGCTCATTCCATACTCCCACCACTCTGTGTGAAGAACCACCTCCCCCCCAATATTCCCTTTAAACTTTTCCCCCTTCACCCTTAACCCATGTCCTCTAGTTTTTTTACTCCCTTAGAACATAACATAAGAACATAAGAACATAAGAAATAGGAGCAGGAGTAGGCCATCTGGCCCTTCGAGCCTGCTCCGCCTTTCAATAAGATCATGGCTGATCTGTCGTGGCTCAGTTCCACTTTCCGGCCCTCTCCCCATAACCCTTAATCCCCTCTCTTATCAAAAACCCATCAACCCGCTTCTTGAAAATATTTAGCGAGGCAGCCTCCACCACTTCAACAGGCAGAGAATTCCAGAGATTCACCACCCTTTGAGTGAAGAAGTTCCTCCTCAACTCCGTTCTAAAACGCCCCCCCTTTATCTTGAGGCTGTGCCCCCTAGTCCTATTGTCTTTTTTGAGCGGGAAGAGTCTCTCCACCTCTATCCTATCCATCCCATTCATCATCTTATACGTCTCAATGAGATCTCCCCTCATTCTTCTAAACTCCAACGAGTACAAGCCTAGTTCATTCAGCCTCTCCTCATAGCTCAACCCCCTCAACTCCGGTATCAGTGGAAAATGCAACAACTGACCATGTGGTACCTTGTGAAAGGCCTTGCTAAAGTCAAAACTACAGTCAGGACAATCAGGAAATTCCTTTTCACAAATGAGGAAATCTACATTTTGGAACTATTTTCTTTGATGAACTTGGGAGCTGGGTCAACTGGTGATTTTCAATGTTGAATAGATAGATTGTAATTGGCTAGAGGCAGTGAGGGATATGGAGAAAAGGTGGAAAATGGAATTGAGAGATAGATCAGACCTCATTGATTTGGTTGGCAGATCAGGCCCAAGAAGCTGATTGGCCTATCTATGTCTCAATGCCAAGTGAATGTTGAAATGACCCGCGATATTGTTCTCACCTGATATTGACAGTCAGCGTTCCTGGTGAAGGTGGTTGGACAGCAGTGACTGCACAGAACCCTGACTGATTCCTCCCTCAGCTCTGGCGTGTTGGTAACAAGGAAAAGGGAAAGGGAAAGAGAAAATGCTGAGAGAATGGTAAAGAATTGGGGTTGATTTGATAGTTCTTTCAAAGAGCCAGCGTAGGTGAAAGGGGCTGAATGGTCTCATGTGAGCTGTATAGTTCTGTGCAATATATCACCCCAGCCTGACTGAGTGGGGTGGAATTTTCCCATTCTCCCCCACATAGCTGTCATACCAGGCAGGGACACGGACCATGCAAAGGTCGATGGACCTCGGGCGGAATTTTCCAATCTTGGCGCGAACAAGACTGGAATATCCAGGTAGCTGAACCTGTCAACAGAATAATCACTGTGATCTGTTTCTTTTTATTCATTCATGAGACATGGGCATTGCTGGCTGGCCAGCATTTATTGCCCATCCCTAGTTGCCCTTGAACTGGCCGGCGCAACATCGAGGGCCGAAGGGCCTGTACTGCGCTGTAATGTTCTATGTTCTAACTGTGAGGCTTGTTGGGTCTTATGGGGATCAGAGATTATGGGGAAAAGGCAGGAGAATGGAGATGAGAAAAATATCAGCCACGATTGAATGCTGGAGCAGACTCTATCTGCCAAGTGGCCTAATTCTGTTCCGATCTCTTATGGTAGTTAAGAGTCAACCACAGTGCTGTGCTCTGGAGTTACACCTAGACCTAGACCTGACCAGGTAAGGGTTAGATTTCCCTCCCTAAAGGACATTAGTGAGCCAGATGGGTTTTTCCGACTGTTGACAATTGTTTCATGGTCATCAGTAGATTCCTTAATGAGATTAGGGAAGAGGGGTTGAGCAACAGAAGGTGGGACATTTTTATTTATATCTCAAATTATTTTCACTCACGTGATGCATATAATTCAGCAGTAGAAATATTAACACATTCAATGCTGGAATTTTCCTAACAATCAGACAAAGGCTGTGTGAACTTGGATTTAATGACATTGAGTTAAAAGTGCGATTTTGGGCAACCTTTATTCAAATGGATGTGTGTAAGTGGATCAAAGTTAGCAATGCAACTTGTGCTTTACTCAGTGTCACTCAACTTTCTGCAGAGTAATAAATGGTCACACATTGTGAAACTTAGAGGCTGACAAATCTTCAGAATTCTCTACCATAGAAGGCTGTGGAGGCCAAGTCTCTGAATATACTTAAGGTGGAAACTCCTGATGAGGAACTGGGTGAGAGCAGAAGTATGGCGTTGAGTTCAAGGATCAGCCACGGTCATATTGAATGGTGGAACAGACTCAAAAGGGCCAAATGTCTCACTCCTGCTCCTACTTTCTATATTTCTGTGTCAATGCTCATTAAGATGACTTCCTACCTCCAACTGCACCTTCCCTGGATTTGTGACATTTGACTCAACATGTCAATCTCGTTATGTCCCGTCCTTCCCAAAACTTCTCAATGTGTACAGGTTTTGACATTTGAAAACCTGTTCACCCTAATCTGAAATTCTGCTATGAATTTATCTAGACTTTTTTGAAATCGTACCAAGGTTCCTGTTTCACCACTCCACTGGTAATCAGTTTCATGTTCAATGAAGCTCATATTGGAAGAAATGTTACTTAAATTTATTTTCTGTGGGCACCCTCACCTCAAGACTCTGTCCATCCCTCCCACAATCCCAAAACAAACAGAAGAATCTCTTGGACCTCATTATTCATAGAAGTTATCATAGAATTCTACAGTGCAGGAGGATATTCAGTCCATTGAGTCTGCACTGGCAACAATCCCATCCTGGCCCTAACCCTGACACCCCACATATTTACCCTGCTAATCCCTCTAACATACACATCCCGGGACACTAAGGGGCAATTTAGCATGGCCAATCAACCTAACCTGCATGTTTTTGGAGTGTGGGAGGAAACTGGAGCACCCAAAGGAAACCCATGCAGGCATGGGTAGAATGTACAAACTCCACACAGACAGTGATCCAAGCTGGGAATCGTACCTGGGTCCCTGGAGCTGTGAGGCATCTGTGCTAACCACTGTGCCACCATGCCACCCCAAAGCAAGTACCAACATTTCTGTTTTGGAGTGTCTGTTAATTCTGAACTGCGCACACATTGTCGTACAAGTTGTCACAACTGTAGTCAATGAAAGCAAGCTGAGATACACAATGAAAGAGTGCTTTACAGATCAAAAAAGGTTCATAGATATGACTTTACATTTCAGACAATTTGGGTGAAGATGGCTGACGTTTTGAAGAATCTCCATGCTCAAAACCAACTCCTGCAGCAACAGGTGCAGCCCAGTGCCCCAGAACTAAACATTCCTCTGAATCAAGCCATAACTACAGCGCTCACTCAAAATAACTCTGCTGTACAGGCGAAGGTCAAAGGAAAATTCATAGCCCTGGGTGTAAGTACAGCTTCCAAAAGAGGGAGCTACCGATTATATTTTAACTGAATACAGGAAAATAACAACATAAAGATGTCATGTAGCAACATAAAATGGTATCGTAACATTCACAGCTTTGTTATTATCATCATTGCAGGATAGTAACAAATTCAGGGCCATGCATACTGATTATGCCACTAGACTAGTAATACAGTGGCCTGGACTGATGAGTTTTTTTCTTTATTCTTTCTTGGGATGTGGGCATCATTGGCTGGGACAGCGTTTGTTGCCCATGCATAATTTCCCCTCGAACCGTGTGGTTTGCTAGGCCATTTCAGAGGACATTTAAGAGTCAGCCACATTGTCTGGTAGAACCATAGAAAATTACAGCTCAGAAACAGGCCTTTCGGCCCTTCTTGTCTGTGCCAAACCATTTTTGGCCTAGTCCCACTGACCCGCACTTGGACCATATCCCTCCACACCCCTCTCATCCATGAACCCATCCACGTTTTTCTTAAATGTTAAAAGTGACCCCGCATTTACCACTTTATCCGGCAGCTCATTCCACACTCCCACCAATCTCTGCGTGAAGAATCCCCCTCTAATATTCTCTTTAAACTTTTCTCCTTTCACCCTTAACCCATGCCCTCTATTCTCCCCTAGCCTCAGTGGAAAAAGCCTGCTTGCATTCACTCTATCTATACCCGTGAAAATCTTATACACCTCTATCAAATCTCCCCTCATCCTGCGACGCTCCAGGGAATAAAGTCCTAACCTATTCAATCTCTCTCTGTAACTCAGCTTCTCAAGTCCCGGCAACACCCTTGTGAACCTTCTCGGCGCTCTTTCAACCTCATTTATTTTCTTTGTAGGCCAGACCGAGTAAGTACAGCAGATTTCTTCCCCTAGAGGACATTAGTGAACCAAATGGGTTTTTACAATTGCTTCATGGTCATTTTTTGACTTTTAGTTTCAGATATTTTATTAAATTCAAATTTCACAATCTGCTGTGGTGGGATCTGAACCCGGGTTCCAAGAGCATCACCCTGGCTCTCTAGGTTACAAGTCCAGCTACAATACCACCATGCCACCCCCTCCTATAGATCTGGAATCAGGAGTTTAAATCCTATTATGGTCATCATGGAATTAAAATCCAACTAAATATTTCTGGACTCAGTCATGATGCCATGAAGGAGCAGGATGGTGGCATAGTGGTTAGCACTGCTGCCTCACAGTGCCAGGGACCCGGGTTCGATTGCCGGCTTAGGTCAGTGTCTGTGTGAAGTTTGCACGTTCTCCCCGTATCTGCATGGGTTTCCTGTGGGTGCTCTGGTTTCCTCCCACAGTCTGAAAGACGTGTTGGTTAGGTGCGTTGACCGTGCTAAATTCTCCCTCAGCGTACCCGAGCAGGCACCGGAGTGTGGCCACTAAGGGATTTTCACAGTAACTTCATTGCAGTGTTAATGTAAGCCTACCTGCGACGAATAAATGAGCTTTAAAACTTTAGAATTTACTGAATTGTCAGAGAAATCCATCTGCTGCACTCATGTCATTTAGGGAAGGAAATCTCACATCCTCAACTGGCTATGTGTGATGAAAGGCCCATAGTAACATGATTGACTTTTAGCTGCTCTCACAGATTGCCTAGCAGGCTGCATGATTGTACTGAATGCTGCTGGTCTCTCAGTTACCTTCAACGGGGATGGGCCCTCCACGGGTAACGGAATGGTCCATTGGTAACAATTGTGCTTCTCTGACCAAGGTGCTGCTGCAAAAGAAATGATTAAAAGTTTTAAAGTTTATTTATTAGTGACACAAGTAGGCTTATACTAACACTGCAATGGAGTTATGGCATGGTGGCACAGTGGTTAGCACTGCTGCCTCACAGCACCAGGGACCTGGGTTCGATTCCTGCTTTGGGTCACTGTGTGGAGTTTGCACATTCTCCCCATGTCTGCATGGGTCCCCTCCAAGTTCCACGGTTTCCTCCCACAATCTGAAAGGCATGCACACTGGCCGGTGTGTGGCAATTAGACGATTTTCACTGTAACTTCATTGCCATGTGAATGTAAGCCAACTTGTGATTAATAAATACTTTAAGTGAAAATCCCTAGTCACCACACTCCGGTGCCTGTTTGGGTACACTGAGGGAGAATTTAGCACGGCCAATGCACCTAACCAGCACATCTCTTGGACTGTGGGAGGAAAGCGGAGCACCTGGAGGAAACCCATGCAGACACGGGGAGAATGTGCAGACCCCGCACAGACAGTGATCCAAGCTGGGAAGCAAACCCAGGTCCCTGGCGCTATGAGGCAGCAGTGCTAACCACTGCGCTGTGGTTAGCCTTTGAGTTTCTGAAAAATACTGCTATAGGGTCCTGACGCTTGTTTTAGTGATGCCGCATACTGCTTTCAGTGAGACTTTCACAGCCAATTAATTTGGTTTCTGTTTCCACAGATATTGCCATGCCTGCTGAGTATTTCCAGCATCTCTGTTTTGCTTTCAGATTTGCAGCATCCAGAGTATTTGACTTTTGTTTCAAATGTTATGTCTCTGATGTAATTTGTGTTGCTTCCATCTGAAATGAGCTTCCTGAAAGGGTGATGGAAGCAGATTCAAACATTACTTTCAAAAGGCAACTGAGAGTTGAGAAGAACAAAGAAAAATGCAGAAAAAAAACTTGCAGAGTGAAACTAGTTGGATAGCTTTTTGAAAACGCATGATGGGCTGAGTGGTCCTATCCGTGATACCTGATTCTGTACCAAAATTCAGAGTGCAGATGCCATTACTACACTGAGTATTATAAAGAACAAAAAAAAAGTACAGCACAGGAACAGGCCCTTTTATCCTCCAAGCCTGTGCCGATCATGACGCCCTAACTAAAACAAAAAAAAAACCTTCTCTCTTCACTCGGTCCATATCCCTCTATTCCCTCCCTATTCATGTACCCATCTACCTGCCTCTTTAATGTTGCTAATGTACCTGCTTCCATCACCTCCTCAAGCAGTGTGTTCCAGGCACCTACCACTCTCTGCGTGAAAACTTCTCTCGCGGCATGGTATCACAGTGGTTAGCACTGCTCCTTCACAGCTCCAGGGACCTGGGTTCGATTCCCGGCTTGGGTCACTGCCTGTGAGGAGTTTGCCCATTCTCCTCGTGTCTGCGTGGGGTGGGTTTCCTCTGGGTGCCCCAGTTTCCTGCCATAGTCCAAAGATGTGCGGGTTAGGTTGATTGGCCATGCTAAAATTGCCCCTTAGTGTCCTGAGATGCGTAGGTTAGAGGGATTAACGGGTAACTACGGGGGTAGGGCCTGGGTGGGATTGTGGTCGGCGCAGACTCAATGGGCCAAATGGCCTCTTTCTGCATTGTAGGATTTTTATGACTCGAGCACTCCCTTAAAATGTGCCTCCTTGTCATTGACATTTACACCCCGGGAAAAAGCCTCTAACTATCCACTCTATCTATGCCGCTCATAATTTTTGTAGATCTCTATCAAGTCTCCCCTCAACCTCTGCCTTTCCAGTGAAAACATTCCTAGTTTATTTAACCTCTCCTCATAGTTAACACCCTCGAGACTAGGCAACTTCCTGGTGGGATTCTTTGCACTCTCTTCACAGCTTCCACATCCTTTTTGAAAATGTGGTGAAGAAAATTGCACATCCCTTCCTGTCCCCATTAGATTATCCTTGTATTAATATCAATGGATGGAGAATCTGACGGGTTCCGTTCCTGACGGACTATCATCTCCACCAGAACTGACTTCACCCACAGCACAAAGACAATGATCTGTCACAGTGATATAGAATAATATTCACCCTTCTTTCAAAAGATGGTTCCAGTCAAAAACCATAATAGTATTCCAGATATTAACAATATGCTAATATGTTAGTTGTAAAGGGGGGAAGATTCTATTAATTATTCTGTTTTTTCTAGTATTGCACTTTCTACAATAAATCCTGAGAAATACTATTTCAAATTCAGGAATTCCAAGTTGTGTTTCTTTGGATATTTGGTGCAGAATGTAAATCAAGGAGAGGAAAATTGGATTCTTTCTGCGGAATGGGCGGATGATCTCCAGTGACACTTTTACATCCTGGCAGCAAGTTGAAACTAATGCTGTTTCCTTATAATTTAACACAATTTTCTGCTTCATTCAGATAGTGGAGGTTTTGACGGGTGCAATTGTATTACTCACTGGAATAGTAAAAATCTCTGTTGATTCAATTCAATCTGTCCCCACTGACATCTTCATAATAACCGGGACGCCTTTCTGGACTTCAATATTAGTAAGTACCATTAATGAATAGGTGAATGTAAAATTGCCAGTCGTTTGCTATCTGGTTGTGGTGCAGTCAGTGCATTTGGCAACAACCGTGCATTGGCAGCTTTCCACAAGGAATGCTATATGTAGTTAATCTCCAACAGAAGCTCTGCACTTTTTGCGTTGGTTAATAACAGGACATGGCCCCTGTCTTGTAAGCCCCTCTGAGGTTTTCCTGTTGCTAATGAAGGCTATAAAATGGGATCAACTAAAAAGGCACCATTACACCTTCTTTTGGAGCACTCCTTAGGAGCAGATTTTCTTGCCTCCGGGAATATTCCTGAGGGTGTTGCCTTGCTCCCCACCTCCCTCTCATTGTCTTTCAACCATCCAAATCACGACCACCCTTTACTTGAGTGCCCCTAACTGAAAGGTAAGTCATACCCAAGACCGCAAGGAACTACAAAAGGTCGTGAATGTAGCCAATCCATCACACAAACCAGCCTCCCAACCATTGGCTCTGCCTACACTTCCTCTGCCTCGACAAAACAGCCAACATAATTAAAGACCACATACATTCTCTCTTCCACTTTCTTCCTTTGGGAAAACGATACAGAAGTCTGAGGTCATATACCAACTGACTCAAGAACAGCTTCTTCCCTGCTGCTGACAGACTTTTGAATGGCCTTACCTTGCATTAAGTTGATCTTTCTCCACACCCTATCTATGACTGTAACACTACGTTCTGGACTTTCTTGTTGTCTTTTCTATGAACAGTATGCTTTGCCTGTATAGTGCTCAAGAAACAATACTTTTCACTGTATGTTAATACATGTGACAATAATAAATCAAATCAAATCAAATCAAAATGCTTGACAAACTTACTTGAGTTCTTTGAGGACATAACCAGCAAGGTGGATAGTGGGGAACCTGTGGATGTGGTATATCTGGACTTCCAGAAGGCGTTTGACAAGGCGCCACATAAAAAACTGATTAAGAAGATGACATTGCAGGGGATTGGTGGTGGGGTAATACATTGGATTGAGGATTGGCTGACTGACAGAAAGCAGAGGGTCAGGATAGATGGGTCTTTCTTTGGTTGATGAAATGTAACTAGCAGGGTGCCACTGGGGTCAGTCCTTGAACCTCAACATTTCGCAATCTATATATATAATCTTCAAGCAGGGACAGCATGTAACATAGCAAAATTTGTGAATGATACTAAAATGGGTGGGAAAGCAGGCAGTGAAGAGGATATAAAGACAGATATAGATAGGCTAGGAGAATGGGCCAAAATTTGGTAGATGACATTTAATGTGGATAAGTGTGAGGTTATCCATTTTGACAGAAAAGAAATAGGAAAGCAAATTATTAACTAAATGGAAAGCGGATTCAAAATGCTTCTGGGCAGAGGGATCTGGATGTCTGTGTTCATGAATCACAAAGTCGGTATGCAGGTGCAGCATGTAATAAAAAGGCGAATGGGATGTTGGCATTGATTGCAAAGGGATTGGAGTATAAGATTAGAGAAGTGTTGTTGCAATTGTAGAGGGTGTTGGTGAGACCACATCTGGAGTCTTGTATCCAATGTTGATCTCCTTATTTGAGGAAGGATGTGGTGGCATTGGAGGCAGTTCAGAGAAGCTTCACTAGATTGATTCCGGGGATGATAGGGTTGATGTATGAAAAGAGATTAAACAGTTTGGGCTCGTACTTGCTGGAGCTTAGAAGGATGGGAGGGGATCTAAGATATAAAATTTTAAAAGGCATTGATAAAGTAAATGTAGACCAAACGTTTCCTGTTACAGGGCAATCGAGAATGAGGAGTCACAGGTATATGTTGAGAGGTGATAGATTTAACACTAAGATGATTTCTTCTTGCAGAGGGAGGTGAATTTGTGGAACTTGCTGTCCCATAGTGCAGTGGAGTCTGAACTGTTGAATGATTTCAAGAAGGAACCATAGAACCAGAGAACACCACAGCACAGAAACAGGCCCTTTGGCCCTTTTTGGCTATGCCAAACCATTTCTCTGCCTACTCCCACTGACCTGCACTTGGACCATATCCCTCCACCCATGTACCTGTCCAAGTTTTTCTTAAATGTTAAAAGTGAACCCGCATTTACCACTTCATCTGATAGCTCATTCCGCACTCACACCACTCTCTGTGTGAAGAAGCCCCCCCCCCCCCCAATATTCCTTTAAACTTTTCCCCCTTCACCCTTAACCCATGCCCTCTGGTTTTTTTCTCCCCTAGCCTCAGTGGAAAAAGCCTGCTTGCATTCACTCTATCTATACCCATCAAAATTTTATACACCTCTATCAAATCTCGCCTTATTCTTCTATGCTCCAGGGAATAAAGTCCTAACCTATTCAATCTCTCTCTGTAACTCAGCTTCTCAAGTCCCAGCAACATCCTTGTAAACCTTCTCTGTACTCTTTCAACCTTATTAATATCCTTCCTGTAATTAGGTGGCCAAAACTGCACACAATACTCTAAATTCGGCCTCACCAATGTCTTATACAACCTCACCATAACACTCCAACTCTTATACTCTATACTTTGATTCATAAAGTCCAATGTTCCAAAAGCACTCTTTATGACCCTATCTGCCTGTGATGCCACTTTCAGGGAATTATGTATCTGTATTCCCAAGTCCCTCTGTTCTACTACACTCTACAGTGTCCTACCACACTCTACAGTGTCCTCCCATTTACCATAGATGTTCTAACTTGGTTTGTCTTTCCAAAGTGCAATATCTCACACTTGTGAGATAAAAATATTTCTAATAAAAAAAGGGATAAGGGGATATGGGAAACAGAGGGGTGGGGGGGGGGGGTGGTGGTTTGGTTTGAGACCAGGAAATGATTGAAAGGTGGATCGGGCTTGAAGAGCTGAATTTGCTGACTTCTGCTCCTAATTCCTACGTTCCCATGTTCCAATGAAATGGAACACTCTGAGGCAGGATTGGTGCCAACAGCCTGTTATAAGTATTAAAATGAGATGCAACATCTATTGGTTACAAGCCTGAAAACGAACAGCCTTAACCTAGAGATGTGTAAATTTCCCTTGGTTCCTGAATTGTTTAACTTTTTTGTAGATTATGCGTGCCATTGGCTAGGTCAGCACTTATTGCCATAATTAATCCCTAATTGAGAAAGTAGTAGTCAGCCATCTTCTTGAACCACTGCAGTCTATGCGGTGCAGGTACACCCACCGTGCTGTCAGGAAGAGAGTTTCAGGAATTAGGCTAGTAACTGTGAAGGAAAAAGGATAGAGTTTCGAGTCAGGATGGTGGACGACTTGGAAATGAACTTGCAGGTTGTCGGAGTCCCAAACATCTACTGCTCTTGTCCTTCTACTTGAAGAGTTTGTGAGCTTGGAAGATGCTATCAAAGGAGCCTTGGCAAGTTGCTGCAATGCATCTTGTCGATGGTACATACTGCTGCCGCTGTGTGTCAGTGCTGGAGGGAAGGAATGGTTATAGTGTTGGTTGGGGTGTCAATCAATTGGTTGTTGTGTCTGACCAACTGTGTCTGAGTGGCAATGAGCATGATACAGTTCTCAGCGAACATCCCCACTCTGATCATTATGTTGGAGAGAAGATCATTGAAGAAGCTGCTGCGTATGGCTGGGCCTGGGATGCATCCCTAAAGAAATCCTGTGGCAGTCTCCTCAGATTGGGAAGATTTGGCCTCAACAACCACAACCATCTTCCATTGCGTTAGGTATGACTCCAGCTAAAGGAAGATTTTCCCCATGACTTCAAAATTTGCCCTTGCTCCTTGATGTCAGTCAAATATGGTCTTGATGTCAAGATGTGGAGATGCCAGCATTGGACTGGGGTGGGCACAGTAAGAAGTTTCACAACATTAGATTAAAGTCCAACGGGTTTATTTGGTATCATGAGGTTTTGAAACTTTGCTCTGAAAGCTCTTGATTCCAAATAAACCTGTTGGACTTTAACCTGGTGTTGTGAGACTTCTTGATGTCAAGAGCAGTTATTCTTACTTCACCTTATAATCCAGTTATTTTGTCCATGTCTGGGTCAAGATTGTAATGAGGCCTGGGGCTGAGTGACCCTGACAGAACCCACACTGAGCATGAATGAGCAGGCTGTTGTTGAGTAAGTGCTTCTCGGTCATATCCACAATGCTACTTTCACCACTTTTCTGATGATATACAATTGGCTGATGGTGTGGCAATTAGCTCAGTTGGATTTTTATTGCGTTTTGTGGACAGTAACTTCAACCAGTAGCTTTTGGAATAAGGAATCAGCCTGAGGAAGAGGCCGGGATCTTGTGACCATTCACGCTGGTGGGATTCTCTGCTCCCACTTTAGTGAACAGAGATTTGACTGGGAGTCAAATTCTCCGTCCTGACTGCAGCAGCAGCTGGACATAAACGGCCGGTAAGATGAGGCGCAGAGAGTTTAGGGAACCAATGCCTAACTTATGGCTCCAGTTTGTGGGACAAAGACTTTACAAAAATCCTATATTTCAATTACTATTAAAATCTTCCAAATGTGGTCTCTAATTGGAATTTTTCTTTAAGTTTATTATTGCAGGGGCACTTGCTGTAGCTGTTGAGGGGGAACCAACTATTCCTCTGGTAAGTCCTTGCTCGAAATATTGTTTTCATATGGCTGATTTAAAATGAGTATCTCAGTTCTAGATGACAAACCAATAGGATCTTGTTATTGGTATTGTCACCGTAAATCACTGCTTTCTGGGGTTGGTTAGCTTAGTTACATGGAAACTAGAGGCAGGAATAGGCCATTTGGCCCTTCGAGCCTGCTCCGCCATTCATTTTGACCATGGTTGATCTTCGAATTCAATATCCTGATTCCCTCCTTCCTCCCATATCCCTTATCCCTTTAGCCCCATCCTTTAGAAATCAGACAATGTTTTGGCCTCAACTACATTCTGTAGTAGTGAATCCAGACATTCACCACCCTCAGGTTGAAGAAATTTCTCCTCGCCTCAGTTCTAATAGGTTTACCCCTTATCCTCAAACTACGACCCCTAGTTCTGGACTGTCCCCCACCATCAGGAACATTCTCTCTGAATCTACCCTGTTAGGATTTTATAAGTTTTTATGAGATCCCCTCTTATTCTTTCAAATTCCAGTGAATATAATCTTAACCTACTTAATCTCTCCTCATATGACAGGCCTGTCACCCCATATGACAGACCAGTTGGCTGGATGGCTGGATTGTAATGGACAGCTATGCCAATAGCGTGAATTCAATTCTCTGGAATTCTCTGCCCGTTGAAGTGGTGGAGGCTACCTTGCTAAATATATTTAAGTCATGGGTAGATAGACAAGGGAATTAAGGGTGATGGGGAGAGAGCGGGAAAGTGGAACTGATCCACTTCAGATCAGCCATGATCTTATTGAATGGCGGGGCAGGCTCGAAGGGCTAGATGGCCTACTCCTGCTCCTATTTCTTATGTTCTTATGAGGTTATTCATGAAGGCCCCACCTTCTCAGCCTTGACTGAGATGTGATGATCCTCAGGTTAAACCGCCACCAGTCAAAGGAGCAAGTAGACTACAGTCACCTGGGTCTATAGCAACTTTATCTTTTAAATCTCTGTTATTTTATATCGCACAAAAGGAACACTGTAGTATTGAATAAAGGAATGAGGAAGTGCAATGCATAAAAATCCAACCCTTCTGCACTTAGCTCTGGTATTGGACATTAAAGTTGACACTTAAGCATTTGAAGAAATTAGGTTTTGCCCGAGTCTCCTACAAAACTCATCTCCAAACTCCATAGCCTAGTACTCAACTCCTCCCTCTGTGATTGGATCCTAGACTTTCTAATCCACAGACCACAATCAGTAAGGAGAGGCAACAACACCTTCTCCACGATCATCCTCAACACCGGTGCTCCACAAGGCTGTGTCCTCAGCCCCCAACTATACTCCTTATACACCTCAAACTGTGCAGCCAAATTCCCCTCCAACTCAATTCACAAGTTGGCTGATGACACCACCGTAGTGGGTCAGAGCTCAAACAATGATAAGATGGAGCACAGGAAAGAGATAGAGGGGCGAGTTTTACTTTCCCGCCCACCATGGGAATCGGAGCGGATAAGGGGTGGATCGTGGAAAGGTCTGCTGACTTCCAGTGGGATTTTCCAGTTGTGAAGCGAGCGAGGCCAGAAAATTCCACCCATGGAATTTTGTGAACTGGTGCGACAACCATAACCTCTCCTTCAACGTCAATAAAATGAAGGAGATAGTCATCAACTTCAGGAAGCGTCGAGGAGGACATCTCCCTGTCTACATCAATGGGGACAAAACAGAAATGGTTGAGGACCTCAGGTTTTTAGGTGTCCAGATCACTAACACCCTGTCCTGGTCCTTTCACACTGACGCTATAGTTAAGACTTTAGACTAGATCTACCATATATTAAGTTGATCTTTCTCTACGGTCATCTACACCCTAGCCATGACCTGTATCACTACATTCTGCACCCTTCTCCTTTCCTTCTCTATAAGTGGTATGCTTTGTCTGTATAGCAGACAAGAAACAATGCTTTTCACTGTACACTAACACACGTGACAAGAATAAATCAAATCAAACCAAATTAATTCAATGTATACGGTCAATTTCAAACGAGTTTGAATGTGCTGGATAAACTCAGCAGGTTTAGGAGCATCTGTGGAGGGAAACAGAGTTTTGAGTCTAAAAGACCCTTCCACAAACCTTCCAGCTTTTTGCTTTTATTAGAGTAGGAGTTGCCTTGATGAGCGAATTGAACTTTTCCTCCTGCCCTCATATACTTGTTTATGATTTTCTTTTAAAATTGCAGATCAGAGGTTGCTTATCAATGAACATCATCAGTGCCATCTCCTGTTTACCGGCAGTAATGATATATTCTGGCAGCCTCGCAAGTCAACAATATTGTGGATATTATCACTGTTTTCGTCCTGCCGTGAGTTATTTTCTGTTGAGCAACAGTGGGAGGAGGAGGAGGAGGAGGGGGTAGGGTGGGGGTAGGGTGGGGGTAGGGTGGGGGTAGGGTGGGGGTAGGGTGGGGGTAGGGTGGGGGTAGGGTGGGGGTAGGGTGGGGGTAGGGTGGGGGTAGGGTGGGGGTAGGGTGGGGGTAGGGTGGGGGTAGGGTGGGGGTAGGGTGGGGGTAGGGTGGGGGTAGGGTGGGGGTAGGGTGGGGGTAGGGTGGGGGGAATCCCATTGACCAGTGAATTGGGTGTTGGGGATTCTCGCAGGGCCTGAAGGCATTTGAGATTCACCTAGCCCTGTCCCGCTGGCTACAAATTCTGGGTTCTTGACAATTATGTAAAACCCTATTTGATATCTAATTAGCAGGCTGGGCAGCCCACCCGCTATTCACTCACCTCCCCAGTGGGAACTGTATTGGAGGGGCTTTCGTGCGGTCATGACCAAGATGGACCTGGCATATTGGACCCTGAAGGGGGGAATCAATGCCCATGTGCTATTCCACCACTGCCAGGCTACAGAGGGAGGGTCCCCCATTGGGTCTGGGGATAGGTGGGCTCGGGTTGGGGGGCAAGGATTAACGTTGCCATTCTACCCGGAATGGGGGTCTCATGGATAGAGTACCCATGTGCCCATATTGTATCGGATCATATTTCCGGGATCCTTAAGGGGGAGGGGTATCAGCTCCAAGTCATTGTCCACATAGGCACCAAAGACATAGGTAGGAAAAGGGATGGGGATGTAAGGCAGAAATTCAGGGAGTTAGGGTGGAAGCTTAGAGCTAGAACAAACACAGTTGTTATCTCTGGTTTGTTACCCATGCCACGTGCTAGCAAGGAGAGGAATAGAGAGAGAGAGAGAGAGAGCAGTTGAACACATGGCTACAGGGATGGTGCAGGAGGGAGGGATTCCCTTCTGCAGAAGGGCAGCACGGTAGCACAGTGGTTAGCACTGCTGTTTCACAGCTCCAGGGACCTGGGTTCGATTCCCGGCTCGGGTCACTGTCTGTGTGGAGTTTGCACATTCTCCTCGTTTCTGCGTGGGTTTGCTCCGGTTTCCTCCCACAGTCCAAAGATGTGTGGGTTAGGTTGATTGGCCATGCTAAAATTGCCCCTTAGTGTGCTAGGGTGCTGAGGTTAGAGGGATTAGTGGGTAAAATATGTGGGGATATGGGGGTAGGGCATGGGGGGGATTGTGGTCGGTGCAGACTCGATGGGCCGAAGGGCCTCTTTCTGCACTGTAGGGTTCTATGATTCAGATATCTAGATAATTAGGGGTCATTCTGGGGTGGGTGGGACCTCAACAAATGGGATGGTCTACAGCTGAACCAGAGGGGTACCAGTATCTTGGGGGGAAATTTGCTGATGCTCTTCAGGAGGGTTTAAACAAATTCAGCAGGGGGAATCCCTGAAAGTTGGTACGCAGGTTGATAGGGTTATTAAGAAGGTGTATGGTGTGTTAGCTTTTATTGGAAGAGGGATTGAGTTTCGGAGCCATGAGGTCATGTTGCAGCTGTACAAAACTCTGGTGCGGCCGCACTTGGAGTATTGCGTACAGTTCTGGACGCCGCATTATAAGAAAGATGTGGAGGCATTGGAAAGGGTGCAGAGGAGATTTACCAGGATGTTGCCTGGTATGGTGGGAAGGTCTTGTGAGGAAAGGCTGAGGGACTTGAGGATGTTTTCATTAGAGAGGAGGAGGTTAAGAGGTGATTTAACAGTGGCATATAAGATGATCAGAGGATTAGATAGGGTGGACAGTGAGAGCCTCTTTCCTCAGATAGAGATGGCTAGCATGGGGGGACATAGCTTTAAATTGAGGGGTGATAGATATAGGATAGGTATCAGAGGTTGGTTTTTTATCAGAGTAGTAAAGGTGTGGAATGCCGTGCCTGCAACAGTAGTGGACTCGCCAACATTAAGGACATTTAAATGGTCATTGGATAAACATATGGATGATATTGGAATAGTGTAGGTTAGATGGGCTTTAGATTGGTTTCACAAGTCAGCGCAACATCGAGGGCCGAAGGGCCTGTACTGTGTTGTAATGTTCTATATATGTGCCCACAGCTAAGTGCTTTTCACTTCCTCTTTTAAGTAAACATTGTGGTTAGGAACAATGGGGGTACTTGAGATGCATTCAAGTATGAAGGGAAAGCTAAAGAAACACAGCGGTTTGCATGCTGAGTAAAAACCATGTTTAATTTCACCATCTGAAACTGAACAACACCTTTCCCAGTACTAGGAGGGGCAGTCCAATCACAAGACCCCTATTCCAGGGGAGAGTAACCAGACCAACTCCCTGCCCCGAGCCTGAGCCCATCCAACCACCAGGATCCTTGGCAACCCTCCCTCTACAACCTGGTTGTGGAAAAGGGTGACATGGGCATTGGACCTCCCTCGGGATCCAGGATACCAGGCCAGGGTGAAAGTGCCGGAGGGGCAGGGCCTGAAGTGGGAGAGGGAGTCTGAGTGGGTGTGGAGGAGGTGTCCCAGAGGGAGGAGTTTGAGGTGGCGGGTGGTCTGAGTGTTATGTGAGGGGATCCGAGAGGGGACGGGGGGTTGAAGGGGGGTGCGTTGAGTGGATTCAAGAAGGGCTGAAGAAGGTGGGGGGAGGATGCCCCTCTTGGCTAAGAGGGTTGGTGGAACTAATGGGAAAGTCCATGGGGAAGTCATCTTTTTGATTTTTGGGGGAGGGGGGGGATCTGTACACGAATGTGGAGAGTGGGGCACCCTTTAAAAACAGCGCCCAAATCTCTGAACATTGGGGTTGGCCAACATGAAATGCAGTCATTTGCACCTTTCATTTGGGTTAACCTGACGGACGCTGTCTGTGCCAACAGGAAACATTCTGGTTTTCCCACTGGCATGGGCACTTAGTCCCACTTGGGTGAAATTGCGACCGATGTTCTTTAATATATCTTATGTTCCGTACTTTGCAGGGTACGACTGCATGTTTGGCTATACTTCTTCTACTGACACTGCTCAATGCTGCAATAACCATCACTATTTCAAGCTTCAACTGTAAAAGTATGGGTTGCTGCTCTGCAACATCAGTGGTAAGCTAAACAGTAAATATACCCGCTACGTTCATCCACTTGTATAAAAGCTTTCTTTCCCAGTTTAGAACGCCATGCATGCATCAATGGCAACTGTTGGGCACAAGTCAAAGAACTGTCTTAAAACTTACCTTACAGAAGTCAATGGAATGGCTCGTCAGGCTGGACTTAAACCAAGAAAGCAAAGTGTGTCTGCCCACCTATCATCCAACAGGAACAATTAAAATTGCCTTCCTCTATTTTTTATTGTCCAGCCTCAGTCCAAAACTTCCATCAGGTAGCAGTGAAACAAAAAGAAAATACCCTTTTCTTTTTGGAATTCTCTGCCCGTTGAAGTGGCTGATCTGAAGTGGATCAGTTCCACTTTCCCGCTTTCTCCCCATAACCCTTAATTCCCTTGTCTATCAAAAACCTATCTACCCGTGACTTAAATATATTCAGTGAGGCAGCCTCCACCACTTCAACGGGCAGAGAATTCCAGAGATTCACCACCCTTTGAGTGAAGAAGCTCCTCCTCAACTCCGATCTAAACTGCGCCGCCCCCCCTTATCTTGAAGCTATGTCCTCTAGTCCTGATTCCTCTAGTTGGAATTTGGATAATTACTTGAGAGAATAAAGGGACGGGAATGGAGCAAAAGAAAAGAGGAAAGTAGCAGAGGACCAGTGGGGTTGGAGAGGCGGCTGAGCCATGATAAATTGGCGAGCTGATTCTGCAGTGTATGTTTTCAAATATTTATGTTTTTTTTCCAGCCTGTTGTTATAATATACAACAACACATCAGGAGAACTGACTCCCTCTCAACAGTTCCAAGTAAACCCTGCTCGCTACTGACAGTGTTGGAAAATACAAATGCTGAGAGAAGAAGGGGATTCTGTTGAAATTCTGTTTAGCACAAGTTAACTTCATCTTAAAGAATTTGCATAATGTTATGCATGAAACGATTCAGGTTTCTGTACATTTCACTCTTGGGCTGTATATGGTTCGCCCAGGGCCACAATTATTGCCCAAACACTGGTTGCCTTGAGAAGGCAGCCATCAGCCTTCTATTCGAAGCTACTTCACGGTGTATTAAGAGACACCAATTACAGTGGACCAGATTCCCATGTAGGCTGTACAAAGTGGGGTGGGGTTGGAACAGTGGGTAGGGAATAGCTCAGTAGATCAACAAGTGGCAAAGTGTAACCCAAACACATAATAAAATAAAAAATACAACTCATCTAATAACAAACTGGGATCAAAGACTCAAATGGCATGCAAAAGAATGTCACCTCGCTATGTGAATAAATAATTCTGTAGAAGAACTCTGTACATACTTCGACAAATAACAAATTCAAAAGATGTCGCAAAGACGCCTTAACAAACACGAAATCCAGCATTCATTACCATTTTAACAAATAATTTGGGGAAACTTGTATACATGGGTAAACAAGGTTTCTGCAAGGTGGCAAAGATTTGTTCACTAAACTAATGCCACTGGTATAAAAGACCAATTTATTTAGACTAAAGGCCAATAGGAGAAGTTATCTCCAGAGTCATAATTAAAGAATACCCTGATTTCTCAAACAAGTTCTGAAGTTATCAGTAAAAAACAGAAGTTATACATTTTCTTTATAAGTTGACCTGCCTTCTCGCAATATTAACTCAAATTATTTTTCAAATACATCAGTCAATATTAATTACTGTATAGATTTCAGCCATCAATGAGTTATAACCTGGTATCATGGTTTCTATTTATCGCAAGTCTGGACCTCAAAACCCCTACTGCCAAATCCTCACATTCCCCATTACCATGCCTCCCTGGAAGGCTTTTCTCATGGGTTTGAGTTCAATTCATTACACGTGCAGATAGCAGCTGTTCGTCTGCATCCGGGAATCGAGCCGACTGAATTAACCAAGTTGATACCAGTTGAAGCATGTTTTAAATGTTTAATCTTTTCTGCTCTTGAACGAAGTTCGTTTCTTTGAGGTTTTTAAATAATGACAGTGAATCCTTTTGCCTAAATCATAATTCCCTGTCTTCTGGCTGAAGTGGCCAGGTTTAAGTTTAGAAGAGTCAATACATATTCGAAATCATTTAAAACTCATTTACTGCTTCAGCATTTACTGAAAGGCTTGCCTCATCAGCTTTATAAGTCCAATTTGAAATGAATAACCCTTACAGTTAATTCTGTCAATGTCTTAACAGCTAAAAATTTAAAAGAAGTGAAAAATATTGGCCTTCAACGTGCAATACATTAATAAGAACATTGATGCTGGATTAGTTAACCCCCTGAGGTTATAAAACACTGTTGCTTTTCAATAGATTTGGTTTGTGTTGAGATTCAGTCAGCTATCTAAGTTGTACTGCCTTGTCACATTATCATGTTGCAGCATTGTCGTGAACAGTAATGGAATGGGAAAATGAGAAAGGAAGAGTATAAAAGTTAATGCTATTTTACAATTTGCAATGTATTATGGAGATCATAGCGTCTTCAAATGATTATTTCTATGGGATGGATAATAAATGTTTTCTGATGTTGTATTTTTCAGCTACACAATAAATTTACACAAATGTAAAATATTCATTTGTTGAACTTTAAAAGTATTGTATTAAATAATGGACTGTCAGGAAGTGGTGAGAGATGATTGACTCTAAGGGACATATATCACTGTAATATCAGCCTTGTTTCTGCACTGAAAAAATCTCTTCCCTGATTATACCGGTTCCATTTTTTAATATCTGCGCACTTCCTTATTCTCTGAAATGTTGGCTCACTCACTTCAATCTCAAGCAGGTTCACTGTCTGAAATCCGTTTCTAATTTCCATTTCCTGCCACTCCCTGCAGTTATTTCCTTGGGGTTACATGTATAATCTCAGTCTAAATTTTACTGTGACCAGGAGAGGGTGCTGCTTTGTTGATGAACCTACCCTTTAGAAACATACAAGCATAGAACATAGGAGCAGGAGAGGCCAATCATGTCTCACAAATGTGATTGAGTTTTTTGAAGGGGTAACCAAGAAAGTAGATGAGGGCAGTGCAGTTGATGTTGTCTATATGGACTTTAACAAGGTACCGCATGGTAGGTTGTTGCATAAGGTTAAATCTCATGGGATCCAGGCTGAGGTATCTAAATAGATACAAAATTGGCTTCTTGACAGAAGCCAGAGGGTGGTTGTAGAAGATTGTTTTTCAAACTGGAGGCCTGTGACCAGTGATGTGCCTCAGGGATTAGTGCTGGTTCACTGTTATTTGTCATTTATATTAATGATTTGGATGAGAATTTAGGAGGCGTGATTGGTAAGTTTGCAAATGACACTAAGATTGGTGGCATAGTGGACAGTGAAGGAAGTTATCTCCAATTGCAATGGGATCTTGATCAATTGGGCCAGTGGGCTGATGAATGGCAGATGGAGTTTAATTTGGACAAATGCAATGTGATGCATTTTGGTAGATTGAATGAGGGCAGGACTCACTCAGTTAACGTAGGGCACTGGGGAGAATTACAGAACAAAGAGATCTAGGGGTACATGTTCATAGCTCCTTGAAAGTGGAGTCACAGATGGACAGAGTGGTGAAGAAGGCATTCGACATGCTTGGTTTCGTTGGTCAGAACATTGAATACAGGAGTCGGAATGTCTTGTTGAATTGTACAAGACATTGGTAAAGCCATACTTGGAATACTGTGTGCAACTCTGGTCACCCTATTATAGAAAGGATAATATTAAACTAGAAAGAGTGCAGAAAAGATTTACTAGGATGCTACCAGGACTTGATGGATTGAGTTATAAGGGGAGGCTGGATCAGCTGGGAACCTTTTCTCTGGAGCGTAGGAGGCTGAGGGGTGATCTTATGGAGGTCTAGTAAATAATGAGGGGCACAGATCAGCTAGATAGCCAATATGTTTTCCCAAAGATAGGGGAGTCTAAAACTAGAGGGCATAGTTTTAAGGTGAGAGGGGAGAGATACAAAAGTGTCCAGAGGAGCATTTTTTCACACAGCGGATGGTGAGTGTCTGGAACAAGCTTCCTGAGGTAATAGTAGAGGTGGGTTCAATTTTGTCTTTTAAAAAACATTTAGATACTTATATGGATATGATGGGTATAGAGGGATATGGGCCAAATATGGCAATTGGGATTAGCTTAGAGGTTTCAAAAAAAAGGGTGGCATGGATAAGTTAGACCAAAGGGCCTGTTTCCATGCTGTAAATGTCTATGACTCTATGACTCCATTCGAGCCTGCTCCATTCATCATGATCATAGTTGATCATCCAACTCAATATCTTAATCCTGTTTTCTCCCAATCTTGTACACATTCAAAGTTTTGGCATCAGCTACTTCCAGCGGTGATGAATTCCACAGGCTCATCACTCTTTGGTTGGAGAAATGTCTCCACATCTCCGTCCCAAATGGTTTACCCTGAAGCCTCAGACTGTGACCCTTAGTTCTGGACACACCCATTGGGAACATCCTCCCTACATCTACCCTGTCTAGTCCTGTTAGAATTTTAGAAGTCTCTATGAGATCCCCCTCATTCCTCTGAACTCCAGTAAAAACAATCCTAACCTCGTCAATCTCTCATACCTCAGTCCCATCATTCCCTGGAATCAGCCTGGTAAACCTTCACTGCACTCCCTCGAGAGCAAGACATCCTTCCTCAGAGGGGGAGACCAAAACTGCACACAATACTCTAGGTGTGGCTTCACCAACACCCTGTATAATTGCAACAACACATCCCTGCTCCTGTACTCGAAACATCTCGAGATGAAGGCCAACATACCATTTAGTGAAGACATCCTTTATCCTTCAGTGGGGCGGCACAGGAGCACAGTGGCTAGCACTGCTGCCTCACACAGCCAGAGACCCAGGTTTGATTCCCGGTTTGGGGCACTGCCTGTGTGGAGTCTGCACGTTCTCCTCGTGTCTACATGGGCTCCCTCCGGGTGCTCCAGTTTTCTTGCATAGCCTGAAAGACGTGCTGGTTTGGTGCTTTGGCCGTGCTAAATTCTCCCTCAGTGTACCTGAACAGGCGCCAGACTGTGACGACAAGGGGATTTTCACAATAACTTCATTGCAGTGTTAATGTAAACCTACTTGTGGCTAATAAATAAACTTCAATGTCAATCCCAGATCATTTCTATCTGTTCTGGTGATCTAGCTCAAACTGTCAGCACAGACACAGACTATTTGATCCAATGAGCCAATTGCTGTTGTTGAGTTTTTTTTGCAAGGCTCCTCCTATGTTACTTCATTGAACCTTTTTGAAAGTTTTAAAGAGCACATATCAATCATCAGTGACAATGTCCATTCAGCCCATCTTAATTGATTCATCCAGAGATTCTGAATATCCCACATTATGGCACCATCAATTGTTTCTTCAACTATTCCAGATTCTTTTTTGGACGAGTCACATTACCAATGAAGGGTTGCTAGTTGAATCTGAGACCAAATGAGCTCTGCTGAGCAAGATCAGGAAAAGAGAGTTGAATTTCTGGGGCATGTAAGAATAAACCATGTTGTAGGAAGTCTGATGGTGACGTGAAACACCAATGTAAAAACAAATTGCAGTAAACAAAGAATAATTTGCCCAAAGCACCTGCCAAGCTGGATAAATGTATCACCAATAAAGGTAATCCACCTTCTCACAGCAAGAATGACATGGAGCTCCATAGTTGTTAATGCTCTCTTTGGGCAGATTACATGAAGAGACCCTTAGCGAGAAGTTTATTCCAATTGTGGATCACGTTTTGATAATGAGAAATTTCTGATAAAGTTATTGTGAATAGTTTCATATCCAATGCCCATTTTTACTTTAACTGAATAACACGCATGAGGTATCTTTATCTAGACCCGATCAAGCAGATATAATCTCTTTAAAGTCAACCCTCAACAAATTGTATTTGCAGGACAAAAATTTCAACTTTATCTGAACTTCTCTCATAATATCGTTAATATTTTTGAATAAATTTATACGATGTGGGCATCGTTGGCAAGGCCAGAATTCACGGCTCACTGTTAATTACTCCTAAAGGTGGTGGTGAGGTCACATCTTGAACCGTTTCAGTCCAGGTGGTACATCCACAGTGCTGTTAGGGAGCAGGTTTTAGGATTTTGACCCAGCGACAGAGAAGAAACAGCTGATTAATTTCTAAATCAGGATGGTGAGGGGCTTGGAGGGGAATTTTCAAGTGGTGGTGTTCCCATTTACCTGCTGCTCTTGTCCTTCTAGATGGTAGCAGTTGTAGGTTTGGAAAATGCTGTCTAAGGAGCCATGGTAAGTTCCTACAGTGCACCTTGCAGATGGTACACACTGCTGCCACTATTTACTGGAGCCTGAGGCAATGAATGGGGTGCCAGTTGATCAAGTTACTTTGTCCTGGATGGTGTCGAGCTTCTTAACTGTTATTGAAGTTGCATTCATCCATGCAAGTGGAGAGTGTTCCATTACATTCCTGACTTGTGCCTTGTGGACGTTGGACAGACTTTAGGGTGCCCCTTTAAATCCTTTCTATTTTGCACACTGAAGTGTGTAACTTCACATTTATCCACATTGAACAGGATCTGCCATGTATTTGCCCACTCACTCAACTTGTCTACATCACCTTGAAGTCCCATTGCATCCTGCTCACAAGTCACAATTCTGCAGAGTTTTGTGTTGCCAGCAAACTTGGAAATGTTACATTTGGTTCCCTCACCCAAGTTCTTTACACATACCATGAATAACTGCAGCCCAAGCGCTGATCCCCATAGCACCTCACTAGTTACTGCCTGCCACTTGGTAAAAGACCCATTTATCCCCACTCTCTGTTTCCTGTCCATCATCCAGTTCACAATCCATGCTAATACATTACCCTCTATCCCATGTGCCTTAATTTTGCTCACTAACTTCTTAGGAAGGGCCTTATCTAAAACCTTCTGAAAGGCCAAATATACAATATCCGTTGGTTCTCCCTGATCTAGCCTACTAGTTACAGCTTCAGAAAGCTCCAGTGGATTTGTTACACATGATTTACCTTTCAGAAACCCATGCTTGCTTTGTCCAATCCCATTAATGCTTTCCAAATGTTCTGTTATCACATCTTTTATAATAGACTCTTGCATCTTTCCCACTACTGATAAAAGGCTAACTGGCTTATAATTTTCCCTTTTTACTCAGCCTCCCTTTTTAAACAGTGGGGTTACATTTGCCACCCTCCAATCCGTAAGTGCTGCTCCAGAGTCTATAGATGACCACCAATGCATCCAATATTCCCTGGTCACTTAATACTCTGCAAAGTAGATTATCTGGCCTGGTGATTTGTCAGCCTTTAACCCCATTAATTTCCCAACCCCATTTTCATTTCTAATGATTTCCCTCAATTCTACCCTTTCCTTGGTTCCCTAACATTTCCAGGAGGTTATTTATGCCCTCTTTTGTGAAGAAAGAACCAAAGTATGTCTTCAATTCTTCTGCTGTTTCTTTGTTCCCCATTAAAATTTCCTCAGCTTCTGAATCTATACTTGTCTTTATTAACCTTTCTCCTTTCACATGTTTATAAAACCTTTTCTGATCAGTTTCTCTGTTCTATGCATTGATTCAAGAAAGCAGCTCACCACCACCTTCTCAAGGGTAATTAGCAATGGGCAATAAATGTTGTCCTGACCAACGATGCCCAAATGGCATGACTGAATAAAAAGATAGTCCTCAAGACCATAATGCCATGAGGTAGAGGAGCATAATTAGATAATAAAGGTGAAAGTTTTAAAAAATCATATATGAAACATCGGAGGAAGATGTTCAGGGTGATCTGGACCTCCTCAGGCTGAGATAAGTCATAGAATATCACATATAATGACAGATTTATTTATGGGTTCCTTATATGTCCTTCCAGAGTACAGAAACAGAATAATGTACCTGGGAGAGAAGGGAAACTAAATCAGTAGGAGGCACTTATAAACTCCAGATCCATAGCAATATGATTGATTCTTAAATACCCTCTGAACTGGAAATGGAGAAAATAATGGGATTTAAGAAATGCATCTCCTGCACCTGACAATTTCCCCCCAGGATATTAAAAGAAAAAGGTGAGGCAATTGCAGAAATATTAGGCAAATTTTTTAATGGTGTCTTGATTGTCAGTCGATGGGAAATTTGCCAATTGCATTTCAATTTTTAAGGAGAAGAGGAGAGAGGGAACCAACTAATTAGAGACATGTTTGTTTAGTACCACTGAACCATCAGTTTAGATTGGATGGAAGTTAAGAGAATCTGTCATTAAGCACAGAGTGATTAAACACTTGAATGACTAAATAGATGATCATAGAATCATAGAATGCTATAGTGCAGAAAGAGGCCCTTCAGCCCATCGAGTCTGCACCAAACACAATCCCACCCAGGCCCTACCCCCCTATCCCTATATATTATACCCACTAATCCCTCTAACCTACGCATCCCTGGACACTGAGGGGCAATTTAACATGGCCAGTCAACCTAACCTGCACACCTTTGGACTGTGGGAAGAAACCGGATTACCTGGAGGAAACCCACGCAGACACGGGGAGAACGTGCAAACTCCACACAGACAGTGACCCGAGCCAGGTTAGCCAGGTCAGACCTGAGTCAGGTCTAACTAATATTATTGATTTGTTTTGGGGAGATCACAAAGAAAGCAGAGAATGAAAAGTCTGGTATCCATTTGGAATTCCAGAAGGCATTACATAAGAGTCAATAAAATTAGGAAAAGTCAGAGCACACAGAATTGGGCATAACATTTAGATTTAGGTGGCAAAGTGTTGTGAAGTGATGGGCAGAGAAAGGGAGAGTATTCTGATTGGCAATGTGATCATTGGTGTTGCCCAGGATCTATCTTGGAGCTTGAGTTTTTCACCACATTTAGCAATGACTTGGGTGAAGGGATAGAGAGGTGTATATCCAAGTTTGCAATTGTATTAATTTAGGAGGATCACTGATTCTGTGTCCGCAAAGTAACATAGATTGGAGCAGGAAGTTGCAAAGGGACATGAACAGCTTAAATAAGCGAGCAAATCTCTGGAAAATAAGAAAAAGTGTGCGGAAGTGTGAGGTCATTCACACAGAACACAAGAAGATAGAATGGGTATTTTCTAAATGGTGGGAAAGGAAGAACTCCAGACAAACAAATTAATTCAGGAACCCAATTACACAAATCTTTAAACGGCACCGAACAAGTACAAACACGCAATCAAACTAGTGAATGGAATGACGGTCTTTACCTCCCAGGCCTGGAATAAAACTGGGAGGAAATGATTATCCATCATATGTACAGAGCCTTGACCAGGCAGCCTCTGGAATAGAGCATTCAGTCTGGACATGATACATTGGCTTGGAAAGGCCATTGTACAGATTCACCACAAAGATACTGGACTTAAAGAGACAAAAGTATGAGGAAAGGTTGCATATTTATTTGTACGCTGATAAGAGATTGGAGGGTCATCTGTACAAAGTGTTGTTTCGAGGATTTGAAAGGGTAAATACAGAAAGATTATTTTCGCGGTGTGAGGATCCAGATCAAAGTGACACATTGGGCCTGATTTTACCATTTTCATTCTAAATGCTGAATCTGGGCGTAATTCAGATCCGACTTGGAAACCTGCTTTCAGGGGCCCCCATCAGCTTGAAAAAGAAATCGCGGGTCCCATTCACGCTGCTGGGGCTTAGCCTACCCGAAGTGACCAGAGCTCTGAACAGCGCATGCACACTTAGAAAATATTGGAAAAAGCACGCCTTTATCAGATCGCTCCTGGGCCACAGGAAGTGGAGAAAGCAGCCTGAGAATGAAAAGCAGCAGCGATAGCCCACACAGACATCACTGTCCCCCTTATCCACCCACAACCCTGCTAACCATAGACATCACTGTCCTCCTTATCCACCCACCCCCCGCTACCCAGACTGATCGCGACCCCCTGCCTCCTTCCCCCACACCCCACCGATCACCCACAGAGTGGCAGCGGACCCCCTGTCCCCCCCATCACCCCCACCAGAGATCCATCTGCCCCCTCCCCCACCCCCGCACCACCAGTGAGCATCCAGCCTCCCCCTTCCCCTCCACCAGAGAACAATCTGACCTCACTCCCCCCATGACCCCCCAAGAGAATGATCTGGCCTCACACATTTCTGTCCCCGCAAAAATGATCTGGCCTCTGTCCACCCCTCCCAGAGAATGATCTGGCCTCACTCCACCCTCCCAGAGAATGATCTGGCCTCTGTCCACCCCTCCCAGAGAATGATCTGGCCCCCCTTCTCCCCCCTCCCAGAGAATGATCTGGCCTCACTCCACCCCTCCCCAGAGAATGATCTGGCCTCACTCCCCCCCCTCCCCAGAGAATGATCTGGCCTCACTCCCCCCCTCCCCAGAGAATGATCTGGCCTCCCTTCCCCCCTCCCCAGAGAATGACCTGGCCTCACTCCCCCCTCCCCAGAGAATGACCTGGCCTCACTCCCCCCTCCCAGAGAATGATCTGGCCTCCGTCCACCCCTCCCAGAGAATGATCTGGCCTCCCTTCTCTCCCCCAGAGAATGATCTGGCCTCACTCCCCGCACCCCCCCCCCAAACCAGAGAATGATCTGGCCCGCCTCCCTCCCCCTCCCCTGCCACCACCGATCTGTGTCACAGAGCAGTTGGAAGCCCTGAACTTGCCTCTTCAGCAGCTGGAGCGCCCGATTCAGACTTTTATTCAGCGGGTTCACTTCAGTGCGATTACAGATCGGCGAACACAGTCGTAAAAGGGGAAACGCTGATAAAATTGGGTGGGCGGTTCATCAATTCAATCTAAATGCACGCAAATGCCAAATGCGACGCAATGGCAAAATGGGGCCCGTTGTCAAAATTAGAGTGAGAAAATTTAGAAGAGAATCAGGAAATTCCTTCTCACAAATGAGGAAATCCAGTTTTAACATGATTGCACTTGCTGAACTGTGGGAGCTGGGTCAACTGGAGATTTCGGTGTTGAATGGATAGATTGTAATTGGTTGGAAGACAGCGAGGATCTGGGGAAAAGGTGGAAAATGGAATTGAGATACAGGTCAGAGGTCATCGACTTGATTGGCAGCTCAGGACCAAGAAGCTGACTGGCCTATCTACGTCTCAATGCCAAGTGAGTGTCGAAATGACTCGAGACATTGTTCTCACCTCGATATTCACAGGCAGTGTGTTCCCGGTGAAGGTGGTTGGACAGCAGTGAACGCACAGAACCCTGACTGATTCCTCCCTCAGTTCCTGGGCGTTGGTAACAAGGAAAAGGGAGAAAGGAAAATACAGAGAGAATATTTGACACTGTGCGAGAACTAAAACATTTAAATGTCATTTAATTTATCACTTAAGGTTTCAACACCCACAATAACTGAGTGCTAATTAATCATTGCAAAATCTGGCGAGGATCAGTATTGCTCTCAGTTTCACTTCAAGTCATTGGCGTGCAGCCTAAAATGTGGTTGTTCTAGCATGCTGGGGCCTCAGCTATTTACCATTTATATAGATGATCTGGAGGAGGGAACCGAGTGCAGGGTGTCGAAATTTGCTGATGACACCAAGATTCGGGGAAAGGCAAATTGTGCGGAGGGTGTGGAGAGTCTGCAGAAGGATCTAGATAGGCTGGGCGAATGGGCCAGGAAATGGCAAATGGAATTTAATGTTGGCAAGTGTGAGGTGGTCCACTTTGGTAGGAAGAATGGTAGGAAGGACTATTACTTACGTGGCGAAAAACTGCAGCAGGCGACGGTGCAGAGGGACCTCGGGGTCCTTGTGCATGAGTCGCAAAAACCCAGCTTGCAGGTGCAGCAGGTGGTCAGGAAGGCGAATGGGATGCTGGCCTTCATAGCGAGGGGGGTTGAATATAAAAGTAGGGAGGTCTTGCTGCAGCTGTATAGGGCATTGGTGAGGCCGCAGCTGGAGTACTGTGTGCAGTTTTGGGCGCCGCACCTGCGCAAGGATATTTTGGCCCTGGAGGGAGTGCAGAGGAGGTTTACTAGGCTGATACCGGAGTTGAGGGGGTTGAGCTATGAGGAGAGGCTGAATAAACTAGGCTTGTACTCGCTAGAGTTTAGAAGAATGAGGGGAGATCTCATTGAGACGTATAAGATGATGAATGGGATGGATAGGATAGAGGTGGAGAGACTCTTCCCGCTCAAAAAAGACAGTAGGACTAGGGGGCACAGCCTCAAGATAAAGGGGGGGCGGTTTAGAACGGAGTTGAGGAGGAACTTCTTCACTCAAAGGGTGGTGAATCTCTGGAATTCTCTGCCCGTTGAAGTGGTGGAGGCTGCCTCGCTAAATATTTTTAAGAAGCGGGTTGATGGGTTTTTGATAAGAGAGGGGATTAAGGGTTATGGGGAGAGGGCGGGAAAGTGGAACTGAGCCACAACAGATCAGCCATGATCTTATTGAATGGCGGGGCAGGCTCGAAGGGCTAGATGGCCTACTCCTGCTCCTATTTCTAATGTTCTTATGTGGTTGGATCGCACAGACATGCACCTGATCCAAGCCCAAGCTGTCAAACCAGTTTAATTTCAGGATGTGGGCATGGGGATTGCTACTGTTACTCTAACTGCCTCTGGTCGAGGGAGGTCACTCCAGCATTGACCCTCCAGTGACAGCTAGCCTCCCACACCTACACATCCCTGGACACTAAGGGACAATTTCTTAGCATGGCCAATCAACCTAACCCGCACATCTTTGGACTGTGGGGGGAAACCGGAGTACCCGGAGGAAACCCGCGCAGACACGAGGAGAATGTGCAAACTCCACACAGACAGTGACCTGAGCCGGGAATCGAACTCAGGACCCTGGAGCTGTGAAGCAGCAGTGCTAACCACTGTGCCACCGTGACCTGCCCACAATCTATGCTCAGACAAGCGGTGGAAGTTAAACCACCTCCAACTTCACTGTACCCAATCCAGCAAGGATTCAGGAGAGAACAGGAAATTAGTAAACATGAAATGTATGATACTAATTCTCTTAGGGGATCTCTTAACAAAAGAATTCCAAGTGCTGAAAATGGAGAGAATTGCAATGTGAGGATGTTGGTGAATTATTTTGGGTGAGTTAAAAATTGAATCTTACCTCACACTGTGAAAAGTAAATGCAAGGTCTTTGCCCTAGGTGCTGGCCCTTCAGACTCTGCCCCTGTCCAATACGCTCTACCCCTCAGACACAGCCCCTTTGGCACTGCCCAGTGCCTGGTGAGAACTGCCAGTGTTCTAGATTGGCAGGACTAGGTGTTCAGTGGGCAGTGCCAGGGTGCCAGATTGGCACTGCAAGTGTTCAAGGAAGGCCCTGTCAAGCTGCCACTGCCCAAGGAGCAGTTTCAGGTATGATCCCGATGTTTTGGCTCTCTTGTGGTCTTACTAGATCTCCCCACTGATTGATTGCTGTGGCGAGCCACTAAGATTGGGCAGAAGGTGAGAAATCAGGTTTGGATCCGGTTTTTCACCAAGTGTAATGTTACTGGCACTGATTTGCTGTCAAAATCGGCCCTTCAGTATTCAATTTATATATAATTGTTGAGTCATGGATGTTTTCATCCGAGTTCATTTGTCCTTACCTGCTCACCAGTCGAGGTCCTCACAATCAAAGATAATGTGTGGTCGCCAGCAATAGGAACCAGACACGATGGCCTTGCTGGTGGGAATGACGGCCGTTGAAGTTCCTCGGGTAGCCGGGGCAGGGCTAGACAGTGCCACTTGTGTCATGCCAGTCTGGCACTGTGGCACTGCCCACTGGGCACCCTGGGCAGTGCCAAGGAGGCATGATTTGACGGGATAGGGCCTGAAGGGATGAAGCCTGAAGGTGGTGGGTCCATGATGATGGTAGGGCCGTGATAAGGGAGGCAGGCAGGCGACTTCCATATCTCGGGGATATGACAAGAGATCCCTCACTGTTCTCTGTACACTGTGTGTACTCAGTGAGCTGGGAATCAGGGCACCTGCGCAATGGCACCCCTAGATCTCAGCAGCCGGCTTCCTGGCTAGAATAGGCTCCACCCCAACTTCTACTTGTGGGATCTCATCTGAGCTGCTTTTTTTTTTAACTAAATCGTATGATTGTGACTGGAAGTTTGCCAAAAACTCGATGCAATTCTCTTCTGTTGGCACACTTGTTTGGCACTTAGAATCTTTTGGTAAGATTGCCCCCTTAGTGTTTTATAACAGAAAGAGGCCCTTCAGCCCAGCATGTCTGTGCCAATCATTGAAAAGCTAACTATTCTGATGCAATTTTCCAGCTCTTGGTCCACAGCCTTGAACGTAATGTCATTTCAAGTGCTCATCGAAATACTTGTTAAAAGTTGTGAGGATTCCCTTGCCACATGATCCCCCAGGCGTAATTTCAAATCTCAATACAGAAAATCACCACGTTGATTCCAATGACTCTGCCTCAGTCACTGGATTTTGTTGAATTTCTTTCAGTGTTACACCATTGGGGTGTGACTAACTTTGAAAGTTTTAGAAACATAGAAAAATACAGCACAGTACAGGCCCTTCGGCCCTCGATGTTGTGCTGAGCTATGTCCAAACCCAAGATCAAGCTATCCCTCTCCTTATCATTCTTGTGTGCTCCATGTGCCTATCCAATAACCAACTGAAAGTTCCTAAAGTGTCCGACTCCACTATCACAGCATTCCACACCCCAACCACTCTCTGAGTAAAGAATCTACCTCAGACATCCCTCCGATATCTCCCACCATGAACCTTAAAGTTATGCCCCCCAGTAACAGCTACATCCATCCGAAGAAATAGTCTCTGCATGTCCACTCTATCTATCCCCCTCATCATCTTATAAACCTCTATTAAGTCACCTCTCATCCTCCTCCGCTCTAAAGAGAAAAGCCCCAGCTCCCTCAACCTTTCCTTATAAGATCTACCCTCCAAACCAGACAGCATCCTGGTAAATCTCCTCTGCATTCTCGCTAATACTTCCACATCCTTCTTATAATGAGGTGACCAGAACTGAACACAATATTCCAAATGTGGTGTAACCAACGTCTGGTACAGTTGCAGCATAACCCCACAGCTCTTAAACTCAAACCCCCTGTTAATAAACACTAACATACTATAAGCCTTCTTCACGGTGCTATCCACTTGAGTGGCAACCTTCAGAGATCTGTGGATATGAACCTCAAGATTTCTCCGTTCCTCCACATTCCTCAAATGCCTTTTGATTACCTGCCTTTCGAGAAGCAGCTTCTACAATCAAACAGATCATTTACGGGAAAAGACACGCGTGGAGAATAAACAATAAGTCTGACAGGTTGGGCTGATGGACTTGTTTCTGAGCCATGTATTATACAGATTTCTGTGTAACTTTTCAAACATTATGCAATTACAAACACGTCACTTGTGTGACAAATACAGTTAAAGAGAAAGGCAAGCCTTGGGGCATTGATCCAAACAAGGTGGAGACGAGGATTTTTTAATCTTATTACCAGCAGATAACCGAAACTACAAGAGCTGCTGAGAATTATTCCCCAGCACTTCCTGTTTCAACCTCATGTCTCCAGCATGTACAGTATTTTGCCTTTCTGAGAATTACATTCTGATTTGTTTGGAAGCTTTGATTTATTGAAGGGAATCAGAGTGAACCAGTGCCTCTTTGCCCAGGTTACACATCCCACAGTAAAGTAAGATTCAAGTCATGTTTCTACTCTATGGGTATCACATTTGCAACCTACTGGATAACTGGAAAAGGGAATTGGATCAGCATCTGAAAAGGAACTATGGGGAAAGGATAGATGAGTGGCACTAAGGGGAAATGGCATAGTTGTACTCTCACTGGACTAGTATTCCAGAGACCTAGAGCATGTGGGCAGATGATGAAATTTGCACTCAAAAAAAATCTGGATTTAATGATGAGCAAAAAATCATTGTCGTTTGTAGGAAAAACTCATCTGGTTCACTAAAACCCTTCAAGGAAGGAAATCTGCCATCCTTACCTTGACTGGCCTTACATGTGAGTCTGGACACACAGCAATGTGGTTGACCTCTGAAATGGAGGGCAGTTAAGCAATAAATGCAGTCCCAGCCAATGATGTAGGGTGAAGAAAACCAAAATCACTCCTGTCAAGAACCCGTAGAGGCACAAAACAGAGAGGGAGACCTCTCTCTGCGCTGTAATCATTCTTTGATTTGGTAATAAACAAAGGACCAGAATTAATAATTTGACAGTGTGGGATTATCGGGGAAGCCTTGACCATTCGATGCTTCAGAAACATGAGTTTAAAATTAGTACAAGGCTAATTTAAAAGGAACAGGCTGTAAACTGAACACACTGAACGGGAGCTGAGCTGTTAAAAGGTGAACCAAGAAAATCAGCAGGATGTTTTCAAGGAAACGTTTGGAAGATTATTGATACACGCAGCTAAAGGGAAATATTTCTATTTGTTCAGTCAAGTAATCGCGCAGAACATAAACAGTAAAGTGCAGGTTAAAACTGAAGAACTGGCTTCATAGAAGAAAAGTGAATGCAATGGAATGTGGAAAAAGAAAACAGCAAATGAAAACAACACAAAATTCACAACAGAAATGGAAAAATATGATTTTTGAAAATGATCATAAAAGTTTAAAATTTTAAGTTTACTTATTTGTGTTTCAAGTCAGCTTACGTTAACACTGCAGTGAAGTTACTGTGAAAATCATCCAGTTGCCACACTCTGGTACCTGTTCAGGTACACTGAGGGAGAATTTAGCACAGCCAATACATCTAACCAGTGCATCTTTTGGACTGTGGGAGGAAGTTGGAGCACCCGGAGGGAATCCATGCAGACATGGGGAGAACGTACAGACTCCGTGCAGACAAGCTGGGAATTGAACCCAGAGCCCTCACAGTGGATACTTTGAGAAGATACTCAAAGGAAAACTCAAGACCCTAGGTGTAAGTGCATTTCCCAACATGTTTGTGTTTTAGCACAGTATGGATCAGAACAAAAAACGGCGTAACATAAAATGGTATTGATATACCTAACATAACTGCAGGAGATGAGACAATGGGGTATGGTAGCACAATAATTATGTCACACTCCTAGTAATCTAAGGATCTGGACTGATGATCTGGAAATTGGAATTTAAAACCCACCAATGCTCATTGGGGAATTAAAATTCAATTATAAATACCTGTCATCACAAATGATTACTGTGAATTGACTGGACTGTCTTAAAAAGGCATCTGGTTCCTAAGTGTCCTTTTGAAAAGGAAATTTGACATCTTTATCTTCACTGGCCTATGTGTAACTCCAGACCCATCGTAATGTAGTTGACCTTTAGAATCCCTGCAGTGCAGAAAGAGACCATTTGGCCCATTGAGTCTGCACCAACCACAATCCCACCCAGGCCCTACCCCCATGCATTTGCCCTAGCTGGTCCCCTTAACACTAAGGGGCAACTTAGCAAGGCCAGTCTGCCTAACCCTCACAGCTTTGGTCTGTGGGAGGAAACCGGAGCAAACCCACAGAGACATGGGGAGAATGCGCAGACTCCACAGTGACAGTAGCCCAAGCTGGGAATCGAGCCCAGATCTCTGGCGCTGCGAGGCAGCACTGCTAACCACTGTAAAACCATGCCGCCCCTGCACTACACTCACAAATTGCCTTGCAAGTTGGACAGTTGTATTAACCCCAAAGGTTTCCCAGTGGCCTCCAGGGAGCTGACACTCCCAAGGTGCATGTAGCCATGTCACTTCCTGCTTTCTGTCAGAGGCAGGACTTCCAATTCTGCTGAAAAATTCAGTCCATTAATTCTGTTTCTTTGTGAGGCTGCACTTATGGTGTTCAATTCTGGTCGCCACACCACCAGAATGATGTGGGGGCTTTGGAGAGAGTACAGAAAAGACTTACCAGGATGTTGCCTGGCCTGGAGGGAATTAGCTACGAGGAGAGATTGGAGAAACTTGGTTTGTTCTCATTGGAACAACAGAGGTTGAGGGGCGACCTGATAGAATTCTACAAGATTATGAGGGGCATGGACAGAGTGGATAGTCAGAAGCTTTTCCCCAGGATGGAAGAGTCAATTACTAGGGGGCATGGGTTTAAGGTATGGGGGGGCAAGGTTCCCCCAAATGTTGTGGCACCAGTAAACACAGCCTTGTAGATCCCTCTAGCAGAGTGTCTGCACCAACATTATTGTCCTAGCAGGGAAAGCGGCAGGGCAAATGGCTCCAATGCATTGAGTGAGGCAGCTGAGTTATGATGAACTGACTAAAACCTTTCAAGTTTTAATTATTTGCATTGTTCTTTTTCAGCTGGTGATTGTGGTGTCCAACAATACATCTTCACAACCCATTCCCCAGCAACAGCTCTGTGAGATTCACTAGGCTGATACCGGAGTTGAGGGGGTTGAGCTATGAAGAGAGGCTGAATAGACTAGGCTTGTACTCGTCAGAGTTTAGAAGAATGAGGGGAGATCTCATTGAGACGTATAAGATGATGAATGGGATGGATAGGATAGAGGTGGAGAGATTCTTCCCGCTCAGAAAGGACAGTAGGACTAGGGGGCACAGCCTCAAGATAAGGGGGGTGCAGTTTAGAACGGAGTTGAGGAGGAACTTCTTCACTCAAAGGGTGGTGAATCTCTGGAATTCTCTGCCTGTTGATGTGGTGGAGGCTGCCTCGCTAAATATATTTAAGACGTGGGTAGATAGGTTTTTGGTAGGCAAGGGGATTAAGGGTTATGGGGAGAAAGCAGGAAAGTGGAACTGAGCCACTTCAGATCAGCCATGATCTTATTGAATGGCGGGGCAGGCTCGAGGGGCTAGATGGCCTACTCCTGCTCCTATTTCTTATGTTCTTATGTTCTTATGAGGACCCACCTCCCTATAATGTGGCAGTGATGGGACACTTATATGTCGGATAAGAATGGATTGCGGTTGAAATTCTGTTTAGCCCAAGTTATTTAATCTTCCAGGGCTTGGGACAACATTATTCAGGTGCGTCCAAAGACTCAAGGTCCTGTTCATTGTACACAATATTCCAAATGAGGCCTAGCTAAGGTTCTGTACAGCTGTGACATGTCCTGCAAATTTTTATATTCAGTGCCCTGACCAATGAGGACAAGCATGTCGTATCCTTTCTTGACTACCTTATCCACCTGCGTTGCCACTTTCAGCGATTGGTGGACATGTACACTCAGATCTTTCTGCCTGTCAATATTCCTAAGGGTTTCACCATTTACTGTGTAATCAGTGATTGTTACTACTTACCCACTTACTTATACCAAATTTCTTTTGTGCCATTATGGCCTAACTTCTCAACCCTTCGAAATTGCCTTTGAAATCCAGTATCAATGTCCAAGAGAGTTGGAGTGAAGAGGACATGACCCCTTCTTACTGCACTGCCAGCTGGTAAGTTTAAAGATCCCATTAAAAATGACCGGCCAGGGAAAAGGGGGAGGTAAGTGGATTTGGGGCTGGGCATATCAAAGGTCGGAACATGTTGGGGGGGGTGGTGTCAGACATCAGGGGATAGGGGTGTGAGACATTGAGAGATGGTGGGTTGATCTTCTGGGGAAATGGGTGTCAGATATCAGGCATCAAGGGATGGGAGAGGTTGGAATTTAGGGGTAGGGATATCAGACATTGGGCCAGTGGATCAGGCTGGTGGGGGGACGGACATCAGGGGGTGTTGGTGTTGGATTGAGAGTGTTCCAGCCAGGTTGAGGAGGTGGGGTTGGGGAAGGGGACCAGCTGGGGGTCAGGTTGGGGATGAGAGTCGGACCTGATGGTGGGAGGAATCCCATGGGGGTGGGGTTCGCAAATGCCATAACTGTGTGGGGGAGGGAAGTGTCCCCTGGTTGAGGAAGTCCTACATTGTGGCTCTTTGTAGTCATTACCCAGAAGTTGGAAAAGAACCGGAACCATCCAAAGTTTACAATTTAAATAGTCTTTGCCACTTAGCTTTTTTCTTTCAGTTTAATAATAGCCTATTATTAGGCTAATAATAATAACTATGGTTGATTTATCCACTTGCCAGAATCCTTCTTTCTCACTGGGGCCTGAGTTTCTTAGTTGGTCAACAGAAAGTCCAGTGTATTCTTGCAGGAAAGTACATTTATCAGAAGGTTTAGGGACACTTAGTTCTCGTAATACCTAGTCCTTCAATATCCAGTCATTCTAATAACACCCAGCGTGTTATTAGAGAATGGGGCTCATTGAATGGGCGTCAGCCCAATTAATATTCATAGCCAATGCAATTCCACAGTGAGTATCTGTCATCCTATCTAAAATCCACTGAGATTCTATAAATCCAGATTAAATCATACAGTATCCACAAAGAAAATGTTGGCTCTTAGATTGCAACTTACCCGAGAAGGAAAAGGAACATGTTTTATGCCAGAACAAAGCAAACATCTTTAATTCTAACTGGTTATGTGCTCTGCTGAAAGTAAAGTGCTTAAATTGGCAGTCAAATCTGTGAAGAAATACCTGTCCATTAATGTTAAGTGTTGCTGACCAACTGGGGCAGACAACATCATGAAAGTCTGAGCCCAAATGTTGACATTTGGAGCGATAATATGATCAGATCAGCTCCCAGTGAACATCTTCCAATTTTTGTACTTATGGAAGGCTTAATCATTTAGCTTATGTCTGCGCCTTCTACAGTTGTGATATCTGGAGTGTTGTTACTGCACGGATTCACATGTAAGATGACTTGATGAAAATTTAAAATATTCAGTTTGGTAGATCTCAGATCGATAGGATGCAGCTGCCTGCATTCCCAAATGAATCATCCATCACATCACTTTCAGAAAATATTTAATTAATGCAGAATAGTACAACAACATGGACATTATGGACACATTATCACCGTTGCCAACACTAGTTGTTTCAAAAAGATTCAATTCCAGATTTAACTGAAGTTAAATTCCCCAGATACCCAGTAGGACATAAGATTTTTTTCCATCTCATCAGTAAAAACCGCTGGATTGTTGTCACTGCTGTACTTGGCATTCATTACGGTCTAGCGAGATTGATCAAGAGACAGTTAAGGATTATAATGCATACATTTATAATTGGTTAGTCTGATACTTATCAATTGATTGAATCTCTGGAATGGGACCTATGTTTAACTGGATTAACTGGAATGGGGCCTATGTTTGAAATGTCCTTGGATTTGCAAGGTGGTAACAACACAGAGAAAAAAAGACAAGAACCCAACCCTACATATGAATTCAGGGCATAAAAAGGCTCCCTTGAGTCTGCTCAGTTATTTAATAAGGTCATGGCTAATCTAATTTTAAACTCAATTTCACATCCCTGTGAACCCTCGCTCATCTTTCATCAAGAATCTTTCCACTTCTGCCTTAAAGTTATTCAACGACTCTTACTCAACAGCCTTTAGAGGAAGAGAATTTCAGTTTCACAAAGCTCTGATGGATTTTTTTCCCCCTCATCTCTGTTTTAACTGGGTGATTCTTATTTTGAAACACTTGAGCCCCAGTTCCAGATCTACCCACAAGGATGGGTGAACCCACCTTGTCGAGTCCTCTTACAATTTTACTATCACTGCTACCTAGAGACACCATCACTATGAGGTCATTAATTAATCCTATCCCAGTGTATACTAATAGGTCTGGTATAGCTTGCTCCCTGGTTGGCTCCAGAATCTGCTGATCTAAGAAATGATCCTGAAAAATTCTGTGAATTTACCATCTATGCTATCCTTGACTAAGATTACAAGAAACTACAAAGGATTGTGAATATATCCCACTCCATCACGCAAACCGACCACCCATCCATTGACTCCGTCTACACTTCCTGCTGCCTCAGAAAAGCAGCTAGCATAATTACGGACCCCATGCACCCTGGACATACTCTTTTTCACCTTCTTCCATCAGGAAAAAGATATAAAAGTCTGAGGTCACATACCAACTGATTCAAGAGCAGCTTCTTCCCTACTGCCATCAGACTTTCGAATAGACCTATTAAGCTGATCTTTCTATTCTCCCTATCTGTAACTACAACATTATATTCCGCCTCTATCCTTTCCTTCTCCTCATGTAATCTGTGAATAGTATGCTTTTGCCTGTACAGCACACAAGAAACAATACTTTTCACTGTATCCCGATAATGTGACAATAACAAATCAAATTAAAAATCAAATCTTTGCCTATCTGATTATGGTCATTCAGGGAACTGAGTACTGATTTTGAACTTTGAATCTGTTGAAATAAATTCTAATAATATATAGTATTATGACCCTCTGTATAACTGAAAAAAAATCATTGAATTGATTCTGACTTTATGGACAGTTTGAAGCAGGTGATACTGAGTCATCTTACATCTCTTGCTGTGCGTCACCTCCCTTGATCTACATAGCTCCAAGATACACACCAGCATTTTTCAGAAAAACAGTTTCAATAATCCATATTATTCTGCACTTAGTGCAATCCACAGTGGGGTCAGTGTCTCAAAGAGAAGTAGATTGACATAGGTAGCCCCCAGCTGATGGGCCTTAGCATTTGCCCCAAGCCAAGCCTTGACGTGTTTTTGCTGCTCTGTCAGTTCACAGTTCTTTAACATTAAATCCTTCCTGGTTTACACAAAACTTGATGTGGAGATGCCGACTTTGGACTGGGGTAAACACAGTAAAAAGTCTGACAACACCAGGTTTAAGTCCAACCGATTTATTTGATAGTAAACTCACAAGCTTTCGAGGTTAAGCTCTTCGTCAGGTGAATGGAGGGTTCTGGCCTCAGACAGAGCATATAAAGCACAGAGAGTTTACAGATTACTGTGTATTACATAGACAGTTTACTGCCTGTGCTTTATATGCTCTGTCTGAGGCCAGAACTCTCCATTCACCTGAAGAACAGCTTAACCTCGAAAGCTTGTGAGTTTTCTATCAAATAAATTGGTTGGACTTAAACCTGGTGTTGTCAGACTTTTTACTGTGTTTACACAAAGCTTGACAGCAAATCCTCCAGCACTGCACTGACAAATAATGACAAATAAAGTAGAAATGGTCGAGAGTTTCAGGTTTTTAGGTGTCCAGATCACCAACAACCTGTCCTGGTCCCCCCGTGCCGACACTATAGTTAAGAAAGCTACCTCTGCTTTCTCAAAAGACTAAGGAAATTTGGCATGTCAGCTAAAAGTCTGAGGTCACGTACCAACCGACCGGAGAACAGCTTCTTCCCTGCTGCCATCAGACTTTTGAGTGGAGCTACCTTATATTAAATTGATCTTTCTCTGCACCTCTCCTTCCATGTGTATGGAATTATTCATTATTTCCCATGGGTACATCTTATGGCCCTACAATTCCTTATCTGTTAAAGCAAAATACGGCAGATGCTGGAATCTTCAACAAAAACAGAAAATGCTGGAGAAATCCAGCAGGTTGGGCAGCATTTGTGGAGAGTGACTAGAGCTCTGCTGAGTTCCTCATTTGTTATTTGTTGACATTTTTAGATTCCCCTTTAGTTATGTTTCAATTTCTTGAGCATCTAGCACTGCCGCGCTCATGATAGAGGGCACAAACATGTTGTTGCTGAGGACATACCTTGTTGCTGTAAAGCACTGTTTAGCTGACCCCTCATCTTGCAATGACCATCTCAGTGGCTCAGTTACATATGTAAACTTTGAGCACAAAAATGAAACCTATAAATCAGGATATCTCTTGCCTTTTCAACTTCCTACTTGAAGTCTTTAGGCAGGATGACTGAATAGGGTGGCACGGTGGCAATATGGCGATATGGCAACATGGCATCACAGTGGTTATCACTGCTGCCTCACAGCCCCAGGAACACAGGCTCAATTCTGGTCTTGGGTCACTGTCTGCGTGGAGTTTGCACTTCCTCCCCATGTCTGCGTGGGTTTCCTGCAAAGATGTGCAGTTAGGTTGATTGACCAACGCTAATTGACCCTAGTGTTGGGGAGTTAGCAGGTAAATATGTGGGGTTACTGAGTTTCCTCTCCCGGGGCAGGGTTTTCCACACCTGCTAATCTGGAGATTCTGCATTCCAAAGTGCCTGGGTGGGATTGTGGTTGGTACAGACATGATGGGCCAAATGACCTCCTTCTGTACTGTAGGGATTCTATGATTATTGTAATAACTCAGGAAGCCAACTGGAAAGGAAAGGTGTTTTATTTTATAAAGCAAAAGTTGAACCACAAGTGTGTGGTACGTTTACACAAATCCCATCCAGGGCGATAGGATATTGAACCCGCTCAGGGTCCTGCTTTATAAAGGGCTCAGGATATGTGTTCCACCTGTTTAGGGAATTACCTATCACTATGGGAACTTGTATTCTACAAGTCTTGCTGAGAGGTAAATAAGGAATATCTGATGTAGGTCCTGGGGTTAATCACAATTATAATCTTTCTCTTCCCTCTTCATTTACCAGGGGCTCACATGAGGGGGATAGATAGGGTAGAGGTAGAGAGATTCTTCCCACTTAGAAAGGATAGCAGGACTAGAGGGCACAGCCTCAAGATAAGGGGGGGGTGCAGTTTAGATCAGAGTTGAGGAGGAACTTCTTCACTCAAAGGGTGGTGAATCTCTGGAATTCTCTGCCCGTTGAAGTGGTGGAGGCTACCTCGTTGAATATATTTAAGTCACGGTTAGATTGATTTCTGATAGACAGGGGAATTAAGGGTTATGGGGAGCAGGCGGGAAAGTGGAACTGATCCACTTCAGATCAGCCATGATCTTATTGAATGGCGGGGCAGGCTCGAAGGTCTAGATGGTCTACTCCTGCTCCTATTTCTTATGTTCTTATTCCACTGAGTTTCCTCTCCCAGGGCAATTTTTCCACACCTGCTAATCTGGAGATTCTGCATTCCACTCAAAATGAAGTCACAAACCAGTCATTTAGTGTTGCACAAATTTGTAAATTCCTCACTGACACAAGATTAGACATGACGGAGAGAATTCGGTTCCGGATGTACTTTGGTGAGATGAAGCCGGAATAGGTTTCTCTCTACAATATCTTACCCAGTCTGAACCCAGACCAAAGAAGAATGCAATTGAAAAAGCTTAGTGTGCAATTCAGTTGTCAGCAAGGCAGCTGATCGCTCGCTGCTCATAGGTGATTTGAGATGGGCAACGTGTGTGCATTGTCTGAGGCACTCACATGCCACAGGAATACAAAAAAAACCCACATCATTAAAGATGCAGCTCTATAAAAAGATTCAGAAGCAGTTATCATACATCAGGGGTGCTATCTGTGGTTCAATTCATTTCTAATCTAACTTGTTGAAATTTTTTAAAGTGTTTTTTTTAATGTGTTTTTACTTTTATTTTGTCAGGTATATTTGACAGTAGATTTTCTACAATCTGAGAACTCAATTCTTGAGGGCTTAGACACAGGTTAAACCTGCAATCGAAATGAATATTGACTGGCATTTAAAGCTATCAACTCATCAGCTGAGATATATAATCATTGAATCCCTACAGTGCAGAAGGAGAACATTTGGCCCATTGACCACAAATCCACCCAACCCCCATCCTCGTAGCCCCACATATTTACCCTGCTAGTCCCCTGTAATAACTCCATGGAGGCAAAAGTCCTGTCACCAAGTTATTTTATTTTATTTTATTTACACTGTACATCTGTCCACAGCCAGCTCTCCAGTTGCTCCCTACTGAGAGAGTCTGACACACCTGCTTTAAATAGGGAGCATGAGGCTCCCAGGTTTAACCATCAATTAAGACTCACCAGATGGTTCATACTCCAGCAAGCCAACCTCATTAGTATGGCTGAAGTCACCACTTCCCCCGACACTAAGAGTCAATTTACCACAGCCAATCAATCTAATCCCCACATCTTTGGATTGTGGGAGGAAACCAGAGCACCCAGAGGAAACCCACGCAGACATGGAGAGAATGTGCAGTCTCCACACAGACAGTGACCCCCAGGACAGGAATATGATGATGGGAATTATCCCCTATTGTTTTTAACTGCTCCCCAACCCAGGCTGATTGGGTGCAATATCCAGTCAATGCAAAGACGCTGAATAAATAGTGTGAAAGAGACCTAGGGGTCCTGGGCTAGCCAGCGATCAAGCTGGCCAGCAAATGGGCAGACTGACACTGTGTGTGCACTGAGTGCACTGTCAGACCCTGGTGTGAATAGACTCTGCCCTTCCGAGCTTTTAATGACCTTCACACTTGTGACTTCTGCACGGCAGAGTGTGTGAGATTTGGATCTGAAGTTGCACTGAAAAAAAAAACTGGTGATTTATATCAATTTTCTCACTTATTCAGCACTTTGGGCCCCCTATATTCTGCTTGCTTTCTTCTCTTGTTTCCTTCTCTATGAACGGCATGCTTTGTCTGTACAGCATGCAAGGAACAATACTTTTCACTGTATTCTAATACATGTGACAATAATAAATCAAGATCAAAGTCTAAATCCAAACCCTGCCCTGCTTTTCCTCATTATTTTCTGCCTGCCGTAATGAGGCAGCGGAACAGGTCATTTACGGAAAAAGACAGCCTAAAAACCAGAAAAACTCACGACCATGTTGATTATTCCACATGTTTCTGTTATTTCCGTAACTTTATACAAGTACTTTCCGATGCGAGGTGGAGCTGCCGGTTTGTCTGAAATCTCACAAAGCCGAGCCTTCGCCAAAATTAAGTAATGAATGTGGGCGCATTTTACCTTCAGACAATACATTTCGAAATGCTGCCAGACCTGTTGATTTTTTTGCAGCATTCTTTGGCCCAATGTCACCCCTCCCACATCCACTAACCTTCACCTTTATTGCAAGTAGATTCTGTTTTGTCACGACACTTGGGTTCTGATGTTCACTGAACATCAACGTGAGCCACCAAAGCCTCCTCGTCCAGGTTGCATACCCCACAGGAAGGTGGGATTGAAGAAATACTCCAAACACCTCTCGTTCATTGTGGGGTCTCCTCGCTTCTGGAAGGTGTTTTTTGATCATTGGTGAGTCTGAATCCAACGGAAGTAACAGGAAAAAGGGGATTGGAGCAGTGTCAGATAATCAAATAACGTTAAGGGGTAATGCACAATGGGAATTGCTCTTGCAGAGAGCCAGCATAGACCAGGCGGGCCGAGTGACCTCCCTTCTTTGATTCCTTGATTTGGCAATTAGTAAAAAGAAATGAATAGTTTCGCAGAATGGGGCAAACCTTGACCATAACAGGATTGGAGCTTGACATTGCATTTGAGAGGGAGAAAGCTCCCTCCACAAACACAAGTTTAAAATTAGTACAAGGCTAATTTAAAAGGAACAGGCTGTAAACTGAACACTGGAGCTGAGCCGTTAATAGGTGAACCAAGAAAAGTAGCGGGACGTTTTCAAGGAAATTTTTTTTTATTCACTTTATTCCAATCAAGTCATACTAAAGGCAATTTAGAGTCCCAACAAGTTGAGACATTCCCGATCCAAGCTGACTAGGCTTGGATCTTACCTCCTGTCTTGGTTTCAAGCAATGTCGGCTAAAGGGAGATGTTTCTACTTGTTCAGTCAAGTAACTGTGCAGAGCATAAACATTAAAGTGCAGGTTAAAACTGAAGAACTGGCTTCATAAATGTAAAAGAAATGAAAATGAAAAGGATAGAAGACAGCAAAGAGAAACAACGAAAATATTAAGAATAGAAATTTGTTTTTTAATTAAAATACTGAACGCTTTTATCAATATATGGAGAAAAGAGAAGGATGCTCAGGATGACGTGGCTGACATAAATGATACGAAAACGAAATATAATGACCTGTTTATTAATCAGGTTTTTTGCATTCACTATTATTGTACAGGAACAAAATAAAATACCCAGAAGAGAAGAAAACTAAAATAGATTAGTGGGAGGAATTTCAAAGACATTTTGGAGGAAATAGCGAGATTTTAAAGAAATAATAATAATAATTAATAGTTAATAATTAATAATAATTAATATAATAGGAGGTTCACTAGGCTGATACCGGAGATGAGGGGGTTGGACTATGAAGAGAGACTAAATAGACTGGGTCTGTACTCGCTGGAGTTTAGAAGGCTGAGGGGGGATCTTATAGAGATGTATAAGATAATGAAGGGGATGGACAGGGTAGAGGTAGAGACATTCTTCCTGCTTAGAAAGGGCAGCAGGACTAGAGGGCGCAGCCTCAAGATAAGAGGGGGGGGCAGTTTAGATCTGAGTTGAGGAGGAAGTTCTTCACTGAAAGGGTGGTGAATCTCTGGAATTCTCTGCCTGTTGAAGTGATGGAGGCTACCTCGCTAAATATATTTAAGTTACGGATAGATAGGTTTCTGACAGACAAGGGAATTAAGGGTTATGGGGAGAAAGCGGGAAAGTGGAACTGATCCACTTCAGATCAGCCATGATCTTATTGAATGGCGGGGCAGGCTCGAAGGGCTAGATGGCCGACTCCTGCTCCTATTTCTTATGTTCTTATGAATCAGAACCTGGTGGTTTTCACCCTGAATCTTAAAGAAAGTTGGTGAGGCAATTGCCCCATCCATATTAATTTTTTTTTAAAACCATGTTCTATGTTCTATCTTTTCCAGTTGGAACTAAGGTTGTCCAAATTCCCACTTTTAACTCAATTTGATTGAATACAAGTTCACACAGCCTTTGACTGGTTATCAGGGAAGCATCGGGAAAAGTCCAACATTGAATGTGCTAGTATTTCTCCTGCTAAATTATATGTGTCACAAGACTGAAAGTAATTCGAGAACAATGCCTCCTATATTCTCATCCAAATCGTTAACATAAATGACAAATAACAGTTGATTCAACACCAATCCCTGAGGTGCACCGCTGGTCACAGGTCTCCAGTTTGAAAAACAATTCTCTACCACCACCCTCTGGCTGAAGCCAGTTTTGCATCCGTTTAGATACATCACCCTGGATCCCGTGAGATTTAACTTTTTATCTTAAGGAACGTTTCTGTTCCTTTGCATCTGAGTTTTGGTCAGAGTTGTGCGTAGATCATTGAACGAGATCTCACAATTTTGCTTAATGCATACAAGTTTAGATTATTAAAGAAGATTAGTTCACAAATCAGAAAAGACTCATTAACTCTCCTGTATATTTCAGACAGTTGCTGTGAAAATGGCTCATGTGCCCAGCAATGTTGGTAATGTCTTTGTACAAGGCCAGTACCCACCACCACAGCCCAGCGCTCCTCAGTTGATGCCACACATGGGAAAGCATGTTGTGAACGGAAGTATAGTGATGAACCAGAATTATTCTGCTCGACAACTGAATTTCGGAGGAAAACTCATGGGCCTGGGTGTAAGTGCACTTCCCAAAGTATATTGTTTATATTTTACCATACTAAGGTTCAGAAATAAAACAAAGGTGTCATGCTAATAATATAAAATGTTATTGACATGTTTTGCATGGCTTTGCTTTCAGCATAACTGCCGGCGATTATTTTTATTCATTTGTGAGACATGGATGTCCCTACTTGCCCGAGGGCAGTTGAGAGTCAACCACATTGCTGTGGCTCTGGAGTCACATGTAGACCAGGCCAGGTAAGGACAGCAGATTTCCTTCCCTAAAGAACATTAGTGAACCAGATGGGTTTTTTTGACAATCGACAATGGTTTCATGTTCATCAGAAGATTCATAATTTCAGATATTTTTTATTGAATTCAAATTCCACCAACTGCCGTGGTGAGATTCGAACCCAGGTCCCCAGAACATTAGCTAAGTTGATGGATGAATAGTCTAGCAGTAATACAACTAGGCCATCACCTTCTCAGCCCAATGGGGTAACGATTATGTCACAAGATTAGTAATCCAGTGGCCGAGGAATTTAAATCCCAATGGTCATTGGGGAATTAAACTCTAGGTAAATGTATCTGGAATGAATAATTCTTACCATACATTTGCTGGATTGTCACAAAAATCCATTTGGTTCCCTACTGTCCTTTTGGAATGCAAATCTTCCGTTCTTATCTTGATTGGCCTCTAATTTCTGTAGAAGAAAAGCCCTGCTGGTTGCCACAGCACAGTCACTTCCTGCTCTCTCTGTTGGATGGTGGGATGATTGTTTGGGACCAGATCAGAAACTCCAAGGTATATTCTAAAGTCAGCCTAGACTTCATGTTGCATGTCTATTTATGTTTATTGATGTCTCCTTTTGCATCCACAGGCGATTCGGTCCACCTTGTTGGCCAACAAGGGGCATACACGCGGTGGGTCGTGCGAGGGTTGCTCTTGGATGGTGCTTCGAGAGTTGCCTAGTGCTTCACGTCCGTTAGCGTACGCTTAAACTGGACCAGTTGACGGGCAGCACGACAGCTCAGTGACTATCACTGTCGGCTGTGCAGTTACAGGGACCCGGGTCGGATCTCCGGCTTGGGTCAATGTCTGTGGGAGTTTGCACATTCTCCCCATGCTTGCGTGGGTTTTCTCCGGGTGCTCCGGTTTCCTCTCGCATCCCAAAAACATGTTTTTTAGGCTGATTGGTGTCAATAAATTGTCCCTGAATTGGATCTCCCTTAACCTGGCGCACATATAATTCTTTAAATTTGCACCCCCTTTATTGTGGAGAGGTAGACAAAAACATCGACGATCGATGAAAGACTTGAATAAGGCACTGACTGAGTGTTAAAATGGGCAGTGCAGGCTTGTAGGGCCGAAGGGCCTGTTTCCTGTGCTGTTCTTTGTTCTTTGTTCTTTGTTCTAGACCCCAACTTTTTGGTTTTGGCTTTAGTGTGAGCATAAGGTGTTTTGCTCCAAATGTGTTTCTGCTGACCCACTAGGAAGCTTTTATTAAAACAATTTTTATTTAACAACACAATTAAAATGTAACAAAAATAATTTGCACGACTTTTACCAAAATACTTAAAATAATTAAATACTTAAGCATGGCAAGGTATAATTCTTAACTTTTAGCTATCCCTACGTTCCAATGTGAGCAATATCCCCACAAACATAAACCCCTCCTCAGAATCAGTTAGTTTAAAACACACAGATTTACATGGGGTGCTAGGCATCCAACATTTTAAAAACTTTGGACACAGATATAGAAAATCACCTATCCTCTGACTCCCAGACAGCAGCCTCCAGAGAAAGAACTATCTTCAAACAACAGAACCTTAGAGAAAGAGATCTATTTTCCAGCAGGTCCCAGATTCCCATCTCCACAGAGAGAGAGAGAGAAGGAGATCTGTAAGGATTCAAAACAGGAACTGGCAGCTTCTTTCTCACTATAAGCCTAGCTCCACCCAGTCACATGATTTTCCGATCAATCAACTTAATGAAACCCTACTCTGAAAAGCTTAGGGGAAAACACTAAAAGAACAAAATAGCCCAGATTAAAACAAACACACCAACAATTAAGATCTTCTGCATGCTCAGCCTGTGGGCTGCAAGTTGTAGACAAAGCAGCACCGGATAAACAGAACTGACTTATTAACAAAATCCTTTACCAGAAGCATGACACAAATACATTCCTTGAAGACACAGTATCATCACACTACAAACTCCTCTGAATAATTCAATTAATTTAATCTCTGTTTCCACAGATGTTGCCACCCCGGCTAAGTATTTCCACAACTGTGTTTTATTTCAGATTCGCAATATCCACAGTTTTTTGCATTTGTTTCAAATGCTACACCTAACTATAACATGTTGTCAAGAAGTCTCGTGGCACAGCGGATAAGTTCCCTGCCTCTTAGACAGAAGATCTGCCTCTGAGTCCCACTCAGGGACTTGATGGTATCAGAATTTGCATTTAACATGTCTAGAAAGGTTGATTATAAAGCTGTGAGTCTCTCCCATACACCAGAATATCCAGAACTAAGTGTAGTAGAGCTACCTGATCAGCAATACCTGATGTGGTGTAATGCCTCTTAAGTTATAGCTTCTGGCAACAGGCTCATGAACTGTTCCAGGGTAAACTAACCATAGAGACAGACATAAGCACGTACTTTGTCTGTCTCATGTGTCACAAGGCAATGGAAAGGAATAAAGATAAATGAATTTGCTTACATTTTGGCAGTAACTTCACTGCAGTGTTAATATAAGCCTACTTGTGACATTAATAAATAAACTTAAACTTAGTTATCATCTGAAATGTTCTGCCCGAGAGGAAGCAGATTCAATGTTTACTTTCAAGATGCAGTTAAAGGTATACCTGACAAAATGAAAACATGGGTGACACGGTGGCACAGTGGTGAGCACTGCTGCCTCACAATGCCAGGGACCCGGGTTCAATTCCTGGCTTGGGTCACTGTCTGTGTGGAGTTTGTACATTCTCCCCGTGTCTGCATGGGTTTCTTCTGGGTGCTCCGGTTTCCTCCCACAATCCGAAAGATGCGCGTGTTAGGTGCATTGGCCACACTAAACTGCCCCTTAGTGTCAGGGGGACTACCTGGGGTAAATACGTGGAGTTGTGGGGATGGGGTCTGGGTGAGATTGTGGTTGGTGCAGACTTGATGAGCCGAATGGCCTCCTTCTACAGTGTAGGAATTCTATACAGGTTTATAGGGAAAACGTTGGAAGAGTGGGACAATTGGATAACTCTTTCAAAGGCTGGCTGAATGGAATCCTCCTGTTTATTTGTGGCTCCATGATTGTACAATAAAATAAAGCTAGGGGAAATATTTCCTCATTCCGATCTGCGCATGGACCATTATGAGGAAAAAGAGAAGAAAATCACACATTAATTTGTTTCTACTTTGAGTTGTCGCCATCTGAAATCTGCTGCCTGAAAGGGTGATTGAAGCAGGTTCCACCATTACATTCAAAAGGCAACTGGAAGTGTACCTGACGAGATAAAAAAACACTTGAAACTGTAAAGCTCCTGGAATACCCCTTTGAAAGGGCTGACACAGACATGATGGGCTGAATGGTCTCCTTCAGTTTGCTGCCTGGTCCCTGATTCTGTCGCAAAATTCATAGTGGGAAATGTCTTCCTCATTCTGACCTCGGCATTGAGCGTTATGAGGAAAACGTGGTAAAGAAAATTGCACATTCTTTACAGCCCCCATTAGAGTATCCTTGTATTAATGTCAATGGAGGGGGAATCAGATGGGTTCTGCTGCTGATAGACTGTCATCCCCACCAGAACTGACTTCATACACGGCACACAGACAATGATCTGTCACAGTGATAGAGAATAATATTCACCCTTCGTTCAAAAGGTGAGTTTCACCCACAGAACATCAAGTTATCTCTGGCTGTGCCCCAGAATTGACATTAATTCAGTAAATTACAAAATAGAGTTGATTCTGTGAAAGACTCTGTTTTACTTCATTTTCAGTAAGAAGTCTGACAACACCAGGTTTAAGTCCAATCGATTTATTTGATAGTAAACGCCACAAGCTTGCGAGGTTTCCCTCTTCGTCAGGTGAATGGAGAGTTCTGGCCTCAGACAGGGCATATAACAGCACAGACAGTTTACAGATTACTGATTAGAATGTGAGTCTTTACACCTAACCTGCTGTTCAAGTCTTAAAGAGACCGACAATGTGTGTGGAAGGAGCCCTGATCACAGGTTAAAGAGATGTGTATTGTCTCCAGACAGCACAGTGAGTGAGGTTTTGCAAACCCAGGCAAGTCACGGGGGTTACAGATTGTGCAACATGAACCCAAGATCCCTGTTGAGACCGTCCTCATGTGTGCGGAACTTGGCTATCAGTCTCTGTTCAGCGACTCTGCGCTGTCGTGTGTCGTGAAGGCCGCCTTGGAGAATGCTTACCCGAAGATCAGAGGCCGAATGCCCGTGGCCACCGAAGTGTTCACCAACAGGAAGGGAACAGTCTTGCCTGGTGATTGTCGAGCGATGTTCGTTCATCCGTTGTTGTGATGAACTCGACAATCACCAGGCAAGACTGTTCCCTTTCTGTTGGTGAACACTTCAGTGGTCACGGGCATTCGGCCTCTGATCTTCGGGTAAGCATTCTCCAAGGCGGCCTTCACGACACACGACAGCGCAGAGTCGCTGAACAGAGACTGATAGCCTAGTTCCACACACATGAGGATGGCCTCAACAGGGATCTTGGTTTGATGTCGCACTATCTGTAACCCCCGTGACTTGCCTGGGTTTGCAAAACCTCACTTACTGTACTGTCTGGAGACAATACACATCTCTTTAACCTGTGATCAGTGCTCCTTCCACTCACACTGTTGGCCTCTTTAGGACTTGAACAGCAGGTTAGTTGTAAAGATTCGCATTCTAATCAGTAATCTGTAAACTGTCTGTGCTTTATATGCTCTGTCTGAGGCCAAAACTCTCCATTCACCTGACAAAGAGGTAAACCTCGCAAGCTTGTGAGTTTACTATCAAATAAATCGGTTGGACTTAAACCTGGTGTTGTCAGACTTCTTACTGTGTTTACCCCAGTCCAACGCCGGCATCTCCACATCATTACTTCATTTTCTACATTAAATCCTAAAAATTACCATTTCCAATTCCGGAATTCCAAGTAATGAATACATTGGATAAACTGCACATAGTAGAAATCACTGGAGGTGAAAATCAGGCTCTTTCTATGGAAAGGGCGGCTGATCTGTACTGTCAATTTCACATCGTGGAGCAAGTTAAAGCTGACAACAGGTTTGTTTTTCAATTTAAACCCAGTTTTCTGGTTCTTGCAGATAACGGAGATTGTGACGGGTATTATCGCCATAATCATTGGAATAATAGAAATCACTGTTGTTGTGCGGGGTCCTGTTCGAATCAGTGACTTTTCAGTGCATATCGGGACACCCTGGTGGACTGGAATTCTGGTAAGTGTTACTGATGAATGTAAACTGTAAAATTGTCGGGATTTCTATATCTACCTGACATTCGTTAGCATCAATTGGTAACTTTCATTCCATTTTCTTGATTGGCTTTATATATAGAGTTAGCAGGGACAGCAGATCTCCTCCCAGCTCCAGCAGTTTTCCTAAGGGCCATTGTTGCATGCTACCTACCCCCCCTCATTGTCCTTCGAGTAGTGCATCCCTCACCAACCTTACAGCACCCGAGGATTACCTGACTACATCTACCTGCAAGGTCACTCTCCTGGATGATGTCAAGTGTTGATGGAAAGTGGAAAGTGTGCCATCTCAATACCACCTTATAGATAGTGGACAGGCTTCAGCGAGTCAAATACTTGGCACAGAATTCCCGGGCTCTGCCCTGCTCTTGGACTCGCCCTATTTGAATGGCTGGTCCAGTTAATTATTTAGTCATCCAAACTATCAATGGTAGGGAATTCAGTGGTATTCAGGACTTCATGTGATGCCATTGTACGTCAAGGAGAGATCGTCAAATTCTCTTGCTGGTGACAATCATTACCTGGCACTTGTATAAATGCTACTTGTCACTTACTAGGTTCAATGCAGGAGGACATGGCAGGAGCAGCACTCAAGCATACCTAAAAATGAGGTGTCATTCTGATGAACCTACAACACAGGAGTAAATATGTGTCAAACAGCATAAGCAGTGAGTGATAGTCAGAGCTAAATGTCTTCATAACCAGTGGATCAGACTTAAGGGCAGCATGGTAGCACAGTGGATAGGACTGCTGCTTCACAGCACCAGGGACCCAGGTTCAATTCCTGGCTTGGGTTACTGTTTGTGTGGAGCTTGCACATTCTCCCAGTGTCTGCGTGGTTTTTTTCTTCGGGTGCTCCGGTTTCCTCCCACATTCTGAAAGACGAGCTGTTTATTGAACTGAACAGGCACCGGACCGTAGTGGTTAGGGCAATTTCACAGTAACTTCATTGCAGTGTTAATATAAGCCTTTCTTGTGACTAATAAGTAAACTTTAAGCTCTGGAACATGGTGATGGTTGGAGTTCAATCATCTGAGTTCCAGGATATCACTGCAAGAGTCTCTAAGGGTAGTGTAATGGGACTAACTAGCTTCAGCTGATCTATCAGTGACCTTCCTTCCATCATAAGGTCAGAAGTGGGGGTGTTTGCCGATGTTTGCACAATGTTCAACACCTTTCATGGCTCCTCAGACACTGAAGCAGTCCATGTTCAAATGCAGTAAGATCTGGATAATATCCAGGCTTGGGCTAAAAAGTGACAAATAACATTTTTGCCAAGAAGTGCTAGGGCACTGACCATCTCCAGCAAGCTAATTATTGCTCCTTTACATCCAATGGCATTACATCCTCCACTATCAAAATCCTGGAGGGTTACCATTGAGCAGAAATTGAACTGGACTGGCCATATAAATACTTTGGCTTCAAGAACAGGTTCGATGCTAGGAATCCTGCAGTGAGCAACTCACCTTCTGTCTCTCAAAGCCTGTCCATCATCTTCAACTCAGAATCAGGAGTATGGTGGAATATTTGTCATTGCCTGAATGAGTGCAACCCCAAAACAGCTCAAGAAGCTCAACATTATCCTTGACTGATATCCCTTCTAGAAACATACACTCCCTCCACTACCGACACACATTGGCAGCTGTGTGTACCTTCTATAAGATGCATTGCAGGGACTCACCAAGACTCCTTAGGCAGCACTTTCCACACCCACAACTGTTATCATCTTGAAGGACAAGAGCAAAAGACACATAGGGACACCATCACCTGCAAGTTCCCAACCAAGCCACTCAGCGTCCTGTCTTGGAAATATGTTACCATTCCTTCACCATCACTGAGTTAAAATCCTGGAACTTCCTCCCAAACAGGGAGTACCAGCACCACACAGATTGTAGCGATTCACAAAGGCAGCTCGCTAACGGCAATTAGGCATGGGCAATTTATGCTGTTCTAACCAGTGATGCCCACATCTCACCAATCAATAAAAAAATTACAAGCCTGAATGTTATCCAGATCTGATTGCACGCAGGCATAGGCTGCTCCAGTATCTGTAGAGTAGCGAATGGGAATGAGCACTCTACAATCATCATTGATCATCCCCAGGTTGGATCTTACGGAGAAAGGAAGGTTATGGATGAAGCAATTGAAGGTGGATACCAACCTATGGACCTCCAATGTTTTGGGGCTGAGATGATTGGCCTCCAACACCCACAGCCATCTTCCATTGTGCTCGATATGAGTCCAACAGTTGGAGAGGTTTCCCTCTACTTTCCATTGACTATTTCCACCACTTTGCTGAAGATTGAGAGTAGACTGGTGGGATAGTAATTGTTGGATTGGATATATTCACTTTCTTGTGTACAGTGCACATGTGGGCAATTCTGCATATGGTGAGAGAGTTGCCCATGTTGTGGCTGCATTGTGACTTGGCTAAGGGTTCAGCCAGTTGTAGACCAGTGTATTCAGGGCTTTGCTGTATCCTGTACCTTCAGCCGTTTCCTGATACCACATGGAGCAAATCGAAATTCAGGGTCAGTCTCCAAAGATTGGTTAGCAATCTGCTTATCCATTCAACAGATTCCCAAAGGGAAATTGATTGGTGAAGAAGAAACCAGCATAAATGTCAGACTCAGATGAAATTCAGAATAGTTTCTCAGAGGCTGGTGTCCCTTTAACTGATTCCCTTTATTTTCAAACTTGTTTCCAGTCCTAACTTCAGGTACAAGGTCAGAATCTGGAGTGTCAGTAGCCCTGACATTCCTCAATATATAGGTGAGACTCCCTGATTGGACAGACAATCATTACCTCAATCAGGGAGCTCATACTCTAAGAGACCAATCTCATAGGCCTCACTGAGGAAAATACATCATGCTCAACATCCTATAGACCCACTGAACACCTTCATTCACTCTCTTCCAATTTCAAATGGAGGAATGGCATAACGTGGAGTGCCATAAGCATAGACAAGGGTCATGGGTGGAGGGGGGGACTCTTAATGTTAAAATGGTGGCGTGGGCTCGTTGGGCCGAAGGGCCTGTTTCCCGTACTGTGTTGTTCTTTGTTCTTTAATGGCCGATTGAGCAAGGGTTCAAGTGTGTGGAGTCAGTGTGTAACATAGTTCTCCAGCATGAGGGGAAAATCATTTCGGAAAGACAAAAATTCACATTCCAAATATAATTATTTTTTGAGTCGTCTCTCTGATGTGAAGTATGTTTTTTAAGTTTATTATTGCAGGTTCTCTTGCTGTTGCTGTTGAGAAGGATGCAACACTCCCTGTGGTAAGCACTTATTCAAATAACGTCCTTTTGAAACTGCCTCTTCAGTTTACAATATTTCCTAGTTTAGTAATTTTAGAACAGTGTCCCCGAGCTCTGGACTCAATCACAAGAGGAAAAACCCTTTCAAAGTTCACCTTTATAATACTCTTCAGGATCCGAAATACTTCAATTAAGTCACCTCTCACTCTTCTAAACTCTAGTAAAAACAAGCCCAATCTTATTGTAATAACTCCAAGGAAGTGACAGTCCTGCCACCAAGTTACTTTACTTACACCATACATCTGTACCCAGTCAGCTCTCCAGTTGCTCCCTGCTGATTGCAGGCTGGGAGTCTGACATACCTGCTTTAAATAGGGAGCATGAGGCTTCCTGATTTAACCATCAATTCAGACTCAGCAAGCCAACCTCATTAGCCTGGCTAAAGTCATCATACTTCCACATTTATCCTCATAATATAACCTGTTCAGTCAAGACGAGAGGTCACATGACACCAGGTTATGGTCTTGAAAGTTTATTTGAAATCACAACTTTTGGGAGTGCTTCTCCTTCGTCAAGTGTAGTGGACAGAGGCGCGTAGGAATGGAATATGTAGGCGGAGTGACGATAGCCCGACATTCATAGGTAATCAAGACTGTCAAAGGATACACAGAGACAGTGTAGTGCAGTGTAGGCTGGCTGAATAACAAGTCTTTACAGGTAATCACGACTGCTAATAGATAAGTGCAAGCAAATAAATATAATCAGCGTGTGTAAAGTGTCGACAGGCCGTATAAGTGAAGGGATGACCTAAGAAATGATCATTTAAGGCAGAGAGAGAATTATAAATAATCAAAGTGCAAAATGGTGCTAAACACTGTGCAAATTAATTCAGTAAGAAATCTCACAACACCAGGTTAGAGTCCAACCAGTTTATTTGATAGTAATCTTACAAGCTTTCGGAAACGGTGTTCCTTCATTGCACACCTGATGAAGGGACACTGTTTCCGAAAGCTTGTAAGATTACTATCAAATAAACCCGTTGGACTCTAACCTGGTGTTGTGAGACTTTTTACTGCGTTTACCCCAGTCCAACGCCGGCATCTCCACATCAAATTAATTCAGGCAGAGAGATCATCACCTGTAATCAAGGTGTGCATAATATCTGAACAGGATAGCTGGGATGATTTTTTCAACACAGAACAGTGGGGTTACACGTAGGGTTATATGTTACATGTAGACATAAATCCGAGATCCCAGTTAAGGCCATCCTCAGGAGTGTAGAACTTGGCGATCAGTTTCTGCTCAGCGATTCTGCATCATTGTGCATCTCCAATGAGAACACTTGCCTAAAAGTCAAAGGCCAAATGTCCCTGGCTACTTTCAGTATGACCTCTCATCTTGTTCACCCCAGTCCAACACTGGCATCTCCACATTCTGCTCATTCCAGGAAACTTTTTTCTGATCCACATCCAAAACATTTCCATATTTCAATAAATAAGACAACCAAAACTACACACAACATTCAAGATATGGGGGACAATGAACAAAGACAAAAAAAATTACAGCACATGAACAGGTCCTCCAAGCCTGCGCTGACCATGCTGCCAAACTGAATTAAAACCCCAAAGAACTAAGAAAATTAATTGTCTTTAATTGATTTTCTTTCACAATTCTCCCAAAAAAATTCTAAGTGTGGAATTCACTGAAGTAAATCCCATTGCTCTTTGCAGTGGGATTTGCAAAATGAATCTTCCATACTCTGTGCACTACAGAGTGCCCTAGTTTGGATCAGGTGGAAAATCAGGAGGTGGGACCTATTCCTGCTGGAGAAGCCAGAAGCATAGCGCTGAGTGAGCCATGGCGCATGTGCTGATCTGTCAGCACTAAGATTGGTACATGCGCAGTGGCCCCGCAACGCTGGTCTCCCGATCGCAAGCCAGCTCAATCACTGGCCAGCCCCACAACCCTGCAATGCTAACCCTCCAATCCTCCCTTGGCCCAATCGCAAGCCCCCCCCCCATGAAGCCCTGACCCCCACCCAGCCCGATGGCCAACCCCAATCATTGGCCTCCCTCCCTCTGTCATCCAGCCAGAGTGGCAGAGGGAACCCCACCTCCACCCAACTCCCCCAGAGGCCCCATCCCACCAAATAGGCCCTGCCATCACTAGCCCGGGACCCTGGGCACTGCCCGATAGCTGATGGGCAGTGCCAAGTTCCCTGGAAAGGGAAAGGGTGCAGAGGAGGTTTACCAGGATGTTGCCTGGTATGGTGGGAAGGTCTTATGAGGAAAGGCTGAGGGACTTGAGGTTGTTTTCGTTAGAAAGAAAAAGATTGAGAGGTGACCTAACTGAGGCATACAAGATGATCAGAGGGTTAGATAGGGTGGATAGTGCGAGCCTTTTTCCTCGGATGGTGATGGCTAACACGAGGGGACATAGCTTTAAATTAAGGGGTGGTAGTTATAGGACGGATGTCAGAGGTAGGTTCTTTACTCAGAGGGTAGTAAGGGCGTAGAATGCCCTGCCTGCAGCAGTTGTGGACTCGCCAACTTTAAGGGCATTCAAATGGTCAGTGGATAGGCATATGGATAACATTGGAATAGTTTAGATTAGAGGGTCATTAGATTGGTTCCACTGGTCGGCGCAACATCGAGGGCTGAAGGGCCTGTACTGTGCTGTAATGTTCTATATTCTATGTTCTAAGCTGCCCCCTGGGCATTACCACTTTGCCCCTTGGGCAGTGCCGGGGGGCTCAGGCTGGTACTGTCCAGATGGCAATGCCCAAGAAGCACACCCCTCACCCCAGACCTCCTGGGGAGCCTCGCTGAGCTCCCTTCCCTCCAGCGGGGTTGGGCTGCCAGCTCCCCATGAGTGAGCTGGAGTGGAATACTCCGAGCGGGGGAGGAGAGAGGCTGGTGGGCCCAGACACTTCAGTCCCGAACCTGCTAATTACCTTTAAATTGTATGTAAGTGATCATTATAGTAACTTATGCAATAATATTTATCCGGTGCCTGGAGACTCGCGGAGGCTGTGATGCCCAGTGGGAAGCCCGATACATGGCCAATGTTTGAGGCTTGTGCAGGGTGAGTCCCCTCCCCGCCTTGATCTCTCTAATGGTTTGTATAACTGAAGCATAACACTCATACTTTCATGCTCAGTTCCTCATGTAATGAAGAATAGCATTCCATTAGCTTTACTAAATCTATGCCGCACCCGCTTACCAACTTTTCCTGCCTCATGCCGCCTCAATCTCTCTGCAGCAGACATTCTGCAGCGCTTCTGTTATAATCTGCTTTCTTTACCCTTGTGGCAAACTGAACAGTTCCCCACTTTACTCCCTCTGCCTGATTTTCGCCCACTCACTCAACACGTCTTATCCATTTGCAAACTCTATATGTCTTCTTCACAACATACTTCCCTCCCTGTCTTTGCATCACTTGCAAATTTAGTTACCCTGCCTCCACTGCCCTCAGCAAAGTCATTGATGTAAGTTGTAAATCTTTGAGGCCCCGGTACAAACCCCTGTAGGACATCACTCATCATCACAAGACTCATTTACGCACAAGAACACAGGAATTAGAAGTGACCGCCAGGCCCTTTAAGAATGCCCCGCCTTTCAATGCAATTATGGATGATCTATGCCAGCCTCAACTCCTTCTCTCTGTTGACCCAGCCATCAATCCCACAAAATAACTTTCAAAAATAGCACTCTGCAGTTTTGTAATTACCTGACAGCTTGCAAACTTGTGAATCTGGGAAGGGGTCCAATAAATCCATTTTGTTTAATGCAATAATACCTATTTCTCATATTTTACTTGGAATATTCCTCTCTCCAGGTTTAGTTACAATGTGTTTTTTCCATTCTTTCTTCTGGCTGTTAAATGTCATCATTTCCTCACACGAACACCAAAACTTTGCATGTTCAAGGCAGAAATCAATAATTTTCTGGAGATTAATCTCATCGCAGGATGTGACGTTAACACAGGAAAGTGGCATTGAGGCAGACCATTTTAAAAACATAGAAACTAAAATCAGGAGTAGGCCATTTGGCCCCTTGAGCCTGCTCTGCCCTTCATTTTGATCATGGCTGATCATTGAATTCAATATCCTGATCCCCCCCCTCCTCCCATATCCCCTTTAGCCCCAAGAGTTATATCTAATTTCCTCTTGAAATCACACAACGGTTTGGCCTCAACTACTTTCTGTGAGTGAATTCTGCACATTCACCACCCTCTGGGTCAAGAAATTTCTCCTGAACTTAGTTTGGAAAGGTTTATCCTCAAACTATGAACCCTAGTTCTAGCCTCCCCCACCATCAAGAACATTCTTTCTGAATCTACCCTTTCCAACACTGTTAGAATTTTATAAGTTTCTATGAGATCCCCTCTCACTCTTCTAAACTCCAGTAAGTATAATCCTAACTGATTTAGTCTGTCTTTGGATAACAAGCCTACCATCCCAGGAATCAGCCTGGTAAACTTTCACTGTGCTCCCTCTATAGCAAGAACATCCTTTCTCAGATAAGGACACTAAAACCGCACACAGTACTTGAAGTGCGGCCTTATCAACACCCTACTATCCATGGGAGGCACTGTAGCACAGTGGTTAGCACTGCTGCTTCACAGCTCCAGGGTCCTGGGTTTGATTCCTGGCTCAGGTCACTGTCTGTGTGGAGTTTGCACATTCTCCTCATGTCTGCGTGGGTTTCCTCCAGGTGCTCCGGTTTCCTCCCACAGTCCAAAGATGTGCGGGTTAGGTTGATTGGCCATGCTAAGAAATTGCCCCTTAGTGTCCAGGGATGCGTAGGTTAGAGGAATTAGTGGATATAATATGTAGGGATATGGGGGTAGGGCCTGGGTGGGATTGTGTTCGGTGCAGACTCGATGGGCCGAAAGGCCTCTTTCTGCACTGTAGGGTTCTATGACTTTACCAGGCTGATTCTGGGGATGGTGGGACTGATGTATGAAGAGAGCTTGACTAGGTTAGGATTGTTTTTGCTGCAGTTCCCATGAATGAGGGGGGGATCTGATAGAGACTTATAAAATTCTAACAGGACTAGACAGGTTAGATGCAGGGAGGGTGTTCCCGATGGAGGAGGTGACCCAGATGTCCAGGAGTCACCGTCTGAGGATACAGGGTCTTTGGGATATCTTTGGGATATCTCCATATCTTTGGGATTCAGGAAGTAGTCGATGTCAGAGCATTAAATGTATTCAAGAGGCAGCTGGATATAGCACTTGGTGCAAATGAGAGCAAAGGTTATGGGGAAAAAGCAGGATTAGGCTATTGAGTTGGATGAGCAACCACGATGAATGGCGGAGCAGGCTCGAAGAGCCAATTGGCCTCCTCCTGCTCCTATCTTCTATATTTTTATGACCTGGAAACATTCTAGATCACATCAACTCAATCTGAAATAGAATATTTCCTCTCGCTATCTCTGATTCCTTCCCACATCAGTCTTTGGCCTCTGGTTACTGACTGTGCTATTGGAAACAGCTTAGCCTTCGTCATTCGATAAAAAGACTAATCATCCGATTGAAAATCTCAACAAACTAATCCAACTTCTCCAATCTATCCTAAATGAAGTCCCTCATCCTTGGAACCATTCCAGTAAATCTCTGCTGCACCCTTTCTAAAACCCTTCCAAAAGTGTGACATTGAATGAGTTTATATAGACACAATGATCTGGGTAGATTTTAGATAAACTAGAATAGAAGTAGAGTTGATGAGCCAATGGATTTTTTTCTTCCTGCCATGTTTTCTCATGTTGTTTAATACATGTTTTTACTTCTAGATCAGAGGCTGTTTAGCAATGAACATCATCAGTGCCATTGCCTGCCTCCCAGGAGTAATAATATACTGTATAAACCTTGCTTATCCAGTTTGTTTCCCATCGTTTTACTGTTTTTATCATGAGGTAAGTGCATCATTATCCTGAGCTGATTTTAAGAAGTATTTTCGATTTCTTTCTGTCCGACTGAATGTATTTGTGTACAATTCGTTGCAGGGTACAATTCCATGTTTGGTCATCCTCCTGCTACTGACACTGCTCAATGCAGCAATATCCATCGCAGTTTCCAGCTTCAACTGCAAATCTCTGAACTGTTGTTGTGCAGCACCAACCGTAAGCTATGTAACAAATTAATCTTGAATTAATAACTTGAGTTCTGTTGCCATTGTGTATTTGCATGGGAGGCTGTTCGGGAAGAGCCAGGAGATCCAGGGCAATTTGGCAAATTGGATCCAAAATCAGGCATAGCAGCAGGCAATAGAGTGTTGGTAGGAAGTTATTTTTATGGCTGGAAGCCCATCTCTAGTGGTGTACCGCAGGGATTATAGAATCATGGAATCGTAGAGTTACTACAGCACAGGAGGAGGCCATTCAGCCCATCAGGTCTGCACCAAGCACAATCCCACCCAGGCCCTATTCCCATAGCCCCACATATTTATCATCCTAATCTGCCTGACATTAGGGTCAATTTAGCACGGCCAATCAACCTAACCTGCACATCTTTGGACTGTGGGAGGAAACCGGAGCACCTGGTGGGAACCCATGCAGATACAGGGAGAATGTGCAAACTCCACACAGGCAGTGACCCAAGGCCGGAATCAAACACGGGTCTCTGGGAATGTGAGGCAGCTAACCACTGTGCCACCGTGCTGATCCCTGGCTGTTTGGAATTTACATGAACAATCTAGGTGGGGGTGGGAGCTGTATGATCACTAAATTTGCAGATTACATAAAAATTGGTGGTGTGGTAAATAGCCAGCAGGAAAGCCTTGGGCTACAGGGTTGGTCAGATGGGCAAAACAGTGGCAAATGGAATTTCACCCTGAAAAGTGTGAGATGATACATTTTGGGAAGACTAACTAGGCAAGGGAACACACAATGAATGGGAGGACACTAAAAAGACTTTGGTGTGCAGGTCCGTAAGTCGCTGAAGGCAGCAGGGCAGGTAGATAAGGTGATTAAAAAGTTAATGGGATAACTGCCTTTATTAGCCTGTGAATAAGATGCAGTTACCAATGAAACACATTTAGGTTCTTCCAATGAAGATAAACTATTTGGGCAGCACGGTGGCACAGTGGTTAGCACTGCTGCCTCACAGCACCAGGGACCTGGGCTTGATTCTCAGCTTGGATCACTGTCTGTGAGGAATCTGTACATTCTCCCTGAGTCTGTGAGGGTTTCCCCCGGGGTGCTCCGGTTTCCTCCAAAAGACATGCTGGTTAGGTGCATTGGCCATGCTAAATTCTCCCTCAGTGTACCCAAACAGGCGCCTGAGTGTGGCGACTAGGGGATTTTCACAGCCACTTCATTGCAGTGTTAATGTAAGCCTACTTGTAACTAATAAATAAACTTCAAACTTCATTCCCAGCAATTCATGGGATAGATTTCCTCAACAGCAAAAACAGAAAATATTGGAAAATCGCAGCAGGTCTGACAGCATCTGTGGAGAGAGAAGAGAACCAACATTTCCAGTGTGGGGGCCCCTTCCTCAGAACTTTGATAGATTTACTCACCTAAGCATGTTCAGGAAGTGCTCCCCTAGAGTTGCAGCGCTAATAAACACAGCTTTATGGATTGCTGTGGTAGAGGATCAGCACAAACATTGTCCTAGTGGGGAGAGAGGCAGGAGAATGGCTCCAATGGTTAGAGAGAAGTGGCTGAGTCATGATGAACTGCCTGACTCATTCTGTGCTAACTCTAATTATCAGTGTTGTTTTATTTTTCAGCCAACGGTTGTGGTGGTGAACAATGCAGTTGCACAACCCATTCCCCAGCAAAATTTCCATATGAACCCACCTCCCTACAACATCCACCCAGTGGGAAATGTACAAGTCGGATAAGAACAGTTGAAATTCTGCCAAGTGCTATTTATTTAATCTTCCAAGTTATTAATATTATCAGTGTATATGTAAAGATTCAGAATTCTGTCCTTTTTGTTACTGAGGCAGGTGATCTCACCAAGGTCACATGCATTGCCAAAGCACTGTTTGCTTTGAAAAGACACCATTGGGCTTTCTACTCTACACTGCTGGAGGGGGCATTAAGAACCATCCATTTACAGTGGTTCCGGTTGTAATTGTGTGTGTGTGTTGCGGAGTGAGGGGCAGGGAATTGAATAGACTGGGTCTGTACTCGTTAGAGTTTAGAAGGGTGAGGGGGGATCGTATAGAGACGTACAAGATAATGAAGGGGCTGGATAGGGTAGAGGTAGAGAGATTCTTCCCGCTTAGAAAGGATAGCAGGACTAGAGGGCACAGCCTCAAAATAGAGGGCAGTTTAGATCGGAGTTGAGGAGGAACTTCTTCACTCAAAGGGTGGTGAATCTCTGGAATTCTCTGCCCGTTGATGTGGTGGAGGCTACCTCATTGAATATATTTAAGTCACGGGTAGATAGGTTTCTGATAGACAAGGGAATTAAGGGTTATGGGGAGAAAGCGGGAAAGTGGAACTGATCCACTTCAGATCAGCCATGATCTTACTGAATGGCGGGGCAGGCTCGAAGGGCTAGATGGCCTACTCCTGCTCCTATTTCTTGTGTTCTTTTGAATGGTTTGCTGGGGGGTAGGGAGGATCCCTTGCCTGTAAGAAATTGATAAACACTTTTGTTCAAACCACCTAGACATTTGATGCTGATTTATTTATGGTGAAGTCCACTAGTTGCTACATTTGTTCAATTCAGTTTTATGTCTTGCTCAGGGCCCTGGCCATTACTCATACACATACATACCTGGTCAGCTCAGATGTGTGACAGTCAGGGAAAATCTCCATGGTCTCTGAGCCGATTCCTCGGAGTCAAGTTTGGTTTTGGCCAATCTTGTTCAACAGGCTGATAACAAGTCAGTAATCCACCCCCCCAGTTTGAAATCAATGGAAATAAAAATCCATACAGATGTAAATCAGGTTGCCAACTGCATATGGCGGTTTCTTGTTATCACATACCTAATTAAAATTGACAAGAGAGAGCCCATTATACATTTTTAAAAGCCGTTCTGTATTTTCCAAACCTTGTCAACCTGTTTAAAACTATCGCTGTGTGAGCCAAGCATCTCGACTATCAGATTTTCAGCTTGCGCCCCCCCCATTTATCTGGTGTGGTAGATCAGTCACTGCAGTTCCCCAATCTGCTAGCAGCACGGTGTGCTGGCAATTGCAATTTCACTCAAAGTATTAGAAAGGAATGCCAGCTGAACATTTTAGCACAGAGGAAACATAATCCAGTGTGTCGACAAATGGACAGAGAAAAGATACGCAAAAAAGGTTAGAACAAAGAAAAGTACAGCACAGGAACAGGCCCTTCAGCCCTCCAAGCCTGTGCCGATCATGATGCCCAAACTAAACTAAAAAAAAACCTGCCCTTACTTGGTCCGTACCCATCTATTACCATTCATGTATCCATCCATATGCCTCTTAAATTTTGCGATTGTGCCTGCTTCCCCCACCTCCCCTGGCAGCGCGTTCCAGGCACCTACCACTCTGCATGAAAAACTTCCCCCGCACATCTCCATCCCCCTCTCAACTTGAACCTGTGCCCTCTTGTAATTGACACTTCCACCCTGGGAAAATTATTCATCCTGTCTCTGCCTCTCACAACTTTGTAGGCTTCTGAGAAATAGCCTATTGTAAAGATACCCACACATTGGAAAAGTGTTCATTCACCTTTGGTCATGGGTGAATTTCAGCCAGAAGGTTACAACCAGTCACACACAGCTGAAGCTCAGAAAATAACAGTGTCATCCAAACGCACGATAAAATATAAAATGCAACAGCACTCATTAATGAATAGGAATCAAATACTTTCAAATAGCATGCAGGGCACATGTATGAACAAATATTGCAAAGACCAATGTTACACATACACACATTTCAATAATAGTAAACTCCAAAACAGTCACCAAGATACATTATCAAACAGTACAGAATAAATTCAAGCATATATTTTAAAAAGTAATACACAATGAACAAGTTAGTAAAGATCTTCCATGCACGTAAATAAATAATACACCAACTCATCTAAATATAGAATCATACAGTGCAGAAGGAGGCCATTCAGTCCATCAAGGCTACACCGACCATAATCCCACCCAGACCCAATCCCCATGCATTTTCCCTGACACTAAGGGGCAGTTTAGCATAGCCAATCCATCTAAACTGCACATCTTTGGTTTGGGGGCAAAGGGGGCCACCAAGTCATCCTGACCATGCAGACACAGGGAGAATGTGCAAACTCCATACAGACAATGACCCAAGCTGGGAATCAAACCCATGTCCCTGGCATTATGAAGCAGCAGCGCTAACCACTGTGCCACTGTGCTACCCATGTTAAATAGTAGATAGTGTGAATGGATAGAGCATAGATAAATTTTGCAGGGAGGTTGAAAGATAACTCAATAAAATTGGTTTTGCATGCATCAGTACAAATAATGGCATTATTTTACACTTACTCTGCGGTTTCTCAATATGGATTTGACAATTTGATAGGTGGACTGAGATTCACAACTTCCCTAATCGATGTTGTCTTGTTGTATTATCATGTTACTAACCTGCAAAGAAAAATACGCTCTGAAGTGGAAAATGAGAAAGTGTTTGGAAATGGATGTAATTTTCAAATCAGCTTGTAGAGTAGAGATGATGGGGTAAGCCCCCTTTCAAATGATTGCTTTTATGGGGTAGTCAGGGGTTTCTGATGTTGCTGTATCTTTTCACTGTATAATAAATCTACACAAAATAAAATCTACATGAAATATTTTATTGAACCTTGAAAATACCGAATACATATCATGAATCTCATAAAGTCATGAAACATGAATGCTTGGATTGAATATAAGGGGACATCGATCTCTGCAGTGTTAGTCTTGTCCCTGCACTGACAGAACTGTCCACTGATTGTACGGGTTCCTTTCTTATATCCATGCTTGCCTTTATTCTCTGAAATATTTGCTCACTCATTTCAATCTGAAACGGTTCCACCGTCTGAAATCTGTTTCTTAATTCCATTTCCTCTCTGCAGTTATTTTCTCGGTTACATGTATAATCTCAGTCAAGGTGTTACTGTCACCAGGAGAGGGTGCTGCTTTGTTGCTGAAGATATTCTTTAGTGAAGATATCAATCCCAGATCACTTCTATCAGTTCTAGTGATGAGGTGAAATTAATTAATTAATAATTAATTGTTATTAATAATTGATTAGATTTATTATTGTCACGTGTATTAATATGCAGTGAAAAGTATTGTTTCTTGCATATTATATGGACAAAGCATGCCGTTCGTAGAGAAGGAAAGAGTCATAAAGTCATAGAGGTTCACAGCAGGGAAACAGGCCCTTCGGCCCAACTTGTCCATGCCACCCTTTTTTTAAACCCCTAAGCTAGTAGCACAGTGGTTAGCACTACTGCTTCACAGCTCCAGGGACTCAGGTTCGATTTCTGGCTTGGGTCACTGTCTGTGTGGAGTTTGCACATTCTCCCCGTGTCTGCGTGTGGGTGTTCCGGTTTCCTCCCACAGTCCAAAGATGTGCAGGTAAAGTTGATTGGCCTTGCTAAATTGCCCCTTAATGTCCAGAGATGCATAGCTTAGAGGGATTAGCAGGTAAATATATCGGGATACGGAGATACAGCCTGGGTCAGATTGTGGTTGGTGCAGACTCGATGGGCTGAATGGCCTCTAGGGCAATCTGGACACCTAAAAACTTGAAACTCTCTATCGTTTCTAGTTGATCCCCATTGATGTGGACAGAGGCACATTCTCCACTATACTTCCTGAAGTCGATGACCTTCTCCTTCATTCTCCATTTCCTGTTGCTCTCTGCAGTTATTTCCAACAACAAAGCTATTGTTATCATATTAACAAAGCAATATTCATTGGATCAAATAGCCTGTGCCCGTATCTACCAGCACAGACACAGGCTATTTGATCCAATGAGTATTGCTATTGTTAATGTTTTTCACAAGTCTCCTCCCATCTTCCAATGAGAAAAACCTTATTGCATTTACAATAAAACATCAACTCAACTCCTTTTTCATATTCAAGGTGAAATCCTGAAACCCTAAAAGGTTTACACAAAATGCTAAATAAAGTGGATTCAATAGTAATTTTCTAAAGAAAAGCACTTTAAAATGGTGCGGTGTTGGAGGGTACATGAGTGAGTGAGATTAGCTGGATTGGTCTTTCAAAGCGCTGATACAAGGCTGATGTTCCGAATTGTCACCCTCTGACCTTTGTAATTCAATATTTACCCTGTCACTAACTGTGATGGGGATAAACCTTTTAACCAGAGACAGGGTTCCTCACCCGAACCCAAAAATATAAAGGTTTGATCATTTATTTTGTATTTCTTCTCTTCAGATTCATTATTATCCAAACCAAGTTTCTAGGCGGCCAGTTCACCAACAACCTGTCCTGGTCCCCTCTTGCCGATGCTATAGTTAAGAAAGCCCACCAAAGTACTACTTTCTCAGAAGGCTAAGGAAATTTGGCTTGTCCGCTATGACTCTCACCAATTATTAGAGATGTGCCATAGAAAGCAACCTTTCTGGTTGTATCACAGCTTGGTATGGCTCCTGCCCTGCCCAAGACCGCAAGAAACTGCAAAGGGTCATGAACTAGTCCATCACTCAAACCAGCCTCCCATCCACTGACTGTATCTACACTTCCCGCTGTGTCACCAAAGCAGCTGACATTATCAAGGACCCCACGCACTCCAGACATTCTCTCTTCCACCTTCTTCCATCGGGAAAAGGATACAAAAGTCTGAGGACACATACCAACTCATTCAAGAACAGCTTCTTCCCTGCTGCCATCAGACTTTTGAATGGGCCTACCTTATACTAAGTGGGTCTCACTCTACATCCTAGCTGTGACTGTAATGCTACATTTTGCGCCCTCTCATAGAATCCCTACAATGCAGAAGGAACCCATTGAGTCTGCAGCAACCACAATCCCACCCAGGCTCTATCCCGATAGCCCCATGCATTTACCCTGGTTAGTCCCCCCTGACACTAGGGAGCAATTTAGCATCGCCGATCCATCTAACCCACATGTCTTTGGGTTGTGGGAAGAAACCGGAGCACCCAGAGAAAATTCATGCAGACACAGGAAGAACGTACAGTCTCTGCACAGACAGTGACCCAAGCTGGGAATCAAACCAGGGAGGGAGCAGTGCTATCCACTGTGCCATCCCATTCTCCCTCGCTATGAAAGGTATGGTTTGTCCACATAGTGCACAAGAAACAATACTTTTCACAGTATTTTAAACGTAACAATATTAAATCAAATCAAAAATCACCCAACTCATTGGTTTAAAAAGGATGAACTGGTGATAGCTAACCAGCAGCCAATTTTGAGGTTAAACTCTTTCCCAGCACAGAAATTTGGGGCGAATTGAGATTTCAGATCCTGATTTTCAAACGTTATTTTTCCCATTTTCACCTGCATTGCGAGAAGAGTAGGGATATGGGGTTAGGGCCTGGGTGGGATTGTGTTCGGTGCAGACTCGATGGGCCGAAGGGCCTCTTTCTGCACTGTAGGGTTCTATGGTCGATGAGACCATTCTGCAGCAAAGACAGGCTTGGAGAATGAACAGCACAGACAGGTTGGGAACACTGTCTCTTTCTGTGCTGCGAACTTTGCATATTTCTGTGCGGTTTTGCACCATTTTCCGAGTACAGCAAGTTGCTGATGTGATGAGCAAATCTTCATTTCAAAGCTGAGTCCATAATCACCATGATGTGGAGACGCTGACGTTGGACTGGGGTAAACACAGTAAGAAGTCTCACAACACCAGGTTAAAGTCCAACAGGTTTATTTGGTAGCAAAATCCACTAGCTTTTGGAACTGGCTGTTCCTTCATCAGTTGGGTGGGAGTTCTGATCACAAACAGGGCATAGAAAGACACAAAATCAATTTACATGAATAATGATTGCAATGCGAGTCTTTACAGCTAATCAAGTCTTAAAGGTACAGACAACGTGAGTGGAGAGAGCATTAAGCACAGGTTAAAAAGATGTGCATTGTTTCCAGACAGGAAAATTAGTGAGATTTTGCAAGTCCAGGCATGTTGTGGGGAGTCACAGACAGTGTGAAGTGAACCCAAGATCCCAGTTGAGACCGTCCTCATGTGTACGGAACTTGGCTATCAGTCTCTGCTCAGCGACTCTGCGCTATCGTGCGTCGTGAAGGCTGCCTTGGAGAATGCTTACCTGATGATCAGAGGCCGAATGCCCATGACTGCTAAAGTGTTCCCAATAGGAAGAGAACAGTCTTACCTGGTGATTGTTGAGCAGTGTTCATGCTTCCATTGTTGTAGTGTCTGCATGGTCTCCCCAGTGTACCATGCCTCGGGGACATCGTTTCCTGCAGCGTATCAGGTAGACAACATTGGCCGAGTTGCAAGTGAATGTACCGAATACCTGGTGGATGGTGTTCTCACGTAAGACGATGGCATCTGTGTCGATGATCCGGCATGTCTTGCAGAGGTTGCTATGGCAGGGTTGCGTGATGTTGTGGTCACTGTTCTCCTGAAGGCTGGGTGATTTGCTGTGGACAATGGTCTGTTTGAGGTTGTGCAGTTGTTTGAAGACAAGAAGTGGGGGTGTGGATTGGCCTTGGCAAGATGTTCGTCTTCGTCAATGACGTGTTAAAGTCTCCGGAGAAGATGTTGCATCCTCTCCACTCCAGGGAAGTACTGGACGACGAAGGGTACCCTGTCCACCATGTCCCGCGTTTGTCTTCTGAGGAGGTTGGTGCGGTTTTTGGCTGTGGCGCATCGGAACTGTCGATGTTCTGTTACCCTGTGTCTGTGTTTTAGACAGGGTTGTGTGTATATTATTTTACAATATGTCACAAGTGTAGTTCTTGCATGCAAGCTGAGATATGGAATATGTTCTGATGGTCGTGGAGAATCATAGAATCCCTACAGTGCAAAAGGAGGCCATTTGGCCCATCACGCTCACACCAACAATAATCCTGCCCAGGCCTTATCTCCATAACCTCATGCATTTACCCTGTTAGTTCCCCTGACAGTAACAGGCAATTTAGCATGGCCGATCCACCTAACCTGTATATCTTTGGACTGTGGAAGGAAACCGGAGCACCCAAAGGAGACCCACACAGACATGAGGAGAATGTGCAAACTCCACACAGACAGACAGTGACCCAAGGCCGGGATTGAACCCGAGTCCCTGGCACTGTGAGGCACCAGTGCTAACCACTGTGCCACCAGAGGATATGGGGGATTATCAATAGATCTCCTATGGACCTCGTGAAGAATATATTCCCCCATTAAGCGAAGGGAATAGGAAAGGAGCAGTGGGAGTTTAAAACCAGCTATCTCTGTTTGCATCAGGTGCTGTAGGCCTTGGGGCTTTGACTAATATACAGTAGCCACCAAAGCAGTGCTTTACTCACTGTGGAAATAAGGTGAAGGATTTCTGCCCTCAACAAAATTATTAGAGAATAGAAAATTGGTTCCGAAATGAGAAAAGATTCATTTACTCTCCTATATCTTTCTGACAATTGTGGTGAAAAATGGCTGACACGTTGAAGACTGTTGGAAAAGTCCTTTCACCAAACCAACTCCCACCACCACAAGTGGTGGAATTCTTGGGAACCAGTCCTCTGAGCCAATCCATAGCTGCAAAGCTCAGTCAGAATAATTCTGGTGTACAGGAGATGCTCAAAGGGAAGCACAAGGCCCTGGGCGTAAGTGCAATTTCCAACGTGGGAAATATTGCAGCGTTTCTCCCAGAAGTGTTAAATTGCGGGAATACTGTCCTCAATCCTGACACGTTCAGCTTCTCACCCGAATCTCCGCGCTCTGTGCACTGCAGAGTTCCCAGTGGTGAATCTCATTAAAAATCCGGGGGGGGGGCGAGGCAGGGCCTATTTGTGCTGGAACTTTGCAGTTCCAGAACTCTGTGCATAAGGTGGCCCCAAACTGTCAAACTCCCATTTGCTGGCCCCCGTGGTGCTGCCCCCACAGCAATTCCTGGGCCAGCACTGACCCCACCCCCACATCCCGGAACCTCAACACCCCCCCCCCCCCCCAGTAATAGCACAGCCCCCCCCAGCAGACCACCCACCCCATTCCCCGCCCTCCCTCCAGCTCAGACTGATTACCATGCAGAATAGCAGCGGGACCCCCCACCCCCCACACCCGCCAATCACACCTAGGCTCCACCCACAATAGGCCCCACCCCCATGGCACTGCCCGATGCCTGGTCGGCACTGCCAGTGTGCCCCCTGGGCACAGGCACTTCGCCCCTTGTGCAGTGCCGGGGGCACTGGCTGGCACTGCCAGGGTGCCCATGCCTGGGGGGCACCACCCCTCCACCACGCGACCCCCTGGGGGGGGCCCCCAATTGCCCTCCCTTCAATCCGGTGGGTTCTCCCACTGAACGTGGGGAGTTAGTCTGAGCCCCTCCGGACTCCTATCGGGGTGGGAGATTCGATCGGGACCTTAAAGGTCCTGGTGATTAGCAAATCGACATATTTAAAATAGATTAAAAACAGATATAATTTACCTGCCTTCCTGCCGGTTTCCAGCGTGGTCTGAGCAGCGACTGTTCACCGGCTCTGGGAGATGCACCTACGCAAATCCCCATTCAGGGCGCGTCGCTCGGTCGGACCCCACAGAAAAGTGGTGGGCCACAGTGGGGGAGTTGTGGCCGTTTTGTCTATTTCAGCACCGCTCAGGTCGGAAAAAAACCACAAAGTTACAATCTGCAAGGTAAAGTGGTTTTAATGTGGCTTTCACGGCTTTGCTTTCACTTTAACTGCAGGAGATTCATTGGGTAAATATGGCAATGATCGTGCTTTGGCAAAGAATGCAAAGTGTAGCCTTTAAAATGGATTCTGAACTCTTTCCATTTATCAATGAGAGGGCACAGCTCATACTTTATGACCCATACACAATTTGGGCTTCCTTAATCTTGTTGCAACTGTACAGGGCACTGGTGAGGGTGCAACTGGAGTACTGTGTGCAGTTTTGGTCCCTGTATTTGCGAAAGCGTATATTGGCCTTGGAGGGAGTACAGAGAAGGTTCACCAGGCTGATACTGGAGATGAGGGGGTTAGCTTATGAAGAGAGATTGAATAGACTGGGTCTGTACTCGTTGGAGTTTAGAAGGCTGAGGGGGGGGATCTTATAGAGATGTATAAGATAATGAAGGGGATGGATAGGGTAGAGGTAGAGAGATTCTTCCCGCTTAGAAAGGATAGCAGAACTAGAGGGCACAGCCTCAAGATAAGGGAAGGGCAGTTTAGATCAGAGTTGAGGAGGAACTTCTTCACTCAAAGGGTGGTGAATCTCTGGAATTCTCTGCCCATTGAAGTGGTGGAGGCTACCTCGTTGAATATACTTAAGTCACGGGTAGATAGGTTTCTGATAGACAAGGGAATTAAGGGTTATGGGGAGAAAACGGGAAAGTGGAACTGATTCACTTCAGATCAGCCATGATCTTATTGAATGGCGGGGCAGGCTCGAAGGGCTAGATGGCCTACTCCTGCTCCTATTTCTTATGTTCTTATGTTCTTAATCAATCCGCTCCTCTTGGCTTTTCCGTTGTAGATGCAGCCTAAAAATGTGAAAAGGTTATTATATTTCATTTTGTGGTTTAATGTGTAAAGTCACTCAGAGTAGCAGTGGTCCTCCAGGCTTCAGGAGTAATCTAGAGGGTTACTCAAAGCTGCATTGGTATTAAACTGAGGCCAGAGGTCCTCTGGGGCAGCACAGTGGCTTAATGGTTAGCACTGCTGCCTCACAGCACCAGGGTCACGGGTTCAATTCCTGGCTTGGGTCACTGTCTGTGTGGAGTTTGCACATTCTCCCTGTGTCTGCATGGGTTTCCTCCAGGTGCTCTGGTTTCCTCCCACAGTCCGAAGATGTGAGGGTTAGGTGGATTGGCCATGCTAAATTGCCCTTTAGTGTCAGGAGGAATAGCTAAGGCAAATGCATGGGGTTATTGGGATAGGGTCTGAGTGGGATTGTAGTTGGTATAGACTCGATGGGCCAAATGTAGGATTTTATGATGATTCTATGATTCACTGGATACAGGCCTGAAATGGATCCTGAACAATTTTAATCCTCTGGCTTTCAACAAAATTCTCTTGAGTGGGACCAGTTGGCTGATCTCCGTTGGAAGCTGAATAGGGTGTTTTTAACTGTTTGCAATTCCCTGCAGCACATAAGCAAAGATTTTCATGGGTTTCTTTTCCTTTTAATTTGATCACGGAATGCGAGTGTTGCTGGCAAGTCCAGCGTTTATTGACTTCCAACGATATCGTCCTTTTTACTGGGTACGTCTCCAACTGGTAGAGAGTTGTCCCCTAATTTCTTCAATTTGGTTTTGGCACCTTAATGCCACACACATTTCTGATGTCACCTCACCTTTGGAGTTCAACTCTTCTGTCCATGTGTGGGTCAAGGCTGCAACAGAATCAGGAACTGAGTATCCCTGGCAGAACTCAAACTGAGCATGAGTGAGCAGGTTGTTCCTGAGTAATCGCCTGGGATATCACATTCAGCGTCCACTTTGAAATTAATATTATGAGGGGCATGGACAGGGTGGATAGGGAGCAGCTGTTCCCCCTTAGTTGAAGGGTCAGTTACAAGGGGACACAGGTTAAATCAGAGCAGTGGGAGGTTTAGGGGGATTTGAGGAAAAACCTTTTTACCCAGAGGGTGGTGACGATCTGGAATGTGCTGCCTGGGAGGGTGGCAGAGGCGGGATGCCTCATATCCTTTAAAAAGTACCTTGATGAGTACTTGGCGCACCATAACATTCAAGCTCTGGGCCAACTGCTGGTAAATGGGATTAGGTGGGGCAGTTCAGGGCCTTTCATGCATCGGTGGGGACTTGATGGGCTGAAGGCCCTCTTCTGCACTATAGGATTGTGTGAAATACTTTGCTGATGATTAAAAATAGACCAGTGGTAATTGTTGGATTGTTTTGTGTACAGGACACAAATGGAAATGTTCTCACATTGTAGGAGTAGCTTAACTGATAGCGCAATGAGTTGTCATAGAATCATAGAACCCTACAGTGCAGAAAGAGGCCCTTCAGCCCATCGAGTCTGCACCGAGCACAATCCCACCCAGGGCCTACCCCCATATCCCTACATATTATACCCACTAATCCCTCTAACCTACACATCCCTGGACACTAAGGGGCAATTTCTTAGCATGGCCAATCAACCTAACCCTGCACATCTTTGGACTCAAATTCTTCTGTACTACTGCTAGGATGTTGCCAGAGCCAGTAGACTTTGCTATATCCAATGCCCTCAGTCATTTGTTGAGAGCACATGGAGAGAGTGGAATGTTCTGAAGACTCAGGAGGAGGCTGAGATGGATCATCCTTCATTCAGTGACTCCAGCTGGAAAAATCACCTCGGGGTCAGTCTCCAACAGGTTCATGTGCAGCCTGTTGAACCCTCCAACACCTCAACCCTGCTCCTCAAAGGAAAATCAGTGTGTGAAGATATGAACGAGATAAGTGTCAGTCTGAGCTGTGACGCCTTTTGGCCGATTGAACATCCTTTGCTCACTCTTTATGCAGCTTCCAACAGGAAGAATCAGATTTGAGTGAGGAGTCAGACAGAGACAGAGAGTTTATGGAGGCAATTTTTAAATTAGAGCTCTAGAGTCAGGGAGAACAATGTAGTAAAGACAAAATGCCATATTTGAATTATTGTTCAATTCTCGGGCTTTTCTCTGATGTGAAATGTGTTTTTTAAGGTTATTTTTACAGGATCATTTGCTGTAGCTATTGAGAAGGATCCAAATCTTGATGGGCTGTGATTGAATACAAGAGGCAGATGTAGAAGGATGGTATTTTTACCCACTCCACTGTCCTGTCCTTTCATTCTACAAACTGAAATCATAGGGATTTAGTATGACAATAACTTAAGTATTTGCTCAGAAATGGTTTTGATATGGTTGCTTTACCAATGATCTTATCGCTCAAGATGACAAACCAGTAGGATATTGTCGATGGTTATTGTCATACTAAATCCCTATGATTTCAGTTTGTAGAATGAAAGGACAGGACGGAAGAGTGGGTAAAAATACCATCCTTCTACATCTGCCTCTTGTATTCAATCACAGCCCATCAAAATCGATGGAAGCTAACTTTCTCTCATAGAATTTAAATGCCGTTGGAGGTGAAACAATAGACTTCCATACGTGGAACTTGGATACAAATGAACTCATATAGAAGAAAAACACATTTATTTCTGATTGTAAAGTAGGTGCCATGCTTTGTCCAAATCGGCATGTCAATGGGACACTATAGATGAAGTTTTATTCTGACTGTAGCCCCTGTTGTACCTGCATAAATTTGGTTTGATTTGATTTATTATTGTCACATGCATTAGTATATAGTGAAAAGTATTGTTTCTTGCGCGCTGTACAGACAAAACATCAAGATCATAGAGAAGGAAACTAGAGAGTGCAGAATGTAGTGTTACAGTCATAGGTAGGGTGTAGAGAAAGATCAACTTAATGCAAGGTAGGTCCATTCAAAAGTCTGATGGCTGCAGGGAAGAAGCTGTTCTTGAGTTGGTCGGTACGTGACCTCAGACTTTTGAATCTTTATCCCAAAGGATGAAGGTGGAAGAGAGAATTTCTGGGGTGAGTAGGGGCCTTGATTATGCTGGCTGTTTTGCTAAAGCAACAGGAAGAAGAAGGCCATTTGGCCCATCAAGCCTGCACTGACAACAGTCCCACCCAGGCCTTATCCCCATCACTGTACATATTTACCCTGCTAATCCCCCTGACACTAAGGGCCAATTCATTATGGCTGATCAACCCGAACCTGCACATCTTTGCTCAGAAATCGTTGATATCCACTCAAAACTAACTGTTGGGATGACATAAGGTATAATGTTAGAGTATAACTGCCCAATTACAACTTTTGTACATCCAGTATTTGTAATATCACCAAGCAAATATTTTGTTCTACTTAACTATTAACTTCCAGACACAATTATAATAGCTATATGTCTAACCAGTGATATATCAACTGGTGTCCTCCAATGTTCATTGCGCCTTGTTTTCAAGTCATCCTTGGGATATGTGCATCACTGGCTGGCCAGCATTTATTGCCCACCCCTAGTTGTTCTTGTTCAGAGGGCATTTGAGAGTCAACCACATTTCTGTGGCTCTGGAGTCAAATGTAGGCCAGACCGGGTAAGAAAGGCAGGTTTCCTTCCCTAAATGACGTTAGTGAATAGGATAGATTTTCCTGACAATCGTTTCACGGTTATCCGTAGATTCTTAATTCCAAATATTTTTTACTGAATTCAAATCCCACCATCTGCTTTGGCAGGATTCGAATCCTGGTCCCCAGAACATTAACTGAGTTTCTGGATTAATAATTTAGCGATAATACCACCGGGCCATCGTCTTCCCTGTTAGAACAGATGCTGCAGCTGTACAGAATTCAATGGAGGTTTTGTGTGCACTGAGGCTCCATTGTAATTGGGAGCTTTATGGCCTTTGCCTCTTATTTGGCTTTGCTTAGAACTGACGCCTCTGGTTTCCCTGTGTGACTGAGTTTAACAATGAGCAGCTGATGGGATCTCTAAACTGGGGTGATTATTAACCCTCTGATTCCTGACTCTGCTGCTGCTGCTGGGAACAGTTTATCCTTTCTCACTCAAAACAATTCGTCCAGTTAAAAACTCAACAAACTAACTCAGCTTCTCCAGTCTATCCGAGTAAATGACATCCCACATCCCTGGAACCATTCCAGTAAATCTCTGCTGCACCCATTCCAAAAACCGTGACATCCTTCCTAAAGTGTGACATTGAATGGGTTTCTACAGGTTCAATGCAGTAAAAACTGGAGTAGAAATCAACTTGGTCATAAACTTTCCTCTTTCCATTTTTTCTCATGGATTCTTTCATTTACTTTTATTTCCAGATCAGAGGTTGTTTAACAATGAACATCATCAACGCATACCAACAACTGCAAGTTTATACTATCAACCTTGCAATTGTATTAGGTTGTGTTTATCAACGTATGTGCTCTGTTTATGCAGCGAGTGTTAAATTATGTTGACATTAAGCCCTTTAAAGTAATATTTTTAAATGTTTTCTGTCCAACTTAATTTACTTGTATTTAGTATATAACAGGGTCGCTTGTCTGGCCTTCCTTTTCCTGTTCGCCTTGCTCAATGCAGCAATGTCCATTACAGTTTCAATCTACAACAGTAAACCTATGACTGTATAACAGCAGTGGTAAGTTACGCACTGAATTGCTCTAAGACTCCATTGCCTCTGCATGTTTACATGTTTATATCAGCTTCTTTCCCTTTAGAAAACAAGGGATGGAACTTTGCAATATGTTTTTCAATGTCAGGCTCTGACTGGAAGCCAGTGTGAAGTTCCATCTGCACAGTTTTCACTCCAGTTTTTGAGCTTCTCCTGAGCATCTGGCAGGCAATAGGTAGCCCCCCACCCCCCCCACCCCCAACCTGCCCTTGCATATTGGGGCAATCCCCTCTTCCCATCTCCCCATTGCAGGCATTGAGGCGATTCCCCACCACCACAGTCTTGGGGGCACTGTTAACCCTCTCCCCACCCCATCACAGGCATTGGCTCTCCCCTCCCACGGGGCTCTGCAGAGGGTCTACCCCTGGTACTACCCCAGCACAGCTTGGCACTGCCAGTTTGGCACTGCCAACCAGTGCCAACCTGGCAGTGCTAATTTGTCCTTGGGCATGCCCCACTCCCTCTATGTTTACCTTGAAGCACCTGGTGGGATCCCTTCAACTACTCTCCGTCTTCACTCTTGTTGTGAGTTGAGATAATGGGGAGTGGAGGCCTTTGTGGCAGAGCAGTTAGCACTGCTATCTCAGCGCCAGGGACACAGGTTCAATTCCGGCTTCAGGTCACTATCTCCGTGGAGTCTGCACATTCTCCCCATGTCTGCATGGGTTTCCTCCGGAAGCTCTGGATTCCTGCCACAGCGCGAAAGACGCGTTGGTTAGTTGCCCTGGCAAGGCTCAGTTCTCCCTCGGTATATCTGAACAGGCACTGGAGTGTGGCGGCTTCATTGCAGTGTTAATGTAAGCCTATTTGTGACACTAATAAATAAAGTTTAAAACTTTTAAGCACATAGTAAAATATTAAAAGGTATTTAGTTATGTCACCGGTAAGGATGGGGAAATATGATCTTGCCAGTGAGAATCACGTTACGCGATTATCTCTATATTTTCCACTCGCATAATCATTCTTTCTCACAGCAAATACGAACTTAAATTTCCTTCTCTGCCCCCCACTGCCTGTCCCCCCCACCTCCCATGTATGTATCAATGATAACTGCTGGGTAGCGACAGGCCAACTCCTTGCATTACATCCCACACTACTGTCCTATTTCTTATGTTCTTATGAATGGCAGGTCAGGCATGGTATAAACTAGCAGCCAATTTGTTTCTGTCACTTCTCACCAAACAGCGACAATTACAATTTACTTCTCGCTATTTTTATTGTCATCCCCAGCCCAGCATTCCCACAAGATAATAGTTCAGTGGAAAAGAATTTCTGTGAACGGCAGCGAGGTTATACCAGCCAAAGCTTGAATCACAGAAACAGGTCCTGTCTGGTCTAAAGCAGTTTGTGCAGTTTTCTCCTGGTGCATTCTCCCTCTTGTTTTCTGTTCTTGTTTTCACTTGTTCTAATCAGTCCTAACACCACTTTAATATTCCCAGTTTTCAAGCTGCAGTCTGATTGGCGTTTAGTTGGGACTCAGTGGGTCGCGTTTTTGTGTTCTGAGCCACAACAGTGTGGGAGCAAGATCCAATCCAGAGATTTGAGCACAAAATCCAGGCTAATGCTCCCAGTGTCAGTAATGAGGGAGTCCGGCACTTTTGGAAGCGCTGTGTTTTCAGCTGGGAGACTAAACCAAGGCCCCAGTCACAGTCTCAGGTGAGCGTAAAAGATCCCATGGAATGATTCTGAAGAAGAGCAGGAGAGTTCTCCCCGGAGTCTTGGTGAACATTTATCCCTCAATCAACATCAGGAAAATCCCTGGTCACTATTCCAGTGCTGTGTGTGGAAAGTTATATAGATGAGAGTCACATTCCCAAAGAACACAGCACGGGAAACAGGCCCTTTGGCCCAATGAGCCCGCACCGCCATTTCAACATTGTGAGTCCCCTCTTCCACCCATGACCCTTGTCTACGCTTACGGCACTCCACATTGGAAACCAGATTGAGGGGAGACTAAGTTAGGGACAATTTGTTACACCAATCAGCCTAAGAGCACATCTTTGGGGTGTGGGAGGAAACCGGAGCACCCGGAGGAAACCCACGCAAGCACGGGGAGACCTGCTCTACGGTCAGCTTAGTATCAGCATGGGGGGACTAACAGCTCATCCATATCTATGATATAAGGATGTCTGCAAATAAGGCCTCGAATTGATGGGGATTGGAGCCAATGCCTGGGATGTCCTTCATCCTAATGGGGTGTCTGGATACAAGCAGTTAGGACGGATGTGGGACAGCAGAGGGCAAATAAAGACTTCCAGGTAACAAAAAATGCATCAGTCATCCTCGAAACTATTGTACCAACTGCAGAAATGACTGACCCTCACAACTCCACCTCTACAGCCACAACAGATAGTGTTTAACACAGCGGTGACAGAGACTCTAGGGTCAGTCCATTTCCTCCAGAGATAGACAGATGTTTCTGTTTAGGTGGAATCTTGCTGAGCGCAACCTTTCTGAAATTATGTTTAAAGTTATAGTTCAAAATCCCTTTATTAGTTGTGAAGCACGATGTAAAGACCTGCGGTCATGAATGGCTCGATCAAAATATAATTCTGTCCCATTGATTGTTAAAAAAAAATAGTTTTTTGCACAAATTTTCCAGGCAAATCTTGTTTTCTCACCGTTCCATTTCTGTTTGCTGTCTATGTGCATTGTGATGTTGCTGTGTATATTTTGTGTCAACCTGTTTGTTTTTCTGTGAAATGGATATTTAAAGTTTTTATAAACTTCTGGACCACA